>NC_091624.1:83492980-84758338 GCF_027580195.1 Bos mutus
TTTCATTCCTTTCTTGTGGATAGGTGATACAAAAAACTGACCAACTAGTAGAACTTTCCCATTCACCTTCACTCCTAATAACTCTATAGTAGGCAGGTTTTGAAACAACCTGTGATGGATAGTTTCAAAGTTCCTAGAACTGAGCATCTAACATCTTTGAATTAAAACAAGTAAGAGCAGTAAAGAAATAAAGTGTCAAAAACACTATCTTCATTTAAAAATGTCTAGACTTTAGAGAGAAATACGTAGACCTGGATGAGAGTATTCCCTCAATTAACAATGATAATTAGTCAGCAAAACAAACTGCACTGCAAACAATCTAATAAGCATGCTTACAAGTTGTGGAAAAATAATATGCAACATTATTTTTAATTCCTAATAGTTGACATTTCATGTTTAATACATGCCAAGCACTGTTTTAAGCATCTTTCATGTAGTATCTTATTTGCACCTTGAATTCTATTTTATTGTTCCCATTGTACAAGGAAGAGAAGGACAAGGCTAAGTAAACCTGCTCAAGGTCATAGAGCAGATAGATAAAAGGAAGGATTCAAAACACTCTTCTGATCCAGCTGTCCTAAACACTATAGAAATGCTAGCTAATGGACAGCAAATTCATCATCAACAAATTGATTTTATCTAGGTCATAGAGCTTTCAGTCTATTACCAAACATTTATTTAACAGCTACTATGTGCTGGGCACTTAAGTAAATAATGATAAACAAGACAGACAAGGTTCCTGCTCTCCAAGCTTTTCACTTGTGGGTGAAGGAAAAGAAAAAAAATAAAATTTAGTCATCACTGCAATGGAAAAATAAGCATAAAAAAAGAGGATATGAGCTAAGAGCTAAATGACTGAAAATCCGTTTCTCTTTGTTGGGAAAGATAGGTCTTCAGTCAGGAAGGACCTGAGACAACATACATCTGTGTAACAGTAAAAAAGAAAATGTGATGAGGTTGGAGAGGTAAGAATAGACTAGTTCACACAGGGTGTTATAAAACAGCACTTGTGGGGACTCGCCTGGTGGTTCAGTGGTTAAGACTGAGCTTCTACAGTCATCAAGACAATATGGTACTGGCACAAAGACAGAAATATAGATAATGAAACAAAATAGAAAGCCCAGAGATAAATCCACACACCTATGGACATCTTATCTTTGACAAAGGCGGCAAGAATATACAATTGAAAAAAGACAATCTCTTTAACAAGCGGTGCTGGGAAAACTGGTCAACTACCTGTAAAAGAATGAAACTAGAACACTTTCTAACACCATACACAAAAATAAACTCAAAATGGATTAAAGATCTAAATAGTTTCTAAGACCAGAAACTATAAAACTCCTAGAGGAAAACATAGGCAAAACATTCTCTGGCATAAATCACAGCCAAGATCCTCTATGACCCACCTCCCCGAGTAATGGAAATAAAAGCAAAAATAAACAAATGGGACCTAATTAAACTTAGAAGCTCTTGCAAAATGAAGGAAACTATAAGCAAGGTGAAAAGACAGCCTTCAGAATGGGAGAAAATAATAGCAAACAAAGCAGCTGACAAATAATTAATCTCAAAAATATACAAACAGCTCGTGTAGCTCAACTCCAGAAAAATAAGTGACCCAATCAAAATATGGGCCAAAGAACTAAACAGACATTTCTCTAAAGAAGACATACAGATGCTCAACATCACTCATTATCAGAGAAATGCAAATCAAAACCACAATGAGGTACCATCTCCGCTGGTCAGAATGGCTGCTATCAAAAAGTCAACAAACAAAACAAAAAAAAGTCAACAAACAATAAATGCTGGAGAGAGTGTGGAGAAAAGGGAATCCTCTTACACTGTTGGTGGGAATGCAAACTACTACAGCCACTATGGAGAACAGTGTGAACATTCCTTAAAAAACTGGAAATAGAACTGCCATACAACCCAGCAATCCCACTGCAGGGCACATACACTGAGGAAACGAGAACTGAAAGAGACACATGTACCCCAATGTTCACTGCAGCACTGTTTACAATAGCTAGGACATGGAAGCAACCTAGATGTCCATCAGCAGATGAATGGATAAGAAAGTTGGGGTACATATACATAATGGAATATTGCTTCAGCAAAAAGAATGCACTTGAATCAGTTCTAATGAGGTGGATGAAACTGGAGCCTATTATACAGAGTGAAGTAAGTCAGAAAGAAAAACACCAATACAGTATATTAACGCTATATATGGCATTTAGAAAGATGGTAACGATGACCCTATATGAGAAACAGCAAGATACACAGATAGAAAGAAAAGACTTTTGGACTCTGTGGGAGAAGACGAGGGTGGGATGATTTGAGAGAATAGCATTGAAACATATTACCATATGTAAAATAGATGACCAGTCCAAGTTTGATGCATGAACAGGGCACTCAAAGCCAGTGCACTGGGACAACCCAGAGAGATGGGATGGGGAGGGGTGTGGGAGGGGGGTTCAGGATGGGGGACACATGTACACCTGTGGCTGATTCATGTCAGTGTATGGCAAAAACCACAACCAATATTGTAATTAGACTCCAATTAAAATTAAAAAAACAAAAAATAAAAAAAGACTGAGCTTCCAATGCAGGGGGCACAGGTCTGATTTGTGATCAGGGAACTAAGATTCCAACACGCCTTGCAGCACAGCCAAAAGAAAGAATTTAACAACAGCATTTATAGACAGAATTTGGGTGTTTTTGTCTGTTGGTAATGTTAACAAGGAGGTCACTGAAAGGCTCTGGACAGAGAAAATGACATGATCTGACTGAAATATCAAGATCACTCTGACTATATATGAAGAGTAAAAGCTGAGCCCAAGATAGGGACAGGACACTATTCCTAAGAGTAACTGCAGCATGAACTTAAGGTGCCATGCTGCTGCTGCTGCTGCTAAGTCGCTTCAGCCGTGTCCGACTCTGTGCGACCCCATAGACGGCAGGCCACCAGGCTCCCCCGTCCCTGGGATTCTCCAGGCAAGAACACTGGAGTGGGTTGCCATTTCCTTCTCCAATGCATGAAAGTGAAAAGTGAAAGTGAAGTCGCTCAGTCGTGTCTGACTCTTCTCGACCCCATGGTCTGCAGCCTACCTCCCATGGCTCCTCCGAGTTCTGGAGTGGGGTGCCATTGCCTTTTCCATAAGTTGCCATAGAGGAGCGGAAAAAAGCAGATCAGAATGCATGTTAAAGGAAAAGAATTAAGACTTGCTGACTGACTAGATGTGGGGAAGAAACAGATACGACTATAATAAGAAATCAAGGATAACACTAAGATTTTTGGTTCCAGCAAAAAGCACTGAATCTCTGTCAGTCTCATTTACTAAGAATCTGTTTCCAGTATATTAGTTTTATAACATCTAGTAGCCCATCATGTTTGGTATACATAAGAGCTCACTGTTAAATAGTGTTCAAAACTTTGGTGGATAAATTAACTATGAAAGGCGTAAAAAATTACAAAATATCAAATGCTTGTAGCTCAGGAAACGAATGCAGTTACAAAGGGATTCTGCTCTAACTTCACAATAAAAAAAAAATCTTATTTACAAATCAGTTACAAATAACTGGGCTTCCCTGGTGGCTCAGAGAATTCCATGGACAGGAGAGCCTGCCAGGCTCTGTGGGGTCACAAAGAGCTGAACATGACTGAGTGACTAAAACTACTTTTCACTTTTATTAATATCTAGTTTTCTAACTGTCATTTCTTCTTCCATGTTCTTCCTTTCCCATCTTCTTAACTACAGGCTCCTGGATTAAACTCCAACTTATGCAAATTCCAAACAGAAAGGTTCAAATAACCGCCCTCCCAAATCCTGAGGGGGAAAAAGGCAAACACTCACCGCAATTCAGTTTCTAAAAATTAACCTTAAATACCAAAACGTTAAGTCACCAGACTAATAGATTCAAGAGCACTGCCTTTCCAAAGGTAACAGTGCATTTATGAGATCACTGAGGCACAAAAACTACAAGTACATTTTGAAATGAAAATTTAATATCATTCGCTTAATTTTAATTTCCTGAATATGTTCTAATTTTTGAATATTAGTAATTCACCATCTTCATTTCCCAGTTAATAATACCACTGTTATGTTATTAACCAAACGATGCTTATGAAAATTTAGTTCTTTGGCATAGTTTCTTTTGCTTTATAATCTACAGATATTTGCAACATAAAAATCCTCATTTTTAAATGTTGAGGAAGGGATGATCATTCTTCTAAATTTAACATTAAGAATGACTATGTGTTCTATAATACTATGTATTAGTCACTCAGTCGTGTCCAACTCTTTGCAACCCCATGGACTGTAGCCTGCCAGGCTTCTATGTCCACAGAATTCTCCTTGCCATCTCCTTCTCCAGGTCTATAATACCATAAGGATACATAGAAATTCCAGGGAATGTCTAACTCACACTACTCTGATATAGTTAGTATTCAATCTTCCCATGCATTCCAATTATCTGGAAGGCTATTTAAAATAGACTGCTAGGCTCCACACCTCCATTTCTGATTTAGTGAATCTTAGGTGGGTGGGGTCCAGGAATTTGCATGCCTATCTAAAGTTCCCATGTGCTGTTCCCACGTAGGGTGCAGCTTGACCTGGGACCACACTTTGAAAACCCTTATTCCAATAGAGATTACACAATTTTTCATTAAAAGATACCTTCCCTATTGAATTTATGGAAGTTTTAAATGGTAGATTATCACAGATAATCAGAAACTCATTTTAATTAAATTTATATATTCAAAGTACATTCAACTTTTTATACTCAAAATAATTATGGTGAAGGCCAACACAGTTCTGAACTCAAAACTGGATTTTATTTTTTTAAAACTGGATTTTAAAGAAGACAATTATGTGGCACTGCATGATGTCATTAATATGAAATGTCAACAATTGGCAAGTCTAGACAGACAGTAAACTAGTGGGTATCTAGGCCTAGGAGGCAGGAAATGAAGAGTGACTGCTAATGGTTATGGAAGTAAATATACTAACACCCACTGAATTTTACACTTTACACAACTTTATGATGTAAATTACACATAAAGCTATTTTTAAAAATTTTTTGGAAGTTCATACAGTAGCTAAGCAATGTTAAACAAATGTTGTCATTGTAGACACTCTTCAGTTCAGTTCAGTCGCTCAGTCATGTCCGACTCTTTGTGACCCCATGAATTGCAGCACCCCAGGCCTCCCTGCTGCTGCTGCTGCTAAGTCATTTCAGTTGTTTCCGATTCTGTGTGACCTCATAGATGGCAGCCCACCAGGCTCCCCCATCCCTGGGATTCTCCAAACAAGAACACTGGAGTGGGTTGCCATTTCCTTCTGCAATGCATGAAAGTGAGAAGTGAAAGTGAAGTCGCTCAGTCATGTTCGACCCTCAGCAACCCCATAGACTGCAGCCTACCAGGCTCCTCCGTACATGGGATTTTCCAGGCAAGAGTACTGGAGTGGGGTGTCTATCACCAATTCCCAGAGTTCACCCAAACTCATGTCCAATGAGTTGGTGATGCCATCCAGCCATCTCATCCTTTGTTGTCCCCTTCTCCTCCGGCCCCCAATCCCTCCCAGCATCAGTCTTTTCCAATGAGTCAACTCTTCGCACGAGGTGGCCAAAGTATTAGAGTTTCAGCTTTAGCATCAGTCCTTCCAAAGAACACCTAGGACTGATCTCCTTTAGAATGGACTGGATGGATCTCCTTGCAGTCCAAGGGACTCTCAAGAGTCTTCGCCAACACCACAGTTCTTTCTTCACAGTCCAACTCTCACATCCATACATGACTACTGGAAAAACCATAGCCTTGACTAGACGGACCTTTGTTGGCAAAGTAACGTCTCTGCTTTTCAATATGCTATCTAGGTTGGTCATAACTTTCCATCCAAGGAGTAAACGTCTTTTAATTTCATGGCTGCAGTCACCATCTGCAGTGATTTTGGAGCCCAGAAAAATAAAGTCTGACACTGTTTCCCCATCTATTTGCCATGAAGTGATGGGACCAGATGCCATGATCTTCGTTTTCTGAATGTTGAGCTTTAAGCCAACTTTTTCATTCTCCTCTATCACTTTCATCAAGAGGCTTTTTAGTTCCTCTTCACTTTCTGCCATAAGGGTGGTGTCATCTGCATATCTGAGGTGATTGGTATTTCTTCTGGCAATCTTGATTCCAGCTTGTGCTTCTTCCAGTCCAGAGTTTCTCCTGATGTACTCTGCATATAAGTTAAATAAGCAGGATGACAATACACAGCCTTGACGTACTCCTTTTCCAATTTGGAACCAATCTGTTGTTCCATGTGCAGTTCTAACTGTTGCTTCCTGACCTGCATACAGGTTCCTCAAGAGGCAGATCAGGTGGTCTGGTATTTCCATCTCTTTCAGAATTTTCCACAGTTTATTGTGATCCACACAGTCAAAGGCTTTGGCATAGTCAATAAAGCAGAAATAGATGTTTTTACGGAACTCTCTTGCTTTTTCCATGATCCAGCAGATGTTGGCAATTTGATCTCTGGTTCCTCTGCCTTTTCTAAAACCAGCTTGAACATCAGGAAGTTCACGGTTCACGTACTGCTGAAGCCTGGCTTGGAGAATTTTGAGCATGACTTTGCTAGCGTGTGAGATGAGTACAATTGTGCGGTAGTTTGAGCATTCTTTGGCATTGCCTTTCTTTGGGATCGGAATGAAAACTGACCTTTTCCAGGCGTGTGGCCACTGCTGAGTCTTCCAAATTTGCTGGCATATTGAGTGTAGCACTTTCACAGCATCATCTTCCAGAATTTGAAACAGCTCAACTGGAATTCCATCACCTCCACTAGCTTTGTTCATAGTGATGCTTTCTAAGGCCCACTTAACTTCACATTCCAGGATGTCTGGCTCTAGGATGAGTGATCACACCATCATGATTATCTTGGTCGTGAAGATCTTTTTTGTACAGTTCTTCTGTGTATTCTTGCCACCTTTCTTAATATCTTCTGCTTCTGTTAGGTCCATACCATTATATAATTTTAACTAGAGTAGCACCAGTTTTGTTCAACCTGAACCCAGGTAAACAAGTCTACCAAAATTACTGCAAAGTCTAAACGTAATGTTCAAAACTGGTGAGGTTATATGCTACTTGTAAGGCTATTAAAATATAGGCATGTAGTAATATTATTTTTCAAAATTAAGAGATACCCCCTGGAGTAATCCTCCGCACCTAGAAGTAAGGGTTCAGTATTCAGCTACAATTTCTAAGAAATTAATTTGCTTCTCCGAATCAGTTTCTGCCCAGAAATCCACCAGGGGCAGCAGAGCAGTAACAGTGGCTCCCAGAATCATACAAATACACAGAGAAGGAACTATTCAGATTTCTTTTCACCTTTCCCACAATATACCATTAGTGTGGCTAAAATCACAAAGCCTAAAATAGGGTGTCAGGTCATCACTACAAAAAGCACTAATTACACTAAATATGAATACTGAACACCTTGTTAAAACTTTCCTTACACACTTTCTCATCCATCAGTTATTTTCTGACTGCTGAGAGAATCAATCTACATCTTTTATGATTAAGGACATCCGTACCAGTAAAAGTTAAACCTGCAGTGTGTAATTTAACATAAAAATAAATTTAAAAGGGACACGTGAAGACTTTTTTCCAAGTTCAAAGATGATTTTAATGTTTTCTGTTACTTTATTATTTTCTCTTAATTAACCCCTACTTGCTTTTCGTTATATACCCAATGAACCTGCTAAATTAACTCTGATTTGCCTTTAGAGCTAAAAGGACTTACGTCTCATGAGTTCCAAAAAAGAAAATCGGTAGTTTGTTTGTGGGTGGTTTTACAGCTCCATCAGGAACTTCATCTACCTAAAAAAAAAAAACAGAAAAATTAACATCTTTTAAATCATACACACTTAAACAGACCAGAGTAAACTGAAAACAAGACATCCAAAAGGGTATCTGCTGTGAAATAGACCGGTTCTACAGGTCCACAATCCCTTATCTCTAGTTCTGAAACTCAAGAAGCTCTGAAAACCAATATATTTCTCAAAACTCATGTGATAGCAAAACCTGCATAGAAACTGAAGCTTTTCCATCATTTCTTTTATCCATCTAGCATTTCTACTGATGCTCCTCTGCAGAAACATCATGTTAGATTATCATTTGCCATCCTAGACCTCATCACAGAAAGATGTATTGTATATGGACCACCACTACCATTCTAAAACCCCCAAATTCTGAATGTTCACATAAATCTGGCCCTAAGTACTCCAGATAAGGAACTCTGAATCTGTTCAAAAATTTTAAATGCTATTTATGCAGAGAGGTTATCCAAATACTGGAGTAATGTAAAACCAGACATTAAAAAGGTTAAAGCAGTACTTTTCCAAGTCTGAAACATATACTTATGAAAACATCTTAGACCTACATGGCTGAGTAACATGAGGTTACCTATTCCTTTTTCATTTCTCTTTTAATATTTTAATACTTCTAATTAAGTAAGGAAGACGGTATCAGGTACTGCTATGTCGAACACATCTATAATAGTTGTTACTCTCTTATCAGAGTTAAGGCCATCAGACAGTAGTATTTAGCCATTATTTACTTAAATTTCATAATACAGTTCTAGAAATAGAAATAAAATTAGAAATAAATAGAAATAAATTTCTAATTTAGTCCTTTCAAAATTTCAAAGACATTTCAATTTAAAAAAATCTGTTGAACAAGGGTACAACCAACAGAAGACCTACTATGCTCCTTATGTATGATCATAAAGAAATGGTTTAAGAAAAGACCATGAGGGTGATTTCACTGGTTGGCAGTCTGAAGGTTTCAGCCATCAATAAGAATCATTAGCACCCAACACCTTAGGAACTTAATTTCCTCACCTATAAAGACTGTACTGTCTTTTCGGCTTTGTCACAAATTGCGAAAAATCCTTAGGGGCCTTAAGATAAGGGATACTCCTGTCATCTCAGATCATATGCTTTCTCCCAGCAAACAGCTTTAAAAGTCAATGCAAATGTCTAGCACTTACGGAGTTTAATAAACACAAGGCAATTTTTCAAAAATTGACTTTAGAAATGATTATTGGTACAGGATTACAAGAAAGCACAAGACTTAAAAAGTAACGAAGCTTGGGATAAACAGAAAATGTTAAAATCAAAACTGGAACACTGGTGGTCACTTTCCCAGCTGCGACCTTAAATATACACTCTAAACTCTCTAAAGCAAAGACTTAGAATTCATAAGATTGGAGAAAAGATAGAAAAATGAATACAATTTTAGACACAGACAATATCAAATCTAAATGCAACTGTTTCTAAGAAAAAAAGGGTAAAAGAGACTAAAGTTTTCCATTTCAATACAAATTGGTAAATGCAGCATTTATTAAATAAAACACTCTGGCCCTCCTGAGGCTACTTTATTTTGCTTTTATTAGCACTGTTAGTCGCCTAACAGACTGAACCATGTGGGAAAGATGATTTAGAAGAGTAATTTTTAAAGCATTTCCATTTGGTTTTAAACTATACTGCTGCATAGAAATTTGAATGAAGATGTATCCCATAACCTCAGATTTTCTAACACCTCAAAATAATCAGGCTCAAACCACAAAAAATGTTCTCTTGGAGGGGCCTTAAACCTTCTCAGTTTGCCTATCCTCCACTTAAACATGAAATAGTTTTTTAGTGCATGACTTACGTACTAAGGATGGGGGGGATGATAAGGAAATTCAGTTTACATCTATTGCTCTGAGAACTTTACAATCTATTTGGAAGTCAAAGAATCCACATAGAGTAAAAGAATCCACATAGAGTTAACAAAGGAAACAGTGTCAAATATACAGACAAAAATTATGATTAAGGATTTTTCCACTAAGACTCCAAGTGAAAAGGTAGACTTAATAGACTAGGGGGAAAAAATTCTTTCCAGGTTGGAAGGAAATCTATAAACCTGACTTACAGCTGGATGGGAAAAATTAAGAAATGGTGAACATTTTACACTTGGATAGCACTCAGCAACTCCATGATTCTTTGTAACCAATGGCTTATTTTTCCTCCCAGCTGACATAATTGAAACTATAGGATTTAATTATCTTTAAGAAACACACTCCTCAAAGAAGAGTAAATCAGTGGAAATTACAGCTTTAGAATATCATGTGTATATTTAAAAAGGCTCTTGAGCTTACTGAGTTCAACCTTTTTCAGGTTCTATCACTATATTAGAAGTATAAAAGATCTTTTTCTGAAAATGGTGCTTTTTTGAAAGACAGTCTCAATTCCTAAATGTCACAAAAAAATCCTGAGTTCTGAATCACCTCTCTGTACTACATGCGAACCAAGGAATGTGGGTTTACTCTTCCTTTCACCTATGGGAAACAATCAGAGGTGGAACAACTTCTTCAAGGTCATAAGGCAAACTTCACCAATAAAAACTTAAAAACGAATTTTCTAGACTTTCTCTGATGCTACCTTATTGTAAAATTTTCCAGAATACCCAGTCCTAGCTTTCACTGAACCAGTCGATCCAGAAGGCCTCATTAACTATAAAACAGGAAAGAATACCTATGAATTCAATTTAATTCCATACAACCTTTTGACACCCAAGTTTGCATAGATTCCGCTGCTATTTTGGATTTTACTCAAAATTAGGAAAATGTCGCCGATTCTTTACCGTCTGAGCCACCAGGGAAGCCAGTTTTTTTTAAACACAAAATCCGTATTTGTTTTCACCTACAATGGAACATTAATGGCATCATCTTTAAATATTTCCTATTAAGAAAACCTGCCAAAGTCTGTCCACAACCATAGGAAAACACCTAAGTATGCCAAAACACCTGGATTTTTAAATTACACAGAAGATTAGTGGGCAAAAAACTAAAAAGATCAGGTTACAAATGAGACGAAAGGAAAGCGAGGGAGAGAAAGGATACGAGGGGGAGGAAAAAAAAGAGAAAAGGGTAGGAAGTAGGCCTCTGAGGAAGGTAGCACCGCTAAACACGAAGGCTAAAAATCACTTACTCGAGCTGGCCAATGAGGATAACCTTTCATCTTGGCAAAGATGAGGTCCCCAGGTTTGAAGTCGCGAGTCATGTTTCAGGGGCGAGGCCGAGGGTCCGAAGCCCAGGGAGGAGGCGCGGCGGTGCGGACTGCGAGGGGATGCGGGAGGGCGGTCGGGAGCCGCGGCTCCCGCGATGGCGGGAGGGGGAGGATGCCTCGGGGTGCCCCGACGCGCCTGCGAGGGAGAGCACCGAGGGCGGTTAAAGCTCAGAAACCCGGAGGGAGGGGCCGTACGGGGAGCGACGGGGGAGGGGAGGCCAGCGGAGGGGTAGGGGTGGGGGGTGGGAGAGTGAGGGGGAGAGCCGCCTCCCGCTCCTTGCCCGTGAGTGCGCGGCCTCCGCAGCCCAAGAGCTACCCCTCCAGGCTTCGCAAGGTCCACCGCTCGACGACCGAAAAGACGCCACCACCTGAGGCAGAGATGCTTCTCAGTCCCCTATTCCCTTTTCTCCCGCCCCATCGTTCCTCAGTCTTTTTTTTCTCCTGAAGCTGAAGCCCCAAGAGGGTGGGAGGTCGGCGAGAGGAGGAGGGGGGAGAAAAAAGATGGCAAAAGGCAGGGGAGCGTTGCCCTTCCATCCACACACGGCCTCTCCCACAGCCTTCTTCCCGACGGTCGCAGCCCCGGGCCGAACCTCGACTCCCCGGCGGGCCTCGGCCACTTCCCAGCTAGAGCCAGGAGTGAGGCCACCGAGGGGGGGCGGGGCGAGTCCCCGCCGCCCGCTCACCTGCCGGGGCCGCGGGCGCTGAGGCTGCGGTGGCGGGCCGGCCGCCTCCGTCCGCGTCCACGCAAGCCACCTGCGCCACCAGCTGCCGCAGAGCCGTCTCAACGGCTCCGAATAACAACCGCCGCCGCCGCTGCCGCCGCCGCTGCTGCGCTGCTCCCGCGCGGCTCCCGCTCGGCGCCCGCTAGCACTGGGGCGGGACCAATTGCTCGCCGACGGAGGGGGAGATAACGCAGCACCCGCCAAAGGTGTGTAGCCTCGACACGGAGCTTCAGGAGACCCTAGATCCCCAAGTTCGCTTTTTCCTAACGTTTGCAGCCTGATGGAGAGAGAGACGGGTGCGAAGAACAAAGAAGTGGGTGCAAACAGTTCGGCCCGCTGTGGCTCCCCCCTGCGGTTTGCGGAGTGGTCGGGCCCGGCCCGCCCCTGCTGGCTGCTCTGCGTGTGTGTATTTGTATGTGTACTGTATGTAAAAGGCGGGGAGGGAGGAAACGATTGTTGTGGACTGGCTTTGGGGGCGGGTGTCCGGGCCTCCAGCCCTCGGCTGTGTGTTAGAGAGAACCTGGCAGCCGAAAGCTGCGTGTTCTTGCGTCGTTTCCCAAGGTGGAGAGGTTTTTAATGCTGCACTTGCGCTGTTTGCACCATCCAAAAAAGAACTGTACAAAAACCCATAGATGAAATCGGAGCATGAGGCGGTTGCACGGTGTGCAGCTTGCAGGCCTCTTAAACCTCGCTGAAGGGGCCCTGCAGTCTTTCCTTGAAATTGTAATATGAGAAAGCCCCATTTCTTTTAAATTTAAAGCACCAAGAACTATTGAGAAATATGAAATCCTAACGAATGCAAAACCTGCAGGCTAGAAAACAATGACAGGAAAGCATAAGCCATTTAGATAGGATGTGGGTTTGGGCATTACCAAATTTTGGCTGCATCTAAATTTTATTTTCCTAGTAAAAGGGTAGCTGGTAGGTGGTACTAAACCTCAAATGTTTCTCTCTCAAAATATTCTTCAAAGGATTTCTAAATTTTTTTTTAACCTTTAGCCAATACATTTTTAATAAGTTGGTTGTAATTAAGTCCAGCCTTCTGATGTAAGTTGATACTTTGATATTTTAACTGTATCAGAACTACACCAAAATGTCTTATTTAACCATTAACATTCACCCAGGTTCCCAATAAATGTAGCAATGAAAGCATTTTGAAAACTGTTACAAACTGATCTTAAGTTTTGTTTCATCCTTCATTGAGCGTCCCCCTACCCAAAGTGCCTACTGAGTCTCAAGCACTCTTAGATGCTAAGGATAGGACAATGAAAGAGAAGTACGGATAGTTCTCATTTACAACTAAATGAAAATATGAAAAAAGCATAAAGATATTAAAATATGTAAATAAGATTACATAGCTCATACTTCTCTAAACAAAGAACTCACAATTGGGAATAAATCAAATAATGCGTCATATTAAGTTGGTAAAAATTGAGAATTTTTAAGAGAGATGCATTGGCCTTTAAAAAGAATGAAAGAAGACATTCCCAATGCAAAATGTCTTGCAGGAGACTGACTCATATCTCAGCAACATGCAGAGGGCTCCATGTGCTGCAAAAGAGAAACTTGAGTGGCAAAGGAGAGGGAAGGGTTGGAGGCATGTTTTGAAGCTTCTCATTCTAAATTTGAGTTTGGTATGATACATACCAAGTAGCTACTATAGTTTACTCAGCAACAAAGGTAAAGATGATTCCTTAAAAAGTTAACCTTGCTTGCTACAAAGTAGATGACAGTAGAAAAAGGCTGAAGATTTCTGTTGTATTCCCTAAGTGACTGGTTTCTGGACGAGACTGTTGACTATGAAAAAGGGAAGGAAGGGCACAGCTAAGTACACAAAGAAGTAATTGTCAGTTAGTCATAAATAGTGCACAGGAAAAAGTGGAGAAAGATGTATTGAAGAAAAATTCCAAGCACTGAGCAGGAGAAACCAAGGCATCCTCCAGCAACCATCTCATGTGCACCCCTTTGTTCTAAATCCAGTGAGGCTTTGCAACTCCAAGTGTGGTCCAGGGGTTTCACCTGGAAGTTGTTAGAAGAAACTCAGCCGCTCCCCAGTCCTGCTAAATCAGAATCTGTGTTTTAACAAGATCCTCATAACAAGATTCTTAGGCATATTCAAGTTTGAGAAACTACTGCTGTAGAAGACACTACAGACCATAGGTACTTAATACCAAGTAGGGAAGACAGGTATATATTAATAGATAAATTACAATTAATATTAAAAGAGAATTTATATTAATGCTTTATGATAGTATCAATAAGTAGAAGGAGTGGTTATTGAGAGCCAGGAGATCCTCAGAAAAGAAATGGAAAATAGAGGGAAAATAGGAAAGCATTGATGTTTTAGTGTTAGTATTGAAAAGAGAGAAAAAGTACAAACTTAGCTCTTGCTGTCTCTAAGTTCTGGCAATTTTGATTTTTGATAGTCTGTAGACAAGGAATAATTCCCTTTAAACAATAAGTCAGGGCGAAACAGGTGGTAGTTTAAGCCTCTAGAGAACAAAAGCCCAGGATCCCTGGGAGCCGCAGTTCCTGAGAGGAGGGGGAGGGGAAGGGAGCAGCGGGAGAGGGAGGCGGGAGTGTTGGGCTCATGAGAGCCACTTGGAGAGATTTTCTAAACTACTGTAAGCTTATGCTCCTCTCCAGCCATGCTTGATGCACCCCTCCCCCATAGTCAGCCTTCTTAGTGTGGATGCCAGAAAAAGTAGAGCAAGATAGAGATTAGAGGAGCAATGGGCAGTTGCAAGAAGAAAATACAATATTCAAACCAACTAAAGCCAAGGAGAGGGGGAAAGGAGATCTGAATGAACTGAGGGAGAAGCTTGACTTACAGTCTTTCATTTAATCCAGGTGTTACTATCCCCATTTTACAGATGAGCAAAGAGGCACACAGAAGTTCTGCAACTTACCCAAAATCAAACATCTACTCAAATGGCCAAGGCAACAGTTCAGCCCTTCAGTTCCCAAGTCCCTGCCTTTGTGTGATCCCACACCTCCTCTAGGTGGAGCAGGGGGCCAGGAGCACTGTGTAATTAGAAAAAGATGCTGGAAGTAAAACCAGGCCAGCACTCTTCCACCTTCTGTCTTCGGACTTGAAAGTATTGCCAGCTTCAAATTTCCTCAGTCTCTGCCCCACCCCATTCGCAGCTTGTCCCTACCACCAGCCCATTCTGTTTAACTCCTTCTGCAGCAGCCGTAATGGACTCAAACCCAAAATTTCCCCATGAAAGACAGTCTGACCTCATCTTACTGTGACATCATTTCTTCATTACAGTATTTCTGACTCGTCTGTACTTGGAGGAAAGCACTATCTTGGTGATCAGTGCCTGGCATTCACAGGCACTCAATAAAATTTGTCTCAATAAATATTTGTTGAATAAATGAGAGGAAGGGGGTAAGTGAAAAACTCTGACAGAGTCTCTCTTATCCTTTAAGCTGAGAAAGCAGATAAGACACTCTAGGGTACTTATATTTGTTTTGACTTCGTGAATATTTCATGTGCTTAAAGGTTAACCCTTTAAAAGCACTGACATTATTCATAGACTACAAGTACATTCATTGTAACCACTTTAATGGAAATCATTTCTAAGTAAGAGTTGATATGTATCCCCAGAATTAAGCAATGATAATCCCTTCCTTCACTTCTTTTATGTATAATGTGCACAAGTCCCTACACTAACACACGGTATTAGTAATACAAACTTATTGGTGTGAACAGCAATTGGTACTGAACTCTTATATGTGATATTTTAAGCCTCGTAGTGAGGAAGTAAGCAAGAAGAATGGGGAAGATAAAGAACATTAATCAGATAGTTCAGGGACTTCCCTGGTGGTCCAGTGGCTAAGACTCCATGCTTCCAATGCAGGGGGCCTGGGTTCAATCTCTGGTCAGGGAACTAGATCCCACATGCTGCAGCTAAGACTCAGCACAGTCAAAGAAAATATATATATATATATATATATTTTTTTTTTAAAGAGTTGTCAGAGATGTAATAAACCTGGTCTAGGCCTAGCTTCCTCTGGAAATCAAAAGTATTTGGAACTTTGGTCCTTAAGAAGGGAAAACCAGGATGTACTAGTTCACTTATGTTCAGTTGCTCAGTCGTGTCCAGCTGTTTGCAACCCCATGGACTGCAGCGCTGGACCATCAATTCCTGTCCATAGCAATAAGTTTGTGTTACTAATACTGTGTGTTAGTATGGGGACTTGTGCACATTATATATCATTGCTTAATTCTGGGGATACATATCAACTCTTAAAATGATTTCCATTAAAATGGTTACAGTTGTACTAGTTGGTGAGGCAGTAACTAGATTTATCAATGAGAAGTGTCATTCTCAGACACAGGGGTAAGAGAGGCATTAATGAATCTAGGTGATCATGAGAACAACTGGGAAGAAAGCATTTTGTCATTTCTTTCCATTGTATATGTGGAATCATACACTATGTGACCTTTCAAATGAGCTTTTTCCACTCATCTTACTGCTGTTGAAATCCATCTAAGTTTTTCCATATACCAATGGTCATTGCTTTGTAAAAAAATTTATTTATTTATTTTTAGCTGTATTTGCGGAGAAGGCAATGGCACCCCACTCCAGCACTCTTGCCTGGAAGATCCCATGGATGGAGGAGCCTGGTGGACTACAGTCCATGGGGCTGTGAAGAGTCCAACATGACTGAGCGACTCCCCTTTCACTTTTCACTTTCATGCATTGGAAAAGGAAATGGCAACCCATTCCAGTGTTCTTGCCTGGAGAATCCCAGGGACGGGAGAGCCTGGTGGGCTGCCATCTATGGGGTCTCACAGAGTCGGACACGACTGAAGTGACTTTGCAGCCGCAGCAGCTGTATTTGGTCTTGCTGCTGCCTGTGGGCTTTCTCTAGCTGCGGCAAGTGAGGACTACTCTTTGTTTTGGTGCTTGGGCTTCTCATTATGGTGGCGATGCTTGTTACAGAGCACAGGCTGTAGGCACTCAAGCTTCATTCATTGCGATGCATGGGCTCAGTAGTTGGGGCTCATGGGCTCTAGAGCACAGACTCAGTAGTTGTGATGCACAGGCTTCGTTACTCTGTGGCATGTGGAATTTTGACATATGGATTGAACCTATGTCCCCAGCATTGGCAGGTGGATTCTCAAACGCTGGACCGCCAGGGAAACCCAGCTGCTGCTTTTTATATCTAAGTAGATTCTGTGGTATAAATGTACAGGGTTTTTTTTTTTGTTTTGTTTTGTTTTTTTGGTACAGTTTCTTTTTAGCCATTCACCTATTGAAAGATATTTCGGTTGTCCGGATAGTTGCCATTACAAATAAAACTGCTGTGAACATTTGTGTGTAGTTTTTGTGCAGGTATAACTTTTCATTCCTCTGAGATCCATGCCCAGGAGTGCAATTACTGGGTTGTAGGTAGTTGCATATTCAGTTTATTATGAAACTGTTTTCCAGGATGGCTATATTATTTTATATTCCCACCAACAATTAATCTATCAGAGATGTAGCTTTTAGACACCTTCACTACCATTTGGAATTGTGTTTTTTTTGTTTTCACTGTTCTAACAGCGTGGCCTTAATTTTACTTCTCTGATAATTAGTGATAGTAAGCATCTTTCCATATGCCTGTTTACCATCTGTGTAATTTCTTTGGTGAAATGCCTCTTCATGTCCTTTGCCCATTTTCAAATTGGATTGTTTTTTCACTGTTGAATTTTGGCATTCTTTATATATTCCAGATAAGAATCCTTTGTCAGATGTGATCTGTAAATATTTTCTTTCAGTTAGTAGCTTGTCTTTTCATCTTTACCAGATCTTTCACCAGCTAAAAGTTGTTAATTTTGATGAAGTCCAATTTATCATTTTTTTTCTTCAAGGATGATGCTTTTCTTATCATGCCCCAGGTCCCAAAGTTCTATGTTTTCTTCTGAAAATTTTATAACTTAACATCTTATATTTAAATTTATGATCCATTTGAGTTAATTTTTGGCTAAGGTTTGAAGTTTAGATGGAGGTTTATTTATTTATTTTTTTTCCTATGGATATCCAAATATTCCAGCACCTTTGCTGAAAAAACAAACCTTTTGTCATTTAACTGCTTTTATACTCTGTTGGTAATCACATTGTTCTACCTCTGTGGGATTATTTCTCTATTTCCTTTAACTGATCATTGTGTGTTTCTGTCTGAGCCACCATCTTGATTACTGAAGTACTAACACACTGTCTTAATTACTGAAGCTTTGAAATTAATCATAAAATCAGGTAGAATGATTCCTTCTACTTTATTCTTATTTCTTAAGTTCTTTTCTGGCAATTATAATTTCTTGCTTTTCCATAAAATTTGTAGAATAAGCTTGTCTGAAAGTGAAAGTCGCTCAGTCATGTCTGACTCTTTGCGACCCCATGGACTATACAGTCCAGCAAATTCTCCAGGCCAGAATAACTGGAGTGGGTAGCCTTTCCCTTCTCTGGGGGATCTTCCCAACCCAGGGACTGAACCCAGGTATCCTGCATTGCAGGTTGATTCTTTATCAACTGAGCTATCAGGGAAGCCCTAAGCTTGTCTATATCAATTTTGAAATTTGTATTTTGGTAAGAATTAAACTTACACATCAATTTGGGGTGATTTGATATCTTCACTAGGTTGAGTGTTCTAACTCATGAACACAGTATGTCTCTCCACTAATTTAGATCATCTTTAATTGTTTTCATTATCATTTGTAGCTTTCAGCCCACAAACCCCATTTATGGTTTGTTAGATTTACAATTAAGTAGGTAATTTTTTGGAACTATTGTAGTTTTAATTTCAGTGTTCACTGCCAGTATATAGAACTGATACTTGTATGCTTATCCTGAATTTTGAAACCTTCTTGAGCTCGTTTATTAGTTTTAGAAAAAAATTTTGTGAGATTTCATGGGATTTTCTACATAGACAATTATGTTATCTGTAAATAGGAACAAAGAATATACTTTATGTGTGATTTCAGTCCTTTTACTATTTCTTTATTTCTTTATTTTTTGGCAGCGCTGCATGCAGGATCTTATTTCTCTGACCAAGAATGGAACCTGTGCCCTCTACAGTGGAAGCATGGAATCTCAACCACTGGACCACCAGGGAAGTCTCAGTTCTTTTACATTGTTTGAGGATTGTATTATGGTCCAGGATACAGTCTAATATAGATGTTCCAAGGGTACTTGAAAAGACTGTATATTCTGCTTTTGTTAGGTAAATATTCAAGAAGTGTCAATTATATGTGGAGCTTCCCAGGTGGCTCAAATGATAAAGAATCCACCTACCACTGCAGGAGCTGTAGGAAACACAGGTTCAATTTCTTGGGTCGGGAAGATTCCCTGGAGGAGGGAATGGCAACCCACTCCAATAATCTTGCTTGGCAAATCCCCCAGACAGAGGAGCCTGGTGGGCTACAGTTCATGGGGTCACAAAGAGTTGAACATAACTGAGCATACACTCATTTAGTTTTATTAGCCTTATACCCTATTGGCGGAGAAGGCAATGGCACCCCACTCCAGTACTCTTGCCTGGAAAATCCCATGGATGGAGGAGCCTGGTAGGCTGCAGTCCATGGGGTCGATAAGAGTCAGAAACGACTGAGCGACTTCACTTTCACTTTTCACTTTCATGCATTGAAGGAAATGGCAACCCACTCCAGCGTGCTTGCCTGGAGAATCCCAGGGATGGCAGAGCCTGGTGGGCTGCCGTCTATGGGGTCGAACAGAGTCGGACACGACTGAAGTGACTTAGCAGCAGCAGCAGCATACCCTATTGGATGAAGGCATTGTTGAGTTCTTGTATGTACTTCATTATTTTCTGTCTGTTTGTCTTAAAAATGTTGAGAGAGAGAGATGAAGTCTCCAAACATAGTTAGACTTGTAGTTTTAATTTCAGTGTTCACTGTCAGTATATAGAACTGATACTTGTATGCTTATCCTGTATTTTGAGACCTTCTGTCGGGGGCAACACCCTGACAGATCCATTGTAAGTTGAAAATACCTTGTGAGAAATGCATGTAATACATGTAACCTGTTGAATATCATAGCTTAGCCTAGCCTGCCTTAACCAGTCTCAGAACACTTACATCACTTACAGTTGTGTAAAGCCATCTAACACATAGCCTATTTTATAATAAAGCTTTGAATATCTCATGTGATCCATTGACTACTCTAATGAAAGTGTAAAACAGACAGGTTGTATGGCCACAGAATGCGTCTAAGAGTATTGGTTGTTTACCCTGGTGATCAGAAGCTCAATACTGCTACTCAGGATCACGAGAACATCTAAACCACATATTACTAACCCAGGAAAAAAAAAATCAAAATTCAAAATTTGAAGTACCATTTCTATGGAATATGGATCACTTTCACACCATCATAAAGTCAAAAATTGTAAGTGGAACCATTGTAAGTTGGGGATCTTCTGTATACAGCTAGGAACAGTAAAAGTAGTTGTTTTAGTAGAAAGGATTTAAGCAATATCAAATAGTGTTGGGGAAAGCTATATAAACATATTTGTAAAGGAAGATAAATTAATAATTTTAAACTACATAAAAATAAGAGGTGATTGTGAAAATATAAATTCAGAACTTAGAAAACCAGACTGTAATTTTATTTCTACTAACTCTATTCAGAAATTATTTTCCTTTTTGTAATGTTTGGGATTAAGAATTACTTAGTTTTGCATGCATTTACTTGAGCCTACTTTTCTCATCATAACATCTATAATTTAACATCATGATTAAGCAAAACATTGATAGTGGTTTTAGAGCATTTTATCCTTATGCAACATGATCCCTGATGAATGCCATAACAACTTTTGAGGACTATGCAGGTATATAAAATTTCATCTTTTTAAAAAATATTTATTTATTTATTTAGTCACGTCTGCAAAGCATGTGGAATCCTAGTTCCCTGACTAGGGCTTGAACCTATGGCCCCTGCATTGGGAGCATGGAGTCCTAAGCACTTGACCACCAAGGAAGTCCCTATAAAATTGCAGTTATACATTTCCTTTTTGTGTAAATATTAAATACCATAAACTACTTAGACCGCAGTTATAATTTCACCTTAGTATATATGAATTGAGAAAGGAAATATGACCATGCTCATCATAAAGGTCAAGTGTGGATAGATATATACCACATGCCTGTGGTACAGTTGCCCAAACAATGGCAAGGCTGAGGAATGGTCAAAAAAGTTGTGCAGGAGTGATGTTAAGAAGCTGTCATGTGTTTTCTTCACTGACATTTCAGGTAAAGAGAAAACTAAGATGTAGAATTGGTTGTGAAAGATGTGAAACTCAGCTTCTCATTCAGTGTGGTCACTTCACTTCTGCTTACACTGGTAGAGTTTCTCAAGTTCAAATCAATATCTTTTCAGTGGCTCTGTGTCTTGCCTCCTGGGGCTTCCCTGGTGGCTCAGTGGTAAAGAATTTGCCTGCCAGTAGAGGAGATGTGGGTTCCATCCCTGGGCCAGGAAGATCCCTGGGAGGAGGAAATGGCAACTCACTCCAGTATTCTTGCCTGGAGAATCCCATGGACAGAGGCGCCTGGCGGGCTACATACATAGGGTCACAGAGAGTTGGACACGATGGAGCACATAGCACCATACATTTTTCAAGGAATTTTTTTTTTCCTGTTTTCATATTACTTAACGAAAGCTAAAGGAGCTGTATTTAAGATAACACTTCTTCTTTTTTATTCTGGTAAAATATAACATAAAGCTGACCATTTTAACCATTTTAAAGTATACAGTTCAATAACATTAAAGTTACATTGTTGTGCAACTATCACTGCTCTGCATCCACAGATCTCTTTCTTCATTCTAAAATGAACACCTCTTGTCTGAACTTACTAGTAGGAGAGTGGGGTTGTTGAAGTAGAAAGGAAATTAGAAAGAAAGTATATTCTATATTCTGGTATATTCTATGGCCCTAATAGAAAGAGAGTGTGAGCAGAAGGATGTTGCCCATGGTTAACAATCTGCCACCAGAAGTCACGAAGAGATGTGTAGAGCTGCTGCTGCTGCTGCTGACTCGCTAAGTCATGTCCAACTCTTTGCAGCTCTCTGTAGCCTGTCAGGCTCCTCTGTCCAGGAGATTTTCCAGGCAAGAATACTGCAGTGAGTTGCCATTTCCTTTTCCAAGTGATCTTTCCGACCCAGGGATTAAACCTGCATCTCCCCCTTGGCAGGTAAATTCTTCACCACTGGAAATCAGTCCTGAATATTCATTGGAAGGACTGACACTGAAGCTGAAACTCCAATACTTAGGCCACCCGATGTGAAGAACCGACTCATTGGAAAAGACCCTGATGCTGGGAAAGACTGAAGGTAGGAGGAGAAGGGGATGATAGAGGATGAGATGGTTGGATGGCATCACCGACTCAATGGACAGGAGTTTGAGCAAGCTCTGGGAGTTGGTGATGGGCAGGGAAGCCTGGCATGCTGTAGTCCATGGGGTTGCAAAGAGTCAGACACGACTAAGCAACTGAACTGAATTGAACTGAGCCACCTTGGAAGCACAGAGAGTTCATATCTATTCCATGTGGTACCTGCAGGGGGCTGAGCCATCCAAGATATAAGTGAAACTTACACATCTGATGCCTCAGCTAGGTTACTTCAGATTGCTAGAGGCTGGCTGGAAGGGCTCAACATAGGTCATGGAAAACAGGGGACCTTGCTTTTTGTGTTTGGTTGGGCTCCTCAGGTCTTCACTCTCTAGTCTTGTGCCCTCACCTCTCCATGTAGTTTCTGCATCTGGTTTCTCCCTTAGAGTGGCTGCATCTCTTATATGCTCTTTACCCGAGCATAAGATCTTCCAAAAATCTGCCACACCTTCCAAATACTTAGGCCCAGAACTGGCACAGTGTCATCTAATGATGCATTTTTTGGTTAAAAAAAGTCACAATAAGATACAAGGCTATTCCAGATTCAAGGGACAGGACTTCCACAACCAAGAGGCATGGTTCATTACAGGCCAATAATGTTAACAATTCACACTCAACCTAAAGCCTTTTCCTCCAACTCTTCCAATTATTCAGTAAACTCTTGCATTAAATATAACAAATACATTTCTGCTTGAAATACCTAGTGTAATATTCTGTTGACTGTAACAAAGATCTCTGCCTTATGTAATTCCAAATGCAAGTATTTTCTCTATGATTAAAGAAAAAGAACCCCATTAACAGTAGTGAGTTGATTTCTCTTCTTCTTACCCTTTCATGTAATTATTCAAATTCCAACATAATCCCTGTAGTTTTTCCACAATTATTTTTAGGAGCCCTTGTGGTTTTCCAAATCAGATACTTCCTTCCTAAAAGACCACCAAGCAGCAAGATTAAAGTTGAGTTTTATCAACCTTTCAAAGAAAGGTTATTCTTTTAGTATTTAAAGATGAGTATGAAAAGATCCCTGATTCATTATACAAATCCAGTATAATGCTGACACTAAAACATATAAAAGCATTTTAAAAACTTACAGATTTTGCCTTCTACAATGATGTCTGGATTTCCAGTCACCAAAGACTAGTCAGAATAGTCAAAACTGAGTTTCATCCAGGGGGAAGCAATGAACCTTGCCCCTTGAATATAAGTTAAAGGTACCATGGGAAATAACACATAGGTACATTTTAATTACATTCCGCTGGTTTTCTTGTTCAGCATACCACTTACAGTGCTCACTAAAGATGCAAAAATAGAATTTTGGTTAAAAAAAATAGGAAGTTAGAAAAAGATACTTTCTTAATATAAAAATAATTTCTAATAAGTCAAGATTAAAGAGATTAAATGTAAGAATTAGTTCACATTAGTGCCATGAATAAAAGCTTTTTATCTTTAAAAAATTTATTTATTTATTTACTTTTGGCTGTGCTGAGTCTTCACTGCTGCATGGGCTTTTCTCTAGCTGCAGCAGGCGGTACTCGCCAGCTACTGTGTGCAGGCTTAGTTGCCCCGCAGCATATGGGATTTTCCCAGACCAGGGAGTAAACTGGCGACCCACCCCATTGCAAGGCAAACTCCCAACCACTGGACCACCAGGGAAGCCCTCAGTTCAGTTCAGTCACTCAGTGGTGTCCGACTCTTTGCGACCCCATGAATCGCAGCACGCCAGGCCTCCCTGTCCATCACCAACACCCGGAGTTCATTCAAACTCATGTCCATGAGTCGGTGATGCCATCCAGCTATTTTATCCTCTGTCGTCCTCTTTTACTCCTTTCCCCACTCCCTCCCAGCATCAGAGTCTTTTCCAAAAATAAGTCAACTCTTCACATGAGGTGGCCAAAGTATTGGAGTTTTAGCTTTAGCATCAGTCCTTCTAAAGAACACCCAGGACTGATCTCCTTCAGGATGGACTGGTTGGATCTCCTTGCTGTCTAAGGGACTCTCAAGAGTCTTCAACACCACAATTCAAAAGCATCAATTCTTCGGCGCTCAACTTTCTTCACAGTCCAGCTCTCACATCCATACCTGACTACTACCACCTCTTTCATTCAAATTGTTCTGAGAATTCTATCCAATGCAGTAAGCTAGGGAACAGAAGTAATCTATAACTACCAAGACCAAGGGCTTCCCTGGTGGCTCAGATGGTAAAGAATCTGCCTAAATATAGGAGACCTGGGTTTGATTCCTGGGTTGGGAAGATCCCCTGGAGAAGGGAAAAGCTACCCACTCCAGTATTCTAGCCTAGAAAATTCCATGGACAGAGGAGCCTGGCAGGCTACAGTCCATGGAGTCGCAGAGTTGAACACAACTGAGCAACTTTCACTCAACTCACTCACCAAGACCAAAGAGAACAAATTATCATTATTTAGAGATAATTATTACCAAAATATCCCAAGAAAATGGCTATTCGAGTTAATTCTGAACTCTCGTAACTGACTATAGGAGGAATACATTCAAAATTAATAATTTAAAAAAATCCTAATAAGTATATAAAGGTGAAAATAGGCAAAACAAACTAACCTGTCATGATAGAGGTCAGAATAGTGGTTGAGTTTAGAATAACAGTTGTAACTGAGATGTAGTCCAGTTAGAGAATGTACTGGAAGGAAAATCCCCAAAGCCAAAACTAATCCAAACAAAAACAAACTTTTTAAACCTAGTAATAAATTTAATAAAAATTTATAAAATTATGGGGCAAAAACTATATAAGTTTTACTGAAGGAAATGAAAGAAAATCTAGAATAGAGAAATATATTCCTGGCTGGGCAGATTTAATACCATAAAAATGTCAATTATCCCCCAAGTGAGCTAAAAATTTACTCTAATTCCTTGATAAACTGATTGTAAAGTTCACTTGAATGGTTGCCCATGTCATTTAGAGAAAATGCCCTATACAGACCATTTACCTCCCACTGGCTTTTTTGTTTTATGAATGTGGGCCATTTTTAAGTCTTTATTGAATTTATTATGATATTGTTTCTGTTTTATGTTTCGATTTTTTGGCCACGAGGCATGTGGGATCTTAGCTTTTCACCACTGGACTGCCAGGGAAGTTTCCCTCCCTTTAGCTTTTATTCCTTATATCCAATTTCTGCCATTTGCTCTCTTCTCTAGTCAAACTGGCCTCCTTGTGACTTCTCCAACATGTCAGGCAAGTTCCTATCTCAAATCCTTTGCAGTTGCTAGTCCCTCTTTCAGAAATGCTCTTTCTCTAAATAGCTGTGTGCTTGCTCCTTCACCACCTACAGGTCTTTGCTCAAATGTTATCCACTTAGGGGGGCCTTCCCTGATTACCTGATCTAAAATTGGAACACCCAACCTACCCACCACCACCCACATGCATTTTCTTCCCTACTTCTTTGTCTATTTTTTTCATAGCACTCATCCTCATCTGGCAGGCTATATATTTGTTTATTGCTTGTGTCAACTGTTGATCCCTTCTAACAGAAAACACACGTGCACACAGAAAACCCATTGATCAGAAAGTGAAAGTCGCTCAGTTGTGTCCAACTCTTTGCAACCCCATGGACTATATAGTCCATGGAATTTTCCAGGCCAGAATACTGGAGTGGGTAGCCTTCCCCTTCTCCAGGGATTGATCAGAAAAGCTACATTTATTTTAATTTACTTTTGTTTAAGGGAAAACATCACTGTGACAGGGTCTAAGGGGTGCCTCAAAATGGGGAAATTAGGGAGAGGCATTAATAGAGATTTAGGACCTGGGCTGAGTGGTTTTAAGGCAGGTCTTGCAAGGTGGGGAACTAGTTGAGATTGAGCAGAGTTTATGATTTAATAGCTTTGGATTAGTGGACTCAATGAAGGAAGAATTTTGAAGTGAATCTCGATGAGCTAGCAGTTTTGATAAATAAGTTGTTTAGTTAGTTCACATTATATTCCCCAATGAGAAGCTAATGTTTTCATTTTGTTACTGTTTAACACAGGGACTGGAGAATTGTGTTGGTTCAAATTCCCAGTCTCCTCTTCTGTCATTCTCTAGGCTAATCTGGAGGAGCATTATCATTTGGGATGTAATCAACTCAGATCCACACCATGTTGGATATGCTATGCTGCTGCTGCTGCTGCTAAGTCACTTCAGTCGTGTCTGACTCTGTGCGATACCATAGATGGCAGCCCACCAGGCCCCGCCGTCCCTGGGATTCTCCAGGCAAGAACACTGGAGTGGGTTGCCATTTCCTTCTCCAATGCATGAAAGTGAAAAGTGAAAGTGAAGTCGCTCAGTCGTGTCCGACTCCTGGTGACCCCATGGACTGCAGCCTACCAGGCTCCTCCGTCCATGGGATTTTCCAGGCAAGAGTACTGGAGTGGGGTGCCATTGCCTTCTCCATGGATATGCTATGGTTGAGTATAATTTTTGGTAGTAGTTGTTCCAACTACTGCAAGTGTCAGCTTTTCTTGTTTTGTTTTTGTTTGTTTTTTGGTAGAAGATCATCAGTAGGCATAGTGACTGCTCAACTGCCTTAAGATTCTGGAGTTCTAATTTGAGCAGGGTGACCCAAACAAGTGCTAACCTACTTTGAGTAAAGTGTGCAGATGAAACTAATAGAGTAGATTCATTTCAACTATGAAGAGCTCACAGAACCAGAGATTTGGATATTAGCCAGATTATTTAGTCTCATGATACTTATTTTTCCAGATCTTTTTAGTGATAGTAAAGATCTCAGAGAAATCTGCAGAAATCTAAGTACATCATTATTTCCCTTAGGCAGCACACGCTTTCCTTCAGGAAGCCAGTACAACATCTGATGACTCTGTTTTGAACCATTGTTTGTCTGTCTCATGAAATTTTTTAGGTGACGATTTCCACAGTCTTAGACATCTTATCTAGTTTAAATATTTTCTGAACCATAAGCATGTAGGATTACTCCTACTTTTTTAAGCCTCTTAGAAAGCATAAAATGAAAAGTCTTGAGTATAGAAGAATACAGTTCCTCAAATCTTCAGCTTTTAAATGCAAATCAAATCCAAGTTTTCCTTAGTTAAATTAAATTGTTTAAAGATTTTTTTTTCTGTGAAGATACTTTTGTGGGCTAAAATGAAACTTGGGTGACATTGAAATCTATCTTGAAATCAAGTATCAATTAACCAAGATAACTTAGCTCTGTTCAACCTGCTGGTAGCAGTCAGTTACTGTGCCACAAATTTAGTACTAGTTTAAAGGGAACAATCAATGTTATTTTTTGTGTGTGTGTGATAATATCTCTATGGAGTTGCCAAATGGTATGGTAATGCTTTCAACATTATATAAATGTTGGTGTCAGGAAAATATATTTGTAATAAAGAGATCACTAGTTAGTTCTAAAGTGAAAGAGCTTGGGGTTAAGTGCACTAGTGTTCCTTTCTTACAATACAGTCTTTGAACATATTCCATCTGTTTTAAAATCCTTTCCAAGCTCTATTTCTATTGGTTACAAAGGCTAGCTCCTACAAAAATTTCCTCCTTTAACAAGTTTGTCAAGCTGAAAATTCTGAGAACGCAGTCCTCCATAACTGGCCTCACTTCAGATACCAGTCTCTAAGTGTGGTGGTCCCCAGGGTGACCCTCACGTCTGATCAGTTGCCTGCAAATTCAGGGGTTTCCATGATCACTGTCAAGTTTGATAACTCACTAAAAAGACTCAGAGAACTCAGTTTGAGCCAACTCCCAGAGATTGTGAAGGACAGGGAAGCCTGGCGTGCTGCAAGGCCATGGGGTTGCAAAGAAGACATAACTTAGCAACTGAGTGACAACCTCTAGGCTGAGGAGGAATGAGCAATGCTAGAACTGGAGACTAGAAGAAGAGCCTTCTCCCACCAATTACTTCCCCAAGATTGAGATTCAGATCTCTTCAGATTCTTGCTCCTTGGAAGGAAAGCTATGACAAACCTAGACAGTGTATTAAAAAGCAGACACATTACTTTGCAACTTACTCTAGTATTCTTGCCTGGAGAATTCCCATGGATGGAGGAGCCTGGTGGGCTACAGTCCATGGGGTCACAAAGAGTCCTTAGCATGCATGCCTGTGTCAAAGCTATATTAAGTTAAAAAAAAAATCATCTATTGACCAATCAATAGTAGTGATGTGCTAGAGCTGCCTCCCACAGGACATTTGAGAGCCGAATGTACATATTTCTTCTGAACTCTGTAGTCAGATACTGCTTGAAATTAGACACAGTGGCAGTATTTAGAGCACATCCATCAAGAAAATCAGCACACCACTGGCTTCAGAAAACATGACTAGCACAGACTTGAATCAGAAGAAAGTCCAGGAAGAGGTCAGCACTTAAGTAGTGTCATGGAGTATCAAGGCTCTTTATATTCTCACCTCAGTAGGTGTGCATTTACATTTCATCATACAAAACTGTTCACACAGCCAACCCTAGCTACCAGTGAGCTTTGGAGAACCAGTAGCTGGCAGGAGGAAACAGGATACTGTGATCAGAGCATTCATCTCTTAGAGTTGCAAACAGATTGAGGTTTTCAGCAAGAATGGGGTAGGATATGGAAAAGCAGCTAATAGTGTCTGCTACTAGTGTGTGTGTGTGTGCACACTGTGTGAATATAAAAATAAATGAATAAACAAATAAATGTGCCTTCTTTTAAGATGTATTTGTTTATGCATCAAAGGGCTTCCCAGGTGGTACTAGTGATAAAGAATCCGCCTGTTAATGCAGGAGATGCAAGAAATTGGGTTTGATCCCTGGTTCGGGATGATCCCCTGGAGGAAGAAATGGCAACCCACTCCAGTATTCTTGCCTGGAAAATTCCATGGACAGAGGAGCCTGGTAGGCTATAGCCCATGGGGTTGCAAAAAGTCAGACACGACTGTGTGACTGAGCACACACACACACACATTTATGCATCAAAATGTTATATTTCTTTACAGAAATATAATACATTGCTAACAGTTTTTAAATCTAGAGAGGGAAGGTAGGACTTTGGGGAGATTTTTAAAAAAATTTATTTTTGGCCATGCCCCAGCGTGTTGGATCTTAGTTCCCCAAGCAGGCATCAAACCAGCGCCCCTTACGTTGGAAGCTCAGAGGTTTAACTCTGGACTGCCAGGGAAGTCCCTGAAATTTTTACTTTTAAAATTGCCCTGATTTAAGTGACCATGTATTTATTATAAAGAACAAAGGATAAAGATGGATGCTTTTTTGAAAAAATGAGAATACATGTGAAACCCCTTAGCATAGTGCTTGGCACATGTTTAATAAATAATGCGATCAGGGTTTAAACCTTTTATATTAGCCTATACATTTACAAACTTTTAATATAAGTCCATGTCTACCTCTTACTCCATTTATTTGCGTTTTCTGTTGCTAATGTGAATGAGAAGGAAGATTTATTGTGAAGTAGAAGGCAAAGTTGGAAAGGCAGGTAGTGACAAGAATAAGAGCCCTTGATTGACGGAGGAAAAGTTTGGGTTTTATCCAGTAAGGATTGAGGAGCCATTAAAAGAATTAATGAAGAGGGTAAGTAACATCGTCAGTGTTATGCTTCAGAAGGATCATTTCCATTGTGGCACACAGCATGGGGATTGAAAGAGCGAAAAACTGGAGCTACCAAGGGCAACAATTATGTTAGGCCTTGCAGTTCTAAGAACTGACACCAAAGCAGCATAATAATCTAGCACCTGGTGTCTGAACCTTCTGGGAGAGGTGACTGAAGGGTCAAAAGGATGTGGCTTTTCTGGTGCTTAAAAAACCCCTGAGGCTCAAATGTACACAATCAGCTTATAACACTCCTTAGTGTCAGAAAGGTGCATATGAGCCCTTAGGCCTACTTTTGATTTTGTTCTATTTTTTGGTCCTCTCCTCTCACGTTTCCAGGTTCAAAAATGCCCTAGATGCTAGCTGTCAACTTGTAAAAATATTGAGAATTTGCACAGAAGGATATGGATGATATGTGTTAGCCACAGAAAGGTCCTGACTTACAAGTATCTGGATATGAAACAATAAAAAAACAAATGAAGATGATTAGTAGGAGGCATAGAAAGACCACAGGAGACAGAAAAAAAGTAAGTAGGATTTCGTAATTCTCAGATGAAGGGATTGAGAGAGAAGAAAGATTCTCTAAACTTTTTTCATTTGGGTGTCTAAGAGATTGTGTGCATAATGCTCAGTAGTTCCAGTGTCTGAAGCTTGCGACCCCATGGACTGTAGCCTTCCAGGCTTCTCTGTCCATGGAATTCTCCAGGTAAGAATACTGGAGTGGGTTGCCATTTTCTTCTCCAGGGGATCTTCCTGACCCATGAATGGAACCTGTGTTTCCTCCATTGTTAGATGAATTCTTTACCACTGAACCACCTGGGAAGCCCATCTAAGAGATGAAAAGTTTCATAAATAGGTTGAGGAGTGGTTTGTGAGGCTCCAATGAGAAAGAGAATTCAGTTTTAGATATACTAAATTTGATATTGACAGACATTAAAGTGGCACTGTTCAAAAGAGAGTTAAAAATTCAAGACCAGAGCTCAGATTATGATATTATGATATGTGAGGTGGAGAGTTCACACTTGCAGGAATGGATGATATCACCAAAGAAGCTAATATGGTAAACCATGAAGGTTGAGGGCAGAAACTGAGAAAATATCCTCTTACGGGGCAAGAAAGGATAACTGTTTCCTGTGCAGCAGCAAAAGGGCCAGAAGGCTGCCTGAACCCTGAGTCTCATCTACTCCAGAGAGAAATTTGAGCGATCAAAGTGTCAACGAAATCAAGGAGCCTGGCATTTAGTAATGACGTCATTATTGACTGTAGAAGCTGTTTTGGTAGAGCAGGGGTGTCGGATCAAATGATATCTCAAAAGAAAGATTGACATGACTATTGTGACTCGAGGCTAAAAGAAAAGTGGGCTAGATAGCATCTTTCCCTGCACCTTTCCTAAGCAGCAGCATGTTAGGTAAACAAGAGACAACGCAGAATTGACCTTGTAATTACTAGAAACACGTAGAAAATCTCCAAGTATTTGGTAAGTCTGATTTGCGTGCATGTGTGCTTGGTTGTGTCCAACTCTTGTGACCCCATGGACTGTGGCCCACTGGGCTTCTCTGTCCTTGGGATTTTCCAGGCAAAAATACTGGAGTGGGTTGCCATTTCTTCCTCCAGGGGATCTTCCTGATCAAACCCAAGTCTCCTGCATCTCCTGCACTGGGAGGTGGATTCTTTATGACTGAGGCACCGGGGAAGCCCCAACAGTCTGATTTACTGTGTAATTATTAGAACTTTCTGCTCAGCATCCTTCATTAGCTCTGTTGCTTGGTAAACGAAGTATGACCTAGAAGGCCCGCTGTGATCTTCAGCCTGACGTCTTACTCCCCCACACACCCCCAAACCCCAAGATATGCACACACAACTTTCTTCAGTTTTCCAAATGCCTCATGCTGTTTCTTTGTCCTGATGTTTGTAACTTCCATGTCTTCCAATTCCTTCTAACTTGTTGAATCTATCAATCTTCCCAGATTGAACTTAAAGCTCTCTATAAAGCTTTTCTGCTTGTTCAGGGTTGACATTAACAGTGGAAAAGACCTTGATGCTGGAAATAATTGAGGGCAGGAGGAGAAGGGGGCGACAGAGGATGAGATGGTTGGATGGCATCACCAACTCAATGGACATGAGTCTGAGCAAACTCTAAGAGATGGTGAAGGACAGGGAATCCGGCATGTTGCTTCCATGGGGTCACAGAGAGACACAACTTAGGGACTGAACGACAACAATAGTGGTACCTTTGGCATTTCTTGCTGTACCATATTCACTTCTGTTATTTTGATAAAACAAACAAAAAATATAAATATTTAAAACTTGTAAAAAAAAAAAAAGGTCCTAATATCGTTAGTTTGTTGTAACTTCCAATTTCCTTTCTCCGTGTTACAGTAGGCTATTTTTTCCTTTCCATAAACTCTTTGAAGAAATTATCCTCTTTCTGCCTAGACTATTAAGAAGCGAGATGTGCCTCTTTTCTTAATCTAAATGACTGAACTCAGGCCAATTAAAGTTTCAGTGCTACACGAATCTGGGAGGGCTTAATCTCAATTTGTATTTGCATTTATGACCGTTGGTTCTCCTGGGGACGAGGGAGACGGAAAGACGGCCCCTGTTACACCTGGTTTCAGGTTGATTACAATCGATACGGGACTATTTTAGCATAAAAGGCTCGATTTGTATTAAACATCTTTTTGGGAAGAGGAGGTAGTGGTGCTGAAGATAAAATCTTTTATCAAAATCCCTCCAGTTTGCATTGTTCTTTGGGGAATAGGCTTTCAATAGCCAAGGAACAAAAGAGCATTTGGTTTTCCAATCTCCCTGAGGCGTTAGCGGCTTCCAGGAGAAATCTAAGTATAAATTATCTACGAAGAAAGCGTGTGTTTGTGTGTGTGTGTTGCGGGGTTGGGTGGGGGCATAGGAAGAGGAGGAGGGCAGGAAAGGGAGCTGGAGCACACGCTAAGGTTCCGAGGACTTTTTCGCGAGGTACCTGTTTATGTAATATTTATAGTTAGAGGCGCTGCAACGGCATCAGCGCACTGACCCGCACTTTCCGGCCCCGTTTACAACCACAAGCTGGGATACAATGGGGATGGGAGAAGGGGACTAGAAGCGTCCGGCAGTTGGGAGCTGTCTAAACAAGCGGGAAACCAGGCACTGGTGCCGAAGCCAAGCCCAGAGAATTTCTCCCTGGCTCTGGCACCGGACTATGGACCCCGAAGGAGGGCAGTGATACTAAGGATCAGCAGGGGAGCTAGCTTAAATATGGAGCACCTGGGATTCGACTTAAGATTTTTATTCAGTAGGCGGGTTTCTGAGCTAGGGCTTAGAAACCGGCTTTTTCAGCCAGCTCTCTGGGGATTCTAAGACTGTGACCCGGGAACCTCACGCCGAGACTCTAGGGCGCGGGACCCGGCGTCTTCACGCGCGGAAAAGACGCGCCAGGATCGGGGCCGCGCGCGATGGCTAGCGCGCCGCTCCCCAGCAACAGCGCATGCGCCGGTTGCCTTCCAGCGAGGCCGCGCAGCTCCGCGGGCCCGGATCTTCCAATCCGAGCCCGGCGTTCTCCGAGTGCGTATCCTGGAGCTGCGGGCTGCGGCAGGCGGGAGGAAAGGGGCAGGCCGGGGTGGGGCTAGGGGCCCCCGAAAGTCTGCGGAGGTCTGCTAGAGAAGTCTAGTCTCCGGAAGTGGCCGTTGTAAACACAGTCTCTCGGGGGCTGGTCTCCTTTCGTTCACCGCTGTGCTATTCGTTTCCCTTCCCCGGGTCCTAGAGTCCGTCGGGTTCCAACAGTTTTTGCTCTGACCCAGTGGTCGGCCCGGGCCTCTTTCAGCCTTTGAGATTTGAAGCTGCCCGCAGGGGCCGTGGGTGTGCAGTTTGGATCGCGGGAGCCCCCTGAGGTAACCATCAGATGTGGGAGTTTGGAGGAGAAAGACTGGGCTGGGAGGTGTTGAGAGGAACGGTTATAGAGGGGCTGCAGTTAAGGTTATGGGAGACCCTGAGTTTGAGGCTGTTCTGTCAATGGGGACTCACCTCCAGTTCCCAGGGCTGCGCCTTTTCGCCCACCTGGAGGAAGGTGCTTCCGGATCATCCTAGCCAAAGACCGCTGCCTCAGTACACAGAGGACTGGGTAGGGTCCAGAGGGCAGGACTCAGAGGGCCTGTACTTGGAGCTTCTTAAGTTTACAACTCCGGATTGCTGGGCTCTTTCCCTCTCAAGAATCAGTAAGTCCTTCGAGGACAAGAATCAGATCACTTTCATCCCTTTTAATAAAAATGACAGCGACACACTAGACACTGTATAAATGTTTGATAAGTGAAAGAATGAGTTGTGCTAGGCTGTCTTCTGTAGCTTCTACTTCATGACTCTTAAGAGAAAAGAGAGCTCTGAGTTGCTCCGTGCTGTACGATTTCTGCAGAAGTGAGTCTCCTTTTGACTGTTCTTTATTACATGTGATATTTATCCTAGGCAATTCCACTCCCCCCCCACCCCCGCGTTTAAGCAGATCGCAAATGATAACCACTTAAATTTACTTGAGAACCAATTTCAGTTAGTGTCCAAATCTTTTTGAACACATTACACATTGATGTTTTATTTAGTTGTTTTCATAATCTTGAAGGATTATGAACCTACCATTTTTTGTCACTTGTTTTATTGAACAGTTAGTGTCTAGTAAGAAAACAAGCAGAGAGCAGGAAAGGAACTTGGTTTCCCATGAAATGAAGAGGAAACAAAGGCAGTGTGCAACCTCCTACAAGGAAAGATGAAAGCAGTAATTTTAGTTTGGAGCTTTCTGTATCAGTTCTAGTGGAGACTTTTATTAGCTGTGTGACCTCCGGCAAATCACCTAAGCTCCCTGGGCAAGAAAATGCCTTATCTGTCGGATAAGAAGGATAGACTGGATCTCTGAAGTCTCATTTAATCCTAAAATACTTTGATTGCCTCAACCCATTTGTCTTGGTTTTGTTTTGATGAAAGAACCCAACATCTTTTTTAAAGGTGAAATATATGTTTGCTAATAGACACCACACTACAGATGTGGTTAGTATTGAAGATAGCACTGTGTTGTGAAAGATAATGGATTTAGGAGTCAGCCACAATATGAACTTGAATTTTAACCCTCCCACTGGATATCTTTATACACAAGTTACTCAACCTCTCCAAGCCTCAGTGTTCTCATCTGTGAAACGTGCATAATAATCTGTAGGGTATTGGGAAGATTCACTGAGCTCCGATATGCTTCTTGTAGTGTCTGCCATGTAGGAAGTGCTCAATAATAAGTTTTCATCTTTTATTTCTCCCTGCCTCTCCCCTTTCCCCTGGTATGTACAGAGTGATATGCACTGAGAGAGATCAGTGCATTCTGGATGACCTACAGAAGGACTCAGATATGAGATAGGAAAACTTACCAGCAGTAGCTCTGAAATTTAAAGCAGAATTGTCTTTTTGGCTGGTACTTACTCTCAGTATGTCCAGACCATTGATCTCTTGTCCTCAATTGCCCCATTAACTATTTCTAAAAAACTTCTTGATGAATGATGTACATAACATCCCTAATCTGTTTTGGGGCTTCTCTTGTGGTTCAGCTGGTGAAGAATCTGCCTGCAATGTGGAAGACCTGGGTTTGATCCCTGGGTTGGGAAGATCCCCTGGAGAAGGGAAAGGCTACCCACTCCAGTATTCTGGCTTAGAGAATTCGGTGGACTGTATAGTCCATGTTTCAGGAAGAGTTGGACATAGCGACTTTCACTTTCTTTCATCTGTTTTAGTGGGAATGGTGAGAATAGACCAACTTCACTACCGAAACATAAAGATATTAACACATTAACATAAGAAACTGATTTAAACTTTGCCTTTATCCATCACTGCCCAATGGGTGCCCTGCTTTTGGCCCAACTCTGTGGAAATCCCTTCTGGATTGAGAAATTCACTGGACATCTGGGTCATCTTTTATTAAGACCCTGACTTGTAGTTTGGATGTGTGGAAGAATGATCTGTGTTTAAGAACTCGGCAGTATGGAGCAGAAGTGCTTCCCTGACGTGAGGGATGCCACGGGGTGAGCCGTGTGTTGAAGGTTAATGGCAACGGTACATAGCAAAGCTCTGGAGATAGCCAATTTGGATTTGAATCCTTACTCTGTCACTTACTAGAGATGTGACTTTGGACAAGTGACTGAGTATCTTTAAGCCCCAGTTTCCCAGGGTATAAAATGGGGATATTAACGTATCTTCCCCTTGGGGTTGGTGTAGAGTGAAATGAGATAATCTAAGTGTGATACCTGGAGAAGGGATGTTTGTGTGTGCACAGTAGGAATGGTGATGGAAGGGTGTGGCTTTGGGGTATCAATTTGTTCATAGATAATGGAATTATGAAATATGTGTCCTTTTGTGTCTGGCTTCTTTCACTTAGCATAATGTTTTCAACACTCATCCATGTTGTGGCATATATTGGTACTTCATTCCTTTTTATGGTTGAATAATATTTCATGTTTGTTTATATATTGGCAAATGATGGATATTTGTGTTTTTACTTCTTGGCTGTTTATGAACAATGCTGCTATGAACATTTGTGTACAACTTTTTACTAAAGTCCAGTAGTTGTCTTAGAATATGTCTTGGTATTGATTGTGCTGGGTTCGTATCCTCAGATATGCAGCTTATTTTTTGGAACTGTGGATTAGAATCTTTTTATATTTAAGAAAAATTTTCTTGAATTACAGTTCTTAGTGTTTGTTCTGTTTCCCTTGCTTTATCGCTTATTCAGGGACTTCTTTTATTTCCATGTTGGTTATTCTTTGTCTGTTTTCAGTATATTTTCACATTCTCTTGAATAATTTTGGTTTGTTTTCTTAAATTTTTGTTTAAAAATTTTATTTAATTTTGTATGTCCTTTAAGAGTTTTTTTTCTGATCATGTCTATTTATTCTTGTTCCCTCTACTTTAGTCTTCACTGCAGAATTGTTTTTTTTAATGTTTCTAATCTTCGTCTGATCTTATGTCTGATGTTTTCTAATTCTGATTCCTGTCCTTTCATGCCTTATACCATTTTGTTAATGTCTTGTAGCTCATCTTTTTCAATAATTGCTTTTATTTATTTGACTGTGCCAAGTCTCAGTTTGGGCCCATGAGACCTTTGATCTTTGTTGCAGCAGCATGTGGAATCTTAGTTGTGGCATGTGAGACCCTAGTTGCGGTTTGTGGGATCTAGTTCCTGATCAGGGATCCAACCCAGGCCCCCTGCATTGGGAACACAGAGTCTTAGCTACTGGACCACCAGGGTAGTCCCCCTTGTAGCTCGTTTTGAAATAGTAAGTTATGGTTTTAATCTGATTTGTGGACTTGTCTTTCTGTCATTCTTTCATTTTCAGGAGTCCATTCCGTTCCTTACTCTCTTTCTCCTCATATTTGTATGAAATTTGAACACTCTGGTTTTCTGTTGCTGATTTTTATGAAAGGTTAGTCTTCCTGAATTTTGAGCATGGTAAAGGAAAGCTTTTCAGAATTCACAAAACCCTGCCTTATTTTGTTGTGAGTGCTTGGTATTGAGATTTCCTGGCCTTGTTTCCTCCTACAGTTTGGTCTGAGCTATCTCTTTACTTTGTCTTTATTTCCCCTGATTCCATTTTCTACTGATTCTCATTAGTGTGGGCCCCTGTTCACAAAGGGCACCTTGGCAGGTCAGTAATGAAAGTCTGTGAGGAGACTGTCCTACCATGTGTCTGTTTCATGTGTCACTTTCAGCCCTTGCTCTCAGATTTTCCTGCCATGCTTTCCATTAACTATCTGTTGATCCTTTGGGGGTTCTTTCAGGGGGGTCTTGTTATTTCCCTTTGCTTTCTTCTGTATGGATACCTCCACCTCCATGTGGGTTTTGTGGTTGTTGCTGGTTTGCCCTTATTCATTTGTATTTTGTTCTGTTTGTTGTAAACATTGCCCATGACTTTCTCGTTTTTCTGTTACCTTAGATAGGATTTTTACAAACTCTGCTATATAAATTCATTAGGAAATTAACCTATGGAAAAACAAAGTGACATACACATGTAGGCAGGGTTGATGTCAGAATCCATTTTGTACTTTACATATTAACTCTTTCTCTTTTCTTTTTTCTTTTTAACTCTGCAAATGCATTTTCAAGCTTGTTATCTGTATTATTTTTCTATTGTGTAACAAGTTACCACAAACTTAGGGGCTTAAAACAGCCCTGATTTATTATTTCTCAGTTTCTATAGGTTGGGAATCTGGCACTGTGTAGGTGAGCCCTCTGTTCAGAGTTTCACTAAGTTGCAATCAAGGTGCTGCTGGCAGCGTTCTTATGTGGAACCTTGACTTGAAAGAATTTGCTATCCTGTTCATTCAAGTTGTTGGCAGAATGTTTTTTTTTTTTGGCTATGCCATGCGGCTTGCAGAATCGGCTTGCAGAATCTTGGTTCCCTGACCAGGGGTCAAACCTGTGCTCCCTACAGTGAGAGCATAGGGTCCTGACCACTGGATCTCCAGGGAATTGCCCAGAATGTGTTTCCTGTTGGCATCTGTATGATCGAGGGATCTGGCTTTTTACTGCCTTTGGGGAGGGTGCCTGCAGTTCCCTGCCAACTGGCCTTCTACATTGGCAGTTCACAGTGTGACAGCGTGCTGGGGGTTATCTGTCACTTCATCAGCTAGGACAGAGTCGTATATAACATTAAGTAATCATGGGAGTGCAGCCTGTCACCTTCGCCATGTTATCTTGGTTAGAAGCAAGTCTCAGGTTCTCCCCAGTAAAGGGGAGGGTATTATACTAGAGAGAAACACCATGGGACAGAGATCATGGGAAACCATCTACCTGTTATGCTGTCTGTATCAGTGATCTGGAAATCAGTGAAACTTGCGTCTGAGGTAGGGAAGACCCTTTCTCTCTAGACGACCATTCAAGTTTGAAGATGTTAGATACCAAAATAATGCACTGAAAAACGATGGTTCTCGTCAGTTTAGCTTTATTGAAACAATGATATTAAAGTTTGGTTAACTACCTTTCCCCACATTTCTCTGCCCAAGATCAAAACAAAGTCAAAAACACAGACATTATTAAGGCTCTAAGTATGTAAATTCTTTTCCTATGAGGTAAATAGAGGTTCTGTTTGTGTCACATAAGTTTGTACATGTGGTATGTGTGTATGTATTTAATTGTTTTCACAAAACAAAAAACATTATATATATATGTACTTTTGAGCCTTGGACATGACTCTTAAGTATAAAAGAGTCCCTTCCAAGTTCTAACTCTTTTACTTCATTCTGAAGGCAGATTCTTTGGAGTTTGAACTTTGAGGGCACAGTGGTAAGATGAAAAGATTTTGAGACTCAGTATCAGAAGAGCTTGATTCTTCGGTGTCCTCTACTGAGTAGCTGACTGGCTATAGGCAAGTCATTTAAGCCTCTGTGAATCAGATGCATTTCTGTAATTGAAATGAGGATAATAAACCTCAGGTAAGATAATTATAATTTACCTGTATCAACAGTGACCTTGTAGAATGAGCTTGGGCTTAGAGTTATATAGTTAGATAGTAACAAGTTGGAATTTTGATCCTGTAACTATGTGACTTTTGACAAATGACTTATAATATCTGTCTTAGATTTCTCTTTTAAAAAATGGGATAATCTTTATATTGTGGTGTTGTAAGGATCAGAGTTCCATAGCTCTGTGTATAAATACCAGGGACAGTGCTTACTGCACTAGGTGTTCAAGAAATTAATGATAGTGGTGTGTGTTTGTCTACCACTGTTCCCAAGCGTAGTATTTAGGAGGAATAAAATAAAATGGGATTTCCCCCCTCATCTTGGTAAGCATTCCATCTTCTTTGTCTAGGTCAAGCTATTCTGCATCAGCCGTGTGAATCAGTGTTTTGAAGATCCCCTAGTGTTTGGTTCTAGGAACCATTAGTCCTGTTCTTAGTCCTGTGTTTGGGTCTACATCTCAGTTGGCTTATTTGAGTCCTTCTTTCAGTGATCTCTCTTAGGATTGTTTATTACGAGCAGGGACAGATCAGGTTAGATTTTGGTGGGGGGAGGTCTTCTAGCTATCCTTGGACACCTACAATTTTACTAAATAATTCTTCTGTTTTTCCTTCATGATGGTGTATGTGCCTTGGCGGATCATTTATCATTCAAGTAATTATCATTCAATGCCCTGGCCTCTTGTATTAATTTTTTAGCCATATAATTTTTAAACATGTCCATTATAAAGCAAAGCAGAGAGAAATGAAACTATTTAAAAACTAAGGCCAGATTTTTGCCTTATCAGGTACTCGTAATGCTAACACACTGGGTTATTGGTACAAAATATCTTTTAAGTGTCCATCAATAGATAAATGGATAAAGAAAACATTATATATATACACACATATATATATATATACACTCATACATAAAAGAAAAATCACTCATCGTCTCAGGACTCACATAAGTAACTACTATTATATGGTTTACTTCAACAGACTTCAGTCCATGTAACCTGTAAGCCACAGACATCTTGGACAGTTTAAATCATCAGTAACGAAGTATATCATTAAGCAACAGTGGGATATTTTGAAAGAATTGGAAGACTTGTCATGAATTCAAATGCTTCGAGTAATACCCCTGGTGATATCCAGAGGTAAGCCTTCAGTATCTTCTACGAGTTGAGGAATGCTTTTGGTTGCAAGGACCATGGAGAAGTAAGTGGTTGGGGTGGCTGATTGTAAGAATTCTCATGAGATGGTAAGGGAAATGGCAGTTTCATGGGACTGGAAGAGCAGGGGTGATGCCTGGTAAAAATCAGACCTGGGTCTGGAGACTTTATGTGGCTCTTTGTGCTCCTTTCTTAACTCAATGTCTACTTTCTTTGGTCCCTAGAGACTTGCTTATTCTTTTCCACTTCTCTAAATCTTTTCTTCTGCGTATTCATTATTACTTGGCTTGCCATAATATGTGTTGCTCTGTTTTTCTCTTACTTCCTCATTGTCCCGACTGATTCATCCCCCTAGTTAAGCATTTTGTTAGTTTTAGCTCCTGTTGCTAACTGCTCCTTTACTTGGAGTTTACATTCTAAGAATTGCTGTTGCTCACCTTTTTTTGTACCATTCATATCTGCCTTTGAGTGAGGTGCCTGCCTTTGGTTTATTCATTTCTCATGTGTATAATATAAAAACTCTTAAGTCTATAATATAAAATGGAGCCATTCTGGAGAGTGCAACTCAAAACCTGGTTTACAAAGAAATAAGTACAGAAATTGAAAATAGGTGTTTAGAAACTTTTATAAGCACATTAGAGAGTAATTTTCTGTTTGTTGAATCTGATAATAAATGCCTTAAGATTGAATTTTATCTGTTTTTAAATTTTCTTTTTTAATTTTCCCTTTTAAATATATTTTAGAGAAGCAATGGGAGTGGGGTAGGGATAGTAATTGTTGACATTTAGAGAAGAAGTCATTTTGCGCACCTTTTCAGCAGGAATGTGTGGGTGTGGCAAGTATGGTGGCTAACATGTACTTTGCTTTATAAATAGGATTTGCTATATAAACATTTTCCACCTGTCTCCAGGAGCTACCTTAAATTCTTTCTGGAGCAAGATAGAGAATAAATGAGTAAAATATTAGCATTTTTCTTTGTTCAAATTTTATCTCAAGAATTCTTTGTTTTACCAAATGTTTCAAGGGTTAAGAGTGAAGTGTCATCAGTTAGTTCTCCACCACTTTAGTGAAGATGGTTCAGATACTGCTAAACAGGGTATCTTCAAGGTTCCTTCTCTATCTAATAGCTGATTTTATATAAGCACATAGATATGTATATTTTAATACATATTTTAATGCTGATAATGCATGTGTTTTTAGAATTATTTAAAAAAACAAGTGAATGAAACAATGAAACTGCTTATAATTTTACCACTTAAGAGTTAACACTGATAGTATTTTGGTTTATATCTGCACAGAATTTTTCTTTTCAACATACACATATATTTATAAATGCATATTTTAAAAATTAGAATAATATTTACAATATTTAGTATCTTGTTTTTCAATATTTGGGAGACCAGCTTGCCAAATTAATATACATGTATCATAATTTTTAATAAGTACGTTCAGTTCAATTCAGGTGCTCAGTCGTGTCCGACTCTCTGTAACCCCATGAATCACAGCACGCCAGGCCTCCTTGTCCATCACCAACTCCTGGAGTTCACTCAGACTCACGTCCATCAAGTCAGTGATGCCATCCAGCCATCTCATCCTCTGTCGTCCCCTTATCCTCCTGCCCCCAATTCCTCCCAGCATCAGAGTCTTTTCCAATGAGTCAGCTCTTCGCATGAGGTGGCCAAAATACTGGAGTTTCAGCTTCAGCACCATTCCTTCCAAAGAAATCCCAGGGCTGATCTCCTATAAGTACATTACTCTTCAGAATTCTAGAATTTGGACCAATGAAGTTATTTAAACTCTGCTATTTACCCCTGATCTACTTTCTGTTTCTGTAGATTTGCATTTTTTGAATAATTCATATAAATGGGATCATACAATATGAAATCATTTGTGTCTGTCTTCTTTCATTAGGCATGTTCTTTGAATTTATCATGCTATAACATGTGTCAGTACTTTGTTTCTTCTCATTGCTGAATATTCCATTTTATGGATATGTACAATTTGTTTAACCATCCATCAGTTGATGGACATTTGGATTGTTTCCACATTTTGCCTATTATAAATAATGCTGCTGTGAGCGCTTGTGTACAAGTCTTTGCATGGAAATACTATTTCATTTTCTCTTGGGTAGATTCTTAGGAACACTGTTACTTCCGTCATATAGTAAATTTATGTTAACATTTTTAAGAAACTACTGAATTGCATTCTGAAGTGACTGAATCATACTACATTTCTACCAGCAGTGTATAAGGGTTTTAGTTTCTCCACATCCTCACCAGCACTTGTTATTTTCTGACTTTTTGGTTATAGCCAATCTAGTGAAAGTGGTATGTCACGGTGATTTTATTTTTATTTTCCTAAAGAGCGATGATGTTGAACATATTTGTACGTGCATTTTTTGGCCATTTGTGTATCTTCATTGGTGAAAAGCCTATTGAGATTGTTTGCCCAATTTTAAATTTTTACTTGTCTTTTTGTTACTGAGCTTTAATAGTTCTTTACATATTTTGGATACAAGTCTTTTATCAGGGACATTCTTTGCTAATTTTTTTTTCCCATTTGTTGGCTTGAATTCATTTTCTTAATAATGTCTTTTGAAGTGTAAGAGTTACTAATTTTTATAAAGTTCAATTCTTTTTCTTTATGGATTGTGCTTTTGGCTTCATATCTAAGAAATCTTTGTCCAACTTAAGGTCATGGCGATTTTTCTCCTGCGTTTTCTAGAATTTTTATAATTTTAGTTCTTACACTTAAGTCTGGGCTTCATTTTAAGTTACTTTTAAAAAAATATATATATATTTATTAATTTGGCTGCGTCAGGTTTTAGCTGCGGCGTGTGGGATCTTCACTGAGTCATGTGGAATGTTTTCCCTGCGGTGCGTGGACTCTCTGGTTGTGGCCTGCGGGCTTAGTAGTCGTACGCAGGCTTAGTTGCTCAGTGGCAGATGGTATCTTTAGTTCCCTGACAAGGGACAGAACCTTTATCCCCTGCATTGCGGGGTGGATTCTTAACCGCTGGACTACCAGGGAAGTCCCTGAAATTACTTTTTAATGTATGGTGTGAGGTAAGAGTCTAAATTTATCATTTTGCCTGTGGATATCAGTTGTTTCAGTACCATTTGTCTCTCCCATCAGGAAGCTTCTATAAGCCTCTTATCCTTCTCCAACAGAGAGCAGATAGACTGAAAACCACAATCACAAAAAACTAACTAGCCTAATCACATGGACCACAGCCTTGTCTAACTCAATGAAACTATGAGCCATGCTGTGTAGGGCCACCTAAGATGGATGGGTCATGGTGGAGAGTTCTGACAAAATGTGGCCCACTGGAGAAGGGAATGGCAAACCCTTCTTTTCTCTTCCCCAGAAAAAGAAATGCAAAAAAGCAAAATGGCTATCTGAGGAGGCCTTACAAATAGCTATGAAAAGAGAAGTGAAAGCAAAGGAGAAAAGGAAATATATAAACATCTGAATGCAGAGTTCCAAAGAGTAGCAAGGAGAGATAAGAAAGCCTTCTTCAGTGATCAGTGCAAAGAAATAGAGGAAAACAACAGAATGGGAAAGACTAGAGATCTCTTCAAGAAAATGAGAGATACCAAGGGAACATTTCATGCAAAGATGGGCTCAATAAAGGACAGAAATGATATGGACCTAACAGAAGCAGAAAATATTAGGAAGAGGTGGCAAGAATACACAGAAGAACTATACAAAAAAGATCTTCATAACCCAGATAATCACGATGGTGTGATCACTCACCTAGAGCCAGACATCCTGGAGTGTGAACTCAAATGGGCCTAAGGAAGCATCATTACGAACAAAGCTGTGGAGGTGATGGAATTCCAGTTGCGCTATTTCAAATCCTAAAAGCTGATGCTGTGAAAGTGCTGCACTCTATATGCCAGCAAATGTGGAAAACTCAGCAGTGGCTACAGGACTGGAAAAGGTCAGTTTTCATTCCAATCCCAAAGAAAGGCAATGCCAAAGAATGCTCAAAGTACTGCACAATTGTACTCATCTCACATGCTAGTAAAGTAATGCTCAAAATTCTCCAAGCCAGGCTTCAGCAATACATGAACCGTGAACTTCCAGATGTTCAAGCTGGTTTTAGAAAAGGAAGAGGAACCAGAGATCAAATTACCAACATCTGCTGGATCATGGAAAAAGCAAGAGAGTTCCAGAAAAACATCTATTTCTGCTTTATTGACTATGCCAAAGCCTTTGACTGTGTGGATCACAATAAACTGTGGAAAATTCTGAAAGAGATGGAAATACCAGACCACCTGGCCTGCCTGTTGAGAAACCTGTATGCTGGTCAGGAAGCAACAGTTAGAACTAGACATGCAACAACAGACTGGTTCCAAATAGGAAAAGGAGTACGTCAAGGCTGTATATTGTCACCCTGCTTATTTAACTTATATGCAGAGTACATCATGAGAAATGCTGGACTGGATGAAGCACAAGCTGGAATCAAGATTGCTGGGAGAAATATCAATAACCTCAGATATGCAGATGATACCACCCTTATGGAAGAAAGCAAAGAAGAACTAAAGAGCCTCTTGATGAAAGTGAAAGAGGAGAGTGAAAAAGTTGGCTTAAAGCTCAACATTCAGAAAACGAAGATCATGGCATCTGGTCCCATCACTTCATGGAAAATAGATGGGGAAATAGTGGAAATAGTGCCAGACTTTATTTTTCTGGGCTCCAAAATCACTGCAGATGGGTGATTGCAGCCATGAAATTAAAAGATGCTTACTCCTTGGAAGAAAAGTTATGATCAACCTAGACGGCATATTAAAAAGCAGAGACATTACTTTGCCAAAATGGTCCGTCTAGTCAAGCCTATAGGTTTTTCCAGTGGTCATGTATGGATGTGAGAATTGGACTATAAAGAAAGCTGAGCACCAAAGAATTGATGCCTTTGAACTGTAGTGTTGGAGAATGCTCTTGAGAGTCCCTTGGACTACAAGTAGATCCAATCAGTTCATCCTAAAGAAAATCAGTCCTGAATATTCATTGGAAGAACTGATGCTGAAGCTGAAACTCCAATACTTTGGCCACCTGATGTGAAGAGCTGACTCATTTGAAAAGACCCAGCTGCTGGGAAAGATTGAAGGCGGGAGGAGAAGGGGATGACAGAGAATGAGATGGTTGGATGGCATCACCTACTCAATGGACATGAGTTTGGGTAAATTCCGGGAGTTGGTGATGGACAGGGAAGGCTGGTGTGCTGCAGTCCATGGGGTCGCAGAGTCGGACACTACTGAGAGACTGAACTGAACTGAACTGAAGTACCATCTGTTGATAAGATTCTCTTTTCCCCATTGAATTGCCTTGGCAGCTTTGTTGAAAATTAATTGACTACATGTAAATATATGAGTTTATTTTATAGTCTCAATTCTGGTATACTGATCTACCTGTCTGTTCTTCAGTCAATTCTACATGGTTTTGATTACTGTAGTTTTATGGTTTTTTGATTTAGAAGGTGCAAGTCCTCCCATTTGTTTTTGCTAAAGATTATTTTGATTTTCTGAGTCCTTTGCTTTTCCATATAAATTTTTGGGTCAGCTTGTCAATTTCTTTCTTTTTTTTTTTTAAGTGTAAAGAAGATTCCATGTTCATTTGGTTTTGGCTTAGTAAGTCTGAAAACCTAATGCTTACAGAATAATCACAATAGTTAAAATAGTTGTCATATTTAAGAAAGCAATTGTAAATGGCTCCCACAGAGATCATCTCATAGGCTTGTGTACACATTGTGCTTCACACCATCAGGCTTACTCTGTATGGGCCTTGTTCTGAAAGCTGTGGTGCTATATTTTTAAAGACAAATTATCCATGTATTAGAATGATAACACAGTTTTTAAAATGTATAGATAAAAGGTTTCATAAAAAATATGGAGTTTTTGCTCAGAAAACCATTTTTATATATTTTTATTTTTTGAATTAATTTTTTACTAGAGTATAGTTGTGGGGCTTCCCATGTGGCACTAGTGGTAAAGAACATGCCTGCCAATGCAGGAGACATAAAAGAGATACAGGTTCAATCCCTGGGTTGGGAAGATCCTCTGGAAAAGGAAATGGCTGCCCACTCCAGTATTCTTGCCTGGAGAATCCCATAGACAAAGGAGCCTGGTGGGCTACAGTCCATAGCGTTGAAAAGAGTCGGACATGACTAAAGCGACTTGACATGCACTCAGAGTATAGTTGCTTGCAGCTTGTCAGTTTCTACAAAAAATAAAAGCTGCTGGGATTTTGGTAGGGAATATGTTGAATCCATATTCAGTTTGGAGAAAGTGACCACCTTAAAGTACTCGTCTTCAAATATATGAATGTAATGTGGAAAGACTTCATTTATTTAGGTCTTCCATTTATTTCAGCAATAATTTGTACTTTTCACTGTAGAAGTCTTACACATCTTTTGTTAAATTTAATCCTAAATCTATTTTTTGATGCTAGTGTAAGTGGAATTATGTTTTAAATTTCTTTTTGGATTATTTATTGCTAGTGTTTAGAAATGTGATTGGTTTTTGTCTATTAATATTATATTCTTTGACCTTGCTGAAATTGTTCTTTGTTCTAGTCTTTTTGCTTCTTAATGAATTTCTTAGGATAATCTTGAAGGATCATGTCCTTTGTAATTACATACGGTTTTACCTCTTCCCTTTCAGTATTTGTGCCTTGTTTTTTTTTTCTTTTTCTTTCCTGGTTGCATTGTCTATAAGCTCCAACATGTCTTGAATAAAAATACTAGACATCTTAGTTTTGTTCCCAGACTTAGGAGAAACTTTCAGTTTTTAAACTTTTACCATTAAATTTGATGCTACTTTTTGGCAGTTTTTCATTCAGGCCCTTTCACAGATTGATAAAATTTCCTGGTATTCCCAATTTGTTGAGAGTTTTTTTTTTTTTTATCATAAATGGGTGCTGGATTTTGTACATCTATTGAGATATGTAGTTTTTGTCTTTTGTTTTAGTAAAATGGTATTTTACATCAATTGAGTTTCAGACATTATATGAATTTTCTACTTTGGGGATAAATGCCAGTTAGTCATGTTGTAATTTAATTCTTTTATGATGTTGCTGGATTTGGTTTGCTAATGTTTTGTTGAGGATTTTTTGTATTTCTCTTCATGAAAGATATTGGTCTATTACCCTTTCTCTCTCGTGATGTCTGTCTCAGACTCAGAATGATTTTGAGAAACGTTTAGCCCACTTCTAGTGTGAGGATTGGTGTTATTTCTTCTTTAAAGTTTGGTAGGGTTTACTCGTGAAGCAATCTAGACTTGGCTTATGGTTAGATTTGAAATATATTAATTTAATGCTAAAAGTCTGTTCTGATTTACATTTCTTTTTGAGTTAGTTTTAGTAATTACTATCTTTTTAGGAATTTGTCCATTTGATTTAAATTGTCTAGTTTGTTATCATAAAGTTGTTCATGTTACTCATTATAATCCTTCTAGGTTGGTAGTGCCATTCACTCTTTCATTCTTTGTTTTAATACTTTGAGTTTCTTCTCTTTTTTTCTTTGTCTAGCTAACTAAAAGTTTATTAAGTTTATTGACCTTCTTAAAGAGCCAAATTTTGGTTTCATTGATTCTTTATTATTTTAGTCTTATATTAAAAAACTAAAATTCCATTTTTGTTTTTCTTGTTCAGTCGCTAAGTCATGTCCAGCTCTTTGTAACCCCGTGGACTGCAGCATGCCAGGCTCCTCTGTCCTCTGCTCTCTCCCAGAGTTTGGTCAAATTCATGTCTATTGAGTCGGTGATGCTATCTAACCATCTTATCCTCTGCTGCCCGCTTCTACATTTGCCTTCAATCTTCCCAGCATCAGGGTCTTTTCAAATGAGTCAGCTCTTTGCATCAGGTGGCCAAAGGATTGGAGTTTCAGCTTCAACATCAGTCCTTCCAATGAACACCCAGGACTGATCTCCTTTAGGATGGACTGGTTGGATCTCTTTGCAGTCCAAGGGACTCTCGAGTCTTCTCCAACACCACAGTTCAAAAGCATCAATTCTTTGGCGCTCAGCTTTCTTCACAGTCCAACTCTCACATCCATACATGACCGCTGGAAAAACCATAGCCTTGACTAGACGGACCTTTGCTATGAAATGATGGGACCGGATGCTATGATCTTCATTTTTTGAATGTTGAGTTTTAAGCCAGCTTTTTCATTCTACTCTTTTACCTTCATCAAGAGGCTCTTTAGTTCCTCTTCACTTTCTGCCATTAGAGTGGTGTCACTTGCATATCTGAGGTTGTTAGTATTTCTCTCATCAATCTTGATTCCAGCTTGAGTCATCTAGCCTGGCGTTTCACGTGATGTACTCTGCATTTAAGTTAAATAAGCAGGATGACAATATACAGCCTTGATGTAATCCTTTCCCAAGTTTGAACCAGTCTGTTGTTTCATGTCCAGTTCTGACTGTTGCTTCTTGTCCTGCATACATATTTCTCAGGAGGCAAGTAAAACAGTCTGGTATTTTCATCTCTTTAAGAATTTTCCATTTTTTTGTGGTTTGTACAGTCAAAGGCTTTAGTGTAGTTAGTGAAGCAAAAGTAGATATTTTTTGGAATTCATTTGCTTTTTCTATGATCTGGTGGATGTTGGCAATTTGATCTCTAGTTCTTCTGCCTTTTGTTGTCCACAGTGGTAGATATAATGGTCATCTGAATTAAATTCACTCATTCCTGTCCATTTCAGTTCATGGATTCCTAAGAGGTCAATGTTCACTCTTGCCATCTCCTGTTTGATCATGTCTAACTTACCTTTATTCAAGGACCTAACCCTCCAGGTGCCTATGCAATATTGTTCTTTACAGCAACGGACTTTACTTTCACCACCAGACACACAACTGAACCTTATTTCTGCTTTGGCCCAGCTATTTCATTTTCTCTGGAGCTGTTAGTAATTGTCCTCTGTTCTTTCCCAGTAATATAATGTACACCTTCTGACCTGGGTGGCTCATCTTCTAGTGACATATTTTTTTACCTTTTTATACTTTTCATGCAGTTCTCGTGGCAAGAATACTTAAGTGGGTTGCCATTTCCTCCTCTAGTGGACCACATTTTTTCCGAACTCTTCACTGTGACCAATCTGTTTTTGGTAGACCTGCATGGCATGGCTCATGGCTTCATTGAGTTACACAAGCTCCTTCGCCTTGACAAGGTTGTGATCTGTGATACTTCTGTGATAGATCTGTGATCTGTGATTAAAATTGCATATGAACATTGTTAAAAGATTAATTGTTCTATAAGGCTTTCTTACTGCTGTTAGAAAAAATAGCAGTACTTACTACCTTGAGACAAATAACTTTCTTTATCCCTATAAATAATCATTTTCAACTTTCTGAGATGCTTTTTTAAAATCCATATTTCTTCAATAAAAATTTTATATTGCTATTTGATTTTTCAGGTTTAGCCATTATCTACTGACTTTCTGCTATAGAAGTTCATAATTTAGTTTTCACGTTTGCCTCTCTTTTTTATTCTCGCTTCATTTAGTGATATATAATCTTGGCTAGATTAGTTATTCAATGTTTATTATTTAATTATGAAAATTTTCCAGTTGAGCCATGTAGTAGTGTTTTGTGGCAATTTTTCTCTCTTATACATCTTGTTTTCCTTGAATTTAGTAGTTTTCTCATTTATTGTTTATTTGACTTAATTGCCACATATTTATGAATTCAACTTCATTCTCCTGCCAAGTTTTAGAAATCTCTCAATATATTATTCACGTAGTTGATATATTCTGTTATTTTCTGTTTTCGTGTTCTTAAAGAAATCACTCCTGGAGGTGCTGGCCAGTTCAGTTGGGACATTATCCCACAGTTCTCACTGGGCGCCTCCTTCCATTCTTCTGTCTTCTTGCTCAGTTGCTAAGTCGTGTCCAACTCTTTGTTACCCCATTAACTGCAGCACGCCAGGCTTCCCTGTCCTTCACAATCTCCCAGAGTTTGCTCAGATTCATGTCCATTGAGCCAGTGGTGCTATCCAACCATCTTATCCTCTGCTGCTCCCTTCTCCTTTTGCCCTCAATCTTTCCCAGCATTAGGGTCTTTTCCAGTGAGTTGCCTCTTCGCATTGGGTGGCTAAAGTATTGGAGCTTCAGCTTTAGCATCAGTCCTTCCAGTGAGTATTCAGGGTTGATTTCCTTTAGGATTGACTGGTTTGATGTCCTTGCCGTCCAAGGGACTCTCAAGAGTCCTGTCTTAGACATCCCTTTGCTGTTTTCTTGTCTTGAATACCCTACTGCTGGAATTCCATGTCTTTTTTTCAGTGTGGGTTTTATTTTGGTGAAGCAGGTCTCCAGTATCCCCTTGAGAAAATTCATTGTAGGTAAATGGTTTGATGTCTTACAGAACTGCAGTAGTCTTTCTCATACTCTTGGCTTTGAACGGTACTTATTGAGCGTAGGATTCTGAAGTGGCAATTATTTTTGCTTGGGATTTTTTCAGGCATCTTGGATGTTTTTCTTTCATTTAGTTCGTTTTTCATTTCTTACCTTGTGTTTTGATTTCCAAGAGCTCTCTTTTTTTGTTCGATGAATATTTCATTTAAAATTGCATCTAGTTTTTGTTTTATGGGTTTTTTATCTCTTCCTATTTTTCTGAGCATTTTAATGTTAGGGGTTTTCCCTTTCTCTCTGTTTAAAGTTATATTTCCCTGGAATAATCTTTGACTTCTTCCCTGCCCCTTGTGGTCTCTGTCTTTCTTGTTAAATGCTGCTTAGTTTCTGGTGATCCTTGGCTGTCTGTTCATATTTAGAAGCAAAGGCCTAAAAAGATGATAGGAAGCTCTGTGTGCGAGGTATTCTCTGTCAGCTGATCTGATTAAGCTGTTTGGCTGGAAAACTTCTAGCATTATCCTCTTTAGGTCTTTTTTGCCTGCTGGTTAGATTCTCCAGGGAAGATCCTTCAGTCACTGTTTTGGTTGCCAGTGTTCTGGTAGACAATAAATATTAGAAGATTAAGGATGTTAATTTATTATATATCTTTTTACTTGAATGTCTTGTTTTTGGTGTGGAACACTTACCACATTTGTATCTGATATCCCGAGATGTTCTGTTTTATCCTCTCCAGGGACTAAACCCCTAGTGTTCTGCCAGAGTGGGGGAGAAATCAATACCCAGTGTGTGGTGTATAGGGTAGAGGATCTGAGGAGCTCATTATTTCTTTGGCAGACTTTCAACCAATTCTTCTGTTTTCTGCTCTAGTTTTACCCCCATTTTAAAGGATGTTGCCAATGAAGTGAGCTTTTTGGTGACTTTGGTGTAAATCCAGTTGTCTTCTTTGGCTTTGAATTCAGGTTGCTTATGTCAGTCAGTCACCACTTATCCACCTGCATTCCAACTTCCAATATTTTATAGCTACTATCTCATCTCCTATTTTCATTCTCCTTTTGCGTTTATATCTCTTTATTCTCTTTGCTGTTATTTTGGTTAAAATTTTAATTTTGGGAAAAGAGAGTGCTTTAGTCTTTCATTTTAAAGCATGAATCTGTATTCTTTTATACTTTTTGTAGTATGTGTTTTATTTGCATAATTTAAACATGTTATTTAAAAGAGTAGTAAGGAAAGAACTCAGTCATCTCCAAAACTTGTCAGCTTGTGGTAGGATGAGATAACCTTGAATAACCTGTCTTGAACAGTGTGGTGGTTTCCCAGTGGACAGTGATTTGTTTATATACTGCTTTGCATTTCTGTCTTAGCTTTTGCAGTCAGTCTTTTACTGGAACATTTCTTTCGGGCAAGGACCATAGCATGTCCCCTGTTTTTTGAGAAGTAAATTATCAGATATACCAGAAGTGCCTGAAATTTACTTAATAAGAATTATATTTTCTTTTGATAGGTTGAAGAATGCCTCATCTGATATAAAACAAATGGTTAAAAGTGAAACAGACTTGGATATTACTGCTGATCTCAGAAAGAAACTCCATCGGGCTAAGAAAGAAAAATTAGAAATAACAACTAAGCACAATGCAGAGGTAGAATTTATTTTCTTCTTATATAACGTTAAACGTAGGGTTTGATTATTTTAGATTCATTTCACATATTAGAAACTCCTTGTTTCAACATTTATCACTATAACATTCTCGTGCTTAAAAAGGAAATTAATATAACATGATTTTTTAAATATAATGAAATTGTTTGAGTGTTAAAGTAGAAATTTAATGAACTTTTTAATTTATTTGTATGTTGTCTTAATTTTATTTTAATTAACGATCAACACATTTGATCAAAAGTGTTAATTGATGTATATGTTTGGTGACTAAGGGATATTTGTAAATCAGACGTTTTGGAAATCTTAATGTAGGTTCCGTATGGTCTCAGTCATGGAACAGCCTCTTAAATTTGAGTATGGACCTTTTAATCATAGTGTAATTCATGAATTATTGTAGTTTCTTTTTAATTATATTATTATATCTTTTATTAGCATGTGTGTATATAAATATATGTATTTCACATGTATATGCATATATTCCAAAGACAGTAGTTACTTTTTACTCTAGGATAATTCATGAATTATATGTGTATGTCTCTTCTGTCTGTTGTCTTTTTTCTCTGTTTTCTTCTTTTTCTCTATTTAAATCTTACTCATTCTTAAAGCTCAGCTTAGGTAGCCTGATGTAGTGAAAAAAATATCGAATTACAGAGACCTGGACTCATTCTTGGTCCTTCCATTTACAAGGTATGTGGCCTTCAGCAAGTTATTTATCTTGTACATCATTGGTTTCTCCTTGTGAAACACTGGTCCTCAGGGTTGTTGAGATAATTAGGTGAAATAGAACTTGTGAAGTGCCTGTGAACAGTAATACTGGTTGTAATGTATTGACAGTCAAACGTAAACTGTGTATTTTCCTTCTGTTTTTGTTAAATTCCAATGCTGTTCTGTTGGGACACCTTTTAAAGCTTTTTAAAGGTGAAAATAATTACTCTTTTCTCTGCTCTTCTATAATATGTTGTTACAGATATTTTAGAGCTAGAACATTTATTTCACACTTACCTAATCTTCTTTAGTCCTTAAGCTTCCTGAGAGCTGAATGCAGTAACCATGCTTTTTTTGTGTACCTCCTGAGTTGCTTATTGGCACATAGTAGGTCCTCAGTAATTGTGTGTTTAATAAATATTTTTTTTCAGCTTATCTAAGGAATGATGGTTTATGATTAAAATGACAAGTGATCAGTATGTAACTGTTTTATTTGTATTTTTAATGGCAGTTGAGATAATTTTAAATAATCGAAGTAATAATTGCTTTTATTTATGTTGTATTATTACATACTGAATATCAAGTTGTATTTGTTAAATGGGTGCTAATTATTCATAATCTCCAAAACATATTTTTTAAAACCAATCATACATTTTACTTGAGAATATTAGTATTGTGATAATCATTCATCCATTAAATATGTTCTTTCACATACATATATAGTTATCACATTTCTCTTAGCAGAACATACATTTACTGCCTTTCATATGATCAAAATATTTTGGATTATGTGTTCACGTTAAAGAGATAGGAAATTATCTTATGGAAGAAAGGGAACTTTCTCAAAATAGGTAGTTATGATTGGTTCAGCTCCAATTACTATACATTCTTATTGTTTCAATTATTTGTTTAGATGATTTTTAGATGTTTAGATGATTTTACATATATATTTTACATATATATTAATTTAATATTTAATATTTTTTTAGCCATATGATTTCTAAATGTGTCCATTATAAAGCAAGGCAGCATCTAAAAACTAAGGCCAGATATTTGCCTTATCAGGTGCTCCTAACACTAATACTAATACACTGGGTGATTGGCATAAAATATCTTTAAGTGTCCATCAATAGCTGAATGGATAAAGAAAATGTTTGTATATACACACACACAATACATATATTTAATGGAATATTACTCAGCCATAAAAAGAGTGCCTCTTGCCATTTGTGACAACATAGATGGACCTTGGGGGCATTACGGTGAGTGAAATAAGTCAGACAGAGAAAGGCAAATACTGAATGATATCATTTATGCGTGCATGCTAGGTCGCTTCAGTCGTGTCTGACTCTTTGTAACCCTATGGACTGTATCCTGCCAGGCTCCTCTGTCCATGAGATTCTCTAGGCAAGAATACTGGAGTGGGTTGCCATTTCCTCCTCCAGGGGATCTTCCCACCCCGAGGATTGAGCCTGCATCTCCTGAGTCTCCTGCATCAGCAGGCATATTCTTTACCACTAGAGCCACCTGGGAAGCTCAATATCATTTATAGGTAGAATTTAAAAATTAAAAAAAAAAAACCCCAAGCTTACAGAACAGAGAACCCATCTCGAAACTATTTCTGATATTAAGAGTAATACTACTTGATGTCCAAGTGGAATTGATTACACAAATACCAGAAGAGGTAGAGACAAATGGGGGATGTTAAGGTGACCCAGAGGGTAGTAACATTAGGAAGCCACTTCCACTCCTAAGGTTGAAAAAATTAGGGCCATGGATGGAGGGCCTATCTAGAAGTATTTGCAAGCACAAGGAAGAGATGCTACTCAGGGTAGATTGAGAGAGGGACAAATACCCTGGCTTCTCCTTTCCTGTCCTCAGGTACAGCACAGTGCCTCTTATTGACTCAGACTCTTGAGAAGCCATGGTCAGGTCATCATGGCACGTGTAGTTCCTGGAATACAGAGCAGTGTGGAGAAGGATAGGGGGTGGAGTGGGTCTGAGCGCAAACAGGTAAATGACTGGCATAACTGGGATGCCCAGATGTTAACAGCTTTATTCCTGAGGGATGGAGTGATTCTGAAATTAATGGAGTTACCTTGAATGTGTAATTAAGGTTTTATTTTTTTCATTAACTTACTATATTAAAAGATAATTGTAGATTCTTATTTTGTGAGTGTTAAGTGTGCTGAAGTTACTTTTATAACATTTTTTAAATGAAAATTATTTTTTATATGCTAGAAAGAGTATAACTCCTTCTGTGTTCTACATATTAACAGCTACACAGCTACTTAACGGTAATTTCTGATGTTGCCCTTTAGAAATTCTTTTTGTCTTTTCTTCTTTCTTAGTAATTGAACCATTATTTCTAGCCTGATGTAGTAGCTCTGTGCTTTCCTTTATAATAATGTTCTCTCTCATCCGCCATCTCTTTCTCTCCCTCCAGCAATAAGTAATTTTGATTTTCTTTGAACTATCATAATATTTTTACCTCTTTTGTAAAACTAATCCCTTATGCTTTTCTATAGTATTTCATTACTTGTGATCAAGAGCTCTATAATGTTTGTTTTTATACTTTCACTGTACTTGAGATATAGCAAGTATTTATTATCATTTAATGAATCTTTGTTTAGATCACAGAATTTAAGAGTGGGAAGGGACTTTATAAATCATCTGGTTCAAACTCTTGCAAATAGTAGATAAATTAGATATTTGTTTATTAAAACACCTGCAGAATTGGTACTTTTATTACTTTATGCTCTATCAGTAATATCATAATCAAGAGAAATAATATAGATGATATTTATCAATATTTATCGAGTAAATATGTATAAAATATTTAGCTTCTTGGTTTCAATTATGGATTAGAAAGGAAGGAGAGAATGAATTTTTAAATGCTTACTATATGTCATGCCTTTTTTACATATGACTATTTCTGATTAAAACCTTTTAACTTCTCTTTATTTTGGATAAGAAGTTCATATAAGAATTTTTTTCATTTTAATTTTTGTTCTTTAGTGGATTCTCTAGAATAAGAAAATTAATCAGTGTTATTTGATAGTCAGGTTAGTGCTTCTTTTCCAGTCTTTTAGGAAGTAACAATGTATAAATTCTTGTCTTATAAATATTACAGAAACAAATTTCTGTGTTAATTTAAGTGTTTGAGTACATGGTCTCATAATCTTGGAGACATGTTTTAACATTGGTTCATGATACCAGAAATCTGCTTTTAGCTGGCAAGCTATGAGAGCCAGATTGCCAAGCTGCGATCCGAGGTTGAAAAAGGAGAGGCATTGCGACAAAGTCTGGAGTATGACCTGGCTGTTGCTAGAAAGGAAGCTGGACTCGGAAGACGGGCTGCTGAAGAAAGGCTAGCTGAGGCACACAGGATACAAGAAAAACTCTGTGGTAAACTACTTCTGTTTCTTTCCATGTTTAGGGTTGTAATGTCATTGTATATCATTGCTCCCTGTTGTGTATGGATTTCGTATAAGAGCAGAGGTATGACTGGCTTTGGATAGACAGACTTTGCTGTTGTGTGTATGCTTTCTGGCAATTATGTGAACATTCATTTACTTGACATTAATGTTTTTGTATATTTATAGAAAGAGGTTCAAAATTCTGTTACTCGCTTTGTAGAGCACTTGTTCCATGAATAATCAGTAGAATCAAATAGAGATTTAAAAAAGAATTATGGGCTTCCTGTCCCATATAATCTGAAACAGAATCTCTAGCCTCAGAGAATCTATATGTTCAAGAAGCATTGCAGCTGATTTGTTGATTAGCCAGGTATAGGAACCACAGAGTATAATATATGTAAAGAAATGTGCCTAGCTATGTGTATGACTTATAACCAGCACCTGGGTCATGGAATGGAAAATTATCAAAGTCTTCCACATAGATGACTGCTATCCTGATTTTTAATAGCAGGACATTAATTTATTTTGCCTCCTTTTTGTACTTTATAGGAAAGGAATCATAGAGTATGTACTCTTTTGTGTCTGGCTGCTTTTCCTCGACACTGTGTTCATGAGTTCATCCTATTGTCATATGAACTTAATATTGATGTTTAATACTATATAGTGAGAACATACCACACTTATATTCATCCATTTTTGTTGACAGTGGTAGTGGGTAGTGTTTAGTTTTTGGTTATTAAGAATAGTGTTTCCCTGAACATTCTTATACTCAGTTAATTTTAATGAAGAGAACACTGAACATGAATTCATAAGATTTAGATTTAGGTCCTGATCCTGCCACATACTGATACTTGAAACTAAACTGTTTTAAAAATGAAATGAGAAAACAAAAGTGCTTTGTTAATTGCATGGACTCAACAAATGTCAAAGTTATAGTATTATAAAGCTTACTATCCTTAGTCTTGGTCTGGCCATTGGTCAAAGATAATTTTGATTACCTTTGACATTTAATTACTACACTACTGTCTGACAGTTAGGATTATAAGACTTGAAAGGCACCAGATATACAAGTTAATGACTTCTATTTAATTATGAAGAAATTGAAGTCCAGGAAAGATGGAAAGTTACTTGCCCAAAGTCAGGTGATTTCAACAGACATTTCGCAGAGGAAGATAGAATTCTAGTAGTCACATGAAAAATGCTTCCCCTCACTTGTCATCAAGGAAATGCATATTAAAATCACACTGACTGTCACTGCATAGACATCAGATGGCTTCAGAAATGACTGTCAATACCAAATATGTTCAGATATAGAGCAACTGGAACTCTTTCTTATATTTGGTTAGTGAGAAAGTGAAATGGTACAACTACTTTAGAAAAAAACTTGGCAATTTCTTTTAAAATAAGCATATTATTTTCTCCAATGACCCAGAAGTTTCACTCTTTGGTATTTTCTCTGAGAAACATTTGTCCACAAAAGACTTGTATAAGAATTTCATAGCAGCTCTATTTATGACAGCCCCAAATTGGAGAAAAACCTTAAATGTCCATTAACAAAAGAAGAAAACATTTTTGTATATTCATTGGATAAAATACTGCTCAGCAATAAAAATGAACTAACTCTTGATACATTCAATAACATGAATGAACCTCAAGAATATTATGCTGAGTGAAATTTTACACAGAAGATGACTTCTTGTATGATTCCATTATATAAAATTCTAGGACAGAAAAAACTATTTGTTGTTGAAAAAAATCAGAACAATGGTTACCTTTAGGATGGGTTGGTGGGGGGGACTGACTCGAAAAAGGTAGGGGGAAATTTTCAGATTGAAGGAAATGTTCTTTATTTTGATAAGGGTTTGGGCTACATTAGTGTATGCACTTATCAAATCTCTTTGAATGGTACACTTAAGATTAATCAATTTCACTATATGTAAATTTTACCTGCAAAATAATTGAATTATATATTTTAATTCTAATTATTGATATGAATGCTCAGTTATTCAGGATTGAAATTTACTTTTATTTGCACCTTGTTTTGAAATGTATAAGAACTATGATGGTTTGATGGATGGAGAAAATGAATGCATGCATGGATAGATGTATGGATGAATGTGTAAAGAATATATATATGGCAAAATGTTAAGCATAGAATCTAGTCTGAAGTTCATAGGTGTTCATTGTACAATACTGTTACTCTAAACCTTATTTTTCAAAATTTTTGTGATAAAATATTAAGGGTAGAGTAGGAAAAAACCTAATGAATTTATGGGATTTTAAAAGAGATAAACTCATAATGATTGAGAGAGGAGACAAGACAAGAGAGAAAATATTGGAAGTTGAAAAACAAGTGGACGAAGGATAACTGACTTAGCAGACTTAAGATGTCAGAATCCTAAGCCCCAGTAAAATAAAGGAGGTTAGTTAATAGCTGTTTGCTCTAGAACCACATATGTTCTTAGATGCCCTTCCCAAGAGCCTGCTGTTCTGGGATTGCTCCCACTTCCTAGTGTAGATTGGGGGCTTAATATCTGGAGAAGATAAAATACAGGGTTTCCAGACTGGCAAAACCAGGAAGATAACATACTACTACTGAATACTGAGGGTCTATTGCTTCTAGATTCTTTTTTCTATTGACTTTCCCAAAAGTGAGCCTTGAGATTACTACACTCCGTGTGGGAACTTGGAAGACCCTTCCATGGGTCATCTGACCAAGCTAAGAGAAAAACCTAATGATAGTGAGGTAGGGAGTTTCCTTCCCACATTTATCAGACCACGGTTATCAGCTTCTGTCCTCAAGCTCAGAATCTGGGCAATAGTTATGTGAGTATATAAAAGATGTGCCACCCTTATAGTTATGCTTAATTGGGAACAGATAACCAAGAATTAGCAGATACTTGGGGAAATCCTCTAAAACGGAGTGAAAAGCATTAATCTGGAAGAATCAAAAACTCTGCTAGGAGCAGATTTAACAAATAAGCATTATTAATACCCTCACAGCTGAAAAAGAATATGGTCTGTCCAAGGTATAAGAACTGGGGGATATAAAGAAAATAAAAGCCTCTTAGAAATTAAAAATATGAAGTCAGAAATGAAAAATGGCAACAAAAGCACTGGAAGATGAAGGTGGGAAAAATTTCCCCAAATTAGAGACAAAGGTAGAAAGATGAAAGAGAAAAGGCAAGAAACTTTGAGGACCAGTCTAAATAGTGGATGATCTTGAAAGAGATAAGAGAGAAAGCAGAAAGGGATAAATGATCAGTGAAATTACTTAAAAAGAAAACACCTCAGAACTGAAAGATATGAATTACCAGATTGAAAGGGCCCACTGAATATTTACCACAGTGGAAGAAAATAGACCCACGTGAAGTCATGCTGCTACTGCTAAGTCGCGTCAGTCGTGTCCGACTCTGTGTGACCCCATAGACGGCAGCCCACCAGGCTCCTCTGTCCCTGGGATTCTCCAGGCAAGACACGTGAAGGCACAGCATTATGAAATTCCAGAAAATAGAGACAAAGTAAAGATTCTAAAGCTTTCAGAGAGAAAAGAAAAGGAAAGAAAAATAAGCCATTTGCAAAGGAACAGGAATCAAAATGGCCTTAAATTTACTTGCAATACAGGATGCTAAACGATACAATACTTGTAACTGAATGGGAGGGAGACTTTTTGTATCTTTTAAATAACTTTTGTATTTTGAACCCTTTGAATACTTGATCCATTTAAAACACAAATATAATTAGAAATAATACTACAAATAGTGTTTTTTTTTTTTTTTGGTTTGTTTAACAAGTATAGTTCAGTTGCTCAGTTGTGTCCCACTCTTTGCGACCCCATGGACTGCAGCACGCCAGGCTTCCCTGTCCATCACTGGTACTCCCGTGTTATCTTTACAGCAGTGTAACTAGGAGGCACTTTATTCCCACTGAGTGTTAGAGAGTCAGAGAGGTTTAATCAGGTGGTAGGTGGTGAAGACAGACCTGGAAGCCTTTCATTACTTCTTTTCTAGATGCTGAAACAGAACAGCAGCCATAGTGAGTTCGGAAGTGATAGTTATTGTTGAGTTAATACTAGGATGGGAGGTTGAGCCTAACTTTAGGGGAGCAAAGAGTTCTAGTTTTAAGGTTCACAACCTCAATTTTGTGATGGTCTTAAGTATGAGATACGCCACAAGTATTGTTTGCCAAGTCAAAAATCAAAATTTGTAATCTATCAAGGCTTTTAAAAAAGAGGGTGTGGAGAAAAGGGAACCCTCTTACACTGTTGGTGGGAATGCAAACTAGTACAGCCACTATGGAGAACAGTGTGGAGATTCCTTAAAAAACTGGAAATAGAACTGCCTACTGATCCAGCAATCCCACTGCTGGGCATACACACTGAGGAAACCAGAAGGGAAAGAGACACGTGTACCCCAATGTTCATCACAGCACTGTTTATAATAGCCAGGACATGGAAGCAACCTAGATGCCCATCAGCAGATGAATGGATAAGAAAGCTGTGGTACATATACACAATGGAGTATTACTCAGCCATTAAAAAGAAGACATTTGAATCAGTTCTAATGAGGTGGATGAAACTGGAGCCTATTATACAGAGTGAAGTAAGCCAGAAAGAAAAACACCAATACAGTATACTAATGCATATATATGGAATTTAGAAAGATGGTAACAATAACCCTATATATGAGACAGCAAAAGAGACACTGATGTATAGAACAGTCTTTTGGACTCTGTGGGAGAGGGAGAGGGTGGGATGATTTGGGAGAATGGCATTGAAATACGTATAATATCATATATGAAACGAGTTGCCAGTCCAGGTTCAATGCACGATACTGGATGCTTGGGGCTGGTGCACTGGGACGACCCAGAGGGATGGTACGGGGAGGGAGAGGGAGGAGGGTTCAGGATGGGGAACACATGTATACCTGTGGTGGATTCATTTTGATATATGGCAAAACCAATACAATATTGTAAAGTTTAAAAATAAGATAAAATTTAAAAAAAAAAAAAGAAAAAAAAAACTAAGAAAAAAAAAGAGTATCCAGTTTTTTTTTTTAACTGTCTTAAAAAAAAAAAAAAAACATTTATTTTCTTGAATAGGAGAAAAAAACATTTGAGTTGCAGCTGGTGCACCTAAACTTGGATGTGCTCTAGGAATATGTCATAACCAATTCATGGCAAAATCACCTCTGTCTGGAGGGGAAGAAGAGATTGAGAATATATAAAATAGGTTCTGGGACAGGAACTTTTCAATGTAGACTGGTATGAAGTGGTTAAATGTTTTGTTTTAAGATGACATTGTAAATGAAATCAGCTCTAGTGCCTAGGTTTTTGAGCTCCTATGTTTTAATTTGTGGTTGTAAATATACCTGTTATTCTTTTATATTTTTAATAGCTCAGAATGTAGAACTTCAGGGAAAGGCAAATGAGATCGAGAAAGCATTCCAGATTTCCCAGCAGAAATGGAAAGAAGAGTGCAGAAGATTTGAACATGATTTGGAAGAAAGGGACAATATAATTCAAAATTGCCATCAGGAATATGATTTACTTACGAAAGAAAAAAGCAGACTAGAGAAAACTCTACAGGTAAATATTTCATGAAGAAATTCTTCTGTATTTAATATTCATTGATATGTATTATTGGAGAAGGCAATGGCACCCCACTCCAGTACTCTTGCCTGGAAAATCCATGGATGGAGGAGCCTGGTAAGCTTCAGACCATGGGGTCGCTAAGAGTCGGACACAACTGAGCGACTTCACTTTCACTTTTCACTTTCATGCATTGCAGAAGGAAATGGCAACCCACTCCAGTGTTCTTGCCTGGAGAATCCCAGGGACGGGGGAGCCTGGTGGGCTGCTGTCTGTGGGATCGCACAGAGTCAGACACGACTGAAGCGACTTAGCAGCAGCAGCAGATATGTATTATGGGCTTCCCTTGTAATTCAGTCAGTAAAGAATCTGTCTGCAATGCAGGAGACCTGGGTTTGATTCCTGGGTCAGGAAGATCCCCTGGAGAAGGAAATGGCAACCTACTCCAGTATTCTTGCTTGGAGAATCCCATTGACAGAGGAGCCTGGCAGGCTACAGTCCATGGGGTTGCAAGAGTCGGATACAACTTATATGTATTATACATTATTTGAAGTTATCTTTGGAAAGGAAAATGCCAGAAAGCAAGCAAATCTGATTTCCTCTTTACTCCTCCCAACTCCTTTCCTCTCTCCCTTTCTTCTTTTTTTTTAGGGTCATATTTGCAGGTCTGTTTTGTAATATGCTTTAGCAATATGTGAGTATATATACTGTTTCTTTTGTGAAAAACAGTTTGAGTTCTCTGATCAAAATTTTAAAAAAACCCACTTATGTGGGAATATTGTAAGAAGATAAGAACCCACAATCCTTTTGGTCTAGCAGCATGAAAAGTTGGAATTTTAGAAATGTGGGTCCTAGATTTTGACCTGAATATACAATAAACACAGAAAAATTTGTATATATCTGATATAAACTTCATTATATATGTAGAGTACATTGTATATGGCATGGTAGGTGAAATATATGGCCTTTTACTGAAATTATTGTGAGCTATTTATCCTCCCATTTTTTTGTTCTTTTTTAGTTTCTAAAGTAAAAGCATGGTTTAAAGTTGAAGTTGCCACTCACCTAAAAGATTTTGAATTGTTTGTGTTTGCCATTTTTTTTCAAGTACCAATTTAAATTAAAAAAAAAAAAATATGTGGTAAAAATGCTTTCCATTTACCAAGGGTGTAAATGACTTTCAGAATACTGGAAATAAATCTTCACTAAAAATAATTTTACAAATGCATTTGCCAAATGTAAAAGTTTTAGCACAATGGTTCCCTTCCATTGTCAGCATGTCTCCTTTTGATTTCCTGCTTGCTAACAGTCACAGTTGTCTCTTCTATTTACTGTAATATTCTTAGACTCTGAAACGGTGCCAGACATAGACAAGGGTTGCATTAGTTTTTGAATGAGGGGAGTTTAGTGACAACTGGAACTACGAGTTCCTGGGCTGCTCTATATAAACTGCCCCACGTAAAATGTCTTAGAATTACGGGGAAAAGAGAGAAATGGTGGCAGCATTCCTTATAGTCAGTCAGCTTGCATCTCAGATCTCTTATGGATCTTGATGTGATCTTGAGCATCTGTTTGGTAGGAGAACTTTGATTTTACACGATTGGCTTTGAACTAATCTGCATGGAGACCTTTGGGAATAAAGAGGAGTCACTGTTTTCCTCTAAGGGGAAAAGGTCTCAAGGCTCTCCCTGTTGGCTTTCCAGTAGTGTTGGGAGGGCAGTCTTTACTTTGCAGATCCATGCTATAGTTTATAAGGACAGGGGAGGTTTTCCCTCTCTCTCACGTAAACCACAGAATCTTTCTCCTTGTGTTAATGCAGATTGAGTTTTAAACCCTACAGTTTAGAAACTTGGGCTTCTCAGGAAACCTGCATTTTATACTTCTAATGTTTTGAACCAAATTAGATCCTGTAAATGTAGCGCAACTAAGAAAATCACTCAAGAAAACATCTTGCAAATACTGCTTATCTGTAGAACAAGAAATTAGTTAATAGTCCAGACCTAAAAATGTTTTATTTCATTTTTCAAATATTTGATATTCATAGGAAATTAGAGCTTTCCATATTATCTCCTTTACATACAGATTTACATATAGATTACATATATGCCCGACAGTCTACTTTGTTTTTGTCTTTTTATCAGGATGCATTTTGTTCAGTCCCCTGCAGCTAAGTTTTTTGGAAAGATTGGTTTAAATATCTATATTTAACATCTGTATTTATATCTATCTGTATCTATCAATACTGTATCTATATCTACCTGTATCTATCAATATCTGTATCTATATCTACCTGTATCTATCATTATATGGATTACATATATGAAATGTTGCTTGAATTAAATGGGTAATCATAGCTTCTTATTCAGATATTATTCTGATTGTCAAAATATAATCATTCTATTAATTCTTCTAACATAAATTGTAGTGAGTTTTAACAGTCTATGGGTAAGGAAAGCCCTTTGTATGTTTAAATTGCGGATGAAGGAAGAAAGGTAACTTTTATTGATCAACTAGTAAAGCAAGATTTTATTCATGTAAAGGAAGCATTGGAAAAACATCAGGAGGAGAAGAATGAGATGGAGTCTCATATCAGAGAGACAGCATTGGAGGAGCTTAGATTACAAGCAGAACAATGGGAAGCAGAGAGAAGAGAGTTACAATTTATAGTCCAGGTATTTAAAAATAATAATTCAGATCCTTCAATATGTCTTTTTAATGCTTATGATATTAAAATTTACATTAGTGAGATAATTGACTCGCCTACTCAAGGAGAAAATAATTCGTAGAAAGCCATGTTTCATTTGTAGTTACGTGACAATATGGGCAACTGGTTCAAAAAGATACTATTAGAATTAGAGTCAGGTGACTTCCATTGCATAAATTATTTGATTTTTAAAGGACATATATATACACTTGGCATTTGGTTTTCCAGTTTAAAATGGGAGACTATTAGCAGTCTTTAATAACATAAAGAAATAGAATAGTTAGATTTTGGATATTAAAAGATGCTTACAAATCATATAGTATAGTAATACTCTCTTTTGAACTCTATTTAAGAAGTGCAAATTCTTAATCATGTTCTTTTAACCCTTTCCCTGCCAACACACAGTGCAATTTGAAAATCACTGGTTTTATCTAATAATTTCCATTATAGATGAGCAGACTGCAGTTTGTGATTTAGTCATATCATAGACTGAGCAATTAGTGTGGGAAAAGATTATGAGTCTCCAGATTCTTACTTCTGTGTATATTGCATATCTTTAGGACATTCTGTAAATTACTTTGAAGGAGAGTTAGGAGAAATTAAAACTGTTCATTCACTAATCAACCAATTTAAAATTTCAAATAAATTTCCATTATTTCTTCTATTAATTTGTGATAAGACAGTTTTTCTACACAAAATGACATTGAAATGTAGTCTTTATATAGATGTCAAAGGTATGTGTTCTTTACAGAATGAAAAATGTTCACCTAAAATAAATTTTACAGTTGCTTTTTGTGTTAGGAAAAGTTTTATAAGACGCAGGTGGCCCCAAACCTGTACAGAATAGGAGGCACCTATTTCTTTAAGAGTGAAATCTGGCAGTAAACAGTGGAAGTACTGAATTTGTTGCATATGTAAGTGTTGAGAATACCAACGGGATCACATATTTCCCAAACCTTTGTTCCTTGGGCAATGCTTTTCTTCCCAGTCACTCCCTCTGTGAAAGCTGTAAAGATAGTTACTCTTTAGACCTCTTGGTATTTTTAGAGTCTGCTTATAATTTTGTAGTTAGTTAGTCCTCTCATTCAGTCAGTCACTTGTTCCTTTATTCATTCCCTAAGTACTTGCTGACTTCCTGCTGTGGGTCCTGAGGATATAAAATTGATTAAAATATGATTTCTTTCCTAAAGGATCTTTCAACATGGAGAGGCATATAAAGAGAGGAGAAAATATTGTAATATAATACAATTTTAAAGAAAATGCTATAGGGTCATAAAAGAGAAATGAATTTCCTGGGAGTTTGGGGGAAATTTATCACAGAGCAGAGGGCATTTGAGCTGTTATTGATAATTGTCTTCATGGTTACCTAAAACGAACTAGTACACATAAGTAAATGAAAATAACCTCTTTATTTTTGAATACTCAGAAATTTCCACTACTACCGGTCGGAAGCCCCAAATTTATAAAATATATTGCAGAGACCTGTATTTAAATGTGTAGATGATATGATTTTAATACAGTTTCCTGATCAATCCTCTAAATCTCACATGAAATATATATGGTTCAATCAGACTTTATATTATGAAGTATTAAGGGAATTTGGAATTCTTTGTCAATCTTTAATTATCATGTGTGGTAAGAATAGGAATATATTCCTTAGGTTACTACCACCTGTGAGATAGATTTTTTTGTATTCCATAACTGAAATGTTCAGAACTCTGTCTCTTAATTCCTTGGCCTTTTTATTTTAACAAAAGAAAACTGCTTTTCCTTTTATAAAGCAAGCTTAGAAATCTTTTAGATTTTAAAAAAGCCTTTTTTTTTTTTAAACAACTTGATTGAGGGCTAGATGAAAATTCTCTCCTCTCTCTATTGGCTGTTGATGGGTTTAGGTTTCATCCTATAATTAGGTGTTAGTATCACATAGTGTTCTTTTGTGTAACTCTCCAAGGGAATTCAGTTTTTAAAATAAGTTTAAAAAAAACCTCAATGAAGCCCCATCTTAAACAGACAAAGCTGGTACAATATTTCTCTCATCTGGGCTTTAGAATTCAGGCTTGTATAAAAGAAAAATCTTAATTTTATGCCATGTCTCCTTTCTTACCCAGTATTTAAGTGATAAATAGAGGTGTACTTCTCTGGAATATTAATGGGGATTCTTAATGGAGTTATCTCATTTTAAAAAAGCGTTTTTCATTTTTTTAAATTCATGTCCTCTTTTGATAAACATAAAAATTCCATGCTTCTCTTGGCATTCTTTGAAATTTCAAAACAAAGCAAAGCCATAGTAATTTTAGAATGACGTAATATTTGATCTTGGGAAAATGTTATTTTATGTTTTGCTTCTATTTATTTAAATATGTGTTTGTTTCTGCAGTAGCAGTGAAAACTTTGAGGATGCTTATTAGCCATGAGCTTTACTACTGTAGGCAGTGTGAGACATGCGGTGGTAAATTGCCACGTTCTTTCCTTTGTCATTTTTATAGTTTACTTCAATGTATAACTCATCAGTAGAATTAAAAGCATTTAGAAGATGAATGTATGTTTTCATATTTATTTTATTTCCAAAATTCTGTAACTAGGCCAGGGAATAAAGTGACCCTTTCCTCATTCACTGGCTAAATTTGATTTATATATCTAGTGATCAAGTGAGGTGAGAGCTTGTGATGGCAGAGGAGCGTGGGAAATGTTCATTGAAAATAATACCACAGACTGAAGGCGGAAGAGGAAGAGTTGGGGGTGGTGGTAAAGGAAGATATCAGACTAGGTGTGGGATCAGATTGGGCATCTGTCAGTGGGATGTGTGCTAAGACAGCAGTTAGGGATGGGGTATACAGCATGTCAGCATGACCGGGTAAGTGCAGCTGTGATCCAGGGACAACTTGGAGTTTGTTGCATGGAAAGGAAGTATTTCAGAATTTTGTCTTAAATGATCTAGGGTAGCAAGGAGTTTTTCTTTGTAGTTTCCTGGGAAACCGTCCACTGGTGCCCTGTGTAAGCAAATGATGTAGAAAGTGAGTCTGGCGCTGGTACTGCCTGTTATTTCCAAACATTCCTTAATAGTCAATTATATCTTATCAATAGTCAAACATATATCAATGTAAGTCAAACATATATCAATATATCAGTGCTATGCTATGCTAAGTCACTTCAGTCGTGTCCGACTCTGTGCGACCCCATAGACGGCAGCCCACCAGGCTCCCCCCGTCCCTGGGATTCTCCAGGCAAGAACACTGGAGTGGGTTGCCATTTCCTTCTCCAATGCATGAAAGTGAAAAGTGAAAGTGAAGTCGCTCAGTCGTGTCCGACTCCCAGCGACCCCATGGATTGCAGCCTAACAGGCTCCTCCGTCCATGGGATTTTCCAAGCAAGAGTACTGGAGTGGGGTGCTATTGCCTTCTCCGCAATATATCAATATCTTATATCAATGGTCAAACATATCTTAATAGTCAATTTATAGAAATAAAATACATTGTTCTCATTGTAAAAATGCCTCCAATATAAGGGAACTTTAAAACAGAAAGTAGAGGTCTGCCCTGTTACTCTGCCCACTCCAGTCCTACCCCTCATCTAAGGGTATATAAACATATAATTACTTAAATATGCCTCAGTAATACTCAGTGTCCATCTTTTAATTCTTGCGTTATTCTTGTAGTGCTTGCGAGCTTTTCTGTTACGTTTCTGTTTTCCTAATACGTTTAACAAATTCCTTATTGATCTATATTTTATTTCCTTCAAAATTTTTTGCTTCACTTTAAAATGAATGATTCACCAACATCCTTGCCTGTGTCTTCGGGCTGTCATACAAGTGATTCACCTGTGTAAATGCCTAGAAGTATAATTGCTGAATCTTCACGTTTTATAACTGTGATAGGTATTACATAAAGTTACCAGTGAGCACTGTTTTTGATTGTCAAACTGTGCTGACTTTGGGGATTTAGAGAGATAACCATGTACTGGACTAAGGTTGTAACTATATCTATGTTATTTTATTTCATAGGTTAGGAAGGAGGAGTACTTTAACTCTGATATGTTCTAACTATTTGAATCCTTCAGACTTGAAACCTTATTTTGGAGTTCAAGAAATATTGTTTATATAAGTGCATATAAAGAATTACACTTTTGGGGCTATGTTTCTGGAAGATGTGGAAAGAAAGGAAGTTTATTTTCTAACAGCACAGTGTGGTTTACTTTGATGTTAAATGTCAGTTCAAAAACAAACTCCAGTTTAAAATATTTTAAGTTCAACACCTCCCTCTAGTGGAAAAAAAAACTCACTCAATTTCCCCTGCCTTTCAGTTAGTCAGTTCAATTGCTCAGTCATGTCTGACTCTTTGCAACCCCATGGACTGCAGCACGCCAGGCTTCCCTGTCCATCACCAACTCCTGGAGCCTACTCAAAATCATGTCCATTGCGTCGGTGATGCCATCCAACCATCTCATCCTCTATTGTCCCCTTCTCCTCCCACCTTCAGTCTTTCCCAGCATCAGGGTCTTTTCCAATGAGTCAGTTCCTCACATCAGGTGGCCAGAGTATTGGAGATTCAGCTTCAGCATCAGTCCTTCCAGTGAATATTCTGGACTGATTTCCTTTAGGATTAACTAGTTTGATTTCCTTGCAGTCCAAGGGATGCTCAAGAGTCTTCTCCAACATCACAGTTCTACCCTTAATGTGATTTAATTAAGTTGGGATCACCGACTTGATGGACATGAGTTTGAGCAAGCTGTGGGAGTTGGTTATGGACAGGGAAGCCTGGGGTACTGCAGTCCATGGGGTCTCAAAGAGTCAGACACGATTGAGCGACTGAACTGAACTAACGTGATTTAATTTGTTGCACACACAGACACACACTCACTCACTATAGGAATCCAAGTATCTTTGGTTTGATTAGAAAATAAATTCTGTGACAAAAAAATTAAAAAATTTATTTGGGAGGAGGCAAGTTAATTTGGATGTATAACTGCATGAGGTATTTTATAGTTCTTTTGTAATTTTCTTACAGTATACTAACGCATATATATGGAATTTAGAAAGATGGTAACAATAACCCTGTGTACGAGACAGCAAAAGAGACACCGATGTATAGAACAGTCTTATGGACTCTGTTGCAGAGGGAGAGGGTGGGAAGATTTGGGAGAATGGCATTGAAACATGTATAATATCATGTATGAAATGAGTTGCCAGTCCAGGTTCGATGCACGATACTGGATGCTTGGGGTTAGTGCACTGGGACGACCCAGAGGGATGGTATGGGGAGGGAGGAGGGAGGAGGGTTCAGGATGGGGAACACATGTATACCTGTGGCGGATTCATTTTGATATTTGGCAAAACTAATACAATTTGTAAAGTTTAAAAATAAAATTAAATTAAAAAAAAAAAAGAAAATAAATTTTCTTGTATATTATAATGCACCCCAGACATGGATTATATTGATTAAACCATATACCTGTAACAAGTATCTGAACATATAAAAATTAATAGGGATTAATGTATAATTAATTAATACCCAATATAGCCAATCAATACCATTAATATTGCCAACATTTACCATCTAGATTATTTAGTGTTTGTCATGTTTGCCTAAGAATTCATAACAGACACATTTTATATCACTGAAGACTGAATCATTCACTAGCACCCCACCCCCACAAGATAACCATCCTTCTGAAGTTGGTGTTTAACTTTCTGTCTGTAAACATTGATGATATATATTTTTTTATAGTATTTTGTGTATTTAAAAGAGATGCATGCAGTATCACACAGTATGAGTCTTTGTCCAACTTTTCTCCCCTCTTACGTTTTTGAGGTTTAGCCTAGTTAATAAACTATCTCTGGTTCATTCAATTTAACTGATCTGTAGTGATTTATCATAGCATAATCATCCATTACAGGGTTGATTGAAATTTAATTTCTTTCTAAGTTTCAGTTATTTCAGGCAATGCTTCCATAAACATCAAATATTTTTATGTGGGATGTATTTAGTGTATTTGCAATTATTAGATAAAATATATGCTAAGTTATTTTCCCAAGTGGTTGTATCAATTTGAGAGAAGACTTTCTGTTCCCTTGAAGTCTCTTGAACCCTTGGTATTTTTCAGATTTAATTTCTTTTGCATTAGAATGTGTGTGAAATTTCTCTTGCTTAAATTTCTGTTTCCCTGACATTGCTCATGTTATGTTTATTGGTCATTCATGTTTCTTCTTTTGTGAACCGCAATTTTATTTTTTCCCCTTTATCCTTTTTGTTTGTATATTCTTATTGATTTATAGGAGTTTCAAATACATTTGATAACTTGGTTACTTAAATCCCATGGCAAACATCTTTTTCCTCTTTGTGGAGACATGGAAACAATTTACATTGTGTGCAGTTTTAAATTTTAATGTAGTTGAATGTATCAGTATTTTCTTTTATTGATAGTACTTTTTTATGTCTTATATAACCTAAAGTCATAAAGAAAAAATATTTTTCTGTATAGAGCATGAAGGAAGGTTTAATTTTATTTTTTTCCATATGGATAACCAAATGTCTCTACTAGTCATTCACCTGTCTATGCTGTTACCACTTATTGATTTAAAATGTCATCTGTGTCATATATCAGGTTCCTTCATAAAATCTACAGTTTGTTTCCTGGTGCTTTGTTCTGTTTCACTTACATGTTGTTCTGTTTCACTTACCTGTAGATCTGTTTCTAAATCAATACTAAATTGTTTTATTTGCCATGGCTTTAGAGTAATTCTTGATATCAGATAGAGCAAACTCCCTTCTGCATATTCTTAATATATTTTCTGAGGGAGTGGGGAGGAGAGTTATTCTTAGCCTTTTAATCTTCCATGTGAGTTTGAGAATTGACATGTTATTTATATTCCACCAAGAAACCTTGTTGTAATTTTATTGGAATTGAATTGGATTTATAGGACAGTTTGCCATAAATTGACATCCTTAATTTCTTCTGCTTTCCACTCTTTTTTTTTTTTTCTGTTTTTGAAGAGATTTCTTCAATTTTATATCACAACTTTTCTATTAAATTCTCTTTCTGCTTTTAAATTTTTTAATTTCCAAGAGTTGTTTCTTGTTCTTTGACTATAGTTTTATATAGTAGACTCTTCTTGTTTCATGTTTCTAATACCTTATTTTAACTCTGTGGATGAAAGTCATACTTGTTCTGAAGGTGGTTCCCCTCCCCCTGCCTCCCTAGATTGTCTTTGTTTTCTCCGAGTGTTTGATCCCGTTTGTCTGAATTTCACACGAAAAGCTTTCCTCAAATGTCTGGTGATCCTTGTCTGTGTGTTCATGTTTAAGAAAGAAGCACTAAAAAGCTGGTAGAAAGCTCTTGTTGTGTGTGGAGCCCTTCCATTTAATTGGAGAACCTTTAAAAGGCCGGAGTCTGTAGCTTTTTCCCCTCGGCCTGGTTATTTCCCCACAAAGGAGCCTTCTGGTCTCTTCCTTGTCCTTATAGTACCTTGAGTGTAGGAGTCAATGTTCTGGGAGCTAAAGAAAGAAACAGAGCTGTGAGGTCTCATCCCCCACAATTTCCCAGTCTCCTCCAATTTTTAATAAAGTGTCTTATCCTGTCCTTCAGTTGGGTCTGGTTTTCATGACCTCAGAACCTTTTTGGATCAGCCTTATTGGTTTGCAAATAAACTCTCTCTTTTTCCAGAATGGAGAGGGCCCTTTGTCTGGGAGGGAGTTGGCAGAGGAGATCTGAGAACAGAGCTAACTGCTGCTTATAGAGGCTTCCAACAGTGTTCTGTGTTCACTGCCACTCCATGGCTTGGCTTCAGGGGTAATTCCTGCTTCCAATTTCTGATTTTTTTTTTTTTATGGATATGAATTCAACTTGCTATTAGGCCCTGCCTTTTTTGAGTATTTAGCAAAGTTGAGAAAGCTGAAACCCATCACTTAATCACTTGTCCATTTATTTTCCATCTTCCAAATTCGCTTTTGACATCTGTTGGCTGTCATCTCTTCTATCACTCACTTTTATTCTGTCTTCATTTAAGTGGGGTTTCAGGAGCAAGCAGAGATGATTGGATAGGTTTGATCCAGTCAACTTAAGTGGTGATATCCTCTTTCTACTTATGACTTTTTGAGACCTTACAGTTTCATTTCATATTTGAGTTCTGGTTTTACGGAATGTTTTTAGTATGAAAAGCAGCCAGGGTGTTGGGTTTCATAGCTATAGTTCTTTTTTTCTTTCCAGTTTTATTGAAACATAATTGATTCTCCTCCTCCTCCTCCTGCATGCATGCTCAGTCCTGTCCCGTTCTTTACGACACTGTGGACTGTAGCCTGCTAGGCTCCTCTGTCCATGAAATTTCCCAGGCAAGAATACTGGAGTGGGTTGCCATTTGCTACTCCAGGGGATCTTCCAGACCCAGGGATTGAACCCATGTTTCTTGTATCTCCTGAATTGGCAGGCAGATTCTTGGCTACTGCACCACCTGGGAATCCCAATACAATATGGTGTTGTTAACTGTAGTCATCATGCATACATCATATCTTAATATTCAATTTATAGCATTTTTATAAATTTTTTATGGTATAAGTATTACAGTCTTTCCATAATACTGTATTGGAAACATTGTTGAATTAAAAAAAAGCACTTAACTTGTGATGATGGACTGATACTCATTTTCTCCATTTACAAGAGACAGACATATGGTATGGTAATGTAATTCTTTGAAAGCAAAGTCACAAAACAGTCAGAAAACTAGCTCAGTATTAATTTTATATTAAGTATCATTCACCTTGGGCTTCCCTGGTGGCTCAGCTAGTAAAGAATCCACCTGCAAATGTGGGAGACCTGGGTTTGATCCCTGGGTTAGAAAGATTCCCTTGGAGAAGGGATCAGCTGCTCACTCCAGTATTCTGGCCTAGAGAATTCCATGGAGTGTTTAGTCCGTGTGGTTGCAAAGAGTCAGATATGACTGAGTGACTTTCACTCACCTCATGTCTATTTCAGGATAGACTGTCTACTTCAGTACAGATCTTGCACATGATGTTCAACACGAATACGTAGTTAATGATGATGACCCAAAAGCATCTCATACAGTTCTAGCTCTACAGTTACTAGATTGTCACATGAAAACACATATACACAATAGGTAAGTTTATTAATGTGTGCATGTTGATTATTTACTGTATGCATGATGATGATTATTATTAAGTAGAAGTGAATCATCATAACAGTCTTCATCCTTGTCATCTTCATGTTGAGTAGGGTGAGGAGGAGAGGTTGGTGTTGCTGTCTCAGGGGTGGCAGAGGTGGGAGAGATGGAGAACAGGAAAGGGGAGACAAGAGAGGCAGGCATACTTGGTGTAACTTTACAGAAATACATTGTCATTTCTGACTGCCATTTTTGCTTTTTCATTTTTCTAAAAACGTGTTTATATGATACCAACCTGTCTTTCATTGTTTGGTTTAGTTTCAGTACCCATGTCATAGAAGGTTCCATGTTGTAAAAGAAGTCCTTTGTTGTTCAGTCACTAATTCATGTTCAACTCTTTGCTACCCCATGGACTGCAGCACGCCAGGCCTCCCTGTCCCTCACAGAAGTCAAAAGCAGTCTTAAAACCAGCGTCAATTTGTGTTCTGGCACTGCTTCTTCTATGTCATCTTCCTCATCATCTGAAACTGGTTTGGAAATACTCATCTCCATCAAGTCATCTTCTATTAATTCCTCTAGTGTGCTGTTTATCAGTCTTGAATTTCTCCAAGATCTATATCTTGAAACCCTTCACCGCCCCCCCCCCATCTTTTTTTTGCCCCATATCTGTAATCTCTTTCATAATTTCCTTGATTGACTCAGTCATAAATTCTGTGAAGTCATGGATAACATCTGGACATAGTTTTCTCTAGCAGGATTTATTATTTCAGATTTGATGGCTTGGACATCTTTTCCTAATGATGGCATTTTTCAATGCTGTAATCCTTCCGGGCTTTTATGATGTTGTCTCTATCAGGGCTGTCTTCATAGCATTAACCACCCTTTCTATAGAGTACCGTGTGTGGTGTTGTTCAGTCACCTAGTCGTGTCTGACTCTTTGCTACCCTATGGATTACAGCCTGCCAGCCCTCTCTGTCTGTCACCATCTCTCAGAGTTTGCCCAAGTTCATGTCCATTGCATTGGTCATGACATCCAACCATCTAATCCTCTGATTCCCTCTTTTCTTTCTCCCCTCAATCTGTCCAGCATCAGGGACTTTTCTAACGAGTCAGCTGTTCGCGTCAGGTGATCAAAATACTGGAGCTTCAGCTTCAGTGTTAGTCCTTCCAATGAGTATTCAGGGTTGATTTCTTTTAAGATTGACTGATTTGATCTCTTTGCTTTCCAAGGGACTCTCTGGAGTCTTCTCCAGCATCACAGTTCAAAGGCATCAGTTCTTGGCGTTCTGCCTTCTTTATGGTCCAGCTCTCACAACCATACATGACCACTGGAAAGACCATAGCCTTGACTATATGGACCTTTGTCGGCAGAGTGATGTCTCTGCTTTCAAACACACTGTCTAGGTTTGTCATAGCTTTCCTGCTAAGAAGCAATTGTCATCTGATTTCATGGCTGCAGTCACCAGCCTCACTGATTTTTCCCAAAAGAGGAAATCTCTCACTACTTCCGTCTTTTCCCCTTCTATTTGCCATGACATAATGGGGCCTGATGCCATGATTGTAGCTTTTTAAATATTTAGTTTTAAGCAGACTTTTCCACTCTCCTCCTTCACCCTCAGCAGGAAGTTCTTTAGTTTCTGTTTGCTTTCTGCCATTTGAGTGTATCATTTGCATATCTGAAGTTGATGTTTCTCCTGCCAATCTTTATTCCAGCTTGTAACTCATCCAGCCTGGCATTTCTCATGATGTGCTCAGCATATAGATTAAATAAACAGGGTGACAACAGACAGTCCTGTCATACTCCTTTCTCAGTCGTGAGCCACTCAGTTGTTCCATACAGGGTTCTAACTGTTGCTTCTTGACCCACATACAGATTTTCCAGGAAACAGGTAAGATGGTCTGGTATTCCCATCTCTTTAAGAGCTTTCACATTTTGTTATGATCCACACGGTCAAAAACTTTAGTGTAGTTGACGAAACCAGATGTTTTTCTGGAATTACCTTGCTTTCTCTATGATCCAGCAAATGTTGGCAATTTGATCTCTGGTTCCTCTGCCTTTTCTAAATATTTCTAAATAAATTCTAAAAACATTCCAGCTTGAATATCTGGAAGTTCTTGGTTCACATTAATGCTGAAGCCTAGAATGCAAGATTTTCAACATGACCTTACTAGCATGGGAGATAAGTGTAAGTGTCTGATGGTTAGAACATTCTTTAGTACTACCCTTCTTGGGAATTGGGATGAGGATTGACCTTTTCCTGTGGCCATTGCTGGGTCTTCCAGATTTGCTGACATATTGAGTGCAACATTTTGATAGCATCATCTTTCAGGATTTTGAATAGCTCTACTGGTGTTGGAGAAGACTCTTGAGAGTCCCTTGGACTGCAAGGAGATCCAACCAGTCCATCCTAAAGGAGATCAGTCCTGGGTGTTCATTGGAAGGACTGATGCTGAAGCTGAAACTCCAGTACTTTGGCCACCTCATGTGAAGAGTTGACCCTGATGCTGGGAGGGATTGGGGGCAGGAGGAGAAGGGGACGACAGAGGATGAAATGGCTGGATGGCATCACCGACTTGATGGACATGATTTTGAGTGAACTCCGGGAGTTGGTGATGGACAGGGAGGCCTGGCATGCTGTGATTCATGGGGTCGCAAAGAGTCGGACATGACTGAGTGACTGAACTGAACTGAACTGAACTGGAATTCCATCGCATCCACTAGCTTTATTGACAGCAGTGCTTCCTAAGGTCCACTTGACTTCACACTCCAAGATGTCTGGCTCTGGGTGACTGACCACACCATTGTGGTTATCTGGATCGTTAAGATCTTTCTTGTACAGTTCTATGTATTTTTCCCATTTCTTCTTGATCTTTTCTACTTCTATATCTCTACTGTTTCTGTCTTGTATTGTACCCATCTTTGGGTGGGATGTTCCCTTGCTATTTCCAGTTTCCCCTTCTGTTGTTTTCCTCTATTTTTATGCACTGTTCATTGAAGAAGGCCTTCTTTTCTCCCCTTGCTGTTCTATGGAACTCTGTGTTTAGTTGGGTGTACATTTCCTTTTCTCCCTTGCTTTTCACTTTTCTTCATTCTTCAACTATTTGTAAAGCCTCCTTGGATAACCACTTTTCCTTCTTACTTTTCTTTTTCATTGGGTGATTTGTTCGCTGCCTCCTGTAAAATATTACCAACCTTTGTCCATAGTTCCTCAGGCACACTGTTTACTAGCTCTCACCCCTTGAATCTGTTCATCACCTCCACTGCATATTATAGGGGATTTGATTTAAGTCGTACCTGGCTAGCTTAGTGGTTTCACCACTTTTTTTTAGTTTAAGACTGAATTTTGCTATGAGAAACTGATTATCTGAGCCACAGTTAGCTCCAGGTCTTGTTTTTGTTGACTGTGTACAGCTGTTCCATCTTTGGCTACAAAGAATTTAATCAGTTTGATTTCGCTATTGACCATTTGGTGATGTCCATGTATAAAGTCATCTCTTGTGTTGTTGAAAAAGGGTGTTTGCTATGAACAGTACATTCTCTTGGCAAAATTCAGTTAACCTTTGCCCTGCTTCATTTTTTACTCCAAGGCCAAACTGGCCTGTTACTCCAGGTATCTCTTGACTTCCTACTTTTGCATTTCAATCCCCAGTGATGATTATAACATCTTTTTTAAGCGTTAGTTCTAGGAGGTCTTCTAGGTCTTCATAGAACTGATCAACTTCAGCTTCTTTGGCGTTGGTAGTAGAGGCATAGGCCTGAATTGCTGTGAGGTTGAATGGTTTGCCTTGGGAATGAACCGAGATCATTCTGTCATTTTTTGAGGTTGCACCAAGTACTGCATTTTGGACTCTTGTTGACTTTGAGGGCTACTCCATTTCTTCTGTGGGAATCTTGCCCATAGTAGTAGATATAATGGTCATCTGAATTAAATTCGCCTGTTTCTGTCCATTTTAATTCACTGATTCCTAAGATGTTGATGTTTATTCTTACCATTTCCTGCTTGGCCACTTGCAGTTTACCTTGATTTATAGACCTAACATTCTAGGTTCCTATGCAATACTGCTCTTTGCAGCATCAGATTTTACTTCCATCACCAGACATAACCAGACACAGCTGAGCATCATTTCCACTTTGGCCCAGCTGCTTCATTCTTTCTGGGGCTTTAGTAGCATATTGGACATCTTCTGACCCAGAGGACTCATCTTTTGGAGTCATATCTTTTTGTCTTTTTTATACAGTTCATGAGGTTCTCACAGCAAGTATACTGGGGTGGTTTGCCATTCCCTCCTCCAGTGGATCACATATTTTCGGAACTTTCCACTATGACCCCTCCATCTTTGGTGGCTTTACATGGCATGGCTCATAGCTTCATTGAGTTATGCAAGCCCCTTCACCACAACAAGGCAGTGATTCATGAAGGGAATCTTATGACTGCCTGATCTAGAGCCTGAATTAGAGATGTTGTGTTTGGGGCAGGTAGACCATTTCAGTGTCTTTAGTGTTAAACATTTCTTTTTCTTTGGGATGGTCTTGGTCCCTATTTCCTATACAATGTCACAATGGACATATACAATGTCATATACAATGGAGGAGAGGAAACCTCCATCCATGGCTGTCTGAGGAGGCCTTACAAATAGCTGTAAAAAGAAGAAAAGCAAAAAGCAAAGGAAAAAAGGAAAGATATACCCATTTGAATGCAGAGTTCCAAAGAATAGCAAGGAGAGATGAGAAAGCCTTCCTCAGTGATCAGTGCAAAGAAATAGAGGAAAACAATAGAATGGGAAAGACTAGAGATCTCTTGAAGAAAATGAGAGATACCAAGGGGACATTTCATGCAAAGATGGGCTCGATAAAGGACAGAAATGGTATGGACCTAACAGAAGCAGAAGATATTAAGAAGAGGCGGCAAGAATACACAGAGGACTGTACAAAAAAGATCTTCACGATCCAGATAATCACTATGGTGTGATCACTCACCTAGAGCCAGACATCGTGGAATGTGAAGTCAAGTGGACCTTAGGAAGCATCACTAAGAACAAAGCTAGTGGAGATGATGGAATTCCAGTTGCGCTATTTCAAATCCTGAAAGATGATGCTGTGAAAGTGTTGCACTCAATATGCCGGCAAATTTGGAAAACTCAGCAGTGGCCACAGGACTGGAAAAGGACAGTTTTCATTCCAATCCCTAAGAAAGGCAATGCCAAAGATGCTCAAACTACCGCACAACTGTACTCATCTCACAAGCTAGCAAAGTAATGCTCAAAATTCTCCAAGCCAGGCTTCAGCAATACGTGAACCGTGAACTTCCAGATGTTCAAGCTGGTTTTAGAAAAGGCAGAGGAACCAGAGATCAAATTGCCCACATCCACTGGATCATGGAAAAAGCAAGAGAGTTCCAGAAAAACATCTATTTCTGCTTTATTGACTATGCCAAAGCCTTTGACTGTGTGGATCACAATAAACAGTGGAAACTTCTGAAAGAGATGGGAATACCAGACCACCTGACCTGCCTCTTGAGAAACCTGTATGCAGGTCAGGAAGTAACAGTTAGAACTGGACATGGAACAACAGACTGGTTCCAAATAGGAAAAGGAGTACATCAAGGCTGTATATTGTCACCCTGCTTATTGAACTTATACGCAGAGTACATCATGAGAAACGCTGGGCTGGAAGAAGCACCAGCTGGAATCAAGATTGCCGGGAGAAATATCAAGAACCTCAGATATGCAGAGGACACCACCCTTATGGCAGAAAATGAAGAGGAACTAAAAGGCCTCTTGATGAAAGTGAAAGAGGAGAGTGAAAAAGTTGGCTTAAAGCTCAGTTCAGTTCAGTTTAGTTACTCAGTTGTGTCTGACTCTTTGCGACCCCATGAAGCGCAGCACGCTAGGCCTCCCTGTCCATCACCAACTGCCGGAGTCTACGCAAACCCACGGCCATTAGGTCGGTGATACCATTCAACCATCTCCATCCTCTGTCATCTCCTTCTCCTCCTGCCCTAAATCTTTCCCAGCATCAGGGTCTTTTCAGATGAGTCAGCTCTTCGCATCAGGTGGCCAAAGTATTGGAGTTTCAGTTTCAACATCAGTCCTTCCAATGAACACCAAGGATTGATCTCATTTAGGATGGACTGGTTGGATCTCCTTGCAGTCCAAGGGACTCTCAAGAGTCTTCTCCAACACCACAGTTCAAAAGCATCAATTCTTTGGCACTCAGCTTTCTTTATAGTCCTACTCTCACATCCATACATGACTACTGGAAAAGCCATAGCTTTGACTAGGTGGACCGTTGGCAAAGTAATGTCTCTGCTTTTGAATATGCTATCTAGGTTGGTCATAACTTTCCTTCCAAGGAGTAAGCATCTTTTAATTTCATGGCTGCAGTCACCATCTGCAGTGATTTTTGAGCCCCCAAAAATAAAGTCTCTCACTGTTTCCACTTTTTCCCCATCTATTTGCTGTGAAGTGATGGGACCTGATGCCATGATCTTAATTTTCTGAATGTTGAGCTTTAAGCTAACTTTTTCACTCTCTTCTTTCACCTTCATCAAGAGGCCTTTTAGTTCCTCTTCATTTTCTGCCATAAGGGTGGTGTCCTCTGCATATCTGAGGTTCTTGATATTTCTCCCGGCAATCTTGATTCCAGCTGGTGCTTCTTCCAGCCCAGCGTTTCTCATGATGTACTCTGCGTATAAGTTCAATAAGCAGGGTGACAGTATACAGCCTTGATGTACTCCTTTTCCTATTTGGAACCCGTCTGTTGTTCCATGTCCAGTTCTAACTGTTACTTCCTGACCTGCATACAGGTTTCTCAAGAGGCAGGTCAGGTGGTCTGGTATTCCCATCTCTTTCAGAAGTTTCCACAGTTTATTGTGATCCACACAGTCAAAGGCTTTGGCATAGTCAATAAAGCAGAAATAGATGTTTTTCTGGAACTCTCTTGCTTTTTCCATGATCCAGTGGATGTGGGCAATTTGATCTCTGGTTCCTCTGCCTTTTCTAAAACCAGCTTGAACATCTGGAAGTTCACGGTTCACGTATTGCTGAAGCCTGGCTTGGAGAATTTTGAGCATTACTTTGCTAGCGTGTGAGATGAGTACAGTTGTGTGGTAGTTTGAGCATCTTTGGCATTGCCTTTCTTAGGGATTGGAATGAAAACTGTCCTTTTCCAGTCCTGTGGCCACTGCTGAGTTTTCCAAATTTGCCGGCATATCGAGTGCAACACTTTCACAGCATCATCTTTCAGGATTTGAAATAGCGCAACTGGAATTCCATCATCTCCACTAGCTTTGTTCTTAGTGATGCTTCCTAAGGTCCACTTGACTTCACATTCCACGATATCTGGCTCTAGGTGAGTGATCACACCATAGTGATTATCTGGATCGTGAAGATCTTTTTTGTACAGTCCTCTATGTATTCTTGCCACCTCTTCTTAATATCTTCTGCTTCTGTTAGGTCCATACCATTTCTGTCCTTTATCGAGCCCATCTTTGCATGAAATGTCCCCTTGGTATCTCTCATTTTCTTCAAGAGATCTCTAGTCTTTCCCATTCTATTGTTTTCCTCTATTTCTTTGCACTGATCACTGAGGAAGGCTTTCTCATCTCTCCTTGCTATTCTTTGGAACTCTGCATTCAAATGGGTATATCTTTCCTTTCGCTTCTCTTATTTTCACAGCTATTTGTAAGGCCTCTTCAGATAGCCATTTTGCTTTTTTGCATTTCTTTTTCTTAGGGATGGTCTTGATCCCTGTCTCCTGTACAGTGTCACCAACCTCCATCCATAGTTCATCAGGCACCCTGTCTATCAGATCTAGTCCCTTAAATCTATTTTTCACTTCCACTGTGTAGTCATAAGGGATTTGATTTATGTCATACCTGAGTGATCTAGTGGTTTTCCCCACTTTCTTCAGTTTAAGTCTGAATTTGGCTATAAGGAGTTCATGATCTGAGCCAGCTCCCAGTCTTGTTTTTGCTGACTGTATAGAGCTTCTCCATCTTTGGCTGCAAAGAATATAATGAGTCTGATTTTGGTTCTGACCATCTGGTGATGTCCCTGTGTAGATTCTTCTCTTGTGTTGTTGGAAGAGGATATTTGCTATGACCAATGCGTTCTTGGCAGAACTCAATTAGGCTTAGCCCTGCTTCATTTTGTACTCCAACGCCAAATTGCCTGTTACTCCAGGTGTTTCTTGATTTCCTACTTTTGCATTCCAGTCCTCCATAATGAAAAGAACATCTTTTTTGGGTATTCATTCTAGAAGGTCTTGTAGGTCTTTATAGAACCATTGAGCTTCAGCTTCTTCAGCGTTACAGGTCAGGGCCTAGACTTGGATTACCATGAAATTGAATGGGTTGCCTTGGGAATGAACAGAGATCATTCTGTCGTTTTTGAGATTGCATCCAAGTACTGCATTTTGGACTCTTTTGTTGATTATGATGGCTACTCCATTTCTTCTGAGGGATTCCTGCCCACAGTGGTAGATAAAATGCTCATCAGAGTTAAATTCACCCATTCCAGTCAGTCTTAGTTCGCTGATTCCTGGAATGTTGATGTTCAGTCTTGCCATGTACTGTTTGACCACTTCCAATTTGCCTTGATTCATGGACCTAACATTCCAGGTTCCTAAGCAGTATTGCTCTGTACAGCATCGAACCTTGCTTCTATCACCAGTCCCATCCACAACTGGGTGTTGTTTTTGCTTTGGCTCCATCCCTGTATTCTTTCTGGAGTTATTTCTCCACTGATCTCCAGGAGCATAATGGGCACCTACCAACCTGGGGAGTTCATCTTTCAGTGTCCTATCTTTTTGCCTTTCTTAGTGTTCATGGGGTTCTCAAGGCAAGAGTACTGAATGTGGTTTGCCATTCCCTTCTCCAGTGGACCACACTGTCTCAGACCTGCGCACATTCAGAAGACTAAGATCATGGCTTTGTGTCCCATCACTTCATGGCAAATAGATGGGGAAACAGTGGAAACAGTGACAGACTTTTTTGTAGGGGGGCTCCAAAATCACTGAAGATGGTTACTGCAGGATTGAAATTAAAAGACGCTTACACCTTGGGAGGAAAGTTATGACCAACCTAGATAGCATATTAAAAAGCAGAGACATTACTTTACCAACAAAGGTCCACCTAGTCAAGGCTATGGTTTTTCCAGTAGTCATGTACGGATGTGAGAGTTGGAGTATATGAAAGCTGAGCCCTGAAGAATAGATGCTTTTGAACTGTGGTGTTGGAGAAGACTCTTGAGAGTCCCTTGGACTGCAAGGAGATCCAACCAGTCCATCCTAAAGGAGATCAGTCGTGGGTGTTCTTTGGAAGAACTGATGTTGAAGCTGAAACTCCAGTCCTTTGGCCACCTAATATGAAGAACTGACTCACTGGAAAAGACCCTGATGCTGGGAAAGTTGAAGGTGGGAGGAGAAGGGGACGACAGAAGATGAGATGGTTGGGTGGCATCACCTACTCAATGGACATGAGTTTGAGTAAATTCCAGGAGTCGGTGATGGTCAGGGAGGCCTGGCGTGCTGCAGTCTGTGGAATCGCAAAGAGCTGGACACAACTGATCCACTGAACTGAACTGAGTATTAAACATATGGGGTTCTGGGTGGCCAGGGGCAGCTTGTTCAATGACAAGACAACTTTAAAAGGCAGTCACTTACTTGGCAAGGCATTTCCTGACTTTAAGGACAAAGCATCTATGGACCCAATCCAGAAAACCTATTCTTGTTGTTTAGGCCTTCTCGTTGTACAACCAAGGGACTGTCAGCTCAGGGGTTTGCAGCTTTATAGATAAGAGCAGAACTGATCATAAAATCCAACTTCATTTGCACAGAGCAATAAAGTTAGTCTGTCCCTTCCTGCCTTAAACCCTATATGCTTGCTTCTCTTCCTTATGAATAAATGTCATTTAGGTATTTTTTCCTGAATGAGGCATTTTAGTCTGCATTAAAAACCTGTTCAGGCAGATATCCTTTCTCCTCAATGATTTTCTTTTTTTTAAACTGAATTATAGTTGATTACAATGTTGTGCTAATTTCTGCTGTACAACAAAGTGGCTTAAAATAATTTAAAAGTGATTTTAAAAATATATATACATTTTAAAAATATTCTTTTCCATTATGGTTTATCCTAGGAGATTGGATATATTTGTAGTTTCCTGTGCTGTATAACAGAACGTTGTTTATCCATTCTAAATGCAATAGTTTCTATCTAGTAACCCCAGCCTCCCAGTCCATGCCTCACCTGCCCCCTCCTCCTTAGCAACAAGTCTGTTCTCTGTGTCTGTGCGTCTGTTTCTGTTTTGTAGATCACTTCATTTGGGCCATATCTTAGTCCTCAGTGATTTTCTTAAAGGCATCTGGAAACTTATCTGCTGCCTCTCAGTTGTCAGAAGTTGCTTTTCTTGTTAGCAACATTTGCATTTTTTAAAGCCAAACCTCATTTTAAAATTATCAAACCATTCTTTGCTGGCATTAAAACTCTCCAGCTTGAGATCCTTCGCCTTTCTTTTGCTTTAAGAAGTCATACAGTGACTTGGCTTTTTTCTCTAATCATGTTAGAGTCTATAGGTGTGGCTTTCTTAGAGTAATGCCGCACCCACCTAAAAGCTGCCTTTTCAGTATAAGATAAAAAAGGTATATCGCCAAAAGTGCAAAGTTTTCATACCTGCTCTTGTAGCTGCAGCCATGGCATCACTGATTTCTTTTTCTTTTATAGGGGTCCCTACACTAGATTCATTTATCTTGAAATGGCAGGCAGTCACAGCTATAGACCTGAAGCTATGGTGCCTATCAAACAGTTCAACTTTTTCTTGTTATGTCATGATTTTTCTTTGCTTCTAGAGAGCACTTCCAACATCAGTAATGGTACTTTATATGGGTCCTGTGGTGTTATTCAGGGTTTACAGTATTGCACTAAGCACAGTGAAAAAGTGAGAATTGAGAGAGAGAGAGAGAGATTGATCAATCACTTTTTGCTGCAGTATGAAACTTACTGGAAAGATGAATTGCTCATGTGGAGATGACTAGCATCAGGCCCATTTTAAGCAGATGCTTATAACATTTGAGCTCACTTGAGCAATGCAACAGGAGGTGGATACAAAATTATTACAGTCATACACTATGATTACAGTTAATCTTATGGAGTTATAACACTGCATCTATATGTTTACATTTCATTGGAATGTGAGGCCATGTACAGTCTTTATGTGCGTGCTGCTGCTAAGTCGCCTCAGTCATGTCCGACTCTGTGCGACCCCATAGACGGCAGCCCACCAGGCTCCCCCGTCCCAGGGATTCTCCAGGCAAGAACACTGGAGTGGGTTGCCATTTCCTTCTCCAGTGCATGAAAGTGAAAAGTGAAAGTGAAGTCGCTCAGTCGTGTCCGACTCTTTGCGACCCCATGGACTGCAGCCTACCAGGCTCCTCCGTCCATGGGATTTTCCAGGCAAGAGTACTGGAGGGGGGTGCCATCGCCTTCTCCACTCTATGTGCATAAGTTTTGATAAATTTTAATTTTTAATGATAGATTTATGTATATTTTACAGTGGTAAATGATAAAATGGACTAGAACCTACATCTGTTTTATGCATTCTTGACATACCTAACTTAATTTTTTTTTTTTTACTGTTTCTAGGCTATGCAATTTGTGAAGTTTTTCAAATTGTCACAAATCTCCAAAAAATTATCCAAAGTATTTATTGAAAAAAATTATGTAGAAGTGGACCCATGCAGTTCAAACACATACCCATGTTGTTCCAGAGCCAACTGTATATATAATATATACACACATACATCTGTCTGCTATATACCATATTTTTTTAATCTGTTTATCCACTGATGGACATTAAGGTTATTTCCGTGTCTTGGCTGTTATATAAGACTATTGATTTTCAAGGCCACCAGGGGTTGGAGGAGTGGAGTGTGGAATTAGGGCAAGTTTAAATGTCACAAAACTTGCTGTTCTTACTGAGATGCAGATGATTTTATATAGATCAAATGCTTCTTAGGTAAATTGTAAGCCTTTGGTTAATTTCTAGTTATGAAAAAATTTGATCTTGATATTTTTTTTCCAGTGTTCTTTTTTTAATTTTTAAAGTTTATTTATATCTATGGCTGTGCTGGGTCTTTGCTGTTCCACGCGGGCTCTCTCTAGTTTTGGGGAGCAGAGGCTGGTGGCTTCTCTCGTGCAGCATGGGCTCTAGGCACACAGGCTTCAGGAGTTGAGACCCGTGGGCTCTGGAGTGTTGGCTCAGCAGTTGTGGCGCCTGAGCTTAGTTGCTCTGCAGCATGTGGGATCTTCCCAGACTAGGGACGGAACCCATTCTCCTGCACTGGCAGGCAGATTCTTATCCACTGTACCACCAAGGAAGTCCTTGCCAGTGTTCTGTAGCTGTAATGGAGGAAAGAATTTTTGGTGGTCCTTACTCTGCCTTTCTGGAACTATTTATGTTCTCTGAAGATATTCTGAAGTTTTCTTCTCTTTGTATATATTCCTCTCAGGGAATGTTTTTTGTCCTCCCCGTTTGATTTAGAACTCACCTTTTATGTTGGGGAATTTTTAAAATATCACGTTTTCTTGTGTTTAAGAGTGAGGGACTAAAAAACTTATTGGAAGCTTTTAGTATTAGCTCTTTCAACCTTGATCTTTGCTGTAGGATTATCTGGTGGATATTTGAAACAGATAAAACCCTCCTACCTTCCCCAACTAACTTACAAAGATGAAGGAAGCAGAAAACTAGATTGAGTCATCGTCAAAATCCCAGGCTTATATTGCTCCATGAATGAACAGAAAGAAACATTCAGGGAGCAAATAATTTCAGTCTTCTTTAAACTCTACCAGAGAATAAGAAAGATAAGTATGTTATCTTGATAACATACCAAACTAATAATCCTGACACTAAACTGACAAGGATACAAGAAAAGATAATTATAGTCAATCTCATGAATATAGGTGCAAAAATATTATATAAAATTAGCCAACTGAATATAGCAAAATAGAAAAAAGATATAATATAAAAAGCCTTTATATAAGAAATGCCAAGTGAGTCTAACATTAGGAAACTAATCAAGGTAGTTTTAATTAATGTAATCTGTTAGCTTAATTCTGTAATATAAGTTTCTGTGAATAGAATTCCTAAAAACTATACTGAGGAAAACTTTTTTTTTTTTTCCAGAAAAAACTATGTAGGTATGTTTATATCTACATCCAATAATGTATAGTAATTATCACATAATATTAGTGATGACAACTTCTACATTAAAACTGTGATTTTTAGGTCAGAATTTCATCTACATCTTGAAAGACTTTTATTTGAAAGCTGTCTATTAAGTGATATTTAATATAAGTCAAGCATCATAAAGTAAAAGTCCTAACTGATCAGCAGTTCATTTTCGGTTCTTTTTTATAGGATTAAATTCAAACTCACATGGACTGATGGGCATCCATTAGTGTAGTATTTGGAATGATTGTATTCTCTCTATATTACTTATCAATAGAATGGGAATCACAAGTCATCTGATAAATAAATCCTGTGAGCCTTACTGAGTATTTTAATGGCTTTTATTTGATTTAATAGTGCTTGAAATAACTGCCATCCACTATGAGATAAGTTTTCCTGGTTATAGACTTTTTTTATTTCAAGTTACTTGTATTACTTTGTAATTAGCTTTGTAAATTGCTCTTTATTCTTTTTAATGTATACACAGTAATCTAAGTAGATGGTTGAAAGTTGGAGATTATGTATCTGTAAATGAAGAAGGCATGTAATTTAACAGTGGATTTGAATTAATACTACTGATTGCTTGAATGAGAAGGTCCTATCATATAGAATAATAATGGTGTCTGATACTTGTGTATGCTTAATGGTCTTAAACATGCTTTCGTATATGAAGGTACTCTTATGATATAATCGGATTACATAACACTATTCATCAAACCATTTGTTTCTGAATCCATAGAGTCATGATAAAAACTGTGAGTACTTCTGTTGGTTGTAGACAGTGTTGGCATACTCCTGCTATGGTACCCAGCTTTGTTCTTATCTATGATAGCTTAAAGATTGAAAATGTATAAGTAGATGAACTTCTGTATATTAAGGAATTTCCATTAAGGAAATTATTAAGAAAATAATTCTTAAGAGTTCATATGAATATGAATTATAAATTATAAATGAGGGAATGTGAAGAGAAGAAATTTAAATTTTGTTCTTCACTCTTTGATTGTGGACTATGCTGCCAGGTCCTTTCCAAACTTAGAATCTTTTATAGAGAATTATATTTGGTGCTTGCAACATTCTCACTCAGACTCTGATGACAACTTTTGAGTGGCTAGGAATACGTGGAAACATGTATATTTGTGTGTAATATATGTGTGTATGTTCCCAAATAAGATGATGCTGGTGAGGGAAAAATGGTAAACAGGACTTTGTCAAAGACCTTAAGTGAGAATGATGAGTCTAGATTAGTTACTGTGGAAATATCTTTGATATGTGTGTTAACTTTACATTTGAATGTCTATAAAATTAAACTGAATTTCTGAGTTTAGTTGGAAAAGAAGATTGAGAGATTTAAATAGAACTGCTTGATGCTATTTTCTTTCAGTGGTACAGCAAAGATTTAAAATCTTGAAAACTGAAGAGAAAATGAAATACAGCCATCTAGTGGCTGCAACTTTAAAAGCTCTAAGCATAGAAAGTATGAACTCACATAAAAATCTCTCAAGGGCCATTATTATGTATTCAAGCTAATCATTCCTTATCACACAAAGGAGAAACATACATTTATTTTACTAAATATTTAAATAAAATTTTAATGAGACGGGAAAACCTTTATATGACAGTTGAACTTTATGTAAATATTCTCAGAGGTCAGTTGAACTAGCAAACACAGTAAGCTATATACATTTTCAGTTGTAACATGTATTAATTATAAAACTCCAGTAGTGCTTTTAAAATACATGTATATTCTGAAACATCACTGAATAATATCTAGACCTCTCTTGCTTATATAAATGAACCTATTATGATGGTTGAAGTACAGGTTTAGTTGCTCATTAAATTTTAGTCATTGTTGGCTTATAAAATTTAATGATGCAGAACTGAACTATTTTCTAGGAGCAAGATAATGCTGTACAAAATATGCACAAGAAAGTGGAAAAATTAGAAGCTGAACACATGGAGTGCTCTGACCTTTTACGGCGACAAACAAGTGAACTTGAATTTAGTACTCAACGAGAGGAACGTCTTAGAAAAGAGTTTGAGGTATATTTTTTCATTTTTTTATAGCATATATATGTTGTCCAGTAGGTAATTTAAGGTCAGAGAAAGTTTTTCTCTGCAATAAAACAATATTTTGACATTTATTTATATTGAATATTGGCTTCCTTAAAAACTTTTGTATCTGAGTACATTTTATTTTGCTCCTAATTAAAAAATACTCATTTAAAACAATTAATTGTCCAGAAAAATTTGGTAAGTTTGAAGGTAACTGTTAGCATTACAGGGTTGGGGAAACAACGCAGGAAAATATTTTGTATATCTAATATTAAATTCTAATTTTGAGTGTTTGAATCCTGTGTAGCTGCTTAGTTCTGTGAAATTCTTTTCAAGTTAGACTTTAGATGGGAGAGAAGCATTAATTTAAGAATAAAAAAACGTGATTTTTATGGGTAAATGATACTGATAACCCCTTTAATCTTTAGAGATATCTAACTTATTTTTTAATTTTAAAAAAGGATTTTCTTTTTCTTTGTGGGAAATTATTTCAAAAATAAAGCACTCAAACATAATTTATAATTCTTATAAGGTAAATAAACATTTATAAAGAGTATTTAATGATAAAATGCTGAAGGTGCTCTTGTTAAACTCACTTCTATCATTTAACATTGTGCCAAGAATTTTAGCCAAAAATATATAAAAGTAAGAACAACGATAAGAATTTTAATTTTTGGAAAGAAAGATGTATGATTCCTATTATTTTTAGATAATATGGTAATAACCCTAAATGGTCAAGAAAATCAACTTTGAAATTATTGACGCCAGTAAGAACATTCAATAAGAAGGTCAAAAAGAAAATAATATATAATAATTATGTTTACATCTTACATACCAACAATAATTAGAGAATAAGATACTAAAAATGTTTTTGTTACCACAATGACAAAATAGAAATAGAGCTAACAACAAGTACATTAAAAATTATGAATTGTAACTGAGAGTCTTAAGAGAAAATGGTGAAACATTTTGGAAACACTTAACAGTGTACAGATATGAATCCTCCCTAAATTATATTATGGATTAAAGCAGTTTCAATAAAAAATTCAGTGGAGGGCTTCCCTGTTGTCTTAGTAGTGAGGAATCTGCCTACCAGTGCAGGAGACACAGGAATAGAAAGTATAAAGGCCACGAGATGTGAATGTGCTTGAAAAGTATGAGAAACAGCAAGTAGGCTGTTGTGGTTGAAATGTATTGAACAAGAGAAGAGATTAGTAGGGTATATTGAATGGTAGGTAGATGTTATAGAGTCTTGAGGTCTTTTGGAATTTTGTAAGAACTTTGGCTTTCTTTCTGAGATATAAAGATATTGGGCAGTTTTGAGGAGAGGAGTGACGTGTCCCCTCTGATTTGTCTGTATACTCTTTGGAAGACAGATTATAAGAGGCCACTTAGGAAACTATTAAAATAATTTGAGATTGTGGTATTTTAGACCAGAGTAGAGGGAGAAGGCAATGGCAACCTACTCCAGTACTCTTGCTTGGAGAATCCCATGGACGGAGGAGCCTGGTGGGCTGCAGTCCATGGGGTCGCTAAGAGTTGGACACGCCTGAGCGACTTCACTTTTACTTTTCACTTTCATGCGTTGGAGAAGGAAATGGCAACCTGCTCCAGTGTTCTTGCCTGGAGAATCCCAGGGACGGGGGAGCCTGGTGGGCACAGAGTCGAACATGACTGGAGCAGCTTAGCAGCAGCAGCAGCAGCAGTAGTAGATGAGGTGGTCAGATTTTCTATGTGTTTTTAGAAGATAGAACCAGTAGGGTTTGCAGACTCATTGGACCTGGCTTGTGAGAGAAAAAGAAAGGGAATAAAGGATAATGCCAAAGATTTTGGCTTGAGCCTTTGGGGAATGATGCTGCTGTTTACTCAGTGGGGGCAAGAACGCAAGTGAAGTAAATTTGAGAAAGGCAAGGAGTTTAGTTTTAGATAACGTTAAAATTGGCATGCGCATTAGACATCCATTTGGAGATGCTGAGTAGCACGCAAATACAAGTATTGGTCTTGGGGAAACCTTACTGTAGAGCGAGGAGATGTGCTGAATCTTTCATTGGCAACTGGGGAAGTATTACAGTCTATAGGTGTTTTCTCTTTGTTTCTTGAGTTCTACAAGGAGTGATCTGCCAGTTTCCTCTTTGGTGGTTATTAAATGGAAGAAGGAAATGGAGGAAAAATCTGTGTATCATTCTCTTCAGTGTACAGAATTTCCCCTGGTTTTCTTGTGTACCAGCTCTCCTACTCCTGATCTGCCCACCTCGTGTCTCTCCATGCCCAACCTGGGTTCAGACTGACAGTTTCCAGGTAATAAACGTCCAGTTTGTGAGTTTGTGTAGTGGTTAGAGAAGTGTAGTTGTAGGGCTAGTCAAGGTGGGGAGGTGGATGCCTGGAGGTTAAATTTTTCATACTGATGATATTAAAAACTTTATTGAGATAATTTGCATGCTACAAATTCACCCATTTATAGTGTACAATTCAGTGGGTTTTTGTATATTCACAGAGCTGTACAACTATCACAACAGTTTATTTGAGTGTGTTTTCATCACGTCAGTAAGAAACTCCACAGCCAAGAGCTAGCACTCTCCTCTTCCCTATCCTCTCACCCTAAAAAGACATTAATCTACTTCTGTTTCTATATATTTGTCTGTTCTCATTCTCCTCTTCTCCCAACCTCTCATCCTAAAAAGACGTTAGTCACCTTCTGGTTCTATAGCCTGTTCTGGACATTTCATATTAATAGAATCATATGATACGTGGTCTTCTGTAAGTTTTTTCACTTAGCATGATGTTTTTAGGATCCGTCCATGTTGTATTACGTATCAGCACTTTATTCCTATTACGATATATATATGAGATCACGCTTTGTGTGTCCTTTCACCAGGAGATAGACACTCATGTTGTTTTCACTTTTGGACTATTCTGGATAATGCCTCTGTGGACATTTGTGTGCAGTGCTTTGTGTGGACGTGTCTTTGGTCTCACCTTGGAGTGGAACTGCTGGGTGACATGATAACGCTGTTTTTAACTTTTTGGGAAACTGTCAGACTGTTTTACACAGTGATAGTACTGTTTTTCATTTCCACCAGCAATGTATGAGGGTTCCAGTGTCTTCAGATGCTCACCAACACTTGTTATTATCAGTATTTCCAACTGTAACCACTTTAGTGGATGTATAATGGTATCTTGTGGTTTTGCTTTGCATTTCTCTGATCACTAACGATGTTGAATATCATTTCATGTGCTTATTGGTCATTTGTTTATCATTGGGGAAATATCTATTCTGGTCCATTATACATTTAAAAACAAAAAATTTGGGGACCAGCGCCAACTTTCAGCTGGTAGTAGATGCTCCCCTCTCGCACTTGCAGGTAAGCCCCCCTGTTTTCAGTCCAGACAGCAGAGCTCTTTCGTGCCCTGGGGCAGCGACAGGGAAACCGAAGAAAAAGAATGGCCAGCTGTGGCAGAGGTGCAGGGGGAGCGCTGTCTGGGCGCCGAGCTCCCCTCTCACCCACAAAACAAACTTTTTCACCCGTTCCTCGCAGAGGAGCGCCGAGTCCTGGTGCGCTGGAGCCAAGGGTCGGACCCATTATACATTGTAATGAGTTATTTATGCTCTGTGATTGTAAGATGTTAGTAATAAGGAAAATGGGGTATGGGTTCCTTATTATTAATGCCAAATATGAACTTGGCAAAGATAAATTACTTATACTCTTATCATATGTGGTCTTATTTTATATAAGGCTAAAGGAAAAAAATTGAAAGTGAGATTATATTTTAAGTAATATTTTTAGCTTGTTTTTTGTGCTGAAAATTGTTTTCGAGGCAGAAGACTCAGAAAGTATAATCATATTTTATATAATCATTTTTAATATGTGTTTGTAGATAGCCTATTAGAAAAGAATTAGAACAGGGTTAAAGTTCTAAATATACTTAGAATTAAAAAAATCATTTAGAAGTCACTTTAGGATGCTATAAAAGTCTGTGGTCATCACTAAAAACATTTTAATTGCCTCTAGGTATGACGAAGTGCTAGGTAACAGTGATTTTTGTGGGTAAGAGTCTTGATAAGTCAATTTTGACTCAATTGAGGAAATGTCTAATGCCAACCTTTAGGATTTGTTTTTGGATAACTCAGAATTGATTTTTTTCTTGTAAAATGCTTACTTGCCCCAATGTCTTATTTTTAAACTGATTAATGTTGTAAATATAAAACTGTTTTAGGCTAGTTTTACAGTGAGATTTTTCTTAGCTACTCTGTGGATACTTTTGATAATCCCAGGTCTCTGCTTTTGGAGAATTTGAAGCTTTGAGGGTGTCCAAAGAGTCTCTATTTTTATTCTATTTTTAATAATTTTCTAAATGGACTTTGCCAACAAAGGTCCATATAGTCAAAGCTATGGTTTTTCCAGTAGTCATTTATGGATGAGAGAGTCAGACCATAAAGAAGGCTGAGTGCTGAAGATTGACACTTTTGAACTGTAGGGCTGGAGAAGACTTGAGAGTCCCTTGGACAGCAAGGAGATCAAACCAGTCAGTCCTAAAGAAAATCAACCCTGAATGTTCTTTGGAAGGACTGAAGCTCCAAAACTTTAGACAAGTGATTCAAAGAGCCAGCTTATTGGAAAAGACCCTGATGCCAGGAAAAATTGAGGACAGGAGGAGAAAGGGTGACAGAGGATGAGGTGGTTGAGTGGCATCATTGACTCAATGGGCATGCGTTTGAGTAAACTCCGGGAGATAGTGAAGGACAGGGAAGCCTGGCATACTGCAGTCTGTGGCTCACAAAGAGTCAGACATGACTGAGTGACTGAACAACGAAGTACACAAGTATAGTCCTTTCACTTATCTGTAATTCTTCATGTTTAGATACCTTACAGATTTTTGCTTTATATTTAAGTGAATGTATTTTATATTGGCTGTTTGACAAGATGATGATATAATGAAGGAGAAGTTAAATTTCTAGAGAGCAGTTTATGCTAGTTTTACATTCTATTACGACTGTGCGAGTGAGCACACATGCATGGAGTCATTAAGAACTAGTAATTCTAGGTACAACACAGAGATCAAATTGCCAACATCCACTGGATCATCGAAAAAATGAGAGAGTTCCAGAAAAACATCTACTTTTGCTTTATGACTACACCAAAGCCTTTGACTGTGTGGATCATAACAAACTGTGGAAAATTCTTAAAGAGATGGGAATCAGACCACCTGACCTACCTCCTGAGAAATCTGTATGCAGGTCAAGAAGCAACAGTTAGAACTGGACATGGAACAACAGACTGGTTCCAAATAGGAAAAGGAGTCCGTCAAGGCTGTATATTGTCACCCTGCTTATTTAACTTATATGCAGAGTACATCATGTGAAATGCCAAGCTGGATGAAGCACAAGCTGCAATCAAGATTGCTGGGAGAAACATCAGTAACCTCAGATATGCAGATGACATCACCCTTATGGCAGAAAGTGAAGAAGAACTAAAGAGCCTCTTGATGAAAGTGAAAGAGGAGAGTGAAAAAGCTGGCTTAAAACTCAACATTCAGAAAATTAAGATCATGGTATCTGGTCCCATTACTTCATGGCAAATTGATGGGGAAACAATGGAAACAGTGAGAGACTTTATTTTTTTGGGCTCCAAAATCACTGCAGATGGTAACTGCAGCCATGAAATTAAAAGACAGTTGCTCCTTGGAAGAAAAGCTATGACCAACCTAGACAGCATATTAAAAAGCAGAGATGTTACTTTGCCAACAAAGGTCCATCTAGTCAAAGCTGTGGTTTTTCCGGTAATCACGTATGGATGTGAGAGTTGGATTCTAAAAAAATCTGAGCGCCAAAGAATTGATGCTTTTGAACTGTGGTGTTGGAGAAGACTCTTGAGAGTCCCTTGGACTGCAAGGAGATCAAACCAGTCAATCCTAAAGGAAATCAGTCCTGAATATTTATTGGAAGGACTGATGCTGAAGCTGAAACTCCAGTACTTTGGCCACCTGATGCGAAGAACCGACTCATTGAAGAAGACCCTGATGCTGGGAAAGATTGAAGGCGAGAGGAGAAGGGGATGGCAGAGGATGAGATGGTTGGATGGCATCAATGACTCAATGGGCATGAGTTTGAGCAAGCTCTGGGAGTTGGCGATGGACAGGGAAGCCTGGTGTGCTGCAGTCCATGGAGTTGCAAAGAGTTGGACATGACTGAGTGACTGAACTGAACTGAACTGAATCAGTGTTATTTTTAAAAAAGGATTAATATAAAATCAAATAATAGTAAAGAGCAAAATTGTTGAAATTTTAATTTAACAGAGCACATTATTTAATGTCAGTAATAGCAAAGTAAATTAACTAAGATAATAGACATTTACCTAATAAATGATTTAAATTTTAATGAAGCTTTAACAGTTACATTTCATGAAAAGGTGATTTTTTTTATGTGCCTGGGCTAAAGAAGTTTATATATATGTGGCTTAATCTTCTTAACATGGATCAATGGTTTCTTAGATTAAAAAAAAAAACAAAACAAACTCCCAATCCAATTTTCTGAATGTGGTGCTGGGTACCAGAGAACCAAGGGAAAAGTGAACTGGAAAAAGAAATATCCGTAGCTTTTATAAATCTCTTTACAACTAGGGGAGGTTTTTTTTTTTTTTTATCATGGGAAATAAGCTTAAGTCAATAAGAAAAGAGAAAAGAGAAGATGCAAACCTAGTTTTGAGAGAACTGAAGAATCTCATGAAGATTATAGAGGAGAGAGAGCAGTGTTTGCAAATAAATTCTGAGTTGCTCCTGTCAGTCGTATTCTATATTATGGTAAAATAAAGAAGGGTAGAGTGTAGCTTTTTCCTTTATACGTACACTATACTCAAGTGAAAAAGGAAAAGAAAGTGGGTCTCACCTTTCATATTGTCCATGAAAAGAACCTTATATGAATCATCTTTTTAAAGGCATCATGTGTTTGTAGAAATGATTTTTAAACACTTATTTGTGTTGATTACCAACTATAAATGATAAGTAATGAAATCACCTGGGTTATATACTATTGTGCTTATATGTAGTATACATTTTTGTATCTATGTTCATAATGGATTTTAAAACCGGAAATTTTAAAGTAAAGATGATTTTAAAGATGCTAAATTAATTACCCTGCCGATCAGAATTTGTGGCTCTTATTCTGTTCCTTAGAGATTTTGACTTTTTAAGATATCTTTTTTGATAACATAAAATACTTTGAGATCTTCAGTTTAAGGACTCCAAGTATAGTAACTAGTCTTGATTTCCCCCACACAGGTAGTATTATAGTTAATTGTTAACGCACATATAATATGCTATTTACAACCACTAAAATATAATATATATACTTACCTTTAAAGTAACCATTTTAGAATTAATCAACCCATTGGAATCATCTTGAAGATGGATTATTACTATATTGGTTACGTCTAGAAGTATTCATTAATGGAAAATATCAGGTGATAAAATCTGAAAAAAAGTTAAATAAACAACCACTTTCTATTTACACAGCTATTGACATTCTGGGGTAAACTTTGTACAGCTGTTTTTTGGAATCAGAACTGTATAGCACACTACTGGAAAATCTCTGATTAGCAGGTACTTGTGTGATATTTCCTCCCTTATTTTTCTTGATGTCCATTTTAATAGACTGCATGTCATATATGAAGGTTTTTCTGCTTGACTGATCCCTTTAAGTTCATATATAATCCTCAAGACTGGGTATACTTGAGGAGGCAAGAATGTATAATAATAGTAGGAACTGTTTTTGCCCAGTCTCTCAGCAAATTCATTGTATGCATGTTTTCATAACTTTTGTGAAACTTTGGAGCGGACCTGTAGAATCCATGGGAGCAGATGTGATGTGGAGAACAAATGTGGACTGGATGTGTTTGGTTAGTTCTGCTGCTGAACTGGAATTGGCTCAGGTCCTGTGTTATGATAGAATAACGTTTTCTGTGTATGTTACCTTCTTCAAAGAATGAACACTCACTTTTCTTAAGTGGAGCAGATTATCTAATTGGGTTTATTGTGATTAATGAGATATAAATCATAAAATTTAAAAAAAAATTGGGTACAATGAACAGTAGAATTTACTGGAGTAAAAATCTCTTGGCAGTATATTGAAGTCAGAAAGGATGTGAAAACCAGCTAATAAATGATAAAATATTTGATCATTTTTTGTCACATAAAGAACTCCGGTGTTCATAGTATTAGGGAACAGACAGTATATAGTATAATCTTTGTATTACAAGCAAACTTCTATATAAATTTGCTGGTGGCATATATGAATTTGTGTTGGATTTTGTACTTTGATCTGAATTGTATTATTCTTTCTGCTCTTGCTTTGCTGATTATATTAGGATGGGAGACTAATGGGAGTCAGATTATGATTGTTAGTTCTCTAGGTGATACTGGAGAAAAATATTTGTGAACAGCAAGTTGATGGTCCTCTAGCACCCTCTGCTGGACATAAGAATTAATTCACCAGACTAGAAGATTAAAAAAAAAAAAAATTTTTGTTAGAAGGGAATGGCTACCCACCCCAGTATTCTTGCCTGGAGAATTCAGTGGATCGAGGAGGCTGGCAGGCTACAGTCCATGGACTCGCAAAGAGTCAGACATGACTGAGCGACTAACATTTTAATTATGTCTGTAAACAAAATGCACTCTTTGAAGAAATTTGTTTAAAGATATGAAGATTTTTTTTCTGTCTTTACTGATTATTTTAGTAATAATAAACAGTTTATAAATTTTTCTTCTGCATGTTTCATTTAAAATAGGAAAGTATGAAATGTGATCTCTGGTTTATTATTTCAACCTGTTTGATTTTGGTTTAGGACTTTTGGAGTGTGTGTGTATGTGTTAGTCTCTCAGTCGTGTCCTACTCTTTGTGACCCCATGGACTGTAGCTCGCCAGGCTCTGCTGTCCATGGGATTCTCCAGGCAAGAATACTAGAGTGGGTTGCCATTGCCTTCTCCAATTGACTTTTGGAGTAAAATCAGGTAAATTAATATGACAATAGTACATGAAAAATGAAGACTTGTTGACTCTTATCACGGAAACACTGAATAGTCTGTATTTTAATAAAATATAACACTTGATAAAATTATGTGGATGCCTTTTGAATATGAAAGAATATTTTAATATTATTAGACTGGTTTCTTCTATTTGCCCTCTTAGCTTTTTGCCTGTTTTGATCTTTATTCTCAATGTCTGTGGATTATTTTCTTGACACTGGTTAGACTTCTTCTGGCTTGCAGAACCTAACACAACTATTTTGAATATTGAGAAAGTTGACTTTAGTTCTTCAAGGACAGGGACTTCATCTTGTGGCATTACATTAAAAGAAATTTTTTTTTTTTTACTAGTGTTGGCCCAACCTAGGGTAATACTGATTTTAATCTGTCTAGCCATAAGAATCTTTCTGCTCTAGTATATACCATGCTTTATACCAACAAGCAGTGGAAATCCCTTGTTCTAAGGATTCAAAGTCAGCATTGAGAGGAACTCTTTAACAGAAATCAAGAAGCTGGACATATACGGCTGTCACTTCTTTGAAATGTCATTAGTTCTTGCAGTTAAGGATTCTTTTTATTTTTTTATTGAAATATAATTTATGTATCATTGACTACACCTTTTTAAAGTATGCAACTCAGGGTTATGAAACCATTACTGCTGTCTGACTCCAGAATATCCTTATCACTCCAATACGAAACTTTATGCCCATTAGCAGTCAGTGCTCATTCCTCCCTTCCCATGTCTCCAGCTACTGGAAACAACTTTCTGTCTCTGTGGATTTGCCTGGTTTGCCTATTCTGGCCATTTCATATAAATGATGTTATTTAATATGTAGTTTTTTGTATCTGGTATCTTTCACAACGTACGTTTTCAAGGTTAATCTCTGTTGTGGCATGTGTTAGTACGTGGTTCCTTTTTAATGGCCGACTGATATTCCCTTGTATGGATATACCATGTTTTATTTATCCATTCATCACTTGATGGGCACTTGGGTTGTGTTTTTTTTTTCCACCTTTTTGTGTTTAGATTCTGAACTGTAGCAGACATTATGGGAATATGCTTTGCTCAAAGAAAAGTATAGTCATTTCTTTTCCACTGCTTGATTAGTTTTTAGATTATGCTGTTTTTATGTATGTCCTTTCTGGTTGTGATATGTTACCAGCTGTATGTGCAGAAAAAGAAAAGACAGGAGAAAAGAGGAAAAATCAAATCAATCAAGCCAAGCATTTAAAAAACCTTCAGCTAAGGCTAAATGATAGAGTAAGTAAAATGAATAGAGACATTTCTAGTCCAAATTTTATCTAAGAAAGGAAATTAAATTAGTAGCATCTTTCTCTGTTACTGATGAACTGTCTGACAAAATCCTAGGTGTGGCTCTTCTTTACTAGTATCATCCTGAGACACGTGCAGCATGGTGGTCCCATAGCCTAGTCCCATAGCCCTAACTAATAAATTGGACTTTGTCACAATGAAAGCTTCTATATGAAACACTCTGACATTAAGGAATAAAAAGACAAGCTGTAGACAATATTTGGGAGTGCTACTGCTGACTGCCAAGTCACTTCAGTCATGTCCAACTCTGCGACCCCATAGATGGCAGCCCACCAGGCTCCCCTGTCTCTGGGATTCTCCAGGAAAGAACACAGGAGTGGGTTGCCATTTCCTTCTCCAATGCATGAAAGTGAAAAGTGAAAGTGAAGTCGCTCAGTCGTGTCTGACTCTTAGCGACCCCACGGACAGCAGGCTCCTCCGCCCATGGGATTTTCCAGGCAAGGGTACTGGAGTGGGGATATTTGGGAGTAAATATTTGCAAATCACATATCCAACAAATGACTTGTATCCAGATTATATAATAAATTCTCAAAATTCAATAATAAGAGAAAAAACAACCCAATTAACAAATGAGGGAAAGATTTAAGCAGAAACTTCAACAGAGAAGATGTACAGATGGTAAGTAAACATATAAAAAGATGCTCAGTGTCATTAGTTATTAGGAAAATGAAAATTGAAACTAAAATGAGATGCCATTACGTTCCTATTTGAATGTCTAACCCTGGCCCCCAGATAACTCAAAAGATGACCATGCCACCAGGGTCAAGTGTTGGTGAAATTGGAAACTCAATTTGCGAAAGAGTTTGGCAGTTTCATAAAACATTAATGTACACCTACCATCTGACCCAGTCATTCTGTCCCTCACTATTGACCCCAGAGAAACAGAAGATAAAGATTTATACACAAATGTTCATAGCAGGTTGGTTTGTATAGCCCAAACTGAAACAATTCAAATGTCCATCAGTTGATGAACTGAGAAACCAGTTGTGATGTATCAACACAGCGGAACACTTTAACAACAAAAGGTAAACTGTTAATATGTGCAGCCACGTGGATGAAGTGAATAATTTTGTGAGGAGAAAGAAGCCAGACAGTAAAGAGTGTACACTCTATGATTCAATTTATATTGAACTCTGGAAAACAGGAAATGATCTGTAAGCAGATCATTGGTTGCTTGAGGATGTGGGTGAGGTGGCAAGGGCGTGGATGAAGAGATTACCAAGGGATACAAGGAATCTTTTAGGGGTGATGGAAGTATTTTTCTGTCTTGATTATGGCAATGATTTTGTGGGTGTGTATATATATATACACACACACACACACACACAAATTACCAAGTTCTACACTTTAATTATGTATAATTTATTATATGTAAAGTATTACTTAGTGAAGAAAAAGAAGGCAAGCTTTGGAGGGTTTTTCCTGAGCATGATTTTTACAGTATGACTTTTACACTCTTGCAAATAAAAAAATGAAGCTATAGTAATTTAAAGTGTTAACTACAATGTAGTGGCCTCTATTCAATTTAAATACCAATGTTTATGAGTTTAAACTTTTAATGTTTTCAGGCAACTACTCTGAGAGTGAGGAAATTAGAAGAAAATATTGAAGCAGAAAGAGCAGCACATTTGGAATCCAAATTTAATTCTGAAATTATTCAGGTACAATGTAAACAACATTTTTGTGTGGATCTTATTAAGCTAGGAAAAACAGCATTATGTTCAGAGAGCCAAGGTGTGCATTTTGAGCAGGTAACATATTGATGAGACCCATGTTTTTCTATTTACTATAAAGATATAGTTGATGATAGTCTTTATTGGAGAGGAGCTGGCACTCTACACCCCACAGACTGAATCTCACCCACGATGTGTGCTTGTGAAGTTTTATCTTGTGTGTGGTGGCTTTTGTGCTGCATTGGCAAAGTGGAGTAGTTTAACAGAGACCTCACAGTCTGAAAGTCTAATATGTTTGCCATCTGGCCTGTTACAGGAAGATTTGCTCATAAGAATGTTCTTTTTATCAACAGTCATGGCATGATTTCTTTTTGAAACCATTTAAAAATATGCACTTTTATATTGAGAGCTGAAGCTATAAAGGTGAATGAGCTCCTTTTGGGACTTAAACATTCCATTACCAGAGATCCTATGTACCTCTATGCTGATATAAAGGTAGAAATATGAAATCCTTAAGTGCTATGGGAGCATAATAAAGAGAAGGAGTAAATCTGAGAGGAGACTTGAATGAAGGCATCTTAAGGAAAGTGTCCTTTTCCCTAGGGCTTACAGAACGAAAAGGAACTTGGAAGATTAGTAAAGGCATTTTGGCTGCAGGTTGTCAAGTACTGCCGTGGACCATGTCTTACCTGCAGCCTTTGTTGTAAATAGTTTTATGTAAAGTTGTGTTAAGTCGAAGTTCTGGGGACTTTTCTGGATGTTTCTTTCCTTTTCAACACAAGGTGTGCAGGTTCAGTCCTTGGTAGGGGACCTAAGATCCCACGTGCCTCGTGGCCAAAAAACTAAAACATAAAATAGAAGCAATATTGTAACAAATTCAATAAAGACTTTAAAATTAATTCCACATAAAAATAAATCTTAAAAAAATCTCAGGTTCCATCATTTAATTTGGATTTAAAAAAAAAGACTTGGACTCTTCTCCTGTATTAAAATTTAATTTATAGGATTTGCAGAGTTTTATCTTAGTATTTAAACAGGTCTTAATGTGAGATGCAACTAATTTCGTAAGAATTTTATAATTTTTTTTTTTTTACTTTTATCTTTAATGAAATGCCTTTTACTCGCAAAATTCTTAGGCCTATTTATTTGAGTGCACCTGTATGTAAAGCAAATTTATGTACGTTAAGCTTTTTTTTTTAGAAAAAATGATTGAATTCCTCAAAATAGCATTAATAAGCAATAAGGCTGAACTTAATTCATGTAAGAAATTGAATTCAAATTTAAGTTTTGCATAATAGTTGTATAACCAGTTATATATAGTTCTTAGTTGTAATAATGAAAATTGTTACATGTATATTTTCACTCATATAGTTAAAAATTAGCATTTGATACTCAGTACTATAGCTTAGAAAAAAACCAAAAATGTATATTTGAATCATATATTTATAAATATTCACATTCTATTGTTTTCCTCTATTTCTTTGCATTGATCGCTGAGGAAGACTTTCTTATCTCTCCTTGCTATTCTTTGGAACTCTGCATTCAAATGGGTATATCTTTCCTTTTCTCCTTTGCTTTTTGTCTCTTTTCTTTTTATAGCTATTTGTAAGGCCTCCTCAGACAGTCTTTTTTACATTTCTTTTTCTTGGGGATGTTCTTGATCCCTGTCTCCTGTACAGTGTCACAAACCTCCGACCATAGTTCATTAGGCACTCGGTCTATCAGATCTAGTCCCTTAAATCTATTTCTCACTTCCACTGTATAGTCATAAGGGATTTGATTTATGTCATACCTGAGTGGTCTAGTGGTTTTCCCCACTTTCTTCAATTTAAGTCTGAATTTGGCAATAAGGAGTTCATGATCTGAGCCACAGTCCACTCCCGGTCTTGTTTTTCCTGACTGTATAGAGCTTCTCCATCTTTGGGTGCAAAGGATATAATCAGTCTGATTTCGGTGTTGACCATCTGGAGATGTTCATGTATAGAGTCTTCTCTTGTGTTGTTGGAAGAGGGTGTTTATTGTGACCAGTGAGTTCTCTTGGCAGAACTCTGTTATCCTTTGCCCTGCTTCATTCTGTACTCCAAGGCCAAATTTACCTGTTACTCCAGGTGTTTCTTGACTTCCTACTTTTGCATTCCAGTCCCCTATAATGAAAAGGACATCTTTTTTGGGTGTTAGTTCTAGAAGGTCTTGTAAGTCTTCATAGAATCATTCAATTTCAGCTTCTTCAGCGTTACTGGTTGGGGCATACACTTGGATTACCATGATATTGAATGGTTTGCCTTGGAAACAGAGATCATTCTGTCGCTTTTGAGATTGCATCCAAGTACTGCATTTTGGACTCTTTTGCTGACTATTATGGCTACTCCATTTCTTCTAAGGGATTCCTGCCCGCAGTAGTAGATATAATGGTCATCTGAGTTAAATTCATTCAGAAAATTAAGATCATGGCATCCGGTCCCATTACTTCATGGCAAATACATGGGGAAACAGCGGAAACAGTGGCTGACTTTATTTTTCTGGGTCCAAAATCACTGTGGTTGGTGATTGCAGCCATGAAATTAAAAGACGCTTACTCCTTGGAAGGAAAGTTATGACCAACCTAGACAGCATATGAAAAAGCAGAGACATTACTTTGCCAACAAAGGTCCGTCTAGTCAAAGCTATGGTTTTTCCAGGAGTCACGTATGGATGTGGGAGTTGGACTATAAAGAAAGCTGAGTGCCGAAGAATTGATGCTTTTGAACTGTGTTGGAGAAGACTCTTGAGAGTCCCTTGGACTGCAAGGAGATCCAACCAATCCATCCTAAAGGAGATCAGTTGTGGGTGTTCATTGGAAAGACTGATGTTGAAGCTGAAACTCCAATCCTTTGGCCACCTGATGTGAAGAGCTGACTCATTGGAAAAGGCCCTGATGCTGGGAAAGATTGAGGGCAGAAGGAGAAGGGGACGACAGAGGGTGAGATGGCTGGATTGCTTCACCAACACAATGGACATGGGTTTGGATAAACTCTGGGAGATGGTGATGGACAGGGAGGCCTGGCGTGCTGTAGTTCATGGGGTCGCAAAGAGTCGGACACGACTGAGTGACTTAAGTTGTTGTAATTAATCACCATCTTATCATAAACTGTTAAAAAGTTAAAAATATGCTTGAAGTATTCTGTTATTAAATTTGTTTAGATAAATGTCATAAAAATGAGAAAGCAGATTTGGAAGAGCTGACTCAGAATTGTCTGTCTAGTTTTCTTCAGATTGGTTTATCATTTGTGATTGAATGTACATATTTTCTGAAAGAACAAACCAATGTAGGTAGAAGAAATATTTTCTAGACATGTCATTTTACTTATAAACACTGGATTTAGATATCAGTCAGTTCAGTCACTCAGTTGTGTCCAACTCTTTGCAACCCCATGGACTGCAGCATGCCAGGCTTCCCTGTCCATCACCAACTCCTGGAGCTTGCTCAAACTCATGTCCATCGAGTTGGTGATGCCATCCAACCATCTCATCTTCTGTCATCCCCTTCTCCTCCTGCCTTCAATCTTTCTCAGCATCAGGTCTTTTCCAAAGAGTAAGTTCTTCACATCAGGTGGCCAAAGTGTTAGAGTTTCAGCTTCAGCATCAGTCCTTCCAGTGAATATTCAGGATTGATTTCCTTTAGGATTGACTGGTTTGATCTCCTTGCAGTGCAAGGAACTCTGAAGAGTCTTCTCCAACACTAATGTCAGTTCTTCAGCACTCAGATTTCTTTATGGTCCAACTCTCACATCCATACATGACTAGTAGAAAAATTATAGCTTTGACTAGACAGACCTTTGTTGTCAAAGTAATGTCTTTGCTTTTTAATGTGCTGTCTGGGTTGGTTAGAGCTTTTCTTTCAAGGAGCAAGCGTCTTTTAATTTCATGGCTGCAGTCACCATCTGCAGTGATTTTTGGAGCCCAAGAAAATAAAATCTGTCATTGTTTCCATTGTTTTCCTGTCTGTTTGCCATGAAGTGATAGGACTGGATGCCATGATCTTAGTTTTCTGAATGTTGAGTTTTAAGCCAACTTTTTCACTCTCCTCTTTCACTTTCGTCAAGAGGCTCTTTAGTTCTTCGCTTTCTGCCATAAGGGTGGTGTCATCTGCATATATGAGGTTACTGATGTTTCTCCCAGAAATCTTGATTGCAGCTCGTGCTTCATCCAGCCCTGCATTTCACATGATATACTCTGCAAAGAAATAAGCATGGTGACAATATACAGCCTTGATGTACTCCTTTCCCAATTTTGAACTAGTCTGTTGTTTCATGTGCAGTTCTAACTAATGCTTCTTGACCTGCATACAGATTTCTCAGGAGAAAGGTCAGGTGGTCTGGTATTCCCATCTCTTTAAGAATTTTCCACAGTTTGTTGTGATCCACATAGTCAAAAGCTTTAGTGTAGTCAATGAAGCAGAAGTAGATGTTTTTCTGGAATTCTCTTGCTTTTTCTATGATCCAAAGGATGTTGGTTTTTTGATCTCTGGTTCCTCTGCCTTTTCTAAATCCAGCTTGAACATCTGAAAGTTCTTGGTTCACGTACTTTTGAAGCCTGGCTTGGAAAATTTTGAGCATTACTTTACTAGCGTGTGAAATGAGTGCAACTGGGCGGTAGTTTGAGCATTCTTTGGCATTGCCTTTCTTTGGGATTGGAGTGAATACTGACCTTTTCCAGTCCTGTGGCCACTGCTGAGTTTTCCAAATTTGTTGGCATATTGAGTGTAGCACTTTCACAGCATTATCTTTTAGGATTTGAAATAGCTAAGCTAGAATTCTATCGCCTCCACTGGTTTTGTTCATAGTATGCTTCCTAAGTAAGGCCCACTTAGCACTCCAGCATATCTGACTGTAGGTGAGTGATCTCATCATTGTGGTTATCTGTGTCATGAAGATCTTTTTGAGTATATTCTTCTGTAGATTTAGATATAACAACAACGAAAAATTTAGTTTGATAGATCAAATTTGAAAATGTACAAAGCCATATCTAGTCTACTACCTTAGTTTAGTGTAAGAGAACAAATATTTCAATTGAAGTATTTTTGGATAATTATTGTTGGTGATTATTATTTGTGTGGATTTATTTATGCAGCGTTTCCCAGGCTTCCTTTCTTGGTGAGTTCATTTTTCCTAATCGGGTTGTCTTTTGCCATGCCTGGAAGGCTTGTGTCCTGCAGAGTTCCCTTGGGCCTGTTGCTGTGACAGGATGCACTTGCCACATTGTGCTACTCTGTCCTCTCCTAACAAGAGCTAAGACTGTGTACTTTCATGATAATTGTATCATTATAATTGTATACATGATAATTGTATCATATATCATGAGCATTGGCTCATTGCCTGGCAGGTATTAAGTACCTAATAAATATTTATCTAAACACTTAGTAAATAATTAGTATGTATTTATATTTAATGATAAATACATGTTAATATTAAATGGATATTGTCCCATTAGATCTTTGTAGCCACCCTGTAGAATCTGTATATTCTTTTTTGTTATTATTTACTGTTTACAGATGAGGACCCTCAGGCGTTTGGAGTTTAACATGCCAGAGGGCACTTAAGTTTATTTGTAGAGCTGTGACTCAAACCTGAGTCTTATGGTTCTAAAGCACATTTTCTGTCTAGTTTAAAGCACTTTTCCCCCTATCTCTCTCCTTTCTTGAGCTTTAGCAAACTATTGTTTTTATTCTGAACTTAATTTTCTGAAAAAATAAAATATCTATGTAGTTCAAAAATCAAAACAAAATTAAGTGGTCAAAAATTTATTTAATTCTTGTCCCTCCTGTTGTTTACCTCACTTGCCTGCTATCTTTCCTTGTGTTTTTTCCCTCCAAAATACAGCATACTACGTATGATGATCTAGACTTTGCTCTTCCCAGAATATGTTAACACTACATAGAGAACCACATAGAGAACTTTCCAGAAGTTGTTTCGTTGCCTTTTTACAGCTATAAGTTATTTTTCTATGGGTGTGCACTTTATCTATTCTACTGTTGGCAGGAAATCTAGATTATTCTCTAAAATTTCAAGTACGTTTAAAAGTAGAGAGAAGAGTAAAATGAACTCCCTGTTTACCGATCACTCAGCTTCAGGACTTGCCTCACAGGCCAGTTGTGTTTTGGCTATTAACCCTCTTCTACTCTTCCACTCCAAAATTATTTTGAAGAAAATCCCAGATATCATATTATTACACCTAGATATATTTTAGTCCAATAGTGTTGTTTGATAATAAAATTTTACTGTTCTACAGTAAGAAATCCCCAAGAGTAAAAAGATCTATTAGCTTTGTTGGGCTTAAAAGATGTTCATATAACAATATTTCTCAAAAGAGGGGAAGGATACTTCTCTCCAATTTTCAAAAACCACCTAATTTATTATGTTTATACAGGAATGTCCAAATGAGCTACTAGATCAAAATTAGGCACTTTGACGGGACGGGTTATATTGTACCTGCCGGTCCTTTTTCATAGCACAGTTAAGTCTGTATACTTCCACTCTACTTCTTTTCTACTACACATGTTGAGAAAGGGAGTAAACTGCCTCTTGTTTATTTTCTTTGTTTTAAACCAAAACCAGAAAGAAAGACTTGTTTGGATGAATGATAATTAGCTGTTTGATAAAGTATTCTGTTCAATTTGAGATTGGTACAAGTGTTTCCTTGCTTGCTTCAATTACTTTTCTGTTATCTGGTAGTTACGGATTCGAGACCTTGAAGGAGCTTTGCAGGTAGAGAAGGCCAGCCAAGCAGAAGCTGTTGCCGATTTGGAAATGATCAAGAATGAATTCAAAGAAGTTGAAAGTGCATATGAGCGAGAAAAGCATAATGCACAGGAGAGCTTTGCAAAACTAAACGTGTAAGTGTTATACTGTAAAACTCTCTAAATTAATATTAAGAGTTTATGAAATCTACACGACTATGAATGCATAGTAGTAGGTAAATATAGAAGTGCTCTGTTGGGTTTTGAAGTATTATGGCAATTCCAAGTAGTCTCAGAAACGCAGAAATACTTTCTTATACAAGAAAGTAAATATGTTAATGTATTTTTATATTGTGTTTGCTGATGTAATACAGCAAACACAATATATATCTTTAAGGCCTTGACTTCTAGGTCTCCTAAGTGAGCTATGTAGTAAATGGGTAATGTTGGAGATTTTCTCAAGCTGTAAAAATAAAGGTAGGAGTGATCCTGCTGCTGGGGCTAGTGTGTGTGTGGCTCACCTCATACCTAGCATTGCACGGCTTTGTTTCATTTATGTAGTGGCCTGTGAGGTAGCTACAGTTTTTTATCCCTGTTTTACAGATATGAAAACTGAGCCTGAAGAGGATAAGGACACACAGCTATTAGTGGGAGGGTCAGGACCTTTCTGACTCCTGTTGATTTTAATCTTTTTCAGTTCAGAAGTCTTTCATCTGAAAAGTCCTGTGAAATGCTTTAAGAAGTTTATAGTGGCTCAACATGTTTCCAAAAATAATAGTACATGTTTTAAGCCATTTCCTCTCAGAGAGAGAAATGTGTACCACCGTTGGTATATAATATGATAATAGGTCAATACATTAGTTATGTTTTTATTTTTAATGTTCATTTCTACTTATGGCAGATAATGGTTTTCCATTTACAGATGTAATATAAAGTTTCCTTTTAAAATACTTCATTTAGCTTATAATGTGAGTTAATTTTTCAAAAAAGTATTGTTTAGAGGTGTATGGCAGAAATGATAAAGATGGCACTTGAAAGGCTGAAGTTTGAAAAAATGTAAAACTCTGTAATTACTTTTATTAGTAATGATTATAATACATTGAATGAGTAATTCTTGACTGAGTTTTCTTGCTTCCTCTAGAATGATTTAAATGATAGTCTGTGATTCTACAGACTTATACCCTTTTATTTCCTTTGAACCATGTGATTCTAAGGACTTGTATGTACCCTTTTATTTCCTTTGAACCATATCCCAATCAAGTTATTACAATAATAACTTGATTCTGTTATTCTAAGGACTTGTACCCTTTTATTTCCTTTGAACCATATCCTGAATCTGCACATTTAAATATGTTTGAAGGGCCTTTATGTAGTATATAGCACAGGCTTCTTTACTGTTGCTTTGAGGTAATGATTATGACCTACTAGTGAAACTGTAAGAAGTTAGACTCCCAACGATCAAAGCTTTCCCACAATAAAATAATGGGCTTCTTTGGGGGAACTAGTAAGCTCTCTGCCTTGGAATGTTCGAAACAGTAGGTAGATGATTCTTTATCACATATTCTGAAGATTTGAGTCCTGCAAATTAGATTCAGTTCAGTTCAGTCGCTCAGTCGTGTCTGACTCCTTGCGACCCCATGAATCGCAGCATGCCAGGCCTCCCTGTCCATCACCAACTCCCGGAGTTCACCCAGACTCACGTCCATCGAGTCAGTGATGCCATCCAGCCATCTCATCCTCTGTCGTCCCCTTCTCCTCCTGCCCCCAATCCCTCCCAGCATCAGAGTCTTTTCCAATGAGTCAACTCTTGGCATGAGGTGGCCAAAGTACTGGAGTTTCAGCTTTAGCATCATTCCTTCCAAAGAAATCCCAGGGCTGATCTCCTTCAGAATGGACTGGTTGGATCTCCTTGCAGTTCAAGTGACTCTCAAGAGTCTTCTCCAATGCCACAGTTCAAATGCATCAATTCTTCAGTGCTAAGCCTTCTTCACAGTCTAACTCTCACATCCATACATGACCACAGGAAAAACCATAGCCTTGACTAGAAGAATTTTAAGATACCCACTTACTTTTAAGCTCTAAGATTTTAATCTATGTACTTTTAAAATTGGACCCCAGAGCAAATTTTTTCCTTGAGTTTGTTTGGCTATTACCTGTGCTTTTTGGTGCTTGAAAAATTTTACTCAAGTTTTGTGTTCCAATAAGCAGAAACTAACAGTTCTGAATACTAGTTATGTGTTCCAGCTAAGCTAACTAAACTAACAATCCTCAATGTTTTAACATATGTCCCTTGTCTGTTCTTCATCCCTATATAACTGTGCTGTAATATAAGTTAATAATAATGAATAAAGAGAAAACAGTAAGTAGTAATTAAAGCCCACTGCTTATCGGTAGTTCCTATGACTTCTCTTCCTCCATCCTGTCTTCTGTTTCATTGTACATGATATTACAGCCACCTCTTTTCCATTTATCTGTGGTTTGAGAAAGAATGAGATGACATGAAGGATGAGTAGGTAAGTTATTTGATTTTCTACTTGTTCAGTTCAGTTCAGTCGCTCAGTTGTGTCTGACTCTTTGCAACCCCATGGACTGCAGCACAGCAGGCTTCCTTGTCCATCACCAGCTCCCGGAGCTTACTCAAACTCATGTGCATCGAGTTGGTGATGCCATCCGACTATCTCATCCTCTGTCATCCCCTTTTCCTTCTGCCTTCAATCTTTCTCAGCATCAGGGTCTTTTCCAATGGGTCAGTTCTTCGCATCAGGTGGCCAAAGTATTGGAGTTTCAGCTTCAGCATCAGTCCTTCCAATGAATGTTCAGGATTGGTTTCCTTTAGGATGGACTGGTTGGATCTCCTTGCAGTCCAAGGGACTCTCAAGAGTCTTCTCCAACACTACAGTTCAAAACGTCAATTCTTCGGCACTCAGCTTGCTTTATGGTCCAACATATAGTCACATCCATATATGACTACTTGTATTCTTGATTCTTTTTCAGGAATCTTCTTTAAAATCTTTTAGAGTCACAAATTCTCAAGAATTAATTTTTCAAAGTAGTTCTAAGTTTTGGATAATGTATTTCAAAGTGAGAATTGATATTTTAGGTCTTTAGGGTAAATAATACCTTTATAATAATATCTTTACAAATAATACCTTTAATGTACAATTTTGAGAGCAGTGAGTGCTGGAGTAGGAGATTGTTTTACCTGTTGGGTAGAACTGATTTAGCAATTGATAAGAGGTTTCAGAGGAAATGCTGTCTGACCCTTGCAGGTGGCTAAGGTTTTTATACTTCTCTTTCCTCCCAGGTAGGTCTAGGTGGGAATCTTATTAAAAGGCAGGAAGAAAAACTGTGTGTTATTCAGAGTTTTAATTTTGGTCAACAGTTTCATAACAGTGAATATTCCTATGTGAAACTATTTTGGATGGGATATATATTTATATGTATATAGGTAGAATATACATATGTATCCCTGGAGGAGGCTATGGCAACCCACTGTAGTACTCTTGCCTGGAGAATCTCATGGACAGAGGAGCCTGGCAGGCTATACAGTCCATGGGATTGCAAAGAGTCAGACACAACTGAAGCGACTGAGCAAGCACACACACACACATATGTATTAGCTGGAATCTGTGTATATATTTTAGCATACTATTATGTATTGAATATTACATGTAATAATATAACAAATAAAATTGTTATGTATTAAAGATACCTTTCAAAGAACTCAGCTAGGAATTTGAACAATAACAGGCTATATTAGCAAATATATAATGTATAATTTAGGTAGAATATATATACTCTATATTTCTCTAATAAATTTTCTTAGTTGTAAATTTTTTTCCATTGAAAACTTGCAGTGTAAAATGAAAATCTTTCAATAATCTTTTTATTTTAACTCTTTCAAATATCAGATTATCATTAACTGTAGTAACAGATTGTTGGGCAATGGTAGGGAAAAGATCCTCATAATTCTTAAATCTAGTTTAACTTTAAATTCAGTTTAAAATAACACTAGTCAAAGATACGATACCCATCAGACTTAATCTAAATTTATTTAAGTTATTCCATTCAATATTTAGGGACTTCATTTTTCTAAATATATCAACCAAAAGTGTAAAAAGAACAAAAGTATTATAACCCATGTGCTAATATTATTGTTCATATTCTTGCTGAAAAATGGCCTGAAGATGGCTGTTTGTTAAAACAGCTGCACAGTTGTCAAATTCTTATCTGAGCTCTGAAGGAAAAGAATGGTAATCCAGTAGCAAAGAAGGCATTTTTTTTTTGAAAGAAGGCATCTTAACTACAAGTTTCCTTTTCCCTTTCCTTTCTTGACAAAATGCTCCATCTGTCAAGTCCTGACTCTTCTCTATTGGATTCAAAGAGACTGGGGCTTCCTTGAATTTTCATCATACTCCCCCTGCCAATTAACACTTGTACATAATCTAAAAAGTGAAATAGTACTGTTAAGCTCATGAAAAGCCATGTCTTGTTACCCCGTTGCTCTCTGTGACTGGTTTCTTCTCCTTTGAAGCAACTGCTTTCAATTCTTACAAGCTGTTTCTGGCATTTAACTTTGTATTGCTGAATAACATGCATATTGTGCCATGTTTTCAGCTTCTCTTTCTAGATGTTACCTGGTGGCCTCTACTTATTTATCTGTTGTGCACCTCGACCACCTAGCACAGGCTTATTTCTTCCGTCCTCCCATCCTTTCAGTAGGGTTGTATTTTAGGATATTTTTTCTACTATTTTCTGACCCCTCATATTTATTTTTCCTTTATACAACGTTTTCTTATATTTTTTGTTGTTTATTGTCTGTCTTCCTATGTAGAGAGGAGCTTTGTTTTGTTCACTGCTTTCCCTGAACTCCAAACTAGTGCTTGGCACACAAGAACTGCAAAGTAAAGAGTTGCTGAATGATCAAATGCATGAATAGTTAATATCTCGTTTTATGTTGGATTAGTTTGTATGCACCAATCAATAAATTATTCTTAAACTCTCTAACAGAGCTGAAAATCTCTCATTATTTTTCTGCACCTCAGAAATTCTGTCATTGTAAGTTTCTTCTAAGATGTATCACTGTTGGAGTCTTCTTTCCACTCCCTTCTTTCTGGACAAATTGTTTTGCAGGCTTTGTGTCACAGTCATCCTTAGGATTCCTCTTCACCATCATCCGAAGCATTCCCTTTACTTCTCTTTGATAATGGATCTCTTCTTTACTAATCTCATGCCCATCTTCCTTGTCTGATTTACTCTCTTGTAGTTTCTTGAGGAATTACACATCAGAGGAAAACTTTTAAAACTTGCATTCTGAAAATGTCAAAATGTAGTTGATCTTTACCCTTTGTCATAGTTTTGTTGGCTGTTTATTCAATTCTTCTATCAAGAAGTCTGAAGTTATTTGATTACCTATTGTTTGTCTGTGGCCCTTGCTTTTCTCTGGAAACTTGGACAGAGTGGCCACCAAGTCTGGAAACATAGGTGCCTGTCTTGAAATGGTTTAGTGATGTTACATTATAACACATGATAAAATAATACTAATAATGTGTATTTCTGTGCTCTATGGACACAGTGTGGAATCTTCTCTTTGTTCATGGTGTTCTTAAACGTCACGATGATGGGCCTGGCGTGGACTATTTTCCATTAGTGCTGGGCAGTCACTGAGCTCTTTCAGTTTTAGAGTTATAAATAATTCATTTTTGGGAAATTCTCTTGCATTATTACTTTGCTGATTTTTCCCTTTCCATTTTCTTTACCTTTTGTTTCTGGAACTTATGTCATTTATATGTTGGGATTCCTGGATCGATGTTCATATCTTTTCTCTACTTTGATCCATTTTTTGTTGTTTAGTTCTGCTTTCTGAGAAGTTGATATAAATGTCTCCTCTAATCTGTCTATAAGTGTTTAAATTCTACCCTCCCTACCATGGAATATTCTTTTTTTTTTTTTTTTTAAGAAAAAAGCTTTATTTCTCTAGTTGCAGTGAGTGGGGCAACTGTAGTTGCGGTGCCTGAGCTTCTCCTTACAGTGGCTTCTCTTGTTGCAGAGCACAGGATCTAGGGCCTGGGGGCTCAGTAGCTGCGGTTCCCGGGCTCTAGAGCGCAGGCTGGATAGTTGTGGTACACGGGCTTTGTTGCTCTTCAGCACGTGGACTCTCCCTGCACCAGAGATTGAACCTGAGTCTCCTGCATTGGCAGGTGGATTATATCCCACTGAGTCACAGGGAATCCCCAGTGTTGGAGTATTCTTGATTCAAGGAAGAAAGTACCAAAGGGTTTGCACTAGACTTGTCTCTGTTCCACCCTAGAGCAAGAAATGTTGACTGATCAGAGTAAGATCATGTGCCATTCAAAAATGAGCTCTTCATTTGATTATAGCCTGAGCACAGCATGGATTTGGTTATACTGAGTCACCTTGCCTCCAATATTACAGCTTAAAAGTTATAGGAAACTGATCTACTGCATTTATCAGGAAGATGCCAGATTAAAAATAGTGGCAACTCTTTAATTTGAAACACAGCAAATTTTGAACTAAAATACTCCCAAACTGCTTGTCATTTTATGTCCCAAAAGAATGTAAATTCAATTTAATGCTACCTTGAGCAAAATGTAAATAGGCAGGCAAATCCTTTGAAAAGAAATTTATGTTTTCACAGTGAACATAAATGATTATTAAAAATTATCCTTGCTTTTGGACTTTTCATGTTACTGTACCAGTTCTACTTGCATGAACACTCAGAAATAAAACATTTGTGTCATTTCCCAAGTTATACTTTAATTTGAAAGTGGTTTGATAGGACTGCTTTCTGTTTTGAGGCAGTCTCTGAGCTAATTCAACTGTGGTGGGTGGGGTTTGTTAATCATAAATAATGGTGAATCAACACTAACCAAATCCATTTTACTTATAGCCTTGGGTATAGTACAAATATCTGTTATCAAAATGGGGGTATTATTATGTTAGAGTCCTTCATTTAAGAATGTATAATTCTTTTTATTTGCAAAAATGAGAAGTGGTCTTTAAAACCTTTGGTCATGAAACCATGATATATAGTACATCTGCCCTTTGTGTTAAAGTTGTATAATAAGACCTGATAAAACATATTTGAAAAACCTGCTCTGACACTTTAACCTTTCAGATTAGAAAGAGAGTATTTCTCCAAAAACAAGAAACTCAATGAAGAAATTGAGGAACAGAAGAAAGTAATTCTAGACCTTTCAAAGAGACTCCAGTATAATGAGAAAAGTTGCAGTGAATTACAGGAAGAACTTGTAATGGTAAGATAAAAAAGAAAACCCTATGGCAATTACTTTATTGGTTCAAATTTGATGTTTAGTAGGATTTTTTCTCACTACATGCCATGAGATAATTGTATGAAAGTAGTTTTAGTGACATTGATATAAAAATTTAAAACTGGAGATGCTATTTACCACAAAGCTGTTCATAATAAAACATCTCTTCTTTGAAGTAATTGGGAAAATGAAATAAATTAATAGAATGTCTGAATTACAGAATGTTTTAAAATTTATTCAGGGTTTTTTCTTTCTTTTTTAAAGTATATAAGACAGTATTACCTACATGGAAGCAGGGTTAGGGTTTAAAATCAGTAGATCTAATGATTTCAAAGACTCCCTTTTGTAATCACGTTGAACCTGATCACTCTGTCTCCATTCCCCAATAATAGAGCCTTCACACCATCACCAAATTTATCTTTTTCAAGTATTGATCTGTTCTTGTCACCTTCCATTTATTAAAAAGCCATCAATATCTCCCTGTTGCTTTCAGAGCAGCCCCAGCTTCTTGCTGTGTAATCTAAGGCACTTTTGTCTGTGGCTCTATGTTAACTTTTCCAGCTTCTTCTATTGCTGTTGTCCTCTCCTTATCTTGCTTCAGCCACATTAAAGTACTCTTGGCTTCCTAAACACATGCTGTGTCTTCATGTCATTTTACTTTTGCTCAGGCTGTTCACATTTTTTGACCCACAGGTCTGAGATGCTCGTTCTCTTTTCTTTTAATATTCGTAAATCTCCTGTGATGGTGATGCAAGACGCCTCTGATGTCGTGCAGTCTGTGAAGCTTGCTGTGGTTCCATCTTTTCTTCTTTTCATCCACCTAAAGTCAGAGTTCTGCCCCTCCCAAGTTTGTATTTCTTTAATAGTTTAGTATCTCTATCATAACACCAGAATCTGCTGTGTATTACCTCTGCCTAGAAATCGCGAGTGCATTGAGGTTAACTTTGTTTTACATGCCAAGTTTCCACAGTAGAACTTGCCTTAGTAAACATTTGTTGGATGGCTTTGTTTATTTGGTTAATGCAGTGTACTCCTACTCTACTGTTTGTTGGGAACCTCAGGAAGGAGGCCATAACGTTTATAGTAGTACCCTGTTTCCTCTTTGTCTTGCTCCCCACATATATACTTTTCCCAGAGACTTGGTTACTTCACTTTCAATTATATTCCACAGCTCTTAGTGATGTTAGTTTCTGAGGAAAATGAATATTTTTTCCTTGTCCAGCAAGATAAAAACTCAGGGTTATACTAGGAAGTGGTGGCCAAATCAGTGCTGCCTGGTTAGAAAGGTAATGATGAATGATGAGATAGAAAAGTAATGATGGGATAACATTTAAACTCTTTAAATGAACCAATGTTATATACAGGCAGGTGATCCTCTATCTGTCTTGCTTCAGTCATATTAGAGGACTCTTGGCTTCCTGTTTTTCATATCTTCTTGCTATTTATTTTCATATCTCCTTGCTTCCATTCTAGTTGTTCATATTTTTGACCCACATTGACTGAAACACTTCTTTTTCCTTAACAAATGTCTGTATACCCTCTAATGTTGAACTCTGTTTCTGTTTAACTCAGGATATCCAGTTTGTTCTGATTAAGGAATTGTTATCATTGCTTTTACCCTGGTTGAATTTGTAGTTTGAGTACTCTCGATGTGGGGTTTTAGGAAGTTTAGAGTTCTCTGTGTAGCAGTTGTTGTTGTTCATTTGCCAAGTTGTGTCCGACTCCTTGTGACCCCATGGACCGCAGCACACCAGTCTCCCTGTCACTCACCATCTCCCAAAGTTTGCTATATTATTGAGTAGAAAGAAAAATGTTGCAGAATCATATGTCTAGTAGAACCCAGCTTGGTTTGTTTTTGGCTTGTTGCTGTTGTTCACTGTGTGGCATACTATAGTGCCTCTTCACTGTGGTGTGCTGCCCTCAATTCCATGGGCACCCCACCTCTTCACTCCTGGTTCTGGAAGGTGAATCATGACGGAGAAAAACTTGTTAGAGTCATTGAGCTGAGTCTTAGTCTTGCTGTGCTTACTTATTAGATGCTGTAATCAAATAGTTTGGAAAGAGAGTGGTAACTGAGAATGCAGTGGTGAAGACCTAGTCACCAGTATAAGTTGGCATGCATCCTCCCGACTCTGGTCTTCTGGCACTCCAGTGACAAGGTAGAAAATAAAAGAAGGCTGGCTGAATTCACCACTGAGCTCAGGATGCTTTGTGATTACAAATAATTTACTCAGTGCCAACAGGTATTTCTTTTTTAACTTTTGCAGTTTGGTGGATGGTCTGAAAAAAAGGTGAGTTGCAGCTCATTCACAACCTCCGTTTGCTTGTTTGAACCCTTGACACTCAACCTGTAAAACACTGTTGTTCTGACTAGTAGAAGAGCCAGTGGGATGTTCAGAAACAAATTCAAGTGCAGCTTAAGTGATTGACAGTTCATATGGTTCAGCCTAACTATTCATGTGTTCCTCTCTCTGTTTCTTCACCTCTCTTAAAGCCTTAGCTTTATGTCTTATTTTCTTCCATTGCTTTTGTTTTGTTTCCCAGGTGGTGCTAGTGGTAAAGCACCAACCTGCCAATGCAGGAGACATGGGTTCAGTCCCTGTGTAGGGAAGATTGCCGGGAAGAGGGAATGGCAGTCCACTCCAGTATTCTTGCCTAGTGAATCCCATGGATAGAGGTGCCTGGTGGGCTATGGTCCATGGGGTCATAAAGACTCAGAACCGACTGAAGCGACTTAGCATGCATTATTAGCTTTATCTTTTACTTTGTTCTGTTTTATTCTTACTAGAACAGTTGCTTTCTGTCCCTTTACTTGACCATAATATGAAATTTTAAAAAATTAATTAAAATTTATTTACTGAAAACACTATTACTTTGAATAGTAAGTGCAGTGTTTTCTTTTTAATAAAGAAGTCTGTCCATGGAATTCTCCAGGCAAGAATACTGGAGTGGGTAGCCATTCCCTTTCCAAGGGGGTCTTCCTAACCCAGGGATTGAACCTGGGTCTCCTGCATTGCAGCAGATTCTTTACCATCTGAGCCACTAGTGAAGCTTCTTAATGAAAATTCTTTTACTTTAAATAGTAAGTACAGTATTTTCTTTTTAATAAAAAATTCATCTGTTGCTTTTCATAAATATATTTTTGGGTACATATATCTTTATTTCCTTTAATTTTTTAGTAGGTTAGTAGCCTTTGAGTTTGGAGAAGGCAATGGCACCCCACTCCAGTACTCTTGCCTGGAGAATCCCATGGACGGAGGAGCCTGGTAGGCTGCAGTCCATGGGGTCGCTAGGAGTCAGACACGACTGAGCGACTTCACTTTCACTTTTCACTTTCATGCATTGGAGAAGGAAATGGCAACCCACTCCAGTGTTCTTGCCTGGAGGATCCCAGGGACAGGGGAGCCTGGTGGGCTGCCGTCTATGGGGTTGGACAGAGTCAGCAGCCTCAGCAGCAGTGACTCAGCAGCAGCAGCCTTTGAGTTGAGAGGGTAATCTTACAAATTTCTCTCTAAAGAGATATCTATCAAATTAAAAATTTTAAACCATAAAAATGGAATTTTTTGGTTTTGTGTCCTCAAAGTCTGTTATTTTTGTTTTGAGTTCATAATTGTTTTTGACTGAAGAGAGAATAACATAAGAGGAGGCTTTTACTTTTTGCCTTTGGAAATAAAATTTTGTTTTAATGACATCCTATGATCCTGCGTACCCTAGTGTGTCTTTCCCACAGTTACATTTCTTTCGAACATAATAGTTTCAGTTTTTATAGAATATAGATGGGAAGTATAAATTAGCTACAGCTAATTTTTCTCTCCCTTTGAGCTAACAGCTTGTTTTCTAGTTTAGGTCACATTCATGGCCATTATTCAAATCTTGGTCTTTATTTTCTCTGTTGCATTGTAAGAGAAAATTAAAGCCATTTTCTTCTATAGGTTTACTAGTAAGACCAAGGTGTTATTATAATATGCAAAGACTTCAGGAAGTTTTGAGACTTAAAAATAACAATTGTATAACCGAAGGTCGCTTAGCCTTTCAGAACTGGAAGACGCCATCGAGATCATCTAGGTCAGGATACACACAGAGTCAATAAACTGGTTGCAAAGTGATAGCTCCCCTGTTACAAAAGATAAAAATTAAATATAGAATGTAATTTTGGAAAAGTTCAAACTGGGTTTGTTGAGTCTTCTCTTGGTATTTAAGGAATACAGCCAACATTAATTGTGCTTTTATGTTCGTGAAATTTCTCCTATTCAATTTATGAATTTAGAAGATATGATTAACAAATGAGTAGTATATTATTATTGTTTTTAATGTCATAGTATTAATAGAATTTCAACATAGGACATCTAGGGATTTAACAAAAGTAGTTTCATGTTATGTGTTGTACACTATTGAATTCGACTTTAAAAAGTTTTGATTAAAATTGAACTATTCATTTTAAATTCTTTGAATTTAATAATGATTTAATCAGCTACTAAATAAAACCGAATTTCTAGTTTAAGCTGCTTAGTGATGATGCTTATTAAAGCCCACCAGAGGCTCAGGAGATCCAGTCGGGTATTTTAGTCATTACTGTGAGTTTTTATATCTGCTTCTCTTGAGCAGGGGAGCTATCATTTCCAAATTGGCATTATTAGGATTTGCTTTGTGCTTTCTACAATGAAATATTTTTGAGTCCGTCATTTCTTGAGATTTGTTTTTCTGCCACTCAGTAATATTTAGTTACAGCTTTAGGAGAAGACCATATATTGAAAAGGGAATTCTAGTTCTCATGAGGTTTTGCTCAAAGAATATTTTATTCTCTAAAGAACTTGTGATTGAAAATGGTCAAGTATATATTTTTCCCCTATACTTTGGGGGCTTGACTGATTATATAATAATAACGGTTGCTGGCATTAGATAGGATTTTGGAAAGTGCTTTGATTGCTATGCTTTGAGGTAAAGTTAATGTTTCTTGATAGTATTTTTGCATCAAATGATCTGTTAGGTTTGCTTTAGGAAGGACATGTTTCTGATTTTGCAGGAGGCATTCAAAACTAATGGTCTAATAAATAATCTATTCTGAATTTTTATGAAAAACTTGTTGATTCCTGCTTTTCAGCCACAATAGAATAGTATTTATATATGAGCATTGTTTTTGCTAATATAAACATGTCTCTCTCAGTGGTCCTTAAAAATTTAATACTGTTAAGTTGTATTTATCTAATGTGTATGTGTGTTTAAATGTTTATTGTATGGCTGTCTTTCTAAATTTGTGATGTAGGCATAAAGCTTTTTCATTAAGTTTTCTGATATTTATTAATGTAAAAATCTTAAATTTTGAAAATTCAAACCTCATTTTTAGTCTTGGGAGAAATAAAATGGTATTGTATGTGTGTGTGTCTGAAAGAGAGAGAAAGAGAGACAGAGGAAGAGAGAGAGGAGATGTTTATATGTCAAAGCCTATATTCAGATTGGATGGTGGCATAAATTAATTGTGTAGCTGTGTAAGGGAAGGTGACATTTCATCATACGGCATAAGCAGTGGGATCATAGAATGCTCACATCCATGAAGCAGCATAGGCAAGCAGGGAGGGAAAGAAAGAGTAAACTGTTTTATGAAGAAGTAAGAGAGTTTAGTTATTGTCATTATGATCAAGGAGAAGCTGCAAATGGTGATGATGATGAAAGATAACCATATTAAATTCAGTTTAGCTGAGCAGGCTCTCTCGGAATCCTTACAAATGAACTGCCTCTGTAAAACTAAGTGGAAGATAAGATGAAAAGGTGAAGCAGAAGTATGTGATGTCAGTTGTAGGTTATGATACTCCTCTGTTTTTACTCAGAATTCCTTTGTAATGGCTTAAAATATATTTAAACTAATTTAAAAGCTTACTTGAATTCAATACCATTCAAAAATGATACGTGTTATGTGTTACTGCTATAAAAGTTTGACCTGTTTTTAAAAAACTAATTTCATTAATCTAAACAAATCTAGTGACTAAATATTTATTCTTTTACCTATTTGTTTTTTCTATAATTTTAAACCTTATTATTAGTACCCCTTAATTGTTTTTATTGTTATTTATGGTTTGAATCAACTTTTCTATTGCAGATCAGCAGCACTCATTTGTCCAATTTATAGATATAAATATATGCATATGCTTTTTAATATTTTTCACAAGTTTATATTAGAAATTTTTATTTACATACATGTCTATTTATGACATTCATCCATGATTAGCAGAAGTGAGGGATGAGTTTTTATAGGCTCAAAGAAAGATAAGATGATAGAATGACATGTTAGATTAAGCCAGAAATTCATTTACTTTAGCAGTGTGTGAAATATTGTGTACCAAGATGAAAATACAACATAACGCTTTGTCAGCTCATTGTTCTTTTTGGTGACTCCTCCTGCCGAGGTCCAACCCCGGCTGATCCAAGGAGTTCGAAGCGGGGACGGCGTCGGAGAGGATCAGGATACAATAGCTTCAATTAGATATTAATTAGAGATATAAAGAGTAATAGAATGAGGATAGCTCAGTAGGAAAATTCAGTGGAGAAAAGAGACTGAGTAGCTTGGTTTACGCGGGAGACCAATAAAACTTCAAGACAAGAAGTTTGCACCACTTACGTAGGCCGCAGGCGTTCTCCCGAAGGAGAGGAGACACTGAGGCCTCCCTGGTCGGATCTTAGAAGCCCAGGCAAAATTAGTAAGCTTGGTGGGTTCCGCGCTCCAGATGGAGACTCAGCCAGAGTTTGAGAGAGAGAGAGACATGGGGAGACCAGTATTTCGAGAAACTGATCCCAATTCTTTATTTTCCATGGTCTACTTTTATACACTGAGATGTTATGCAAAAGTCATGTGGGGTCAGAAGTCCTGACTTTTATCAAAGTCAGGTGCTTCATACAAATGTATACAGAGGTCTTAGGGGTGTTACATCATCTTCTGGCCGGGGGGCCTGCTGACAATTTATGACCCTCTCCTTGTGACAACGGTCAGTCAACCAGGACACTTATTTCTCCAGGGGTAATTATTCTTAAAAAAGATTCCACCTTCTGAAGGTACCAGATAAAGTTACATTCCTATAGGGTGAGGGTGTAGTGGGTTTTAATTAAGGAAAGAATTTACTTAGCCTAAGGTCTAACGTGATTAATATCAAAGGTTAATACTTATTTCTTCTATATATTCATTAATGTGTGTAAGGGCAGGGGATGTGGAGACTTAGCAACAAACATTGGCTCAACAAATGAAAAACCCTTTACCAATACAATTTCTAATCAGCCTACTATACTATACTAATGGTTTTCTAACTTTTCTAAGGAACCTGTATTTAGAAGGTTTAAGCATCTCGTGCCTCTCACGGATGGGAGGCTGTGAGCAATCACATGTGGCCGGACAAGCCTGTCAGGCAGGCTAGAGAACCTTCAGAGGAGTTTGTAGGTTGAAACACTCCTATCACGCCCAGGAATTATTATTAACTGGAGCTCTAAGTTAACTCCTTCTCCGAAAGAGGTGGTGGGGGACAGCCCCCCGTAAAGTCAGAAGTGTAGGTGAGAGCACAAAGTAGTAAAGTAGGCAGGCTCTGGTTATGGGGGTAGATGCTCGAGGATTTCCAGGGGGACTCCTGAGGCTCGATCCCGCCTTTGCGTATGTCGAGCCTCCTTCCTCATGACCTTTGCCATGGGCGGAGTGCCTCACGCTGGCCCCCAACACTCTTTTATAATACATTAAGGTCTTTCAGTCAGAAATTTTTCTGCATTTTCTTTGAATATTTTGATATTTTTAGTCCCTTTTCTATACTGGCTTTAGATTCATCATGACATCTAAAGTAGTCCTAGATTCATGGTGAGTTGATCAGTATGTTCATCTTAATATCATATGGTTAGCCAACATAGCAGTAAGGGACTTTTATTTCTACAGTAATAAAGCTCTTTATGTAAATTATTCTAAGGCAAAAAGAAGTGAGTTCTTGTGACTTATGTCCGAGGCAAAAAAAAAAAAAAGAGTTCTTTTATCCTAGTTTTGTCTTTTAAACTTGTTTGAATGTTTAGAATTGCAGAATTTGTCCAGTCAACAATTTAACATTTAACCTCAACTTCCTCTTTATGTCACACAATGAAACATGTTAATCGAAAATTAGAAACTTGGTCTTTTATATTGGTTTGGCATTTTGTTTTCAACCTAGCAGTTTTATTTAGCTGATAGATTGTGTTTTTATTCTAGAAATTTCTTGCTTATCAAAAGGCTATTAAGAGGACTAACAGCTTTGAGAACAAAATTTAAATATAAGTGCAGTCCACACTTTTAAAAAGTTCCAGCTATTTTCTCTATATGAATGAAGAATGAAGGCTTGATTTATAAAATCAAAACAATTTATTAGTTAAAAATTTGTCAGATATAAAAGAAAAGGACACTTTGGTGTATACCTGAAACTAACACAATTTTGTAAATCAACTCTGCTTCAATAAAAAGCAATGAAAAGGAAAATTTTTCAATCATAATCTGGCTCATAAACCTATCAGATTTAATAGAATTTGTATTGGCTATATTATGAGACTATTAGCCAGATATCTCTGTAGAAAATTAGAATACTACTAATTATAAATAGAATAATAAGAAAGGAACTTCCTCAACATGAGAAAGGGCATCTGTGAAAAACCTATAACCAACATCAAAGTTGATGGTGAAAGGCTGCTTTCTTTCTAGGATCGGGAACAAGGTAAGGATGTATACTGTTACCATGTCTAGCTAACATTGTACTGGTGGTTCCAGCCAGAGCGATAAGGCAAGAAAAATAAAAGTCATTAATTTTTGAAAGAGAGAAGTAAACTCTTTGCAAATCAGGTAATTTTATAATTAGAAAATTATAAGGAATTCACACATACAACTATTAGAACTAATAAACAAGTTTAGCAAAATTGCAAGGATCATAAGAGTTAATATTGTTATTTGTTAAGATAATAACATTCCTCAGTATATAGATTCAATGCAGTCTCTATCAAATTCTCAGCTGGCCTTTTGCATATAGTGACAACCTGATTCAAAAATTCATAGTATATATTCCTTATTATAAATCACAGTGTGACAGTATGCCAAACCAACTTATAAAGATAGATTATCTGATAGATTTTAAATAACTGGCTGTACATAAAAGGAAACAGTATAACTGATTCCCTGCCTTATTTCTTATATCAAATTCTAAATTCATTACGAGTCATAAAAGAGGAAGATCAAAAAGTAGAAATAAAGGAATTTTAAGTGTTTTATAATCTTGGAGTAAGAAATATATGACATAAAATCTAGAAGTCCCAGGGCAAATTACTGATAAATTTTTATTACTTAAAAACACTAGAATAGCCAAAATAATCTTGTAAAAGAAGAATAAAGTTGAAGAAGTAGCATTTCCCAATTGTAAAGCTTACTATAAAGCTGTACTGTTAAAATGCTGCACTCAATATGCCAACAAATTTGGAAAACTCAGCAGTGGCCACAGGACTGAAAACGGTCAATTTTCATTCCAATCCCAAAGAAAGGCAATGCCAAAGAATGTTCAAACCACTGCACAGTTGCACTCATCTCACACACTAGCAAAGTAATACTCCTAATTCTCAAGCTAGGCTTCAGCAGTATGTGACCTGAGAACTTCCAGATGTTCAATCTGGATTTAGAAAAGGCAGAGGAAACAGAGATCAAATTGCCAACAGCCGTTGGATCCTAGAAAAAGCAAAAGAATTCTCAATAAAATATCTACTGGGCTGGATGAAGTACAAGCTGGAATCAAGATTGCCGGGAAAAATATCAATAACCTCAGATATGCAGATGACACCACCCTTATGGCAGAAAGCGAAGAAGAATTAAAGAGCCTCTTGATGAAAGTGAAAGAGGAGAGTGAAAAAGTTGGCTTAAAGCTCAACATTCAGAAAACTAAGATCATGGCATCCGATCCCATCACTTCATGGCAAATAGATGGGGAAACAATGGAAACAGTGAGAGACTTTATTTTCTTGGCCTCCAAAATCACTGCAGCCATGAAATTAAAAGATGCTTGCTCCTTGGAAGAAAAGCTATGACCAACCTAGACAACATATTAAAATGCAGAGACATTACTTTGCCGACAAAGGTCCATCTAGTCAAAGCTATGGTTTTTCTGGTAGTCATATATGGATGTGAGAGTTGAACTATAAAGAAAGATGAGCACAAAAGAATTGATGCTTTTGAAGTGTGGTGTTGGAGAAGACTCTTGATAGTCCCTTGAACTGAAAGGAGATCAAACCAGTCAATCCTAAAGGAAATCAATCCTGAATATTCATTGGAAGGACTGATGTTGAAGCTGAAACTCCAATACTTTGGCCACCTGATGCAAAGAGCCAACTCATTAGAAAAGACCCTGACACTCAGAAAGATTGAGGGCAGGCAGAGAAGGGGACGACAGAGGATGAGATGGCTGGATGGCATCACCGACTCAATGGACATGAGTTTGAGCAAGCTCTGGGAATTGGTGATGGGCAGGGAAGCCTAGGGTGCTACAGTCCATGGGGTCACAAAGAGTCGAACATGACTGAGTGACTGAACTGAAGAAAGCTATAATAGTCAAGACTGTGGTATTGGTATAATGTAGACATGTATATCAATGGAAAATAATCAAGAATCCAGAAATAAACTCCTATAATTATGTTTAATTGTTTTTGAAAAGGATGCCAAGTTAATTCAGTGGGAGAAAGAATAGCATTTTTCAACAAATGGTGGTGAAAGAACGGGGTATCCACAAGCCAAAGAGTGAATTTGGACCCCTGCACAAAAGTTAAATGGTTCATGGACCCTAATAGAAGAGCTAAAACTACAAAAATCTTAGGCAGTGCTTTCTTAGGAGCCACAGCAAAAGCTCAAGTGACGAAAAATAGATGCATTGTACTTCACCAAAATTAAATACTTCTGTGCTTCAGAAGATAGAAGGTGAAAATACAGTCACAAAGTGCTAGAAAATTTTTGCAAATCAAGTGACTGATAAAGACCGTGTATTCAGAATAATAGAGAAATAACAATGAAAAATATGCTAAAGGTTTAAATGGACATTTCTTCAAAGAAGATGTACAAATGGTCAGTAAGCATGTTAAAAAATGTTCAAAAACCATTAGTCGGGGATATGCAAATCAAAACAACAATGAGATGACTAACTGGACAATAACAAGTTTTAGAGAACACCTGGAGAAGTTGGAACATTTTGTTTCTAAGAATATAGTCAAAAGGCAAATGACAAATTGGCAATAATGGTTTGCAATGTGTGTGACAAAGCAATCATTTTCATAATTTACAAAGGACTGTAATAAATCACTAAGGAAAATGTGTACAGTGTAATATAGAAATGGGTACATGAAAAGGCAGTTCACAGAAAAAGAAATACAAGTTACTGATAAAGATATGAAAGGATGGTTAATCTTATTTAAAATTAAAGAAATGGACAGTAAAGAAGTTGATGATGCTTACCTTGTATGGGGAAGTAAACACTTAAGCTTTTCATGGTAATTTATACCAGTAGGACTTTAAAAAGCAATTTGGTAACAATTATCTGAAAATAGTTGTACATACTGTTTACTTATCAAATCTGTTTCTAGGAGTTTACTGAGTAGATATACTTGAATGCATTCTAAGATGTACAAGTATACATGTAAGGATTTATAGTATTGTCATTAATAGGAAAAATGCAAATAACCTATAAATCTTAGCAGTAGGGGACTGGTTAAATTCATTAATGATACAATGGATAAGTTAATTCATCTAAACAATGGAATGCTATGCAACTGAAGAAATGTGATGTGGAAAGGATGTTAGAAACATACTGTGAATGGAAAAATAAGTTGTATAATAGTATGTATACTATAATCCCATTTGAATTTAGAATTGAATATATTTAATATATTGGGGAAGGCAATGGCACCCCACTCTAGTACTCTTGCCTGGAAAATCCCATGGACAGAGGAGCCTGGTAGGCTGCAGTCCGTGGGGTCGCTGAGGGTCGGACACAACTGAACGACTTCACTTTCACTTTTCACTTTCATGCATTGGAGAAGGAAATGGCAACCCACTCCAGTGTTCTTGCCTGGAGAATCCCAGGGATGGGGGAGCCTGGTGGGCTGCCGTCTATGGGTTCGCACAGAGTCGGACATGACTGAAGTGACTTAGCAGCAGCATATTTACTATATATTTAACATAAATCATTTTTATTATACAAAATATAATTATATATATAAAATTATATATTAAGATTTCTATAATATGACAACATTAAAAAGCATGTTATTAATGGTATGCTAATGGAGAAAACTTGAAGTCTGAGTTTGTTTTGTTTTTGTTGGTTTGGTTTTACATCTCAATTCAGGGGCTTTCAGTCAGACATTAAATCAGGTGTTTTATTGTTCAGTTCAGTTCAATTCAGTTCCTTAGTCGTGTCTGACTCTTTGCAATCCCATGAACAGCAGCACTCTAGGCCTCCCTCTCCATCACCAGCTCCCAGAGTCCACCCAAACCCATGTCCATTGAGTCGGTGATGCCATCCAGCCATCTCATCCTCTGTCGTCCCCTTCTCCTCCTGCCCTCAATCTTTCCCAGCATCAGGGTCCTTTCAAATGAGTCAGCTCTCTGCATCAGGTGGCCAAAATATTGGAGCTTCAGCCTCAACATCAGTCCTTCCAATGAACACCCAGGACTGATCTCCTTTAGGATGGACTGGTTGGATCTCCTTGCAGTCCAAGGGACTCTCAAGAGTCTTCTCCAACACCACACTTCAAAAGCATCAATTCTTCAGTGCTCAGCCTTCTTCACAGTCCAACTCTCACATCCATACATGACCACTGGAAAAACCATAGCCTTGACTAGACGGACCTTTGTTGGCAAAGTAATGTCTCTGCTTTTGAATATGCTATCTAGGTTGGTCATAACTTTCCTTCCAAGGAGTAAGCGTCTTTTAATTTCATGGCTGCAGTCACCATCTACAGTGATTTTGGAGCCCCCAAAAATAAAGTCAGCCACTGTTTCCACTGTATTTCCACTGTTTCCATTTTATTGTAGAACATACATTTTCCACCTCCTCTTTTGTTTTTAACTCAACAGTATTGCTTAGAGATCTTCCATTTTAGTATATTAGTGTAATAGAACTTTTTTATTTGAAGTCTTTGTTGATGAACCCTAATTGATTTAACAATCTTCTGTTGATAGCATGTTTTAGCATGTTAAATATGATATTTAACTCTTATTGTATATACTCAGTATTGTCTGGGTCTGTGGGATGCATTGATAAGGGCAAAAAATAAAAGACCGTATTTCCTACTTTCATGGAGCTTGTTTTCAATGAGATAGACATTAGCAGAAGACCTCTCAAATAAATGTGGAATCATAACTCTGATAAGTGCTGAGAAGAATCTAGTAGGGTTAATTGACATAGTCAAGGAGTAAAAGATAGCTTTTCCAAAAAAGTGATAATTGAACTGATGTCCAAAGAAAGGATTGTTAGTTTTGTGTATTTTAACGGTGAATTTTGTCCTATAATATCTATTCTCCCATTTCTTCTGTTGCTGTAAGCATGCCTCACTGTTGCCTCTGTATCATCAGATTTTAAAAATGCTTTTTCTCACTTATTAAAAAAAATCCAAACTCTTATCCAATCCCACTCTTGTTTCCAATACTGCCCTTTTTCTTTATCTCCCCTTCTCCTGTTACCAAAAGTGTTTTGTCTAAACTTCCTGTTTCTATTTCTTATATGTCACTAAGAAAAAAAATTGCAGGCTTATTCCTTTTTGACCTGTTCTAATATGAGTTACAGCAGACTTCATCACAGACACCAATGTCTTCCATGTCCGGTGAACATGGAACATGTTAGTCTCCGTTTTTCTTGAATATTCTGTGACATTGGACATATCTCTATCCTTGAAATGTTCTTTTATTTTGGTTTTCATGACTTTATCTTCTTCTGTTTCTCTTCCTCCTTTTCCAGTCTTTTTTGCTGCCTTTTTCTTTTCCAAGTATTAAATTCCTGAGTTCCTTAGGCTCTATCCTAGACTCTTTTCGCATCCTGTCAGACACTCTCACGGCAAGCTTCACATCCCTAGATGATTCTCAAGCCTATGTTTGACTTCTCTTCTGAGCTTTATACCATTGCATCCAGCTGCCTCTCATAGTTTTTACTTTATTTATTATTTTTTAATTCAAATATATTTAGGGTCAGTTATTTGCCACGTAGTCTACTGGTGCTGGGAGTCTTTTAAAAGTGCTTTACTGGAATATGATCTAAACAGAATTTATGATTAACATTACCCACCAGAAACAAACAAGTAAATAAGCAGAAACAGCCAAAATAAGACCACCTCTACTTCCATGGTTCTTACTCAGCTGCTGAAGTCCACCCAGTTCTAGTCTGAAACCTTGGAATCAGTCTTGACTTCTCATTTTATCTGAGCATTTCCTCATCCAGTCCAATCGAATCCAACCCAATCCAGTCAATGTAATCTAACCCAATGCAGTGTTACCAGGGTTGGCCATTCTATCTTCTAAGTATGCACCCCTTCAACATCCTTCAGTGCTAATACTCCCACACACCCTTTTCTCTGCCAAGACCCTAATCTAAGCTGCCATCAGCTCTTGAGTAGTCTGCTACAGTTCCTTCTAATTTGTCATACTGCATTCACTTTTGACCACTATCTGGCAATTTGCTACATGACTGCAAGTATAATCTTTTAAAATTTTCCTCAATTTCTCTGTGTCTCCATTTCCTTATCTGTAAAATGAGATAATGATGGCCCTTCCCTCATAGATTTGTTGTGATGATAGAATTGCTATGTTAGAGTACTGAGAATAGTGCCAGGCACTGAGGCCTCAGTCAGTTGTTATTGAGACCTTACACATTGTTGCATTAGGCCAAGTAAAAGAAATGGTTAAGATAGAGGTCTATTAATAATAGATTTGAATGGAGTAATTATTAGCTCATTTATACTTAATTGTGCTTTATGTATTCACACAAAAAATCTGCAACTCTTATAATGCGTGACCTTATTATGTGTAATTTTTTTTCTTAATTAAAAGGCTAAGAAGCACCAGGCTTTTCTAGTGGAGACATGTGAAAATAACGTGAAAGAATTGGAATCGATCCTGGACAGCTTTTCTGTATCGGGCCAGTGGACATCAGGTTAGTTGAAGGTATAAAATGACAGATGCATCTGTCAATGTTCCAAAGTCCCTACATTTTGGGAATTCTGCAGATGCCTCTTACAGTCCCTCATCTCAACATGTTTTGATTTGATGACATGATAAGAGCAGTTCTCACAGCAGTCAGTTGGCCTAGCTGGCTGCGAAAGGGTGACGGACTGTGGACCTGCTGCTGTCCTACCTGAACTTGATTTACAAGTGTTGGTGTCTGTGTGATTGGACAGACAAGGGCTCACTTGCTGTGTTCTGAATCCAACTGAGAAGAAAGTCCATACAGTATACCTGCAAGGGGAACAGATGTTTCCATCAAACCGAGCCAAATTCTGAGGCAACCTTCAGCAACTTAAAGGTCATGTATTCAAAAGGTTATGTAGGACACAGGCTGTAACAGTGCATATTCTTCACCGCTGCTCTCCAGTCTGGTTTTCTCCTTCATTTCCTACCACAGTGCACATACTCTCCAGATAGAGTGCTTCGGTAAAACGCTTTGGTTTTAGTATTAGCCCACTTAATATGATAGAGAACTATAAAGATTGTATATCGGGTAGGCATATTTTGGTATCAAGCGAAAAGCATTAGTTGCTAATGAATGCTCTCCATTCCATGATTTCTGCTTCCTTAATTTGTGTGTGTGTGTGCCCTTATGTGTACTATAGTGGCTTTGACTTACGTATTTTCACTTCTCTACCTCAGTTTTCTTCTGGCATACTGTCAGCCTCAAATTATTTAGTTGCTTTCTGACTCAACTATATTTTTCAAAAAAGCATGTAAAATTCAATTCCTTACACCTTAAAATAGCTTCAAGACTGTTCTAAAGGAATCAAGCATATTTGACAAATAAGTTCTTTAGGAAACCCTTAAATTCAGAAAAGTTTGTTGTCCTTATAAAAGCAGAAAAATATGATCAAGGCCCATTTCACATTATGAATCTGCAGATTTCTGCTGGTGAGCCATTAGAAATTGAGTGAGATTTGCTGTTATCTATTTTTAACTTTCTTTGTTTTTATTTAAACTTTTTCCAAAAGCATTAGTATTTCATTGTTTGTCACTGTAAAATCAAGGTGTATAAAAGTGACATTAAAAAAATCCACTTTTCAATTGTATTTGCTAAAGCTTTGAGGAATAAAATTTTCTTTTTCAGTGATAGTGTTTTATTATTCATATGTCATTGCTTAATGGTTTTAAGGATCTTTAAGATTGTAAAATTATTATCATAACATATCTTAATGCTTCAATGTGCAGAGTTGAATTAGAAAACCTAAGAATAATGAGGTCATGTCTCCTTTGAGGTTTAAAGTTAAATAGTTGATAACAAAGAAACTCATAAGTTATTACTAAACCTATAGAAAAAGAATTGTCTTCTAATAAAGTTTTTCTTTTTATTCTCATCTATCAGTGACCATCTTTTTTAACTTCTTGTTCCTGGGAAAGGGATTGTGTGCTGAATTTGTGATTTCTGTTCTGTTATAGTGGTCTTTTTTTCCATATTGTGCTGGTTATTCATTCTCCTCTGGTCTCTGTTTTGCATTCTGGAGGCTGACCTCTGTGGACTGCATGATCGGGGCTCCTTTGCCCTCTGGCTTGGGGGTTGGATTTGGATTGTCGATGCACCAGCAGGAGATTAAGAGGGTGGAGGAAGAAGGGAAAGCAGAGAATGTCATGGTGTTTATTTCCCCCACTCCCTCCAGTGTGTTTCTGGCAGTGGTTTCATTTTTGGTGGCTATGGCTCCTGTCAAGCGGGTTCTCTCCCACAGCTGTGGTTTGTGTTTGTCTATGATGATAGCTTACCTCCACTTGACCCTGTAGGCGTCTCTTGGTATTAGTATTGCTTTTCCAGTCTTTAGAATGGACTGGTTGGATCTCCTTGCAGTCCAAGGGACTCTCAACAGTCTTCTCCAACACCACACTTCAAAAGCATCAATTCTTGGGCGCTCAGCTTTCTTCACAGTCCAACTCTCACATCCATACATGACCACTGGAAAAACCATAGCCTTGACTAGACCGACCTTTGTTGGCAAAGTAATGTCTCTGCTTTTGAATATGCTATCTAGGTTGGTCATAACTTGCCTTCCAAGGAGTAAGCGTCTTTTAATCATGGCTGCAGTCACCATCTCCAGTGATTTTGGAGCCCAAAAAAATGAAGTCTGACACTGTTTCCACTGTTTCCCCATCCATTATCCATGAAGTGATGGAACCAGATGCCATGATCTTCATTTTCTGAATGTTGGGATTTAAGCCAACTTTTTCACTCTCCTCTTTCACTTTCATCAAGAGGCTTTTTAGTTCCTCTTCACTTTCTGCCATAAGGGTGGTGTCATCTGTATATCTGAAGTTATTGATATTTGTCCCGGCAATCTTGATTCCAGCTTGTGCTTCTTCCAGTCCAGCGTTTCTCATGATGTACTCTGCATATAAGTTAAATAAGCAGGGTGACAATATACAGCCTTGACGAACTCCTTTTCCTATTTGGAACCAGTCTGTTGTTCCAAGTCCAGTTCTACCTGTTGCTTCCTGAATCTGCATACAGATTTCTCAAGAGGCAGGTCAGGTGGTCTGGTATTCCCATCTCTTTCAGAATTTTCCACAGTTTATTGTGATCCACACAGTCAAAGACTTTGGCATAGTCAATAAAGCAGAAATAGATGTTTTTATGGAACTCTCTTCCTTTTTCCATGATCCAGCAGATGTTGGCAATTTGATCTCTGGTTCCTCTGCCTTTTCTAAAACCAGCTTGAACATCTGAAAGTTCACGGTTCACGTATTGCTGAAGCCTGGCTTGGAGAATTTTGAGCATTACTTTACTAGCGTGTGAGATGAGTGCAATTGTGCGGTAGTTTGAGCATTCTTTGGCATTGCCTTTCTTTGGGATTGGAATGAAAACTGACCTTTTCCAGTCCTGTGGCCACTGCTGAGTTTTCCAAATTTGCTGGCATATTGAGTGCAGCACTTTCACAGCATCATCTTCCAGGATTTGAAATAGCTCAACTGGAATTCCATCACCTCCACTAGCTTTGTTTGTAGTGATGCTTTCTAAGGCCCACTTGACTTCACATTCCAGGATGTCTGGCTCTAGGTCAGTGATCACACTGTCGTGATTATCTTGGTCATGAAGCTCTTTTTTGTACAGTTCTTCTGTGTATTCTTACCACCTCTTCTTAATATCTTCTGCTTCTGTTAGGTCCATAGCATTTCTGTCCTTTATCAAGCCCATCTTTGCATGAAATGTTCCCTTGGTATCTCTAATTTTCTTAAAGAGATCTCTAGTTTTTCCCATTCTGTTGTTTTCCTTTATTTCTTTGTACTGATCACTGAGGAAGGCTTTCTTATCTCTCCTTGCTATTCTTTGGAACTCTGCATTCAGATGCTTATATCTTTCCTTTTCTCTTTGCTTCTCTTCTTTTCACAGCTATTTGTAAGGCCTCCTCAGACAGCCATTTGTTTTTTTGCATTTCTTTTCCATGGGGATGGGCTTGATCCCTGTCTTCTGTATAGTGTCATGAACCTCCGTCCATGGTTCATCAGGCACTCTATCTATCAGACTTAGTCCCTTAAATCTATTTCTCATTTCCACTGTATAATCATAAGGAATTTGATTTAGGTCATACCTGAATGGTCTAGTGGTTTTCCCTACTTTCTTCAGTTTAAGTCTGAATTTGGCAATAAGGAGTTCATGATCTGAGCCACAGTCAGCTCCCGGTCTTGTTTTGGCTGACTGTATAGAGCTTCTCCATCTTTGGCTGCAAAGAATATAATCAGTCTGATTTTGGTGTTGACCATCTGGTGATGTCCATGTGTAAAGTCTTCTCTTGTGTTGTTGGAAGAGGGTGTTTGCTATGACCAGTGTGTTCTCTTTGCAAAACTCTATTAGCCTTTGCCCTGCTTCATTCCATATTCCAAGGCCAAATTTACCTGTTGCTGCTGCTGCTGCTATGTCACTTCAGTCGTGTCCGACTCTGTGCGACCCCACAGATGGCAGCCCACCAGGCTCCCCCGTCCCTGGGATTCTCCAGGCAAGAACACTGGAGTGGGTTGCCATTTCCTTCTCCAATTCATGAAAGGGAAAAGTGAAAATGAAGTCGCTCAGTCGTGTCCCACTCTCAGCGACCCCATGGACTGCAGCCCACCAGGCTCCTCCATCCATGGGATTTCCCAGGCAAGAGTACTGGAGTGGGGTGCCATTGCCTTCTCTGAATTTACCTGTTACCTCAGGTGTTTCTTGACTTCCTACTTTTGCATTCCAGTCCCCTATAATGAAAAGGACATCTTTTTTGGGTGTTAGTTCTAAAAGGTCTTGTAGGTCTTCATAGAACTGTTCAACTTCAGCCTCTTCAGCATTACTGTTTGGGGCATAGACTTGGATTACTGTGATATTGAATGGTTTGACTTGGAAATGAACAGAGATCATTCTGTCATTTTTGAGATTGCATCCAAGTACTGCATTTCAGACTCTTTCGTTGACCATGATGGCTACTCCATTTGTTCTGAGGGATTCCTGCCCGCAGTAGTAGATATAATGGTCATCTGAGTTAAATTCACCCATTCCAGTCCATTTTAGTTTGCTGGTTCCTAGAATGTCGATGTTCACTCTTGCCATCTCCTGTTTGGGTGTTCTTTGGAAGGACTGATGCTAAAGCTGAAACTCCAATACTTTGGCCACTTTGTGCAAAGAGTTGACTCATTAGAAAAGACTCTGATTCTGGGAGGGATTGGGGGCAGGAGGAGAAGGGGACAACAGAAGATGAGATGGCTGGATGGCATCACTGACTCGATGGACATGAGTTTGGGTGAACTCTGGGAGTTGGTGATGGACAGGGAGGCCTGGCGTGCTACAATTCATGGGGTCGCAAAGAGTCGGACACGACTGAGCGACTGAACTGAACTGAACTGAACTTCCTTCTTGCTGGTTTGTGGTATCACATCATATCCTTTTTGTTCTCTTAACCTGCTTGCATTTCTGTAAAATCTTCATTAAATTTTTTTCCCAGTGAACTCTTCTGACTATGCCAGTTCTTCCCTTTGATACTTGACTATTTACATACCTGCTTTGAACTTGATTTTATTCTTGCTCTTGGCTTCCATCAAATAGCCCTCTATAACCATAATGGACTCTCTTTCTGTCCATACCAGCTCAAGTTGGAATTTTGCCACTTAACCAAGAGGGATATTATTAATAAACTTTATTGCTCAACATTTTGTGGAAGAGCCTGAACAATTATGATTGCCTACTGTGTCAACCCTGGGTTCAGCTACACAAAGATGACTAAATAATTTGTTCCTCCCTACCTCTCTCCCTTTTTTCCCCATGGCACTTATTACTGTTAAGCATTTCTGCCAGACTATGTGGTACATTTTTTATTATATCTGTATTGTCAAGGTTCTCTGGAAAAATAGAACCAATAAGATTATATAGATACACACAAGAGTCAAGATATTGGAGTTTGCACACATGGTTATAGAGGCTAGGAAATCTTGTGATCTTTCCTCTGCAAGCTGAAGGACCAGGAAAGGCAGTAATATAATTCAATGTGAGTCTGAAGGCCTGAGAAACTGGGGGTTCCTGGGGGTCCAGGAACCGGGAATAGGATGTCTGAGGGCAGGAAAAGATGGAAGTCTCAGTTTAGGAAAAAAGAGAATTTTCCTTTTTCCTTTTGTTCTTTGGGATTGGAGGAGGAGAGGGCTAAGAGTGGGGGGTAGGTAAGGGAAGTCAACAGATTGGATATTGCCTCCCCTACCCACGTTGGTGAGGGCACATCTTCTTTACTTAGTCTACTGATTCAAATGCTAATATGTCCCAGAAACACTCTCATGAACACATCCAAAAGTGATTTACTGGTTTTCTGGGCATCCTTTAGCCCGGTCAAGTTGGCAATAAAATCAACCATCTCAATATCCAAGCTCCATGAGGGCAAGGATCTTTGTCTCTTTCATTTACTAAAGAGTTTTAAGCAGGTAGACAATACTTGGCACAAAGGAAGCACTCAAATATTTTTTCAATGAATAAAAGCATGAATGAGTTAACAGTAGGTCAATATTGTATTTTAAATGATAATTTTTGAGGTTATAAAGGTAGTCATGGAGTCTCTTTCAAGATTTTAGCAGCTTTTTGGGTAGCAGTTCATAAAGAGTCGCCAAGAAGACTGACTTTCTATCTTCAGTGGAAATGATGTCACCGTCTTTCATGCCTTATGGAAATGCCACCTTGATTGCTTACTATTATTAGATAAGATGACCTCAATTTAATCAATCATGGACATGTATTTCCTATTTCTGCCTTCTACTTTCTGCTGAAATTGCTATACAACAGCTACTCATAACTCATTTTTTTTCTGATAGAAATGCTTAGTGTGTATAAGGGAGAAGTCCTTTCCGACTTTGAACCCATGTAGTCTTTCTGCCTCAAGTGTTGCTTCCTACTATGGTTTTACGGTTTCACCTCTAGAATGTGACTTTTCCTTCATTAGGTTCATGAAAGAAAGTTTTTGTTCTAATTCATTCTTGAATCCTCCTCAGGTGGCTTGACTTTTGTGTAGACTGAGACAAAAGCCCCTCCAACCTTCTTCAACCTTTCCTTCCTTGAGGAAATCATTTGTAATACTCCAGAAGTATCCTTTTGCTTTCTACTAGGAGAGGCTGAAGGGCCCTAGGAAATAATAGCAAGAACATATGGTGCCTTTAGGTATGTATATATCACCCAGGAGTCGGGCAGCTTCAGGGACTATTCTTAAGAAAATCAGGACGTCACGTGGTACTTTCCTCTCATCTCTCCTTTCCATCCTTCGTAAAGGATTATTGCCTAGATCTAGTATCTTCTTGAGACTTTTACTTGTCCTCAGGAACCTTGTGGCTGGCACCTTTTAATTAGAGGCTCATGGGTTACTGAGAGACTGAGGATGTCTGTAAGAGCAGCACACAGGTCTCCTTTGGTGTCATTTGCCAGTGTCTTCTTGCTTACTCCCCTTACCTCCCAGTTCACTGAGGTTTACAAACCAAGCTTTTCCTACTTTATCATGCTCAAAGCTTTGATTTGTGAAATCCAAGGGAGCGACCGCAGTAAGAGGGCTCAACATTTCTAACAGTCAGTGTGCTCACTAACTAATCACACAATTAAGGTGACTGAGAAATAGGGGACCCAGGAGAGCCAGTCTGACTCCGAAGGCCTGAGAAACAGGAGACCTGATGGTGTAAGTTCCAGTCGGAGTCTGAGTCCAAAGGCAGGAGAAGACTGATTTCCAGCTTGAAGGTAGTCAGGTGGACAGAAAGAATCCTTTCTTACTTCGCCTTTTGTTCTATTTGGGCCTTCAGTGGAGTGGGTGAGGCCCACCCACATTGGGGAGGGCAGTCCGCTTTACTCAGTCTGCTGATGCAAATGTCAGTCTCGTCCAGAAATAGCCTCATAGACACACCCAGAAATAATTTTTAACTGAATATCTGGGCCTGTAGCCCAGTCAAGTTTACACATAAAATTTTTCTGTGCTATGCTTAGTTGCTCGGTCGTGTCTGACTCTTTTGTGACCCCATGGACTGTAGCTGCCATGCTTCTTTGTTCATGGGGATTCTTCAGGCAAGAATACTGGAGTGGATTGCCATGCCTGCCTCCAGGGGATCTTATCAACCCAGGGGTCAAACCCAGGTCTTCTACTCCCGCATTGCAGGAAGATTCTTTACAGACTGAGCCACCAGGGAAGCACATAAAAGTAACTACCAGCTTTTCTCTGGCCAGCAAGTCCCTCATAACCATCATGTTACTTTCTGTTTCTCTGAATTTGACTACTTTAGATATCTCTTATATTGAAATCATATATTATCTTTTCATGATTGACTTCTTTTACTTAGCAAAATATCCTCCAGGTTCATCCATATTATGGCATGTGACAGGAATTCCTTTTTAAGGCTGAATAATACTCCATTGTCCAACAGAAGCAGAAGAGATTAAGAAGAGGTGGCAAGAATACACAGAACTATACAGAGAAGGTCTTAATGACCTGGATAACCATGATGGTGCAGCCACTTACCTAGAGCCAGACATCCCGGTGTGAAGTCAAGGGGGCCTTAGAAAGCATTAGTACAAATAAAGCTAGTGGAGGTGATGGAATTCCAGCTGAGTTATTTAAAATCCTAAAAGATGATGCTGTTAAAGTGCTGCACCCAATCTGTCAGCAGATTTGGAAAACTCAGCAGTGGCCACAGTATTGGAAAAGGTCAGTTTTCATTCCAGTGCCAAAGAAGGACAGTGCCAGAGAATATACAAACTATCATATAGTTGCATTCATTTCACATGCTAGCAAGGTTATGCTCAAACTCCTTCAACCTAGGCTTTAGTAGTACATGAACCAAGAACTTACAGATGTACATGCTGGGTTTAGAAAAGGCAGAGGAACCAGAGATCAAATTGCCAACACTTGTTGGATCATAGAGAAAGCAAAGGAATTCCAGAAAAGCATATCCTGCTTCATTGACTACTCTAAAGCTTTTGACTGTTTGGATCACAACAAACTATGAAAAATTCTTAAAGAGATGGAAATACCAGACCACCTTACCTATCTCCTGAGAAACCTGTATGTGGATCAAGTAGCAACATTTAGAATCAGACATGGACCAGCAGTCTGGTTCAAAATTGGGAAAGGAGTATGACAAGGCTGTATATTGTCACCCTGCTTATTTAACTTCTGTGCAGAGTACATCATGGGAAAGCTGGGCTGGATGAAGCACAAGCTGGAATCAAGATTGCTAGGAGAAATATAAACAACTTCAGATACATAGATGATACCACTCCAATGACAGAAGGCAAAGAGGAACTAAAGAGCCTCTGGATGAGGGTGAAAGAGGAGAATGAAAAAACTGGCTCGAAACTCAGCGTCCAAAAAACTAAGATCATGGCATCCAGCCCCATCATTTCATGGCAAATAGAAGGGGAAAAAGTGGAAAGAGTGACAGCTTTTATGTTCTTGGGCTCCAGAATCACTGCAGATAGTGACTGTGGCCATGAAATTAAGACACTTGCTCCTTGGAAGAAAAGCTATGACAAACCTAAACAGTGTATTAAAAAGTGGAGACATCTCCTTCCCAACAAAGGTGCTTTGGTTCATAGAGAAAACCACAGTCAACCATAGTCAAAGCTATGGTTTTCTCAGTAGTCATGTATACATGTGAGAGCTGAACCAAAAGAAGGCTGAGCACTGAAGAATTGATGCTTTCAAATTATGGTACCAGAGAGGACTTTTGAGAGTCCCTGGGACTACAAGGAGATCAGACCAGTCAATCCTAAAGGAAATCAACCCTGAATATTCATTGGAAGGACTGATGCCAAAGCAGAAGCTCCAGTGCTTTGGCCATCTAATAGGAAGAACCGACTCATTGGAGAAGACCTGGATGCTGAGAAAGATCGAAGGCAGGGGGAGAAAGAGGTGACAGAGGCTGAGATGGCTGGATGGTATCACTGACTCAGTGGGCATGAGTTTGAGCAGTCTTTGGGAGATAGTGAAGGACAGGGAAGTCTAGCATGCTGCAGTCCATTATGTCACAAAGAGTTGGACATGGCTTAATGACTGAACAACAACAAGACTCCAATGTTATGTATTTGTCACATTTTATCTATCAATTTATCTGTTGATGGACCTTTGGGTTGCTTCCATCTCTTGGCTATTTTGAGTAGTGCTGTTATTAACATGGGTATAGAAATATCTCTGCTAGGCTCTGCTTTCAGTTCCTTTGGATATACGGAAGTGGGATTGTTTGTCCATTAACTGTTTAAATAACTTTTTTGGTCACACCATGTCACACATGGTGACATGTATGATCTTAGTTCCCTGACCAAGGATTGAACCCAGTGAGTTCTATGTAAATGAGCCCATTTCCATAGTACTTAATTTGCTATGAAATGAGTTCCTTGGTCAGAAGCAATGCTGTGGGATACATGATGGTGAATAAGACATTTTGTAAATTCGTGGATGACAATTTCAGCAGAAATATTGTGATCAGGGAAGGAAAATGCCTTTCTAGAGTAAATGTCTAGTAAGAATGAGTATTGCTTATTCCATGATGGAAATGACTTAATATAATCAACTTGCCATCAGGTAGATGGCTGGTGCCAGTCAGGAGTGGTGGCATATCATGGATTCAGTGTTTGTCTTTGGTATCGATATAGCTGGCACTTAACAGGAATTGTAAACCTGACAGCCTTGGTGAGTGAAGATCCATGCTGCCAAGCCCATGCCTTCCGTCTACTCTTGCTGCTGTGACTCCTGTGTTGTAGGGGTGACAAAGATGAGCAGGGAGAAAAGTGACTGGGAAAATATGCTAGCTGACACCCACAACCAGTCCATTCTGAAGGAGATCAGCCCTGGGATTTCTTTGGAAGGATGATGCTAAAGCTGAAACTCCAGTACTTTGGCCACCTCATGCAAAGAGTTGACTCATTGGAAAAGATTGGGGACGACAGAGGATGAGATGGCTGGATGGCATCACTGACTCAATGGACGTGAGTCTGAGTGAACTCCGGGAGTTGGTGATGGACAGGAAGGCCTGGCGTGCTGCGATTCATGGGGTCGCAAAGAGTCGGGCACGACTGAGCGACTGATCTGATCCGATCTGATCTGACACCCACAGAATACTTCATTTTGTTCTCCTGATTATTAAGATCCTCCTCCACCTCAGTTGATCGGGGCATAGTGCCCATCTCAAGAGGTCTGTCCACACACTTGCTCAGACCACCTTGGGACCGGTTTTCCTATCATCTTTTGGAGTCCCTGACCATTCAGCCAATCTGCTAGCTACTACCTCCAGATTAGTGTATATTTGTGCCTTTGATCATCTCTCATTCCAGACAAAATGATAGTCAAGTCCAGTACTTGAAGTTTTGCATACTGGGGGGATTTTTGCTTCATTACCATCCATCAAGGCCACCCTTGAATAGGGCTGTCTTGATGCAGCTGTCTACTTTTTTTTGTTAAAGTTAATTAGTTTCTGGCTACACTCTGAGTCTGCATTGTTGCACGAAGTCTCTTTCTAGTTGTAGATAGTGGGGGCTACTCTTTAGTTACAGTGTGTGGACTTCGTATTATGGTGGCTTCTCTTGTTGCAGAGCTCCGGCCCTAGAGTGCAGACTCAGTACTTGTGGCATATAGGCTTCACAGCATGTGGAATCTTCCTGGACCAGGGATTGAGGATATGTCCCTTGCATTGGCAGGCAGATTCTTAACCACTGGACCACCAGGGAAGTCCAATACTTTTGAGTAATGTCAGCATATCATACAGAAACATCTATATAACAAGCCCATTCTCTCCACCCCGCCCCCCTACCCCCGACATTAGTCAACTGGTTATCGGGAACTTGTCCACAGGTTCAGGATATAGGTTAAGACAGAAGAAGCAATGTAACAAGAATAGGAAATCTAGATTACTTATTCACGAAGCTTGCTTGTGCCTGCAGGATTTGTTTGAACCCAGTTTTGTATATTGGAGAAGGCAATGGCACCCCACTCCAGTAGTCTTGCCTGGAAAATCCCATGGACGGAGGAGCCTGGTGGGCTGTGGTCCATGGGGTCGCTAAGAGTCGGACACAACTGAGCGACTTCACTTTCACTTTTCACTTTCATGCATTGGAGAAGGAAATGGCAATTCACTCCAGTGTTCTTGCCTGGAGAATCCCAGGGACGGGGGAGCCTGGTGGGCTGCCGTCTATGGGGTCTCACAGAGTCGGACACGACTGAAGTGACTTAGCAGTAGCAGCAGTTTTGTATATACCACCTTCCTTTGAGATAGAGTGCTATCATGAATACTCAAATTAATGGGGTTGGTGGATCTGACAGTAACCATTTCATCGTGGGCAACTCAGGTCACATGCTAAACTGGGGAGTGTGAATGCAGTGTCTGCTAAGGACCAGTAGCGAGTCAAAAGCTGATATTCAAGAGAATACTTATCTGTAGAGGATTGCTTGCTTTTTTCCCAAATTCTAAAAGCTTATACTATCATTCGCCTGTAAGGACCTGCCAAACTTGGCCTGCTTAAACTCAAGCCGTCAGAATAATATCATCAACTTGGTAGAGAATGAAGTGGAACACTTGATGTCTTCCAGAATGGAGAGCTGATGGAGATTTCTATACACTGGATTATGCTAGAGTTGATGTGGTTCTGAGGTAGGGTCGTGAGGGTACATTGCTGGTCCTGCAAGCAGAAAGAACTGTTTTGGTGGTTTTTATTAAAAGGATAGAAGAAATAGCCTCATTCCAGTTTCCAGGAAATGGATTGATTTACTCCAACAATGAAACTACATCTGTAACTGCAGCTGTAATTGGAATCACGTGTGATTATGCTTTCAGTAATTCACTGTCATTTCTTAAGACCCATCTGTACTCTGCACTAGCCAGATAGATGAGTTGAATGCTGATGTGGTTGGAATCACCACCCTTTATCATCTTTCACAGAGGCACTAACCTCTGCAGTCTCTCTAGGAATGTGGCTTTACTTTTGATTTACTATTTGGGTAGATCAGAGTTTTGGTGACTTCCATTTACTTTTTTTCCTGTTTTCCTCTGTTAGCTCCTCATTCCGTGGGTCAGGTAACTAATATGGGCATTGTGCTAGTTTCTGCATTTGTCTTTGATAACAACACAGTCCGAAGTGGGAAAACAACTGTGTGGGTTCACCTCGGGCCCACTGAAGCTAGACTTTAACCGAAGCTTTCTTGTATAAGCTCCTCTCCTAACTAGTGAACCACAGTAGCATATTAGCTCTCCAGGAATTAGAGTCAGTTCCAATCCAATGTCCAGTTATCCAAGGTATGTGTAACTCCCCTTCCCCAGCATGTTTCTTGGAGGAAGGCTAGGAGATAGATTTGCAGTATGATCTTTTTGCACAGGATCGTTTGGGTTCCTAAAGGGGATCTACTGGCACTGGGTCTGTGAACAAAGTCAAGTCAGAATTGGTTGAGGGCCAAGATGTCTTTTGTATAGATTTAACTTCTACTTCTGGTAATCAGACCCAGAACTTTTCTGGCTTTTCATCTTTTTTTTTTTTTTTAATTAATTTATTTTTTTAATTTTATTTTTAAACTTTACAATATTGTATTGGTTTTGCCATATATCAACATGAATCCACCACAGGTATACACGTGTTCCCCATCCTGAATCCTCCTCCCTCCTCCCTCCCCGTACCATCCCTCTGGGTCGTCCCATTGCACCAGCCCCAGGAATGCAGTATCATGCATCGAACCTGGACTGGCGATTCGTTTCATATATGATATCATACATGTTTCAATGCCATTCTCCCAAGTCGTCCCACCCTCTCCCTCTCCCACAGAGTCCTAGATGTCCATCAGCAGATGAATGGATAAGAAAGCTGTGGTACACATACACAATGGAGTATTACTCAGCCATTAAAAAGAATACATTTGTCTGTGCTGCGACAAGAGAAGCCATGGCAACAAGAAGTCCAAGAACCACAGTGAAGAGTAGCCCCCACTGGTGGCAACCAGAGAAAGCCCTTGTACAGCAACAAAGACCCACCACAGCCAAAATAGAAAACTAAATAAATAAATCTTTTAAAAAAAAAAAAAAAAGAATACTTTTGAATCAGTTCTAATGAGGTGGATGAAACTGGAGCCTACTATACAGAGTGAAGTAAGCCAGAAAGAAAAACACCAATACAGTATACTAATGCATATATATGGAATTTAGAAAGATGGTAACAATAACCTTGTATACGAGAACTTTTTTACTTATACGCGTCGAGTAACGTTCAAATAGAGCGCCTATCTGTTTTAGTCCCAGGAATACTGTGATCAGTAGCCAATGCTAGTGATCTCTGTGGGTAAAACCATTTTGTTTATTACTTCGAATCCACTGCCCGTTATGATAACCATATCCATTTTGTCACTGCAAGTTGAGGCCACCACTTGACCTTGTCACTTGAGATTCCAAGATCTTCACTGAACCCAGCTTGGTGGCATCATTTTCCACTGTTAATCCATGGCTCTCCAGCTACTGCGCCTAGATGCCCACCAGGCTACAGAGCTCATCAAGGATGCTCAGCCCCTTCCCCACCCCCAACACATTTCTTAAACCTTGGTAAAGGAGGTATTTTTTGAACTCTTCCTGGGGACATAGTGGGTGGGTGAGTAGGATTTACATAATACTGTCTGTATGTGAGGGAAGTTATAAGCCATTTTTTTTTTTTAACTCCAGGATGGGAACCAATGTTTGCAAGATAATGAAGATGTTTATGATCTCAGTAAATAAGATGAGTTAATATATGGAATGTAGTCTGAGCTTGTAAAATATAACTGCCAACAAAATGTTTATATTCAGTGCTTTTAGAATGAAAAAGGGATTTTCTTAGTCATAATTGTATTAAATATTTAGATTTTCTCAGGTGAAAAACCCATTTTAATGTTATTTTCTGTGTTTTATTACATGATTAAAAATCAGTATTAAACAACAGGGTTTTTTTTCTTTTTTTCTATTCTGAGGATGAATATGACTATTCATGTTCTATAGTAGATAGAGTCTTTTATTTTATATTCTGTCCATTTCTTGTTTTTAAAATAATTTTATTTACTTATTTATTTTTGGCATTCTTGGGTCTTCAGTGCTGCACAGGCTGTTTTCTAGTTGCGGCGAGCAGGGGTCGCTCCTAGGTTACTTTCTAGCTCTCTCTTCTCACCACTGCTGGTGAGTGGTACATGGGCTTCTCATTGCAGGGGCTTCTCTTGTTGCAGAGCATGGGCTCTAGGGTGTGTGGGCTCAGTAGTTGTGGTTTGCAGGCTCTAGGGCACAGGCTCAATAGTTGTGGTATATAGGCTTAGTTGTTACGTGGTATGTGGGATCTTCCTGGATCAGGGATCAAACTTGTGTCTCCTGCATTGACAGGCAGATTCTTTACCACTGAGCCACCTAGGAAGTCCTGTCCATTATTTCTTAATAATTGAGGTCTTGTAGGATACTTAAGTAGATAGAATGGTTGACAAGGTGGAGGAAATAGACTCACCTCAGATCAGATCAGATTAGTCGCTCAGTCGTGTCCGACTCTTTGCGACCCCATGAATCGCAGCACGCCAGGCCTCCCTGTCCATCACCAACACCCGGAGTTCACTCAGACTCATGTCCATAGAGTCAGTGATGCCATCCAGTCATCTCATCCTCTGTCATCCCCTTCTCCTCCTGCCCCCAATCCCTCCCAGCATCAGAGGCTTTTCCAATGAGTCAACACTTCGCATGAGGTGGCCAAAGTACTGGAGTTTCAGCTTTAGCATCATTCCTTCCAAAGAAATCCCAGGGCTGATCTCCTTCAGAATGGACTGGTTGGCTCTCCTTGCAGTCCAAGGGACTCTCAAGAGTCTTCTCCAACACCACAGTTCAAAAGCATCAATTCTTCGGTGCTCAGCCTTCTTCACAGTCCAACTCTCACATCCATACATGACCAATGGAAAAACCATAGCCTTGACTAGACGAACTATTGTTGGCAAAGTAATATCTCTGCTTTTGAACACGCTATCTAGGTTGGTCATAACTTTCCTTCCAAGGAGTAAACGTCTTTTAATTTCATGGCTACAGTCACCATCTGTAGTGATTTTGGAGCCCAGAAAAATAAAGTCTGACACTGTTTCCACTGTTTCCCCATCTATTTCCCTTGAAGTGGTGGGACTGGATGCCATGATCTTCATTTTCTGAATGTTGAGCTTTAAGCCAACTTTTTCACTCTCCACTTTCACTTTCATCAAGAGGCTTTTGAGTTCCTCTTCACTTTCTGCCATAAGGGTGGTGTCATCTGCGTATCTGAGGTTATTGATATTTCTCCCGGCAATCTTGATTCCAGTTTGTGTTTCTTTTACTGTTTCTTCTGTGGAACTGTAGGTTACTGAGATGATAGATAACACCATCCTGAAAAACAGTGGTTTATTTGAGTCATGTAAAAATATTTAGTTTTTCAGATTGTTCAAAAGGGAACATTTAAATGGAAGGTTTGGACCCTTTCCTTCCATCTCACTCCGTTCTGTGGGGTACTAATTCAAGGAAAAGCTTTGTCAAAGTGAACCCAGACTTGACCTTGGAGAAGAAAAGGGCAACCTGCTCCACTGTTCTTGCCTGGAGAATCCCATGGACAGAGGAGCCTGGCAGGTTACAGTTCATGGGGTCACAAAGAGTCGGACATGACTGAGCACCCAGACTTGAAACCTACTTAAAAGTGAGAAAGAGATTGAGACAGGCAGCAGTGACGTGAAAGTACAGGCTGGCACCCGTGTAAAGAGACATACGTGGACAGGGACAAGGACAGAGGAACTAAGAAGATTTTGAGTTGGAGTAATGGTACTATAAATGGTTGTGACACATGCTGTTCTTCATTTGCACTTTGACGTTTGAAAAACCATTTATGACTACTGTTAAAATTTTACTTTATTTATTTATTTATTACTGTTCTTCATCTGTGAGTTTTTAGTCCTTTCACTGATAGGATAGTTTAATAGTTTATTGTTTGGGGTGCCAGTAGTGCAGTGATTAGGGCATTATTAGGTTGAATCACATTTTAGTCAGTAAGCTCCTGGGTCCTTTCTTTTTGCTTGTGAACACTGTCGTGTGAAGGTACCAGTAAGTACTTCTTTTTATAATGAAGGTGGCCGGGACATAAAGCATACTTTTCACCTTATTTGAACTTTATTGTGAAAGCATTTTCAGGCAGAGAGACTTCATTGTATGTAGAATATAAGATTTGCATGGGTTAGTAAGGAGAGGGCATTTTGTCCCCTTATCCCTCAACAACCATATTATGGCGATTTTATTCTTCTGGATTTCTAAGAGCAAGTTTTCTCCCTTATTGTATAAGCTAACAGATTTCCCGGGTGTCCTTGAATGATTTATTCATGGCCTACTTGTGTAGTAGCAAAAGAAAAGAATTATACATTACATTTTTTTTTTAATCTTGAGCAAGAGAGCAATTTAAAAAAAATATATTTGGTAAGACCTCTAATAAAATTTTTAATGAGTTGTCTCTCCAACTCATAGTCATTCCGAAGAGTACTGTCTCCTTCATTTTCATGGCTGAGGGCACTGCCTTCTTTTTTTCCCCTCTTGCTGGGATATGTGTTGTTTCCACATTACTTTTGGTTTTTCAGTTAATTATTATTCTTTCCTTTAATAAAATTTAAGGTGTACCCATACTTCAGATAGTGTTTACATTATACTTTGGTGAATGTAATGTTTATTAATAATATTTTGTTCAAAATTAAAATAATAATTATCATTAATACTCTGAGGTAAATAAAGTTGTTCTGTTATTAACCAAAGACTATCCCCCCTTTACTCATCCTTTCTTTCCTTTGTTACTGCCTTCTTCCCTCCTCTCCCTAAAGTTCCAGCAACTGAATACTTGAGGAATGGATGAATGAGCTTATGTAATTGTTTACTGTCTCATCTCTTCTTTTTAGATGGTAAATCCCATAAGAACAGATTCCACCACTCTTGTTCACCTCCGTTTGCCTAATGTCTAGGATTAGTACACAGTAGGAATACATTCACACATTGAATTAGTTGAATGAATGAATCAATGAATAATAAAAAAGTTATTATGAATGCTTCATATCTATATTAATATTTAGATTATAAAATATGAGAGGGAGATTATTATACTTTTAGTATGTTTTAAAATTTGCTACTTATTTTTTTACACTTTATGAGTAATACAATAAGCAGTTTAAAGTAGTTTTTGAAACTAAACTTTTGATGATTTGGATTAATATTTTAAACTGCATTTAACCATGTGACCTTGATTAACTCAACTAACTTATGTCCTAGCTAAATTAAAATAGTTTGAGAGCATAATGTAGAAATACATTTTTACAATGGGTATCGGTTTTAAGAGTTTTAATTGAAACATGATGTGGGCCTATGTAGATAGTAATAGCATTTTTATAATTTATTTCAAATTGTAACTTGAGAATTTTAAGGATTGAAGAATATCATTTCTAAGCATAACAGAAAATTATGTGCTCTTGGGTTCAGAAATTACTGGTTGAGAAAAATAGGCCTGACTTATCAGAAACACAGGGACCAAAGTAAGTATATTTAACTCTCCCAAACAGTGTTTAGTATAGACTGTTTATTTAATTGTTGGATGACAGGTATGTACAAATACTATAGTTCCTTTGGAAATGGGGAAAATAAAGAAAAAAGATCTTATTACAAACTACAGGGTGGACTTAGGTACAAAGTAGCCATAAATTTGTACTTGATATATCATGAACTTAATTTGACCACTTGTTTAGAAATCGATTACTACTTGGCTATGCAGCAGTGTACTTAGAAGAATGAGTCTACTCATGTATCATGATGTCTTTTCAGCTGACTGTTGTCTCTTTGTGACTTTAATGGTATATTTTCATTCTGTATTTTTCTGTAGGCATCCACAAGGACAAAGATAAACCCCGAGCTTCTCTGTTGTCCTTGAGACTCTGAGACGCACCTTGACAGATTACCAGAACAAGCTGGAAGAGGCATCTAATGAGGTAACACTTGCACTGCTGGGCCCCACACACATGGCCTTCGGCCTGCAGCAGTACGTATTACTCGCTTGTTACAAAGGCCAAAAAGATTGCGAATGTTGATTTGACAGCCTCCCCGATAAAAAAATAATAAGTTGTCTGTCACTGTTTTCTCTGTAAGTGTGGCCTAAAGTCAGGTCTCACTTGTGTTTTTGTAACTCTTCTGTCACACTGCTATTTTCGGAGTTCTAAAGACTGTCACTTCTTGGTCTTCTTAATTTATCTTTTAATTTAATAAAAAAGCTGTGCAACTCAGTTAATATAATATTTAAATGTTAATGTGTTTTCATGAGATTTGGAATAGGTAGTGGACATTTAGGGCTTGTCAATATTTTGGCTTAAGAGTTCTACAAATTGTAGAGATCTTACTGAAAAAGAGAGAAATTAGTTTGCATTCTCTAAAGGGAGTGACTGTTAGAAGTTTTTTAAAAACAAATATCTGCTTGATGTAGCCTGGAGGTTTTGGTTTCCTAATTGAAAAAACTCATGCTTCTATTTATCTTCTCTTTTTTTTAAATTTTTTTTTTAATTTACTTATTTTAATTGGAGGCTAATTACTTTACAGTATTGTAGTGTTTTTTGCCATACATTGACATGAATCGGCCATGGGTATACATGTTATCTTCTCTTTTGTATTGTTTAATTTGTGGATTGATAATTTTCTTGGGTATTAAAATGCTTTATGAACTTTTGCTTTAAAAATTGAAGAGTTTATTTAGTTACATCTTATCAAATTAGAAAATATGAAATAACTACATTAAACACAGTTAGTAAAACAACAGACAATTTTTCTAACTGAAGACAAGTTACAAAACCTATAATTTAGTATTTATCCCTCTGTGTTTATCTGTTTGTTTCATGTAATACAAAGGCCATGAAACCCTTATATTTCCCATTTCAAAAGAGCCATATTTTACTTTAGTTTGTTAAGGTGAAGAAAGAAGGAAAAGTGAGTTTTCTTAATGCCTTCTGTAATTTTTCAAAAGGCTTAAAAGAAAGTGACCACTGGAATAATTAAATTTCTATAAAGAGCAAACATTGCCGTCTTTCCCAGTGAGACAAGACAACCTGTATTGTTAGTAGTTTATGCACCTTTTCTGAGGCCTAGGTCTGGAAGCTGCAGGGTAAGTAGGAACATATTACCCACAGCGAATTGTTATTTGGGAGGATGAATGTCACATGATCTTCAGCACAGTTGAAAAGTCGACTCAGCAGGCTTTGGCTTAGTAATGCGCTTTGTTGTGAACCAGTGCCAGAGACAGCAGTGGGGAGACCAAGGGGGTGGCTGCAAAGAAAGCAAAAAGAGCAGTCTGACAGAAAGAAGAATGAACTGTCAAAGAAAATAAATCACAAGTGGAGCAGGACCAACTGATGACCTGCCACAAGCCTTCCCAGTAGGACTGCATGTGACCGACCCTGAGGTTGTCATATGGAGTGAGACCTGCGGATACCCTCACGATGCAGAAAGAACAGTCTTCTGCTCTGTCCTTTCTTCTTTCCGTATAGATGCCATTGCTTCTGGCATGTTGGTCCTGTAGGATTTTAAAAATAAAGTTATATTTGTTTACAGTAAGAATGGAATCCTTTATCCAGATAGCTGGTAAAAACACAACGATATCACTGACATTTTAAGCTTGAATGCTTGCTTTTCTTTTTAGCATGTGAACTTGTGACAGAAATTACATAGTTAACCAAAAGAAATACATTTTAAAGATTAAATTACTATCAAAAATTTGTATTTAATAATTGCATAAAAATTTAAAGATTAGCTTTTGAGTTATCCACCCTTGGAAAATATTTTAAAAGTTACTTACATTTGTTTTTCATCAGCTAAGCAACATGAATAATGCTAAGGAAAAGGCATCGAATGAGCTTGACTCTACCAAACAGAAGATAGAATCTCACACTAAAAATATAAAGGTATTATAATTTAGAATAACTTTTTCCTGTTGTGTTAAGTAACTCATATAATTATCTAGGGAATATTTTTAAGGAGAGCTATATGAAAATATATCTTCCTATTTTTTATTAAGTATGTCTAGATACAGCTTACAATTTTTTTATTGTTGATCAAAATAAGAATGATTTTTCATTAAAAAAACTTTATTGGAAATTGTTTTGGTTCAAGGAAAAACTCATTTTCCAGATTTAATGATAGTACCATAGATTCAAAAATTGTTTTAAGATTTGATGTCCAGCCTTAGATCCACAGTCAACATATTTTATGTAAGCACATCAGTGCTTGGAGTCAGTTTTCATAATTTTGGAGTGGAGTCATTGTTTTAAGTACATCATGCCTAGTAGTGGGCTGAGACCACACCTAGCTAAGGTCCAGGACAACCGTTTATTTTTTGTGCTGCTTTTATGTACTACATGTTGGCAAAATTATACTAAGGCAACTCTCAGAGTTGGAATTTTTTGGTGTGGGTTCGCGTTGTTTGTCATGGATGTACTTGAATGAAATCTGTTAAGGGTAAGGACTGAAAAGTGAAGCAGAATTTTATGTCACGTATTTGGAATTTGAAATATCATTGGGAAGTAAATGTTCTTATAGTAAATGTAGGAGATTTATTTTTTAAATGTTATTTGAAAGTTTTTGAGCTACCAATTTTTTTTTTTTTTTAATAATGAGCTGAAAGGAAAACCCTTGTAAAGAGCTTTCTGGAATAAGTTATTTGATTAACATTTTATATTTAAGTGTTATAATCTTCCCACCATCTTTTTGTTTGGTGTCTCCAACAGGACCTTCAGGATAAGCTGGCAGATGTCAGTAAGGAGTTAAGTCATTTACGCACTAAATGTGCAGACAGAGAGGCTCTAATAAACACTCTGAAAGTGGAACTGCAGAATGTGCTGCACTGTTGGGAGAAAGAAAAGGCGCGAGCAGCCCAATCTGAGAGTGAACTTGAGAAGCTTTCCCAGGCTTTCCATAAGGATGCTGAGGTATTACCTGAGACAAGAAGACTGTCAGGAAGGCCTCGCACTAATCTCACTTTTAGAAATTTACATCTATCAAGTGGGTCTTCTTATTTAATTCAAAAAATTCTTCTCAGCTATTTTGAAGTGTTCATGCCAGCTGCAAAACCAGCCATTCCATTACTCTTGTATGATACAATTTTGTGAGAGAAATAAAGTAGTTTAACTGTTTTACCATTTGTACAAGTTGTTTTCTCTATTAGAACATACTCTCTCAAGCAGCTATGCTCCTAACAGTCTTGTGTGTCAGTGACAAAATAATTTTTTTATTTCAGTAGTTAGTAGCCTTATAAGGTGGAAAGAGTCTTTTTTGTAAGCTGAAAGAACTCACTTGGGTAGAGGTACTTCTGTTTACAAACTGTGAATATGGAAAAGCCACATGGTTTGGTCTCTCCACATCTTTGCTTCCTTATTTGCAAAACAGGAATAATATCTACTTTAATAGACAGTTGCCTTATTTTTTTATAATTGTAAGATATTAATCAAAATTTAGAAAAATACAAGTCTCACACAGTTAAAAAGTTTATTTGGATGTCCTTGGGAGTTGCCTATCCATGTTAATTTATTAATGACTTCTTAAAATATGACAGACTCTTCCATACTGTATGAGCCTGTGTGAGTAGAATTGTAATCTTATATTTTCTTTTACCCATGGGACGTAGAGCTAGTCTAGCTAGCGTGGAGCTAGTTTATCTGAGTCGTCTTGCATATTGAGTTCATTACTCGAACAAATATGAACATGAATGCCAAGAGAGTAAAAAGGAAACATTCTTCCCACTCTTCTTACAGTCTGGGATTTAAATTGTGTCCACATGAAGGGGCTGGAATTGTTCTACACATCAGATAATGATTAAAGTAAAGGAAACTAGAAGGCTGACTGTATTGTAAAGTCAGCATGTCTACAGGATTGTGGTTGGGTTCAACATGTGTGAATTGATTTTGGATCTTGAGATTCTCTTTTCACGCCAAATGGATGATTGTCATGCATGGTTCATCACAGCCCAAGCAAAAAGGACATGATGGCGACACAATGAATTACCCTTTATGAAGAACTCGATCACTTGGCAAAATGCGGAGAGGGAAGATTGTTAGTGCCTGAGTGTTATGTTTGGTTAGTTATATTTAATAAGATTTTTGAATGTCTCAATTTAGTTGAAAATGCAAAGGCATCTTTAATTGCTTAAAAAATAAAAATATATAGCATTGTTATAAAGATTCTTCTTATATCTTAATTCAAGTTGTGGATATAGCTATATATTCAAATTTTTTGGGGGTTTTAAATTGTTATATTTGGAAAAAATCTCAGATGACATATAGAGAGAATGAAAGATATGTATTTTTATATATATTGGAAACTTTCACCACAGCTTCTAACTACAATAAGTTTACATATGCTACATTCAGTTCTTGTCTGGAAGATTAGAATTCCTATTTTTTAAATAGAAATTTAAAATTTCTTTTAAAGGTTTTCCTGTTGGTCTGTTAAAAACCTTGAGAGAACTTAGTTTATCTACCTAAAATGCTCATTTTGCAGCTTCACAATTACCTTTTCTTGAGTTCCATTCTTTGACTTTAAGGATAAAAATGTTTTACAACAAGAGCAATTTGGCATTTTAGTAAGTAAATTCCCTTTTTGTGTTCAAGATGGAAATCAGCTTTTTAATGAATTCTATAGTATAGTGTTTCTAGGTCATTAAACAATGGATGGTTTAGCTACAACAATAGCAATATAATTTGAAAGAATTTTTTTACGTATTTTTAATTGAACAGTTTTAAAGCATGTCTTGGGCAGCTATGTCCTTTCTTTTTTTTTTTTGGACTGCTAAGTTTGTGATATTTAAACACCTATAAATGCCCAGTTTGCCAAGTCTGGTATAAACTTCTAAGTGGGGGAAAAATAATGAGCCTATCTTCCATCTCTTTCATATCACTGTCTGCTTTGCCTAAGGGGCTTAGGATAGATTTCCTATAAGTGGTAAGTAAACTAGAATCTCTGGAGGAGGAGGAAAGCTGAGTAATTGTGTGCATGTAAAGTGCAGATATTGGTATAACTTTTTCTTTAACAGTGTTGGATACACTCTATATTTTGGTTTTTTGATTTCACATCTTTTTTGGCAAATGTAAATATAAAATTATGGAATTACCATGTTAACTTCTAGTTAGAAGAGCTTAGAAGCATCTTGTCCAGATACCTCATGTTAAAGCCAAGGAAGGTGAAGCCTAAACAGACACTGACTCAGATCATGTCCTCAGTTGTAGCAGAGCTGGCCTCAGAACCCAGGTCTTTTGGCTTCTACACTTGAGATTTTTTACTAAGTGTAAGCAATTTAAGTTTCTATCTGATGTTTAACTTTGAATGTTAAAAAAGTCCCCAAGATGACCATATTCCCATACTTGAGTATTTTAATTCCTTTCTAGGATTTTTGACATAAATTCTTTACCACGTGTATTATGTGTTTTACTTCTTACAGTGTTTATATACTGGAATTAATTTCTTTTTTTCTCACAGGAGAAGCTAACCTTCCTTCATACCTTGTATCAGCACTTGATAGCAGGCTCTGTGCTCATAAAACAACCAGAAGGCATGCTGGATAAATTCTCTTGGTCTGAGCTTTGTGCAGTCTTGCAGGAGAATGTTGATGCCCTGATCGTAGACCTCAACAGGGCTAATGAGAAGGTAACTGTCCTCAGGCACCAGATTCCTCTATTAAATTCAGTGACATTTGTCCACATCACAGTATCATTAAGAAGGGCTGACATTCATCTTATTTCAAAAAGAATTTGGGTGTTAATAATTCAATACCATTAATTATGGCTTGTCTACAACTCAGTTTGATGCCATTGCTGTGGGCATGTAAATGTGACTGAAGTCTGTATGAAGTCTCTGAGCTCCACTTTCTGTGCAGGACATGCTAATACTACTAGCCAGTGTTAGCCACAGGGACCTAATTAAAAGAAAATAAATTAATCTTACTGATGAAGCAATTCAAAGAACTTAGTCATTTACATTAATAAACCAACTCTTTATGTTAGCATAAAATAGAAACAAGATACAGTTATTCAAAAACATGATCCTAAAATTCTTTGCTCAGGAAATAATGAGATGTTACTTTAAAAGCACTTAAAATTTAAAAATTATGTTTATGACATTTCTTGTAATAGAACAAACTGTATATTACAAAACCCATTCAGTGCTTTAGATAGTAAGAAGAACATATTGTAGGAGAAAACTGGACTTTCATCACCCCTTTAACATTCACAAACCTAGGAATTCAGTCTTTCAAAAAAAATTTAAAAACCTTCTTTTGGTTATTGAAAATTAAAGTGGCTTAGCAGTCCAATGTATTTCTCTGTTAAAGGTGTTGATTCTTATCCTGAGTCTGTTGAACTAGTTAGAACTATATTTATATGATCTAGTTTCTAGGTCTTAGTTGCAGTGACATTTGCCCTTAAGGGATACAGAGAGGAAAATTGTTCCCTAAGTTTTTTTTTTTTTTAATCTGTTGAAGTAATGAAACAGCATCTTGGCCCAATTTTAGAGTGAGAGCATTTTTATCTTGGTCTGATTGGCAAACAATCATAGGCATTGAGAAGTAGGGTTGAGGAAATAAGGGAATAAATTGTGATAAGTGGAGATACTGTTCTTAGCTGTGAATGTGTACATAACAGATTTCCAAATTACTGATAATTGAGTACATGTTTTAGCTCTCTGATGTGGTATTGTATTTTAATAGTTTTTCATAATTTCAAAACATCATTAACTGTCATATATATTAGATGATGAGGATTTGCTTTCCAGTGTTTTGAATGTGAAATAAAAAATGATTGGAACATTCTGCTTTATTATATGTAAAATGTTTGTAGATTTATAAATCTCATTTAAGTACTTCCTTTCCCACTGAAATATCTGAACAGCTTGAGTTTTGGTTCTAGAGGTAAAAATATTCTTCTTAATTTTCTCAGTAAAATTGATTATAGAATAAGTAACTTTGTTAGTTATTGGGGCTTCCCAGGTGGTATAGTGGTAAAGAATCCACCTGCCAATGCAGGAGGTGTGGGTTTGATCCCTGGGTTAGGAAGATCCCCTATAGGAAATGACAACCAGTTTCAATATTCTTGCATGGAAAATGCCATAGACAGAGGAGCCTGGTGGGCTGCAGTCCATGGGGTCACAGAGAGTCAGACACGACTGAGTGACTGAGCACACACATACAATTTTATTGGAGAAAAAGATGTTATCTATACATATAAATGAAACATTTTCTGCTAAAATATAGTTTTGTTCTACTGACTCCTGTTTCTTCATTTATTTTTCATTTTAGCTTAAAATTTTTGTATGATCTTAAGGTATAAAATATAGTATAATATTCTAGAATAGCTTTTGGGGGAGATGATACAAAGAACACATTGGTGAGCATATCTTGTTCTGTATTGCATTTCACCATTTAGATAAGTCATCTAGAGTATATCTGTAAAAACAAGTCTGATACGATGAAAGAGCTTCAGCAAACCCAGGAAGACACCTTTAACAAAGTGGCAGAGCAGATCAAAGCACAGGAGAGCTGCTGGCACAAACAAAAGAAGGAACTGGAGCTGCAGTACTCTGAACTCCTCCTGGAGGTACAGAAGAGGGCACAGGTATGCTACTGCCACAAAGAGCTTGAAAAATGGGATGCTCGATCTTTTACTTTCAAGTGTTTTCTTTTAATACCAATACCAAGTCAGTTAAAGCTTTGGAGAACCACACAGAACTTGCTTGTTTGGGTTACATGTCCATGTGATTGTGCAAAGACATGTACACAAATGGGCATACGTGCATATGCACGCACTCAGGTGGATTAAGGATTGTCTCACTTAAGTTTGAAAGTAGATGGGTTTCTGGTTAAAAATGCAGAGATCAATTAAATACTGAAATTGTATTTCCTTCATTTTAAAAATAAAGGTTAAGAAATTCTGGTGAAATATTATCAGTTTTAGTGTAGATACACTTCGATCCAGTTCATTCCATTTGTGGAGATTTCTATTAATATGTGAACCATCATTTTAATTCATTTGGGGTTGAAATTTGCTGTAGTTCCTAATGTTGAAGAATTTGAATTATAGTTATAGATCCTATAGCAAAACTATTGGTTGTGAGAGGTAATATGTCCTCTGTGTTGGATTCGATTGAGAACAGAAGTTATGTGTAGTTAACAAAATCATATGTTTGTCTTATACAAGATATTATCAACATACTTTATATTGTTAACTCTCATTCCTGCCCAATGAGAAATAACAATGACAGTCTATACTTTTTTTGTATAGACTTCTCATAGTTGATTCAGTTTTAACCTCTTTATTTGATCCACTCATTCTTATATTGTCAAGTCTAATTAAAAAAAGAAACTGCATTTAAAAAATTTGCCAATAAACAGTTTCCAGTTGCTTAAAGTAAGACCACTCTGTTTTCCCAAGCATATGAGCCCCATATGAAGTTAAGCTTTTCTCTGTGAATTTGAATGAATTCATACTCTCTCTAAAAGTGGCCTTTTGTTCACTACATGCAGGATGCCATGTGATATCTTCTGCATTTTCTACCACTGAAGAGACCTAAATAAATTTTTTAGAGATAATTTTGACATGCAGTGAACAGATTTTAAGTGTATAGTATATTTTGATCAGTGTATGCACCCATGTACCCACTGCCCCATTTAAGACTTAAACATTTTCATTACCTCAGAAAGTTCTCTTGTGCTCTCTTCCGATAAGTTTCCACTCCCCATAGGCACCCATTGTTCTGATGTTCTGATACCTATCATCATAGATTATTTTCCTTTGTTCTAGAATCATTCAGTGTGTAGTCTTCGGTGGTTGGCTTATTTCCCTCAACATATATATTTTTTTAATATTCATGCTTGTTGTATTTATCAGTTCATTCTTTTTTATAGTTGAGTAGTATTCCACTACTCAACTATGGACTGTAGTCTACTAGGCTTCTCTGTCCATGGGATTTTCCAGGCAAGAGTACTGGAGTGGGTTGCCATTTCCTTCTCCAGGGGATCTTCCTGACCCAGGGATCGAACCCAGGTCTCCTGCATTGCAAGCAGACACTTTACCCTCTGAGCCACCAGGGAAACCCCAGTATTCCACTTTACAATTATACCACAATTTGATAAATTGTGAATTGATGGATATTTGTCTTTTTTCCAGCTTTTGGCTATTGTAAACAAAATTGCTGCAAACATTATTGTTTAACTGTTTTGTTGACATATGTTTTCATTTTGTAGTTAAGAGTGTAGTTTAACTACACTAGTTTATAAGACAGATGTATGTTTATAAAAAACTATCAGACATTTTTTCCCCAAAATGGTTCTATCAGTTTATATTTCTGCCATCAGTGTATGAGAATTTTCATTGTTCTATATCCTCTGCAAAGTTTGTCATTGTCAGTCTTCTAAATTTTAGCCATTCTAGTTGTTTTAAAATGGAATTTCCTTGTGATTTTCACATTTTCTTGGTGAATATGACGTTGAGCACTTTTTATGTTCTTATTGTCATTTACATATTTTCTTTTGTGAAGTGTCTCTTCAGGTGTTTGTACATTAAAAATGTGGGTTGTTTGTGTTTTTATTATTGATTTTCAGAAGTTCTTTATAAATTCTGGATATAATTCTTTATCATACATATGTATCCAAGATATTTTCTTTCAGTATCTTACTTGCCTTTTTATTTTTTAGTATTTATTTTGATGATCACAAGTTTTAAAATTTTGATGAAGTTCAACTTATAAATCTTCTTCTCTTTTGAGTACTTTTCTGTGGTAAGCACTCTTTCTATAGCCCAAGATTCTGAAGATAATGTATCATTTCTTCTAGAGGTTTTATAGTTTTAGCTTTTTTGTCTAGGTCTGTGATCCATCTCAAATTAATTTTTGTGTGTAATGTTAAATGGAAGCTGAGGTTCATTTTCTCTCTGCATTTGTTGTTCCCACACCATTTATTCAAGACTTTACTTTTCCTGATTTAGTATCCCTAGTCCCTTTGAGAAAAAACAACTGACTATATATGGGAACTGCAGGTTTGTTGCATCCCTACGCTTTTGCCTTTTCCAGAATATTATATACATTTTATTTATGTATTTATTTATTGGCTGTGCTGGGTCTTTGTTGCTGCACAGGCTTTTTCTCTAGTTGCAGAGAGTGAGGGCTTGTGTCTAGTTGTGGGTGTGGGCTTCTCATTGCAGTAGCTTCTCTTGTTGTGGAGCACTGGCTCTGGGGCCCATGGGCTTCAGTGGTTTTGGCACGAGAGCTCAGTAGTTGTGGTTCCTGAGCTCTGGAGCACAAGCTCAGTGGTTGTGATGTGTGGGGTAATTACTGTGTGGCATGTGGAAACTTCCCAGACCAGGGATTGAACCTGAGTCTCCTACTTTGGCAAGTGGATTCTTATCCACTTGAGCTATCAGGGAAGCCTCAGTATGTTATATAAGTGAAATCATACAGTATGTAGCATTTTCGGTCTTTCTTCACTCAACAAAATATGTTTGGGAATTGTTCACATTATTGGTTGTATTGGTAGCTCCCTCCTTTTTACTGCTGAGTCATATTCCATTGTATGAATGTAGCACTGTTTATCTAGGTACTTGCTGATGGGCCTTTGGGTTGTTTTATTTTTTTACAATTATGATTAAACATGCTTTTAACATTCATGGGTAGGTTTTTGTGGATCATTCAATTCAATGCAGTCTCTCAGTCATGTTTGACTCTTTTGCAACCCTGTGGACTTCAGCTTGCTAGGCTTCCCTGTCCATCACCAACTCCTGGAGCCTACTCAAACTCATGTCCATAGAGTCAGTGATGCCATCCAACCATCTCATCCTCTGTCGTCCCCTTCTCCTCCTGCCTTCAATCTTTCCCAGCATCAAGGTCTTTTCAAATGAGTCGGTTCTTCACATCAGCTGGCCAGAGTATTGGAGTTTCAGCTTCAGCATCAGTCCTTCCAATGAATATTCAGGATTGATTTCTTTTAGGATTGACTAGTTCGATTTCCTTGCAGTCCAAGGGACTCTCAAGAGTATTCGCCAACACCACAGTTCAAAAGCATCAATTCTTCAGCGCTCAGCTTGCTTTATAGTCCAACTCTCACATCCATACAGGACTACTGGAAAAACCATAGCTTTGATTAGACAGACCTTTGTTGGTAAAGTAATATCTCTGCTTTTTAATATGCTGTCTAGGTTGGTCATAGCTCTTCTTCCAAGGAGCAAGCGTCTTTTAATTTCATGGCTTCAGTTACCATCTGCAGTGACTTTGGAGCCCCCCAAAATAAAGTCTGTCACTGTTCCCATTGTTTCCCCGTCTATTTGCCATGAAGTGATGGGACCAGATGCCATGATCTTAGTTTTCTGAATGTTAAGTTTTAAGCCAACTTTTTCAGTTTTTTGAATGTTGAGTTTTAAGCCAACTTTTTCACTCTCCTCTTTCACTTTCATCAAGAGGCTCTTTAGTTCTTCTTCACTTTCTGCCATAAGGGTGGTGTCGTCTGTGTATCTGAGGTTATTGATATTTTTCCTGGCAATCTTGATTCCAGCTTGTGCTTCATCCAGCCTGGCATTTCGCATGATGTAATCTGCATATAAGTTAAAATTTTTTTGGGGGGGTGAATACTTAGGAGTCTGATTTCTGTTATTATGGTGAGAATGTATTTAACTTTATAAGAAACTATCAAATTGTTTTCCCAAGTGGCTATCATTTTGCCTTCTCACTAGGCTTGTAAGAAAGTTCTAATTGCTCTGCATCTGTGCCAGCATGTGGTTTCATCATTTTTTTCTTTTTCTTTTTAGCTATTCTAATAGGTGTATAGTGCTATGTCATTATGGTTTTAATTTAGACTTTCCCTAATGAAAAATAATGTTGAGTATTTTTCATATGCTTATTTGCCATCTGTATATCTTTTTTGGTGAGTTACCTATTCATATCTTTTGCCCACTTTGTAATTACGTTGCTTATTTTCTTCTTGCTGAATTTCAAACATTGTTTATATATTCTGGATACAAGTCATTTGTTAGATATGTAATTTGCAAGTATTCTCTCCAAGTCTCTCAAAAGAACTTTTGCAGAACAAGTGTTTTAAATTTATAAAGTTCAATTTGATACATTTTTCTTTTATGGCCTGGGCTTTTAGTATTGTATCTAAGGACTCTTTTCCCTAGTACAAGGTCACCAGGATTTCTTCCTGCTTTTTTTCTAGATTTTGCATAGTTTTAGGTTTTACATATAGGTCTGTGATCCATTTTGAGTTAATTTTTGTAAAGATGTGAGGCTTGGGTTGGTCTTTTTTTTTTTTTTCCTGTATTTGGATGTCCATGTTCTAGCACTATTTCTTTAAAGACTATCCTTTTTCTACTGAATTGCTTTTGTGCCTTTGTCAGAAATCAGTTGGTTGCATTTGTCCAAGTCTATGTTTTAGACTTTCTCATCTATTACATTTGTTTATATGTATATTCTTTTTTCAGTACCACACTGGTTTGATTTTTGTATTTTTTGGTTGGTCTTGAAATCAGGTAATGTGAACCTTCCAATTTTCTTCATTTCCTATCACTTTTAAAAAATGGGATAAATTCGACATGCAATGTGGTGTAAATTTAAGGTATACATCATAGTACTTTGATATATTAATGTATTGTGATATGGTTGCCTTTGTAATATTTATTACATTATATGCTTATAGTACCATATTATTGTCTATGTTCAGTGAACATACATGACATCTAATCAGATGGTAAAGAATCTGCCTGCAATGTGGAGATCTAGGTTTGATCCCTGAGTCGGGAAGACCTGGAGAAATAACTGGCTACTTGCCTGGAGAATTCCATGGACAGAGGAGCTTGGCAGGCTACAGTCCATGGAGTCACAAAGAGTCGGACGTGACTGAGTGCCTGAGCACAGCACACAGCATGATCCTATTACCTGTTTCTTAATCGTTTCTGGTTTATTTTCTGTGGGTCTCTTCCTTCACTTGTGTTTCCTGCCTAGAGAAGTTCCTTTAGTATTTGTTGTAAAGCTGCTTTGGTGGTGCTGAATTCTCTTAATTTTTGCTTGTCTGGAAAGCTTTTGATTTCTCCATCAAATCTGAAGGAGAGTCTTGCTGGGTAGAGTATTCTTGGTTGTTGGTTCTTCCCTTTCATCACTTTAAATATATTATGCTTTTCCATTCTGGCTTCTAGAGTTTCTGTTGAGAAATCAGCTGATGGTCTGATGGGCGTTCCCTTGTACATTGTTGTTGTTTTTGCACGTTTGATTTCTTTGGATCCCACATATGAGTGATGTTGTACAGTGCTTGCCTTTCTCTGTCTTGTCTGGCTTAATAGTATGTTCAAGGTTCATTCATGTTGTCACCAATGGCAGGATATATTCCTTTCTCATGGGTGAAAAATATTATATTCTGTATGTGAATCTTTTTTACCCCTTCATTTGTTGGTGGTCTTTTGGGTTGTTTCCATATTTTGGCTGTTGTGAATAGTGCTGTAGTAAACATGGGAGTGCATGTATCTCACCGAATTACTGTTTTCATTTCCTTGGGTATATTCTGAGAAGCAGAATTCCTGGAGGTAGGTCTAGTTTTAATTTTCTGAGGCCCCTTCATATTGTTTTCCACAGTGGTTGACTAACTTACGTTCTTTCTGGCGGTGTGTAAGGGTTTCTTCTTCACCACGCCTCACTGTCCCCTGTTGTCTCTTGTCGTCCTGACGATAGCCATCTTAACAGGAATGAGGTGATATCTCACTGTGGTTTTTGCTTGTCTCTCCCTGGTGATTAGTGATGTTGAGCATCTTCTCATGTGTCTGTTGACCATTTTGATGTCCTATTTGGAAAAGTGTCTATTTGGTTCTTCTGCCCATTTAAAACTATTTTTTTGGTTATTAAGTTGTATTAATTCTTTATGTATTTTGAATACTAACCCCTCATCTGATACATGATTTGTAAAAATTTTCTTCCAGTCTGTTGGCAATCACCTCATTTTGTTGATTGTTTATTTTGCAGGGCAGGAGCTTTTGAATTTGATATAGTCCCATTTGTTGATTTTTATTTGTATTGCTTGTGCTTTTGATGTCATATCCAAAAAAAAAATCATTCCCAAGACACATATCTTTGGGCTTCATCTCTATGTTTTCTTTAGGAGTTTTATGGTGTTAGGTCTTATGTTTAAGTCTTGGATCCATTTTGAGTTAATTTTTGTGAGTGGTATGAGTAAAGGGTCTAGTTTCATTATTCTGTACATGTTTCTCCAGTTTTTCCAGCACTATTTGCTGAATAGACTATCCTTTTCTCATTAGTTTTCTTGGTTCCCTTGTTGAATATTAGTTGACCATATAGGGTGGGATTTGATTCTGGACTGTCTATTTGGTTCCATTGGTCTAGAAGTCTGTTTTAGTGCCAATGCCATATTGTTTTTATCACTATGGCTTGCTGATGCTATGATCTTACATATAGGAAATCCCAAAGAGTCAATCAAAAGCTATTGTAATTAAGTAATTACATGTAATTGATGTAATTAATTGTAATTGATGATTTTAGTAAAGTGGCAGATAACAAAATCAACTTATAGAAATCTGTGACATTCTTTTACACTAATGAGGAAGCCTTGGAAAAATAAAACGATCCCATTCACAGTAGCATCAGAAACAATAAAATATTTAGGAATAAATTAACTGGAAAAGTAAAAGATCTGGACAATAAAATGACAAGACTTTGCAGAAAGAAGTAGAAGATACAAACAAAGAGAGAGATATCCCTTGTTCATGGATCAGAAGAATTAATATTGTTAAAATGACCATACTACCCAAAATGATCTACAGGTTCAGTTCAATCCACATCAAAATACCAAAGGAATTCTTCATAGAAATAAGAGAAACAAGCCTAAAATGTGTGTGAAACCACAAAAGACCCCTAACAGTCAAAGCAATCCTGAGAGAAAAGAACAAAATTCTTGATTTCAAACTATCCTATCAGTGTTTTGAACTCACTTCCTTTTTAAATCTCTAGGAAGGCATAGCAATTCACTTTCTCAATCAGCATCACAAATGCTGATGTTTTAGGAGCAGCTCTCACTGAAGACTTTTTTCCTGAAGAATGTGTAACATATGGCTTTGATCCCTGAATATGCAAATTGAAAGTATCATTTTCATTATTCCTGAATGTACATTAATATTATATATTGGCATTTGTCTGTATTATTTATGTACAATATTTGAATTTTCATAAAATATAATTGGATACACAGCAGCATTTAATTTGGGTTTATATTTAGTAAACTAATATTATATTGCATATTACAGTATCTATAAATTTCATTTTGGGATATTTTCCTATGATTAATTCTATATCTCTGCTTTTTTTCCCCAAGCTGCAATGCAGATAAAGATATTTTCATTTTATATTATTTAAACTTCAAAAATTATGTTGATAAGGACATGAGAGGGAAAAATCCACAGTTTTGCATAGGATTATGGGTTGTAGAGAATGTTATATGTCAGGAGAACATAGCCATTAATAGATACCATCTGCTGGAAAATAAATGACTTATCCATAGAGTCTCTGTTTAGTGTTTGGTTATTGTAAAGAAGTGGTTAGTAAAAGACAGGTAGTTAAATAAAAAACAATTTTTGGATATGAATAGCTTTTATTAAAAAAATGCAGAATAATTTGCAAGACTTTCGGATGTTTAAGCTTTAAAGCAGGTAGTGGGAATGCTGTTAGGTAATGAAATTAGAGTAGGAAGCTTGTTTTTTAACATGTTTTTGCGTATGTGCTAAGTTGCTTCCACCTGCAATGTGGGGGACCTGGGTTCGATCCCTGGGTTGGGAAGATCCCCTGGAGAAGGGAATGGCTGCCCACTCCAGTATTCTTGCCTGGAGAATTCCATGGACAGAGGAGCCTGGTGGGCTAGAGTCCATAGGGTCGCAAAGAGTCAGACAAGACTGAGTGACTTCCACTTTCTTAAGTTGTTTCAGTCGTGTCCGACTCTGCAACCCTATGGACTGTAGCCTGCTAGGCTCCTCTGTCCGTGGAATTCTCCAGGCCAGAATACTAGAGTTGGTTGCTGTGCCCGTCCCGACCCAGGGATTGAACCTGTGTCTCTTATGTCTCTTGCGTTGGCAGGAGGGTTCTTAGTGCCACTTGGGAAGCCCTCGCATGGTTTTAGTATTAGTTAAAATGTGCTAGCTACATCGTTGGGTAATTTGTGAATTTAAATAACTTTGGGGCCATCATATAAATATATCTCAAACATCTTTGCCTACCAAAGCATCAGGACTGAGTGCCATGGTACCTTGCCTTACTGACTTTGCTTTTGTAATTTCAGTATTTATATTCTTGTTTCTTTTCTATCTGAAAAGATGAAATTACTGGAACAAGAACTTCCTCTCTAAAACTAAAGATTTTTCACTGTCAGTTAAGTATGGTTAACCCTTGATATGATATTTATTTTAAACACTTCTGGTTTATGTGACAGTTTAGTAAAGTCCCCTTCTCCAGAGGATCTTCCCAACCCAGGAATGGAACCCAGGTCTCCCGCATTGCAGGTGGATTCTTTACCAGCTGAGCCACAAGGGAAGCCCAAGAGTACTGGAGTGGGTAGCCTATCCCTTCTCCAGCGGATCTTCCCAACCCAGGAATCGAACCAGGGTTTCTTGCATTGCAGGCAGATTCTTTACCAACTGAGCTATCAGGGAAACACTTAGTAAAGTCAAGTGAGTTTAAATTGAAGAACAAAAATCAAAGAAATTCAGGTTCATCATAATATATTGCATTTTATTTCTCTTCCATCACATTATTAACAGTACATTTGGGTAGAAGTAAGTTACTCATAAAAGTGTTGTTAGATGTTAAATTTTTTTACTTTTAAATTGAATTTGAAAAATATTCAGAGATAAAAATGCAGCTTGTTTATATTGTTGATAATGATAGGGAGACATGATTCACAAGGAGTTAGACACAGTTTGGCACACATTATGTTATGATTGGGCACCTCTAATGAAATATAGGAAAGTTCTCTACTTTTCAAATAATTGTTTTAGAAGTTGTTTTTATTAATAATAATGCTATCAACTGAATTTTTATAATGCTTGATCCAGTTTTTAACTCTTTTTCATACCTTTGCTTGCCTCTTCTTACATGATTCTCATAATAAACATGTGAGATAAGTCACTTAAATATCATTTCTATTTTACAAATGTGAAAAGTAAGATTCAGAGAACTGCTCATTTGTGTAGTGAGGACGTTGTAGGGTCGGAATTAGAATGGAGATAACGGATACGACATGTTTCGCACCTTGTTTGGTATTTAGAAGCTACAAAGTAAACGTTATGTGCTGTTTGAATATATTACCATCATTCTTATCAGGGAGTCTTTTTTTCGCATCATGCTAAACACTTTCTTTTAGGAACATGCTATTTTTGTATATGAAGTAATATCTGAAAACAGGTCTGGTGACAACTCAGTTTCATATTTCCTGAACTCACTTTTCTGAGTGAATCTTGTTTATTTAGTAATTAAATATGATAATGTATGAAAAAGCTAGCCAGTGCCACACTGTTAATCAAAGATGATAGTTCTTGGTCTCGTTTTTCTCAGACTTCTTTTTTCTGAGAGACTGAAATTTTAGCATACTGTATTGCAAAATTACTACTGTAGGTAAGAATAGCAAAATAACTTTACATAATTATTAATTAAATAAATGTTATATATAAGATTTATGGAACCCTCTGTTTCGTGCTGTGATCCTAACAAAGAAGTGTAATACTTATTTTCCTCAAAAAGTGTCAAAGTTAGTTGGAGAGGCACTATAGGAACATATGAAAAATTAAATAATAGAAGGTTTATCACGAGGTTGTACATAATTACTTGCCAAAAGAGTGCTATCAACTCAGAAGAGAAGGTGGTTAAAGTTTGAAGCCTTCGTAGAGGAGACTAGAGCCACCTGGGCTTTGTTTTCAGGATCTGAAAGCCCATAAGGAAGGGAGACATGAGACAGATCTGACTGATCATGCTAACTTTCTAGCAGTCTGAGGTAATATCTTTCAACAATCACTAAATCAAGCATCTTACCTGTATTGACAGTTTATTTTCAGTCAAATGATGAAGAGAACTCTTTTTCTTTTGAGGGCTTGACTTATCTCTTTGGATAGTTTTATAATTTGTATTGCCTTAGAAACTAGAGAATACACACAGGCATGTACCATTTTTGACACCTATTATTTTTGATGTGCTAAACTTCCAAATGAAATTAAAAGACGCTTGCTCCTTGGAAGAAAAGCTATGACCAACCTAGACAGCATATTAAAAAGCAGAGACATTACTTTGCCAACAAAGGTCTGTCTAGTCAAAGCTATGGTTTTTCCAGTAGTCATGTATGGATGTGAGAGTTGGACCATAAAGAAAGCTGAGCACCGAAGAATTGATGCTTTTGAACTGTGGTGTTGGCGAATACTCTTGAGAGTCTCTTGGACTGCAGGGAGATCCAACCAATCCATCCAAAAGGAAATCAATCCTGAATATTCATTGGAAGGACTGATGCTGAAGCTGAAACTCTAATACTTTGGCAACCTGATGCAAAGAACTGACTTATTTGAAAAGACCCTGATGCTGAGAAAGATTGACAGCAGGAGGAGAAGGGGAGGACAGAGGATAAGATGGTTGGATGACATCACGACTCAATGGACATGAGCTTGAGTAAACTCTGGGAGTTGGTGATAGATAGGGAAGCCTGGTGTGTTACAGTCCATGGGGTTGAAAAGAGTCAGACAGGACTGAGTAACTGAATTGAACTGAACTGAAACTTCCAAAATGAAGATAGTGTTTTTAAGGTAAGTAAATAACTATTATGGGATTTCAGTATATATATGGAAGACCAGATAATGAAATTGCTAGGTTGTGTGGTAACTTTTTACTTAACTTTTTGAAGAACTGCCAAACTTTTTCAAAAGTCTGTGCACACCATCTCAACATTTCCACTGACAGTGTATTGAAGACTCCAGTTTCTCCACAAAATGTGCTTTATTTTTTAACAGAGAAACATTTACATTGTAGGAAAACCAGGCAGATTTATGTGTATTATTTTAAAATACTACCATTGTATAAAAAATATAGGTAACATAAAAATAAAACCTTTTAAATGAAGTCCTTTGATGTCTATTTGTCACTCACTGTCCAGTTTGCAATTTGTCTTTTTGCCAACATAAAGAATGAGAACTCAGCAAGTAAAAGTGATTAAAAAAAAGTTTTATTCCACAGGGAAGTGTCTGATTTCTGGCCCAAGGTCTCAAAGTTCATGGGTTGCTGAAAGCAATAGATGTCCCTTAAAGCTTCTGTATTTCAGGAAGTAAGTGCGTGATTCATTAAGGGAAGAAGCTGTCCTGTTCCCTTCATTTTCAGTGCACTTTGGATTTATCAGAGTCATGGAAAACTAGTGAAATTAGATAGAATTTTTGGCATGTCAAAAAAATCTGTGTAGAAGATATAAAGTTTATAAAAATTTCAGGTTGTTAAACTTTTAAAAGATATTTTGAGGGGGAATTTGTGAATATTATTTTTTGAAATTAACACACCAAGGAGCAGATTATCTCAGTACTAGGAATGCTTTTGTTCAATTTGAAGGTGATGTTCCTTATGTTTGTTTGAAAAATATTAGCCTTTAATCTTCTTTGGTAAAGAACACCAGTTTTCTTTTTTAAGGCATATTTGCTCTTATAGTAATTTCCAGCCTTATCCTCAAACAAGCTTTGTTATTTAAGAAGAATTCATGGTAAATAATGCAATACCCCTGAAGGTCTCCCTGGAATATCAGAATTAATTTAAAATAAAATTTTGACATGTTGATAAGGTCCAAATTATATTTAGAAATTATATCTTTTTTGATTATTTTTTTCTTTGCTTTATATTTGTAAAGTTTTTATTAACTGGCTATTTACTCAGTGCTTATTATGGGTAAAGTGCTGTTCTAAGCACCAGGGAACATTTTATAAAGGATTATTTAATATGTTTAATACTTATTAAATACTTGAAGGGTATAAAGCATTATGACAGGCACCGGCGTAAAAAATCCCTGGCCTTTAAGAACTAAAACTCTATTGTATTTGAGGGAGAGCAGATAAACACACATGAAACAAGTAAGTAGCAGTGTAGGAATTAAGTGCCTAGTAGTTTAATTATGTTCAGAGAAGGTCAAGGTCAACATGAATAGGACTGATAGTAATAGGTGTCATGGAAGAGATAGACCCTGAAATGGGTTCAGGATATGGTTAGAACTTGAGTAGCATTAGGGACGGAGAAGGCAATGGCACCCCACTCCAGTACTCTTGCCTGGAAAATCCCATGGATGGGGGAGCCTGGTAGGCTGCAGTCCATGGGGTCGCACAGAGTCGGACATGACCGAAGCGACTTTGCAGCAGCAGCAGCATTAGGGAAGTCAGCACCTGGTGGTGCTAGAGACCATGGATGAATTATGAAAAGGTATAGTAAGGTTCATGTCTGGATAGCAGAAGAGCAGCCCATATCCTTTTTCATTCCAGTTGAGGATCCTGGGAAATGGTGATGTCTTTGCAGAAGGCATGTGGAAGTGTTGTGACTTGAAGGGGAAACCTTGGTTCAGTAAAGATAGAGTTCCAGCAGTAGGATTGGATTGACCCAGTTTGACATGAAACTAGCTTTGAAGTTTGGGGGTGAATAGTTAGTGCTGATGATCATTAGAATTAAGGTGGTAGCAATGGAGATGAATGAGGATGTGTTTTGTAGATAAGCCCCATTGTGCTTACGGATGGTTTTGATTTGGGAATGGAGAGGATAAGGTGAAAGAAGGAGGAATTAAGACTGATTACAAAGTTTTTGACTTGAAAAATTGGGCAGATGTTGGTTCAATTTACTGATATAAAGAAGACTATTATAAACATCTTTTAGGGCTTCCCAGGGCTTCCTGGAGTGTGAAGTCAAGTGGGCCTTAGGAAGTATTACTATAAACAAAGCTAGTGGAGGTGATGGAATTTCAGCTGAGCTATTTCAGATCCTAAAAGATGATGCTGTTAAAATGGTGTACTCAGTATGCCAGCAAATTCGGAAAACTCAGCAGTGGCCACACGACTGCAAAAGGTCCATTTTAATTCCAGTCCCAAAGACGGGCAATGCCAAAGAATGCTCAAACTACTGCACAACTGCATTCATTTCACATGCTAGCAAGGTCACGCTCAAAATCCTTCAAGCTATTTTTCAGCAGTACATGAGCCGAGAACTTCTACATATACAAACTGTATTTAGAAAAGGCAGAGGAACCAGAGATCAAATTGCCAACATCTGCTGGATCATGGAAAAAGCAAGGGAATTCCAGAAAAACATATACTTCTGCTTCACTGACTACGCTGCAGCCTTTGACTGTGTGGATCACAACAAACCGGAAAATTCTTAAAGAGATGGGAATACCAGACCACCTTTCCTGTCTCCCAAGAAACCTCTATGCAGGTCAAGAAGCAACAGTTAGAACCAGACATGGAACAACAGACTGGTTCAAAATTGATAAAGGAGTACATCAAGGTTGTATATTGTCTCCCTGCTTATTTAACTTCTATTCGGAGTACATCGTGCAAAATGCCAGGCTGGATGAATCACAAGCTAGAACCAAGATTGCTGGGACAAGTATCAATAACCTCAGATATGCAGATGACACCACACTAATGACAGAAAGTGAAGAGGAACTAAAGAGCCTCTTGATGAAGGTGAAAGAAGAGAGTGAAAAAGCCGGCTTAAAACTCAACACCAAAAAACTAAGAAAATGGCATCTGGTTCCATCACTTCATGACAAATAGACAGGAAAAAATATGAAAACAGTGACAGACTTTCTTTTCTTGGGCTCCAAAATCACTGTGGACAGTGACTGCAACCTTGAAATTAAGACACTTGCTTCATGAGAGAAAAGCTATGACAAACCTAGACAGTGTATTAAAAAGCAGAGACATCACTTTGTGACAAAGGTGCATATAGTCAAAGCTATGGTTTTTTAGTAGTCGTGTGTAGATATGAGCATGTGTGCATGCTAAGTTGCTTCAGTAGTGTCCAACTCTTTGTGCTTCTATGGACGGTAGACCGCCAGGCTCCTCTGTCCATAGGATTTTCCAGGCAAGAATAGTGGAGTGGATTGCCATTTCCTACTCCAGGGTATTTTTCCAACCCAGGGATTGAACCTGATTTTCTTACATTTCCTGCATTGGCAGGTGGGTTCTTTACCACTATCGCCACCTGGGAGTTGGACCGTAAAGAAGGCTGAGCTCCGAAGAGTTGATGCTTTCAAACTGTGGTGCTTGAGAAGACTCTGGAGAGTCCCTTGGACTGCAAGGAGATCCAACCAGTCCATCCTAAAGGAAATCAGTCCTTAATATTCATTGGAAGGACTGATGCTGAAGCTGAAACTCCAGTACTTTGGCCAGCTGATGTGAAGAGCTGACTCATTGGAGAAGACCCTGATGCTGGGAAAGACTGAGGGCAGGGAGAAGGGGGCAACAGAGGATGAGATGGTTGGATGGCATCATCGACTCAGTGGACATCAGTTTGAGCAAACTCTGGGATATAGTGAGGGACAGGGACCTCTGGCGTGCTGCAGTCTGTGGGCTGGCAAAGAGTCGGATATGACCGAGTGACTGAACAAAATAACAGAGTGCTCCCCAGATGGTGCAGTTGTATAGAATTTGCCTTCAGTGCAGTAGACGTAGGAGGCTTGTGTTTGATCCCTGGGTCGGGAAGGTCCCTTGGAGGAGAAAATGGCAACCCATTGCAGAATTCAGAGGAGCCTGGCAGACTGTAGTCTATAGGGCTTCAAAGAGTCGGACAGGGCTTAACGACTGAGTATTCGCACACACGCATGGGGCTTCCCAGGTAGCTTAGTGGTGAAGCATATGCCTGGCAATGCAGGAGATGCCAGTTTGACTCCTGGGTCAGGAAGATCCCCTGGAGGAGGAAATGGCAACCCACTCCAGTATTCTTGTCTGGGAAATCTCATGGACAGAGAAGCCTGGTGGGCTACAATCCATGGTGTCAGAGTTGGACATCACTTTGCAATTGAACATTATAAACAGATTTAATAGGAAAAACAGTGGTACTTGAGATGGTTATGAGGTATCTAAGGGAAGGTGCCTATTGCAGGGGTCCCCAAATCCCGGGCCATGGACTAACTGCGCAGCAGGAGGTGAGGAGCAGGTTGGTAAGTGAGCAAAGCTTCATCTGCTGCTTCTCATCACTCCCCATTGCTCGTATTGCCAACAGAAACATCTCTGCCCCTGCCCCTGCTGTCCATGGAAAAATTGTCTTCCACGAAACCAGTGCCTGATGCCAAAATGGTTGGGGACCACTGGCCTAATGGGCAGTCAGATCTGTAATTGTGGATTTCAGTAGAGCTACCAGGAATGAGGGAATATAATTGTTAAAAAATAATCAAAACTTTTAGTATTTATTCATGCATTGGAGAAGGAAATGGCAACCTACTCCAGTGTTCTTGCCTGGAGAATCCCAGGGACGGCAGAACCTGGTGGGCTTCCATCTACGGGGTCACACAGAGTTGGACATGACTGAAGCGACTTAGCAGCAGCAGCATTAATATTAGTGTGGTTTTCTTAATCTAACATTTGTCAGTAAGAACTTTAAAAATTTAAGTAGTTCATTATTTTAAAATCCTTAATTCAAATATCTCACATTGCTAATTCTAGTTATTTAGTTCAATATTGTCCCAGTTGACTGTTTTGATAACCATTAATATTTGTTATCTTGATTATAATTACTCAAGCCAAGAATGACTTAGGACAACATATGACAATTAAACAGTCTTTAGAGATTGCTTTTTTACTTACATGTAGACTTTACATGTATTCTTTTAAAAAATTGAGGTAGCTTATTTATAACATTATTTAAGTTTCACATGTACATTTTAATGCAACTTTGAATACACTATAGCATGCCCACCTCCACAAGTCTGGTTTCCATGCAGCACCATACAATTGACCCCTTTTTAACCATTTTGTCCTCCCCAGACTCTTTTTCTCTGGTAATCACTACTCTGTACTCTGTATCTGTGTTTGCTTTGGCTTGGTTTTTTTCATTTTTTTTTTGTTCTTGTTTGTATTTTGTATTCCACATGAGTGAAATCATATGGTATTTGTCTTTCTCTGTCAGACTTATTTCATTTAGCATAATACCTTCAAGGTCCATCCCTGTTGTTGAAAATGGCTAGTTTTCATCATTTTTTATGGTCTAATAGTATTGCATTGTAGGTATAGACCACATCTTCTTTATCTGTTCATCTGTTAATGGGCACTTAGGTTGTTTGCATATATTGACTCTTGTATATAGTGCTGCGATAAACATAGGGATGAACATATGTATGGTCCGGCCACTCAAGATGGCTGTTATCTTGCTCTCGGTACATCCCCTGTTTGACCAGTCCCTGCTTCACTCACATGAATATCCAGTTCTCTTAATTATCAGGCTTAATTAGCTCCTGGAAACTGATGAGCCCACCTGATGTCAATTCCCTCTATAAATGGTAGCCGCCGCCTCCCCTGAGTAGCAAAGACTGTTCCCACATCCTGCCCAGCATCTGCCACACATGGTGGGGTGTCACACCAGGACCCTTTGTGTACGATCCCTCTATCCAATAAATCAAGAGTCCCTAACTTCCAAGCTGCAGACTGGTACCTGCTGGTCAGAGCAGCAGCAGCATTTAGATTAGAAATAAAGTGCAGAATAATTGTAATGTGCTTGAATCATCCAAAAACCATCTTCCCCAACTCTCAGTCCATGGAAAAATTGTCTTCCATGAAACTGGTCTGTGATGCCAAAAAGGTTGGGGACTGCTTCAGCAAACCACTGATGTCTCTGTCACCACTAATGTCTCCAGGCTCTTCAGTGTCGAGGCTGGACAACTTTAAGACTTGCAGGGTGCAATGCAACAAGATATCTTTTCAAGTTAGTTTTTCCATATTTTGATTTATATGGAAAAGTGGAATAGCTGGATCATATGGTAGTTATATACTTATTTTTTGAGTAATTTCTATACTGTTTTCCATAGTGACTGCACCAGTTTACATTCTTACCAATAGCGCGTGAATTCCCGTTTCCTCCACATCTTCGCCAATACTTATTTGTTGTCTTTTTGATAATAGCCATTCTAATGGGCATGAGATTGAGACCAAGGGTAGTCCTCAGTTAGCTCCATTAAACTGTAAATTGCTTAATAAATAATTAACTGTAACCTGCCTTCATTGATCAAACTTCCTTTAAATTGTCCTCCAAGCATTATGTAGCCTAAAAGATGTTTGCCTGAGTTGGTTTTTCAGGAACTTGGAGTCAGCTGTGTCCAGTTAGAGTCTGAGCTGGTTAGGACTGGCGGGATCACCATCCCTCCAAATGGGCATGCTTGAATGTACACTCAGTGACCTCTTGACGTCAGAAGACCAAAAACTCCACCCTCAGAACGTGAGTCCCACGGAGAAGCACGTAGCTTAGTTGCGCCTGTGCAGACTGATGATACCTCACCTTTTTCTTATCTCCAATTACCTCGTGCTCCCCACACCTCAGCTTTACCCAGGACCGTCTCCAGCCCGTGGCCTTTGGGGAGGTGGATGTTAGATTTGTTCTCCCATCTCTTCGCTTGGCTGCCTCGTGAATAAACCCTTTCTCTGCTGCAAACCTCTGTCTCGCCATTTGGCTCGCTGCATCTCGGGCAGTCGGACCTGGTTAGGTAACGAGATGATATTTCATTGCGGCTTTAATGTGCGTTTCTCTGATAATTAGCAATGTTGAACATCTTTTCATGTTCCTCTTGGCCCTTTTCATGTGTACTCGGGAAAAAACGTGTATTCAGATGTCTCCCCCTTTTTTTTTAATCGAGTTGTTTGTTGTTGTTGAGTTGTATGAGTTCTTTTATGTTTTAGATATCGGCTGCTTCTACCAGGTACCCTAAAATGAAAATGGGCTGTGTAAGTCTAGCCTCTTAATTCTGTTTTCCAAAAATTCCATTGTGTTCCTGTTTTCTCTATATAGAGAGGAGTATTTTTGTCATATATTCTAGATTTTTATCAGTGTCTAGGTGTGTTTTAATTTCTCATCCTTATCCCAGGACTGTCTGTTTCCGGCTGCCTCTCTACCCTTTTATGCATTTCTGACAATCTAGCGTAGCTCCACCATCATGTTATACCACAATCATTGATTTATTTGCCTGTTTTCCTAGCACATGGAATTTAGTGAGTAATCAATAAATGTTTATTGAATGATAAATGAATCAGTAAAAAAGTTGACATCTGTTATCTTCTAAAAATTTGCTTCAGTAATTCCTTAATGAATAGACATAAGATTTCATGGGAGTTAGTTTATTTTCTAGTCTATTTCTAGATTAAAATCAAGTGCCTGCAGTTAAAATTTTTTTGTGTTCCATATTAAGTTTTGAATTATATGTACCTTGATGAGGAAAAAAGGACCAGAGCGCTGCTGAGGCCCACCCCACAATTAGCATTTTTTCCCCAGCACTGATGCTGTGCTTTGTGCAGCCTTCTGTCTTGGGAAAGAAGAAACTAAAATGAGAGTGTATTCTGAGAATCAGTCCCTTCTCATCTAGTAAGTAAGTAAGTGGCAGATAGTCAGATGGTGTGTGTTGTATTATTTATTTAATCCTTTGCTATTCTGACAAAAAATTGTCTTTTTACATATAGAAAAGCCTCTAATGCTGGTGTGATTTCTGTTTAAAAATAGGAAATAATTGTTACTGAGGAATAGAAGAAATTTTCTTTTTTTGAATATGTGTATGTATGTGAAAATGTACCAAAAATTTACAAAATATTTTAAAATTTCTGTATTCTACTTTATGTAAAGCTTCCACATAAGAGGATTTAAAACCTGTGCACATTGGATCTAAGCTGTTTGGCCCACTATTGCTCTGTCATATGTGGTTTTTTTGATATTTTAGAACATAGATCTTGGGAAGAAAAATAAATAGTTGTCACCAAAGGCTTTCTTTTTTTAAAGACGGGTTAAAATGCCCATTTGTTTCTTGATCAAATATATTATTTGACTTCTCTTCTTTTAGAAATTTCAAGAAATTGCTGAAAAAAATATGGAAAAATTGAACCGTATTGAGAAGTCACACGAACAATTGGTGTTTGAAAATTCCCACTTCAAAAACTTGTTATCCCAGACCAAAAGGGAAAAGACCTCCTTGCTGGTAGCCTGTGCATTGATGGCTGGCGCCTTCTATCCTCTCTACAGCCGATCATCTGCCTTATCTACACAGAGAGATTTTCTCCAGGAGCAGGTCAACACCTTTGAGTTGTTAAAATTGGAAGTTAGAACTCTAGCCCAGGCTTTGTCAACAGTAGAAGAAAAGAAGCAAGAGGAAGCCAAGATGAAGAAAAAAACATTCAAAGGATTGATACGTGTATTCCGGAAAGGTGTTATTGCAATTTTGGCAGCAAACAGACTCAAGATTTTGGGCCAGTCGTGTGTCTCTCTTTTTACCTGGATGGAGAGTTTCAGAGAAGGCATAGGCGTGTTAGTGTGTACAGGAGAGCTCAAAGACAAGCAAAAATTTCCAAGTAAGATCATTTGGGCTTTTAAAAATCTAACTTGAATGTAAGTGACATCCAAAGTGAATATGTTGGCTCATTATGCAAAGACTTTAAAAAATCGTTTACAATGTCAAATCGTGTAACATATCTACATATATAGGTATCAATAGATATATATGTGTGTATGAATAACTGTGTATGTATATGTAAGTTAGGTTTTGATTTTTATAAACATTAAAATATAAACAAGGTTGCTGCTAAGTCGCTTCAGTCGTGTCCGACTCTGTGCGACCCCATAGATGGCAGCCCACCAGGCTCCCCTGTCCCTGGGATTCTCCAGGCAAGAACACTGGAGTGGGTTGCCATTTCCTTCTCCAATGCATGAAAGTGAAAAGTGAAAGGGAAGTTTCTCAGTCGTGTCCTACTCTTAGCGACCCCATGGACTACAGCCTACCAGGCTCCTCCATCCATGGGATTTTCCAGGCAAGAGTATTGGAGTGGGGTGCCATTGCCTTCTCCGAAACAAGGTAGCAAGTATATATAATTTCAACTTTGTATAGCTTTATTATATTTCAGTGCTCTTTTCACAGTAAATTGAAGAGTTTGTACAGCGATTTTTCAGTAAAGTCAATCTAGAAACTTTGCCCTATTTAAAATTAATTAGTAGCATAAATTACTTTCACTTCATTTGAGTTAGTATAAAATGATCAGAGTTAAAAATCTATTGATGAATACAAATGGAGCAAATGTGAGTTTACAGCAAACGTCTTTTTGAATGCTTGACTCTTCCTTTTTTTTTTTTTAATCGTGGTATGGTTGCTTTACAATGTTGTGTTAGTTTCTTCTGTGAATCGCTATATGTATACATAAATCCTCTGCCTCTTGGACTTCCCTCCTACCCACTGATCTCACCGGTCTAGGTAGCCACAGAGCACTGAGCTGAGCTCCCTGCACTGTACAGCAGGTTCCCACTAGCTAACTCTTTTGCACATCAGTCAGTTCAGTTCAGTCACTCAGTTGTGTCCCACTCTTTGCTACCCCATGGACTGCAACATGCCAGGTCTCCCTGTCCATCACCAACTCCTGGAGTATACTCAAACTCATGTCCATCGAGTCGGTGATGCCATCCAGTCATGTCATCCTCTGTGTCCACTTCTCCTCCTGCCTTCAATCTTTCCCAGCATCAGGGTCTTTTCAAATGAGTCAGCTCTTTGCATCGGGTGGCCAAAGGATTGGAGTTTCAGCTTCAGCATCAGTCCTTCCAATGAATATTCAGGACTGATTTCCTTTAGGATGGACTGCTTGGATCTCCTTGCTGTCCACAGGACTCTCAAGAGACTTCTCCCAACACCACAGTTCAAAAGAATCAGTTCTTTGGTGCTCAGCTTTCCTTATAGTCCAACTCTCACATCCATACATGACTACTGGAAAAACCGTAGTTTTGACTAGACAGACCTTTATTGGCAAAGTAATGTCTCTGCTTTTTAATATGCTGTCTAGGTTAGTCATAATTTTTCTTGCAAGGAGCAAGCATCTTGGAACATATTTTGCACGTAGTATTTTACACATAGTAGTGTTTATGTGTCAGTCCTACAATGTGTGACTATTCTGAGGCAACAATTATTTCAATTTTTAACTTTTCAAAAGTAAGCTATTAAATAATATAAGTAGAACTAAAGAAAGTTTTCTTCTCTTTTTTTATGATGTCAGTTACCATTACTATTTATATATATATAAATAGAGTCAATAAATCTAACATTTATTATAGACTTCTCCATGGTGAAGGCAATGGCACCCCACTCCAGTACTCTTGCCTGAAAAATCCCATGGATGGAGGAGCCTGGTAGGCTGTAGTCCATGGGGTCGCTAAGAGTCGGACACGACTGAGCGACTTCACTTTCATGCATTGGAGAAGGAAATGGCAACCCACTCCAGTGTTCTTGCCTGGAGAATCCCAGGGACGGGAGAGCCTGGTGGGCTGCCGTCTATCGGGTCACACACACGTCGGACATGACTGACGCAACTTAGCAGCAGCAGCAGCATACTAGGTAAAGTTCTGTGTACAATTTTTGTTCTATTTCTTAAATAGCTAAACACTCTCATAATTTTTAAATGAATTTTAATACTTTTTTGTAGCATTGCATAACAGATTTTTTCTATTTTTGTAGAACATCAAAAGGAGCAGTTACGTTGTTTGCAAGCTCTCAGTTGGCTCACCAGTACTGACCTTCTTGTTGCAATAATCAGTTCCATGGCTGAAGTACAGGACGCTATTAGTAAAACAGGTATGATTCCCTTTTTTATGTCCTTGGAAAATACAAAAGTAAATGTTCAGGAATGCCTTTTGGTACAAATTCTGATAAACCTTCAAAGAAGAAAATGTATTTGTTTTTATCTTTCTTTTATTCAGATACAGAGAGATGATTAAATCTATATTTAATGAAGTAGTGAATTAATGCAATTTTTGATGTATTATTTTGTCTTTGTGGAGAAATGGTGAATACATCCACCTTTTAGCTTTTTTATTAAGAATTGCTGGTAACGTTCTTTCAAATGTTTTAGTATTCCTTTTGTTTCTGGCTGTGAATTTCAGACAGTTGAATAATAAGTGAATCAGTAGAAAATTTTCCTCTCTCATATGGCAGTGTGTTCTTTTGTTTGTTTGTTTAATTGTGTGTGTGTGCGCTCAATTGTGTCCAACTCTTGGCGACCCTATGGACTGTAGTCCACCAGGCTCTGCTGCTAATGGGGTTTTTCAGGCAAGAGTACTGGAGTGGGTTGCCATTTCCTCTTCCAGAAGATCTTCCTGACCCAGGGATTGAACCTGTGTCTTGTGTCTGCTGCATTGGCAAGTGGATTCTTTACCACTGCACCACCTAGAGTTAATTTGAATAGTCTGCTCTTTTCCACTAGATGACACCACCAAGAACCAGCAATTTCCAAAGGTCTAAAATTCAAGTTTATTTTCTTGTGGCAGATTGTGTGACTTGTTTATGTGAAAGTTTTAATGAAAACTGATTTCTCTGCACTAAAAGAGTAACATACAGTTACCTACTGCTTAAGTTATGTCATTGAACTAATTATGGTCATTTCAGCCACATTAATAGTAAAAAAAAAAAAAAAGTATAGCAGACTTCTTAATACTTGACTGTGTAAGAAAATGTATTAATGAAATAATTTGGGATTTATTTTAATTCTTTAAACAATTCTTCTGTGTAAATATGGATCATTTATTATGATTTCAAGCTTCTAAACCTAGGCTCCTATAGTACAAAATTTATGATTTAAAGATTGTTTTTAGATTTTGCCATAAATGTTGGTAAGAAATATGCATATTTTAATATATTGGCAAAACCTCAACATACTGGATTTGGAGTCTGAAATAAAAGTGTACATAAATATATTTTAAGACTATTGGTAGCAATAAGTATAGGTAAGAACTATCAAGTGGAAGGTAGACCAAGAATGGTGATTGTAAGTGCGTGCCTGCTTTCAGGAACTAGCTGCCTTTGATGTTAGAACCTGGTATACCTCTAGCTGGAGGAAATAGCAAGTTCAAGAAAACTTATTTTAGGGAAGGTTTAAATGTTGTTGCATAAAGAACACTACTTGGGTACATAAATAAGTACCCATTATATCTGGCTTCTATTACATAGTGTCTGTGAGATTTATTCACTTATTGTTTGCAGTTTTAAAATTTTGCTGTATTATGTTTCATTGTATAAATATACTACATGTATGAATTTATGTATCTGTTCTCTGGGTAATGGACATTTAGGCTTATTATAGATTTTGGCTGCAATGATAAACTGTTATGACTATTCAAAAAAAAAAGAAATAGCAAGTTCAAGAAAACTTATTTTAGGGAAGGTTTAAATGTTGTTGGATAAAGAACACTACTTGGGGCCTTCCCTGGTGGCTCAGTGTTGGAGAATCTGCCTGCCAGTGCGGAAGACATGGATTCGATCCCTGATACGGAAGGATCCCACATGTCATGGAGCATTTAGACCTGTGTGCCACAACTGAGCCTGTGCGCTAGAGCTTGGGAGCTGCAACTGCTGAGCCCTCACGCTGCAACTACTGCCCTCAAGCCCGCCTGCCCTTGAGCCCGTGCTTCGCAGCGAGACACCACTGCAGTGAGAAGCCTGCGCACTACAGCTAGAGAGTGGCCCCCACTCTCTGAAACTAGAGGGGGCCCACACAGCACTGAAGACCCAGCACAGCCAAAAGTTAAATAGATATATAAATTAACACTTTTTAAAAGAACACTGCTTAGAGAAGAGAAAAATGAGGGTTGCTTAGAGAGGGAAAATAATAGATGTATCAAAGTACTGAAGAATATTAGAAAGGATATGGCCCAGGCAGATAATTGTTACTGAACTAGTACAAAAATTATCAATGTGAACCTTGATATTATATTCATTCTTTCTAGTTATAAGTTGTGTGAAGTTGGGCAAGTTACTTAACTTTACCAGGCCTCACAGTCTTTACCTATAAATGAAGATAATACTGTCTTCCCAGTTGTTATGAGGAATTAATATGATAACGGTTGCTGAACATTTTGTATGGTACCTGGTGTATAGTGGGTGCTAAAAAATTGTTGTTCCCTTACCCCCATCTCAGCATGAAAGCAGCGTCTCGTGTTAATGAACATGAACACATGCATGTCTCCAGTATACATTTTTTAAACTACTAATTATTAATTTTCTGTTCTAAAATTGCTTAAGTGCTATTATACAGTGGAGGCAACATGGTGTAGGGTTAAGTATGTATTCTTCCTGACTTTGAGTACTGACTCATGCTCACCATGTGACATGGACAAGTTGTTTAAACTCTCTGTTCCCAGTTTCTTTTTTTTTATTTATTTATTTATTTATTTTTTAAATTTTATTTTATTTTTAAACTTTACATAATTGTATTAGTTTTGCCAAATATCAAAATGAATCTGCCACAGGTATACATGTGTTCCCCATCCTGAACCCTCCTCCCTCCTCCCTCCCCATACCATCCCTCTGGGTCGTCCCAGTGCACTAGCCCCAAGCATCCAGTATCGTGCATCGAACCTGGACTGGCAGCTTGTTTCTTACATGATATTTTACATGTTTCAATGTCATTCTCCCAAATCCTCCCACCCTCTCCCTCTCCAACAGAGTCCATAAGACTGTTCTGTACATCAGTGTCTCTTTTGCTGTCTCGTACACCGGGTTATTGTTACCATCTTTCTAAATTCCATATATATGCATTAGTATACTGTATTGGTGTTTTTCCTTCTGGCTTACTTCACTCTGTATAATAGGCTCCAGTTTCATCCACCTCATTAGAACTGATTCAAATGTATTCTTTTTAATGGCTGAGTAATACTCCATTGTGTATATGTACCACAGCTTTCTTATCCATTCATCTGCTGATGGACATCTAGGTTGCTTCCATGTCCTGGCTATTATAAACAGTGCTGCGATGAACATTGGGGTACACGTGTCTCTTTCCCTTCTGGTTTCCTCAGTGTGTATGCCCAGCAGTGGGATTGCTGGATCATAAGGCAGTTCTATTTCCAGTTTTTTAAGGAATCTCCACACTGTTCTCCATAGTGGCTGTACTAGTTTGCATTCCCACCAACAGTGTAAGAGGGTTCCCTTTTCTCCACACCCTCTCCAGCATTTATTATTTGTAGACTTTTGGATCGCAGCCATTCTGACTGGTGTGAAATGGTACCTCATAGTGATTTTGATTTGCATTTCTCTGATAATGAGTGATGTTGAGCATCTTTTCATGTGTTTGTTAGCCATCTGTATGTCTTCTTTGGAGAAATGTCTATTTAGTTCTTTGGCCCATTTTTTGATTGGGTCATTTATTTTTCTGGAGTTGAGCTGTAGGAGTTGCTTGTATATTTTTGAGATTAGTTGTTTGTCAGTTGCTTCATTTGCTATTATTTTCTCCCATTCTGAAGGCTGTCTTTTCACCTTGCTAATAGTTTCCTTTGATGTGCAGAAGCTTTTAAGGTTAATTAGGTCCCATTTGTTTGTTTTTGCTTTTATTTCCAATATTCTGGGAGGTGGGTCATAGAGGATCCTGCTGTGATGTATGTCAGAGAATGTTTTGCCTATGTTCTCCTCTAAGAGTTTTATAGTTTCTGGTCTTACGTTTAGATCTTTAATCCATTTTGAGTTTATTTTTGTGTATGGTGTTAGAAAGTGTTCTAGTTTCATTCTTTTACAAGTGGTTGACCAGATTTCCCAGCACCACTTGTTAAAGAGATTGTCTTTAATCCATTGTATATTCTTGCCTCCTTTGTCAAAGATAAGGTGTCCATATGTGCGTGGATTTATCTCTGGGCTTTCTATTTTGTTCCATTGGTCTATATTTCTGTCTTTGTGCCAGTACCATACTGTCTTGATAACTGTGGCTTTGTAGTAGAGCCTGAAGTCAGGTAGGTTGATTCCTCCAGTTCCATTCTTCTTCCTCAAGATCGCTTTGGCTATTCTGGAGGTTTTTGTGTTTCCATACAAATTGTGAAATTATTTGTTCTAGCTCTGTGAAGAATACTGTTGGTAGCTTGATAGGGATTGCATTGAATCTATAAATTGCTTTGGGTAGTATACTCATTTTCACTATATTGATTCTTCCAATCCATGAACATGGTATATTTCTCCATCTATTAGTGTCCTCTTTGATTTCTTTCACCAGTGTTTTATAGTTTTTTCTATATATAGGTCTTTAGTTTCTTTAGGTAGATATATTCCTAAGTATTTTATTCTTTCTGTTGCAATGGTGAATGGAATTGTTTCCTTAATTTCTCTTTCTGTTTTCTCATTATTAGTGTATAGGAATGCAAGGGATTTCTGTGTGTTGATTTTATATCCTGCAACTTTACTATAGTCATTGATAGTTCTAGTAATTTTCTGGTGGAGTCTTTAGGGTTTTCTATGTAGAGGATCATGTCATCTGCAAATAGTGAGAGTTTTACTTCTTCTTTTCCAATTTGGATTCCTTTTATTTCTTTTTCTGCTCTGATTGCTGTGGCCCAAACTCCCAAAACTATGTTGAATAGTAATGGTGAAAGTGGGCACCCTTGTCTTGTTCCCCCAGTTTCTTTACTTGTAAAGTGGGAATAGAATTACTCTTCTCAGAATTGTTTAGAGGACTAAATGAGTTAATTTGTAAAGCACTTACTTGTCTTTGTTTTCTATTTTACTAACTTTTCTTAGTTCAAATATTGGTCTTTATTTAGATTTATTGCATTAATTAATAATGAAATTTCATAAAAATGTAAATTTCAATTGAAAATACATTAGTTTATCTTAAAATTTCAAGGCTATTTACACATCCCTTACAGTTCCAATTGTTAAAACATGGTTTTGTTATAAATTAGTATACATATAAGGAGTAAGAAAAAATTTCTTTCTCTCTATCCACTCACTCTTCCTTCCTCCGTTCCATCTCTTGGAGTTTTCCACCCACTCATCCACCCACTAACAGACTGATAAGTGATATAAATGATATCATAGGCTGCATGCTTTTTAATGTCTTCATTTAAAAATTATTTTGAAACAGCCTCAGACTTATAGGATAGTTGCAGGTACACAACAGAGAATTATATTTTCTGAATGGTTTGCAAGCAAGTTGCTCACATGCTATTCCATTATTTGTTTCTGGTAATATTCTTCTAGAGAGTGATTGTGATATCTGGGTAATATATATCAGTTGGACGTTCCATCAGCTGTTTAACCAATTTACAGTAGGATGTTTTCATCCTAGGCCAGGTATCAAGAATATCAGTTCAGCTTTGATTTGTAATCGATTCTTTGTCCCTTGAATCATCTAATACTGTGAGTTGTATCTTGATTCTTTCAGCCATGTGGGACTCTGAAATGGCAGAATCTTGGGAAAGTCTACTTAGGACATGTGAAAATTCGGAAATGAAAGAGAATATTTCTTATAACTCTTTTTCTTTGTTCCCTCTTTATTTTTCTTTCTGAAGAACATGCTAAAAATTTAAATCATATTACTTGTCAGGTCTATGTATTGATGGCATCACTGTCACTTTTTTATTAACAGTATTGTGTTAGTTATGGCATCCAGTCCCATCACTTCATGGGAAATAGATGGGGAAACAGTGTCAGACTTTATTTTTTTGGGCTCCAAAATCATGGCAGATGGTGACTGCAGCCCTAAAATTAAAAGACACTTACTCCTTGGAAGGAAAGTTATCACCAACCTAGATAGCATATCGAAAAGCAGAGACATTACTTTGCCAACAAAGGTCCGTCTAGTCAAGGCTATGGTTTTTCCTGTGGTCATGTATGGATGTGAGAGTTGGACTGTGAAGAAGGCTGAGCGCCGAAGAATTGATGCTTTTGAACTGTGGTGTTGGAGAAGACTCTTGAGAGTCCCTTGGACTGCAAGGAGATCCAACCAGTCCATCCTAAAGGAGATGAGTCCTGGGTGTTCATTAGAAGGACTGATGTTGAAGCTGAAACTCCAATACTTTGGCCACCTCATGTGAAGAGTTGACTCATTGGAAAAGACCCTGATGCTGGGAGGGATTGGGGGCAGGAGGAGAAGGGGACGACAGAGGATGAGATGGCTGGATGGCATCACTGACTCAATGGACATGAGTTTGAGTAGACTCCGGGAGTTGGTGATGGACAGGGAAACCTGGCATGCTGCAATTCATGGGGTCATGAAGGGTCGGACACAACTGAGTAACTGCACTGAACTGATTGTGTTAGTTTCTGGTACATAGCAAAGTGATTCATATATATATATATACACACACAAATATATACTCTTTTTCATATTCTTTAGTGTTTATTATAGAATATTGAGTACAGTTCTCTGTGCTATAAAGTAGATCTTTGTTGTTTCTCTCTTATATATATATAGTAGTTCATATCTGGGTTTCCCTGGTAGCTCAGTTGGTACAAAAAACCACCTGTAATGCTGAAGACCTGGGTTTGATCCCTGGATTGGGAAGATCCCCTGGAGAAGGGAACAGCTACCCACTCCAGTATTCTAGCCTGGAGAATCCATGGACAGATAGTCCATGGGGTTGCAAAGAATGGGACATGACAGATGTCTGCTTATCCAAAACTCCTGGTTTATCCCTCCCCCTCCCCCTTTACTAACCATAAGTTTGTTTTCTATGTCAGTGAGTCTGTTTCTATTTTGCAAGTAATTTCATTTGTATCATATTTTAGATTCCACATATAAGCGATATCATATATTTGACTTTCTGACTTAGTTAGTATGGCAGTCTCTAGCTCCATTCATGTTGTGGCAAATGGCATCATTTCATTCATTTTCACTTTTTTTCTTTTTAGCTCTAGGAAAGCTAGTACCTGTATGGCAATACCAAGTAGTAACTTCTAATATATTAAATAGTAGCTATTGCTTCTCCTGTTATCTTTGTTCAAAGCTTAAATATATCAGTTCAGTACTCTTTTAGAAAGTTAGGTGCTTATCTTTTTTAGAGTGAGTTCTGAATTAAACTATTAACTATTTATAGGAGAGAAAATTAAACATGTTGGATATATAATAGAATATTGATTAGGAACCTGAATTCTAAATTTGAATCTGGGTTCCACTGCTTACTGCATGTGTGTCATTGGGAAAATCACTTCATCCTTTTTCATTCTCACTATCTGTATCTGTAAAATTTGGCCAAGGAAAGTTCCTAGCTCATAGTTACTCAGAGTAAATGCATCTTTCTAAGTCCCTTGTGTATGTCATTTTCCAATAAATGTCATTTTATCTCTTTTTTTGTATCCTGATGTCTCAATGGAACCTGTATATTACTGTATACCTTTTCTTGAAGCTGCAAGTTCAACAATGGTGACTTGAATTCACTACTCAGAAAGTAAAGTGGTTGCTAAAGGTAGTTGGCCCTGCTGCCTTCTTAAACTTTGACAATGTATTTATAGGCAGTGGGCAAAGACCCCAGTTTCCATGTTGTCTCTGTAAATACTGGACAGGTGGCAACCTTCTTGCCTTCATTAAAGTGTTTGCCCACTTGAGATAAATTGCCTCTTCCAGGTATCCAAATGGTGTGCCTGCAAGAGATCATTTACCTCAAACAGGGGAGAATGTTACTTCCACTGAAGGGCTAGGATATCAATCATGATAGGAATGGACTGAAGAACCCTATAGATAGCTCAACTTTTTTATGTAACTTGTTCAGACCGAATTTCTCAACATATAAACAAATGTGCTGATTTGCTCTGAAATATCTCTGAATAAATACAGGTGTAACTGATTATGAATAGAATGTTCATGCATTTTGTTATACACTTCAATTATAAGTGAATCTTAATTATCTAGAAGATAGGTGACTCAGATATACATGCCCCTGCTACCACTACTCACAACTTTCTTTTGTTGTATACTCTACGTTAACTTTGTAGAGGTCATAGCAGCTCTTCCACTCAAAACTCGGAAATCTAGGCTGTCTTTGGCACAACATTGAGGTTTCATATTAGGAAGTTCAAAATGGCAAGTAAAGATATTTGTATTAGCAAGTAGTTATTGGTTTATATTTTAAAACTTAAAGACTTTATTGAATCCTAACAAAGAGTACAAAGAGACATGTTGAAGGGTCAAAGAGCCACACTCGAAGTGTGGCTGTGGACCAGCAACCTCAGCATTAACAGTGATATGCTAGAAGTACAATCTCATGCCAGAATGTGCGTTCTAAAAAGATGGTCTATATACACAGTAAAGTGTGAGAAGAAGTAATTTACAGAATTTTGTTAAACACCTAATGTCATTCATATCTCAAACAAGTACAGTCTGACCAGGGATCATTTTTAACTCTTGAGCTACTCGTGTCTCCTTTGAAGGAGGCTACATTTAACTTCCCAACGTGTATTTTGTGGCTTTAAAAATGATTATGTTTGCCTTTTCTTGTATTTTTCAAACATTTTGAAAATTTTCAAGCATATAGAAAATTTGAAAGGATTTTATGATGAACAGTTATTTTGTTTTTTTAAATTAAAATTTATTTGCCTGTTTTTAAGAACACTTTTTTTAAAATTTAAATTTATTTATTTTAATTGGAGGTTAATTACTTTACAATATTGTATTGGCTTTGCCATACATCAACATGAATCTGCCACGGGTGTACACGTGCTCCCCATCCTGAACCCCCCTCCCACCTCCCTCCCCGTACCATCCCTCTGGGTCATCCCAGTGCATGAGCCCCAAGCATAAGAACACTTTGGAATGAATAATTTATCTTTGGAAGTGTTCGTGACCATGTCAAATTCCAGGGTCACAGTTCCATAGTGTATATTTATTAGTTAAAATAATTTACAAGGTCAAAATTATTTTAAGAAACATATATGAAGCTTTAACATATTTTTGCAACTTACAGATAGTTTGTGGAAACTTTTAGGAGCCATAGAAAATTTGATTGAATATCCAGATACTATCTAACAAAGCAGCACAATTGTTCTTTTAATATTTTTTTGCAAAAGAACAAAAGAAAAAATTTCTTCTCAGATCTATTCTAAAATAATACATGTGTATTAAAAATATTTTTAACCCCCACCTTGTTCCAGAAAAAAGTTATGGCAGCATACAGGTATTTATAAAATATCACTTTAAGTGAAGATAGCTTCTTGTAATCCCTCTCTGAGAGTATGATTAATATTTGTGTGTACTTCTTTCAAATTCTGTGTATATTTCAATATGACCAGATCGTCCTATGCACCATTTTTGTTGTTCTTTTTTCATGACTTATTTTCAATGACTAATAATTGTGTAATCTCATTGGCTGTTGTAAGGGTTTAAATGAGTTATTGCGTGCTGGCGGTGCTTGGTTTGGCACATGTCTTTGTATCAACAGCAGTATTAGTCTTCATTTCTTACTTTAGGAATCAGCTCTTTAGCTTGGTATACAAAACCCTTCTCGCTCTGATTCTCATTTTTTTTGTATGGTTTCACCTCTCTGCACTCTCATTAATAAACCTACAGTTGAGCTAAACTGAGCTGCTTGCTGTTCCCCAGATATAGGACGCTCTGTTATGTCTCCAAACATGCAGAGCAAACTATTTTTTTTTGCTACTAGACCCTAAGAGGAATTTATTACATGGATTATCATATTGGAAGTATTGAATAACATCACAGTTTATATCTTTAAAAGCTGCTTCATGAAGATACAGAAGTTTTTTTCTTGCTAGTGTTACTTATCTTCAGTGAAAACTGAGAGCATATTATAATAGTTTTTAGAGTGAAGTAGTCCAGGGATGTAGCTTCCTTACTATTTAAGCTGATGGAAAGGTAGAGGCTCAAGGATGAAGATTTATGATTGAGTAGTATATTTATTAGATAAGGTGTGTCAGTCGCTCCGTCGTGTCTTACTCTTTGCGACCCCAGGGACTGTAGGCCACCATCCTCCTCTGTCCACAGAATTCCAGAATACTGCAGTGGGTAGCCACTCCAGTCGGGGGGTCTTCCTGACACAGGGACTGCGCCCAAGTCTCCTGAATTGCACGCATATTCTTTAATCTGGGGTTCACAGAACCTTTCTCAAAGTGTTCTATGGATAGAATTCAGAGGGGGAGTGTTGATGGACGTGAATGAAAAATAATTACATCTTGGTTTACTAACCATTAATGAACTTCAACATTTCCTTCAGTTATGCATGGTGATGACGGACCATGATAATATTAACAGCATGGTGACTTAGTTGCTAATTAAAATCACAGCTACTTTAAAATTATAATATAATTGTTACAACTATCTCTAGATATTGTTTACGCTCATCCTTTGGTGCTCAGTAATAGACTTTCACACACATGGTTTGTTATCAGTCTCTGTGTATAGCTGGATACTGATGCCGTGCAGCTGACCACATACCAGGACGGCACCAAGCCTAGTGGTTGTTCCTCCATCCAGTGGAGCTTCTGTGTTCTTCATTCTGTTTTGCTTTCCAGGATTCCCTAAGTAAAAAATTCTGTTACTTCTTTGAAAGAGCAACCTGTAAGCACCTGGAAACATTTCAGAACTCTTTCAAAAGTGTTAAGTTCCTTCTGTCTTCATAGCATCTAACCCGAATCATAGATTCACAATCTTTTTAACTTTGTGATTAAATTTATTGAATAGATTGACCTAGCCAAAGATGAACTCACTGAATTTTGAACAAAAACTTTCCACAATAGATTCTTAAAAATTTTCATTGAAGTATAGTTGATTTACAGTGTTATATTAGTTTCAGATTTATAGCAAATAGATTCAGTTATACATATATATATATTATTTATCAGATTTTTTTCCTTATAGATTATTACAAAATACTGAGTATAGTTCCTTGTGTTATACAGTTAGTCACTGTTGGTTATGTATTTTATATATATGTTAAGAATTTGAAAGCCTTGGTGTATTCTAATATTTTTTGAAAAATGCCTACCTCTGCCTTGTAAAGTGAACTATAGGAACTTTAATTATATTTGTAGCAGTATATTCTGTGGGTTAGGATTTTCATCACTTCTAAATATTAAAAACTGATGCGAGCCTGACATGTTTAATGCCTTCATAAAGATTAGCTCATAGGTCAAGGTTCTTAGGATGGCTAAGCAACAACTTTCACATGCTATTTAAAAATATTAATTTTAATTAGTCTATATTTTAAATATATTATCTTATATATAATACATTCAGTTCAGTTCAGTCACTCAGTTGTGTCTGACTCTCTGTGACCCCATGTACTGCAGCACGCCAGGCTTCCCTGTCGATCACTATCTCCCGGAGTTTACTCAAACTCAAGTCCATCACATCGGTGATGCCATCCAGCCACCTCATCCTCTGTTGTCCCCTTCTCCTCCCACCTTCAGTCATTCCCAGCATCCGGGTCTTTTCCAGTGAGTCAGTTCTTTGCATAAGGTGGCCAAAATATCAGAGCTTCAGCTTTAGCATCAGTCCTTCCAATGAATATTCGGGACTGATTTCCTGAAGAATTGACAGGTTGGGTCTCATGAACCTTAAAATCATTTGATAACTGCATTTTAATAAAATTTGCTTTCATTGTAATTCTATATACTTTGACTTAACATGTTTAAAAGTAATATTATAAGAAGGGGATCCATAGGTTTTATCAGGCTACCAAAGGGGTATATGGGACCAAAATGACCAATAACCCCCTGCTTTTGATAATCATTCCCCACAATAGCATTTGTCTAAGTCAAGGTATGTTTTTGAGTACTCCTGTTATTGGTCATTTATATCTATAGTATTATTTATAAATAGTACTGATAGAAACAAAAGCTACTGATTTTTAATCGGTGTTATAGATCCCATCTCCACATTGCTTAGCACAGTATCCTCATACATATGAGTTGGTCTATCACTAACTGTTTAATGAATGAATGAGGAAGGCAGTTATACAGTGCTTTTTTTTTTAAGCTTTATTTATTTTGGTTGCACCCTGTGGCATGTGGGCTCTTAGTTCTTCATCCAGGGACCATGCCTGTACCCCATGCAGTGGAAGTGTGGAGTCGTAACCACCGGGCCACGGGGAAGTCCCAGTGTGCAGTGCTTCTCAAAATATTTGTGTTATTTCTGGAAAAGTGTTTGTGCCTGATAGAAAAACTTGACACAGTATAGAAACTTGCACAGAAGAAATAAAAATCACCCAAAAGGCTATCCCTATCATTCTTAACACTTGAATGATTTCTACAAATCTTCCAGACATGTGTGTAAACATATATACATACCAACACCTGCAGCTGTATATGAGGAAATCATATAATCATGTCTCATTATAATTTTTTTTCCATTCAGTGGATAATAAATTTCTTTCTATGTCAGTAAGATAAGTGTACTTCATTAATTATATCTGATCACATACTACTCCATTATTCTTGCCTGGAGAATTCCATGAACAGAGGAGCCTGGTGGGCTACAGTCCATGGGGGTCACAAAGAGTTGAACATGACTCAGCAACTAACACTTTTACTTTTCACTTATTCTATTGTTTATATGTATATAATTTACTCTGAGAATTCCCTATTGATGGAGATTGACATTTTTTCATATTTTTTTACTATTTTAAGTAATATTATAATAAACTGTGCTGTGATTAGCATATTTGTACATAAAAGCATTTTATACTTGTGCAATTATTTCCTTGGCTAAGTCCTAAGAAATGAGCTTGCATGTTTTACATTTGGAAATTATAGTCTGTCTTCCTTTCATAAAAGTTTCTTTGCATTACACTTCCATGAACAGCACTTAGAATTCTGATTTTCACATTATATCTTTGGCACACAAAGTTTTGACAGTCTTTTTCATCTTTATCAATTTGAAAGAGGTAAGAAAGCTCTATGTTATTCCTTATTTATAATTTGATTGTTAGGTTGCATATCTTTTCATTTGTTCTATACCCATTCATATTCTTTTACAAATTAACTCATTATGTTCATATATGGGAGTGTGTGTTTGTTTCAAATATAATTATAAGAACTCCTTGTATATCACGCATATTAGCATTAAGACTAGTGGTCGAAACAATTCTCTATGGATTTTTGAGGATATTGACCTTAGTCGTACAATATTGCCCCTTCTGTTGGAAAAGGTAATTGCAGAACATAGAGTCCTCTTCTTTCTTGAAAGACTTATGCTGTTAGGGGAAAGTGATGAACAAATGTATTTAGCATAAACAAGAATTTGTTAAATGTAACAAGTCAAACATTTTAAACAGTCCAGACAGGTTTAGACCTGAGGAATTTCAGTGACTTTATTTTCCCTCTTATTTCTGTATTATTACACAAATAATTCTACTACTATGTCACTGGAGGATTTTTTTGTTTCTTCATTTGTTTAATATTGAATTAATTGTATTCTATACTGTATGATGTGAAGTAAATTGTAAAAACACTTCTTATTCATCAAAGCATAAATCATTTATAAAATAATATGCTTTCTGTAATTCATTGAAAGTAGCAGTCAGAAACTTGGAGTGTATGCCTCTTTCCCACTTCTTAAAAATTCAAAAGAATGCCTTGTGAAATTATTTTGCCACTTCATTTCACCTTTCAGAGTGGTTAGTGTCTACACAACACATTGCTGTGATACAGGAAAAAAACCCCTACCATTCATTAAAATTTAATTATAGTTGTTTTTTCTTCTAAAGGGTAAAAGGTTTATTACCTTTGTATTCCTAAAAATTTCTTATAACAATGAGCCTTTATCTCCTTTATTTAGAATAACTTTTGACGTACTATAAAAGCTAATGTTAATCAACTTCTCTTGGGATCATTGAATGCATTCTCGTATTCAGCATTGTTGCAGCTACTATAGAAGCAAAAAGAAATATAACTTAATCCAACAAACCTGTTAAAAATACCTAAATATGCTAGACTGGCACTGTGAAGACAAAAAAAGTCTACTAGATGAAAATAATGAAGGAGTTGCAAGCTTGCTGGAGAAACCGGGAGTACATATATAGACATCGGAATTGATGTGTTATATTGAATGTTATAATACATAAATTTTACTGTTTATTCAATTATTTAACCTGGTAAATACATCCTGTAGTTTTGTAACTCTTTACAGTGTTCTGCATTATGTGTTTATTCTACATAAACCTACTAAGTTTTTTTATTCATGATTTATTTAAGGAATCTGTTTTGAAAAGAACTGAGTATTGTAATTATACTTTGTGTGCCTTCTGTCCATGGGCTTCTCAGAGAACATACTTACGACAGAGGACATATTTTAAACTTACTCTTCCTTATGTTCTTAGAAGCCGAAGCATCAACAGCTGAAAGAAATCAGTTCTACATGGAGGATGTTTTATCCATGTAGATGTTTTATAAGACTTGTATACTTTTATCCAGTTAACAATTTCTAGTTTACATGTAACTTCTAAGCAGTGTGGTTCTCTGATTCTAACTGAGGCATACATTTAAAAATTAATCTTTCTTTTCATAAACTGAGGAATAAAGAAAGAAAACAGGCTCAAATTTTTGAACATAGGGCTTCTGTGAGATGACAGTTTCTGACATAGAAAACCACTGATGGGCCAGCTTCTCAGTCAGCGTTACTCTCCAGTGCCCAGCCATGTGTGTTCTTAGAATTAGGAAACACTTTTCTCTTGGAGAAAACTAGCCAAATGCTCTTTTTGCTCTTCTGATGTGTAGACAAGATTTAAATGAACTCCCAACAGCAGAGGAGCTTGAAATGTAGAGTGGTATACTGCTTCATTTAAACAGTCTCTTCATGTTTGCCATTTCACATGGATAGTATCGTAAGACAAGTAATGACAGATGAAGACCTGCGTAGCAGAGGGAAAACTAAATTACACGACTTTTATTAAGGCATAAGTAAACCTATTAACCATTATCTGGAATACCAATTAGTAGAAAGAACACTGACGATTTTATTTATCAGCGTTAAACACAATTATTAATTACAGACCTGATGAATCTAGCAGCTAGCAGGTCATGTTGGATATGCTGGGACCTTAAGTCCATTATATGAGAGGAATGATTGCCAAAATCCTCTGGGAAAATGAGTAATGGTAGTTGTAAAATTTTAATTGCCTTGGAATAAGGCAAATTATATTTTCTTTTCTGATAATACAAATAGTGTGACATTAAGGTAATAAGCTTCAGCAGCTATAAATAGAAGATGAATTTGTTAGGTTTTAGAACAAAAGATTGATGATGACTTTTTAGTGTCATAGTGCTTAGTATGAAGGAATACTGTAAATACATGCAGATTTTCTTTAGATACATTATTTAGTAGGTGAGCTGTTTCCTACTCAGTGAAAATTAGTATCAGAGCTTCTTGAATGGATTGCTATTGGTTAATAGGAATTATATAATTGAGAAAACATTTTCATTATGTTGTGGTTGGCAGTATTGTGAAATGAACATGCGACAAGTCCCGTTTTTCTGTGCCTTTTTTCTTTTTCTTTTGAAGATCCAAATTCCAGAATTTGTGGGCATTTACTTATAGGGGCAGCCAAGAATTCTTTCGCAAAACTCATGGATAAAATTAGTCTGGCAATGGACAGTATGCCTTTGCATAACAACAGGAGCATTACATATGTAGAAAAAGACTCCCTGGTTCAGAGGCTGGCCCGTGGACTTCATAAAGTAAACACATCGGCCCTGAAATATGGCCTGCAAGGCCATGTGCCCATTTTGGTATGTATGCAATTTCATTAAATAGGGATTTTAGAACTTGTAAATTTAATTCAAAATCAAGTTTATTTGTAGCCTAAATTAGTTGCACACAAGTATATGCAAATTCTTTTAGATTTCATGTAATCATTTAATATGATAAATGAAAGCACCTCCAAATAAGTGTCAGTAATATCAAACTACAAAAGTTCTGGCATGAGTTCTGAATATACTGTTCTCTCTAAGTATGCTACAACAGAATTGTGTAGGAATTAATTGATTATTACATTTTCTAGCCATCTAGATTATTTCTTTCCTTCAGTTGTTCATTTCATGTAAGGCACATTATTGGTCACATAAAAAATAAAGCTTTCACTTAAACAAGTTTTAGTAAGAGCTGATATTGTTATCTGTGTATTCCAGGTTACATTTAACTTGGTAAAATGGTCATTGCTGTGGACCTCTTAGAAAATCTGTAGTGCCTTCTTGTAAAATTGTTCTTGTTTGACAACAGAAAAGCACAGCATCATTACAGAAGCAAATATTTGGATTCACACAAAGGCTGCATGCAGCAGAAGTGGAGCGTCGCTCACTGCGCTTAGAGGTCACAGAACTGAAACGGAATCTGAATGAAATGAAGAAGGAGCTTGACAAAACCCAGGGTCTCCAAATGCAATTAAATGAATTTAAGCAGTCTGTAAGTATATCTGATTTTAAAACCGTTGCTTCGGTAAGTGCTTCTCTGACATTAAATATGTTTTGTATACATATAATATGTATATAAAATGTCAGAGAGCAAATGCATGTTTGTTTTTATTAATTTTTTATATTTTTCAGATAAATTAGTCCCCTCAATAGAATTTCTTTAGAAAACTTCCCTTCTAAAATGCCCTAACATAGCTTTGTGCAGTGGCAGTATCGTAGCCAATGAGGTTTATCCGAGGCGCGATTATTGCTAATTGAAAACTAAAATGCCCTAACATATATATGGAATTTAGAAAGATGGTAACAATAACCCTGTATACGAGACAGCAAAAGAGACACTGATGTATAGAACAGTCTTTTGGACTCTGTGGGAGAGGGAGAGGGTGGGATGATTTGGGAGAATGGCATTGAAATATGTATAATATCATATATGAAACAAGTTGCCAGTCCAGGTTCGATGCACGATACTGGATGCTTGGGGCTGGTGCACTGGGACGACCCAGAGGGACGGTATGGGGAGGGAGGAGGGAGGAGGGTTCAGGATGGGGAACACATGTATGCCTGTGGCGGATTCATTTTGATATATGGCAGAACCAATACAATATTGTAAGGTTTAAAAATAAAATAAAAATTTTAAAAAAATGCCCTAACAATACACTTCCGGAGAAGGCAATGGCACCTGACTCCAGTACTCTTGCCTGGAAAATCCCATGAACAGAGGAGCCTGGCGGGCTGCAGTCCATAGGGTCCCTAAGAGTCAGACACGACTAAGCGACTTCACTTTCACTTTTCACTTTCCTGCATTGGAGAAGGAAATGGCAACCCACTCCAGTGTTCTTGCCTGGAGAATCCCAGGGACGGGGGAGCCTGGTGGGCTGCCGTCTATGGGGTCGCACAGAGTCGGACACGACTCAAGTGACTTAGCAGTAGCAGCAGCAACAATACACTTCAAACTTGCTAAGAGATTAGAACTTAAATGTTCTCATCACAAAATGAAATAATAATTATGTGACTTGATAGAGTAGCTAATGCTGCAGTGGTAATTGTTTTGCAGTTTAGATGTGTTTAAAATCAATATGTCATACATCCTAAACTTAAGCAATGTTATATGTTAATTAAATAAAAAGCACAGAATCATTAAAATCATCTCAGTAAAGAAAACTGAGAAAAAAAAAGTTACATCAGATGCTTAAAGGAGTACTGATTGTCTGTCAGCAGAGCTCATAGCCCTGTTAAAACATGACTGTGACTGAAACATAGGAAATGATATGGCTAACTGCTAGAGCAAATAAACTTTAGTCGAGTAACTTGTTTGCAGAAAATGCAAAGCATGTGCACCAAGAAATGTTTAGTGTGAATTACTTTCACTGAAGTGTAGAAATAAAAATAGGATTAATTGAAGTAATAATTGAAGGAATGAGATATGAAATTTTTTATATTTGGCATACAATTATGTAGTTTAACATTGTGATGATTTCTAACATTTTATGATCATATTGACTATCATGCATCAGGTACTGACCCTAACTGATTCATTTAGTCCTCTCATGTCAATAATAGTTCAATAGTACTTTTATCCTTTTTTTTTTTTTTTTTTAAACAGGTAAAGGATGTAGGATACAGAACAGCTAAGTAACTTGCTCTAAGTCACACAGTATGTGGAAATTATGGGATTTGAAGCTCATAATTCTGACTCTAAAACTCAAACTTTTAACCACTTCACTATAGTGGTTAATGTTCATATCTAGCTATATTAATAAAGGATTATTATACTAAACTGTATAAATGGCAAAATGTTATTTTCCTCTTAAAAAATTGGGGAGTGTGCCTCAAACCATCATCTTTCATTTAATTTAGTCAAAGTGTGTAGGAGGCAAACAGAGTAGTTTCTTCAACTTAGTCTAAAGTTGAAACGTAGAGGGATACATCATACCTGCTGAAAGTGTTTCAGTACTTGTATTGTTTTGGAATACCATGTTCATCTACTGACACTTGTTCTTTGAAAGCTAACTCCCATTATCTTTTTCTTTTTTAGATATTCTTAGCTCCACACGTGGAGAAGGCGATGGCACCCCACTCTAGTACTCCTGCCTGGAAAATCCCATGGACAGAGGAGCCTGGTGGGCTGCAGTCCATGGGGTCATTAAGAGTCAGACATGACTGGGCGACTTCATTTTCACTTTTCACTTTCATGCATTGGAGAAGGAAATGGCGGCCCACTCCAGTGTTCTTGCCTGGAGAATCCCAGGGACGGGGGAGCCTGGTGGGCTGCCGTCTGTGGGGTCGCACAGAGTCAGACACGACTGAAGTGACTTAGCAGTAGCAGCAGCTCCGTACAACTGCTTTCACACACTATCTCTTTCTTATTCGGCATTGCTATACTTGTTTGACCCTATTTGTTCACAGAAGAGTGAACCGAATTGAGCCAATCTCTGGGAGGGATACGTGGACAAGAGAGGGGCTAAAGTTAGCTAAGTTTTTAGGTAAAGGAGGCATTTTGGAGAAGTGGGAAGAAGTCTTGCAAAATGATGAAGACTGTCATTTATAGAGGCCAAGTGGATTGTAAAGAGCAGAATGTTCTGATGGCAAGGAGCAATAATTTAAAGCAGTGTGACAAGTAAAGGTAGAAGTACAAAACTATTTTTTCACAAGACCCGGAGAAGTGCTGTGGCCTTAGGGAATAGAGGGATGTTAAAAAGCTGACACTTCAGATTCTTTTCAACTGAACAATGGAAGTTGTCAGTCTTAAATAGACGTATATACACTTAGTGTGATTAAGAGACCTGCATGGGTTTCTTTCAGTTTTCTACATATTTCTCAGGTTACCCATCATTTGTGAAACATTTCTGTTCTTTGTACTTCAGGATCAAGATGTCTCTTGGCATTTGTTGTAACTAGTTTTCATTTGTTTACATGTTGTTCACAGGAGATAATACAAGTATGTCCTGCCCTCGATTCCATACCCCTTAAGGAATGACCTCTGTCTAGACCTGTCAGTGATTCCAGAGCAGTCATAATATTGTAAACGCTGTATTGTATACTACAGTGCAGATTTTTATTGGCTGGTGTTTATAATGAATTCATATTCTTTTATTCAACAGATACCTACTGAATCCCAGACTCTCCTTTGTGTGGTGGGTGGGCAAGCTGAAGAAGGTCTATGCCCCTTGGAGCTCAGGTCCTTAAATGTGTGGTTGGTGAAAGGGTGTGGACAGGCAATAAAAAAGTGAATAACTATATGAGATGAATTTAGATAATGATAACGGTGTTGAAGAAAATACAAGAAGATGGTGTGATAGTGTGAGTAGTGGTGGGAGTCAGAGAGGTATGGTGTGGTAAAGGCTCTTCCCAAGAGAGGGTAGTTTAACCAGGGAAACCTGAATGGTAGCATAAACTGAACACAGACTTTTAGGTAATCTTTTAAAAGCACAGGAACTTGTTAAAAGCTTTAATTTTCACAATCAGTATATTTATAAAAAGTGCTCTTGTATCCAGATTTAAACCGAGCGTTATGGATTTACTTAGAACTTGAAACGCTTGTTGTTGTTCAGTTGCTAAGTCATATCTGACTCTCTGTGACCCCATAGACTGCAGCACCCCAGGCTTCCCTGTCCTTCACTATCTCCCAGAGTTTGGTGATGCCATCCAACCATCTCATCCTGTGTTGCCCGCTTCTCCTCCTGCCCTCAGTCTTTCCCAGCATCAGGGTCTTTTCCAGTGAGCTGGCTGTTCGCATTAGGTGGCCAAAGTATTGGGGCTTCAGCTTCAGCATCAGTCCTTATTGAGATTTTGTTGGACTAAAAATGATAACTTTGGCAGTATAGCTGTTGTACTTTCAAAACCTGAGTGATGGTTTTTATCTTGGTTTAGGAAATTAAGAAAAATGAATTATACTTTTGTCATGTGTCAGACATTTATAGATGTTTGTATTCTTCTTATGTTAGGAAACAGAATACTGAATATTAAATAAACAATACTGCAGTTAGCTTATGATTAAGTGTTTTTTCTTTTTTTCAGAAATTGATCACCCATGAGAAGTTTGAAAGTGCATGTGAAGAACTGAATAATGCGTTACTTCGGGAACAGCAGGCTCAAATGCTACTGAATGAGCAGGCACAGCAACTACAGGAGTTGAATTATAGACTTGAATTACATTCCAGTGAGGAAGCTGACAAAAACCAAACTCTTGGAGAAGCTGTGAAGGTAGGAAAACACCCCTTGCAGAAGTCCCTTCCTTCCTGCACGTGTGAGTCTCTCAGGGAATCATGTATATTTCTTGAATAGGGAAGTGATCCCAAGATACAAAATTTTATTCTATGTGAGTTTACAAGGATGAAACAAGTCGTGGCTCCGGGACTTTAATTCCAAACTTGTATACACATGTATTGAAAATGTAGAAGTAGACTTTGTTCGTTGGGAACCAAGTAGAGATTTTTCCAGTAACAATTTTATTCTTTAATTTATCGTCCTTATTTCCTCCTTTCTTTAGTTCTTTTTCTTGTTTTATGCCCTCCAAACATTGAAAATCAATGTGTCTTTTGGATTTGAAAGGTTTTGAGTCTCTCTGAATCTTATATTAAGGGTGTGTTGGAGGAGATTTAGAAAGAATTGTTCTCCTTGTCATTTGTTGGTGGGAAAGGTGTTTAGAAGGGAAAAAAGAAGTTATAATAAAATAATTTTGTTGCTTGGAAAGCTTCATTAATGGATTTAGAGCTGTTATATCTCTTGGAAATGTTGCCTGTAAATTGTAATAGAATTTTAGTTTATGATTATATTATTTGTGAAATTTTCACTAGTGAGATTATACACACTGGAATAGAACAACTAACTCCAGGAAAACCAACATAATGTAACACAGCCTACACAGTAGGTATTATGTATCATCCCTAAAAACAGTAAGCAACGCAGAGTGGGTGTATAATTAATTATAAAAATATATTTTTATTCTAATAGTTAACTACTAATATGAATGCTAATAATAAAATAGGCAAAATTTGTTGAGAACTCACAGTCCTTGATGGGATTGTTCTCATTTTGTAGATATGAAAACTGAGATACAAGGAGACACATAATTTGCGCAATCATTAGTAAGTTATAGACCTAGGGATTCAGATTTTACATCCATCTTCCTTACATTGAGTGTATTACCGATAGGCAGCATACTTACACGAGGCTCTGTACTGTGGTCTCTATATTGTGGTCTCAAGATTGTTTTGTTTCATTCTTAAACTACCTCCTGTGAAACTGGTACTCTTATTGTTACCATCTTTTTGAAGAAATTGAAAGAGTTCAATGGACTTGTTCAGGGTCTCCTGGCCTATAAATATTGAAACTGGTAGTTTTTAAAAAAAAAAAAAATTATTAAAAATCATTAACCTAATTTCTTAAGATCTAGGTTTATTTCAGCTCCCTTTTCTTTATTAATTTTTTCTTTTTTTGCCATTATAAGTAATTCTAAGATAAGCAACCCTGCAGCTAAATCTTCTTACACATATTGTGATTATTTCCTTAGCATTCATTCCTAGGTAAAGAATTACTAGGTCTACAATGACATATTGGAGAAGGAAATGGCAACCCACTCCAGGATTCTTGCTTGAAGAATTCCATGGACATAGGAGCCTGGTGGGCTACAGTCCATGGGATCACAAAGAATTGGACATGACTGAGTGACTAACACACACACACACACACACACACACACAAAATGACATATATTTTAAATTGTAAATATTATCAATTGGCCTACAGAAAATTTTAACATTCTCTCCTAAAATGCCTGAAAATTTCACTTTTTACTCAAGCTGGCTGTTACTGATACTGTTGAAGCATTTTTTTTGGTCAATTTTATCAATGTATCATTGTTACTAGAATTATATTTCTTTGATTACTTGTCAAGTTGAATGTTTTTATAAGTATATTGGCCACTGAACAACACTTTAATGCTCCATATCCCATTAATAGATAAAGTAATTAGCCATGCTTTGAAAAACCATTTAACTCATATTGAATCTTTTCTTTTTGAAATAGCTTATAATTGTATAATTATAAGCTATAATTATAATTTATATTTTTATATATTATAAATTATATCAGGTATAAATATATATAAATTATATAAGGTATAGTATCTTCCAGCAGATAAAAAGCTGTTGATATTAATTTCTTTAAAATACCAGTAGCTTAAATATTATTGTCAGGAGTGGAGAATTGTTTAATTACCATCTCTTAATTGAACTAGCAGGTGGTATGTGAAAATGTTCTCTTGTGGGACGCAGCATGGTTCATTGGAAAAAGCACTGGCCTTAGAACAAGTATTTTCAATTTTAAATCCCAGTACTGTCACTTTGGCAAATAATTTAGGCTTTCTGAGCCTTAGTTTCCTCTTCTGCAAAATTATGGATAATGATACTAAAGTTATGGGATTTTTATGAGAATTAAGATACTGTTTAAAAAGTAAGTTTATGCTTGATAAATATTCATTTGTGCTTTCGAATAACACTTAAATAGGTTTTTTTTTGTTTCCTGTATATAAAACTTCTTTAAAAAAATAAAGGAAACTATAAGCGAGGTGAAAAGACAGCCTTCAGAATGGGAGAAAATAATAGCAAACGAAGCAACTAACAAAGAATTAATCTCAAAAATATACAAGCAACTCCTGCAGCTCAATTCCAGAAAAATAAATGACCCAATCAATAAATGGGCCAAAGAACTAAACAGACATTTCTCCAAAGAAGACATATAGATTGCTGACAAACACATGAAAAGATGCTCAACATCACTCATTATCAGAGAAATGCAAATCAGAACCACAATGAGGTACCATTTCATGCCAATCAGAATGGCTGCTATCCAAAAGTCTACAAGCAATAAATGCTGGAAAGGGTGTGGAGAAAAGGGAACCCTCTTACACTGTTGGTGAGAATGCAAATTAGTACAGCCACTATGGAGAACAGTGTGGAGATTCCTTAAAAAACTTGAAATAGAACTGCCATATGACCCAGCAATCCCATTGCTGGGCATACACACCGAGGAAACCAGAATTGAAAGAGACACGTGTACCCCAATGTTCATCGTAGCACTGTTTATAATAGCCAGGGCATGGAAGCAACCTAGATGTCCATCAGCAGATGAATGGATAAAAAAGCTGTGGTACATATACACAATGGAGTATTACTCAGCCATTAAAAAGAATACATTTGAATCAGTTCTAATGAGGTGGATGAAACTGGGGCCTATTATACAGAGTGAAGTAAGCCAGAAAGAAAAACACCAATACACTATACTAACGCATATATATGGAATTTAGAAAGATAGTAATGATAATCCTGTATGTGAGACAGCAAAAGAAACACAGGTGTATAGAACAGTCTTTTGAACTCTGGGAGAGGGCGAGGGTGGGATGATTTGGGAGAATGGCATTGAAACATGTATATTATCATATGTGAAATGAATTGCCAGTCCAGGTTCGATGCATGATACAGGGTGCTCGGGGCTGGTGCGCTGGGATGACCCAGAGGGAGGGGATGAGGAGGAAGGTGGGAGGGGGTTCAGGATGGGGAACACATGTACACCCATGATGGATTCATGTTGATGTATGGCAAAACCAATACAATATTGTAAAGTGATTAGCTTCCAATTAAAATAAATAAATTTATATTAAAAAATAAAAGTAAAAAAATAAACTATTGCTGCTGCTTCTTTATAAAAACAAAATAAGATCATGAATAGAAGATATGGAAAATACAGAAAACAAGTTACTCTGTAACTTACCATCTAATAACACCACTGTTTACATTTTGCCATTTTATTTATTATAGAAAGAAAAATGATTAAAGTTTTTATAAATCATACTTTGGGCTTGGTGCTCAGAATGGCCTTCCTTCATGATACAGCTAGATTTTGGGTAAAACACTTTATTATAGTGGTGTACTAAAGAGTAATGAAAATCTCCAAGGACAAATATCAAACTCCCACAAAACCCAGAGGGCAGAAGTCAGAGTTAGCATTGTGAGTGCTTGCTCGGCTTACCCTGCAGTAAATTCCAAAACTAGTGCTGAAAAGAAAGTAAAGAAAGTTAGCAAGTTCTGTCCGACTCTTGCGATCCCACGAACTGTAGCCTGCCAGGCTCCTCTGTCCATGGGAGTCTCCAGGCAAGAATAGTGGAGTGGGTTGCCATTTCCTTCTCCAGGGGAGCTTCCCAACCCAGGGATCAAACCTGGGTCTCCTGCATTCCAGGCAGATGCTTTACCATCTGAGCCACCAGGGAAGCCCCAATACGTTATCTGTACTTTCCAGAAAGGATTTTCTATGTAGATCATCATATTATTTGTTCTCTAGTACCAGTTTTGTTTCTCTGTTCCAAGCCTTAATCCTTTATTTTCTCTTCCTTACTGCAATGGCTGGGATACAATGTTGAGGAGAAGTAAAGACAATTTTAAGAATTTTTTCTTAAATTTCTTCATTAAAAAGTAAGTTTGGTATAGGTTGCTATGAATTGCTCTAAGTTGATAATCCTTATCAGGTTAAAGGAGTTACCTTCCTAGATTATGCATAATTTTAAAAATCATGAATGGATATTGGATATTATGAATATATTTTATGCATCTACGGATTGCAGTGTTGGTTGGTGGGTTTAATCACTAAGTTGTGTCTGACTCTTGTGACCCCATGGTCTGTGCTCTGCCAGGTAACTCTGACCCTCAGATTTCCCAGGCAATAATACTGGAGTGGGTTGCCATTTCCTTCTCTGGGGGGTCTTCCTGACCCAGGGATCGAACCTTGGTCACCTACACTGTGGGTGGATTCTTAACCGACTGAGCCACCAGGGAAGTCTGCAATAGTCATGATTTTTTTCTGTTACTCTCTTAGCAAGTTGAAATATATCAGGAATTGGCAGACTCTTGCCTCTACCTGTGTTTGTATAGTTTCTGAGCTGTGAATCGCTTTTACCTGTTTAAAGTTTCATAAACAATGAAAGATTAAAATCAAAGAAGAATAAATGACAGATTATATGTGGCATACAAAGTGAAAGTGAAAGAAAGTCGCTCAGTCATGTCAGACTCTTTGCGACCCCCTGGACTGTGGCCTACCAGGCTTCTCCATCCATGGGATTCTCCAGACAAGAATACTGGAGTGGGTTACCATTTCCTTCTCCAGGGTATCTTCCAGACCCAGGGATCAAACCTGGGTCTCCCACATTGTAGGCAGACACTTTAACCTCTGAGCCACCAGGGAGGCCCTTAAGTGTGCTGACCCCTGACTTACATTAAGTATTCTAATGTTAAACCAGCCTTGCATTCTTGAAGTAAATGCAAGTTGGTTGAGATGATTTTTTTTTTTAATTACTTTGCCTCACTCAGATTAAGATTTTTATCCTAGGACTTTACAGTCTTTGTACTGTAATCATGATCACCCTGTAATTTTTCTCTCTCATACTGTCGTTTTCACTTTTTGGTATCAGGGTTTCGCTATCATGAAAGGTTTCTTACTCCAAACATGTGGAGTAGAAACTTTTGGATAGAATATAACAAATCAATTATGGAGTGTATCAGTCAGTCAGTCAGTTCAGTCATTCAGTTGTGTCCGACTCTTTGCGACCCCATGAATGGCAGCACTCCAGGCCTCCCTGTCCATCACCAACTCCCGGAGTTTATTCAAACTCATGTCCACCGAGTCGTTGATGCCATCCAGCCATTTCATCCTCTGTCGTCCCCTTCTCCTCCTGTCCCCAGTCACTCCCAGCATCAGAGTCTTTTCCAATGAGTCAACACTTTGCATGAGGTGGCCAAAGTACTGGAGTTTAAGATTCAACATCATTCCCTCCAAAGAAATCCCAGGGCTGATCTTCTTCAGAATGGACTGGTTGGATCTCCTTGCAGTCCAAGGGACTCTCAAGAGTCTTCTCCAACACCACATTTCAAAAGCATCAATTCTTTGGCGCTCAGCTTTCTTCACAGTCCAACTCTCACATCCATACATGACCACAGGAAAAACCATAGCCTTGACTAGACAGACCTTTGTTGGCAAAGTAATGTCTCTGCTTTTGAATATGCTATCTAGGTTGGTCATAACTTTTCTTCCAAGGAGTAAGCGTCTTTTACTTTCATGGCTACAATCACCATCTGCAGTAATTTTGGAGCCCAAAAAATAAAGTCTGACAATGTTTCCACTGTTTCCCCATCCATTTCCCATGAAGTGATGGGACCAGATGCCATGATCTTAGTTTTCTGAATGTTGAGCTTTAAGCCAACTTTTTCACTCTCCACTTTCACTTTCATCAAGAGGCTTTTTAGATCCTCTTCACTTTCTGCCATAAGGGTGGTGTCATCTGCATATCTGAGGTTATTGATATTTCTCCTGGCAATCTTGATTCCAGCTTGTGCTTCTTCCAGTCCAGTGTTTCTAGTGATGTAGTCTGCATATAAGTTAAATAAGCAGGGTGACAATATACAGCCTTGACGTACTCCTTTTCCTATTTGGAACCAGTCTGTTGTTCCATGTCCAGTTCTAACTGTTGCTTCCTGACCTGTATATAGGTTTCTTAAGAGGCAGGTCCAGTGGTCTGGTATTCCCATCTCTTTCAGAATTTTCCAAGTTTATTGTGATCCACAGAGTCAAAAGCTTTGACATAGTCAGTAAAGCAGAAATAGATGTTTTTCTGGAATTCTCTTGCTTTTTCTATGATCCAGCGGATGGGTTGTATCAGATCAGATCAGTCGCTCAGTCGTGTCCAACTCTTTGCAACCCCATGAATCACAGCACGCCAGGCCTCCCTGTCCATCACCAACTCCCGGAGTTCACTCAGACTCACATCCATCGAGTCAGTGATGCCATCCAGCCATCTCATTCTCTGTCGTCCCCTTCTCCTCTTGCCCCCAATCCCTCCCAGCATCAGAGTCTATTCCAATGAGTCAACTCTTCACATGAGGTGGCCAAAGTATTGGAGTTTCAGCTTTAGCATCATTCCTTCCAAAGAAATCCCAGGGCTGATCTCCTTCAGAATGGACTAGTTGGATCTCCTTACAGTCCAAGGGACTCTCAAGAGTCTTCTCCAATACCACAGTTCAAAAGCATCAATTCTTTGGCGCTCAGCCTTCTTCACAGTCCAACTCTCACATCCATACATGACCACAGGAAAAACCATAGCCTTGACTAGACAGACCTTTGTTGGCAAAGTAATGTCTCTGCTTTTGAATATGCTATCTAGGTTGGTCATAACTTTCCTTCCAAGGAGTAAGCGTCTTTAAATTTCATGGCTTCAGTCAACATCTGCAGTGATTTTGGAGCCCAGAAAAATAAAGTCTGATACTGTTTCCCCTGTTTCCCCATCTATTTCCCATGAAGTGATGGGACCAGATGCCATGATCTTAGTTTTCTGAATGTTGAGCTTTAAGCCAACTTTTTCACTCTCCACTTTCACTCTCATCAAGAGGCTTTTGAGTTCCTCTTCACTTTCTGCCATAAGGGTGGTGTCATCTGCATATCTGAGGTGATTGATATTTCTCCCGGCAATCTTGATTCCAGCTTGTGCTTCTTCCAGCCCAGCGTTTCTCATGATGTACTCTGCATAGAAGTTAAATAAGCAGGGTGACAATATACAGCCTTGACGAATTCCTTTTCCTGTTTGGAACCAGTCTGTTGTTCCATGTCCAGTTCTAACTGTTGCTTCCTGACCTGCATACAAATTTCTCAAGAGGCAGATCAGGTGGTCTGCTATTCCCATCTCTTTCAGAATTTTCCACAGATTATTGTGATCCACACAGTCAAAGGCTTTGGCATAGTCAATAAAGCAGAAATAGATGTTTTTCTGGAACTCTCTTGCTTTTTCCATGATCCAGTGGATGTTGGCAATTTGATCTCTGGTTCCTCTACCTTTTCTAAAATCAGCTTTAACATCAGGAAGTTCATGGTTCACATATTGCTGAAGCCTGGCTTGGAGAATTTTGAGCATTACTTTACTAGCATGTGAGATGAGTGCAATTGTGCAGTCGTTTGAGCATTCTTTGGCATTGCCTTTCTTTGGGATTGGAATGAAAACTGACCTTTTCCAGTCCTGTGGCCACTGCTGAGTTTTCCAAATTTGCTGGCATATTGAGTGCAGCACTTTCACAGCATCATCTTTCAGGATTTGGAATAACTCAACTGGAATTCCATCACCTCCACTAGCTTTGTTTGTAGTGATGTTTTCTAAGGCCCACTTGACTTCACATTCCAGGATGTCTGGCTCTAGGTCTGTGATCACCATCGTGATTATCTGGGTTGTGAAGATCTTTTTTGTACAGTTCTTCTGTGTATTCTTGCCATCTCTTCTTAATATCTTCTGCTTCTGTTAGGTCCATACCATTTGTGTCCTTTATCGAGCCCATCTTTGCATGGAATGTTCCTTTGGTATCTCTGATTTTCTTGAAGAGATCCCTAGTCTTTCCTATTCTGTTGTTTTCCTCTATTTCTTTGCATTGATTGCTGAAGAAGGCTTTCTTATCTCTTCTTGCTATTCTTTGGAACTCTGCATTCAGATGTTTATATCTTTCCTTTTCTCCTTTGCTTTTCACTTCTCTTCTTTTCACAGCTATTTGGAAGGCCTCCCCAGACAGCCATTTTGCTTTTTTGCATTTCTTTTCCATGGGGATGGTCTTGATCCCTGTCTCCTGTACAATGTCATGAACCTCATTCCATAGTTCATCAGTCACTCCATCTATCAGATCTAGGCCCTTAAATCTATTTCTCACTTCCACTGTATAATCATAAGGGATTTGATTTAGGTCATACCTGAATGGTCTAGTGGTTTTCCCCACTTTCTTCAATTTAAGTCTGAATTTGGCAATAAGGAGTTCATGGTCTGAGCCACAGTCAGCTCCTGGTCTTGTTTTTGCTGACTGTATAGAGCTTCTCCATCTTTGGCTGCAAAGAATATAATCAGTCTGATTTTGGTGTTGATCATCTGGTGATGTCCATGTGTAGAGTCTTCTCTTGTGTTGTTGGAAGAGGGTGTTTGCTATGACCAGTGCATTTTCTTGGCAAAATCTATTAGTCTTTTCCCTGCTTCATTCCGTATTCCAAGGCCAAATTTGCCTGTTATTCCAGGTGTTTCTTGACTTCCTGCTTTTGCATTCCAGTCCCCTATAATGAAAAGGACATCTGTTTTGGGTGTTAGTTCTAAAAGGTCTTGTAGGTCTTCATAGAACCATTCAACTTCAGCTTCTTCAGTGTTACTGGTAGGGGCAGAGACTTGGATTACTGTGATATTGAATGGTTTGCCTTGGAAACGAACAGAGATCATTCTGTCGTTTTTGAGATTGCATCCAAATACCGCATTTCGGATTCTTTTGTTGACCATGATGGCCACTCCATTTCTTCTGAGGGATTCCTGCCTGCAGTAGTAGATATAATGGTCATCTGAGTTAAATTCACCAATTCCAGTCCATTTTAGTTCGCTGATTCCTAGAATGTCGACATTCACTCTTGCCATCTCTTGTTTGACCACTTCCAATTTGCCTTGATTCATGGACCTGACATTCCAGGTTCCTATGCAATATTGCTCTTTATAGCATCGGACCTTGCCTCTATCACCAGTCACATCCACAGCTGGGTATTGTTTTTGCTTTGGTTCCATCCCTTCATTCTTTCTGGAGTTATTTCTCCACTGATCTCCAGTAGCATATTGGGTACCTACTGTCCTGGAGAGTTTCTCTTTCAGTATCCTATCATTTTGCCTTTTCATACTGTTCATGGGGTTCTCAAGGCAAGAATACTGAAGTGGTTTGCCATTCCTTTCTCCAGTGGACGACATTCTGTCAGATCTCTCCACCATGACCTGCCCATCTTGGGTTGCCCCACGGGCATGGCTTAGTTTCATTGAGTTAGACAAGGCTGTGGACCTAGTGTGATTAGATTGACTAGTTTTCTGTGAGTATGGTTTCAGTGTGTTTGTCTAACTCAATGGGGTGTATAGCCAAGCTTAAAACAAAGTGAGAAAAATGTTCATGTACTGGAAATAAAGAAGATATCCAAAAGCAAATGGTAAGAGGAGGTGAAGTCTAAATGGCTCATTGGGATGTGCAAACCTAACTGGAGACTGAAGTTGATAGTCATAGTGTTAGGGAAGTCTAGGCTTCAAGTCCTGTGGACTTAAAATGAGCTACTCATGAGAACCATAGGGTCTGGAAAGGTTGCCCTTCTAGGAAAATGCAGCCTAGAAAGCCCCTTCCTACTAGCTACAGGGGATTTGATTTTTACTCAGGATATGACTTCTCTGGTAGCTCAGATGGTGAAGAATTTGCTTGCGGTGCAGGAGACCCAGGTTCAATCCCTGGGTTAGGAAGATCCCCTGTAGAAGGGAATGGCAACCTGCTCCAGTATTCTTGCTTGGGAAAATCCCATGGTCAGAGGAGCCTGACAGGCTACAGTCCACGGAGTTACAAAGAGCTGGACATGACTGAGAGACTCACACTTCATTTCTGGATGTGGAGTAGCAGAGAAGTCACAAAGAAACTAGAACCCCAGGCTGGGTGTAGAGTCTTAGTATATCCTACTTTTATGTCCAAGGGCTATTCAACTGAGGAATTATCTTTAGAATGGTCCAAGTCTTGTAGAAGCAGTGTGATGTTTTAGAAGAAAACAAAATATTCAGCAAGGATACTTCTATAACTCATAGAACACAAAAAAAACTTTTATGGAAAATTCAACATTACAAACATGTAAAGAAATGAGTTGTATATCAAATGAGAAAATTTACATCTGAGGTTGTAATACTTACATCTGAGGTTGGAATACTTAAAGTATTGAGAGATGTTTAAGTGTTTTTTAAATGCTTTAAGAAGTAAGACATGGGTATATATAAGGCAAGAAATGAAAAGGTAGTCACTGAAATTAAAAACTCCGCAAATGATTTGAACATTGGGGAAAAGGTACTAGTGGATTAAAAGTTAGTTGAGGGAAAAATATGCATGGTTCAGTATATTTTGACAAATGTATACATATATGTAAGTACCATCAGAGTCAAGACAATAGAAATTTTTATCCCCCAAATTTCTGTTGTACTCTGTTGCATTCAATTCCCATTTTTAAAAAAACACTCTTCCTGCTATAGCCTGGTAGCCACGTACCAGTATCGCTCTAGATCAGATTTGATTTTACTAGAGCGTAACATAAATGGTCTTGTAGGTCTTCATAGAACCGTTCAACTTCAGCTTCTTCAGTGTTACTGGTTGGGGCATAGACTTGGATTACTGTGATATTGAATGGTTTGCCTTGGAAATGAACAGAGATCATTCTGTCATTTTTGAGATTGCATCCAAGTACTGCATTTCGGACTCTTTTGTTGACCATGATGGCCACTCCATTTCTTCTGAGGGATTCTTGCCTGCAGTAGTAGATATAATGGTCATCTGAGTTAAATTCACCAATTCCAGTCCATTTGAGTTCGCTGATTCCTAGAATGTCGACATTCACTCTTGCCATCTCTTGTTTGACCACTTCAGCTATACGTGAACTGTGAACTTCCTGATGTTCAAGCTGGTTTTAGAAAAGGCAGAGGAACCAGAGATCAAATTGCCAACATCTGCTGGATCATGGAAAAAGCAAGAGAGTTCCAGAAAAACATCTATTTCTGCTTTATTGACTATGCCAAAGCCTTTGACTATGTGGATCACAATAAACTGTGGAAAATTCTGAACGAGATGGGAATACCAGACCACCTGATCTGCCTCTTGAGAAGTTTGTATGCAGGTCAGGAAACAACAGTTAGAACTGGACATGAAACAACAGACTGGTTCCAAACAGGAAAAGGAGTTCGTCAAGGCTGTATATTGTCACCCTGCTTATTTAACTTCTATGCAGAGTACATCATGAGAAACGCTGGACTGGAAGAAACACAAGCTGGAATCAAGATTGCCGGGAGAAATATCAATCACCTCAGATATGCAGATGACACCACCCTTATGGCAGAAAGTGAAGAGGAACTCAAAAGCCTCTTGATGAGAGTGAAAGTGGAGAGTGAAAAAGTTGGCTTAAAGCTCAACATTCAGAAAACTAAGATCATGGCATCTGGTCCCATCACTTCATGGCAAATAGATGGGGAAACAGTGGAAACAGTATCAGACTTTATTTTTCTGGGCTCCAAAATCACTGCAGATGGTGACTGCAGCCATGAAATTAAAAGACCCTACTCCTTGGAAGGAAAGTTATGACCAACCTAGATGGCATATTCAAAAGCAGAGACATTACTTTGCCAACAAAGGTTCGTCTAGTCAAGGCTATGGTTTTTCCTGTGGTCATGTATAGATGTGAGAGTTGGACTGTGAAGAAGGCTGAGCAGCGAAGAATTGATGCTTTTGAACTGTGGTATTGGAGAAGACTCTTGAGAGTCCCTTGGACTGCAAGGAGAGCCAACTAGTCCATTCTGAAGGAGATCAGCCCTGGGATTTCTTTGGAAGGAATGATGCTAAAGCTGAAACTCCAATACTTTGGCCACCTCATGCGAAGAGTTGACTCATTGGAAAAGACTCTGATGCTGGGAGGGATTGGGTGCAGGAGGAGAAGGGGACAACAGAGAATGAGATGGCTGGATGGCATCACTGACTCGATGGACGTGAGTCTGAGTGAACTCCGGGAGTTGGTGATGGACAGGGAGGCCTGGCGTGCTGCGATTCGTGGGGTCGCAAAGAGTCGGACACGACTGAGCGACTGATCTGATCTGATCTGATCTGAACATAAATGGAATCAGACAGTATGTACTCTTGTGTCTGACTCCTTTCGTTTGATGTAACATTTTTGAAATTCATCTGTGTTGTTTCTTTATACTGTTGAGTAGTATTCCATTATGTGGATATACAGCAATTTATTTATCCATTCACCTGTTGATAGGCATTTAGTTTGTTTTCATTTAGGGCCATTATAAATAAAGCTGCTAAGAACATTCCTGTACAAATCCCTATGTGGATACATGTTTTGACTCCTCCTGGATAATACCTAGGAGTGGAAATTCTGGGTCATATGATAAGAGTACATTTAAAATTTTAAGAAATTGCCAAGGTCTTTTTCCAAAGAGGCTGCATGATTTTGCATTTCCAATGACCTTGGGATATGAGTTCCATTGGCTTCATATCCTGGTGAATACTTGACATTGCCAGTCTTTTTCTCTGTTCTTGTGAGTGTGTAGTGGTATCTTTCTTTATTTGATCTTGCATTTCACTGATGACTAATGATGTTAAGCATCTTTTAGTATACTTATTATAATTAGTCATTTATATTTCTTCTTTGGGGCCTCCCTGGTGGCTCAGATGGTAAAGAATCTACTTGTAATGCAAGAGGCCCCGGTTCGATCCCTGGGTCACGTAGTTCCCCTGGAGAAGGAAATGGCAACCCACTCCAGTATTCTTGCCTGGGGAATTCCATGAACAAAGGAGTCTGGCGGGCTACAGTCCATGGGGTCCCAAAGGAATGTCTTCTTTGTGAAATATATGTTCAGAACATTTGATATTATAAGCTTTGGGGTTTTGTTTTCTTATTGTATTCCAAAATAGAATTCTTTCTGTTTTCTGTATACAAGTCCTCTGTTGGATGCATATTGAGAATATTATCTTCCATTCTGTGATTGGCCTTTTCATTGTCTTAACAGTGTCTCTCAAGTAGAAGAAGTTTTAAAATTTGAAAAATTTTAAATGTTATGGTTAATTTTTGTCTTTTACCTAAGAAATGTTTCCTACTGTGATGCAGAAAGACTTTTGCCTATATTTTCCTTTAGCCAATTCATGCTTTAAGCTTTTACTTTTAGGTCTATGATTCACTTTGAGTTAATTTTTATATATGATTTGATGTAAGGGTTGAATAGATGTTGAGTTGTTCCAGTGCACACATATTAACCATATTTGAACCATATTTCCTTTTTTTTAAAATTTTATTTTATTTTTAAAATTTACATAATTGTATTAGTTTTGCCAAATATCAAAATGAATCCATCACAGGTATACATGTGCTCCCCATCCTGAACCCTCCTCCCTCCTCCCTCCCCATACCATCCCTCTGGGTCGTCCCAGTGCACCAGCCCCAAGCATCCAGTATCGTGCATTGAACCTGGACTGGCATCTCGTTTCATACATGATATTTTACATGTTTCAATGTCATTCTCCCAAATCTTCCCACCCTCTCCCTCTCGCACAGAGTCCATAAGACTGTTCCATACATCAGTGTCTCTTTTGCTGTCTTGTACACAGGGTTATTGTTATCATCTTTCTAAATTCCATATATATGCGTTAGTATACTGTATTGGTGTTTTTCCTTCTGGCTTACTTCACTCTGTATAATAGGCTCCAGTTTCATCCACCTCATTAGAACTGATTCAAATGAATTCTTTTTAATGGCTGAGTAATACTCCATTGTGTATATGTACCACAGCTTTCTTATCCATTCATCTGCTGATGGACATCTAGGTTGCTTCCATGTCCTGGCTATTATAAACAGTGCTGCGATGAACACTGGGGTACATGTGTCTCTTTCCCTTCTGGTTTCCTCAGTGTGTATGCCCAGCAGTGGGATTGCTGGATCATAAGGCAGTTCTATTTCCAGTTTTTTAAGGAATCTCCACACTGTTCTCCATAGCGGCTGTACTAGTTTGCATTCCCACCAACAGTGTAAGAGGGTTCCCTTTTCTCCACACCCTCTCCAGCATTTATTATTTGTAGACTTTTGGATCGCAGCCATTCTGACTGGTGTGAAATGGTACCTCATAGTGGTCTTGCTTTGCATTTCTCTGATAATGAGTGATGTTGAGCATCTTTTCATGTGTTTGTTAACCATCTGTATGTCTTCTTTGGAGAAATGTCTATTTAGTTCTTTGGCCCATTTTTTGATTGGGTCATTTATTTTTCTGGAGTTGAGCTGTAGGAGTTGCTTGTATATTTTTGAGATTAGTTGTTTGTTGGTTGCTTCATTTGCTATTATTTTCTCCCATTCTGAAGGCTGTCTTTTCACCTTGCTGATAGTTTCCTTTGATGTGCAGAAGCTTTAAGGTTAATTAGGTCCCATTTGTTTGTTTTTGCTTTTATTTCCGATATTCTGGGAGGTGGATCATAGAGGATCCTGCTGTGATGTATGTCAGAGAGTGTTTTGCCTATGTTCTCCTCTAGAAGTTTTATAGTTTCTGGTCTTATGTTTAGATCTTTAATCCATTTTGAGTTTATTTTTGTGTATGGTGTTAGAAAGTGTTCTAGTTTCATTCTTTTACAAGTGGTTGACCAGATTTCCCAGCACCACTTGTTAAAGAGATTGTCTTTAATCCATTGTATATTCTTGCCTCCTTTGTCAAAGATAAGGTGTCCATATGTGCGTGGATTTATCTCTGGGCTTTCTATTTTGTTCCATTGATCTATATTTCTGTCTTTGTGCCATATTTCCTTTTTATAATCTTATATTTTCATCTAGTATTATTTTCCTTCTGCTTTAAGAACTTTCGTTAGCATTTTGTACAGTGGATGTCTTTATTATTGGGAAGTATAAGGGTAGCCATAAGGTACTCTCACTCTGAGAACCTCTGGTGTAAAGTTATTGAGATGACCTGGGAAAGATAAGAGCCAGAGTAAAGTGGAGGATTGGCTTTAGATAGGAGGGACACTTCCTTATTATATATGTAGAAAAAGAGTATTAGATGAGGGCATTAGAGGGCAGACTTTCTCACTGATGTTTCTTTTTTCCTTGTGGAGGAGGCAGATTCATACTTATTGAATAAAGAGGGAATTTGGAGGAGGAAAATAGTTGAAGAGTAGAGAAGATTTGAAATAGTTATTGCAAAGGGTAGGGAGATAAATCAACAATAGAAATATGACCAATGTGCTAGGTAAAAATATAACTGGAGGGCTCCTTTGAAACTGATCATTAGGTTAAACAGTAAATGGGAAAGGATATTTGTTTGATATCATAAAGCAGGATACCCGAATCAGTGCTTTGGGATGCAGAACAAATTATGGGATAAAAAGTTCAGAGTTTGAGTATGGAATGGGATTAAGTAGAGGACATGAAGAGGCCAAGGAAAAAATGAGAGGTCATATTTATAGATGTGTTGCCCATATTATCTTTCAAGTTACCCAAATCTATAGAGTAGATATTGGAGTGAGATAAAAGCTATGAACCAGTTACATATAGCTGATGCTAAGTCACTTCAGTCGTGTCCGACTCTGTGTGACCCCATAGACGGCAGCCCACCAGGCTCCCCGTCCCTGGGATTTTCCAGGCAAGAACACTGGGGTGGGTTGCCATTTCCTTCTCCAATGCATGAAAGTAAAAAGTGAAAGTGAAGTCGCTCAGTCGTGTCAGACTCCCAGCGACTCCATGGATTGCAGCCTACCAGGCTCCTCCGTCCATGGGATTTTCCAGGCAAGAGTACTGGAGGGGGGTGCGATGGCCTTCTCCACATATAGCTGAGAACCAGCATAAATGTATTTTCAGTGTGTAGTATTTCCAATGTATGTAATTTAGGTTAGCATTAGAGCTGTACTAATATGGTAGCCACTACCACATGTATCTACTTAAATTAATTAAAGTTAAAAATTCAGTTCCTCAGTCACTGTATCTACATTTTGAGTATGGAGTAGCCTCATGTGTCTAGTGACAGCCAGACTAGCAGCACAGATACAGAAAGCACCTGTCATCACAGAAAGATCTATTGGACAGCGCTAGTGTGGAGGACAGGTGCATTTAGATCTGTCTCAGACCCATTAGGCATGAAAATGGACACTTTACTGTAATATTCTTCCCATTATGCAGAAACATTTTGGAGCCAAACGGCTTAGGAAAGATAAGCTCTATTGCCTATTGAATTAATAGAACTAGTTTAACAGTGGTAAAGTCTCTAAGAACTCAGAAGTCAGTGAAGGGAGCATACTCTGAAGATAGAAACTGTAGTTAAATAATAATACATCTCTCTCTTATTGGGAACTATAGACAAATGAATATGGGAAACGTAGTATGGAAAAAAGTATAGCCAATTAAAGATTTGTTTAGTTTTTCCTTATTCTGCAGTCCCTTCCTGAGATATTTTATATTGTTGACCTGGCCTATAGTATCTTTAGTGCTACTGCACTTCTGAGGAAGTTTGTTAGGCAAACTTTATTTAGTATGGGTAGTCTGTAAAACAACAAAAGCTACGTTTCTAATGTAATTTTTTTCAATGACTTTGAGGAAGCTTATGTTTAAATATAGTAACTACTTAAATGAAGCATTTTATCTGGGATCCTGCCTTATGTGTTTTTATGTTTAACTGAGTGCAGATTCTGGTTACTGGTAAAATCTCTGTGTTAATGGAATAGGTAAAAAAATGTTTGACAAAAAACACTATTACTTCAGTGAGAGAGTTGACCTGTGGTTACAATACTTACAGGAGCTAATACAGAAAAGTGTACCTGAAAATGGGTTGCTGCTGTGACAGTACCTAAAGCATGAGGCACTGGCAGAAAGATCAGGCAGTTTGTGGTGAGGAAATTGGTATCAGAAGTGGAAAGATGGAAATTCATGTAAGCCGTGGCCGAACATTTGACAAAGCTATACTTGTGATAATTTAGGAAGCTAACTTTCCCTGTAGTTCTAGGGAAAGTGGCTGATGTATGTTGGCTTCGACATTCTGCTTTGAACAAGGTGTTATAAGAAAGAAAGGAACTCAGGAAAGAATTAGTTGGCTTATGAATATCAAAGAAAGGGCAGAGAGAGAGAGTCAAAATCTGGGGCCAAAAGGAGCTGATTATGACTCAAGCCCATGGCAAAGAACAAATTGGGGTATGGCTTTCTTACTCTAACCTGCTGTCTTATGGCTTCAAGATAACCACCATTACGTTCCGGTGAGCTTCCCTGGTAGCTCAGCTGGTAAAGAATCTGCCTGCAATGGGAGACCCGGGTTTGCTTCCTGGGTTGGGAAGATCCCCTGGAGGAGAGCATGGCAATCCACTCCAGTAGTCTCGCCTGGAGAATGCCAATGGATGGAGGAGCCTGGCGGGCCACAGTCCATGGGGTGGCACAGAGTGGGACATGACTGAGCAACTAAGCACAGCACAGCACACGCACTATACCAGTGTGCACCACTGGAAAGCCCCTGGTGAGGATAATCTCCAAGAAAGAATCTTGTATTTATTGGTACATGGCACTGACTGGAAGTAAACATCTTAAAACCATACCAAGTTTTGTGTTGCCGAGACTAAAATTGTTGTTGTTCAGTCACTAGTTCGTATCTGACTCTTTGCAACGCTATGGACAGGAGCACATGAGGCTTCCCTGTCCCTCACCATCTCCCAGAGTTTGCTCAAATTCATGTCTGTTGAGTCGTGATGCCATTCAGCCATTTCATCCTGTCACCCTCTTTTCCTCTTGCCCTCAATATTTATTGGCATCAGGGTCTTTTCCAATGAGTCAGCTCTTCACATCAGGTGGCCAAAATATTGGAGCTTCAGCTTCAGCATCAGTCCTTCCAATGAGTATTCAGGGTTGATTTCCTTTAGGATTGACTAGTTTGATCTATACTCCAGGGGACTCTCGACTAAAATAATCTTTTACCCTTTGAGTCTTAAACAATAAGGTCTATTCATATATCATTTTAATTGATGCACAGAATTCCATACTGTAAATAAGTTGCATTTGTTTATTTAGTCATCTACGATGGGCATTAGATTTGTATCAGTTTTTAAGATATTATAGATTTGAAGAAGAAGGCTGAATTCTTGGCAAGGCCATGATAGATCTAGTTCTGGTACATATCCTAAACTCAGTAAATTTTTTTTTATTGAATTTAGTCACATGGTAGAGCTACTATTTGCATCTGCATATACAGTAGAATAATTGGTCAGTATAATTCATTTTAGAATAGGACCTATGATTTGTAGTTTCAGTGAATGGAAGGCCTTGAGAATGCCGTGGTATTGGCATTTGTGATATTCCTCTGCGCTTGATGTATTCCTTTGAAAAAGGATAATATTCCTAGTGTGAATCAATTCTATCAGTTACAGAGCAATATTGAAAAACAAAGCATCTGAAATAGCCCATTGGTCTCCCCAAATAATACTGATACCTGTAAATGCTCAAACTACCACACAATTGCACTCATCTCACACGCTAGTAAAGTAATGCTCAAAATTCTCCAAGCCAGGCTTTAGCAATATGTGAACCGTGAACTTCCTCATGTTCAAGCTGGTTTTAGAAAAGGCAGAGGAACCAGAGATCAAATTGCCCACATCCACTGGGTCATGGAAAAAGCAAGAGAGTTCCAGAAAAAACATATATTTCTGCTTTATCAACTATGTCAAAGCCTTTGACTGTGTGGATCACAGTAAACTGTGGAAAATTCTGAAAGAGATGGGAATAGCAGACCACCTGATCTGCCTCTTGAGAAATTTGTATGCAGGTCAGGAAGCAACAGTTAGAACTGGACATGGAACAACAGACTGGTTCCAAATAGGAAAAGGAGTTCGTCAAGGCTGTATATTGTTACCCTGCTTATTTAACTTATATGCAGAGTACATCATGAGAAACGCTGGACTGGAAGAAACACAAGCTGGAATCAAGATTGCCGGGAGAAATATCAATCACCTCAGATATGCAGATGACACCACCCTTATGGCAGAAAGTGAAGAGGAACTCAAAAGCCTCTTGATGAAAGTGAAAGGAGAGTGAAAAAGTTGGCTTAAAGCTCAACATTCAGGAAACTAAGATCATGGCATCCGGTCCCATCACTTCATGGGAAATAGATGGGGAAACAGGGGAAACAGTGTCAGACTTTATTTTTCTGGGCTCCAAAATCACTGTAGATGGTGACTGCAGCCATGAAATTAAAAGACGCTTACTCCTTGAAAGGAAAGTTATGACCAATAACTTTATAATAGATAGCATATTCAAAAGCAGAGACATTACTTTGCCAACAAAGGTTTGTCTAGTCAAGGCTATGGTTTTTCCTGTGGTCATGTATGGATGTGAGAGTTGGACTGTGAGGAAGGCTGAGCGCCGAAGAATTGATGCTTTTGAAGTGTGGTGTTGGAGAAGACTCTTGAGAGTCCCTTGGACTGCAAGGAGATCCAGCCAGTCCATTTGGAAGGAGATCAGCCCTGGGATTTCTTTGGAAGGAATGATGCTAAAGCTGAAACTCCAGTACTTTGGCCACCTCATGCAAAGAGTTGACTCATTGGAAAAGACTCTGATGCTGGGAGGGATTGGGGGCAAGAGTAGAAGGGGACGACAGAGGATGAGATGGCTGGATGGCATCACTGACTTGATGGACGTGAGTATGGGTGAACTCTGGGAGTTGGTGATGGACAGGGAGGCCTGGTGTGCTGAGATTCATGGGGTTGCAAAGAGTCGGACACGACTGAGTGACTGAACTGAATTGAACTGAACTGGTCCCAACCTGGTCAGTATTATTTGGGGAGACCAGTGGGCTATTTCAGATGGTTTGTTTTTCAATATTTCTCTGTAACTGATAGAACTGAATAACACTAGGAAAATGGAAGGCCTTGAGAATGCTGTGGTATGGCACATGTTGTATTCCTCTTTGCACTGGAGGTGTTCTTTTATTCACAGCAGATCCCTCATACACTAGTTCCTTTGTCTAACCTAACTCCTATTCCTGTGTCCTCTTCGTCCTCTTTTCCGCCCTCTGCTGCCTTCCGCCGTCCTGTGCTTCCTCTCGCAGAGCTGGAGCAGCCTCGCAGGGGCTCCAGGCTTGTGCCTCTTCCCCGCTCCCTGTCTCATCCTTTGCCTTCTTGCAGCTGTTTTGCCTTTACCTTGTTCGTATCTTTTTTAACAGAAAATGAACTCTGTGCTTTATTACTTTCCTATCTCAAAACTTAATTATGCTTACACTATGGACAGGAAAGAAGTAAGAAGAAAAAAGGGTATGCTTTTCAGATTTCACAGGAAATAATTGGCGAAGATATTTTGGAGTAATTGTGGCAAAAGGTCACATTTTATGAATATTTGCCCTCTTTTTATTTAATAGTATCCTAACCTTTATATTATTAATATTATTTGCAATACTCTGCAGTTATAGAATGGGAATGTTGCAATGAAGTCATTTATTCACTTAATTTTGAATAAATAGCCAAATTTTCTCTAGTAATCTTTTACACAAAAGAACCCTCAAATTCATTTACTTTAAAAAATTTAAACATTTTTTAGTTGATGAACCATGATTATAATAATAATTAACATCTATCATGTAACCCATTTTCATAAAGTAGGATTATTAGCATCATTACTTAATTTAAAAGTCTTATCATTTTTTACCTTTAATCCCATATATGTATTTTTTATCTTTCTAATGACTTATACCATTGAGACCTATAGGGTAGTCAATTATATTTTAAGGTCAGAGAAAAAAGAATTAAGAAAACAAAAGCTCTCAGATAATTTTTTAAAAAATAATAATTTAGCAGAAGACTCAGGCTAGAGGCTAGAAGATTGACATAGAGTTTTTTTCCCCATTTATGTTAGTCTGGGCACAAGAGAAAAATACATATAAAATAAAATACATTTTCTTTTAAATTTATTGTGATATTTTCCTTTTTTTCAAAGTATAGATACTCATATATAATTTTAAGACACCTTTTTCCATGTTTATCTGTCCTTTATGAATAGTAATTGTCATGCTTCTTCATGCCTGTGCTGAGTCACTTTGTTTGTGTATGACTCTTTGCAACCCTATGGACCATGGCCCTCTAGGTTCCTCTGTCCATGGATTCTCCAGGCAAGAATCCTAAAGTGGGTTGCCATTTCCTTCTCCAGAGGATCCTCCCCACCCAGGGATTGAACCCATGTCTCTTTACATCTCCTGCATTGGCAGGTGAGTTCTTTACCTCTAGTGTCACCTGGGAAGCCCATCATGCTTCTTGTTTTTTTTTGGTTACTTTTCTCAGTCACTCAGTCATGTCCAACTTTTTACAACCCCATGGACTGCAGCATGCCAGGCTTCCCTGTCCTTCACCATCTCCTAGAGTTTGCTCAAATTCGTGTCCATCGAGTCAGTGATACCATCCAGCCATCTCATCCTCTGTTGTCCTCTTCCCTCCTGCCTTCAGTCTTTCCCAGTTTCAGGGTCTTTTCCAATCAGTTGGCTCTTTGCATCAGGAGGCCAAAGTATCAAAGCTTCAGCTTCAGCATCAGTCCTTCCAATGAATATTCAAGACTGATTTCCTTTAGAATTGGCTGGTTTGATCTCCTTGCTGTACAAGGGACTCTTAAGAGTCTTCTCCAACACCACAGCTCAAAAGCCTCAATTCTTTGGTGCTCAGCCTTCTTTATGGTCCAACTCTCACATCCATACATGACTGCTGGAAAAACCATAGCTTTGACTGTACAGACCTTTGTCGACAAAGTAATGTCTCTGCTTTTTAATACGCTGTCTAGATTTGTCATAGCTTTTCTTCCAAGGAGCAGGTGTCTTTTAATTTCATGGCTTCAGTTGCCATCATGCTTCTTAATTGAGTGTGAGTGCTAAGCTTTGATTGGGCTTCCCTTGTGGCTTAGTGGTAAAGAATCCACCTGCAGTGCAAGAGATGTGGGCTCAATCCCTGGAACGGGAAGATCCCTCAGAGAAGAAAATGGCAACCCACCACAGTATTTTTGCCTGGGAAATCCCAGAAACAGAGGAGCCTAGTGGGCTACAGTCCTTGGGGTTGCAAAGAGTGGACAGGACTTAACAACCTAACAACCACCACTACCACCACCACCTTTGGATAGATTATATATTTAAATATTACTTTAAATACTTTGAATCATACAGTTCAACTTTGTGTAAAATTTTTTTACAAGTGTCGTTTTAGTTTGCTTTTTCTGATTAAACATGCTCTCAGTAAGAAAAACTTTAAAAACACAGAAGAAACAAACATAAATTTTTTGTAATCCCATCATCATCCATATATAAACATTATGAATATTTTGACAAATAAAACTGGAAGTATGGTGTATATATATAGTTTTGTATTCTGTTTTTGGAGGCAGAATGACATTGTTTACATTTGCATCATATAAACATGAATATAGACAATGGTTATGCAAAAATGGGAACAGAGACCAGTTATATGTAAGAGTTAATTTAGAGCAGAGATGATAGTGGCTTGAGGGGGCTGGTAGGAGTAAAGAGTGGTGAGATTCTGGACTTATTTGCATTTTGACAGTACAACTTACAGAATTTCTGATTTGTATGTGAAGTATGAAAGAGATGACTCAAGGATGATCTTCAGCAATTGGGTGAATGAGATTGATACTTAAGCTGTCAATTATTTTAATAAGCCATGTAATATTCCATCATGTGAATGTACTTAAATGTATTTAAATGTTTTCCTGTTGTTGGATATTCAGATTGTGTCCCTTTTCACTGTTAAAAATTAGTATGTATATCTTACAATTAAGTCTTTGACCATGGAGTTGATTGTATTCTCAAGATAGAGCTCAAGATGCAGATTTTTGGGGTTCAAAAGACATAGCTCTTTTAAAGTGGTGTGTGTGTCTTTAAAGCTGTGAATATTTTTTCAGAACCCATGTTTACATTGAGTGTATACGAGCACCTGCTTTGCCCCATCCTCATTGGCTTTGGGTGTCAGTACATATTATTGTGAAAACACAAATAACAGCAAATCAAAACTAGGAAGCTTTGCCAGTTTGGCAAATAAGAAATGATATATTGTTTTGTTTTGCACTGAGCATAAAGAATAACAATGAATTTCCACACACACAGATGTTTTTTGTTCACATAGTTCTGTGTGAAGGTAATTTGCTATTTGTAGTGTGGTAGTGGTAGTGGTGGTTTAGTTGCTAAGTCATGTCTGACTCTTGTGACCCCATGGACTGTAGCCCACAAGGCTCCTCCGTCCATGGGATTCTCCAGGCAAGAATACTGGAGTGGGGTGCCATTTCCTTCTCCAATTTGTGTAGTTTTAGAAAAGAGGAAGAACTAAAGTTTCTGAGTATATACTTCAGTTAGATATATTGTGAGGCACTTCATATTATTTTATTTAACAGTTACAAAATGCTCAGAGATAAGTATTATTGTTTAAATTTTATATATAAAGAAACATATCTGCAGAGAATTTGCCAATATACATACAGAAATTGCTGTATAGAGAAGCAGAATACATTTATTAATATTGCTTGAAAGCCTTCTGTTTGGGATGTTACTAGGTTTAAAGGGAGAAGGCAATGGCACCCCACTCCAGTACTCTTGCCTGGAAAATCCCATGGACGGAGGAGCCTGGAAGGCTGCAGTCCATGGGGTAGCTAAGAGTTGGGCATGACAGAGTGACTTCACTTTCACTTTTCACTTTCATGCATTGGAGAAAGAAATGGCAACCCTCTCCAGTGTTCTTGCCTGGAGAATCCCAGGGATGGGGGAGCCTGGTGGGCTGCCGTCTATGGGGTCGAACAGAGTCAGACACGACTGAAGCGACTTAGCAGCAGCAGGTTTAAAGAGTATTACTGTTGATAAATTATCCTACTAATTTGTTAAAACATAAAATTTTAATATATTTTAGAAAAATAGAATGCTTGCTTCATATTTATTTAATGGGTAAGTTGATAAGTGCTATATGTTTTTTTGGTGTATTATCAGACTGTTTTCCATCACAGAGTAAAAAATTATTTGCCTTTTCACAAATTCATTCTTAAGTTAGTTTTTGAACTAACTACTTCTACACTTGAAAACATGCATATACCTGTCACCTGTCATATGTTGCCTACTTAAGGAAGATTCAGTAGTAATGAATCTTACTTTCCCTTATCAATCCTCTTAATCATACTCCGAATTAGGCTACATGGAAGAGAAAATTCTCTCTTGAGCTTTACAAGAAGAAATTGTACAATTTCAAAAGTCCCATTTTAATATATAAAAAATACTATATGAGCTTTTCTATTCTTACTCATATTCATGTGTATACATATATACACATACTCTGTTATATGTATATATACATATATACTATACAGTTGTGGGCTTCCCTGGTGGCTCAGTGGGTAAAGAATCTGCCTTCAGTGCATTAGATTCAGGAGTCATGGGTTTGATACCTGGAAGGGGAAGATCCCCTGGAGGAGGGCTTGGCAACCTACTCCAGTATTCTTGCCTAGAGAATCCCATGGACAGAGGAGCCTGGCGGGCTGCAGTCCATGAGATCACAAAGAGTCAGATGGGACTGAGCATGCACGCATGGACTATACAGTTGTACACTTTATAAAAATAAATTATACTTCAGGTGTGTATATATTTCATTTATGTGTAAATTGCATATATATTATGTATTTATATATTTTTTTACATGTAAGTTATATATATTAAATAGATATAAATGCAGTTTATCAATGTAACAGTTTTGTGTAAAGACTCTGATGCTGGGAGGGATTGGGGGCAGGAGGAGAAGGGGACGACAGAGGATGAGATAGCTGGATGGCATCACTGACTCAATGGACGTGAGTCTCAGTAAACTCCAGGAGTTGGTGTTGGACAGGGAGGCCTGGCGTGCTGCGATTCATGGGGTCACAAAGAGTAAGACACGACTGAGTGACTGATCTGATCTGATATATTTCTTCTTCTATATATTACTTATCTATGTAAATATATGAACTATACATGTATGTGTATCTGAATGTATTTAGGAATGTATATTGTTAGAAACCTGTTCTAGGACATGTTTTGGGTGTGGTCTTTGTCATTCGTGTGTTCAGTCTTCTACTGACTTTTTGCCCTCAAGGTCTTGCTTCACCCTAAGTTATAAGTTAGAAGGTGTGTGCTGCCCCTGGGTTTTGGCAAGTACTTTCATTCACATGATCTTATGGTCTGAATTTACAAAGCCTGTGCCATAGTAAGATCTAGATTTCACAGATTTTCTTTTTTTTTTCTTTCTCTCTCTCTCTTTTTTTTTGCAATTAAGTAAAATCTTTTACTGAAATAGTAGAACAGACCAAAGTTCATGCCGGAAGCTGGCCGATTTCTATCATATAAACTCTTTAAGAAATGAATATCTGTGTACAATTAGGTATCTAATTGTTTACTATTTATCCCCAGACTCATCATTGCACCTTGATTGGAATGGTTCCTTTTAATTTACTCTGGGGCTTCCCAGGTGGCCCAGTGGTACAGAACCCATCTGCCAGTGCAGAAGACACAGGTTCGAACCCTGGGTCAGGAAGATCCCCTGGAAAAGAAAATGGCAACCCACTACAGTATTTCTTGCCTGGGAAATCTCATAGACAGAGGAACCTGGCGGGTTATAGTCTTTGAGGTGGCAAAGAGTCAGATATGACTTAGCAACTAAAATAACAATATATACATGTATCCATTATCCCCCCAGTGCTGCTCAACTGAAACTATCACAATATTATTAGTTAGCTATACCCCAATACAAAATAAAAAATCAAAAAAAGCCCATTGCAACAACGAATTGACTCTGATAGCTCATAGTGGTCAAATCATTGTTTGAATCCCATCTTGGCTCACAGTACTATTGTGAGATAGTCGTTAATCCACGTGGTTTTGAGACTTGAGGCCAGTCTGCTGTTAAAATATTTCCTTTCCTCTTGGCTTCTCAGAACTGGATGGTGGAAATCCATTTACTTCTGAGGTCACACTAGTGGTAGAGAACCTGCCTGCTAATGCAGGAGATGTAAGAGATGCGGGTTCTAACCCTGAGGTAGGAAGAACCCCTGGAGGAGGAAATGGCAACCCACTCCAGTGTTCTTGCCTGGAGAATCCCATGGACAAAGGAGCCTGCCAGGCTATAGTCCATGAGGTCACAAAGATTCAGACACAACTGAAGTGACTTAGTACACAATTCACTTACTACACTTAATGGATTCCCTGGTGCCTCAGATGGTAAAGAATCTGCTTGCAATGTGGGAGACCTGGGTTCAATGCCTGGGTTGGGAAGATCCCCTGGAGAAGGAAATGGCAATCCACTCTACTGTTCTGGCCTGGAGAATCCCATGGACAGAGGAGCCTGGTGCTCTACAGTCCACCGGGTCGCAGAGTTGGACATGACTGAGCGACTAACACACACACACCACATACTTACAGGAAAGTTGGAAGAACTTCCTTTTTCTCTTTTTTGAATGTAATTCTCCCAAGTGTCTCCCCTCTAATGGCATGGGAGTAGGAAATGGAATCACCCCAGCTTTTCTTCTTCCACTTATGACTGAATCTCAGATGAAAATATATTTTCTAGTTCACAGGATTAGAAATAAAACCCATTGATTTGCCTCACGTTTGCAGAATTCATATTGCTACAGCCTTCTGCCTTAAGAACTTCAATCCCATAATTGGTAACTGGAAGTACAGACAAGGCATAGATGAGACTAGGCAGTGGTGGGTGGGTGGTAGGCGGCCATCCCAGCCTTAGTTCAAAGAGTGTTTCTTTGATGTAGGCAAGTGGGAATGTGACTCTCACACCTTTGGATTTCCATGAGGATTTTGAATCACACTCATAATATAACTCCTATGGATTAGACGCTTTGTACGTATTTTCTGTAATCTTTGCAGTTACCTGGAAAGATAACATAGAATACATAAATATAAATTATGAATATAAAATGAACTAAGGATCAGAGTTCTGAACACATTTTCCAAGAATCACGTATTTGTAGATTTTGGAGTCAGAATTTGAAATCAGGGTCTGCCCAACCCTAGTCTATTTTATTTCCAATATACATTTTCTTTCAGAGTTTGGGGAATTTTATTTTCTATGAGAGATTTTTTTTTAAAAAGAGAATTGATGAAAATAGCTACAAATGGAAATTGGAATAATTCTAGAAGTGTCTTAATCTGCAGCTATTTAGCTTTCAAATACTTTTCTTCAACTTGAGTGTTTATAATTTAGACTTCAGTAGTGATGACAGGAGAGTACCAAAATGAGGTAGATGGTGAGCCTCAGAGCAGTAACATTTCTGCCCTGTACAATAATACTCAATAGATGCTTCAGAATACATTCTCACTTCCTCATGCTTTTTGCTCTTTTCTCTTTCTGGGACATCTGTTAGTCTGTCAGAAATCAAGTATCCTGACTTGATCCTTTGTGGTTCTTATAATTTATCTTCTATGTTGTCTTAGCATTTTAGATTCAGGCACAGCCTATATGTTTCTCTTAATTTTTCTGTTTATTTTATATTGGTATCATATTTTTAATTTCTCATAATTGCTTTATTTCCCTGGTTCTCTTTTTGTACCATCTTTTAAGAAAGTTTCTGTATCTTCTTAAATTGGTGTTTTTTTTAAATTGTGTGTTTTAATAGGCAATAAACAATTTTTTAAGTTTTCTTTCTCCTGGTCTTTATATATATATTTTTTTTTGTTTGTTTGTTCAGTTTGTTTCTATTGCTCTTTCTTTCATGTTGGAGGTGTGGATGATTGCATTTTCCCCAAATGGCCACAGTGATATTTCCGGTCCCACAAATGCTTCCTGAACCTTCTACTCTTATACCAAGAAGTGAAGTCTACTTCCCTGTCTGAAGTTGGGTGGCACTTTTGGCTGTCCCTATGGGTAGAACAAGGGGCTTCCAAGGTGGTGTAGTGGTAAAGAATCTGCCTGCCAATGCAGGAGGTGCATGAGATGTGTGTTTTATCCCTCGGTCAAGAAGATCCCCTGTATTCTTGCCTGGAAAACTCCATGGACAGAGGAGCCTGGCAGGGTACAGTCCACAGGGTCACAAAGAGGTGGACACAACTGAGTGACAAGGACAAAGTGACACCGCAGGGCTTGCAGACCCAGGTCACGAAGGCCGCATGGCTCTGGCCTGCTCATTCTCTCACTGTAACTCTCGCCTCTCTCACTCTCATCTCTCTCTGGGCTCTCTCTCAGTGTTCTCCGTTGGAATCTTGCCACCATTCTCTGAGGAGGTCCAGGTCATGTGGTATACTATGTAGGGCTGTTTTCAGCCAGCAGCTCCAGCCAAGTTCTCCTTCAACAAGCCAGCAGCCACGGCCAGACATGGGAATGAGCCTTCAGATGATTTCACACCCCAGCCTTCTGCCAAGGCCCCAGTTATCAAGGAGCAGAGACTGCAGTCCTTGCCGTGCCCTGTTTTATTTCCTGATCCCAGAATGCATGAGCCTAATAAATTGTTTTACACCACTGCAGTTTGGAGTAATTTGTTATGTAGCCTTAGAAACTGGAACCTAGGCTTTTCTCAAATTTATGGTAAGACTTGTTTGGTCATTCACAGTTACAGATGAAGGAAAAGAAAAGCTAATTAGGAGCTCTTTGTACAGAGACAAGACTTGATGGCTGGCTGGCTTTCCTTTACAGTGAATGGGCTGTGAGCCAGCTGTTAGGCTGGGTGACCCCCAAATGCAGATATTGGTCTTTGTTCTGTGGCACTCTCACCCATACCTAGCTGCCTTTCTCTCTCAGAGAACTCAAATCTTATTTGGTTTTGGTTTAGTTTTATGGAATAAATTTTTGTTTTCCTTGCTGGTGGATGTCTGTATCCAGAGGAGTCCGCCTGTTTAGGGGAGGGGCCTATGGGTGTGGTTGATTATTTTGGGTGTGGTCTTTCACCTGACTCCTGTCTTCTGCCCCTGGACCTACTCCTGCCCTGTATCGTGCCTTGTGTTTTCACATCTTGAGTCTTTCAGTTTGTCGAGCACCACTACCCTTCTTTTCTGTACTCATCTTCCACTTAGACTCTAGGCTGGAGCTTCCTCTATTGCACTTCATTTTTTTTCCAGCTGTTTTTGCTTTTCATATATATCTTTTGAAAATTTTGTTCTATAGATAGGCAGTCTCCCTTTTTATTGTTTTTTGTTGATACTTTTTCCTAAAACAGAGTTTTCATAGGGAGAGGAAATATCGTTTTGAACTGGACTTTGGGCCTTCTTGAATCAGTTGCCTATGTATTTCTATAGAAATATTTCATTTCACCTAAGTTTGAAAATGTGTTCATATATACCTGGGAGTATGCTATATCTTTACTTATACTTATTAAAAGTTAGCATATGTCTGATATTATCTTTCTTGCTCCTAATTTAGTATGTATGTTTAATCTGATTGAGCTAGTTAGGTGAGAGTGTCTTTAGGTTTTGTTTCTTGTAGATTGAATAAACCTTTTGGGTTTAAAAATGTTGGGATACTTAAACCTCTAGTTTCACATATCCAAACTGTTGTAGCTGAATAGGCTTTTCTCCTTCTAAGTTATGTCTGACCAATTAATGTTAGAATTCTCCATACAAGGTCTGCTTTCCTCTGGGCCAGAGTGAGGGAAAAGGACTAACTTTGTTATTTCTTATTACCCACTTAAAATCTGAGATGAGAAATTTTTTTTATTAGAAATCTTTAATGGTAGAACTTCTTAACAGAGTGAATATAGGGGCTATAGAATTTAGAGGAATAAAGGATGAATTAATATTTTACTTTGTAAAATTAATAATATTTCTACCATAAAGAGATAGGATGAGGGATCAGTTTGGGGAATGCAAGAAAGATTTTTATTTCACATTTTGGTTTTATTTAATTTGATCATAATTGATCAAATAAAATGATCATAAATTTGGGGGAATATATAATTGGTAGTTGTAGTAAAGTATGGTGAAAGAGGTAAGGAGTAGATGAAATATATTGGAAGATTTGAAAGGAAGAGCAGACAACTGTAGGGGAGATCTAAATTTGGAAGGCAATAAAGAAAAGAGGTATAGAAAAACAGGACCTAAAAAGGGGATCCCCAATCCCTAGGTTGGGAAGATCCCCTGGAGAAGGGAATGTCTGCCCACTCCAGTGTTGTTGCCTGAAGAATTCCACTGGCAGAGGAGCCTTTTGGGGGCTGTAGCCCAAGGGATTGCAAAGAGTCAGATACGACTGAGTGACTAACACTTTCACTTTCAAATAAGTTGTATGTGAATAGTTTCATTGAAAACATTCCCATTGGTGTCAGATGCCCAGAAAAAGTTTGAATCAGTTTGAAAATATCTCTGTATAGGCTTAGATTTAAAAAGAATAACTTTATTGATTTATTTTTGACTGTGCTGGGTTTTCTTTACTGCGTGGGCTTTTCTCTAGTTTGGAGAGCAGGGACACTCTCTAGTTGCAGTGCACAGGCTTCTCACTGACGTAGCTTCTCCTGTTGCAGAGCACAGGCCTTAGGATGCACGGGCTCCAGTAGTTGCAACACATGAGCTCAGTAGTTGTGCCTCCTGGGCTTTAGAGCACAGGCTCAGTAGTTGTGGCACACGGGCTTAGGTGCTCTGCAGCAAGTAGAATCTTCCTGGATCAGGGATCGAACCCGTGTCTCCTGCATTGGCCGGTGGATTCTTTACGTTGAGCCACCAGGGAAGCCCTAGGCTTAGTTTATAAGTACCAACTCATTAAGAGAAGATAGTTTTCAAAGGAAAAATTTATTCAATGAATAGCTGTTCCTGTTCCCAGGTACATCTGTTTACTGGGAGAGAACAGGTAAGTGTGCATTTATGTATAGTACAGAGTAGAGAGGGCCAGCACAGAGACAGATGGTACTAAAGAAGCCTAAATGATAATATTTGTAAAGGCCATTTGTTGCCAGAGAATTGTTAAGATTTTCAGTAAAACTGTTTCTCTCTGTAAGATTATTTTACTCTTCTCTAAAAATATCTCAGAAAATTAGCTTCTGTTTATTTGAAGAAAGAGTCACCAGGGTTTATATATCCTTAGTTCATAAGTGAGCTTTCTCCTTCTTAATTGGCATGTGGAAGAGGCCGGAAGTGGACACTGACACATGGAGTCCTGCCTTGGCTGCAACAGTGGTGGAACCAGAGACCAGATTTCACGTGGTGAAGCATAGAAAGACTTTATCTCTTGAGTGATAATTGTGTCTGGTTCTTTGCTAGACACTTCAAATATATTATCACGTTCAATCCTTATAGCAACCCATTATATAGGCAGCATAATTTCTTGTTTTGCAGATTAGGAAAATAAAACTCAGGGATGTTAGTAATTTGACCAAAGTTCCTTAGCAAGTAAATATTAAAGTAGGAATTTGTATTTAGATTTGTTGGCTTTAAATTCTTTCTATTACGTTTACTGTGTGGATGGAGAATGAAAGTAGTAGATATAGATTTTTACTTTGGGGGACTTAACAATGATGAAAAGAAAAGATGATATATGATAAGCTGAAGGAAGAGTCTGATAAAGTGAAGTTTAAAAAAATGAGGACCACATAGGTATGTCTGAATGGAAGGCTGTGATTCTGAAAATACATAAAGATGAGAGAGAATGAGAAGAAAGAGATGAAAGATCTGAGGCTGTGAGATTGGGTGAATAGGGTACTGTGAAAGTTAGTTACTAATTTTAAGGTCTAAATTATCCAAAACTTAAATAGCTATTAATCTGTTTACCATGTGTTTTTTCTGTCTCTGAGAAGACTCTGCAAAATTTGCTATACAAGAGATTCATCTTGTATATGTTAAAACTATGTATATACTATGTATAAGACCCATGTTAAAATTCTATGAAAGAGCTCTGTGTCATAATGGTAGCAAATATGAAAAGCTTATTACTGAATGAGTGAGAGTGGGGACATATGTGGAGATTAAGGAGAATAAACTTATCTGTCTTCTTTGGTAGAGAAGTTGGTATTCTATTGAGTTGCTGAGATTTGACAAAGTTATTGGCCCTCAAGCAGTGCACAACTGGTAGTACCCAGAAAACCCCTTGTTGGAATGCTATTTGGAATAGTTTTTATACTTTCATAAGTGATTAAGACATTAAGTGAATATCTGGTTTAAACTAAATATCCTTACAAGAAAGTGTTTTTGTTGTTTGTTTCTATGGTGGTGAAAAGTTCTGAGAAGTAAGACTTGAAAGATAACCAGATCTGGATGACCTGTTGAGATTTACTTTAGCTTTAACTGTTTCACATATATTATACACAGGGTGTATGTAAACAACCTCTATAGTATTATAATTCATATGTTATTCCAGTAACAGAAGAAAGTGATATTTACTTTCTTAAGTTCTGTACTATTGTTTGCTGCTTTATTAGACAGAAAGCATTTTAAAAATGAGATTTCCCCCCAAACGAAACAACCCCCCCAAAACAACTACCAAATCTTTCCAATCAATTCTAAAGACAATAAAGTCGATTATAATAGGAAGTGTAGACACTGGGATGGAGATATTCTTTAATGTTACTCTGTTTCTCACGTGAAACCATGCACTTAGAGTCTTTGGCCATGATATCAGAAACTTTTCTCTCTGAACTACTGATTCTCTGCTTATTATTTATTGGGAGTAGAAAATGAAGCCATTGGATATTGGAAGACAATCAAGAATCAATTAGTATTGTGCATTTTTGCAGTTCTATAAAGATAGATTGAAAACACTGTTTAAGAATTATGTAGACTCCTTCATGTTGATGTTTGACAGAAAACAACAAAATTCTGTAAAGCAATTACCCTTCAATTAAAGAATAAATTTAAAAAATGAAAAAATAAACCTTCAAGCCCCGTAAAAATAAAGAATTTTGTAGAATCTTATGTGTTTAGAAGTTGAACACAGAGACCCTGTTGAATTTATTTAAAGTTGAGTGATTCATCATATCATAAATGAATTCCTTTGAGCCATTTACCAATTTTGGCTCTCTCCCTCAACTTTTCTTAAGGCCATCTCTTAATTTTTATGATCACAGAACTCTATTTTGTAAGTACTTTAAAATATATTAGCAGCTTCAAAGATCAAATGAAAATGAAACTAGAAGATAGGTCATGTAAAAGAAAGGCACCTCACTAGGAGTATTTTTAGCGTCTAAGAAGTAAAACCACACTTGACACTTTCTTAATCTTCTATTTCTATTAACTTATGAAACCTGGAACTGGAGGCTTAATGGTATTATTTCTACATTGTAATTATACTAATAAACATCTTTGTCCGTGACCTTGGAATTTACAGTGCAGTAGGAAAGATTTATTGACTTATGCTTTGGAAGAAGAATGGGATTATTGCATAAGTAGATTGCATGCTAAGCACATGTACTCGCATACCGTTTATTCCAGTTAGTTTGAGCTGTTAACTTTTCTTTAGATTTTCTTGCAAAAATAGAGAGGGTTCTTGTTAAATCCAGATTCCTAAGAGATCTTTGTTACATTATTGAGTCGACTACAAAGTAACTACTTTACCTTGAAATGCACAAGAAGAATCAATAGGCCTACAAAACTGCCTTTTAAGAAAATGTTTGAAATCATATTTTTCCTGGTAGCCTAAATATCAGTGTGTATGATTTTTCTTGGTTTCTGTCTTTCTCTGGTTTTGTTGCAATATTAAAGTCCCTTCAAGTTAGAGGCTGAGTATTTTGGTTTTGATTTCTCTTTTGTCCCCTGCCCTGGCCTCCTATTTGTTTGTCTTACTTTCTGTGAAGAAGCGCTGCTTACAAGGAATTTTCCTTCGGGTGCCTTTACTTTTTATGTTAATATAATATCCCTATGATCTCCATTTCCTTTTCACTATAGTTGAAGTCTAAAAACATTTTATTTTTTAAGCTTTTAGTTGTGCAACACCATAGAAAGGCCACAAAAGTCTACAGTGGGCGTTTGCATGTTGAAACCTCTTCTCAAGTGATGTACAAGTCAAATCTCTTTCTCCTCTAATTAGACCTTATTCAGTTGTGACTGGCATTTGATCTCTTGGCACTCTGTCCTTAAATGAAGTTAAATTTTAGTCTGAAATATACATTTCAGTCTGAAAGCCTGCATTTTCAAGTATATGTGAACTATTTGGAATTTTGTAAATGATATTCATTTATATCATGCCACATAAAATACGTAATGACTGAAGTTGATTTTTGCCATGTTAAATGAGAGTCTTTAGTTTCTTTAAATAATTTCTTCTATGATTAATTGAATTGATACTAGGTTCAAGATACTTTATGTATTGTGAAATGCACTTTGATAAACTTATAACTTGTATTTGCTCAGTGGTTTATTTTATTGTTAACTATGGAGGGGGTTCTCTGAAATTTTATAAACATCCTTTGTGGACTGTGGTTTCAGGAACTGTTTACATTTTATTAGCATTTGTTGCTGAATTAGAGATTAGTTTCTCAGAACTCTGCTAAGTAATGTGCAGATAATATTTCACCTACTATTAAAATAATTTTTGAGATAAATATTATTATCCATAATTAACTGATGAGGAAACCAAGGCACAGAGAATTTAACTAATCCCAGGTTGCCAGGCTAGTGAATTGGTGGTACAAGGACTAAGCCCAGAGATGTTGATTGATAATGATGTTAATAATAGTAAGACTTTTCTCCTTACAACCGAGTTAATTGTAGTGAATGGATGAACCTAGAGCCTCTTAAACAGAATGAAGTAAATCAGAAAGAGAAAAACAAGTATCATATATTAACACATACATATGGAATTCAGAAAAATGGTACTGGTAAGCCTAGTAGATAACAGACTTGTGGACACAACAGGGGAAGGTGAGGGTAGGCTGAATTGAGAAGGTAACATTGATATATATATGTTATCACATGTAAAATAATGAGAAGTTGCTGTATGACACAGGGAGCCTAGCCTGGCACTCTGTGATGACCTAGGACGGGGGGATGTGAGGGAACAGGGCAGGCTTACCAGGGAGGAGATATATACATAATTATGACTGATTCATGTTGTTGTAGAGCAGAAACCAACAGAACATTGCAAAGCAATTTCCTACCAATTAAAAATAAAAAAAGACTTTTATCTATAAATATCGTTTACTTTGAGTACACTATAACAATGACACCAACCATATACTAATTATAAGTATTCTGTGGTTTACTATGAAAATGCTTTTATTTGTTGTTTTAGGAGGCCAGTTTTTATAGTAAAGAGTACATTGTAATTTAAAGAGCTAATCAAAATTTATTTACTGTCTGAAAGTGTTAATTTTAGTTTTCATTAATCTGAGACTTAGTCATGGCTTTGTTTCGGAAATATTTAACTATGTTCAATTATAGTAACCAACTTTAGAATATTACATTTATAATAGAGTGAGCGTTAATTAAAATGTCTCAGACTTGGAGAAAATTACCTAATTATATGTTTATATTTGTAACATGATTAGGTGACAGTGTTTAACTCATTTTAGAGGTGATTTTACCTTTATGTGTTCTAAATCATGCCTTTCTGTTTGTAGGAAACAGTATGCTCAAGTTTTATTTGGAAGTTTAGTAATATTTTACTGTTACATCACTAATTCAACATGCTATTTCAGAAAATACCAGGGCTTACTAATTTTAAAATTAGAATTTTATTTTAGTATTTTCACAATTAAAGTGTTACCTAGTGAATGACTTTTTAGTGCTTCTATCTTAGGGAATGTGTATAAGTGTTATTTTCTATGTTTTAATTCCAGAAGAATATATAAGGTAGTATTAACTTCTGTAAAATTAGGATGCCTGAAACTACAAAGAGTAAAACATATTTTTCAGTTGTGTCTTCTGATAATGAAAACCATCCCAAATTCCAAAATGTTGTTAAGGAAGTGTATGTACTTTACCATGATTATTGTTAAAGAGTACCAACTAGGTAAAATCACTGTGATTGATGAAGCAGCAACACCTTTATAGTGGTTTCATCTTATTTCAGGAGTAAAGGCAGAGTATCAAAGTGGACCAGAATCATCAAGTGTACTTATGTGGTAGAAATAGAAATCATTTGTTTTTCTGATCTAAGTCTTGTGGCAAAGAACAGACATAGAGTCCTTGTGGAATTTAGAAAATCGTTTATCAGTAGAGAATGTGTATTTAAGACTTCTATGCTGTGTCATGGCTAAAAGCCTTAAAAAGAGGCAACTTTAATTATAAAGGGGGTTTGACAAAATCCCTTGAATCAGATGGAAGAATTATGATGTGACTGTTAGCTTAAGAAATACTAAGGCTATTATAGTGCTTATTTTCTGGAAGGGAAACAAATCATTGAAACCTTCTTTCTCAAGGGGTTGTATAAATGATAGTGATTAAATTTAAGTGTATATTATATACATCCATCTATATATAGATATTTTGACCATTCTATAAAGGGTTATATAGCTATATAACTGAATAATTTCCTACCCTTTCTTGAGTAGAGCACATTAAAAAATCAATTTGAATTACTATTGTTATAATATCCTGAATATAAATTTAAACTAAGATTTCATGTTGAAAGCTGATCTTAAGAGAATTGCGTCAGTTGTGTTTTTTTGTTTAGTTTGTTTATATATTTTTTTGTTGAAAATAATGGAAAATAATAAAACAAAGAAAATAAGAAAAGAGTAATTCTATTACCATTTTGATGTATACCTTTCAAAAATTTAATGAATATATTTATATCATGTTAATATGTCTATCATATATGTATCTTAAGAATACGGTATCATGTTTTATAGTATTATAGTACTACATTTTAAAATTTAGAAATATATCATGGTCATTTTAAAATATCAATAAATATAACTTATTTTTCAGACAGGAAAGAAAGAGAACAGAGAATTGCTTAGATATATTTTCTTATTAGAGTTTTTAGAATGAAAATATCAATTAAAATATGCATATATAAGTTAGGAAAGGCTTTGGAAGAAAACTTTTAATGAATTATAACTGTATGGATAAATTTATTTTGATTTATAGTACATAGACTCAATATTTTTCTGTAAGATAGTGGTATACATTTATCATACCTTTATACTGCCAAAAATATCAAATGACTTGCTCTGGTTTTAATATGTAGTTACAATTAGTTTCTTCTGATGATCTAATCAGACTTGAAACTGATTTTCTAAAGTATCTACAGATGATTTCATAGCTGTCTAATTCCTAGAGTAAATTGTCACATGTGGGAATAAAACTGTATCAGTCAGTATATTGTATGTAATGTTGCAGTAACAAATGACTCCAAAATTTCAGTGGCCTTATGATAGGCAGCTTCTCACATGTACACACTCATCATGGATTAGCTGTGCTTCTACATTATGGGTTCCTTTCTTTATGAGTGAGGCTGACAGAGCAGCCTCTACCTTAGACACTATTGGTCTCATGAAGCTTTAAATTCTGCCCACATTTCATTAGCCAAAGAAAGAAACCTGGGCACTCTTGATTCTGAAAGGACAAGGAATATATAATCTTGCCAGAAGAGGCTCCATTAATTTCATGATCAAGCCAGATCTCAGTGAGACAGGAGAGCATACTTCCCTCTCAGGAAGGTGGAACAAATACAATCAGCTACAATAACTAATTGTTTAAACTTTATAAAATACAGAGAAGATAAAGAATCTGTTTTCTTGTTAGCCATATTGATCAAATTTTGTATAACTTTACAGTTTAATATCTGTAACTGGTTTACTCTGGTTTGTTAAGACAGCTGAAAACGGAGCCATATGTCTCGGCACTTTTTTTGTTGCTTAGAGTTTTTATTCGTATAAAAAGATTGTTCAGTGTATTATTCTGTTTTTCTCTAAATAAACTTGAATGTTCTAGACTATTAAGTGTTGGTCACTCAGCCGTGTCTGACTTTGTAACCCCATGGACTGCCACGCTCCTCTGTCCGTGAAATTCTCCAGGCAAGTATACTGGAGCGGGTAGCCAGCCATTTCCTTCTGCAGAGGATCTTCCATGTTTTATGAAACATTTTCTAGGCTCCAGCAACCTTATGCCTGCCTTTTCAAGGAGTTACCACTAGATGGTGATCTTGCTCATTTAGAAGGATAGAATAGCTGTGTGTTTTTCTTTTCTTCAAGTGAATGGGCTGGTTACAGAAGGACCAGAATTGTAAACCATACTAATGTTATGGGAAAACCTTAATAATCAAAATGGTACTATGCGTTGAGTATGTATATATACATGTGTGTACACACATGCATATCCTCACACAGGAAAAATTCCATTTGAAGCAAAGCTCGAGCACAACAGCGCTTTGCTGTATTACTTCCTCAAATGATTATTACACACACACACACATACATATACATATATATTAAATAAATGTTTTATATATATATATATATATATTTCCAACCATTACTTCCAAAACAGAGACACAAGTTCTCCTAAGAACAGTTTCTCAAGAAATTGTACTGAGGCTTGGGTCCATCTATCTGACTGCTTGTTCCTAGTACTTTGTTTGAATTTACTAACTGTTGCTGAAGCTGTGGTTGTTTTTAGAAGTGAACTTTCATCTTTATTTTAGCAGCCTGTGTGTTATTCAGTCTCAGTCTCTTTTTCTATAAGTAATAGATTGAAGTGAGATTAAAATTTTTCTATTTCATGGAGATATGTTAAAAATTAACTTTTGTAGTTCATTAATCATAGAATAGGAGAGCTGGTACCCACTCTTTTAGTTAATTAGAAACCTTAATGGTTATTTCCAGTGGTAACTTTGTTCTAACCTTTTTTCGCCAAAGTAACTCACATATATAACCAATGTGTTATTGGTAAAAGTCTGAAAAAAAAGTGTTTGAAATTATAGACTAAATGGTGTAGTTCTCCTTAAAAAATTGCTAAGTTCAGTAGTAGATTCTTTTCATCATACATTTCTATGACACAAAGCTTATGGTTCTCTGTTATATGATTCAAAAAACATATAGGATTTCATGTGGTTATTAGTAGAAATAGAAAATATTTGGCTAGGATGCTTCATTTATATCAAGTAAATAATATGTACTCTGCTTGAGTAGTGTAAAAGTGAATTTCAGATAATGCTAAGGAAAATGATCTGTCACAAACCAGTTCTTTCTAAAATCCCTTTTTATCTAGCATATCAGTGAATCTTGATTCTTAAAGGTGAAATCTTATTAAAACTTTATTAGAGTCCAACTGAAGATGTAAATGAATGGTTGCAGTATGGCCTGAATGATCTCTTGTATTCATTCTAATTTGGCAGTTATAGTTTTTGTGTATGATCCCCGAGACGGAGATCAGAGAACGCTGCTGCATGGCTGGGAATTGTACAAAAGCTCATAGTGAACAGTAAAGCAAATTCTGGTTGAAAGAAGTTTGCGGTTTGGGAGTTCGCTAATTCAAGTGTTCCCCACAAGATGTACTGATGCAACTCTGTGGAATACTTATAAAAATCATTTGCAAGGAAAAGTCTAGTTTTCTGACCGTATCTGGCCTATATGTACCTTTCTCATCTTTTCTCCTGTCATTCTCAATAGCTCCTTATCTTCAGACTAAAGTTACCTCTAGGATTTCTCGGAACATGCCATATTATTCTGCTGAGAATGCACTTCACGATACTGGTCACCTAGCTTTAATACAAGGTACTTTTTAAACTACATCTTTTTAGATAGGAAATTCTTGCCAAGAGGAGTATATTTTCTCTACTTATTAATTTACATATCATACTGCTGGTTTTGAACTCTGGCTCTGTGTAATCTAGGCACCTTACTTCAACTCTTGTGCCTCAGTTTCCTCATTTGTAAAATAGGAATAATAATAAAATTTACTTCATAGAGTTGTTATGAGGGCTGATTGTGTTAATGTCTGGCATAAGTAACTATTCAGAAACTGTTAGCTATTGTTATTGCTATTACTACTAGTATTTACAGCCGTGGCATGGATAGACGTATAATAAATGTATCTTGAATGATGAAGTAAATACAGTAGAGTCACATTCTGTGTTTTGGTTAGGTTTTAGGATCAGCCTACAAAGCAAAAATCTTACATGGGCAGAAGCATCTTTAAGAATTCCTCAGGGAAATCTAATGGAATATTCGAAGTTAATAGTGGAAAAATAAGCTGTTTCATTTTTAAAATTCCTTTCAGAATATTCAGTTAAATAAACTGTTCTTATTTGTTTTTATTTCTTTAAAAAGTCTTTTCTGGAGGGCCCAAACTAGAGATGCCATATTCTAGACAAACTCCAAACAGCTGGGTTTTCTTCCTTGTTGGATTGTGTTACCATTTCTTCAGTTAGACACCAGATGAAGAGGTTGTTTTAGGTTTGAGGGCCAAATTTGATGAAGGTACATTTTTTTTTTTTATACAGGGGAACCCCTCTCACTTTTACCTCCTAGTTAGAGTGTTTGCAGTAGTAGAGATATTTGAGCAGTTAGGGCAACCAGGTGAAACAGCAGGTTTTACTATAGTTGCCATCGGCTTTATTCACATGAATGAATATAATATAACTCTATGAAGTAAATTTTACTGTTATTCCTGTTTTGCAAATGAGGAAACTGAGGCACAGAGTTAAAGTAAGGCGCCTACATTATACCTAGTCAGAGTTCAAAACCAGTAGTATGAAATGTAAATTAATAGAGAAAATATATTCCTATTACAGGTTTGCTGTGAATAATAAATGTTTGTGACTTGGCACAGCATCAGAACTGTGGTATTGAATTGCTGATCTCCATCTCTCAGTTCTCTTCCTTTCCCCCATCTTCTCTCCCCTCTCCCTTTCAGAGTAAATATAATGGAATGGTTTTAACTCAAATAAACTCTACTTTCATATCTTAGATTAACAAATTTCAGTACAAATTACTAATTCTTCTGTTACTGTAATAGGATAATGTAGTCTGTATGGTAACAGTGCTTTAAGGGTGGTATTTAGATTAAATTAGATGCATAGATGACTTTTTACAGAGGAATTAAAATCTCCTTAACAGGAGGATTTAGATACAAGTACTGAGATTATAGAGCTTGGTATACTGTTGTGAGTGTGGAGTTCCTTTAATAACTATTTTAAAAGTTGAGGTATGTGCTAGTTAACCAAACTTCAAGATCTGCAGGGAAAGTTCATTGCTGATGCCAACTTGTCAAGGAAAGCGACAGAGATACTCCTTTTCTTTTTAAAAGGTGAAAATAAAAAAGCAACAGCCCAGTGTGGTTTTGAATTATATAAAATTCTGTACTGCATTGACATGCTGCATAATTTATCCTTTGCTATGCAAATATTTATTTCTTATTTCATTAGTACATAAGTGATGACAGTGATCTCACTTTCTCAGAGGGGACCTTGAATTGTGCATACTTGGATTTTTGATGTTGAAGCAGTGCCATTGTATAACACTAATGCCCTAATTGGAATTTGTTTCAATATAAATAGAAAGCAGCCATTTAAATAGATTGAAATGCCTTACTGACCTTACCAAGAAATTGACACGTAGGTGAAATACTAGTTTTCTCCTTCCATGGGGAATTCCCAGTTAGTGGATTTTTATGCAAAATCTGGAGAGATGGTTACTAATATTGTGGTGCAGGATAAAGAATAGGGTTTTAGACACATAGATGCAGAGAACACAGTACTAGTTATGACAGGGGAAGGGAAGCGGGAGAGGATGAAATGGGTAGAGGGAGTCAACTGCATGGTAATGGGTGGAAACAAAACTTCGGGTCGTGAGCATGCTGCAGTGTACATGGACGTCTTCATAAAAATTGTACACGTGAAACATACGAAGTTATAAACCAGTGTTACCTCAACTGAAAAGAAGAGTAAGGGTTTAGATTTAGAAGACTTGGGCTCACATTTTGGTGTAAATCCAGCTAGAAGTTACATGATCTTGGGAACATTACTTAACTTTTCTGATTCTTACTTTCCTTGTATGTAAAATAGAAGTGATAATGCAATCTATCTCACTGGACTATGAAGAATCAATTGAGTTGATATAACTATAAAATGCTTGTGTGATAACGATAATATGTTTCAGTTGTCACTCTAGCTGTTTTTTCCCCTAGGATTTGGGTGAACTAAGTTAAAATAGCAAACATTTACCGCACACTTCTAATATGATAGGCATGGGGAAGGAAATGGCAACCCACTCCAGGACTCTTGCCTACAAAATTCCATGGATGGAGGAGCCTGGTGGGCTACAGTCCATGGGGTCACGAAGAGTCGGACACGACTGAGCGACTTCACGACGATGACAAATATGATAGGCATGGTTCAAGAACAGACCTAGTGCCTTCGTACAAAGGTGGAATGCTCAGATCAGGAAATGTAGGAAAGGTTTGTAGTTCAGAATTTTCCCCTGTGAATATATCTCTAAAATGAAGATAGAAATCAGTGGTGAAATCTCATACAAAAAAATTCGCCCAATGAATAGATTTTCTTAAGAAAAAAACTCAGACTTTGTTTTATCTACATTTAAATGTAAAAGAACCTAAGTTTATTTTTCTAATTTAAACTTGATCTTCACATTCTCTTAAATAATTAATTTTTACTCAGCTGATATTGGATTGACTTTATTAATATTATTTAATATAAAACATTCAGCAAATCAAGATAGTCATTTAAATTTTATAGTACAATAAAAATATTAATATGAAGATATTTTAATTATTGTATAGGATTTATCTGTCCTGTTCAATTACATCACAAAAAGAATTCTTGAAATTGAAAAATTCTTCTGACAGTAAGTTCTTTTTAAGTGTCAGAAATCCAACCATATGAAGCTCCTTATAAATTATTCATATTTCTCAATTCTAAGTAGACATTTGTTTTAGGTAATTCCCAAATGATTTAAAAGCAGTATTTAATTTCTAAATGATATTTTCCTGCAACCTAATTCATAGCTTGACTCATTTAAAATATTGCTAGGGAATTCTGCAAATTTTTGGACCGCCACATAACTAAGGACTGTCAACTGGGTGAAGTTTTTAGAACCTGCTGAGCAGTCCATAGCTGATAAAATCTAACAGAAGGACTTATTGTATTCCATCCCTTTATTTATTAGCTATTCACTGGGACAAAATAGAGGTCGTGTAAGAGTTGGTTTTATTAGCGCATCATGGTGGTTGTCACCTGCAGCTAGTTTCTGTCTCCTGAGGTCTGTAGCGCAGCCAAATGCGGTTTGTTTTATATTCTGAGAAAACATTATTGCCACGTTACTGCTTACATGCCATGTTCACAATAAATCTAGCCGCCACTTGTCTGTACTTTTCTGAGTGTATTTTCTAGTTGAGAGGGCTCTCGTAATTCTCTTTATTATCCTCCTTTTTTTTTTTTTGTCATTTTAAGTGTCTTTTAACAATTTCTCTCCCAGTTTACCTCATTATTATCTAACCCACTTAGTCTACCAGAGTTTTGTAGTACTATGTGAGGCATGGAACAAATGGTGTTAAATATGTTTTGAACACTTTTATGAGATTCTTTTCCTTTCCACTATATTTTACTACTGATCATTTTCAGTGAGTTTACTGGGCAGGATTAACTTTTTTCCTTTTATACTGATGGAATTTAGGAGGATGTTTTCAAAGGAACATGTGGAAATGTGGTGCCAATAATCATAAAGCATACAGCAAAACGTTATAGCATACTTTGAAATTTTGAAGGTGAATTTTCATTGCTTGTCTGCTCCATCTTTTGAAACTCATCTACCATATGGTCTTCTATTAAAGTGACTTTTTTACACCTTTTTGTTAATGTTATTTTACCTTTTTCAAGTGTGATAGAAATACTTACTTTAAACAATTTATGAATGTTTATATAATGCTTATGTGTAAAGGATGATGTAAAATTAAAATAGGAACTCATAAGTTGCTATATATAGAGAGATTTAAAGAAGACTGTGTAATAACACTACATGTCGAAGTCTAAGTGTTACATTAATTATGCATATTAAATTTTTGTAGCCTTTTACAGTTTATAGGACACTTTCACATCTGTGTCTTACTAGACATGTGAATTCTAATAAGGGCTGTTATTTATTAGTTCCCAAAGTGGGTAGTTTATTTGATCTTTAGCTTTGGTTTATTAATGTCACCTATGTTTTGTATTAGTTTATTATTAGAAAATAATAGAAGATAATGTCCTTAAGAAGATAACTTAAAATTGCAGAACTTTTAATACAAATTATCCATATAAAATGTAGAATACCAAAACTAAAATTTATTCATATAATAATTTTACTACGTACCAATATCTTTTACTATTATATCTTTATTGTAAATTCTCTAGTTGCTTATCTCACAGATTTTCAAGCTTTATAATAAACTATATCATTCTTTAGTTTCATCATTAACTTGTGTACCCAATTATAAATCTGGTGGTTGTATCATTTTAAATTTATACTTTTTGTGGCAGTCTGCATAGTTTGACCCACCCAACAGATAACTAATTCTTGATTAATGTGATTTTCTTGTGGTCATATTATAATGGTAGGGCAAAAGACAGTGCTGTTTCTTTTTCCAACATGAGTTTTAATGCCTTGAGATGTTTTACCTAACTCATCACAGTCTGGGAAATGTTTATTCCAAAATTACAGTGGGACCGTGGTACAATTTTAGAAAAAGATGTTACAGATGTTCTTTTCTTAACCTAGGAAATGTAGCTTTGTTCTTTTTTACACTTGTGTTGTTGTCTGGTCTTACATTTTGTATGACTAACTTTTCTACCAAATTGAAAAAGCCATTAGCTTTTAGTCTGTAGAAATGTGGATCCATAGATATTTCCCATTAGACAAAAGAAAATCTATGAAAGTGAAATCTCCTGGGGCTTGGTCTTCATAGCTGGCGTAATGGTCTAAGGCGGTAGGTACAGTAGTGTACTTATGAGAAAGAGCTATGTTAGATGCTTCCCTTAACATCCAGGAATAATAGTTGGAGATTTTTGTACATTCTTTCAGGTAACTAACTTTGGTACTAAATACCACATTTATTAATCAAGTATTCTAATTCAGGGAATTCATGTTATAAATTTTATACTTTTGAAACTTTTACTGAACAAAATTTAAACTCTGTATATCTTGTGTCATTTAAAATTAGAGCTAGCTGTGAGGTAATGAGATATACTATATTGCCCTATTGTTTTGATAAGTTTTTTTTTTTTTTAAAGAACTTCTCTTCAAAAAAGACCTCCGTTGGTGATGGTTGCACAACTTTGTTAATATCATAAAACCCACTTAATTTTGCACTTTAAAAGTGTGAATTATGTGGCTTGTGAATTATATATCAATAAAGATGTTATTAAACATTCCACTGTAAAATGTTTTCATAGGTGCAAAGTAATAGAATTTCAATTTATATTCACAATTAATTTTTTAAAAATTGTTAAGTGTAATAAATGTCTAGAACTTTAGAAGTAAGTATGAAATTATGTATGACTTAAGAAAATGATTTGTGTTCTTATTCAGTGGTAACACTTTGATTATAGAAACTTCAGGAACTGTAGATAAGAAAACAGACATTTAAAAAACATGTCAGTATTTTAATATTCACCTCTCTCCTATATTCTACCCCTAAGCTTTCTCTATACTTAACTACTTGGTTGGTATCCATACTACCCTGCCATATTTCATTAGTGATACATTGCTTTTCATGACCATCTTAGGAAAATAACTAGATGTAAAAATATCTTATAATAGTATTCTAGTGAAAGCATTGGCTTTTCCCTCTGGACTATGAGAGGTATACGTGAGCAATGACATCATTATCTTAAAAGAAATACAACAAATATATTGCAGAATAGCTTCTAAAATACAGTCAGCTTGGGATTCTGTTGTAAATAGTTGTTTTAAAACACTTTGGATTTAAAGTGAAAACTCAGAATGTTTGATAAATAATATTGTGGCATTGGTTCTTATCTAGGTGATATTTTTCCTTTTAAACTTCTGTTATATTTAGCATTAACTTTCTAATAGCTAAAATTGTTCACAACACAGTTTAAAGATAAATGCAGTATCAGGCTTTGAATTTTTCTTTTTTTTTTTGGTAAATATTAAGACCTGAGTACAAAATGAGGGCTGTATTGTGGATTAAGTGAAATATCTCAAGGCTGTGCTGTTCTGATAACTGAACCTGAAGTGACCTTTCTCAGACACAATTACAGAGCTGTATGTTTTTCCTTTAATTTCATCAGGGGTTTAATTAGTATACAAATAAAACTTCCCTTATCTTCCTTTCTACCTAATTGGCTTGTCTTCGCTTATATATGAAGTATGTGAAAGTGGGCTGTAATTAGGGTGACCGTGTTAACCTCTTTTCCTCAAATGTACTGTTGCCTAAAGGCCTCAAGGCCTAAAAACAGTGCTTTGGATTATTGCTTCGCAATCACGATGGTTGTCCCATAGGTTTTCTCATGAGCAGAAGGGCTTTGGGTGCTGCAGGTTCCCACTGCTTAACAGGATCTTCATTCTTCTCCCCACTAAATGTTTATTGATTATCTTGCTGTTCCAGGCTCAGCCTCCAACAACTTAATATCAGGTGACAGTCAGGAGAGTTCTCCAAGTAATTAGAGTTGAGCATTGGGGGAACAATTAGGAGCAGAGTTATTAAACTTGATTTATCCTATTCTCTCCTGAACAGTTTCTTGGATATCAGAACATCACACTTTCACAATCTACCCGGTAGAGAAATTAGTGGCTAACCTGCTGCTTATCATTGTTGCCTTGCTGCCCAGAGGCACACCTTCTTGGTTTGAGTGCTTCGGTTGGAAATATTAGAGTCTGTGAAGTTTATCATGGGTTTTAATTAGATAAATCTGAACAGGAGTAAAGAAAAGCTGAACTTCAAACTTTATATGTATGTATAATATATTTTATAAATGGTGTAAATACATATGTGTATGTCATATATATATATATATGCACACATATACATATGTTTTTCTTTTTTAAAAGCTCAGTGTTAGGGTTTTTAAGGATTCTACTTTTGCCATCAAAGACAATAATGTGGATATCAGTAAAAAGACGTATTACTGCATTGTGATGTTCCTCAGCTCTTTAAAATGAGACTTCTGTGTCCATAAGTTATATAAATGATTATTCGTTTTTCAAAAACCATCCTCTCTTCATTTTTACACTAAAGAAGTATGATTCATACCACTTTATTTCTGCCATTTTTTGCTTGTTGTCTGTAGGTTTAGTCTTAGAGTAAACTATTCAGCTGTACCTCTGACGCAGGGTGAGCTTTAGGAGACTTTGGTGGCTCCCTGACCTTGCACCTGAGAGAAGGAGGTGAAAGCTGATGCAAGCTGGTAGATTTAGATATACAGTGGAGATTCTAATTCCATGAGTTATAGCTTCTTTGGAAGGGTATCATAGAATTGCTAAAAAGTCAAGTGTGGTTTTATAGTGATTTTAAGGTCATGGGTTCCCTTAGATTGGACCAGTGAGCTTCACTCTGGACAAGACTGGAATCAATATCCTGAACGTCCCTCACAAATATACACCTCTAGTCATAAGAATTACTGAGCAAGAGAATTTGAATGGATGGGCACATTCTATTATTTCTGTTGGAAAAAGAACTCAAGCTTTATGTGTAACTGGTGGTAGATCATTAATTTTATCTTCACATCTGAAAAATAGCATTTTTTTTTATTACCTGAAAGATGTCAGAAATATTGACTTTAAAAGGACTCAACTGGGTTTTATTTTTTTAAAGAAAGAAATCTCATGATACTTCAGTGCCTTTAAATATCTTAATATTGGCACAGACTAAGTAGGTTTAGCACGGCTTTTCAAATTTCTTTTTTGTTGTCTTTTCAAAGTTGGCTTGAATCAGTGACTACTTCCAAAGTGGGATATTCTTGAAGATCTGTTACTACTAAAGGTTTTAAATAAAACATAATGTCTAAAAAGTAATCATAGTTTGCTTATTTTTAGTTTTTGACTTGTATTTGTCTGACAGCATGCAGCTTGACTGTTTGAAAAGTAAAATACTGAATTAAATTTTTTTTAGCATTTAAAAATACCTTATTGGTTTTGCTTTCAATTCACAGTGTTTATAGAGTGAATTAATTGTTTTAGCCCCATGCAGGCAGCTTGAGTTTTTTATTTTATTGTGAGTGCATTAAAATAATACTATTAGAAGAGTTTTAAACATGAAATTACTGCATTTTGGTTGTTCTTTACTGGGTATTTGAAGCATGATTATGAATGTTAATATGTGGCTAAACTCTTAGAAAAAAGCAAAAATATGTGTATACAATCAATTACATAGCTCAGTGTCCAACAAACTTAATTGAAAAATTGGTTGATAAACTCATATTCTAGAAGTCATAGACAGAGGAATGAGCAGATTTTCAGTGCTAAGAGATCCTCTGATCCCTATATTATTTTACATCCTAGAATTTAAAATAAAATGATCCTTTAACTTACAAGTTTCTAAAACCTTTAGCCTTAGTTCCAAGATGAAGTTGTACTCTTGTATCTTGAAACTTGTGCTAAGTGAATATTTCAGATTAAAGCACATAGCAAAACAAACATCAATCAACAAATTTTGTACTTCTCTGAGTAGGAAAATATTTATGGACTGTTTTTATAATAACAAATGCAAGTATTATTTATAACTCTCTGTTGAAATGTTGATCAGGTTTGTGTTATCTCTGATATGAGAGTTTTTTTTAATGGGAAATGAGTGAATTTTATTTTGGAGTCCAGTTTGTTTTTTCACCGAGATGTATATAGCAATCTGTTACAGATATATTTTTAAAGATAGCAGTGATGCTTTTAAATCTTGGGTTCCCATTCTCTTATTGGTATCCTAATCCACCTTCCTCTCAGTCACACACACACTTTGGCCATATGATAGTTCTTGCACAGATTCTAAATTTCATGTGCGCTTTCCATTGAGATCTTTATTTTTTGTCATTAAAGGAAAATGTAACCTGAGGTTTCTAATAATCAGCTATTTTTACCAAGAAAAGAATGTATTCTCCTTGTAGTATTTTAAAAAATAAAATAGAGTTGTATTTTGCAGCTAAACATTTTTCAGAATCTTCTCACTTGTATCATTTCTGTTTAGCACGTATGTAAAATTTTTGCCAAAAATTTGTTAAACCTTGATGTGTAATGACCCAAGTCTACTTCTCAGTCAGTCTGTATCCTTCTTTGTTTAATAGCCTATGGCATAAATTGAAGTTAATTATCGGGGCTGACAAGTAACTCTGTTTTCTGTCTGCTTGCAGAGTCTCTCCGAGGCAAAGATGGAGCTGAGAAGAAAAGATCAATCTCTGCGTCAGCTCAATAGACATCTTACCCAGCTGGAGCAGGACAAGCGTCGACTGGAGGAGAACATCCATGATGCAGAGAGTGCCCTCCGCATGGCAGCCAAGTGAGCATTTGGACCTTGGGGAGATCACTTAAAACAGACAAAAGATCAATTCTTACTTTCATGCTCTGGGTTTTAGCCCTGGATAATACAGTGTTAGAAAACAAAAGTACAGCTGTCTCTCTTTGAAATTCTCTGATATATCCTCAAAAAGAGAAAACTCTTAACTCAACATACTAAATGTATATTTTATTGAGAAACCTTAGAAAAGAATAAGTTTCTATATAACCGCTGATGTTGTGTGTTTTAGGCTCTGTTGTAGTGTTAACTTGTTTGAAACCAGGTTTTCATTAACATATGACTCTTAATCTATAAGACACTTTATTCTAAAGTTTTGAATAGTTTCTGTATTACATATTTCTCAACCCTTTCTGTCCCATTGCCTTCCAAATTTGCTTCTGCATATATTATGATATTCTAATATTGCAAATCATATTTTCATAAAGAAATGTTAGTATATAATCAACATGTGTATTATAGCATTTTTAAAGTGCAATAAAAGCATACTGATCATGGAAACTTCTTTTAATTTTATGGTTGTATATTCAAATATGTTAAATAGAGAAAAATAGGCAGTTTTCAGAGTGGGCAACTATGTCAATGTGATAGGAGTGTTTTTCGTTTTACCAGGTAATCAAGTTGACATACACTGTGAAGTTCAAATTGAACAGTTCTCTTGGGTATTTTTATTTGTTCCCCACATCAAATTTCATGGAGTACTTTAAGACAACCCTTTTTACAAACTGCATGGCTTAAAGAAAATCTATTTATAGATTAAAGAAACATCTAATTTTAATACACTTACTGTTTCTAAATTTGGAATTCTTGATTCCTGTACTTGCAAGTACACAACACACATGTATACATATGTGTGTGTGTGTGTGTGTGTGTGTGTGTATTTACAAATATATAAATACAACTTAAAAATGTCTGGAGACAAACTCTACCCATGAAAATATGAATGTAGTCTATAAACTAAATCACAAAACAAGCAGTTTGCAATCCTAGGATATCCACAGCTTTGTCAGTTGGCTTGGGATATTGCTCACACATAATGAAAAAAATGAGTTTACACAGTGCCACAATATTGGCATGTTTGAATACCCACCAATACATATTTGAATAATTGTAAAGCTCTATAACACTGTGCTACCCATATTGGGTATATGAAATTGTCATTTTTTAAAAACGTAAGTCTGACTGAATCAGTTTTTTGCTGTCATTTTTCAGTTGGTTTTCTCGTGTCAAATGAGAATCTTAGCATAGGTAATTTTTAGTATGTCTTAGAGCATTGAAAATTCTAAGATTAATGAAAACAAGATTATAAAACCTCTAGATTCATATTGCATCTTCACAGTACTACTGGTAATTCAGGAATTTGTCGTGTCTGAGATCTGTGACCATGGGCACATATTCTTAATAACACTAAAAAAGCTAATTTGAAATTTGGAGAGCTAATACATTATTTACAGTTTTTAATTTGTAATTCACCATTAAAATTTTGTCTTCAGCATTTCCATCTAAACTTTTAATTTCATCATCAAAGCTAAATTTAATATACAGGGCTAGAGAAGAGAATAGTAAATTTGCATATTTCTGGTCAAGGCCATAAAGGGTTTTTGTGTAATTATTATAGCACAAAAAACCTGTCATAGGGAAAATATTATTGTGCATAGTATGGCCATTTATATCCACCACTAATATTTCTAAAGTCTTTTTCATTTAGAAGCTAAAAGAGTGCAAGTTTAACCTTTTCAACACACTGTATATCAATTATGTAATCATGATTTCTTTTTCTTTTTTTTTCACTCTTTTTTTTAACTTTGAAGATATTCGTATGGTTTTTCTCACCTCTAATTTACGGCAGGCAATATAACTGAAAATAAGAGTTAAATGTGAAAACACACCAGTGAGTATGGTTAGGTTTCACACTTTTAGAAGGAGTCCAATGAAAACCAACCCTTATTTTCCAGTGACAGTGACTTAACCCTAAAATAAATGACAGTTACAGTAGGGTTTGGGTTTTACTAATACCTAGTCTTTATTTTGTTTCTAGAGACAAAGAATGTGTTGCTAATCATATGAGAACAGTGGAAAATATGCTTCATAAGGTACTATAATTTTTCTTCAATATTGTTCAGCTTGTATTATGATACAGTTCTCCTGGTCATTACTTTTATCAATATTAACTACAAAGTACTTTGATTCATTTTGTAGCTTTCTTTAAAAATAAGTTAACAAAAGGATCCTTTCAAATGACTGAAAATTTGTATTGGACAATGCTATATTGCATAACTTTTTTCAGAATTCACTTTATGTACTTGATAAAACTATGAAAATAGTGGTTTCTCCAAACTAGTATAATTGCACTTGAGTTGTTTGTGATCTTTACTCACTGAACTAGAGGCGATTAAGATATCATCATGTCTTATAATGATAAAATGTTTGAACACACTGTCCCAAGTGGTGCTAGTGGTAAAGAACCTGCGTGCCAATACAGGAGATGTGAGAAACACTGGTTTGATCCCTGGATCAGGAAGATCCCCTGGAGGAGGAAATGGCAACCTCTCCAGTATTCTTGCCTGGGAAATTCCATGGACAGAGGAGCCTGGTGACCTATATAGTCCATGGGGCTGCCAAGAGTCGGACATGACTGAAGTGACTTAGCACATCGTCCCTCTCAGCACTCTTAAACCTACTATCCTATATACATATACATATACATATATATATATATATAGAGAGAGAGAGAGATCATATATTGTATTTGGTAGTACTCATCTACCTTAACCTAGGCAATGATATTTTCCAAGTTGTAATTTATCTTCTTGGTAGGCAGGCACTTTACCACTGAGCCACCAGGGAAACCCCTTATTTAAAAGTAGAGAAACGTTATTTATGTGTTTCTGTTATTGTTTAACAGGTAATTTGTTAGAAATATAAGTACCGAGTACTTTTAAGATATATGGAGTTTATGAATGAATCATATTTAGAATAATTTTTGAATCAAATTTTTTATATAATACAGTTTTAAATCACTTAAAATCTCCTATAAACTAATCTTGTTAAGGAAATAATAAATAACATTAACCAACCAATATTTAATACATTTTAACATCTTAAAAACACTGGGCATCTGTATTCTTTGATATTGTAAGTGACTAGCTAAAAGTAACTCACCAAAAGCATTCTGAAAAAAAAAAATCTGATTTTTAAAATTTCTGCGTGTTATTTTTAAGTAATATTTGAAACTATGAATTCTCCTCCTTCCTGTTTAAAATATTTAGCCTGTCAGTGTAGTTTAAATACGGTCACATCAAGTCCAAATATACTAGAAATCTGAAATTTAGGTTTGTAGGAAAAAAGACATTTTGGTTAGATTTTTTTGTTTTTTCAGTATATGGTGAGACTTTGGATGGGAAAAATAAATTATGTCATGTACATGGCATACCTTTCTATACCAGTTAATGCCTTTGAAATTCAATTGTTTGTCATCTCCTCAAACAGAGGAAAATAATGTTGGATAGCAGCTGTCTTGGGCGTGGACTTTGACATCAGACAAAACCCATCATCAGTGTGAAATCTAAATGTCGTACCTTACCCTTTTGTTGTGAGAATGGCAAAATATATCGTTTAAGTATGACAAAGACTGATTGCAACAGAACAGTTATAATCATAGAGTTCTTCATTTGCAGTTCTTTTAACATCGAATAGAAAGAAAGAGGTCTGTAGAATTGGCCTACAAACACTGGAGTTTTGCTATATGGCTTTCCCCCCCTTTAGATGTAATAGTTATTTTGCAAATTTCTGTATGTATAGTGATTTTTAAATTATAATTACTTTTCAAGCTTGACATGAAATTTTAGGAAAGGCTAATTGATTATTGGACTAATTCTCTTTTCTACAAAGTGTGGGTGAGAACAAATGGGTGATAAGGAAGAGACCCAGTGGGTCCCCTCTGAAGTTCTCAGGGAGGTACAGCCCATCTGTCTTCAGGCCAGAGCTTGCAAGTTTATTTTCTGGCCACTGTGGACTGTCTAGTGCCTTTTATTTCTTGGAGAAACTAAGAGTAGTACAGAAGGAGGGTTTGGGCTATCCCGTTGTGCAGTAAAAATGATTGTGGTTACATCCAAGCTGTTTGACACAGTTTACTGTACATAGTCAAATAATATAGCTATTCAGATTTTTAAAGCACATATGTTTTCAAGGTATGCACCAAGTTTTCTGGAATAAAAATAATTTTTAACCTGCTGAATTGAATTTTAATACTAACTTCTAACACAAGAATCAAGTAAAAAGAACTTTCATGTAGAAATTATTTTCTTGTACTTTAAATAACTTAAACTAAACATAACTGTTTTTAGGAGAAGCTGTTACTTTTATGGTATTTGTTCATTTTTAAATTTGATACATTCAACTTTTCAAATCCTAAAACTGTATTACACACAGCAGTTGACTGTTTATTATTTTTAAAGCCCTATTTGGGACTGATACTAGTATTAAAAAAAGAAGGCCTGTCATTCTTATTTAAAAGCATATATTTTTTCAAAGAAATAGAAATTTTATTTTGATTGAATTTAAATATATTTAATTTATGACTGTTTTAAATGTAGACCAGAAGCTAACTTTTTATTAGGAAACCTTTTTGGACTAATTTCAAGTTATTGGGGTTAAGAAAATTAGGACAAAGATATACAAAATTATTATAACTTTTCATGAGGTGCATTTTTTAATGCACACACTTTTCTGTTTAGTTGAATTCTGAACTACTTTTTGTATTTTGGAAAAACCATAACTATTGAACATTAAAAGAAATCACTAAACCATTTTAAAATGTACAATTCAGTGGCCTTCAATATATTTACAATGCTATTCAACAATCCCAAGTATCTAACTCCAGAGTATTTTTATCATCCCCAAAAGAAACCCAGTACCAGTAAACAGTCACTCCTATATCCCCTTATCCTACTCTGCTGTTGTCTTTTTACTCTTCTGTCAGTGTCCTTTGATGAACAAAAGTTTTTAACTTTGAAGTCCACTTTTTTTCTTTTGTTGATCACGTTTGGTCTCATATCTAAGAATGCATTGCCATTTCCAAGGTTGTGAAGATTTTCCCCAAGTTTACTTCAAAGAGTTTTATAGTCTTAACTCTTATATTTAGGTCTTTGTTCCATACTGAGTTAATTTTTATATATGGTGTGATGCAAGGATCCAGCTTCATTTTTTTCCATGGATGTCCAATTATCCCAACACCCCATGTATTAAAAAGACCGTTCTTTCCCACCATTCAGTAATCTTAGTACTCTTTGTGAAAATCATTTTAAACAGATGAATAAGTTTATTCCTGAAATCTCAATTCTATTCCATTGATATTCATATTCATCTTTATATCATGGCCATGCTGTTTTGATCACTGTAGCTTTGCAGTAAAATTTGAAATCTAGAAATGTGAGTCTTCCAACTTTATTATTTTCTCAAGATTGATTTGACTTTTCAGGGTGCCATGTAATTCCATATAAATTTTAGGATCATTTTTCAATTAAAAAATTTTTTTAACTTTTTATTTTGTATTGAGGTATAACTGATGAACAATATTGTGATAGTTTCAGGTGAAGGTACCCAGCCATACATGTACATGTATCCATTCTCCCCCAAACTGCCTCCCCTACCCCATCCAGCCTGAAGAAGACAGTTGGAATTTTAGTAGTGATTCCATTAGATTTACTAGATCAAATTTGGGGAGAATTGCTGTCTTAAGTCTTGCAATTCCTGACATGAGATGTCTTCCTATTTATTTAAATCTCTAATGTTTTTCAACAATGTTTTATAGTTTTCAGTGTACAAGTTTTGCCCCTTGTTTGAATTTATTCCTCATTATTTTATCCATTGAAATGCTGTTGTAAATGAAATTACTTTTAAATTTCATTTCTTGGTTCTTAATTGCTAGCGTATGGAAATATAGATTTTGTGTATTGGTCTTGTATACTGCAACTTTGTTGAATTTATTAGCTCAAATAATTTTTTGTGTGGATTCTTTAGGATTTTCTATATATAAGATTATGATTTCTATAAATAAAAGATAGTTTGACTTACTTCTTTCTAATTTGGGTGTTCTTTCTCCTTTTCTTCTTTTCCTTTCCTCCCTACTCCTTTTCGTTCTTTCTTTTTTTAAATCTAATTGTCTGGCTATAACTTGCAGTCCTAGACATAAGATAATGTGATGACAGCAGACCTCCTTGTGTGTTGTTCCTGATCTTATAGGGAAAGCTTTTGGTTTTGCATCATTAAATATGATGTTATATCAAATTTTTCATAAATGTCCTGCATGAGAGTGAGGAAACATTTTTCTGTTCTTAGTTTTTTAAAGTTTTCTTATTATGAAAGTGTTGTTATTTTTGCAAAAGGCTCTTTCTACCTCAAATTAGATAATCATTTTTACTTGCAACCTTCATTCTATTAATGTTGTGTACTATATAGATTGGCTTACATATGCTAAATCACCTTTGCATTTCTGGTGTAAATACCACTTCATTATGTAGAGTATAATCATTTGACTACTGCTACATTTGGCTTCGTAGCATTTTTTGAGGATTTTTGCATCTGTAATCGTAAGGATTGTTGGTCTGTAGTTTTCCCATGATATCATTGTCTGACTTTGGTTTCAGTGTAATACTGGCCTCACAGAATGAGTTAAGATGTAGCCTCTCCACTTCAATTTTTTGGAAGAGTTTGAAAAAGTTTGGTGTTAATTGTTTAAACTTTTGGCAGAATTTACCCATAAAGTTTTCTGGTCTGGTGATTTTCTTTGTTGAAAGTTTTTTGATGACTGATTCAGTCTCTTTCCTTGTAATCAGTTCAGTTTAGTTGCTCAGTCGTGTGTGACTCTGTGATCCAAGGACTGCAGCACGCCAGGCTTCCCTGTCCATCACCAACTCCCGGAGCTTGCTCAAACTCACGTCCATCGAGTCAGTGATGCCATCCAACCATCTCATCCTCTCTCGTCCCCTTCTCCTCCTGCCTTCAATCTTTCCCAGCATCAGGGTCTTTTCCATTGAGTCAGTTCTTCCCATCAGGTGGCCAAAATATTGGAGTTTCAGCTTCAGCATTAGTCCTTACAATGAATATTCAGGACTGATTTCCTTTAGGATTGACTGGTTGGATCTCCTTGCTGTCCAAGGGACTCTCAAGAACCTTCTCCGACACCACAGTTCAAAAGCATCAATTCTTTGGCGCTCAGCTTTCTTTATAGTCCAACTCTCACATGCATACATGACTACTGGAAAAACCATAGTTTTGACTAGATGGACCTTTGTTGGCAAGGTAATATCTCTTCTTTTTAATATGCTGTTTAGGTTGGTCATAACTTTTCTTCCAAGGAGCAAGCATCTTTTAATTTCATGGCTGCAGTCACCATCTCCGGTGATTTTGGAGCCCAGAAAAATAAAGTCAGCCACTGTTTCCACTGTTTCCCCATCTATTTGCCATGAAGTGATGGGACCGGGTGCCATGATCTTTATTTTTTGAATGTTGAGTTTTAAGCCAGCGTTTTCACTCTCCTCTTTCACTTTTAAGATGCTCTTTAGTTCTTCTTCACTTTCTGCCATAAGGGTGGTGTCATCTGCATGTCTGAGGTTATTGATAAAAGTTAAATAAGCGGGGTGACAATATACAGCCTTGACATACTCCTTTCCCAATTTTGAACCAGTCTGTTGTTCCATGTCCGATTCTAACTATTGCTTCTTGACCTGCATAATCAATAAAGCAGAAGTAGATGTTTTTCTGGAATTCTCTTGCGTTTCCCTTGTGATAGATCTATACAAGTTTTCTTTTTGAGTCAGTTTGGATAGTTCATGTGTTTCTAGGAATTTGTCTTTTTCATCTAGGTTATCTAATTTATTGACACAAAGTTGTTCGTTTTCTTAGAATTGTTTATTTCTCCAAGTCAGTTGTAATGTTCTATTTTTATTCCTAATTTTAGTAATTTATTAATCTTTCTTTTCTTGGTGAGTCTAATTAAGGTTTGTCAATTTTGTTGATCTCTTCAAGGAACTGATTTGATTTTCTTGATTTGCTCTATTATTTTTCTGTTCTCTACTGTATTTATCTCTGCTCAAATCTTTATTATTTCCTCCCTTTTGTTTGCTTTGGGTTTAGTTTGTTCTTCTTTTTCCACTTTCCTTAGATAGAAGCTTGGATTATTGATTTGAGATCGTTCTTCTTTTTTTAATGTAGGCATTTAAGCTATAAATTTCTATGTGAGCACTACTGTCACTGCTTCCCATAAGTTTGGTTATGTTGTGTTTTTGTTTATATTAAAGTATTAATATTTTATAATTTTCCTGTGATTTCTTCCTTGACTTATTCATTGTTTAAAAGTGTTTTTTTCTTCACCTTCCTTCATCCTTTATGTTATTTAAAAAAATTTATTTATTTTTATTTGGAGGATACTTGCTTTACAATATTGTGTTGGTTTCTGCCATGTATAAGCGTGAATTGGCCATAGGTATACATATGTCCCCTCCCTTTGAACCTCCCTTCCACCTCCCACTCCATTCTAGCCCTCAAGCTTGTCACAGAGCACCAGATTTGAGATCCCTGCATTATAAGAGTGAGTTATTTAATTTCCAAAACATTTAGACATTTTCCAAATACCTTTTTGCTGTTTTAAGTTAATTCTGTATGGTTTGCAGTGGTTTATAATTATTGTTTTATGTTGTTATCTTTTAAATCATATAGGAAAAAGTAGTTATAAGTCAAAAATAGATGAATACAGACTTTTATATTTACATATGCAGTTTCCTTTACTGATATTCTTAATTTCTGCCTGTCGATTTGAATTACAGTCTAATGTCCTTTCATTTCAGGCTGAGGGACTCCCTTTAACCTTTCTTCTGGGCAGTGCTGGTGGTAAAGAACACTCTCAGCTTTTTGTTTGTCTTGGAATGGCTACTTTCTCCTTAAATTTTGGGAGAATATTTTTGTTGGATATAGAATTTTTGATTGACAGTTCATTTTTTTCCAGCATTTTGAATATGTCAACTCCAAAATTTCTATTCCTTTTTATACTTCATATCTATTTATATTTCTCAGTTTTGAAGAAGTTACTCTCATGGTTTTCCTTTGGTTCTTTGTACATGGTTTCCTTTAACGTTTTAAAGCACATTTGAAATAATTGATTTAAAGTCTTTGTATGATAAATCCAATATCTAGACTCCCCCAGGAACAGTTCCTATTAATTTCTGTTTTTATTATGTATGGGCCATACTTTACTTTCTTGCATACTTTATAGTTTTTTGTTGAAAAGTGGGTATTTTGAATATTTGTGTGATGATGCTTATTTGCTCAGTCTTGTCTGACTGTTTGCAGCCCTTTGGATTTCAGCCCATCAGGCTCTTCTGTCCATGGGATTTTTCAGACAAGAATACTGAAGTGGGTTGCCATTTCCTCCTCCAGGAGTTCTTCGCACTGAGGAACCAAACTCTCATCTCCTGCATTGCAGGTTGATTCTTTACTGCTGAGTCATCGGGGAATATTACAGATGACAACTCTGGAACTCAAATCCCCCTCCCACTGCGGCCCTCATGTTTGTTTGTGCTGCTTAGCTTTTGTTTGCTTAGTGACTTCCTTAAATATCAAGATTCAGGTGCTTTTTCTTGATTAAGATTTTTCCTGGCTACAGTAAACTTTCAGTTAGTTTTCAGAGGTCTGAAAAAGTTGATTCTGACACATTTCCCCAGTTTATTCACTGCCTTGTGGAGGCACTGGCTTTTGGGGTTCTCCACTCTGACATGGAACAACAGACTGGTTCCAAATAGGAAAAGGAGTTCGTCAAGGCTGTGTATTGTCACCCTGTTTATTTAACTTACATGCAGAGTACATCATGAGAAACGCTGGACTGGAAGAAACACAAGCTGGAATCAAGATTGCCAGGAGAAATATCAGTCACCTCAGATATGCAGATGACACCACCCTTATGGCAGAAAGTGAAGAGGAACTCAAAAGCCTCTTGATGAAAGTGAAAGAGAAGAGTGAAAAAGTTGGCTTACAGCTCAACATTCAGAAAACGAAGATCATGGCATCCAGTCCCATCACTTCATGGGAAATAGATGGGGAAGCAGTGTCAGACTTTATTTTTCTGGGCTCCAAAATCACTGCAGGTGGTGACTGCAGCCATGAAATTAAAAGACGCTTACTCCTTGGAAGTAGTATGACCAACCTAGATAGCATATTCAAAAGCAGAGACATTACTTTGCCAACAAAAGTCCGTCTAGTCAAGGCTATGGTTTTTCCTGTGGTCATGTATGGCTGTGAGAGTTGGACTGTGAAGAAAGCTGAGCGCCGAAGAATTGATGCTTTTGAAGTGTGGTATTGGAGAAGACTCTTTAGAGTCCCTTAGACTGCAAGGAGATCCAACCAGTCCATTCTGAAGGAGATCAGCCCTGGGATTTCTTTGGAAGGAATGATGCTAAAGCTGAAACTCCAGTACTTTGGCCACCTCATGCGAAGAGTTGACTCATTGGAAAAGACTCTGATGCTGGGAGGGATTGGGGGCAAGAGGAGAAGGGGACGACAGGGGATGAGATGGCTGGATGGCATCACTGACTCGATGGACGTGAGTCTGAGTGAACTCCGGGAGTTGGTGATGGACAGGAAGGCTTGGCATGCTGCGATTCGTGGGTCGCAAAAGTCGGACACGACTGAGCAACTGATCTGATCTGACTCTGACATTTTTGCTAGAATTTCTTGCTGATATGCTGTACTTTTATTTTCCTAATAATTTTACCAGTAGGCTTTTAATATTATGGATAATATATCCTCTCATGAATTGAAAATTTAAAAAAATTAAGAGCTCTCCAACCATGGTTAAATATTTCTATTGTGAGGAAAGGAAGGAGAGTACAACAATTGTATTAAATTAAGTTTCAGGATAGAGTGAAGACTAGATGGATAGAATAGCACTATAAGCAGATCTTTACCATCTGAGCCACCAGGGAAGCCCATGGATAGGATAGTGTCTGGATTATTTAGGGTTAGGTATGAGAAAATTTAGTTCTGTTAGTATTTATTGGATACTAACAGAAAGATATCTTGGTTTACTATAGGTGGGGGTGAAAGTAAGTTTACAGTAGTTTTGGAATGTGGGCAAGAACTGAACATTTTTTGTAGTCTTTTTAAAATTGTTATTGAATTAGCAGAATGGCTGAATTCTTGAAGCTTTTAGAGATTGCTTGAGTCCTTCAAGTTTGGAAGGATTAACTAAAGTGTTTCCTATATATGATCACAGTGTACTGTGAACTGTAAAATTACCTTTGAACTTTTATGAGCAGTGTCAGATGCCTTTTGAATAAAATGGCTAAAAGATAAAAGAGGAAGTCACAATTCAGAAACCTCAAAAGACTTTACAATACCTTGAATCTATAAATCCTGTAAAGTTATAAGGCTGAAATGACACTAGACCAGTGACTCGGGAGTCACAAGAATTTTTTTTTTTTGATGATGACACTCTTGGATCTGCTTGTATAATAAAATCTTATCCATCAAATTCTTTAGACCAGAATACTGGAGTATGTAGCTTCTACCTTCTCCAGGGGATCTTGCTAACCCAGGGATTGAACCCAGTTCTCCTGAATTGTGGGCAGATTCTTTACCAACTGAGTCACAAGGGAAGCCCAAGAATACTAGAGTGGGTAGCATATCCCTTCTTCAGAGAATCTTCCGAACCCAAGAATCGAACCTGGTCTCTTGCATTGCACATGGATCCTTTACCAACTGAGATATCAAAGAAGCCCTAAAACACAATATTTACTATAAATAATAGTTGAGTCCTAATGATTGTCTCCTTGTAATATCTGAGTCCTACAAATGCCTTATTTTTTTTCTTTTTAATTAATTTTTTTATTGAAGGATAATTGCTATACAGAATTTTATTGTTTTCTGTCAAAACTCACCATGAATCAGCCATAGTTATACATATATCCCCTCCCGTTTGAACCTTTCTCCCATCTCCCTCCCCGTCCCACCCCTCTAGGTTGATACAGATCCCCTGTTTGAGTTTCCTGAGCCATACAGCAAATTCCTGTTGGTATCTCTTTTACATATGGTAATGTAAGTTTCCATGTTACTCTTTCCATACATCCTACCCTTTCCTCCCCTCTCCCCATGTCCATAAGTCTATTCTCTATGTCTGTTTCTCCATTGCTGCCCTGCAAATGAATTCTTCAGTACCATTTTTATAGATTCCATATATATGCGTTAGAATATGATATTTATCTTTCTCTTCTGACTCACTTCACTCTGTATAATAGGTTCTAGGTTCACCCACCTCATCAGAACTGACTCAAATGCATTCTTTTTATGGCTGAGTAATATTCCATTGTGTATATGTACCACAACTTCTTTATCCATTCATCTATTGATGGACATCTAGGTTGCTTCCATGTTCTAGCTATTGTAAATAGTGCTGCAATGAACAGTGGGATACATGAGTCTTTTTCAGTTTTGGTTTCCTCAGGTTATGTGCCTAGGAGTGGGATTGTTGAGTCATATGGTGGTTTTATTCCTGGTTTTTTAAGGAATCTCCATACCATCTTCCATAGTGGCTGTATCAATTTACATTCCCACCAAGAATTCAAGAGCATTTCCTTTTCTCCACACCCTCTCCAGCATTTATTGTTTGTAGACTTTTTGATGATGGCCATTCTGACCAGTGTGAGGTGATATCTCCTTGTGATTTTGATTTGCATTTCTCTGTTAATGAGCGATGTTGAGCATCTTTTCATGTGTTAGCCATCTGTATGTCTTCTTTGGAGAAATGGCAGTTTAGGTCTTTTTCCCACTTTTTGATTGGGTTGTTTGTTTTTCTGGCATTGAGTTGTATGAGCTGCTTGAATATTTTGGAAATTAATCCTTTGTCAGGTTTTCATTTGCTATTATTTTCTCCCATTCTGAGGGTTGTCTTTTCACCTTGCTTATGGTTTCCTTTGCTGTGTGAAAGCTTTTAAGTTTAATCAGGTCCCACTTGTTTACTTTTGTTTTTATTTCCACTACTCTAGGAGGTGGGCCATAGAGGATCTTGCTTTGATTTATGTCATCAAGTGTTCTGCCTATGTTTTCCTCTAAGGGTTTTACAGTTTCTGGTCTTCCATTTAGGTCTTTCATCCATTTTGAGTTTATCTTTGTGTATGGTGTTAGGAAGTGTTCTAATTCCATTCTTTTACATGTAGCTGTCCAGTTTTCCCAGCATCATTTATTGAAGAGGCTATCTCTGCCCCATTGTATATTCTTGCCTCCTTTGTCAAAAATAAGGTACCAATAGGTGCATGAGTTTATTTCTGGGCTTTCTATCTTGTTCCATGGGTCTGTATTTCTGTTTTTGTGCCAGTATCATACTGTCTTGATGACTGTAGCTTTGTAGTATAATCTGAAGTCAGGAAGCTTGATTCCTCCAGCTCCATTCCTCTTTCTCAATACTGCTTTGGCTATTCGGGGGTCTTTTGTGTTTCCATATAAATTGTCAAATTTTTTGTTCTAGTTCTGTGAAAATAGCCATTGGTAATTTGATAGGGATCTCATTGAATCTGTAGATTAAATTAGGTAGTATAGTCATTTTCACAATATTGATTCTTCCTACCCAGGATAATGGAATATCTCTCCATCTGTTTATGTCATCTTTTATTTCTTTCATTAGTGTCTTATAATTTCCTGTGTATAGTTCTTTTGTCTCCTTAGGTAAGTTTATTCCTAGATACTTAATTCTTTTTGTTGCAATCGTGAATGGGATTGTTTCTTTAATTTCTCTGATTTTTCATTGTTAGTATATAGAAATGCAAGTGATTTCTGTATATTGATTTTGTATCCTGCTACTTCGCTCAGTTCACTGATTAGCTCTAGTAATTTTCTGATACTATCTTTAGGGTTTTCTATGTACAGTATCATGTTATCTGCAGACAATGAGAGCTTTACTTCATCTGTTCCAATCTGGATTCCTTTATTTTCTTTTCTTCCCTGCTTGCTGTAACTAGGACTTCTCGAACTATGTTGAATAGTCATGGTGAAAGTGGACACCCTTGTGTTGTTGCTGATCTTAGGGGGAATGCTTGCAGTTTTTCACCATTGAGAATAATGTTTGCTGTAGGCTTATCATTTATGGCCTTAAATATCTTGAGGTAGGTTCCTTCTATGCCCATTTTTTGAAGAGTTCTAATCATAAATGGGTGCTGAATTTTGTCAAAGGCTTTTTCTGCATCTGTTGAGATTATCGTATGGTTTTTATCTTTCAGTTTGTTATTATGGTGTATCACATTGATTGATTTCCATATATTGAAGAATCCTTGCATTTCTGCAGTAAAGCCAACTTGATCATAGTGTATGAGCTTTTTGATATGTTGCTGAATCCTGTTTGCTAAAATTTTGTTGAGGATTTTTGCATCTATGTTCATCAGTGATATTGGCCTGTAGTTTTATTTTTTTGTGTTGTCTTTGTCTGGTTTTGGTAACAGGGTGATGATGGCCTCGTAGAATGAGTTTGGAAGTGTTCCTTCCCCTGCAGTGTTTTGAAAGAGTTTTAGAAGGATAGGCTTTAGCTCTTCTCTAAATGTTTGATAGAATTCTCCTGTGAAGCCATCTGGTTCTGGGCTTTTGTTTTTTGGGAGATTTTTTGATCACAGTTTCAATCTCAGTGCTTGTAATTGGGTTGCTCATAATTCCTATTTCTTCCTGGCTCAGTCTTGGAATATTGAACTTATCTAAGAATCTGTCCATTTCTTCCAGGTTATCCATTTTATTGCCAAATAGTTGTTTATAATAGTCTCTTATAATCCTTTGTATTTCTGCATTATCTATTGTAACCTCTCCTTTTTTATTTCTAATTTTGTTGATTTGATTCTTTTCTCTTTTATTCTTGATGAGTCTGGCTAAAGGTTTGTCAATTTTGCTTATCTTCTCAAAGAACCAGCTTTTAGTTTATTAATCTTTACTATTGTTTCTTTTCATTTCTTTTTCATTTATTTCTGCTTGGATCTTTATGATTTCTTTCCTTCTACTAATTTTGAGGGTTTTTTTTTGTTGTTGTTGTTCTTCTTCTTTTACCAGTTGTTTTAGGTGTAAAGTTAGGTTGTCTATTTGATGTTTTTCTTGTTTCTTAAGGTAGGATTGTATTGCTATAAACTTCCCTCTTTGCTTTTGCTGCATCCTAAAGGTTTTGAGTTGTTGTGTTTTCATTGTTGTTTGCTTCTAGAAATTTTTTTATTTCCCTTTTAATTTTCTCAGTAACCTGCTGGTTATTTAGAATTGTGTTGTTTAATCTCCATGTATTTGTGTTTCTTACAGTGTTTTTTCTTGCAATTGATATCTAGTCTCATAGCATTGTAGTCAGAGAAGATGCTTGATATGATTTAAATTGTCTTAAATTTACTGAGGTTTGATTTGTGACCCAAGATGTGGTCTATCCTAGAGAATGTTCCATATGCACTTGAGAAGAAGGTATATTCTTCTGCATTTGGATGGAATGTCCTGAAGATATCACTGAGATCCATCTCATCTAATGTATCATTTAAGACTTGTGTTTCCTTATTAATCTTCTGTTTTGATGATCTGTCCATTGGTATGAGTGGGGTGTTAAAGTCTCCTGCTATTATTGTGTTACTATCAATTTCTGCTTTTATGTCTGTTAGTGTTTGTCTTATGTATTGAGGTACTCCTATGTTGGGTGCATAGATATTTACAATTGTTATGTCTTCCTCTTGGATTGATCCCTTGATCATTATGTAGTGTCCTTCCTTGTCTCTTGTAATCTTTATTTTAATGTCTGTTTTGTCTGATATGAAGATTGATACTCCAGTTTTCTTTTACTTCCCATTTGCATGGAATATATTTTTCTCTTCTCTCACTTTCAGTCTATATGTGTCCTTATGTCTGAATTGGGTTTCTTGTAGACAGCATGTATATGGGTCTGTTTTTGTATCCATTCGGCCAGTCAGTGTCTTTTGGTTGGAGTATTTAATCCATTTACATAAAGTAATTATTGATACAAATGTTCCTATTGCCATTTTCTTAATTGTTTGGGTTTGATTTTGTAGATCTTTTTTCTTCTCCTGTGTTTCTTGACTATATAAGTCTGTTTAACATTTGTTGTAAAGCTGGTTTGGTGGTACTGAATTCTCTTAACCTTTGCTAGTCTGAAAAGCTTTTTATTTCTGCATCAGTTTTGAATGAGATCCTTGCTGGGTATAGTAATCTTGGTTGTAGATTTTTCCGTTTCAGTACTTTAAATATATCCTGCCATTCCCTTCTGGCAGGGAGTTTCTGCAGAGTTTCTGCTGAAAGATCAGCTGTTAGGCATATGGCGTTTCCTTTGTATGTTACTTGTTGCTTTTACCTTGCTACTTTTAATATTCTTCATTTGTGTTTAGTCTTTGTTAGCTTGATTAGTATGTGTCTTGGCATGTTTTCGGAGAAGGCGATGGCACCCCACTCCAGTACTCTTGCCTGGAAAATCCCATGGATGGAGGAGCCTGGAAGGCTGCAGTCCATGGGGTCGCTAAGAGTCAGACACGACTGAGCGACTTCCCTTTCACTTTTCACTTTCATGCATTGGAGAAGGAAATGGCAACCCACTCCAGTGTTCTTGCCTGGAGAATCCCAGGGATGGGGGAGCCTGGTCGGCTGCCGTCTATGGGGTCGCACAGAGTTGGACACGACTGACGCGACTTAGCAGTAGCAGTGGCATGTTTTTCCTTGGGTTTATCCTGTATTGGACTCTTTGTGCCTCTTGGACTTAATTGACTATTTCCTTTTCCATGTTGGGGAAATTTTCAACTATAATCTCTTCAAAAATTTTCTCATACTCTTTCTTTTTCTCCTGGGAGCCCTCTAATTTGAATGTTGGTGCATTTGATATTGTCCCAGAAGTCTCTGAGACTGTCCTTAGTACTTTTCATTCTTTTTACTTTATTCTGCTCTTCAGAAGTTTTTTCCACCATTTTAGACTTCCCTGCTGGCTCAGATGGTAAAACGTCTGCCTATAATGTGGGAGACCCAGGTTCAATCCCTGGGTTGGGAAGATCCTCTGGAGAAGGCAATGGCACCCCACTCCAGTATTCATGCCTGGAAAATCCCATGGAGGGAGGAGCATGGTAGGCTACAGTCCATGGGGTTCAAAGAGTTGGACACGACTGAGCGACTTCACTTTCACTTTCTTTCCACCATTTTATCTTCCAGCTCACTGATTAGTTCTTCTGCTTCAGATATTGTGCTATTGATTTCTTCTAGAGTATTTTTAGTTTCAGTAATTGTGTTGTTTTTCTTTGTATGTTTATTCTTTATTTTGTCTGGGTCTTTGTTAATTCTTGCATTTTCTCCATTTTGTTTTCAAGGTTTTTGATCATCTTTACTATCATTATTCTGAATTCTTTTTCAGGTGGTTTGCCTATTTCCTCTTCATTTATTTGGAATTCTGTGTTTCTAGTTTGTTCTTTCATTTGTGTTCTATTTATCTGCCTTTTCATTATTTTTTTTTAAGTTATTGTGTTTGAGGCTCCTTTTCCCAGGCTTCAAGGTTGAATTCTTTCTTCCTTTTGATTTCTGCCATCCTAAAGTTGGTCCAGGGACTTACCTGGTGGCTCAGATGGTAAAGCGCCTGCCTACAATGCCGGAGACCTGGGTTTGATCCCTGGGTCGGGAAGATCCTCTGGAGAAGGAAATGGCAACCCACTCCAGTACTCTTGCCTGGAAAATCCCATGGATGGAGGAGCGTAGTAGCTACAGTCCATGGGGTCACAAAGAGTCGGACACGACTGTGTGACTTCACTTCAAGATTGGTCCAGTGGTTTGTGTAAGCTTCATATAGGGTGAGATTTGGGCTGAGTTTTTTGTTTGTTTGTTTGTTTTTCCTCTGATGGGCAAGGCTGAGTGAGGTGATAATCCTGTCTGATGATGATTGGCTTTGTATTTCTGTTTGTTTGTATTTAGATGGGTAGCACAGTGTGCTACTGGTGGTTAGGTGATGCCAGGTCTTGTATTCTAGCGGTTTTCTTTGTGTGAGTTCTCACTATTTGACACTCCCTAGGGTTAGAATGATCTCTGTTCATTTCCAAGGCAAACTATTCAATATCACAGTAATCCAAGTCTGTGCCCCAACCAGTAATGCTGAAGAAGCTGAAGTTGAACGGTTCTATGAAGACCTACAAGACCTTCTAGAACTAACACCCAAAAAGATGTCCTTTTCATTATAGGGGACTGGAATGCAAAAGTAGAAAGTCAAGAAACACCTGGGGTAACAGGCAAATTTGGCCTTGGAATACAGAATGAAGCAGGGCAAAGACTAATAGAATTTTGCTAAGAGAACACACTGGTCGTAGCAAACACCCTCTTCCAACAACACAAGAGAATACTCTACACATGGACATCACCACATGGTCAACACTGAAATCAGATTGATTATATTCTTGGTAGCCAAAGATGGAGAAGCTCTATACAGTCAGTAAAAACAAGACTGGGAGCTGACTGTGGCTCTGATCATGAGCTCCTTATTGCCAAATTCAGACTTAAATTGAAGAAAGTAGGGAAAACCACTAGACCATTCAGGTATGACCTAAATCAAATCCCTTATGATTATACAGTGGAAGTGAGAAATAGATTAAAGGGACTAGACCTGATAGATAGAGTGCCTGATGAACTATGGACGGAGATTCAAGACATTGTACAGGAGACAGGGATCAAGACCATCCCCATGCAAAAGAAATGCAAAAAAGCAAAATGGCTGTCTGGGGAGGCCTTACAAATAGCTGTGAAAAGAACAGAAGTGAAAAGCAAAGAAGAAAAGGAAAATATAAGCATCTGAATGCAGAGTTCCAAAGAATAGCAAGGAGAGATAAGAAAGACTTCCTCAGCAATCAATACAAAGAAATAGAGGAAAACAACAGAATGGGAAAGACTAGAGATCTCTTCAAGAAAATGAGAGATACCAAGGGAACATTTCATGCAAAGATGGGCTCGATAAAGGACAGAAATGGTATGGACCTAACAGAAGCAGAAGATATTAAGAAGAGGTGGCAAGAATACACAGAAGAACTGTACAAAAAAGATCTTCATGACCCAGATAATCACGATGGTGTGATCATGTATAGATTGTAGTAAATGGTGGAGAGTTTGTCTGCTTGAAACTCAAGGCTGAAGTACGCTGAGCACTTAGGACAACTAAGGTAAAAGGAAGGTGATGCAGAAGGAATAATGAAGTCATGAATACACGGTTCTCAGAGATGACTGTGAGTCATTCTAGGTTCCAAAAAGGAGGATGACCAGGTGATATTAAAAAAAAAAGCTGAAAAGTTAATTAAATTTCATAGTGCCATTAAAATCGACAGCTATAACAGAGGGGGATAAAAAGGAGAAAAAAGAAAAAAAAATTCAAAAGAATTTACAGAACAAGTCAAAACATAAGAATAATAAATGTTTTTCTTGAGTCACCTCTGTCAGAGTCCTTTCCCTCGCTGGGAGTCACAGTCCACCTCACCTCCCTAGGATGCCCTCCAAAACTCTGCTGTTCTCTGGACCTGTTGTGGGGGCAGCTCAAATTCTAATCTGGTTCTATTCCTATATTTTCTTGCCTCCAATATCTACAGCCATCAGAACTAGTGCGTTTTTTTGTGGGAGCTCTCAATGACCTTTTATATATTCCATAGACACAGAGTCTGCCTAGTTGATGATGTGAATTTAATGTGCAGCTTGTACAGCTGGTGGAAAGGTTTTGAGTCTTCTCCTTTAGTCACACTGCCCCTGGGTTTCAATTGTGGTTTTATTTCCACCTCTGTCTGTGGGTCGTCCACTGGGGTTTGCTCCTGAGGCTGCCCTGGGGGACTTGGGTTTGCCCTGTGAAGGCCAGGTGTGGAGGTGGTGCAGCTGCTTGGGTCCAGGGGTTCTGGCAGCACCACGTACTCAGGGGAGTTGGTGGCTAGAGCAGCAGGAAATATAGTGCTCCAGAAGGGTATGGCAACCAGTATTGGCCAATGTGCTCCAGTATTCTTGCCTGGAGAACCTGCCTCCCTGACAGAGAAGCCTGATAGTCCATAGGGTTGCAAAGAGTTGGACACTACTGAGGCGACCCTGTGTGCATAGACGCAAGACTTGTTTTGCCTGTGGCAGCTCTATCCCAGTGAGCATTGAGTGTGATGGTGGTGCAGCTGCTTGGCTTGCGGGGACCCTGGCGGCACCAAGTGTGCAGGGACACAGACTGCCTCTGCTGCAGGAGTTATGGTCTTATCAGAGTCTTTTTTCTAGCCTCTTGTAGCTGGCAATCAGAAGGCCACTTTGACCGGTCTTTCTCCGTAGCTCTGCCCGTTCAGGCCCTTAGAGGGCTCCCTTGCCTGGGATCTTTCTCTATTGTTCAGTGTGTCAGGAACATAGAGGGGTCCCCCTGCCTGGGGTCCTACTCTGTAGTTCAGTGCATCAGGTGTTTGATGGGCCAGCCTCTCTGTTGTTCAGCTGCCAATGCTGTGGGGCATGTGGGGAGAGAGAGGCTATGGTGATGGCCCCACCCTCTACACGTGACTCATCAGTATCACCTTGCTTCCATGGCTGCCCAGCTTTCCTCCACAGGCATTTCCCACCACAGTCTCCTCCCTCACATCTCCTCTATCTGTCTTTCCGTAGTCAACAGCAGCCCTCACCCTGAGATTGAGCCACAATCCCTAAACTCCAGCTCGCAGCTGTTACACCTTCCAGGGGATCTACATCTCTGTATGTATGGCTCTGGCAGGGATTGTCTGATTCTCATTCCATTTAGGCTGCCACAGATCAGCTGTTTCACTCTCAGCCTTAGATGTTTCTCCTGTGACTCAGACAGTTGCCCCAATGTGGGGATCCGACCCCTGCTTCAGTTCCCCTACCCACTGAGGGCAGGTCCAGTCCTACTAACACTCCTGTTTTTCCCCCTAGTTCCTTCATCCTACCGAGTTTTGCATGGGTCTATATATTCTTTTTTACTGGTCAGGTACTCCTCTCTGCTCTCAGCCAGTGTTCCACATGCACTTCTATGTCTGAAGGTGTATCCTGATGTATCCGTGGAGAGAGATGTACTCCACATCCACCTACTCCTCCACCCTCTTGTTCTCCCCCATACAAATGCTTTTTGAATGTGTATTATGGGCCAGAAACTGTACTAGCTTTTGGGGAAACAAACAGACACACAAATAACAATCACAACAACATATGTATGTCTATATATCTCATTGTTTCTTTCTTCAAGATAGAGATGGTGTAATTCCAGTATACTGTGGTAAATATGTTGGAGAAGGCAATGGCACCCCACTCCAGTACTCTTGCCTGGAAAATCGCATGGACGGAGGAGCCTGGTAGGCTGTAGTCCATGGGGTCGCTGAGGGTCGGACACGACTGAGCGGCTTCACTTTCACTCTTCACTTTCATGCATTGGAGGAGGAAATGGCAACCCACTCCAGTGTTCTTGCCTGGAGAATCCCAGGGACGGGGGAGCCTGGTGGGCTGCCGTCTATGGGGTCGCACAGAGTCGGACACGACTGAAGTGACTTAGCAGCAGCAGTGGTAAATATGTACCCATAAGATGCAGTTCTGCATCCATTTAGATAGTTATTCATCTATGAAACATACTTAGAAAACCCAAGGGTTGGCTGGGAATTTCTTAGAAGAAAATTAAAGCTTGCACGGGGCTTTGAAGTGTGAGGAAAGATGAGAAGGGCATTTCAGCAGAGAGTAGAATGTGCAGGTGCGTGGAAGCATGAATGGCCAGACAGCCTCAGTGCAGCAGTAAGTGCAAGGAGAGTGCAGGAGACGAGGTTGAATGAGACAGGTGGCAGCCAGGTAATGGGAGAACTTTTTTCTTTGTCATTTTTAAGATACTTGAATCTTTACTATGGAGCAGGGAGACTAAATTAAGGTTTGAGATAAGGAATGAAGTGGTCAGATTTCCTTACTAAATTGGGGTTTTGGGAGGCACATTTGCAGGCCATAAATAGTGAATAATGAAGTTGGTAATGAAATAATGAAGAATGTGAGTTTGTAGGCTAGATGAGTACTGGTGAAGATTTGAGACTAGATAGTGATGATGAGTGGTGTCAGAAGAAAGGATATGAAGCTGATTTAGTAAAAATGGGAACGTGAAAGGCAGGGAAGGGTGGTTCCCAAGATGGGCAGTATGATTAACTAATATTGGGAAAACAAAAAGAGGAACAGGCTTTTTTTGCCCCCCCCCCCTCCTTTTTTGTTAGCGAAGAAAAGGGAGACAATGATGAGTTTTGTTCTGGAAATACTGAGTTTAAGGTAAAGTGGAGTGAGTGATCAGCGGGATATGAGAGTCTAGACCTCAGGGGAAAAGTCAGAGCTAAAGATAAAGGTTTGAGATTAATGAACATAATTCTTCTGGCAAATAAAGAAGGTGGTATAGCAATTGACAGGAGAAACAAGACATTATGGATAAGTGGGAAGGCTAGGACATACATTTTGAGAGATTAATTATGCCACTGGAGTTTGAAGTCTTTGAGGAATGGAGTTCTGTCTCCTTAATTTTTATATGCTCAGCATCTATCATAGTGCTTGATACCCAGTAGGTGCTTGATGAATGTTTGTTGAATGAGTCAAACTTTTTTACCATTGCCCAGTCTCTAAACACAATTAAAACTACCTCCAGATTCCAGTGCAAGTCTTGCTGATACTGTCTTCATTTTTTATTTTTAATTATTTTTAAAATTTTACTTTATTTAGTTTGACTGGGCTGGATCTTAGTTGTGGCACAAGGGATCCAGTTCCCTGACTAAGGATGGAACCTGGGTTCCCTGCATTGGGAGCATAGAATCTTAATTTCTGGACCACCAGGGAAGTCCCGTGTCTTCATTTTTTGATTGCTGAAAATAGCATGTGTATTTACTTTGCATAATCTACGTCTAGAGGAGAAAGCCTAGATTCACACTGGCAACAAATTTTATAGGTAGCAACTAATTTGATTTCTATGAAGTGGAAAGATGATAACTTCTATTGTTAGGAAAAATTTTAGAGTAGAATCGAGTCAAAGAGAATGTAACAGGTGAAGATTTTGGCCACATCTTTACATGTGATTCTTACCTTAAAAATGTGAATGATAATATTTGGTAATACATAGTTAACTTTGCTTTTTAATTTTCAGATCATTTATGTGGAATGCAAAGGCCACAGAATAATTTTTAATTAATAAAGCTGACAGTTATTTTAAAGTTGAAACATGATCATATGCCTCTAATAGCCCAGTTTTAAGTGACTTATTAATGACTCTCTGAATGTTACTTATGAAACTTATGGTCTTTGAGCCTGTTTCCATTTTTGGTTTCTTGATCCTGATTCTGAAGATCAGCTGTGCAAGACATACAGGTGTTAGCACAGCTGGCTTGCTGATGGCAGCTCTGTCCATATAGCTGTCTTGTGTGTCATCATTCATGTTGTTCAGTGTCATTCTGACCTAGCCAAGCTAAAAATGGTACTTCAGCTCAAGAGGGATTTAAAAACCTTGACAAACTAAAGATAAGAGACCACAGAATGTCGTGTCCATGTGCTTACCAGTACATCTAAATAACTAATTTCAGTGTGTATCTGTCTTTACCCTTTGGAATAATTTGCCCTAGGGAAGAAAATATCTCTGTGTGGAGAACTCTTAACAATTCATAAATACATCTTTCTGTACTCAAGTATGTGTTTTCTGTTTGTTTAAACAGATCAAGGTCACAGTAATCTATCTGCAAGGAGCAGTCTATGGTATATAACCTACGCCTCAGATTTATCATCCTGCCTAGTGCCTTTATACAATGTCTGTGATTATATCATCCTATTTTCCAGGTTGATAATTTGATTTGAGGGTTCAGTTTTTCAGATCCTTAATTGGGATGTAGCCCAGCTTGATAATTTGATTCAAGAGATCAGTTTTGTAGTTCCATAATTAGGATGGAACAATAATGTGTGGGGTGGTTGTGGTCGTGGTAGATTTTGCCTTTTTTTTCTGGTGACAGCAGAGAGAGTTCTGGCTCTTCTCCAGAGTTGGAGGTTAAATTAAATAACTTGCAGCAAAAGCAGGCTAGTTTCTCACTTCCTTCTTTTCAAAGGAGGGGTTTCTGCGCTTGCTGCAGTGCCAGTGGAGTGCCTGCTTCTGCTGCACAGGCCAGGGTCTCCATCCCACAGGTACGGAGCACAGCAGGAGCTGTTGCACATACCTTGGGACCTTGTAGTTTGGGGATCTTCCAAGTGAGATTATGGCCATTGTGTAAGGAAGATTGCTCACAGGTACCTGTCTCTCAGTATGGTAATTGTGTGTGTGTGTGTGTCTGTGTGTCTGTGTCTGTGTGTGTTGAAGGGTCAGGGAGAAAATACATGAATGAATGAAAAATGTGTGCAGGTCCAATGAAACTACTGAGGAAAATCAGGGTGTTTCGATAACAATCTTCACTGCTGACCACAAAACTACTTTTATGACACACATTTTTGCTAAGCCTGCCAGACAAGGGACAAAGAGAAGGAAAAATAAAATGGTGTTGACTTTTAGGTAGGGAAATGGAAGGAGTAACAAGATCTTGAGCAATTTGCTCATCTGTTAACTGTCAGTGTAGATACTCAGAGGCACTGTTATGTGTTGCTAGGAGCCCTGGACACATTTCCCCAGATTAGGGCTGGCAGTAGCTCTTTCACAAGGTGGATGGCAGAATGAAGTGTGATAGTGTGGAGAGCACTTTGAAAGTATGAAGTACTTTTGGAAGTGCTAGCGGTATTGTTACTAATAAGAACAGTACTACACTCTATCCATTTCATGAACTAACTTGTTAAGGAAAAGGCAAAAGGGGGAAATATCCATTTAATCATCACCGTCTAACTTGTGAATGTCATTTCTGCTGTGATGATGTGCTTTAATCCCTGCTTCTGTCACTGGACACATACCATGTTTTTTGGTTATCCTCGCTTTCCTACTACTTCATAGAATTTGTGAGTTTGGAATGACGTTCATATTTGATCACATGCTCACTGAGAACCTCCGTATGTATAGGGTCTTTCTGTTGCTAGTGTTATTACAGAGCATATGGTCCATACTGGTGAATACCCTTCTCTCTCTTTACAAAAGATCTCCATGAAATTAAAAGACGCTTGGAAGGAAAGTTATGACCAACCCAGATAGCATATTCAAAAGCAGAGACATTACTTTGCTTGGAAGGAAAGTTATGACCAACCTAGATAGCATATTCAAAAGCAGAGACATTACTTTGCCAACAAAGGTCCGTCTAGTCAAGGCTATGGTTTTTCCAGAGGTCGTGTATGGATGTGAGAGATGGACTGTGAAGAAAGCTGAGCGCTGAAGAATTGATGCTTTTGAACTGTGGTGTTGGAGAAGACTCTTGAGAGTCCCTTGGACTGCAGGGACATCCAACCAGTCCATTCTGAAGGAGATCAGCCCTGGGATTTCTTTGGAAGGAATGATGCTAAAGCTACAACTCCAATACTTTGGCCACCTCATGCGAAGAGTTGACTCATTGGGAAAGACTCTGATGCTGGGAGGGATTGGGGCAGGAGGAGAAGGGGACGACAGAGGATGAGATGGCTGGATGGCATCACTGACTCGATGGATGTGAGTCTGAGTGAACTCTGGGAGTTGATGATGGACAGGGAGGCCTGGCGTGCTGCGATTCACGGGGTTGCAAAGAGTTGGACACGACTAAGCGACTGAACTGAACTGAACTGATGCCTGTGCTACTTGTTTAACCAAATTTTCTGTAGTTTAGTTAGACCCAATCAAGTTATCTATCAGACTATGTAAAACTTGAAAGAAGAAGCCAGAAAGTATCTATGAGATGGCATCCTATATGTTAGTGGTATAAGGTTTACTCGCTAGAAATTGTTTATACATTCTCTGGTGAGATGTGATCATTAAAAAATTTTTTATAGATGGTGAAAAATATAGTCTTTCTTGCTATATCTCTGAGGCAGGGGGATGGCCAACATTTTCTGTAGAGGGCCAGATAGTAAATATTTTAGGCTTTGTGGACCATATGGTTTCTGTCTCAACTATTCAACTCTGTCCTCTTAGCTGGAAAGCAGCCAAAGACAATAGCTAAGTGAGTGGGTGTGGCTGTGTTCCAATAAAACTTTATTTACAGTAACAGGCGGTGGTCTGGATTCAGTCCTTGGGTTGTAGTATGCCAACTGCACTCTGCTCTCTAGGGCATAAGATGAAAAAGAATACATAGGCTGCTCTGGTGTATATGATGAAAAATAGGATAAAGAGAGACGGGAAAGTGATGAGGAATCAATGGAAGTGAAAGGAAGTACAGAAGAGGAAGTAGGAAAAAGGAAGGTGGGGAATGGAGGCATAGTAAAACGTGAACACAGGATGATAAGAGTGGAAGTTGCGGGAAATATTGTTGAGATCTGTATATGATGGGAATCTCTCTGGTAAGGTTTATTTTGAAGTATTGGAGGCCTTAATGGATTGGAACAAATGAAATTTTAGGCAGGCCTGATTATCATTTACTTTTCCCAGGCATTCAAGATTCAGACACTGTATACATCTTCTTACATGTGTTCTCAAATGTATCTGAGTTTTTCATCAACAACCCTTACTGCTTTTTCCTGGGTATTCTATTGGTAAAAATACAACTAGTATCATATTTCATGAATTTTTAAAAATAGCTGGAACATTGGGTGCAAAAGTCTTTATAGTTGTGTGTGATAAAAGATGCAGGTTCTTATTTTGGGAATTGAATGTTTTTCTAAAAATGGCTAGCTTAATTTTATAGTTGATGTATCTAGCAGAAATAGTTTTTTGCGTGTTAGTAAGAGTACAGAACGGAGAAGGCAATGGCACCCCACTCCAGTACTTTTGCCTGGAAAATCCCATAGACAGAGGAGCCTGGTGGGCTGCAGTCCATGGGGTCGCTAGAGTCGGACACGACTGAGCAACTTCACTTTCACTTTTCACTTTCATGCATTGAAGAAGGAAATGGCAACCCACTCCAGTGTTCTTGCTTGGAGAGTCCCAGGGACGGGGAAGCCTGGTGGGCTGCCGTCTATGGGGTAGCACAGAGTCGGACACGACTGAAGCAACTTAGCAGCAGCAGCAAGAGTACAGAAAATTACGAAAGATTGGCTTGAGATAAAAGGCTAATCAGAGGAATAGAAACAGTGCGGTATAGATCTAAAGAATTACTTAAATCTGGAACTAAATTGTTGCAATAAATTAAATATTTCTTAACGGTGTTTTGAACTTGTTAAGTTTTATTTATTTTTTGTCATTTGCCTCTGTTTCTCTTGTTTCTTATGGCATATCTATGAGAAATATCTGCTTTCTGAAAGTATGTAATAAGAAAGGGAGAAAGTAAACTACATTTTCTAAAAATCAAAATTTTAGAATGGAGTAATACGGGTATGCTTTCCTTTAGTTTTTGTGAAAATATTATAAAATTATACAGTTTTTATAGGAAGTTATAAAAATGTATACAATTTTGCAATTGAGATTTATACTGTGAAATTCTTTGAAAAAATTTATGTTAAAATGAAGCGTTAGTCATTTTAAAGTAGAAAAATATTATATATGTGTTACTCATATCTATAAATAAACCAGAGTAAAAAGAATATAGAATCTAATTATAGGATGAATAATGATATACTGTAGCAGAATTAAAGGCTGGCTTTTGAAATTATGATTTCCAATTAATTTTAAATTTGAAATTATAATTTAATCCATGGATAGGTGATGATGGTGTTTTAATCCTAATTCACACTAAAATCTTTATTTTAAAAGGTGAACCTAATTTTCCTAGTAGGGTGAGAAACAGTTTTATTGTTTTAATATTGTTACTTCAAAATTTTTTTGACAGTACAGAAATTTACTTTAAATTCTCATTTTTGAAAGGGACCATTTAGTATCCAGTGGGCAGTATTTCCTAAAGAAATCCTGCTTCTGCCTTTTCTGCTCGTAGTCACTTTGTTCTCAGCCTGTATATTCTGTTTTTAGTGCAGTAGGCGAGAGTCTTTCCTTACTGTTCTGTGTTGAACTGTTTCCTGTTTATTCTTATTCACACTCTGATATTCAGACGCGCCTTTTGCATTCTTTCCGAGCCCCCCCGCCCCGCTCCTTTAGTTTTGGTCGTCTTTCCCTCCTGCTCTTTGCTGCACTGTTAGATTTTCACTAGCCCTAGTGTCACTGTTTTATATTCTTTCAACATGATGCGTTCACTCCCTTTATCCATTAAAATAAAAGCATTTCTGGTCAATCCTTTATCAAGACTTAAAAAAAACTTCTTGAAATATTTGGCGAACATTTTAGTTTGCCTATTTTCAAAGTTTTGATTTAACATAAAAGTGGGAAAAAAACTCTTATATTTTAGTAGAAATATTTGTGATGTTATTTGTGTTATATATCATGGGCACTGTCTCTTTGTGGCACCTCCAACATTCAACAGATAATTTATAATTAAATGAGAGTATTAACACATGCATGCTGTTCAAATAATGTTGTAATTGTGATGCCCATCATTAGGTTTAGCAAAACAACTGCATTTTGATTTTTTTCCTATCTCATACAAATACGAAGAGTTACTTCGTTTGGCAAATTAAATAATGTTGTAGTGAAAATGTTAATTTGACAATAAATCACAGTTTTAAATGCCAGATGCCCCTGCTTAATGTTCAGAAAGTTTATTTAGAGGATATACAATGTGGCTTACTGTTCCTGTATGTCAGACCTCACAGATGAAGTATGATGCCTGATATTAATCGGGTTAAAGGACCGCCAGCGCCTGGAGTGTGTTGTGGATCGTACCTACGTTGCTCATAGCCGCCCCCCACCCCCTGCCCTCCCACCCTTTGCCCATATTAGCAATCTGCTTTTGTACTTTGACATCCAGGATTTCCCTAGTGGATTTTGTCACAGAAAAAAGAGAATCATCAATATCGCAGTTAAACTTGACTTTCAAAGCTAATAGTATCTCATTTGGGGGCTCAAATTTAATAAATTTTCTTTGATTCTGGGTGAGTTTTTAAACATCAAACAATGAATTGGCCAGGGTGCAGTAAAATATTTAGATCTATTGACTGTTGTTCAGAAGGGTAGAAGGCACAACACTAGTGGTTTGATGTTGATAAATTCTCAGGACCTTAATCCACATTAATGTTTTCTTTTATCTGAGTGCAGATTGGTGACAAAAAAAAAAAAAGAGCAAGAGAAGGTGTCCATGCATATAAAATATAAAACCTCAAGCAAAGGCATTTGTAGAATGTGATTTATTTTGTTAAGTGAGTTAAAAGTGTTCTCATCCTAACTGAAGACTAGAGAGTGTTTGTTACAGATAAATATATGCATTCTGTATTGGGACTCTGGTATGACTATTGTACTCACACTATTATACAAATTGCATTATAGTGTATGTTTTACAGCATACACTTTGACATGCAGTTATTGGCAGAAAATTCTTCAGCTCATCTTAGGAGGATAAGGATGTTTATAGCCTAGATTAGCACAAACTATGAAAGATGTCATCATGTGTGTGTGTGTTTGCTGACGTAAGGAAACCTTATGTTGTATGATAGTTCATTCATAGAGTAAGAAATAATTCAAAGTTTTACAAGCTACCCGAATGGAATAGGAAAATGAAGGTGAGGGTTCCTATCATTTATTATTACCAAGTTATATATGAAGTTGCCAAGATAAAACTAGAGATATAAATACAGGTATTTGAACAATGGTGGTTCTCCCCATTCTTGCCCTTTGCTACCTTGTAAAAACTCATTTCGTCCTGTGACTTTAAGCTAGTTGTATACTCTTTATCAAAGACACAGTGTCAAAGAGATAAAATTTTAAAACCTCTTCAGGCATAAGAAAAGTTAGGAAATATGCTTACATATGAAAACTCTTCTCATTAAACTATGTGATTAAAGATTAGAGCCTACTGATCTTAAAATTAAACTGTGGAATTTTTGAGGCTTTTACTAAATTTGGAAATTAAAAATGAAAATACCTGTTTCTAAGCATTTTCTTTTATTCATATTATATAGTGAGTATTTCTCATTTGTCCAGAAGGTGGCAGTGTAATATCAACTGCATGTGATGCAGAGACTGGCTTGCGAATTGGTATTTCTCCCATATCGTATCTGTGATGTGTTTGTATTGTTGCCTTTCTCAACACTTCAAGTATAGTACAAATACTACTGATTTTATCCATTATCTTATTTAGAAGTCATGTGACCAAGTTGGTTTATATGTATTTAATCATTAAGATTCACATTTAATAAGAGTAAAGAGAGCAAACAAACCTCTTGCTAGTGTATTTTTAAGTCTCCTTGTGTGTTGAACATGTTTGTTTTTATTCTAGAGTAGGTACTGAAGTTGTCTTCTCGAAGACTAGTGCCTAATAACTATCTTCTTTAATATATACCCATTAATACTGTTTAAATTAAATATGTTATTAAGAGAGTGTGAATAAGTAAGAGATTGCTGTTTATTTTTGATTCTTGTGGGCTTGTTTTTCCTTGTTTCCTTTTTCTTTTGAGGGTGGAACAGTGAAAAAAATAATTCAAAACCTCTTGATCAGAAGAGCTCCAGCGACTCTTCTTCCCTCTGCTCATTTCAAGCAGGAGGATGCTTTTTCTTCTTAACATTCTCCCCCAGCACTCTGAATTAGAGATTTATTTGCAACGAAAAATCAATTAGTCCTAAATTTATTCATGGATTTCAGGTCTAGCGATCAATGCAAGTCCACTCAGTGGGCTCAAGGGGACCCAGTTCATCCCAGTTAATGTGTCTGAAGGGGAATTACCATTGATGCTATTTTTTTCCCTTTAGGTCAGAGATCAGATCTCGCTGTCACGGACTGCGGCAAGTAGGAATGACTTCACCCTGCAGCTACCCAGACTGCACCTGGAGACCTTTGCAATGGAGGGGCTCAAGGGCGGGCCAGAGGTTGTAGCGTGCCAGGTTAGAGTCTAAATAACATTGTTTGCTACTGACACATGTAGAAAAATAAATTGCACATACTGGGGAGAATGGAAGAAGCCTCAAAGTCTTGCGACTAACTTAAAGGAGATGCAAATAATTTTTCCTCATTTTTCTTCTGTCATGTAACACTATGTTTCACAAGTAATTGTATTTTTTTCTTCAGAGCCTAGAACTAGCCCCTTAAATAATCAGAAAAGTATTTTTTACCAAGGAAAAAAATATATGTTTCATAGCTCAGTACAGTATTAACATTCTTTCTGGGCAGCAGACGACAATAAGACACTAGGCTGTTATCTCTTCAAGCTTGTCTGAATTTGTAGCTCTAATTCTTTTAAAATAAACCACTTTAGATAAAATTATCAGGGGAGATATTTGACATTTTTCAATGTTAATTCCAAAATATATCCAATATTCTTAGGTGGTAATTTCAACAAATCTAGAACCTAGCTCTTCTTTGCATGAAGAGTATTTTATACTTTAGTGATTAGTTTTAATGAACATTGTAATTAATATGTGCCAAAGGAGTTATTTAATTTATAAAACTCAAAGCACCAAATCATAAAACCTTAAATAACTTTAAACTTAATAAAAATATTTATTTTCAGAAGCTGCAGCTAGCCTTCTGTTCTAGATTACTGTTAGGTTATTGTGATTTTTTTTTTCCTTAGGCTTAAAAATATTTTTTAATCAGACAAAACAAAATTTAGTATGTATTTTATTCTCTCTTTAATGTCCAATTTCTTTATTACAAAAATCTATCAAAGTTATATAAACTATAGGGAGCCTGATAATTCCAAAAGAGGTTGTCCTTGTTCAATAAAACCCTAAAGTTTTCAGTGTATTTAAGAGAAATATCTCTTAAAACTCTGTCTCTGCTTCACATTTTGAGATTTGAGATGAACTTTTTCATTCTTGAAGTTTATGACCCTGTGAAATTTTAACTTTGCACAAAATTAATGTCAGTACAAGTTGGGCTATGTTAATTTTTTCCTACATGCTCCATACCCTAATTTAATTTGTTATTAGTACTCAAATTAATACTCAACAAAGAAAAAATACTTGCTTCTTTCATTAGAATGTCCACATATTATAGTAAAATATATGTAATTATACAGCAAAGCATAAGACACTTATTTTTAGTTATAGACTAACATACTATACTATTATTTAGTTCAAGATTAAGATGTACATTTAAAATTTTATTATATGTGAGTACAATATGATTTGATATTTTTCTAGTGGTTGTAAAATAATCCTTTACTTGGTTATCTTAATTTAGAATCTCCTAGGGCTTAGTACTTGTCATAATTCACAAATAAATACTTCTCCCAAACTCTAGATTTTGATGATTTGGAAAGAGACTGATTCCTAGGAATGCCATTTTTTAAAGCAAAACATGAACTTTCTAGAGTTCTGACATCTGTGAATAGCAAGAAGGAAATGTATAAGCTTGTATTTTAAACTACTATCTTTCCCAAGTTCTAATAAAAATAGTTATATGGGTTGCCATATACCTAAACACTTAAGTTTATATTGGTGTGCTCTAATATGCATTATAGTTTAGTAATATATGTTTTGGTTAAGTATGCAGAGAAGAGCACATGATTTGGGCCATAATAGTTTTTCAGGTGCACACGTGTGCATGCACATGCATGCAGGCATGCAATTAGTGATATGGAGTACTTTGAGGAGAAAGGCACTGTATTAGTTGAAGACCTTAATTATAATAATTATAACTGCCATTTTACTGAGCACTTACTGTGTAGCTAGTATCATGCTTAGCTCTATAAATAAGTGATCTGAATTAATTCTTACAATGGGCCTGTGAAGCAGACAGCATTATTTTCATTTTACAATTGACAAACAACAAATATAGCAGATAACTCTCCTCAGATCAACAGCAAGTAAATGGCAGGGCCTAGAGTCTGGGTTTAAGTCTAGGTATATTTGACTGAAAAGCCTGAACTGGTAAAATCTGACAGTAAAAATCAAGACATGTGTGTTAAATGGTAAGCATAAAGCCTTTGAAATCTGTGGTGGAGTTTTTCTTCCATTTATAAAGTATACATTATGCATCTGTATATGAGGTAGATCATAGTTTATGGTGTATTGTGGACACATTCACAGATAGAAAGTTTTGCTTCCATTTGATAGGCTAATATTATGGAATTCAACTTTTCACCTTTGCAGTATGTGTATGTTGTGTGTGTGTGTGTGTGTGTGTGTGTGTGTGTGTATGTATGTATATGTGTATATACTTACACTAAGTATGCAACATGGAATTCACTATTTGTTTAACTTTGTAATCTGTGCTGGTGAGGTGGACTGTTCAAAGTGTGCCTCACCTTTGATTACGACGAGGAGAGGCCCACTGTGCAGGATGTGGTAGTGTCTGAATTATTTGGCCAAAATATTTAACTGTCATTTAGAGCAGTAGGAGCTGACGTTTTCCTAGATAGCCACTGTCTGTTGTTTCCAAGGGGGCATGCTTTCTTATAGGTATAATCCTGGATGGAGGGAAGACCAGTGAGCACAACTGAAGGCTGAGAGGATGAACGGATTACCTTATCTCTCTGAACCCAGAAGAGTGTGTGACTGATACACTCCTACAGGAGATAGTTTGGCTAGTCTCTGTGATGTGCTAGCTTTTAGCCTCAGTTTCCTGATCTGCAACCAAGTGGAATGCTAACAGTTCCTCAGGCTTGTACTGAGTTTGGATGAGGCAGTGCATGTGAAGTGGGGAGCACAGTGCCCAGCACAAAGGCAGCAGACAAGCAGGGTGGCTCTTGTTAGTGCACACCCACATACTGCAGTATGAGACACCTTGTGAAGATGAGATCAGTGACAGTAGTATAGCTTGATTTTATTACTTTTGGGGTGTGTGGGTGTTTTTTTTTTTGGCATGTGTTTTGTTTTTTTAAGAAATGGTGGTTGTTGTTCAGTTGCTAAATCGTGTCTGATTCTTTACATCCCCATGGACTGCAGCATGCCAGGCTTCCCTGTTCTTCACTATCTCCTGGAATTTGCTCAAACTAATGTTCATTGAGTTGGTGAGGCCACCCAACGATTTCATCCTCTGTTGACCCCTTCTCCTCCTGCCCTCAGTCTTTCCCAGCATCAGGTCTTTTCGAGTGAGTTGGCTCTTTGCATCAGGTGGCCAAAGTATTGGAACTTCAGCATCAGTCCTTCCAATGAATATTCAGGGTTGATTTCCTTTAGGATTAACCGGTTTGATCTCCTTGATGTCCAAGGGACTCTCAAAAATCTTCTCCAGCACCACTTAGGATCTTTTCTTTGTATCTTTCCATTTGGTTCTTTCATTCTTTCTTGTTTCTTCAAAGCTTTTAGTTTTGGTCAAGATCAACTTTAGCTCTCTATTTACTTTTCCTTGTTACTTGATGTTCCAGTGAGGCCAAGTTGCCAGTGAACCCCTGTCTAAGATCCTATGGCAAGTTTAGAACTATTATTCCTTGGCTTTTATCTCCTTAATAGCAGCATATTAGTCTACTAGGATACTGGACAAAAAATAAAACACCTAGATTAGACAAGTTAACTTTAGCTGAAAAACCCAGTACAGTGTGAATGCAGAGGACTTTGTAAGAAAAGATATTCTGCCCGTAATTTATTAAGGTAATACCTATTACTCATTGTCTTATACTTTGAATTCTGTTTTTTCAATGATTGTATGATGCTTTTCATATCTGAAAAATATTAGCAGACATCCAGTAAGTGTCTGTGCCTCCATTCCCATTCAACGATAACCAACACAGAACAATATCAATGTTAATATTATTGATATTATTGCATGCTTATTCCATACCAGTTACTGTGCTAAATAAACACCTTACATTTACTTTCTAATTTAATCCTTGCAACAATCCTATAAATGATGGGTGCTCTGCTTTTTCCATTTTCCAAAAGAATAAACTGAAATTTATTAAGATGAAGAAAATTGTTAAAGGTCACATATCCAGTGAGTAGGGTCACTGGTCTGTTCATTCTTTTAACCATGCCTTTCTGCCTTCTGTGCACCATGGCATAGTGTGTGTGTGTGTGTGTGTGTGTGTGTGTGTGTGTGTATTTTAAGATAGCTGAGAGGAAACAAAAATAAAGAGTAGGGTCTGTCTGTAAAATATAGTTTCTTTTGTGAGAAGATCATGGCAAAAATAGAATCCAAAAGAGGTTAATGGGAAATGTTACTTAAATTGCGTATTTCAGCCTCTTCATCTATAAAATGAAAATAATAGAAGTTTCAAACTGGGTGTAATGATTGAATGAGTTAATCCATTGAAGTGCTTGGAATAGTAACAGGTACATAGTAAGCACTTACTGTTTATTAGCTTTCCACCAGCGTGAAAGCTTCATGAGGCCAAGAACTTGATTTTGTTCACAGTCACACCATCAGAGCTCAGAACCCTGCCTCACACAGAGGAGGCCCCAGTGCACGAAGCCTTGATTTCAGGCACTAGACAGGTTGACTCGGGAAGCTGCTGTGCCTAAGTCTGTGCAGGCCTTTAAGAAATTTGGGATCATTTTTTAAACTTCTAAACCCACTTCATTTAAAAGGAAAAGTCCCCTGAACCATCTCGTAAAAGTGTGTAAGGCTTAGTGCACAATAACTTTACCTCTGGAAATGTAGTATGTTTTATAAATATATGTTTATAAACACTTCATTAGAAAGGCTTCATCGTGAAACCATTTATTTATGAAGATTTTAAACAATAGAGTCTTCACCATAAATCCAGTAATCCTTTAATCACCCATAACCTACTGTGTTATTATGAAGTCCTTACTTGGTATGGTTGTTTGTTATGTATTATACCCACAACTTTTGGGATACTGTGTTTTTTTTACATTTAACTTACTTTCCAGGCATAGAAATTTCTTCCAGCTATTTTGTTGTGTTTATAAAGTTAAATCATAAAAGAGCATCTTGAAAGGATTTTTTTTTAATGTAGATAAGAAAGAAATAAATATCTGTACCTAAGTACTAAACTGTCAGGGAATAAAAATATCAAGAATCAGCCATGCTTAATAATTTTTTACATGTGTTCCCCGTTATACTGCTTGATGCAACAGGCTTCTAATTGTACAAGAATCATGTTCATTTGGGCACAATTAGAAATTAAAGAAATGTTAGAGAATTTTGCTTGGAAGCTTGTATTATTTAGATATTTTCTTCAACTTATTCCGTCCCCATAAATGAATTTTCAGATATCTGATTATTTTTTAAAACATGAAAATCAACCATTTTAAATGAAAATCTCACTAAATATCTATAATGCTATGTAAAATCCCCCAACTGTCCCTAAAAGACTAAATGACTTCTATTAGTTCTTTAGTTTTTTCTTTTTTAAGTATAGTTCTTTAGTTTCTGATTCTAAAAGAAAATTTTACCTTCTTTATATAATTTAGGTCTTCCCTGCTTTTCAGATGTCAGTCCTCCCTGGGTCTCACTGTCTCACAGAGTTGTCAGGGTTTAGTCTAAGAGTCACCATGGTGAAGTAAAAAGAATATATTTTGTGACAGCTGTTTGTCTCACAGATATTCTTTTTCACTTATTTTTGAGTCCATGATTGTGCTTTGAATGTTTGACATTATTGGAAATCTGACCTTTTTGGTAAGTGGGGTCATTTTTGTACTAAAAGTATCAAAAAGATTTGAGGATTATCTAAACTTGTTATCAGTGAGTGTGTGGTTCTCTTTAAATTCTAAAACTTGAAATATCTTTTAAATTTAAAAACATAATATGATTTTAGATTTTGGTTGTGGCATCAAAGAGAATGTTGAAACGCTACCTTCTTCAAAGGATGGCAAGTTCTTCCAAGGGAGGAGCAGTTTGTTAGGGGAAAACAATTAGCTGGAAAAATCATATAGTTCATCTGAGAACAAATGCATTTTGATGGGAAAAAAGCCATCTTTGGTCTCATTTAGAGCTTGACAGCTCTAATCTCCAATTCCACAGAATATAAATTGTGTCAATGAGGAATATAAATGTCCTGGATTTGAGCCTAACTGAAGGATGAATATAAGAATTAGTGAGTTTATTTTTCATGTTGACACCAGCAAGAATAAATGGCATTTTCTGACGTAATATTGTCAGAGAAAATATTTTTGTTATTTGTTAGTTCAAGTTTTAGAATTCTATTCTGAAGATTTGACAGTGCACAAACAGACATTCAGTTTCTTCAAAACTTGCTGGTACTGCAGCTATGAGGGATGCTAAATGAAACAAAATATGAAGAGAAGGAAGATGTTGATGTGTACAGAAGGACCAGTTTTAGGGTCTGTTGCTAATTGGGGTGAAAGTGAAAATGAAAGTGTTAGTCACTCAGTCGTGTCTGATTCTTTGTGACCCCATGGACTGTAGCCCACCAGGCTCTTCTGTTCATGGAATTCTCCAGGCGAGAATACTGGAGTGGGTTGCCATTTCCTTCCCCAGGGGATCTTTCTGACCCAGGGATTGAACCTAGGTCTCCCACATTGCAGGCAGACTCTTTACTGACTGAGCCGCCAGGGAAGACTAGGTATAACAGTGGTTAAATAATTAAATAATAGCATTTAAACATTGATTTATCCTCATTGTGAATTATGCCTTGTCCTGAATCTGTATCTTCTCCTAAGGTTACAGGACATTTTAGTTTTTGTTGACCAGGAAGACTGCTGGAAACAGCCTCACACGTCAGTCACCGTCAGAACAGATCAGGTATCATCACCTAAGTGCCCTCACGCTCCCTGACTCCCTTCCTCCTTCCTTCCCTTCCTCACCCTCTGTGATGTGCACTTTAATTTCCCCTCTTTTTTTTAGTGGTGGTGCTGGAGGGGATAGGGGATACATCAGTCAGAATTTTAGGGCAGAATCTTGAGAGTAAAAATGTGAAATTATGGGTTTTGGTCCAGATATTTTACCAGGTGTTATATGCAACCATCGTTTTCTTAGTCCCTGTATTTTATTTTAAAGGACTTGCTGTTTTAAAAAAAGTATTTTTGTTTGTAGTTAAAACATAATCTTGGGGATCAAATGATAGCTAACATTTCTTTAAAAAATAAATATCTGTTAAGACTAGAAGTACTAAAAAGTTTTTGTTTTTTTTTAATGGTTAGCTGATGGGATATTTTACGTCTTGTATCATGGATTTTATTTCAGGTTAGTGGTGATCTGAAATGAGGGGTTTTCTTTCCCCCTGTTGGGACTTTAATCTCTTTGCCTTTGGAAAATCACAGGATAACATGAGGGCAAGGAAATATGTCTATATAAAGCTTCTGCTACACAGAATGTTATATTGAGGAATCTTGTGACTGACTCCTTGACTCAGCTGAAAATATTCATGAATTATTCCCTATGGATATGACCTGGTATCAGCAATCTGAACTAACACTAAGTAAAATCTGATAGGAATTATTTAAAATGAAGTCTTTTTTCCTAGTTTTTTTTTTGGGGGGAGGGGTATCATTTCTTCCTTTTTTACTAGGGAGAATAATTTGGAAGAAAGTAAAATCATAGCCAAGTCACTATCACAAAAAGTTGAAGAGGTTATACAACTTTATCTAAAAATAATAGAATTAGCCCCAGAACAGATGGAATCCTTTCCCCATAGACATAAATTACCCAGGTAACAGGAATCCTCATTATTTTAGCTAGTGATTGTCTTTTTCTCATGGAAAACACATTGTCTTTTCTTGTGAAGGATGAGCATGAATTATCGTCCTTGTGGTACTAGGAGTGCTGCTGGGGTTCTCTGCTAATATCACCGTCTGTGAGCTTCCAGCGCTTACTTCTTCTGGTGCATCAGCTTGTCACCTGTAACATGGAGATGATGATACGTGCCCTCCTGCATCTTGGGGCAGTTGTGAGGATCCCATGACATGGATGAAAGTACTTTGAAAATTAAACAGCATTCATAAGTAGTTTTTAAATTGTTTTCCTTTAAATATTTGGCTTATAAACGTTCCTTGATCAGGTGTAAACTCACTTATTTTCAATCTCAGGTTGAGATTTTTGCCCTTCTAAAAGACAAGAAGTAAATCAGATGATGAGGAGGTTAGCAACTGTGAATCTGTGCAATTTTCTATATGTCATTGAGTTTGCTGGAAATATCATGCTGATCAGAATGGCAATTTGGAGGAGAGAAAATAATGCCGTGTGCTGGGGAAAGAGGCAAGCGATGTAGTATTGGAGAAAGCCTGTGTGGAGAGTCAGAATGCCTGGATTGAAGTCCTGGCTCTGTAATTTAACCGTCTTGGCAGGTCACTCAATGGCCCCGAGCCCCCTATTTCCTCATCTTTAAATGGAGGTGGTGAAGCCTGTCTTGCTTTCACTCACAGAGTTGTGGGGAGATCAGATAGGATAATGTACATGTGAGGGTGCTTCTATATTGTGAAATGCGAAATTAATATAAGCTATGTTAGACTGAACTGCAAATAGGCCTGGGTTTCAGGAAAAGTAACCTAAGTACATTAAGGGAATGTTTTAGTGTTTTGACTCTTGGAGACTTTTGACTGATGACATGTTTGATACAGGTTTCATGTTAGTAGAAACATGCAATAAAAAGAATAAAATATTCGACAACTCTCGTGTTTCCTTACAGGTCAGTATAAAGCCATGGGCTGACACTTTGGTGAATGCCCACCATACACTTCTGAGTAATTATTCTACAGAGTAATTTAAGCATTACTATTATTGTCACATGTTATTTTAAAATATTCTTTTAACTCATCTTCTTGCCTTTATTTATGCCGTTTAATTTGTTTTTTGAACATCAGATTCCAACTCTGAGATGTTAACATTATTTTGCCTGAATGTGAAATGTTTGAGACACACCAGATAAAATCAAAAACACAAAACATATGAAAGTAAAGAGCTTTTTTTGTTGTTGTTGCAATTTTCAGTTCCAGGTAGCCCAAAGCAGAAAATCTGCTGAATGATATGAACAGCATTTCTTTGCCATTAACATTAGGAGGCAAAAGCTAAATCCCAAACTTGACTCTCTGTATCTTTTTTTTCATTTTTGAAGGCTTATTTGAGTATAACCCTACTCGATAATACCTTTTAATGCTCATTATTTCGAGACTGAAGCCTGCGCACACTTGAACTCTCAAATGCTACAACAGAATTGCTATTCATTGCAGCTACTTGGACAAAAAAAAAAAAAAAAACACAAAACAGTGTTTGATGGACTGCCTAGGTGAAGACCTGGGAAAGGAAGGGTTATCTACAAATTGAGTGAGTTTATTATGGCTTAGTGATTTGCTGATTGATTTCATTTGCTGTCAGTTAAGGCTCTCTTAGTGTCAGTTTTCTTTGCATAATGCCTTGAAATAAAGACCGATGAAGTTCTTCAGATTGATGCCGCTTATATAAACTGACCCTGATTTGCCCTATTCTGCGTGACAAGTTAAGTGACAGCAGTGAGAGGAAAATCCAGCAATGAATATGCAACTTACCGATTAAGGGAAATGCAGTAAATCATTCAGTCTAAAACTAGGTACAAAATAATTTCTTGTAATAATTCCACAGATGCCTTGAGTTTCATTAAACAGACTATTATTAGTCTCAAGAGTGTATGTGTGTGGGGTTGTGTGTGCATGTTGATAGAGACAGGCAGATAGGGAGAGGGACAGAAAGAGACAGAGGACTGAATTAAAAAAGAGAACTAAAAGTGATCCTAAATCTTTTCATATAAAGTAAATCTTCCTCTCCCCATTTAAACTTGGAATTGTCAGAACCATGGTTTAAAAAATAGCTTATTTGAGGTTGTATAATGCTGTGTATTAGGTAACCAATGAAACATAGGGTCATTTTGAAGCTTTAAATGCTTTTCAGTTTCAGAGCTTTCTAGTAAAGTACTGGTAGCTTTTCTTTTTCTTTCAATGGCCAAAGTTTCACAGTGCTGATTAAAAAGATGTGGAACTTTTACGGGGAAGACTAACTTAAGAAGTAACTCACTGATAAAAACATGAAACACTAACATCTTAATATCTGTTCTGAGTGAGAGCTGTTTCACTCATAGCCCGTTTCCCCTGTGGAGTGTGTGACATTGCTTCCATATTGCAGAGCACTCTTTTGTTCGGAGTATATTTGATGATGCATATTAATCAAAATGAACCTGAGTTGGTGTAGTTTCCTTAGGATCAAAAGGGCAACGTAGAAAACAGACCACCGAAGTGAAGAAAGCACCAGGTTCTGTTCTGGTGGTAGGAAGTCAGCAAAGTGGCATTATCACAAACCTAAGTGATATCTGTGATGTGTTTAAAAGAGGCATACATTCCATGTTTGCCAACAAGGCTTTAAAAAGTCCTCAAACCTTAGATCTTTGATGAATGGTTATCTGGTAGAATGATGTACCCACAACATTTAAAATTTAGAAGCAGCAGCCCTATGTCTTTAATCCTTCTAAAACTGAGAAGGAAATCATGATTAAATTAAAACATGCTGCTTAACTTTGTATATTTATTAAGTTATGTCATGGGACAAAATAGAAAAAAAAATCTTAAAAAAAAATACTTATGTATCTATTTGGCTATGCCAGGTCTTAGTTGGGGCATGCGGGGTCTGGTTCCCTGACCAGGGGTCAAACCTGGGCCCCCTGTCTTGGGAGCGTGGAGTCCCAGCCACTGAAACACTGAGAAAGTCCCTGAAGAGGAGAATCTTTGAGACACTTAGCACAGTGACTTACACTAAGCCCTCAACAGAGAGCAGTTAGGATTATTACTCTTGAGACAGTGGGTGTGAATTGAGGAATGTTACGATTCTTCATAAAATAAGAAGGGATTCTTTATTTTGCGCTAGTCTTTTTGCAAATCAAAGGCACATTTCTGTTCCATGTGAGTAGGACTCTCCTGAGACATTCTTTTCAGGCCCCTCCCCTTTCTTTATGTTCTGAAAGCAGAGTAGATATGAAATTCCTGGTCACATAAACTGCTTATCTTTTCTTGCATATCTTTCTAATTTGTTCACACTGGGTAAGGTGATGCAGACTCCTGAAGGGTCTGGAGAAGTAGCTGCCCTAGTGTCCAGACATGTTCCTGGTAAGAAGAGCAAGGTCACTGGGAGCCTACGGGCCTAGTTTTCACATCTCTGATAGCTGGTAATGCATGGGAGGCCTAGGAACCAAGGTAGCCTTTGCATCAAAGTTTTCTATTTATTCTAGAAGGAAAATGGAAATATAATTTGAGAGTATTTATTTATTGCATTGGTTATAGCTTTATTTATCTTTATTTTTTATTTTAGTTTAATTGAGATATAATTGACATACAGCACTGTATAAGTTTAAGGTATATAGCATAAGTTGACTTACATATAGTATTGGGAAATGATTACCATAGTAAGTTTAGTGAACATCCATCATCTCATATATAAGAAAGAAAGAAAAAAATGTTTTTCTCCTTGTAATGAGAACTCTTTGAATTTACTCTCTTGACAACTTTCAAATCTACCCCACAGCAGTGTAAACTATAGTCATCATGTTTTACATTATATTCCTGGTACTTACTTATCTTGGAACTGGAAGTTTGTATCTTTTGACCACCCTACTTCAGCCAGTTCCCCCTCCCCTCACCTCCAACCTCTGGTAACCATAAGTCTGATCTTTTTTTTTTCCCCCCGAGTTATTTTTTTTTTAATTCTTTAATTAAGTGAGATCGTAACAGTATTTGTGTTTCTCTGTCTGACTTATTCCTCTTAGCATAATGCCCTTGAGCTCCATCCATGTTGTCACAAATGGTGGGAATTTCTTTTTTTTTAATGGCTGAAATATATATATATGTGAAGAAGGCTGAGTGCCGAAGAATTGATGCTTTTAAACTGTGGTATTGGGGAAGACTCTTGAGAGTCCCTTGGACTGCAAGGAGATACAACCAGTCCATTCTGAAGGAGATCAGCCCTGGGATTTCTTTGGAAGGAATGATGCTAAAGCTGAAACTCCAGTTACTTTGGCCACCTCATGCGAAGAGTTGACTCATTGGAGAAGACTCTGATGCTGGGAGGGATTGGGGCAGGAGGAGAAGGGGACGACAGAGGATGAGATGGCTGGATGGCATCACTGACTTGATGGACATGAATCTGGGTGAATTCTGGGAGTTGGTGATGAACAGGGAGGCCTGGCGTGCTGCCATTCATGGGGTCGCAAAGAGTCGGACATGGCTGAGCGACTGAACTGAACTGATATAAATATACATATAGACTTTATCCTTTCATCTGTTGGTCAACAGTTGGATTCTTTCATGCCTTGGCTATTGTAAATAATGCTGCTATGAATTTATGGATGCAGATATGTCTTTGACATAGCATGTTTGTTTCTTTCTGATATGGTCCCTGAAGTAGAATTGCTGGATCGTTTTTCATTTGGGGAGGAACTTTTATACTGTTTTCCATAGTTGCTGTATCAATTTACAATACCACTGACAGTGTACTTGGGTTTCCTTTTGTCCACATCCTCACCAGCGTTTGCTATCTTTTGTCTGTTTGACTTGATGATAACCGTTCTAAGATACCAGGTGACATCTCTTTGTGGTTTTGATTTGCATTTCCATTTCCCTGACGATTGGTGATGTTGAGTACCTTTTCACGTGCCTGTTGACGATTTATATGTGTTTTTGGGAAAATGTCTTTTAGAGCCTTTGCCCATTTTTAATGGATTATTTATCATGATATTGAGTTTTATGAATTCTTTATAACTTTTGAGAGTATTTAGAGACCAATTCAATCTAGTAAATTGGCTTTAAAAAGTAAAATGATCAGCTCTTTCAATCATAAAGATTTGGGTATGGCTAACATCAATGATCGGAGAAGGCAATGGCACCCCACTCCAGTACTCTTGCCTGGAAAATCCCATGGATGGAGAGCCTGGTGGGCTGCAGTCCATGGGGTTGCTAAGAGTCGGACACGACTGAGCGACTTCGCTTTCACTTTCATGCATTGGAGAAGAAAATGGCAACCCACTCCTGTGTTCTTGCCTGGAGAATCCCAGGGACAGGGGAGCCTGGTGTGCTGCCGTTTATGGGGTCACATAGAGTCAGACACAACTGAAGCGACTTAGCAGCAACATCAATGATGCACCATATACCTGCTAAGAACAGGGTATTGTACTGTGCTGTGGGATACAGAAGTGACTCAAATATCTTTCCAACAGGAATATGAAATTTATGATAGAAATGCGGTGAAAAAATGATTGCTTATTTTTCATGCCTTATCTTTGTAGGAGAGGCATAGATAAAGTACCATAGCCTGATCTGTAGAAAATGAAAGAAAGTGAAGTCTCTCGGTTGTGTCTGACTCTTTGCGACCCCATGGACTGTATGTAGCCTACCAGGCTCCTCCATCCATGGGATTTTAAGAGTGCTAGAGTGGGTTGCCATTTCCTTCTCCAGGGGATCTTCCCGACCCAGGATCGAACCTGGGTCTCCTGCATTGTAGGCAGACGCTTTACCGTCTGAGCCATGAAGGAAGCCATGTGATCTGTAGAGGAGAATGAAATTCATTCTTGCTGGGAAGAATAGGAGAGGCTTCATAGAGGAGGTGGCATTTGAGTAGGCCTTGAAGGTAATGCAGTTAAATATCCCCTTTCATGTAAATTGGTACTGTCAGGAAATACAAATGGGAAATATCTGGCGTTTGAGCTTGAACCGCTGTAGTTCTGGAGCAGTGACATCTATGGAATTGTCTCATCTGAAAACAGGGTAGAACTAAATGATTGGTAAGGTTCTTTTCAGTTAATTAAGCTCAGTTGTAAATAAATTATCCTCTCTGCCAGATTTCATGACAGTCTTCTTATTTGTTCCTTCATAATGCACAAAAAGTAAATTCGTTGATTTAGTTGAATATCAGAAAGCACATTAGAACCACTTTGTCCTTAAAACAATATAATAACAAACTTTTTCAGAGTGATGCTGTTAAAGTGCTGCAATCAATATAAAGCAAATTTGGAAAATTCAGCACTGGCCACATGACTGCTCAAGGTCAGTTTTCATTCCAATCCCAAAGGCAATGCCAAAAAAATCTTTAAACTATCACCCAATTGCACTCATTTCATGTGCTAGGGAAGTAATGCTTAAAATCCTTCAAGCTAGGCTTCAATGGTACACAAACCGAGAACTTCCAGATGAACAAGCTGGATATAGAAAAAGCAGAGGAACTCAAGATCAAATTGCCAACATTCTCTGGATCACAGAAAAAGCAAGGGAATTCTGAGAAACATCTACTTCTGCTTCTTTGACTACACTATAAAACCTTTGGCTGTATGGATCACAACAAACTGTGGGAAATTCTTAGAGATAGAAATATCAGACCACCTTACCTTCACCCTGAGAAACCCCTATGCCTGTCAAGAAGCAACAGTTAGAACCGAACATGGAACAATGGACTGGTTCCAAATTGGGAAAGGAGAATGTCAAGGCTGTATATTGTCACCCTGCTTATTTAACTTATATGCAGAGTATATCATGTGAAATGCCAGGCTGGATGAATCACAAGCTGCAATCAAGATTGCCGGGAGAAGTGTCAATAACCTCAGATATGCGGATGACACGACCTTTATGGCAGAAAGCCAAGAGGAACTAAAGAGCCTCTTGATGAGGGTGAAAAAGGAGAGTGAAAAACCTGGCTTAAAACTCAACATTCAAATAATGAAGTTCATGGCATCTGGTCCCATCACTTCATGGCAAATTGAAGGGGAAACAATGGAAACAGTGATAGACTTTATTTTCTTGGGCTCCAAAATCACTTCAGATGGAGACTGTAGCTATGAAATTAAAAGATGCTCCTTGGAAGAAAAGCTGTGACAAACCTAGACAATGTATTAAAAAGCAGGGATATCACTTTGCTGACAAAGGTCCATATAGTCAAAGCTGTGGTTTTTCCAGGAGTCAGGTACAGATGTGAGAGTTCGACCATAATGAAGGCTGAGTGCTGAGGAGCTGATGCTTTAAACTGTGGTGCTATAGAAGACTCTTGAGAGTCCCTTGGACTGCAAGGAGATCAAACCAGTCACTCCTAAAGGCAATCAACCCTGAATATTCACTGGAAGGAGTGATGCTGAAGCTGAAGTTCCAATACTTTGGCTACCTGATGGGAAGAGCCGACTCATTGGAAAAGACTCTGATGCTGAGAAAGATTGAGGGCAGGAGGAGAAGTGGGTGACAGAGGATGAGATGGTTGGATGACATCATTGACTCAATGGACATGAGTTTGAGCAAATTCTGGAAGATAGTAAAGGATAGGGAAGCCTGGTGAGCTGTAGTGCACGGGGTCACAAAGAGTTGGACATGACTGAGCACCTCAACAATATTTATGTGCTTAAATGAATTCTGTTACAGAATAGAAAGTTTAGAAATTACTGAAGTAGATGATAACTCTGACTAAAGCATGTACATTCCTAAACCAATTTGATATATATCAAAATAAGAATGGGATCATGATAAGAAAAGAATTGCTCTTAATAAAGGCATGAAATATTTTCTCTGTTTCTCTCTTTACTGATTTGCTTTTCTTTAGATATATTTAAAATTGTTCATATTGGATTCAATTAAACCACAGAGAAGTATACCAACTAAATGGCTTTTTAGCACCTTTGTAAAAATTGATGGAAAGACATCATGAATTTCCTTTGCTGAGATTCATAAAGCTAACAGTTTTTTGTGAAAAGAGGAAAGACAAGTGTTCAACGTTGTGTGTGTATTAATATATTTATTCTTTATCAGTAGTTTAGATCAAGTACACTTTCTGAATGCTGTCCATTTTGAGAAACTGGATTGGACAGTTTTTCTTTGGTGGTGAACAATTAGCTTTCATCCCTGAAAGTAATTTATGTCTATAACTTTTCTTTTTGTATTAACACCACTCCTTTAAGAAAATTTGCATGCTGAACCCACAAAGACCAAAATTAGGTTGTGTTTTTTGTTACACTGTCAAATTTGATTAAACTAGTTGGATCTTGGTAGGTTGATTATGGAACAGACAAATGGGGAGTGCTGGTTATCACTTTGGTCTCCAAAAAGTATAAATCAGAAAGAAGTTATTAGAATATAAAGTACCCTTTGTTAAGCTCCAGATAGCTTTTGAATTTGGATAAATAGGCACTCTCAGTATTGTCCACATTATTACTGAAATGGAAGGTCTCACTAGCTCTGAAATGAAGAACCCTACCATATTACATGTTGTTAATTCAGTCAGGCTTCACAAGTAAGTATGGTAAGTATGGAACTCCTGCTCAGTATCCAGCCCTATGCATGACTGAGATGACAGAGGATGGATGCGCATTTTGGGAGAAGGAGTTAAAACAAGAATCCCAAATGTTAGTTCCTAATAGAGAAAGAACAAAACAAGCACTAATAAGGGATCTGTCACGGGCCAATACGTATGCCTGGGAGCCTTTGTGGAATATGGAGACTTGGACAGGGTTTGAATGTATCGCTAATCTTGTTTTACATCCTCCTTGAGAAAACTTTTTGAACAAGAAAAGTTCTGTCTTTTTTGAGGAGATTGTCTACTCTATTAGTGTTTCACCCATTCAGTGTCACTGTGAAATCTTAAAGTGTGTTACTGCCCCAGCTTAATAAATGGGAATCAGAGCTTGCCTCCTCTCTTCATATACAGGTAAATGGCTTTACCTCGGCCTTCAAATAAACTTCAGCTGACTTGTGTTGGCCATGGGCTCTCCACAGTCTGGTCTTGACTCTCCAGCTTCCTTCTCCCAGAGCTCTCCACCTCATTCACTGAGAATATAGCAATAGATACGTAATAGCAGTACTGGCCTTTTGGTTTAACTTGGATGTGGCAGGTACAGTTCCATTTCTGAGGCCTTCTACTTGCTGGTCCCTTTTCTTGATGGGCTCTCACCAGGTGTTCATGAAGCCCAGTCCTTCCCTTCTTGCATGTCTTCACTTAAATATTGTCTGTTGGAAGCCTTCTCTCATCACTCACTCAAATAGCTTCCCTCCTCCCATCACACTTTATAGCCATGACTGCTTTATTTTCCTTCACAGCATATGAACTCTTATTTTCCTCTCGCTGGAATGTAAGACCCATGCAGGCATGGCTTGATGTTTAGCACAGTATCTTCAACACCTGGAACATAACAGACGCTCAGAAATATTTGTTGAATACGTTAACTAATGGATTGGATTTTTCTCTGTTGTAGACTTTTCAAGAGGCAGTTGTTGTTGTTCAGCTGCCTAGTTGTGTCCAACTCTCTGTGGCCCTATGGACTGCAGCACGCCAGGCTTCCCTGTCCTTCACTATCTCCTGGAGTTTGCTCAAACTCATGTCCATTGAGTCAATGATGCCATCCAACCATATCATCATCTGTCACCCCCTTCCTTCTACCCTCTATCTTTCCCAGCATTAGGGTGTTCTCAAGAGGCAGAGCTGTTTGCATATAAAAGAGCAAGGAGTCTGGAATCAGATGGACCACTGATTTCCAGTTGTGCCATTTATTAGAAATGTGCCCTTAAGACAGTTAGTTATGGACTCTGAACATCAGTAGTTTTAGATATAACATTATACTAAGTAATTCCTATTTTGCAAGGACAGTGTAAAGATTGGAGATGATGCATGTAGCCACAGAAAACAGACCATGCTCAGATTTTCTTATACTTTATTTACTGTGACAAGAAAATGCTCTTCTTTTGCATGAGCAATCTAAATCATCCTGCAGAGGTGTGTCTATTACTTGATAAGAAATAGAGATTAGTCGAAGTAACTGATCTCTGAAGAATATACTCATAGTTATCAAAAGTTTATATAAACATTTCCATATATCAGTGCCAGATGTTATGGTTTTGACATTTAGTCAAAGCCAGACTTCCTGAATTCCAGCTCACACCATCAGAGTTCAATAAAAATATTCATTTTTACACTCATACAGTGCTACGTCTTATCTGTATGTCAATAGAATTTGAAGCAGGCTAGTAAATCTCCATTGTCAAACTCACAGTGATGTCAAGATATAGTAGGTTCCAAAGAAATGGTAACTATAATAATATATTTTTTTTTCTGATGGAGAGCTGAAGTAGTAAAGCTACGTTTCTTCATGGTTTCCTATGGCCCTGCAGTTATTTGTTTGTTGTTGTTGTTGTTGCTAAGTTGTGTCCAACTCTTTCCAACCCCATGGAATGAGGCACGCCAAGCTTCCCTGTCTTTCACTGTTTCCTGGAGTTAGTGATGCCAGCCAATCATCTCATCCTCTGTTGCCCCCTTCTCCTCCTGCCTTCAGTCTTTCCCAGCATCAGGGTCTTCTCCAATTAGTCAGCTCTTCATATCAGGTGGCAAAATATTAGAGCTTCAGCTTCAGCATCAGTCATTCCAGTGAATATTCAGGGTTGGTTTCCTTTAGGATTGACTGGTTTGATCTCCTTGCAGTCCAAGAGACTCCAAAGATTCTTCTCCAACACCATAGTTCAAAAGCATCAATTCTTCTTTATGGTCTAACTCTCACATCCATACATGAGTACTGGAGAAACCATAGTGTTGACTGTATGGACCTTTGTTGGTAAAATATGATGCTTCTGCTTTTTAATATGCTATCTAGGTTTCTCATAGCTTTGCTCCTTTTCTTCCAAGGAGCAAGTGTCTTTTAATTTCATGGCTGTAGTCACAATCTGCAGTGAATTTGGAGCCCAAGAAAATAAAGCCTGTCACTATTTCCACTTTTTTCCCCATCTATTTGCCATGAAGTGATGGGTCTGAATGCCATGATCTTAGTTTTTTGAATGTTGTGTTTCAAGCCAGCTTTTTCACTCTCCTCTTTCACCCTCATCAAGAGGCTCTTTAGGTCCTCCTCATTTTCTGCCATTAAAGTGGTATCATCTGCATATCTGAGGTTGTTGATATTTCATCTGGCAATCTTGACTTGATTCCAGCTTGTGATTCATCTAGCCTAGAATTTTTCATGCTATCTTTGCATAGAAGTTAAATAAGTAGGGTGACATATACAGCCTTGATGTACTCCTTTCCCAGTTTTGAGCTAGTTCATTGTTCCATGTCTGGTTCTAACTGTTGCTCCTTCACCAGCATAGAGGTTTCTCAGGAGGCGGGTAAGATGGTCAGGTATTCCCATCTCTTTAAGAATTTTCCACAGTTTGTTGTGATCCACACAGTCAAAGACTTTAGTGTAGTCAATGAAGCAGAAGTAAATGTTTTTCTGAATTCCCTTGCTTTTTCTATGATCCAGCAGATGTTGGCAATTTGCTCTTGAGTTCCACTGCCTTTTCTATATCCAGCTTGTACATCTGGAAGTTCTTGGTGCATGTCCTGTTGAAGCCTAGCTTGAAGGTTTTGAGTATTACCTCCCTGGCACATGATTTGAGTGCAATTATATGGTGATTTGAACATTCTATGGCATTGCTGTTCTTTGGGATTGGAATGAAAACTAACCTTTTGCAGCCGTGTGTGCACTGCTGAGTTTTCTAAATTTGCTTTATATTGAGTGTAGCACTTTAACAGCATCATCTCTGTTACTCACGAACTGAACTACTGTCACTTTGTCCGGCCTTCTTTTCCAACATGTTAGTAAACACAGTGACAGTTCTATAATTGACCTATATGGTGAGCGTTTTGTATATGTCTTAAATTTTTAAGTCTCTATAGCAAGGGAATTTCATTACTACTACTGCTGCTGCTGAGCTACAACTTCTACTATCATTATTATAGTCCATATTCTTACTGTATTGTGGATATTTATTATATATGTCCATCTGCAGTAGTTTCCATGAGGAGCTTTTTTCAGACTCTGATTATTTTGATGATTTCTTTTTCATATTCTTACCAGAAGCCAATATGTCATTTCTTATCCCTTTGGTCTTTCTCTACATTAAGCTCTAGCATAATAAGAATAGTCATCATCATCAGTCTAGATGCTGCATTTAGCCTCAAATTGGCCTTGATTCAGTTCTGGTTGCAAATAATATATTTGACAAAGAATTGGCCTTGTTTTAGGCACATTCAAGTTATATATGCCATGGTTGAGTGGAGGCCAGAAAAAAGTTGAGAGTCTAAACACGATACAAAGAAAACATCATTTTTAAAAATCTGATGCAAAAGTATTCTACAACTCTGCTGAATATAGTTTCCCATGAGGCTCCTTCTCATACCTGAAAAGCTACTATATTTTACATCCTTCAAAGTGGTGCCAGTAAAAATTTTTAGTGATGGGATAAGTTAAGTCCAGGGCCATTTCAGATGGCAAGAAGGGGAAACGAACTTAGATTCTCTTTTTCTGAATAACACTGAGAAAAACCTACCTGAACTACATGCAGCATCACGTTAAATCAATTTATGGTTTTTTTTTTTAATTGTGCTTGACTTCAGGAGGTTGTACATTTGCACCCCAATTTTTTGTACTAATTACTTGACACATTTACTATCTTTATCATTGTCACTATTACCACTGAAAAGCATTTTAATCTCTGTGTGCATATTGCATTAAGTATCTGGTTGTGCATAATTTTAATCATTCTCTGTACTAAATAAATAGGAGTGTACAGTCTTAAGTGGATATCAGTGTTCCAGACCAGTCTCTCAGGGACACATAGTAATTCCAGTACATGCACACAACCCCTAGGATATTAAAGGTCAAAGTGAGCTGTCTAACAATGGAAAACCATCTCATCTGAGACAGAGGGAAAAGAGAACCAGGTTTACCAAAATTGTTATTTCTACATAAAAGAAAGGTCATTTCTCTGCTAGCTAATATTTCAATATGGCAAGGTAAAAGTTTTCCCCAGTCTTAGTACAAAAAATGAAAATATAACTTTTTGGAATCCCATTCCTTCTGCACATATATCCAGTATGCCTAGATGTCATTCAGAATGAGAAATTGAGTCAGATGAGCTAATCCTATATAGGTAGGATTTATGATGTCATTGTTTTGGTATTTTCCTTGTAAAGTCCTGTACCAATATCAGATCCTTAAGTCAGCCTGCTGAGAGATGCACAGCACACTCTCATTTTATGTATATAAGTCAATTAAATACACTAGGAGTTGTTTTCCAAATTTTGTCTTTTTTTAATTATCTTCTATTGTGTGGATAATACTACATTTGCTATAGTTTATAATCTTAATATAATTTTTTCTCATTAAAATAACCTGACAACTTCCTTTCATATTACATTTTGGTAAAATCAAAAGATGCTTTGGAGAAAGTATAGATTTTATGTGACATATTTGGATAGTATAGAGATTCATTGACTTGTAAATGTTTACTGAATTCATTCTACAGAATGAGTGAAGTCCCCAAGAAAATTTCACCTTAAATAAATATTTATTTCCATTACAGAAGCAAGAATTATTAGCTCAGAGTCAGTGTAATGTAATAATTATTAATGAGTTTGATATCTTTGAGAATCTTGGTTTCATAGCAAAATTCAAGAGGGGCTTGCTTTTTAAAAAAAATTGTTATTTACTTCATTTTTGGCTGCACTGGGTCTTCATTATACCACATGGGCTTCCATTGAAGTGGTATCTCTTGTTGTGAAGCATGGGCTCTAGTGTGTGTGAATTCACTAGTTGTGGTGTGTGGGCTCAATAGTTGTAGCACACAGGCTTAGTTGTCCCGAGGCATGTAGAATCATCTTGGACTAGGGAAATAAACGTGAGTGCCTTGCATTGGCAGTCAGGTTGTTAACCACTGGACCACCAGGGAAGTCCATGGGCTTTGCTTTTGTACCTTTTTCAGTTAATAGAGGAGAAAACTGAAATTAGCAAAAATGAGTGTTGTGATAGACTACTGGCACAATTTTGTGAAACTTAGAGAGCTTAGTTGAATTCTACTGATTTAAGTGAGAAACTTTGTATGATAGACAGCCAAAACAAAGCAAAAAAAAAACAACACTAAAACAGTCCAAAGCAAATGGGAAAACTTGCAACACATAGGGTGAGCATGGGCTTTGGAATTGGACAGATGTGGATTCGAAACCTAGTTCCTTTCTTTATTAGCTAGCGGACCTTGCATAATGTACTCAGCATTGCTAAACCTTAGTTTCTTGTTCTATAAAATAGAAATAATGTGAGTCTTGCGAGGTTATAGTTAGAATTGCAAAAATATACAAACCTCATAATATGGAGTCTTGTTTGTGGTTTAGTTGCTGAGTCGTGTCTGACTCTTTTGCAACTCCATGGACAGTAGCCCACCAGGCTCCTCTATCCACGGGATTTCCCAGGCAAGAATCCTGGATTGGGTTGCCATTCCCTTCTCCAGGGGATCTTCCCAACCTCAGGACTGAACCCATGTCTCTTGCATTGGCAGGAAGGTTCTTTACCACTGAGCCATTAGGGAAGCCCAGTATGGTGTCTGGCACATAGTAATTATTGTTAGAACTGGGATCCCAGTAAGCCTTAGTGATAGGGGCTCTATAGGAAGTGAGAACACCTTGGGCAAAGATTTGGTCCAGCCTAGGCTTTATTGACTTACCATACATTCCTTAGTGATTGGGGCTCTATAGGAAGTGAGAACACCTTGGGCAAAGATTTGGTCCAGCCTAGGCTTTATTGACTTACCATACATTCCAGTACATTTGTAGAGTGTGGATTCACCTCCCTCCTTGTTTTTTTTTTAATTAATTAATTAATTTTAATTGGAGGCTAATTACTTAACAATATTGAAGTGGTTTTTGCCATACATTGACATGAATCAGCCATGGGTGTACATGTGTTCCCCATCCTGAACCCCTCCCACCTCCCTCCCCATCCCATCCCTCAGGGTCATCCCAGTGCACCAGCCCTGAGCACCCTGTCTCATGCATCAAACCTGGGCTGGTGATCTGTTTCATATATGATAATATACATGTTTCAATATTATTTTCTCACATCATCCCACCCTTGCTTTCTCCCACAGAGTCCAAAAGACTGTTCTTTACATCTGTGTCTCTTTTGCTGTCTCGCATATAGGGTCATCATTACCATCTTTCTAAATTCCATATATATGCATTAGTATACTGTATTGGTGTTTTTCTTTCTGACTTACTTCATTCTGTATAATAGGCTCCAGTTTCATCCACCTCATTAGAACTGATTCAAATGCATTCTTTTTAATGGCTGAGTAATATTCCATTGTGTATATGTACCACAGTTTTCTTATCCATTCATCTACTGATGGACATCTAGGTTGCTTCCACGTCCTGGCTATTGTAAACAGTGCTGCGATGAACATTGGGGTACATATGTCTCTTTCAATTCTGGTTTACTTAGTGTGTATGCCCTATTTCCAGTTTTTTAAGGAATCTCTACACTGTTCTCCATAGTGGCTTTACTAGTTTGCATTCCCACCAACAGAATAAGAGGGTTCCCTTTTCTCCACACCCTCTCCAGCATTTCTTGTTTGTAGACTTTTGAATAGCAGCCATTCTGACCGGTGTGAGGTGGTACCTTATTGTGGTTTTGATTTGCATTTCTCTGATAATGAGTGATGTTGAGCATCTTTTCATGTGTTTGTTAGCCATCTGTATGTCTTCTTTGGAGAAATGTCTGTTTAGTTCTTTGGCCCATTTTTTGATTGGGTCGTTTATTTTTCTGGAATTGAGCTGCAGGAACTGCTTGTATATTTTTGAGATTAATTCTTCGTCAGTTGTTTAATTTGCTATTATTTTCTCCCATTCTGAAGGCTGTCTTTTCAACTTGCTTATAGTTTCCTTCGTTGTGCAAAAGCTTTTAAGTTTAATTAGGTCCCATTTGTTTCTTTTTGCTTTTATTTCCATTACTCTGGGAGTTGGGTCATAGAGGATCTTGCTGTGATTTATGTCAGAGAGTGTTTTGCCTATGTTCTCCTCTAGGAGTTTTATAGTTTCTGGTCTTACATTTAGATCTTTAATCCATTTTGAGTTTATTTTTGTGTATGGTGTTAGGAAGTGTTCTAGTTTTTCTTTTACAAGTGGTTTTACAGTTTTCCCAGCACCACTTGTTAAAGAGATTGTCTTATCTCCGTTGTATATTTTTGCCTCCTTTGTCAAAGATAAGCTGTCCATAGGTGCATGGATTTATCTCTGGGCTTTCTAGTTTGTTCAAGTGATCTATATTTCTGTCTTTGTGCCAGTACCATACTGTCTTGATGATTGTAGCTTTGTAGTATAGCCTGAAGTCAGGTAGGTTGATTCCTCCAGTTCCATTCTTCTTTCTCAAGATTGCTTTGGCTATTTGAGGTTTTTTATATTTCCATACAAATTGTGAAATTATTTGTTCTAGTTCTCTGAAAAATACCATTGGTAGCTTGATAGGGATTGCATTGAATCTATAGATTGGTTTGGGTGTATACTCATTTTCACTATATTGATTCTTCCAATCCATGAACATGGTATATTTCTCCATCTATTTGTGTCCTCTTTGATTTCTTTCATCAGTGTTTTATAGTTTTATATATATAGGTCTTTTGTTTCTTTAGGTAGATATATTCTTAAGTATTTTATTCTTTTCGTTGCAATGGTGAATGGAATTGTTTCCTTAATTTCTCTTTCTGTTTTCTCATTGTTAGTGTATAGGAATAGAAGGGATTTTTATGTGTTAATTCTATATCCTGCAACTTTACTATATTCATAGATTAGCTCTAGTAATGTTCTGGTGGTGACTTTAGAGTTTTCTATGTAGAGGATCATGTCATCTGCAAACAGTGAGAGTTTTACTTCTTCTTTTCCAATCTGAATTCCTTTTATTTCTTTTTCTTCTCTGATTGCTGTGGCTAAAACTTCTAAAACTATGTTGAATAGTAGTGGTGAGAGTGGGCACCCTTGTCTTGTTCCTGACTTTAAGGGAGTTTCGATCTCTGTGCTTGTGATGTGTCTGTTAAGATTTTCTATTTCTTCCTGGTTCAGTTTTGGAAAGTTATACTTTTCTAAGAATTTGTCCATGTCTCCCAAGTTGTCCATTTTATTGGCATATAGTTGCTGATAGTAGTCTCTTATGATCCTTTGTATTTTTGTGTTGTCTGTTGTGATTTCTCCATTTTCATTTCTAATTTTGTTGATCTGATTCTTCTCCCTTTGTTTCTTGATGAGTCTGGCTAATGGTTTGTCAATTTTATTTATCTTCTCAAAGAACCAGCTTTTAGCTTTGTTGATTTTTGCTGTGGTCTCTTTTGTTTCTTTTGCATTTAATTCTGCCCTAATTTTTATGATTTCTTTCCTTCTACTAACCCTGGGGTTCTTCATTTCTTATTTTCCTAGTTGCTTTAGGTGTAGAGTTAGGTTATTTTTTAAAATTTTTTCTCTTGTTTCTTGAGGTAAGCTTGTATTGCTATGAACCTTCCCCTTAGCACTGCATTTACTGAATCCCATAGGTTTTGGGTTGTTGTGTTTTCATTTTCATTCATTTCTATGCATATTTTGATTTCTTTTTTGATTTATTTTGTGATTTGTTGGTTATTCAGAAGCCTGTTGTTTAGCCTCCATATGTTTGTATTTTTAATAGTTTTTTCCTGTAATTGACATCTAATCTTACCGCATTGTGGTCAGAAAAGATGCTTGGAATGATTTCAGTTTTTTTGAATTTACTAAGGTGATATTTATGGCCAGGATGTGATCTATCCTGGAGAAGGTTCTGTGTGCACTTGAGAAAAAGGTCCACAGCTGGCTAGCTGTCCTCTGGCATTCACTCAGTCCTTTGTTCTGTGGCCGGGCCCAAGAGTGCCTTGGGTTAGAGGTTTTTGCGGGAAAGTTCTCTCTCTCTCTCTTTCTCTTTTTTTTTCCTCTCTCTCTGGCTAGCTCACTTTAGCTCCCTCAGATTGTCCTCACGGCATTCAGGCCCAGTCCTTACCCTAAGCAATGTAACCTGCGCCTCCGTGTTCAGTCCCTGCCTGCTGGTGGTGGACATGGGCGTCTGGGCTACTTCTCTGCTGGGAGTTGTGGTTAGGCGTGTAATCTGTAGGGTTTGTTTTTGTTTTCTTCTGGTTATGTTGCCCTCTGAGATTCCAAAACTCCCCACAGACCTGCCGGTGAGAGGGTTTCCTGATGTTTGGACACTTCTCCTTCTTCACCACTCCCTCCCCGAATGGGTCTCCGTCTCTAACTGTTTATCTCTCTTTTCATCCTTTATATTTTGTCCTACCTCCTTTCGAAGACAATGGGCTGCCTTTCTGGGTGCCTGGTGTCCTCCGCTAGCATTCAGAAGTTGTAAATTTGTGGAATTTGCTCAGCGTTCAAATGATCTTTCGATGAATTTGTGGGGTAGAAAATGGTCTCCCCATCCTATTCCTCCAGCATCCTAGGACTGCCCCCCAGGTTACTTTTTGAGGCAGATATGGGATTGACTTTGAGTGGAGAGTTGGGCTGATTGCATATTGCCCTGAGTCAGATTCCACTGACTCCTTTGCTGCTACAGGCTCTCTTATGGCTCCTTCTGGCACTTCTGTGCCAGTCAGTGAGCAAATACAGAAATTTGTCTGACATCCTCTCAGGCTGAGTGTGCTAAGTAAGGTTGTTTAACCCAAATATCTATATGAAGAAGTCTGTAGGAGTTCTGGGCAGAAGAGTGGATAGTGGATAGTCCAGGCCTTTGCCAGATAAAAAGCTACCATTTAAACTTAAAGAGATGTGTTATTCTCTCCTTGTTTATTTGTTTTTAAAATATATGTAGGTAAATGTGTATATATCCTCTTTTTAGCTAAACGTTAGCATACAGCACACATACACACATACTTTCCTTTTGATTTTGAAATATACTCACAAGAAGTTACAGAATAGTACAGAGAAGTTCCTATGTATCCCTTACTCGGTTTCACCTAATGTTACATCTTACATAACTTTAGGACAGTACTACAGCCAGAAAATTGCCATTGCCACAATATGTATGTATAGTTCTATGTTATTTTATCCTGTGTGTATTTGTGTAGTCATGACCATGATCAAGATACAATGCTGTTCAGTTCAGTTCAGTTCAGTTCAGCCACTCAGTCGTGTCTGACTCTTTGAGACCCCATGAATGGCAGCACTCCAGGCCTCTCTGTCCATCACCAACTGCCGGAGTTCACTCAAACTCACGTCCACTGAGTCTGTGATGCCATCCAGCCATCTCATCCTCTGTCGTCCCCTTTTCCTCCTGCCCCCAATCCCTCCCAGCATCAGAGTCTTTTCCAATGGGTCAACTCTTCGCATGAGGTGGCCAAAGTACTGGAGTTTCAGCTTTAGCATCATTCTTTCCAAAGAAATCCCAGGGCTGATCTCCTTCAGAATGGACTGGTTGGATCTCCCTGCAGTCCACAGAACTCTCAAGCTGTTACATCACCACAAAGATTTTCCTCTGCTAACTACTTTGTAGACATAGCAGCCCCTCCCTGGAAATCAGCACTAACCCCTGGTAGCCACTAAATGTTTTGTCTCTATAATTTTGTCATTTTAAGAATATGTAACTGCAGTCCTATAGAATGTAACCATTTGAGTTGACTTTTTTCACTCAGCATGATGCCCTTGAAATCTATCCAAGTTGTTATAAATATATCTGTCGATAATTTATTCCTTTATATTGCTGACTAATATTCATGGTATGGCTATTCCCATAATTTGTTGGGCCATTCATCCACTGAAAGATATTTTCATTGTTTCTGATTTTTGGCTGTTATGTACGAAGCTGTGAACAATCATGTATGTTTTTATTTTTTATTTATTTTTTTTTTAAATTTAATTTAATTTAATTTTATTTATTTTTTTGAAGTTTTTTTAAATTTTATTTTATTTTTAAACTTTACATAATTGTATTAATTTTATTTTAAAACTTTACATAATTGTATTATTTTTGCCAAATATCAAAATGAATCCACCACAGGTATACATGTGTTCCCCATCCTGAACCCTCCTCCCTCCTCCCTCCCCATTCCATCCCTCTGGGTCGTATGTACGTTTTTAAATTCAGCCACATCGGGTCTTAGATGTGGCACACAGGATCCTCGTTGTGTCACATGAGATCATTGGTTGTGGTACATGGACTGTCTAGTTGCGGCACGTGGACTCAGTTGTTTGGCACATGGGCTTAATTACTCCATGGCTTGTTGTATCTTAAGTTCCTCACCAGGGATCAAACCCACGTCCCCTGCATTGTGAGGCAAATTCTTAACCACTGGACCACCAGGGAAGTCCCTCGTGTACCTATTTTTGGATGAACATAAATTTTCATTTCTCTAGGATAAATGTGTTCAGAAATGTGATTGCTAGGCCATATATGAGTGTATGCTTAGTTTTTTTTTTTTTTTAATTGCCGAACTGTTTTCCAGAGTGTCTATACCATTCTTTATTCTCACCAAGCTGCATGAGATCCAGTTTTTCTGTTTCCTTGTCATCTTTTGATGTCACAGTTTTTTCTTTGAGCCCTTCCATTAGGTATATAGTGATACCTCACTGTGGGTTTTGTAATTTTCTAGTGGCCAATATTGCAAATAATATGCTTATTTGCAATTTGTAAAAGAGAATTATTTGGTAAAATGTATCTTCGTATATTTTGCTCATTTTCTAATTATAGTGTTTGTCTTTTTACTATTGAGTTTTGAGATTTTTAAAAAAATATTTTCTGAAATCTAGTTCTCTATCAGACAGATGGCTTGCAAATAGTTTTCCTATGTGTAACCTGTCTTTTAATCTTTGAAACAAGATCTTTCACAGAGCAAAAGTTTTAGATTTTAATTTAATTCAACTCGCTCATTTTTTTGTTTGTTTATGAATCGTGCTTTTGTTATCAGGTCCAAGAATTCTTCGCCAAGTCCTAGATGCTGAAGATTTTCACCTACATTTTCTCCTAAAATTCTTACAGCTTTATGTTTTACATTTAAATCTGTGATCAACTTTGAATTTATTTTTGTATAAAGGTCTATGGTTTACATTGTGGTAATCAGAGTTATGAGATGATCCCCTAAATCTCCCACCCAACATACATCAATTGTGTAATTAACTCCCTCTTCTTGAGGGTGAGAGCAGTAAATAGGAGATCATACTGGGTTGGGCCTGACTTAATCAGATGAGCCCTTTAAAAGAAGGTGAAATGGGAAATAGATGGGAAAACAGTGGAAACAGTATCAGACTTTATTTTTGGGGGCTCCAAAATCACTGCAGATGGTGATTGCAGCCATGAAATTAAAAGATGCTTACTCCTGGGAAGGAAAGTTATGACCAACCTAGATAGCATATTCAAAAGCAGAGACATTACTTTGCCAACAAAGGTCCATCTAGTCAAGGCTATGGTTTTTCCAGTGGTCATGTATGGATGTGAAAGTTGGACTGTGAAGAAAGCTGAGCACCGAAGAATCGATGCTTTTAAACTGTGGTGTTGGAGAAGACTCATTAGAGTCTGTTGGACTGCAAGGAGATCCAACCAGTCCATACTAAAGGAGATCAGTCCTGGGTGTTCTTTGGAAGGACTGATGCTAAAGCTGAAACTCCAATACTTTGGCCACCTCATGCGAAGAGTTGACTCATTGGAAAAGACTCTGATGCTGGGAGGGATTGGGGGCAGGAGGAGAAGGGGACGACAGAGGATGAGATGGCTGGATGGCATCACCGACTCAATGGACATGAGTTTGGGTGAACTCTGGGAGTTGGTGATGGACAGGGAGGCCTGGCGTGCTACAATTCATGGGGTTGCAAAGAGTCGGACACGACTGAGTGACTGAACTGAACTGAACTAAACTGAAGTGTCAGAGATGTGTTCTTCTGCTGGCCTGGGAGAAAGCAAACAGCCAAGCTGAGGAAGGAGGAGTCCTTTTGGCAAGGATCTGAGGGAGGTCCTTAGGAGCTTGACAGTGAGAAAATGGAGACCTCCATTCTACAACTGGAAGGAACTAAATTCTGCCAACAGCTTGAATGAGTTTGGAAGAAGGCCCTGAGTCTCAGATGAGAAAAAAAATCAAAGCTCCAGCTAACACTTTTATTTCAGCCTTGCAAGACCCTGAGACTAGGATCCAGCTAACCCTGCTAGACCTGTAGAAACTATGAGATGCTAAAAATCTGTATTATTTTAAGTCATTAAGTTTTTGGTAATCCTGAAGTGTGATGCTGCTTTTTTGCTTATGTAGATGAGAAATCTGATTACTGGAGCTTGCAGCTGAGTGTTAGGGAAAGAAATGGGATGTCTCTGCTGCCAGGCACATTGGGTTGGTCAATTGCCTCCTGGATGTGGAGGCTTCCTGGGGCCTAATGTTGTGGCTTTCTGACTCTAGGCTACTCACTGATTCAGTTTGTGGGGTGCTCTCCTTCACACCAGTAGGGGAAGAGCCGTCTAGTTCAGTCGGTCACCCCGTGATGCAGAGGGGTGCTCTCCATGCTTGTTGATTGCTTACTTGTATTTTTGAGCCTGTATCCCCAATGGAGGGCTTCCCTGGTGGCTCACCGATAAAGAATATGCTTGCCAGTACAGGAGATCCCTGAGTTGGGAAAATCCCCTGGAGAAGGAAATAGCAACCCACTCCAGTATTCTTGCCTGGGAAATCCCATGGACAGAGGAGCCTGGCAGGCTATGGTCTATGGGGTCGCAAAGGAGTTGGACCCCATAGACCAGTATATGTATGTGTTTATATTTTTATACTTGTGACACTAATAAATAAGCTCTATAACATAAAACAAAGAAACATAGAAAATTTTAAAGATATGATTTTAAAAGATTTTTGAAAGAAAGTTTAAAAAGTTAATATAAAAACTATGGAGACATTAGAAAGATCAGCAGTTGCCAGGGTTGGGGAGGAGAGGGGAATGAATAGGCGCAGAGGAGTTTAGGTCAGTGAGCCTGGTGCTCTGTTCCACCTACAGTGGTGGGTACATGTCATTATACATTTGTCCAGACTCACAGAATGCATAACACCAAGAGTCAGCATTAATGTAAGCTATGGGTTTTGGGTGATGATGTGTCAGTATAGGTTCACTGATTATAGCATATGTACCACTCTGGTAAAGGATGTTTTGGGTTTGTCGGGGCAGGGGTTATAGGAGAAATTTCTATACTTCCCACTCACTTTTTCTGTGAACCTAAAACTCTGAAAATTAAAGTTATTCAAAGAACTAAATATAATATGAAATCTGTATATGGAAGTCTTCAGTTTTGTTTTTTTTTCCCATTTTAACTCACTTTGGAGACTGATTACATCTCAGTTGGTATACGAGACAATGGACTCTTCCTATTTTTTTTAATAAAGTAAGAGATAAAATTTTCACTCTTTGATATAGATTGGCACTGGTGTCATCACTTGGTCCGTTTTTTAAGCATTGATATTTCCTGTCAGTTATGTTGGGAAAAGGTGGAAGGATTTTGCAGTGCAACAGAGCTGAGAATCGTGTCCTCACTTGTTTATTTACTTTCTTGCATTTCACCATGAACTGTGTGTACTCTGTATGGTTAAGTAGTTTATGCAGTAAATTATTTACATAGTGTAGTCTTTACAGTAGTTTACAATGTTAAGAGGTAGTCTTTAAAATCTTCTATATAAAGTTTGCTAGTTTTCTTGTGACAAAGTAGTTCAAAGTCCTCTTGAACTTGAGTGAATTATGGCACTTTTCTATAAAATAAAGAGAAGAGATCTCAATCTGTAGACCTTTTCTTTGATGGCAAGTGGCTATCAAAAACATTATATCTAGAAAAAATCTTTGAAGGAACTTAAGACAAAATACATTCTGTCACAACAGATTAAAAAAACCTGACTGCTTTATTGAAGGATTTTTATGTAGCATTATGAAAATAGCTGTTTGGAAGTGTTTCCAGAATTTTGGAATTTTTCTAAAAATGATCTAAATCTGTAAAATTCATTTATGTATACACATAAAAAATCTTTTCAAATTTTTGTTAAAAATATAAAATGTATTTAAATATAAAATGCATTTATGAAGATATAAAAACAGGACATATAGTAATAGAAAGAACAATTGATTCAGGAAAGTTGGCATTTTCTAGCCAAAATTCCAATCAAAACATTGTTTACTTGATAGGATTGAAGCATGCATGTCATGATTTAATAAACACAACCAGTGGTGTACTTCCGCCAGGGGCATCTTCCCTCTTTACCATGCGTTATGGGAGTGGTAAGGGTGAGGACTCTGTATTAGACTTCCAAATTGCTATAGAGGTTTCCCCTCTATCTGAAAGCAGAGCATTCCTGTGAAACCTGTCATAAGCTGAAATGGCATTAAGTGAAGGAGCAGTTATCATAGGCCCCATCTTGCTAATGAATCAACAAAATTAATGGAGAAAAAGCACAGATGTTCACAGATATAGTACAAAGCTATATGGACTGAGATGCTGAGAATAGTTCCCAGGGAAGGAGCTTAGAGGGTCACTCTTACAATTCTGGGTGAATGCTGCCTCCAGATGGGCTCCCTGCAAAACACACACCTTTCAGAACACCTGATGTTTTTGCATTTTGACTTTTTTTAAGGTGAAAACAAAAATCCTCTTCAGGTTTCTTTCAGTTAGCGAAAACAGGTACTAATGCATGTGACATGAAAGTGAAATGTCATAAGGTAAACTTTTGAAGACTAGGGGATAACCTGTATCGCCTAAAAGTTATACCAGATTTTTAAAGTTGTAAAGCATACAAAGAAAAGACTGTGATGCTGGGAGGGATTGGGGGCAGGAGGAGAAGGGGACGACAGAGGATGAGATGGCTGGATGGCATCACCAACACGGTGGACGTGAGTTTGAGTGAACTCCGGGAGTTGGTGATGGACAGGGAGGCCTGGCGTGCTGCAGTTCATGGGATCGCAAAAGTCGGACACACTGAGCGACTGAACTGAACTGAAAGCATACCCAATCATATTTCTCACACTAAAATCATTAGTTACAACATTTTGTTGAGCCTAAGGGCTTTCATACTGTTAAAGCCAAGTTAAGTCCCTCTCCTACTTCTCATGGCTGTATATGCGTAGCTTCAAGTCCACTTGTAGCTGGTTACATCTTTGTAGGAGTGCTTTCTTATATATATTTTGGATAGGATTTCCCCAAAATTTTGTTTCTGGCCCCTTCTACTTTCTATTCCTTATTGATTCCTTGGGATTCATGTTTGCTAAAAGCAGTCTTGTCAGCTTTGATGTCTGCACACGCACACACACACATCCACATAATTCCATGCGGTAAAGCAAGGAGGTTGAAGGCAGTCTCCCATCCCAATCAAGTCTTTCCTATACAACTTTGTACTGGAATGTCATGAAGAACCACGTATTTAGGGCCAGGGCCAGAAACCAGACATCCAGACTAGAGTCCGTTTCTGGATCTTAGACTGGCTCTTGACTGGGGAACATAGTTGCTATTTGCAGACTACTAGTAACAGACCCCTATGAACAGTATGAAAAGGCAAAATGATAGGATACTAAAAGAGGAACTCCCCAGGTCAGTAGGTGCCCAATATGCTACTGGAGATCAGTGGAGAAATAACTCCAGAAAGAATGAAGGGATGGAGCCAAAACAAAAAGAATACCCAGCTGTGGATATGACTGGTGACAGAAGCAAGGTCCAATGCTGTAAAGAGCAATATTGCATAGGAACCTGGAATGTCAGGTCTATGAATCAAGGCAAATTGGAAATGTTCAAACAAGAGATGGCAAGAGTGAATGTTGACATTCTAGGAATCAGCAAACTGAAATGGACTGGAATGGGTGAATTTAACTCAGATGACCATTATAACTACTACTGTGGGCAGGAATCCCTCAGAAGAAATGGAGTAGCCATCATGGTCAACAAAAGAGTCTGAAATGCAGTATTTGGATGCAATCTCAAAAATGACAGAATGATCTCTGTTCGTTTCCAAGGCAAACCATTCAATATCACAGTAATCCAAGTCTATGCCTCAACCAATAACACTGAAGAAGCTGAAGTTGAACGGTTCTATGAAGACCTACAAGACCTTTTAGAACAAACCCAAAAAAGATGTCCTTTTCATTATAGGGGACTGGAATGCAAAAGTAGGAAGTCAAGAAACACCTGGAGTAACAGGCAAATTTGGCCTTGGAATACGGAATGAAGCAGGGCAAAGACTAATAGAGTTTTGCCAAGAAAATACACTGGTCATAACAAACACCCTCTTCCAACAACACAAGAGAAGACTCTATACATGGACATCACCAAATGGTCAACACTGAAATCAGATTGATTATATTCTTTGCAGCCAAAGATGGAGAAGCTCTATACAGTCAGCAAAAACAAGACCAGGAGCTGACTGTGGCTCAGACCATGAACTCCTTATTGCCAAATTCAGACTGAAATTGAAGAAAGTAGGGAAAACCACTAGACCATTCAGGTATGACCTAAATCAAATCCCTTATGATTATACAGTGGAAGTGAGAAATAGATTTAAGGGCCTAGATCTGATAGATAAAGTGCCTGATGAACTATGGAATGAGGTTTGTGACATTGTACAGGAGACAGGGATCAAGACCATCCCCATGGAAAAGAAATGCAAAAAAGCAAAATGGCTGTCTGGGGAGGCCTTCCAAATAGCTGTGAAAAGAAGAGAAGCGAAAAGCAAAGGAAAAAAGGAAAGATATAAACATCTGAATGCAGAGTTCCAAAGAATAGCAAGAAGAGATAAGAAAGCCTTCTTCAGCGATCAGTGCAAAGAAATAGAGGAAAACAACAGAATGAGAAAGACTAGAGACCTCTTCAAGAAAATGAGAGATACCAAGGGAACATTTTATGCAAAGATGGGCTCGATAAAGAACTGAAATGGTATGGACCTAACAGAAGCAGAAGATATTAAGACGAGATGGCAAGAATACACAGAAGAACTGTACAAAAAAGATCTTCAACCCAGATAATCACGATGGTGTGATCACTGACCTAGAGCCAGACATCCTGGAATGTGAAGTCAAGTGGGCCTTAGAAAGCATCACTACGAACAAAGCTAGTGGAGGTGATGGAATTCCAGTGGAGCTATTTCAAATCTTGAAAGAGGATGTTGTGAAAGTGCTGCACTCAATATGCCAGCAAATTTGGAAGACTCAGCAGTGGCCACAGGCCTGGAAAAGGTCAGTTTTCATTCCAATCCCAAAGAAAGGCAATGCCAAAGAATGCTCAAATACCGCACAATTGCACTCATCTCACACACTAGTAAAGTAATGCACAAAATTCTCCAAGCCAGGCTTCAGCAATATGTGAACCGTGAACTTCCTGATGTTCAAGCTGGTTTTAGAAAAGGCAGAGGAACCAGAGATCAAATTGCCAACATCTGCTGGATCATGGAAAAAGCAAGAGAGTTCCAGAAACATCTATTTCTGCTTTATTGACTATGCCAAAGCCTTTGACTGTGTGGATCACAGTAAACTGTGGAAAATTCTGAAAGAGATGGGAATACAAGACTACCTGATCTGCCTCTTGAGAAATTTGTATGCAGGTCAGGAAGCAACAGTTAGAACTGGACATGGAACAACAGACTGGTTCCAAATAGGAAAAGGAGTACGTCAAGGCTGTATATTGCCACCCTGTTTATTTAACTTATATGCAGAGTACATCATGAGAAATGCTGGACTGGAAGAAGCACAAGCTGGAATCAAGATTGCCAGGAGAAATAAATATCAATAACCTCAGATATGCAGATGACACCACCCTTATGGCAGAAAGTGAAGAGGAACTAAAAAGCCTCTTGATGAAAGTGAAAGTGGAGAGTGAAAAAGTTGGCTTAAAGCTCAACATTCAGAAAATGAAGATCATGGCATCCGGTCCCACCACTTCATGGCAAATAGATGGGGAAACAGTGGAAACAGTGTCAGACTGTATTTTTTTCGGCTCCAAAATCACTGCAGATGGTGACTGCAGCCATGAAATTAAAAGACGCTTACTCCTTTGAAGGAAAGTTATGACCAACCTAGATAGCATATTCAAAAGCAGAGACATTACTTTGCCAACAAAGGTTCGTCTAGTCTAGGCTATGGTTTTTCCTGTGGTCATGTATGGATGTGAGAGTTGGACTCTGAAGAAAGCTGAGCGCCGAAGAATTGATGCTTTTGAAGTGTGGTGTTGGCGAAGACTCTTGAGAGTCCCTTGGACTGCAAGGAGATCCAACCAGTCCATTCTGAAGGAGATCAGCCCTGGGATTTCTTTGGAAGGAATGATGCTAAAGCTGAAACTCCAGTACTTTTGGCCACCTCATGGGAAGAGTTGACTCATTGGAAAAGATTCTGATGCTGGGAGGGATTGGGGGCTGGAGGAGAAGGGGACGACAGAGGATGAGATGGCTGGATGGCATCACCGACTCGATGGACATGAGTTTGAGTGAATCTGGGAGTTGGTGATGGACAGGGAGGCCTGGCGTGCTGCGATTCATGGGGTTGCAAAGAGTCAGACACGACTGAGCGATTGAACTGAACTGAGTAACAGACCATTTAACCCTCATTCTCTGCTGCATCTCTACACTTGTAAAGTATTGGAATGAAAGTAAATCAACTAAATGAGCAACCTTTCAGCCTAACTCTGTAATAATAAAGATAATAATTTTCCTTTAATTCCAGGTGCCAAAGAATAAAATTTGATACTAAAAAACCTATGAGAATGTTATCATTATAAGACTTTCTTTCTTAGGAAAGACATCTTAAATAGTAACTTTTATTGGCCCTAGTGGTAAAGAACCCACCTGCCAATGCAGGAGACATGAGAGACAGGGGTTTGATCCCTCAGTTGCGAAGTTCCCTTGGAGGAGGGCATGGTAACCCACTCCAGTATTCTTGCCTGGAGAATCCCATGGACAGAGGAGCCTGGCAGGCTACAGTCCATGGGGTGCAGAGTTGGACACACTGAAGCAATTTTAGCACACATGCATATGAACACAAGCACAACTTTTATTATTTAAAAATTTTATTGGAGTATAGTTGATTTACTATGTTGTGTTAGTTTCTGCTGTACTGCAAAGTGAATCAATTATACACATACATATGTCCACTCTTTTGTAGATTCTTTTTCCAGATAGGGCATTACAGAGTATTGAATAGAGTTCTCTCTGCTCTGCAGTAGGTCCTTATTAGTTATCTATTTTATATATAGCAGTGTGTATAGTCAATCCCAATCTCCCAGTTTATCCCTCCCCTTTTACCCCCTGGTAAACATAAATTTGTTTTCTACATCTGCAACTTTATTTCTATTTTGTAGATAAGTTATTTGTACCCTATTTTTTAGATTCCCCATATAAGCAATGTCACAATATTTGTCTTTGTCTGTTTGACTTCACTCAGTATGAGGATTGCTAGGTCCATTTGTATTTTGGCAAATGGCATTACTTTATTCTTTTTATAAAAATTTATTTATTTTTTAACTGAAGGATAATTGATTTACAGAATTTTGTTGTTTTCTGTCAAACCTCAACATAAAATCAGCCATAGGTATTATTCTTTAAATAATACCTTTTACTCTCACAATGAGACATTTTCTTGTTAGAATGTAAACATTCATTAGCTTTTAGTATTCTTTATGTTTGAAAAAAATTAATATATTCAATATGTATAGACTATCTTATATTTAAAATACTTATGTCCAATAATACCCCTCAGAAATAGAGTCTTTCTTTAATGAGTTAAAATAGTAATTTTCTAATACCATTGTCGTTATTATAGCTAACATTTACCTGAGTGTTTGTTGTGTGTCAGATACTTACTATCTGTTCATGTATTAAATTCATTTAACCCCCTCCCCACACAATCTTTGTGAGGTAGGACTCATTTTCCCCATTTTATGGATATATATTTTTTCACATATTTGATATGTCTGATCTATCTGTTTTATATGGTTTATTTATGTAGTATATAGAAATGAAATATACCCATAATTACATAATTTAAGGTAAAATGTCAGGTTCTTGCATCCCAATTACTTACTCAAAAATATAAATAGAAAATTTACTATTCTGTTGGCATCTCGGCCTTATGACATTTTTCACTAATTGTTCCTTCAACTAGCATCAGCTTCCTAAGACTTCCACTTTCCCTGAAGTCTGATTTTGAAGTCAGTCAAAACTACATAATATGTACATAACGAATTATATAAATAATATACTAGTACAAATGATAGTATCTCAGAATTATTTTTATTCTAAAACACTTATGCTTTTCCTTAAAATAGATGTGAAATTTTATGTTTGGACTTTCTCATCTTGTTATGCTGATTATAAACACAGTAGATTATCTCTAAATCAAAAGCCTATTTTTGTCCAGAAACTGCTTTTTGTTCTGTTTCTCGTGTAACTAGATAAAGCCCACTGAGATTCATATCTCATGGCATGGTAGAGTCAAAATCCCAAGGGCGAAAGACGACATGGAATACATTCTCAAATGTTGGGCATGCTGCTCACAGCATCATGCTGCTCTGTCATTGTTTCCTAATGTGAAAAGGGGTGATGTTTTAATCCAGGAGTGAGGAGTGCTGCAGAGGGCTAGACTTTAGGAGACTGATGGAGAGGTCATTAGATGTTCACTCCTTCCTCCACCTTCCCCCTCCCCTGATTCCGACTGCCATTTCCATTTCTTCTACCAAGTTGGCGCCTTTCTTTTATACGAAAAGGTTGGATTTTTTCCACTGGCCTCCTTTATAACATAGTTTGAATCACTTTTTAATACTGGAAGTTAACATTCTTTATTCTTCAAAAGAGCTGTGGCGTCTTTGAATAGCTCTGCCATTTCATTGATACTCCTCCCCGCCTCTCAATTCTGAAGGAGGTTTTCATTTTAGAAGCATATAGTATATTTTACATGCATGAGTTCCATGAAACATACTTTCTATATTGATCACTGTACCTTTCCTGCTCTGAAAAAATACCCTACACAGTGTTATATGCTTTCATCTCTCAAATGAAATACTGCTTTAATGATTTTAAATGCTAAAGATTCTAAATCTTAAGCAAAAAGTAAGATTATTTTATTCTTTTTAATGTTATAAAGAAGTAATATGTGGTTTCTCTTAATACTGCCCCAAATTTTATAGTTTAATTAAAAGTAGATCAAGGAAGGAGCCAAAATAATTATGACTTTTGTTCCATCAGACATAACTTCTCAAAAAAGTATTTATTTTTTATTTTTTTTTGATTTTGGGTAATTTTATTATTTATTTATTTTAAATTTAAATTTATTTATTTTACTTAGAGGCTAATTACTTTACAATATTGTATTGGTTTTGCCATACATCAACATGAATCAAAAAAAGATTTGAAGGAATATCATTTATATTGTATATTCCTTTTAGAATATCATGTATATGAGAATCCATGAGATGTATTGGATTCCATTGAGTTGAATGGTTAAGGGAATGGCTTTGTATTATATTTTTACCGATCTGATCCTTACAACACTTTTAGAAATAAGCTAGAAAAGGACTCTTCTTCCCATTTTTACGGAGGGAGGAGATGGAGACCCAGAGAGACCACATGACCCAACAAGATAAAGCTAAGTAAGAGGCAGCGTGAAGACCAGAAAAAAAAAATATTAATATGACTTCTTCCTGGCCCACCATCTCAATGGAGAAGATGAATGAATTTACAGAAGTGGAGAGAGACTCAGTGTAGGAAGAAACATATGATTTTATAATTTCTGATTTTTATCTACTTTTGAAATCTAGGGAAATATTTTGTGTTAGCATTAGCCCTAATCTTACCTTGAAATGACTCAAGGTAAGGAATGTGAGATGTGAGAGGACATGTGAGATGTTCCCAGACATGAAGTTGTACCATGCTTATTTAGTATTGGATAATAGAATTCACTTTTGTGTACTCTATCTTTTTCTGCCTACAGCTATGCTTTTGCTTCTTTTTCTGACTTTGAATAAAGTATGGTTAGCAGTTTATTTGGAGAAGGCAATGGCACCCCACTCCTTGCCTGGAAAAATCCCATGGACGGAGGAGCCTGGTAGGCTGCAGTCCATGGGGTCGCAAAGAGTTGGACACGACTGAGCGACTTCACTTTCACTTTTCACTTTCACGCATTGGAGAAGGAAATGGCAACCCACTCCAGTGTTCTTGCCTGGAGAATCCCAGGGATGGGGGAGCCTGGTGGGCTGCCGTCTATGGGGTTGCACAGAGTCGGACACGACTGAAACGACTTAGGAGCAGTAGCAGTTTATTTGGACATGACTAAAGCAACTTAGCGCGCACACAGAGTAATTTATTCGTTAGAGTGTTAAGGTTATATTTTCCCAAGGCATTTTTTTTTCCCCAAGTTGAACATGCCTATTCAACTTGTGGCTTTTCCGCTTTTACAGACTTTTTCTTTTTTCTTTTCTTTCTTTTCTTTCTTCCTCTCTTCCTCCTTCCTTCCAGTCAGTCATCAGGCCATCCCTGAAGATACAAAGATGATTAGATTTGGCACACCATCTGGTCTAGGTAGCTCCTTGATGTAGTGAATATAAACATGTCAATGAATGCATTTCTGCCAAAGCAAAAAATGAAAAATTGCATGCAAGCATGAGGGACCCACAGAGAACCAGAATAGAAATTAACACTGCCTTTGGGCTCAAAAGAGGCTTCTTTAAAGAGGTGGTTTCTGAACTGGGTTTTTGAGGGCAAATAGGCTTTCGTTAGGCAAAAAGGTATGAATTTTAACAATTATACAAGTAACACCTACTTCTGTTTCTCAGACATTGCATGTGTTGTTTCTTACTTTTTGTTCACCAGATTATTTCATATGCATATGCCCAAATATCTAGTTTTGTAAAGCTCTCTCAAACCACTCTTCAGATTGAATATAATTTGGAAATTCTCAGACTGTCTACCATTGTTCTAAGCTGTTGCTGTGGTTGGAACATGGTTTTCTTATAAATAATATAACATTGTATTGAACACGTCTTTGAAATGTTTGATTTTACTTTATTGTACTTGAAGTATTTTGAAAGACTTAAAAAAAGATATACTAGTATTCTTGGACTTAAAATTCATTATAGCTTCCTTTAGAAGCTAAAGTTTACAAAATATGATTACACTGTGATACAGAGACCCAACAATTCCCCCAAATATTACACTACTTAGGGAAGAGAAAGAATTACCAGCACTTGCTTATGTTATTTATTTTATTGTATTTAGTATAATGCAAGGACATAATTATGCTTTGCTTACAATATAGGAATTATAATATTTACTCTTAATCACAGGATTAGTTCAGCTCCTTTTGTTTCAAAGCACTTGCTTTTTAGGTGGATTGAAAATTACACTAAGCTTATTTTGAAATATCTTGCTTGTATATCCATCTACTGTGTGTCTTAAGATTGAAATTTAGGTCAAATTACAACTTGAATTTAACTTTACAAAGAAAATAAGTGTGCCACCTTTAAAAACTGCATTCTAAATTTTAAGCACAATAGATCAAAGTATGCCTTATTTAAATAAATACTCTGGAAAAGAAATCTCAATTATTTTCTCCCAGACTTTCTTAAAATAGTCACTGTTCTCAATGCAAAATGTGAGGTTTAGCTTTATTATTTTAAAGGAAGATGAAAAGTTGTTTATTTTAAAATTTTAATGATTTTGCTTTAAAATTATGGAAATTCTCCTTTGGGACAGCTTTATTTGAATTGTATGTGACACTATTTTTATTTCTGAAGGCTATGATTAAAAGTTTCGTGGATGTCTACCAGCTTGCAAGCGCTAGAATTGCTACATTAGAAAAGGAAATGACATCTCATCGAAGTCACATTGCAACCTTGAAATCAGAACTTCACACGGCTTGTTTACGTGAAAATGCAAGTTTACAATCAGTAAGTCCTACACTGTATTTTTTGTCTTTGAATCTTGGGTCACATTTACACTCGTGTTTTTGTTGTTCACCAATATGTCTAGTTTAGAATAAGTGATCAGTCAAGCAGCATAAAATTACTAAGTGTGGAGAAAATTTTGAAGGAAGGAAAGCAATTAATTTTTGCATTGTATCACGTATAAAGATATGCGTATTGTTATCAATGCAAAAACACTACATCAAGATTCCTTTGTGTTTAGTAGTGCAGCTGACAGTTGGGTTTGGCAGTATGCATAGTTAAAGCTTTCAACTGTCTGAAGATTCAGTGTGTCCCATTAAAGACAGAATATTATTAATTATGCGTATAACCAAAATGGTAATTAGAACATGTGATTATTCTCTGTAGAAAACTAGACTTATCCATAATACATGCCTAGCTAAAGATGCATGTTGTGATTCATCTATATGATTAAAATTCAGTTTCAGCAGTCATTTTATGTCTTAAAATTTTAGCCCATGATGAAATTTGGGCTCATTTAAGACCAAACAAAATTTTTTTCCACTTGAAATACATGTTTGGGGAGTATAAAAAAATGAATGTATTTCTGACATAAAGGAATAAAATACAATTTCAACTTTTTCCTCAAGAGCCAGATATGTCAACAATGGGATTCAGAGGGTTATCAATAATTGGAATGTCTTTTTTCCTTTTTTGGTTTGATTTGAATGGATCAAGGTGACTTGTAATGAAAAACAGTATCATTTTGCCATTCAGCTATTGACAAGTTTCAAATGATATATTCAACAGAAAAAGAGTTAACATAAAGTAAATAGATGCATAGCTGTGGTTTAGTTGTTCAGCTCCTTTGAGTAGTAGCTTGAGTGTCAGCATCCCAGTGAAGCTTTATGACCATGGTATTTGAAACTGCAACCACTAACCTTCCCCCACCCCACAGACTCATTCTCACCTCTTCTTGCTTGTGTATCTTCTACCTTCCTTGCTTTATTTTTTTCACTATAGCACTTAGCAACTTACACATTTTGTGTTTTATTTATTTTTGTCTATTTTGCTGCTTACCCTCGTAGAATATAAGTTCCATAAAGTCAAGCAATTTGGGGTATTTTCTTCACAGCTGTAAGGGCACTCTAGTGCTGAGAACAGTCTGGCCCATAGTAGGTACTCAGCAATTGATTACTGAATGAAGAGTTTCTAACACTTAATCCAGTAAATGAGCAAACTAGTTATTTGAGATCTGAGATGTGAATTCAGTTGAGTTCAATTTTTAAAATTACTTTGTTAATTTCTTAATGACTGAGTAGTAAATTGGACCTCAAATAAGAGAAGTTAAAATGAAGAGGAAACCTTTATAAAGATTTGTATAAGTATTTGGAATTCATTCTAGTATTTCTTTAAAACATACTTAGATTTCTTCCTGCTAGTTCTCTGATCCCAGTGGTTAATATTATATTATACTATGTCAGCTTTATTGGGTCATACTGTTACTGATTGTTCATTCTGTTATTCATATAAGAATAGTTACTTATGTTTTGAGAAAGTTTGGTAAGGTGGGATTATTTACCCATGGACTCAAAAAAATTTTTTTTTACTAGTTATTAAGCTATTGATATCTTAATGAAGGTCTGCTTAATATACCACATGATTATAATAAAGCTTCCCTTCTCAACCTTCTGAGAAGATTTACAGGATATGCCCATCATCTTGCTTATAAGAAGAGGTTCACGTAGGCAGTACTTCTCAAAATGGAATGTGTGTAGTGCGAACACTCTCCCCACAGGTTCTGATGTGTCGTAGGACACTGCCGCCTAATCCCATGCTTCCGTGGGATATATGCTATCCAGTCTGTTCCCTGGATAGTTGAGGATCACTGTTTTAAAAAGAATAATAAATAAACAATAAACTATTCCCTGGATAGTTGAGGATCACTGTTTTGAAAAGAATAATAAATTTGTAATAAAGGAATAATAAATTAATAAATTTGTAAATAATAAATTAATAATGATAAATTTGTAACTTCTGTTTTTCAAGACAGTTTTATATGCATTTTCTGACTTCTTAAGAACTCTCTGAAGGAGGTTAATCTTTTAATTTCATAGACGAGAGGTGATCTAGTTTGGTAGATAAGAGCTTGAGCTTTGGAATTATACCCATTAGAAGTAGAGTCAAGTGTAAATAAGAGAAAACTTGAGTAACATGTTTAAGACACTTTTTTTTTCTCATACAGTGGGAAGTCTAGAAGTAGGTGGCTATTGTCGTTAGGTTAGTGGTTCAACTTCTCTGTAATTTCTCTACCACTCCATGATAAGATGACAGCCCGATCTAGGATTTGGAATCGCATTCAGAGGAATAGGATGGCCCAGCAGTATCTGTTTTATATAAATAATAAATCATTGAAAGGCTTTCCATTAAAAAATTTTAATATTTCTATCATATATTTATTAAGTATTAATATTAAAAACTTTAATAGATTATAGATATTAAATATATATTTAAACATTTATATATTTAAAAAGGAAAAAACCTTCCAAGGAAATTCCCAATGTATTTTCACTTATAGTCCATCAGCTGGAAATGGGTTGTGTGACCCCCTAAGCTCTAATGAGTCAAGGGACAAGGGAATAAGGAATGAATAGATATTGGGTTAGCCAATTGATCATATATCTGATTTGCCATACAAATCAGATATATCTAGATTCCAGTTCAACCTCTGTTAGTTGCTAACTGGGGGGCTTGGGTCTCAGGTTTTCATCTGTACAATGAGGATGATGATACTACTCTCTAATAGAGATGTTGGGAGGTCTAGAGAAGTGTTCAAGTACTTTGCACTTTCCCTTGCACTTAGTAATCCAAAAAAAGTTATCTATTAATTTATTACCATTATCTTTATAGAAGGTAATTGAGATTACACCACAGGAAAAGACTGTTTACTAATATAATATCTTCAGCTTCAAACCAAGTCACTTTGTACTGCTTCCTACTGCAACCTTGAACATGTAACTCCTGCTCTGTGATCACCATCAGTATTTTCCTGTAGCTGAGCTCTCTGCCCTTTCTGCAGCCTTGTCTTCCCCTCTTTTCACTGACACATTCTTGAAAACCAGTCTATACTTCTTTGTCTATGTACTCATTCTACTGATACTATTTTCTTATAGGGCACCACGATTTTCTGCTTGCCCTGCTTATCCATTTGTTCCTTCTCATCTCCTTTCATCTTTCTTGGACAGTATGAAGCTTCAACTACTTTCTTCTTTAAATACTCACCTCCTTTGTTTCTCTTGTTATCATTTTTTCTTCATTGGCTCTCTGGCCTCTACTTACTTGATCTCTGCCTTCTTTGTATTATTGTTGTTAATTCTTCTCCACCCATTAGTTTAATATTTATTCAGCATCTGTTCTGTAGCAAGCTTGATTTTGGTTCTGGGGTGCCATGTGAACTGAAAGAGACAATATTTGCTCTCATGAACTTAAAATCTTAACAGTGAAGGTAAATATTTTTCATGTAATCACACTAATTAATATGTGATTACTAACCAAGATAAGTTCTTTGAAAGAGAAGAACTTAGGTGTATAAGAGTTTTTTTAAACAAATGAGCCTACCCTAGACTAAGGTATCAGTTAAGCGTTTTCTAGGTCAATGATGCTTAAGCTAATATCAGAAGACTGGGTATGAGGTATCCGGGAATGGTGGCGTGTTGTGTTCCATATCAGGAGGAGAGGAAAACAGACATCTATAAAGGCTCTATGGTGTGAGGAAGAAATTGATAAATCAGCTGGAATAAAGATAGCAAAGGCAAGAGTAGTCTGAGGTAAGAATGGTCTGGAGAAAAGGGCAGAGGTCAGACTTTGTTATCTTTAAGAGCAAAGTAAGAGTCATTAAAAAAACTTTATAGACAGAACGATATGTTCAGGTTTGCATTTTTTAAAAAGATCACTTTGGCTGTAGTATCAAGAAACAGTTGAATGTGAAGAACAAGAGATGAGGATGTGTCAAACAATTCCTAGTTTTTTTTGTTGTTGTTTTTTGCTTTTGAAAATGGATCAGTGATTTCATTTACTTAGAGAAACAGTGGAATGGGGTGACAGTGGATATTGTGAGTTTAATTTTGAGTATGTAAGTTTGAGATACCATTGAGACATCCAGCTAAAAATGTCAAAAAGGCTACTTGATATGGAATTCAAGCAATGTGCCAAGCTGTAGATAAAAAATTCAAGTCACTGTTATACAGGTAGGACTTGAAGCTGCTAGCAAGACTGAGACTACATAAGGATGGTTTATAGAGTAAGAAGAGAAAAGGCCTAAGAATGAAGCTTGAAAAACTCCAACACATAATGCCTGAGTAGAAGAGGATAAAGATGCAAAGGAAGCTGTGAAGCAACAGGCAAAGAGGGAAGAGGAAACCAAGAAAGTATGGTGCCATGAGAAGAGAGAATTTTAAGAAGGGTGATGTTCACTGGAGTCATATGCTGTTGAAAATCAAGTGAAATGAAGACTGAAAATGACCTTTGGAGTTAGTGTATGCAGGCCATTGGTAACCTTAACAGAGGCTCTTTTGGCAAGAGATGGAGAAATTAGTGAAAGTTGACCGAAGGAAAGTGAATTTAGACATCTACTGCAGAGATTTAGCAGTTAAGCAGGAAAAATTGAGAAATCTACTGCAGAGATTTAGCAGTTAAGCAGGAAAAATAGGAGTGCAGTGTTCTCAGGATTTAGGAAGTTCTGTTGTAAGATGAGAGTGAACTAAATATATTTTAACATCTTCTTAAAATAGGCCTCCAACAGTCTGGTTTTGACTCTGTTCACTATACTGTCCATCTGGTTATCACCTTTTCCAACTCTAGATTTTTTTTTTGACTAATGTTTGCATGATATATCTTTTTCCATTCTTTTAACCTATATTTTATATTTATAGTGGGTCTCTTATAGAAAAATATAGTTGGTTTTGTTGTATTTATCCATTTGACAATTTCTGGCTTTTAGTTGAGTGACTGGACCATTTGCATTTAATATAATTATTGATGTTTCTGGATTTTTATCTACCATTTTTGTTGTCTTATGGGGATGAAGGTGAAAGCATGATTTCTGCCTTTGTGAATTTCTTTTCTAGCAGGAGAAATTGTCACATAAGCAAATAGAAACAATAGGCATTTATAAAGCCTGTAGGAACATAGATGAGGAAGGAGTTCATTCTGCCTAACATTGCTAGAAGAAGGTTCTGAGAAGATGAAATGTTTGCAGGAGTCTTTGAAGAATGCTAGGATTTGACACCTTGTTGAGGGGAAAGAGCCATCAAAAATCTTTGCTTTGTTTTGTTTTGAAGAATAGACCTAATGGATATTAGATATATTTAATGAATTACATTACCTAATAATTTTTGTGTGTTAATAGAAAATGTATTGTTACTTTAGTTCCATTCCTTCTGTCAATTAAAGTTATCCACCTCACCCCAAATGCTATGACAAACCTAGACAGCATATTAAAAAGCAGAGACATCACTTTGCCGACAAAGGTCCATCTAGTCAAAGCTGTGGTTTTTCCAGTAGTCATGTACAGATGTGAGAGTTGGACCATAAAGAAGGCTGAGCACCGAAGAATTGATGCTTTTGAATTGTGGTGTTGGAGAAGACTCTTGAAAGTCCTTTGGACTGCAAGGATATCAAACCAGTCAATCCTAAAGGAAATCAACCCTGAATATTGATTGGAAGGACTGATGCTGAAAGCTGAAGCTCCAATACATTGGCCACCTGATGTGAAGAGCCGACTCATTGGAAAAGATGCTGATGCTGGGAAAGATTGAGGGCCGAAGGAGAAGGGGTAGACAGAGGATGAGATGGTTGGATGGCATCGTCAACTCAATGGACTTGAGTTTGAGCAAACTCCAGGAGAGAGTGAAGGACAGGGAACCCTGGTGTGCTGCAGTTCATGGAGTCACAAAGAATCAGACACGACTTAGTGACTGAACAACAATAACTCACCCAGCCTATACCCACTGGAGCCCAAGACTGCCTGCAGAGGTCACTTTGGACCCTACCCTCATGTGTTTTCAATCCAATCTTGTACCATCCAGTTGCTGCTTCTTACTTTATGACCTAAGTTGATTCTGCCTTTGACTGTTCTGCTCTTGATGTTCTTATTTGGTCTCTGTATTTGTTACTTTGAGCCATTCTCAGAACTCTTCTAATGGATCCTCAGGTGAACTAGCTCTCTGCTCTACTCTTGGCTCTGTTTACCATCACCTCCTTCCTGTTATATATGGCATTAGAGTCAGGCAGACCTGGAGGGTCCTTTCTGGCACCATTATTTATTACCCACACAACACTATAAGCATCAGTTTCAGTATTCGTAACATGTAGGTGAAATTGCCTGCATTGTAGAATTGTCATGAGATTAAACGAAGACACAGCGTCTGGCATATTGGTAGATGCTCAGTAAATATAGCTTCCCCGTGGCTCAGATGGTAAAGCATCTGTCTGCAGTGTGGGACGGAGAAGGCGATGGCACCCCACTCCAGTACTCTTGCCTGGAAAATCCCATGGACGGAGGAGCCTGGTAGGCTGCAGTCCATGGGGTCACTAAGAGTCAGACACGACTGAGCAACTTCACTTTCACTTCTCACTTTCATGCATTGGAGAAGGAAATGGCAACCCACTCCAGTGTTCTTGCCTGGAGAATCCCAGGGACGGAGGAGCCTGGTGGGCTGCCGTCTGTGGGGTCACACAGAGTCGGACACGACTGAAGTGACTTAGCAGCAGCAGCAGCAGCAGCAATGTGGGAGACCCGGGTTTTATCCCTGGGCAGGAAGATCCCCTGGAGAAGGAAATGGCAACCCACTCCAGTATTCTTGCCTGGAAAATTCCATGGGTGGAGGAGCCTGGTAGGTTACAGTCCATGGGGTTGCAAAGAGTCGGACACGACTGAGCAACTTCACTTGCACAGTAAATATTGGCCGGCTTCCCTGTATATACAGATTTTTCCAATAATTACATATATTTATGCAGCTAAGCTATATTTATAGCCTTAAGAAATATATGTAAGCAAAAGGAAATCTATCTATGAGTAAGCAAAAGAACTAAAACAACAGTGCTTTTCGCACATACTAAATACAGTATTGATGTTAGGTGTTATTGTTATCACTTAGTGAGCCAAGGACAGTCACTGTATGCTCCTTTCTAAATTTTCCACCATTTGAGTAGATAAGAATAAAAAGTAAATATTCATCATTACTTAAGAAGAAGCTTAATATATCATGGTAGAATGTATACGTAGAAAGAGATGGATGGTATTGCAGGTATGAATAGTTATCCTTAAAAGCTTTATCCTTCTTTAGGTGACATTTTCCTTTTTGTTCAGAAGCATGTATGTGATGCTGGAGTTCATCTAAGAGGTCTCATCAATTGTACACTTGCCAGAACTTTAACATTTTCAGCATGTTGGTCTTTGACCCATTAACTTAGGGCTGTTCTAGAGCTTTTATCTTGACTAACAGTAAGCAGAAAGCACTTTGAGTAAAGAGCTTTTGAATGCCATACAACCCAGTAGAGAAGAGTACAGCAGTCAGAACCAATTACTTGTGGGTGTTTGGAGACTGGCACACCCACAAGTGTGGAGAAACACATGATATTTCAATCTGCGAAACATAAGATGCCAAACCCAAATACTTCACTGTGAGTTATGATGCTTCAAGCTACAGTATTGATTTGCCTCATTTCCCTTGTATGCTTAAGCAGTATGTTTTTAATTCTGCAGTACTTTATTTGTGAGAAAATAATAAGTTACAAATCAGAGGAGCATTCCATTTAATATATTGCAGGGGAGAGATCATCGCATCATTTCTGAGATCATGTCAGATTTGATAGTTGTCAAGTGGTGTTATGTTGTTAATTAAGCAGAAAGACTTAGATCTTTTGGTTAAGATTAAAAAAAAAAAAGAATCTCCTTTATCTTCTTGAATAAAATTTTGTCCCATTTAATCTTACTACATTTTCTTGAGAGAGGAAGTATTGTTTGTTAGTATTGTATAGATGAAGAAGCTGACAGAATCTAAGTAACTTAATCTAGGTAAGTTGTTTTCATCAACTTTCAAATACTTTCAGTTAATTCCTGATGTTTATCATTGAGGTTTTAAATCCTTCAAGAAAAATAATTTTAAAAAATGAGCCATAAACCAAGTCTTAATTTGTTGAGACAAGCTGTACAGTGCAGTTCAGTGGTATAAAGTACAGATTCTTGAGTTTTACTCCAAGGTTTTTATTTAGGGCCAAGTCAGGTTAGAGCAAGGCCTCTGATTTCTTGTCTGTTGCTTTCCAGTGAGATTGCAATGTGAATTAAAACAAATCTTTGCTCTCAAGGCCTTCCAAGTGTAGTAGAGACTAGTAGTATTGTACAGCTATTATATAGATTGCAGTACGGGAGACCTGGGTTTGATCCATGGTTTGGGAAGATCCCCTGGAGAAGGCAAAGGCTACCCATTCCAGTATTCTGGCCTGGAGAATTCCATGAACTGTATAGACCATGGGGTCACAAAGAGTCGGACACTACTGAGTGACTTTCACTTTCATATAGAGAATTAACTTAGTTGAGATAAGGAAGGCTAAGGAGGCTATGGATCCAACCAGTCCATCCTAAAGGAAATCAATCCTGCATATTCATTGGAAGGACTGATGCTGAAACTGAAACTCCAGTTCTTTGGCCACCTGATGCGAAGAACTGATTCATTTGAGAAGACCCTGATGCTGGGTAAGATTGAAGGCAGGAGAAGGGTATGACAGAGGATGAGATGGTCGGATGGCATCACTGACTCAATGGACATGAGTTTGAGTAAACTCTGGGAGTTGGTGATGGACAGGGAGGCCTGGTGTGCTGCAGTCCATGGGGTTGCAAAAAGCTGGACACGACTGAGTGACTGAACTGACTGACTGAAGGAGAAATTGACAAGGGAAAGCACAGAATGCTAAAGGGCTGGAAAGATGTCTGTCTGACTAGAGCAGCATGAATTAGGTGGAGAATGGGAGAGAGGGTGGAGACTTGCAGAGGAGCACTGTGGTGCTCTCAGCTTTCTGAGAAGTCCCTTGAATCATGTCTCCATTAACTGCACGGAAGACCTCTACCCTCTTTGCTTTATGTCTTTTCTCTTCCCAACTGCAAATTTAACGTTTTTCTACTCTCAAAATTCACTGCTGTTTTATGTCATAACAGCACTTGTTTTACCCTTTTGCTAAATATTGCTTACTTAGATGCTCATTAAATTCATCCACATTTTTATCATGAGCTCCAGCTTTGCTCTTCACATACTAACAGAGTTAAATAAAGGAAACAAAAACATCCAAAGATGGGACAGCCCAGTCAGCCTGCAGACATTTTCCTTGATCCTTGACATAAATTTCCAAACTTCTAAAATTTTTCATAGCCCAGAAACTCACACTCTTTTGGTATACTAAACAGCAGCCTAATAGTAGAAAATCCCATGGATGGATGAGCCTGGTGGGCTGCAGTCCATGGGGTCGCTAAGAGTCGGACACGACTGAGCGACTTCAGTTTCACTTCTCACTTTCATGCATTGGAGAAGGAAATGGCAACCCACTCCAGTGTTCTTGCCTGGAGAATCCCAGGGACAGGGGAGCCTGGTGGGCTGCCGTCTATGGGGTTGCACAGAGTCGAACATGACTGAAGTGACTTAGCAACAACAACAATAGTAATAAAAATATATATTCCACTGGCCTCGCACTTCTTCTCTAGCCTTTTAGTTTTTGTATGATGTAGTTCAAGTTTTGTATGATTTAGTTTAAGAGGAGCTACTTTTATGATGAATAATATTTGTGTAGTGACCGTAGGGGTAGGATAATATAAATTTTATATTTTATATATAATTTATTTAAGTATATGCATATATAATTTAGTATATGCATATATAATTTATGTAGTATATACATATATAGTATTTTATTATAAACATTTACTGTTAGATATATGTAGGTATAAATATAAAATATGTTTAGATGTAATAAATATATAATTCCGTTCTTCAGGAATGAAATATTATGAGGGTGGAGCAAGGAGTAGCAAGACTGAGACTTTCCAACTCTGATCGCTGTAGTCAATTAGTAATGAAGTTGTAGAGAACAGAGATGACAGTTTGGCAATGGAATGCTCTAAATATTCCTACCAGTTGTACAGAGTGGTAGCAACTAAATATGCTCTGAGTGTTTCCTGTACCATTTTATCTTTCTTACTAAATTGAATTCTTTGAGGGCTTCAGTTACCTGCTAGATTTTCAGAAATCTGCACTCTGATTTTCTGCAAAAACCTCAAACTCACTGAGGTCTCAAACTGAACATGTTATCTAATTCTACCACTCCCGTTTTCTCAAACTCCTCTTTCTTTATGTTCCTTGTGTCTGACTTAGCTGTTCCCCTCACAGCCCAGGGTAACACCCTGATCTTTTTTTCTACTTTCCCTTCTCTACCAGTTTTTAATTAGTTGCTGAGCCTTATTATTTCTACCACCACAGACCTCTTAGACCCCGTTTTCCCTTTCTACCCTTGTATTCACATTGTTTTCCCTGGGTTATTGCGACGCTCTTCCAATGCATTTCCCCGTATGTAGATTCTCCCCTTCCATCTTGTCTGCCACATCAGTGCCAGTTATCTTTCCAACGTGCAGATAAGGTCAAACCACAGCTTGACCCAAAACATATTTTGGCTCTATACTTTCTTCTTGAAAGCAAAAATTCTTGATCATTGGCATTCAGGCATATCCCAACCCCATCTGGTTTTTTAGTTTATCTCCCAGTTGGCAGAAGTAAGCGTTCCCTTTGTTATGCTCGTTCATCACTGAATTTACCTGTCTGAGAACTATATATTAATCTAAATTATATGATCAGTTAGTTGTTTCTGGATTACCATATCGTGAGTCTACAAGGTGATATTTTTTTATAATTCATTTTAATGGTCTCACCTCAATAAATGCTGGTTTATTAGAATTGAAATTAACTGGAGGAACACTTCATCAATGCTACTTTTCAGTACACACTTGTTATGGCATTTGTACTTTGCACAAACCATAGTTCCATCTCAGATTTTTTTCCCATAACATTTTTTCTTAATATTTCTCTAGCAAACACTTAATGAAAATGAGTAGAATCATTACTAGATTATTATACCAACATAAAATTTAAAGTAAATACTTTCAGGTAATACAAATTGAATATTTCTTCTCCTCTTTATTACTATTCCTAAAAACCTAAAAAACCCAAAGGAAAATGATTTCTGACAAAGAAAAACATTCTTTTTCAGCATACCACTTAAATAATTTTAAACTTTGTCAGATTTGGGGGCCCCTAACTAGACATGGAGCAACAGACTGGTTCCAAATAGGAAAAGGAGTACATCAAGCCTGTATATTGTCACCCTGCTTATTTAACCTATATGCAGGGTACATCATGAGAAACGCTGGGCTGGAAGAAGCACTAGCTGGAATCAAGATTGCCAGGAGAAATATCAATAACCTCAGATATGCAGATGACACCACCCTTATGGCAGAAAGTGAAGAGGAACTAAAAAGCCTCTTGATGAAAGTGAAAGAGGAGAGTGAAAAAGTTGGCTTAAAGCTCAACATTCAGAAAACGAAGATCATGGCATCTGGTCCCATCACTTCATGGGAAATAGATGGGGAAACAGTGGAAACAGTGTCAGACTTTATTTTGGGGGGCTCCAAAATCACTGCAGATGGTGATTGCAGCCATGAAATTAAAAGACGCTTATTCCTTGGAAGAAAAGTTATGACCAACCTAGATAGCATATTCAAAAGCAGAGACATTACTTTGCCAACAAAGGTCCATCTAGTCAAGGCTATGGTTTTTCCAGTGGTCATGTATGGATGTGAGAGTTGGACTGTGAAGAAAGCTGAGTGCTGAAGAATTGATGCTTCTGAACTGTGGTGTTGAAAGACTCTTGAGAGTCCCTTGGACTGCAAGGAGATCCAACCAGTCCATCCTGAAGGAGGTCAGCCCTGGGATTTCTTTGGAAAGAATGATGCTGGAGCTGAAACTCCAGTACTTTTGGCCACCTCATGTGAAGAGTTGACTCATTGGAGAAGACTCTGATGCTGGGAGGGATTGGGGGCAGGAGGAGAAGGGGACGACAGAGGATGAAATGGCTGGATGGCATCACTGACTCGATGGACGTGAGTCTGAGTGAACCCGGGAGTTGGTGATGGACAGGGAGGCCTGGTGTGCTGCGATTCATGGGGTAACAAAGAGTTGGACGTGACTGAGTGACTGAACTGAACTGAACTGAACTGTTTACTCACCTAGACATAAAATGACCAGTGTAATGCCTTTTACTTGCACAGTGGATACTCAGTAAATGTTTGATAATAACGGTGATATACCAAATTAAAATTAACTATTCCTGTGCCTAGCAAAAAGTAAGAGTATGTGTAATTTATTTTAGAAATAGAAGTCTAATTTACATAAATCATTAAAAAGTGTATTTTCAGAAATGTATTTCCTTGAGATCTTACTTCACACTGTATATAAAAATTAGCTCAAAATGGATCAAAGACCTAAATATAAGAGCTAAAATTCAGTAAAAACTTAGTTATATGTCTTCATGGATTTATAAATCTTCTTGGATTTGATGATGAAGTCTTAGGTTTGACACTAAAAGCATAAATAACAAAATAAAAAAAAAAGCTCATGAAAATGAAAAGTTTTGTGTATTAAAAACACCCCCGAGAATTGGAGAAAATATATATAATTTGTATATCTGATTAGAGTCTAATATGTAGAGAACTCATAAAATTCAATAACAATAAGACAAATACCTAATTTTTAAAATGGGCAAAGGACTTGAATAGATGCTTCTCCAAAGAAGATGTACAGATGACTAACAAACACCTGTCAAGAGGCTCAACATCATTAGTCAGTGTGTGCATGCGTGCTGAGTAATTTCAGTCATGTCTGACTCCGTGACCCTATGGACTGTAGCCTGCCAGGCGTCTCTGTCCAGGGGATTCCCCAGGCAAGAATACTGGAATGAGTTGCTGTGCCCTTCTCTGGGGATCTTCCCAACTCAGGGATCATACCCTCATCTCTTATGTCTAACCTGCATTAGCAGGTGGGTTACTTAACACTAGTGCCAGCTGGGAAGCCCCATTGGTCAGTAGGGAAATGTGAATCAAAACCCCATTAAGATACTGCTTTACACTTACTAGGAATGCAATGAGATACAAAAGGAAAATACAAATATTCATAGCCACACTATACAGAATAGCCAAGAGATGGAAAGAGTCCAGATGCCCATTAGTTGATGATAAACAAATGTGTTATATCCAGACAATGGAATATTATTCAACCATAAAAAGAAAAGAAGTACTGCTACATGTTACAGCATGATGTACTTTGGAAACATTTTGCTAAATTAAAGAAGCCAGATACAAAAGGCCACATATTGTATGATTCCATTTATATAGAATGTCCAGAATAGGCATACTCTATCTCCATAGAGATAGAAAACAGGTAAGTGATTGACCAGGGCAGGGGAGTAGGAAATGGAGAATGACTGTTTAATGGGTGAGGATATATTTTGGGTTGATGGAAAAGTTCTAGAGCTAAAATGGTGCTGATGGTTGCACAACATTGTGAATGTATTGGGTTGGTACAAAAGTAATTGAGGTTTCGGACCATGAGTTTTAAAACATTGTAACTAGGCTCAAATAAATCTTTATTAATCAAAATAGGAACCATTACAGTCAACACATTTTTATCAATGAGAAATAAGTTTGTTTATTCCTGTAATATAAAAATCCATGCTTCAGAATTTGATGAACTCCTGGAATGCATTTTCTGCCTCCTGATAGTTGTAGAAGTGTTTTCCCTGCAAAAAGTTGTCAAGATGCTTGAAGAAGTGGTAGTCAGTGGCGAGAGGTCAGGTAAATATGGCAGATGAGGCAGAACTTGGTAGTCCCATTTGTTCAACTTTTGAAGCACTGGTTGTGTGATGGGCAGTCTGGCGTCGTCGTGGAGAAGAGTTGGACCTTTCTATTGACCAATGTCGGCTGCAGACATTGCAATTTTCGATGCATCTCATCAATTTGCTGAGCATACTTCTCAAATCTAATGGTTTTGCCAGGATTCAGAAAGCTGTAGTGGATCAGACGGGCAACAGATCACCAAACAGTGACCATGACCATTTTTGGTTGCGAGTTTGACTTTGGGAAGTGCTTGGAGCTTCTCCTTTGCCTTTAGCTTCTCTTCTTTTCTCAGCTATTTGTAAGGCCTACTCAGACAAACATTTTGACTTTTTGCATTTCTTTTTCTTGGGGATGGTCTTGATCACTGCCTCCTGTACAATGTCATGAACCTCCATCCATAGTTCTTCAGGCACTCTGTCTATTAGATCTAATCCCTTGAATCTATTTGTCACTTCCACTGTATAATAATAAGGGAGAAATATCAATAACCTCAGATATGCAGATGACACCACCATTATGGCAGAAAATGAAGAAGAACTAAAGAGCCTCTTGTTGAAAGTGAAAGAGGAGCGTTAAAAAGTTGACTTAAAGCTCAACATTCAAAAAACGAAGATCATGGAATCCAGTCCCATCACATCATAGCAAATAGATGGGGAAACAATGGAAACAGTGACAGACTTTGTTTTCTTGGGCTCCAAATTCACTGCAGATGGTGACTGCAGCCATGAAATCAAAAGATGCTTGCTCCTTGGAAGAAAAGCTATGACCAACCTAGACAGCATATTAAAAAGCAGAGACATTACTTTGCCGACAAAGGTCCATCTAGTCAAAGCTATGATTTTCCAGTAGTCATGTATGGATATGAGATTTGGACTATAAAGAAAGCTGAGCACAGAAGAGTTGATGCTTTTGAACTGTGGTGTTGGAGAAGACTCTTGAGAGTCCCTTGGACTGCAAGGAGATCCAGCCTATCAATCCTAAAGGAAATCAGTCCTGAATATTCATTGGAAGGACTGATGCTGAAGCTGAAACTCCAATACTTTGGCCACTTAATGTGAAGAACTGACTCATTGAAAAGACCCTGATTCTGGGAGAGATTGAAGGCCAGAGGAGAAGGGGACGACAGTGGATGGGATGGTTGGATGGTATCACTGACTCAATGGACTTGAGTTTGAACAAGCTCCGGAATTGGTGATGGACAGGGAAGCCTGGTGTGCTACAGTCCATGGGGTCTCAAAGAGTCGGAGACGACTGAGAGACTGAACTGAACTTGAAGCTTCTTCTCAGTTCAACCACTGAGCTGGTCATCACCCGTTGTCGTATAAAATCCACTTTTCATGGCATGTCAGAAATGAATCGAGAAATGGTCCGTTGTTGTTGTATAGAATAAGAGAAGATGACACTTCAAAACGACGTTTTTAAAAATTTTCTGTCAGTTCATGAGGCATCCACTTATTGAGCTTTTCCACCTTTCCAATTTGCTTCAGATGCCGAAAGACCACAGAATGGTCAACATTGAGTTTTTTGGCAACTTCTCATACTGTTGTAAGAGCATCAGCTTTGATGATTCTCTCAGTTGGTCGTCAACTTCCGATGGCCAGCCACTATGTTCCTCATCTTCAAGACTCTTGTCTCCTCTGCAAAACTTCTTGAACCACCACTTTACTGTATATCCTTTGGGAGTTCCTGGGTCAAATGTGTTGTTGATGTTGTGATGTTGTGATATCTCTGCTGCTTTATGACCCATTTTGAACTTGAATTAAAAAATCACTCAGATTTGCTTTTTGTCTAACATTGTTTCTGTAGTCCAAATATAAAATAAACAGCAAATGATAAGTCTTGAGCAAAAAAAAAAAAAAAAAAAATAAAGCGAGAAATGCACATTAAAATGATCATAATCACATTTTTAAAAAAGCATGTATTCCAATATCAAATGGCAAAATTCAACAGTGCAAAACTGCAATTACTTTTGCACCAACCTAATACTCGACCCCACTGTGCTGTACACTTTGAAGTTGCTAAAATGGTAAATTTTATGTTGAGTGTGTTTTGCCACATGACAAAATATTTCTTTTAGTTCTTGGGAGGTATGGAACAGGCAGCTAGATTGTTACTCACACAGAATGGCAATGTACTGTACTGAGAAGTAGCACAGCAGAGAGTCAGAGGAAACTTGGATTTTAGAACAACCTCTGTTATCAACTCAACACAGAGCTTTGGGAAATAAATCACATAAAACTCCTTGGTCTTGGTTTTTCCTGGCTGTAAAATGAAGGGTTTGAGCTAGACGAAATCTAAATTCCTTCTCAGCTCAGAAATTCTTTCACTGAAGCTACAAATACTTTTTCGTACTTAGATGCTCACCCTGCTTTGTTTCGTTCTTGCTTTAATTTACAGCAGTAAAGTGAGTGCGTGTTTCTAAACTTGTAATAATTCTATTTTGAACTTGGTTATATTCAATACCAATAACCCATTTACAAGTGAGTACCAGTTACATAAATCTCACAACATGTAACTAGGTAGCCCAAAAATCCCTCAAGTAATCTGAAAACTTATTAGTGTGTTTGTTACTGGTATTTCCTTTTCTTTATGCAAAGTTTTTTTGATATTTAATATGTTAGGAATGTGAACTTTTAACTCGTGGAACTATTGTAACATATTTGAAAATTATAGTAATTTGATTAAAATGTTGCCTATAAGGCAAAAGGTTTAGTTAATAGAATCCATATGTAATTAAAATGCAGAACTAAATGTAATCAGACTCCAGTGACTAGTGCCTTCATATTGATAGTTTTACAATGGCCTCTGGGGTTGAAAGTTTAAATGTTACAGAATGCAACAACACTGCGGAAAACAACCTCAGCTGGCAGTTGTAGCTGTTTTAAAGACATCCGCATGGTTACTTGATAAAATGGGAATATCACATCCCAGATTTTCATCATTTTAGGAATATCTTCAGTTGGCAGGTGGTAGAAACACATGACTAGTGTGCTGGTGGAGAACCACACTCTATAGCACTATTATATAAACAACCCCAGATGAAGGGCCTTGCTATGAGCCAAGCCATGGTCTTCTTTTTTTTTTTTCTTTTTTAATAACAGAGTTGCTTAATTTGGGTGAATTCATTTGAATCATATGAAAGTTATAGACACAACACTATGCACCAAACCACAAAAAAAGTTTAAAAAAATTATTTTCTCTGGACAGTTTTAAGAGTCGACATCCTGTGTTAGAGTTCTCTAATCATCACCAGCACAATTTACAATCAGAACACACAGAGAGCCAGTTTAGACCAGCTCATCTGTTGATCTTGGCAGGGATCCGTCATCTCACTGTGTGCAGCTGCCACTTGAGAGTTGGGGGACTCAGCAGAGAGCCAGAGGAGGGTGGGATGCAAAGCTGGTCAAGGCATGAACACATAGGCCTGCTTCATTTCAGCAGTTGTGTTGCCTAAAAAAAAATAGACCTTTTATTTTACTGCCCCCCCAGCCTTCCTTCTTTTTAACCTGAAATTAAACGAGGACCTCTCATGAGCCACTGCGCTCCAGGCATAAGAAATTGTAATGTCTGGCTTCCAGAAACTGTCCCGTCAAAATGTGCTTCTGATTAGGTGGCTTAATTACAGCTGTGAAAACAATGTTGATTTAGGCCTCAAGATTCCAGGGCATGTCAGCCGTTATTAGCTAACCTTGGACTGAATCCACAGTTTTAAAACTCTGTACCACTAAAGTCACCCTGCTTGACAACTTTTTATTTAAGAAGAAAAGTTGCCAGAAGCAACACATTTTTATGCAAAACATTGTTCGATGCACGATTTCAACTGCAGCACTATTAGTGGTCATTAAGGAGATGGTTAACTTTGTACTTTATCAAGAACAAGGAAGTTCTGTTTGTAAAAACAGTAAGTTTTGAGTAGTATTTTTAAAGGGTTGACTGACATAAGAATTAATTTTAATTCCTTTAATTCAGTTTTATTTCAAGCCCAGCATGTTGGTTTAACCACCCAATTTTATTACACCTAAATTTTCCTGACAGTTTCATTTGCTGTTAGGAAATAAAATTGCAATATTTTTTTTCAACAGGGGAAATAATGGCTAGTTTTAAAAAACGTTATGTTTGAAACTTCCCTTGCCTCAAGCTGGTTCAGACACAACCTCAGTTTACTTTTGGAAGGAAACGGACCTCATTAAATCGTTTTTAATATATTAATATAAGTATGTGTTTTTCATAGTGAGAAAGCTTATTACACTCATGTGTTTACACCTGCAGGGCAAGTAAAAGTCTTAATAATTAGACGGTTCCAACACTCTGGAAGTTTCAATACAATTGTCACTGATATCATAAATGTTAGAGCTACATATTTAAAGTTGTTGCAGTTCTACTGTATTTTAGATGACTAAAACTCCCCTTATGTGCTATGAATGTTTTTAAAAATTTGTCTGTATTTAAAAAGTAGACATTAAATAGAATGCAATACCAAAAAAGTAAGGTGGACAGCTGAACAACAAACGTAAAGAGTCATAATTCTCATAATTTTGGAAGAAACTTTTGCTTGAAAATACATGATTTATGCCAAACTGAATACTCAGGAGAGAGCTAAATAACTTCTTTAAATGAAATCTCCCACACCCAAGACATTAAATCCAACAAAGTGGGTGGTCAAGGCACATCTTTTCCTACTAGTTAGGCTTGTTGAACAATTAAGGGACTCACTTTAAACCACATATGGACAAGCAAACTTTTGTTTACTCATCAAATTAATAAGTCATGCATAGGTAGTTGATTGTGGGGAGTGGATGGATGAAGAGTTGTGTTGACGATATACTATGTGTGTCCTTAAGGAGAAAGCTGGGCAACTAATTCAAAGCTGAGTTTACATTAATAATCCCCCAATAATGTCAGTAATATTTTCTAATTGACAGGTGCCATAGAGACATTTTCTATCTATATCTATTCTATTTGTTATTTTATTTAATCTTCATATTGATCTTATGAGAGATATTGTTTCCCCATATTGCAGATAGGGCTTCCCAGGTGACTCAGTGGGTTAAGAATTCTCTTGCCAGTGCATGCGCCACGAGAGACGTGGGTTTGATCCCTGGGTCGGGAAGATCCCCTGGAGGAGGAAATGGCAACCCACTCCAGTATTCTTGCCTGGGAAAACCCATGGATAGAGGAGCCTGTTGGCTACAGTCCATGGGTCACAGAGAGTCAGACATGATGGGGCACACGTGCATATTGCAGACAAGGCAGCTCAGTCCCAGAGAGGGTAAGTAATCTGCCCATTGCCATTGCTGCGCGGGATCTAAGATGGAAACCCCTGTCTGTGTGTCCAAAACCCATGCTTGACCTAACAGTAGAAATAAACATTTTTCTCAGAAAATGGATTCCAGGTTACGAAATAGTAGAGACACATTAAGAAAGACTAAGTTTAAGTTGAATGTGCCTTTAGGCTGTTAAGAGACAAGAACATTTACACTTTAATAAAAGTTTTATAGTTTTCTGTCCAAAATAAAAAAGCTATTCTTTTTTTCTTTGAGTAAAAAATGACTGTGTCTGAAGAGTGGTGGATTCACCAGGTCTCTGGTTAAAGCCTTTTACCTAGAACAAAGGGCCTTCCTCTTTCCTTTTGAAGTTGTGTTTTGCACAGAGAATTGAAAGTTCCATGTTATATCAGTTTGAAGTTTGGATATATTGCACTTGTTCTTAAGAGTCTATGTCAGCTGAGAAATTGGGAAGACATAGCTGCCTTAGCTCCCCAGAACTTTGGCTTCGGGCATACTTTGATCGAATCTGAATTCAGCTCATTCCTTTGGCTCTCCTTTTGTTCTGAGTGTTTGACACCTTTGGAAAGGTACCCTTCCAGAATGTGAGGGCCAGCTAAGGTTACAGCTTTATGTTTCTAGTTGCCATCTTCTTATTTCTGATGCGTTCCAACTGGAAATAGGAATTTGGTTGAAACTACATATCATATAGATTGTGTACAGTACAGGTTATATCTAATTTTATCATGCCAGTGTGATTGTTTTGATACATTATTTTGTTAATCCTCTTGGAGGCTTATGACTTAAATTTTAAAATATTTTATTAAGTAGCATTTTGAATATTATAGATTCTTAGGTATTCCCTATCTTTTTTGACTTTTCTTGACAGTATAACCATTTTTTTTTTTTTGCAAAAAGAAGGTGGCCTAGGAAGGAGTTTTGAATCTAGATATATGTATATAGCTATATCTTGTATAGAAAAATAGGTATTCATTATTTTTATATATTTTGCCTATGGAGTAATCTTTTTTTTTTTTTTTAAATCTTGGTTTGTTTACTTAAACATTTCCTGACCTATATTTATTTGGATATAAAATCCTCAATTCTTTAAAAGAAGCTAAATGTCTTTCCCAAAACAGGTAAAAGAACCAAGAAATTTGAAGTAAAGTTATTAAAATAATTTGGATTTTATAACCACATTGCTTCTTCTTTTTAATGGCACTGATAACCAAAGGCATCAGGTGTGTAGTAACGCTTTTTAGCAATATTTGGAAGAGTTTAAATTGATCCCTATTTCAGAACTAAGAAAGCTAGGTATAGAGGGGTTTATCATTTATTAGAAATAGCCATTCAGTCTTATTTATCCCTGTTTCATATAAGTATCTCAAGGTGGGAGTAGGGAAGACTAGAAAACAGAGTTTTCACTCCTACCTTATTCTAAGCAGGGTAACTTTGTATTAGTTGCTCAGTTGTGTCCAACTCTGTGTGACCCCATGGACTGTAGCCTACCAGGCTCCTCTGTCCATGGTGTTCTCCAGGCAAGAATACTGGAGTGGGTAGCCATTCCTTTCTCCATGGGTTCTTCCTGACCCAGGGATCAAACGTATGTCTCCTGCATTGCAGGCAGATTCCTTACCATCTGAGCCACTAACTTTACTTACATCTTATTTTAGTTCAGAAATTAAATTTCTGAGTAAGATTTCATTTAACAAAAGACTTATGCTTTAAAAACGTTTGAGGACTCCTGTCATATCAAGAAGAGAGGAACACCAAATATTCTTGCTTTACGCATGAACAGACTTACTTATTTTTGGCTGCACGGGCTGTTTGTTGCTGCCTGCAGGCTTTCTCTAGTTGAGGCGAGCAGAGACTGTTCTCTAGTTGTGATGCACAGGCTTCTCGTTGCGGTGGCCTCTCTCGTTGCAGAGCATGGGCTCTAGGGCGTGCAGGCTTCAGTAGCTGCAACACACAAGCTCAGTAGCTGCAACTTGCGGGCTCTAGAGCACGGGCTCGGTGGTTGTGGTGCATGGGCTCAGTTGCCACACAGCAGGTGGAATCTTCCTGGACCAGGAATCAAACCTGTGTCCCCTGCATTGGCAGGGGAATTTTCAACCACTGGACCACCAGGGAAGTCCCTGTGCATAAACTTTTTAACCAACAGCTGTTGACCTTGATTGCTGTTGGTGATTTTTTTCATTAAATATATAATGACAACTTTTTATCATTTGTTTTGGGGAGAATAGTCATGTACATATTTTGGGTAAAAGCATATAGTTAACCTTTAAGGAAATAAAATCATGTCTTAGCATATGTTTTTTAGTCTACATCTTATACTTGGCTTTCTTATCCAGTTAAGCTCTAAGTCATTTATGGTCATTTCTACTTTTCAATGACTGAAGGAAATTTACGGGGCAACAGAAGTGCTGAGGTAACTGACTTCATGCCTCAACTTCCCTTTTGGTAGGGGTATTCACAGAATTTCCTTATGGGAGTAAGGGGAGAACCCTTTGCATAAAGCCAGCCTTGCAGACCGAATTTGGGAACCAACAAAGATATAAAAGTTGGCTAACCTATCCAACATTTCACTGATTTTTTTTCTCTCTGTCTTCCTCATCACAACTCTCATGTACTGACTGCTATCATGGCTTTATTTCTTCAGTATTTCTACCTGTGATTTTTGAGGTGCAGAGGAGTTGAAGGCACGTGCCCCTAGTTCAGCACAGTGGAAACACGCTGGACTGAGAGGGCAAGAGTTAAGAACTTCCTCCTGGCACTGCCACACTAGCTATATGCTCCTGGGCAAATAACTTCTCTGGGAATTTTCAGAGTTGTAAAAAGAGGAGATTTGACCAGAGGGTCTCTAGGGTGCCTTCTAGTACTAAACAGATGCTTTTTTCTTTCACGTTATTCATTCTGTCACAACCTCTGTTCTACTTGGTAGCCTTCTGAAGCATGTAGGTACAAATTAAAGGCTGTCCTTTTATGGGTTTGTGTCACTTCTGTGTTAACTCACTTATTTGGCAGGTTTCTCTGAGGATTCAGGTCATTAATGGTAATAATGGCATGTTTCAGTTCCTGTTTTTTAGATTAATAAAGAAAATGAAGTTTTAAATATTTTTACTTTTGTAATGGAATATTGATAGCTGCTGAATGCATATAAAGTTAGCATGTTGACTAGTGGAACTTATAGGAGCTCATAGAAACTCCTGATTTCTTGCTTGTGATCAGTTGCTATTGCGACCCTACAGACTGTAGCCCACTGGGTTCCTCTGGGATTCTCCAGGAAGCTCTTAGCTAATTTTTTACTTAGTTGAGCACTTTGGGAATACCATTGTACTTTTAACCATTCTTACAGGTTAACTTTTTATTCTTATTCTTACTTAATTTGCACCCATACTGTAACACTGGATGAGGTAGCAGGCATAAAAAACACTGATGTTGAAAGACAGTGGTAGTAAGGAATCAAAAAAGAAAAATAGATATGGAAATTTATTTCAGACGATCCTCCCCAGAACCATAAGTCCCACTCATGGGATCAAAATTCTTATACCAACATTTTGATGCTTTTAGTGTTTCAAATCCAGTATAAAAAATATAAAAGTGTGAAAATTTATTCAAATTGTCTGTTCATTTATTGAAAAGACATAGAACGTGTAGTTTGAAAAACATCCTGGGCAATAAGCAGTGGCCCGAAACCCTCTGTTTCAACTAGTGATTTAGAAGCAAAGTATACAAATATTATATAAGTCAATTCATTTTTAATCACAAAGTGGGAAGACCTAATAGAGCATTATCAATCACGATATTTGTAGGGTTACCAATCTATTAATTGTGGATTTTATTAAATCAGTTTTTTACTTAAATTAGTAAAAATTAGTGCCAGGTAGTCTCTCTCACAAGCCTTGATATATACTGATTACTTTGTTTGGAATATTATTTTCTACCTTGTGCTCAGTTTATTTTCCCCCTAAGTTTTAAATTCCAAATCTCTCCTCAAGCATCTTGTTGTACTCTTATAACATTAATCATACCATATTGTAATGGGTTGTTAATTAACTAACCTCATTAGACTAGAAGTGCCATGTAAATAGGAAATTGTTCTATTCCTAGATATTAGCACAGTATCTGGGACATAGCAATAGTTTGCTCAGAATTCTGTCACAAATTCCAAATTATGTGGTCCAACTTAAAGTTTACCAACCTGTTCAGAAATTCAGTTTATCAAAAATCCAAGGATGTAGCTATGATTGGTCCCCTGTCTCTGTGGGTTCAGAATTTCTTTCTTGTTAAGGTCATTTGTTATGTCAAGTTACTACTGAAAATGTTGTTTCTATGGTCTCCTCTACCCCTTTTCTTAAGGGAAGAAAAAGGGGAAAAGAAAGAAATTTCTCATATGTGGTTGTATTTGAATTTCACCTGGCATCAGGAGTTGTGTCTTTGTTAGTATCTTATACAGTCCCTCGCATACTAATGAAATATAGTAAACGAGTGGTATTGGTGATGGTGAATATTCTAGTTGACCATCTGTAGGCCTTAAAAATAATACAAAGAATAGAAGAACCATTGGTTTAAGGCCTAAGTTCACGTAAAGGGTGTGCTTAGGATACACATTTTAGTTTAGTAGAAAACATAATTTTGCAACAAATAATCTTTGTATGTTTACATTTCATATCCCTAAGGGAAAGAAATCTGTTTCTTTACCATAAGAAAGATGAAAGGTATTCTAGAAATTTAATTTCTTTTTTATGTTGACTTGTTCTTTGCTTTATTTATGTATAAAAATTCTAAACTCTGATAAAGAGCTCCTACAACATTTGTAGCCATGTAGAATAGAAGATTAAAAAAAGAAAGACAGAAAAACAGTTTAAGAATCTGGTGATAGGAATGTCAGTCCACTTGAGAATAGCCCTGAACCCTGACTGCAGCCGCTGAACCCAGACCAAACCGAGTAAGGAGACAGGTCCTGAGTTAAACCGCTGGCTGTCTTGTCAGCTCTTTCTGATGTTCGTTTTCGGTTTGAAGATTTCCTGTTTCCTATGAGGTTCATGGCAACATAATAATGATTCCATAGTACATGTGTGTTTCTCAGTGTTGTTACTGGGTTTGTCACTGTTGTCACTGATGCGTTAAATTCAGTGACCCTAGAATTGGCATGATGGCAGTTGGGCATCAGTTTAAGGATAAGAGGAGCAGAAGTCAGAAGCAAGTATTTATTGATGAATTCAGAAACTCTGCAATGCATAGGGGGTACATCATACAGATGATAAAAACTTGTGCCTGCTTGTATTTCTGTAAAATAGTGAGAACACTATATGTTTAAAAAAACAGGTTCATTGATAAGAAATCATGTAAGACTTAAGCATGTGATAGCAGTGAGTTAATATTTATTTATTAAATGAATAAATCTCAAGTTTAAAAACGGTATATTTATTTTGAGATCTTCAGTTGCTGAGTAGTGTCTGACTCTTTGCGACCCCATAGACTGCAGTATGCCAGGCTTCCCTGTCCATCACTGACTCCCAGAGCTTGCTCAAACTCATGTCAGTTGAGTTGATTGAGCCATCCAACCATCTCATCCTCTTTTGTCCCCTTCTCCTCCCACCTTCAATCTTTCCCAGCATTAGGGGCTTTTCCAATGAGTCAGTTCTTCGCATCAGGTGGCCAAAGTATTGGAGTTTCAGCTTCAGCATCAGTCCTTCCAATGAATGTTCAGGATTGATTTCCTTTAGGATTGACTGGATCTCTTTGCAGTCCAAGGAACTCTCAAGAGTCTTCTCCAACACCACAGTTCAAGTATATCATTTCTTCGGCACTCAGCTTTCTTTATAGTCCAAATCTCACATCCATACATGACTACTGGAAAAACCATAACCTTGACTAGATGGACCTTTGTTGGCAAAGTAATGTCTTTGCTTTTTAGCATGCTGTCTAGCTTGATCATAGCTTTTTTTCCAAGGAGCAAGCGTCTTTTAATTTCATGGTTGCAGTCACCATCTGCAGTGAGTTTGGAGCCCAAGAAAATAAAGTCTGTCACTGTTTCCATTGTTTCCCCATCTATTTGCCAAGAAGTGATGGGACCGGATGCCATGATCTTTGTTTTCTGAATGTTGAGTTTTAATCCAGCTTTTTCACTCTGCTCTTTCACTTTCATCAAGAGGCTCTTTAGTTCTTCTTCACTTTCTGCCATAAGTGTGGTGTCATCTGCATATCTGAGGTTATTGATATTTCTCCCCACAACCTTGATTCCAGCCTGTGCTTCATCCAGCCCAGCATTTTCATGATGTACTCTGTATATAAGTTAAATAATCAGGGTGACAACATACAGCCTTGACATTCTCTTATCCCAATTTGGAACCAGTCTGTTATTCCATGTCCAGCTCTAACTGTTGCTTCTTGACCTGCATACAAATTTCTCAGGAGGCAGGTCAGGTGGTCTGGTACCCATCTCTCAAGAATTTTCCACCGTTTGTTGTGATCCATACAGTCACATAGTTGGCATAGTTAATAAACCAGAAGTAGATGTTTTTCTGGAACTCGTGCTTTTTCAATGATCCAGTGGATGTTGGCAATTTAAACTCTGGTTCCTCTGCCTTTTCTAAATCCAGCTTCAACATCTGAAAGTTCATGGTGCATATACTGTTGAAGCCTGGCTTGGAGAATTTTGAGCATTACTTTGCTGGTGTGTGAGATGAGTGCAATTGTTTGAACATTCTTTGGCATTGCCTTTCTTTTGGATCGAAATGAAAACTGACATTTTCCAGTCCTGTGGCCATGCTGAGTTTTCCAAATTTGCTGGCATATTGAGTGTAGCACTTTAACAGCATCTTCTTTTAGGATTTGAAATAGCTCAACTGGAATGTGATGGATCACCTCCATTAGCTTTGTTTGTAGTGATGCTCCCTAAGGTGCACTTGACTTCGTATTCCAGGATGTCTGGCTCTAGGTGAGTGATCACACCATCGTGGTTATCCGGGTCATGAAGATCTTTTTTGTATAGTTCTTCTGTGTATTCTTGCCACCTTTTCTTAGTACCTTCTGCTTCTGTTAGGTCCATACCATTTCTGTCCTTTATTGTGCCCATCTTTGCATGAAATATTCCTTTGGTATCTCTAATGTTCTTGAAGAGATCTCTAGTCTTTCCCATTCTATTGTTTTCCTCTGTTTATTTGCATTGATCACTGAGGAAGGCTTTCTTATCTCTCCTTGCTGTTCTTTGGAACTCTGCATTCAGATAGAAGTATCTTTCTTTTTCTTCTTTGCCTTTGGCTTCTCTTCTTTTCTCAGCTATTTGTAAGGCCTCCTCAGACAATGGAGAAGGAAATGGCAACCCACTCCACTATTCTTGCCTGGAGAATCCCATGGACAGAGGAGCCTGGTGGGCTGCTGTCCATGGGGTCGCACAGAGTTGGACACGACTGAAGTGACTTAGCAGCCTCAGACAACTATTTTGCCTTTTTCCATTTCTTTTTCTTGAGGATGGTCTTGATCACTGCCTCCTGTACAAGGTCAAAAACCTCTGGGATCATAGAATTGAGATATATCCCCCCAGGTACTTATGATGGATTTATTTATGCACTTGGGGTTATGAATTTATTTTCAAGTTTCCAGGCTATATTATTCCCACTTCAGCTTCTTCCAAGGTTCCAGTTGATCCAGGGACTGTCCTTGGTTTTGAAAAATCTTGGGAGCATTGGTAAGCTTTCTCCTTTAGTGATTCTTAACAATTTAGGAAAAAAGTTTAAAAAAGGTCAAGTCCCAAGAATCAACTATAATACCTTCAAGGAGTATGTCAAATCACTGTTACTTATTCAGACCTGACCTGTGCTTCTAGAACTAGACCAGGATCAAGGCCTTCAGATCTGCGTACATATTTCATTTTGCTAAGCTTGAGTCTAAGCTTGGTCTGGAAGTCAGGAATTGTGTTTAATCATCCTTACATCCTTAGTGCCCACCCACATTGGCCTGACTCTTTACTAAGTGACCAACAAAAGTTTGTTGAATCAATCAGTGAGCTTTATTCCTCTTTGAAGAGTTCTAAAATCTTTTAGAGCTCTCTCTCTAGTCATATTTTATGTAAGGAAGATAATTGTGTCTGCATATCCCTTGAATACAGAAAGGTATAATGAAGAGTTGCTGATTTGATGAAATTTGTAATCTAGTTCATGAGTCAGGACAGGCTCCCATCAAGCCATAAGATGACGAATAACCATAGATTTTTAAAAGTTAGATTTATTTTGACTGGGGTGGCTAGAATGTTTTTGAGAATTTGTATTTGAGCTTGATTTTGAAGGAATGATAGGGGTTGAATAAGGAACTCCGGATAGGGAGAACTATGTGAGCAGAAACAGGTTGCTGCTGGCATATATGCATTCATGGTCAAGCTATGAGTTGACATTTTCCTCATAACTATGACAATTTGGTTTCTGCAGTTCTTTACCGTTTTCAAAATATACCCATGCATACCACCTTATAGCTTTTGTGATGAAGGTATTATGTGTGAGATTCAGAAGCCTGTGTGATTTGTGTACTCCGTCCAGCTAGTAAGCCAGTGAACTGAGACTGCTGGCTCTTGGTAAACTACTGTGGCCAGCACTTTTCTTCTTGGCCTAAATCATTTTCTTATCAAAGCCCCTTGTGACCAAGAAAAAGTATCTTCCAGACAAGGCACAGTCTATGAATGTGAGACAGAGCTTAGGGATATGTACATGGTTTTCAAGCCTGAGAGCTGGCTGGTATAGAGCAGGAAGAGGAGGAGGAGGAGGTGGAGGAGGAGGAGGAGATTAGCTCACATTTATCCAGTACTTCCTGTGTATGAAGCAACATTCTCAGAACCTAGTATGTATTAGTTTAGTTAATACTGCAATACCCCTGGGGTTATATATTATTTTTGGTACTGTTGTTATCTCCCTATTGTATGGCTTACCAGGTGCTGAAGCAAAGATTTGAACACAGGCAGTCCAATTCAAGAGCTCATTCACAGTGGCTGGGTGTGGGGACCCTGGAGTTAGGAGTATTCAGATCCTGGCTTCACCACTTGGCTAACCACGTGAACCTCCTTAAGTCAACAGCCTCTTCAACAGGGCTTCAGTTTCCTCGCTTGTAAAAATGAGGATTCCAGAAGCTTCTCTCTTTAGGCTTGTATGGAGATTAAAAGGAAGGATAACTGTGGGGAGCGAGCTCCGCCCCTGGCAAAGGTCGTGAGGAAGGAGGCTTGGCATACGCAAACACGGGATCAAGCCTCAGGAGTCTCCCTGGAAATTCTCAAGCATCTACCCCCAAAACCAGAGTCTGCCTACTTTCTGCTTTGTGCTTTCACCTACACCTCTGACTTTACGGGGGGCTGTCCCCCACTACCTCTCTCTGAAAAAAGAGTTAGCTTACAGCTCCAGTTAGTAATTCCTGGGTGTGACAGTGTTTCAACCTACAAACTCCTTTGGAAGTCCTCTAGCCTGCCTGAATAGGTTTTTCCCAGCAACATGTGATTGTTCAGAGCCTCCCAACTGTGAGAGGCAGGAGATGTTCTAAACTGTCTAAACACAGATTCCTTTGAGTAGTTAAAAGATTGATTAGAAATTGTATTGGTGAAGGGTTTTTCACTTGTTGGGCCAAAGTTTGCTGCTAAGTCTCCATATCCCTTACCTACTGTGTCCTTGGCAGTGTATTGATTGATATAATGGGTGTATAGAAATGTAAGTAGTAGCCTCAATGTTTGTAACCCTTGAGTTAATTCTTTTCTTGATTGAGCCCACTTCACCTTTGCCCTATAGGAATGCAACTTTATCCAATGCTTTTTGGAGGCTGGCGCCTGACTTTAGAATAATCACCTTTAGAAAAAAATAAGTTTCTTAAAATGTTAACAGGCCTCCTGGCCAAAAGATGATGTAAATCACCTAAACTTTTGCATATGATAAGTTTGAAAGCCTGGCTTCGATAAGGATCAGGAACTGCTGTCCTTACATGACTCTACCCCTTCCCCCATTATCCTCTATGCACAACTTAAGGTATAAAACTACTTTGGAAAATAAAGTACGCCCTTTTTTGTTCACCGAAATTTGGTCTCCCCATGTCGTTCTTTCTTTCACCTTCTAGCTGAACTTTTCCTCTGAGGCAGGGAAGCTCGTCAAGCCTACTAATTTTGCCTGGGCTTCTAAGATCTGACCGGGGAGGCCTTAGTGTCTCCTCTCCTTCGGGAGAACGGGAGGACGCCTGCGGCCTTTGTAGGTGATGTAAATTCCCTGCTTTGGAATTTTATTCAGCCTCTTTTCTTCACTGAATTTCTTCGCTGAGCTATCCTTATTTCACCACTCTTTATATCCTTAATAAACGTTTAATTAAGCAGTTGTTTTCTGATCTCGCCAACGCCGTCCCCACTTCGAATTCCCTGGATCCGCCGGGGCTGGACCCCGGCAGATAACTATAAAGTCTCTGCTATTATATTAATGCCATTTCTATCATATTCTAATCAGCTGAGCATAGAACTATGATTTGTACCTGTTCTCAACACAAGAAGGGACTACCAAGGTGTTAGAGTAACTCCTTTTTTCTAGGCATAGCTTTGGAGTTAGCATTAGAATGCCTTCTGCTTGGTGTTTTTGTTTCTTTGCCTGAAATTAACTTACATAGTTAGGTTTCAAGATTCACTTCTAAATGCTTGGCTTATTGATGGTAGACGTCATCAATTTTATATTTTAATACTTTTTTTCCTTGAATGCAGAGGTTTTATTTCTTAAGTTATAAAATTAACATTTTAATCTGTCTCATTTCTTTGCATAAATAATATCCTATTATAATAAAATTATGTCTATTTAAAAAGTGAAAACCATGATCCTAACAAATCAAGCTACTTTGGGATTTGGGATAGACAGCAGACTGCTATCACATGAATTTGGATAATGGAACAGTAACCCGTGTGTATCATTATTGTTATAAAACATTTCTGTATGTATTTATTAGAAAATTATAGTTGCATATATATTAGAAAGTTTCTTTAACCTTAATGTTCACAGACATTAAAAAATTTCTTTCATAGGGTGTTTTTGGAACTTCTGGATAAAAGCTTGTGTTTATTGTGGCATCATTTAATACACTTGAAAAACACTACTGCTTTCTGAATGTATTTTGTTTACAATGAAAGTAAAATATTCAGCAATTAGAAATGAAAGGGGAAAAGGTTAGTTCACTTTCGTATATAATGAGGCCTCCAAAAATGTTTGCTCCATTTGCTTAGTAACATGTGAAGACTAAATATAAAGCTTCAGTGAGAGATGATGTTTATGAACAATGACCTTTAGAAGTTAATAGGGCTTAGGAAATCCTCAAGGTTTTGCAGAGCGAATAATTGAGCTAGTATCTAAAACAGCCTGAAGTAGAACTACATAGGTACCCTGAGCCCCAAATTAAAGGAATAATAACCCTAATTCGTTCCTTCCTATGCTGTTCGCAGTTGTGATAGTAGACTGAATGGAGTCCTCTGTGTTTACTCAGAACCTCAGAATGTAACCTTATTTGGAAATAAGGCCTTTGCAGATATAATCAGTTAAATTAGGATGACTTCATACTGGATTAGAGCAGGCCCTAAATCCAGTGACCGGTGTCCTTTTAAGGGGAGCCACACAGCGAGGGTAGGTGGCCATGTGAAGACCGAGGTAGACGCTGAAGTGAGGCAGCTCCACACTAAGGAATGACGATGATTTCCAGGCACTACCAGAGGTGGAAGGGAAGGAAGAATTCTTCCCGAGAGGCCTTGGAGGAAGCACAGTCCTGCCAGTACCTCCATTTCAGACTTTTAGCTTCTAGAACTGTTAGAGAATAAATTTCTGTTTTTCTCAGCCACCCAGTTCGTGGCAATTTGTAATAGCAGCCCTGGAAAACTAATACAGTTGGTAAGTTTAATGTGGGATTTAGTTTTATAAAAGGAATTACTTAGGGTGGCTATAAACCAAGTTGAAATAGAAAAGTGTGGCAAATTTTTTTTTTATACTTCAAATACTAGTAACTTTTTTAAATTGTAAAGGATTAACTGTTTTTTTGATGTCTTTACTTAAAAGGCATAAAATATTTATAAAACATGGCCTGTTATTTTTGTGCATTTCAGCCCAGGAAGTATGCCTATATTATATCAATCCAAACTCCTTTTCTGGTTAAGATGTTCAATAGCTTTGAGATAGAAAAATGTAAAACTGTGTTCAGGGAAAAAAAATTAAGATCATTTTTGAAAAGTATCCTAAGTAAAACCTTCCTTTCAAATAAACATTTTATTCACATTCCTTAAAAATTCTGTAGATAATGAGGTCATCCTCATATTGAATAAGCAAGCCATCAAATCTCTAAAAAAGGAAGGTAATTAAAAACATTTATTTTTAAACAATAAAAACTGTTTTTCTTTATGCTCAGAAGAGCATGTTATTTGCTCAGAAAAAATATCTAAGAAACCTCACAATCTTGCTGATTTTTAAAAATTTAGATATTTTCAATGCTTATTTATTTCTATAAAGTGATAGTATCAGAACTCAAAAGTTTTAAATCCATCATTCATATTCTTCATGAACAATTTTTATTCTTTATATCATCCTGAAATGAAACAAAAAGATTACCCAATTATTACCTAATTACTCCTTCACCATGCATTACCGCCTATGTGCTATGTACTTTGCCAGGTTCTAAAGATGTTATAATAAGAGTAATAACAACAATACCAACATTCATTGAAGGCTTACTATGTGCTAGCCATTGTGCTGAGCACTTGATGTATATTACTAATTTAATTTTCATTGTCCTATCAAAGGAGGGTTATTATCGCTTTTTAGATGAAGAAACTACCAGTATAGAGTACAAGATTTGAGCCTAGGCACTACGAACCCAAAGTATTTTAAGCATTTGGCACTCTTAAGCATTATATTATAATATAATTATATTACATCCTTAATAGGATGAGATAAGGGACCTTCTCTCAGGGATCTGAAGGTGTTTGGAGAAGACAGACATATACATGAATACTTGTAATGAATTGTGATAAGTCATATTAAAGAAGACCAAGTGAGAAGTGAGAATTACTTGTATGAGGTCAGTAACAGCGGCGATAGAGAAGGATTAGACTGTGGCCAGATAATATAGATGGAGAAATTGACAGAACTTGATGGATAAAATGGATGCCGTGTGATTTCCTAAGTGCCCAGCAATTGAGTCAAGATCTATCCCTGCCTTGAGCTTCTGGTAAGAAGTGAGCAGTGTTCAAAACAACAAATAAGTATTTTATGTAGAGAAAGATTTCCTTCAATTTGAAGGCATGTCACAAAAGCACTGCTACTTACAGACTTGACTCCAAAAGCTTAGGTCCTCATCTCAGACGCATATCGAATGGCAAGGTATGCTTAAACTCTGCTTTGCTTGGTGTAAAGTAGTGGTAAATTTCTCCTAGAATTAGTTCTTGGTGCTAGGGGCTAGCATTCCCATTCCTTTAATTAGATTTTCAGCTCTGATCACCGATAGGGTCCTTGGAATTGAAATTGTAACTCTATCTTGGTAACAGCTACAAGAATCTGTATTTGGATGTCAATAATGAAGAATCCTATCATAAAGTGACTTTTTGGTGGCCTCTTCCTCACATGGCTTTATAAATGTAGGGAACCAAAGGCAGTACAGTTTATATTACTTTTCTTTACATAACATTAAAAACATTTTTCAGATCTTCAGAGTGCAAACTGATTATATACTTAGGTCTGAATGTATTGAGAGATGAGAGAAAATGTGTAAATTACTCAGATCATTTTTCAAAATAAGTATAAAAGTTTTTAACTATTAGCCAAGTCTATTTTCAGGTACAGTGTATTTCACCTTAAAGGCTAAACAGCAGGACAAAAACTTATTAAAAAATTGTTGAGTTTCTCAAAAAAAAGTGCATTTTTATGAGCAAAGGCTGAATTCTGTACTCTTGAATTGTGCCTAGACCTTTCTGCTCTTACTTGTCAAAAGTTTTTCCTATCCCAGGTCATCTTTCTATCAATACAATCCTATTATTTGTGATACTAACCATAAATGAAAAGTAAGCAAGCTCTGGGAGATAGGGAAGGACAAGGAAGCCTGGTGTGCTGCAGTCCGTGGGATTGCAAGGAGTCCGACACGACTGAGCGACTGAATGACACCAAAACCATAAATTGATTGCTGGTTGATATTAAGTTTTGCTAATCTAAAAATCAAATCTTCCTCTCAGAAGGGCCTAAGGAACTGAGCTGAAATTTAACTTTAGTCATCTAGAGATCTGTTTCTGAGCAGCTCCTTAGTGCATCACTGTACTGTTTTTGCTAGGTTCCCGTCCAGTTCAGTAGAGGGAGTGACTAAATTGTAGTCATCCTAGTTCTGAGCACGTTGGCAAGAAGAAAGTAGTTAAACATCTTGCTGTGTGTGAGCAGGTCGAGGGCAGGCAGACACCATGCACCTTGACCACCTATTATGAAGCTTTTTGCTGCTGTGTCAAGTGAAAGCGAGTTAATTGGGTGAAGCTGTGGAGCATGTTAGGGGCCTGGTTGAGGGTTGCTGTCTGACAGCTGAATGTCAGCCAAAGCCAGTCAAGTGTAGCTGAGAGACAGAGACCTGTCACAAAGTTCCCGCAGACTGGAGCACAGTTAGGGAGCTGAAATATGGTTCCGTCTCACTTTCTCCCTCATTGAATCCAAGCACCTTAAAAGATTTTCCACTGTATGTGTCAACTCTTGTTCTCTAAGCTGTTTCCCAGAACTGTCCTGCATTCAAATGATTGAACAAAAGATGCTAATGTTTAGCAAAGTGAATGTAAATTCCCTCTTTTCCCCTTTTCTGCCCAAGCAGATAGACATTCAACTCAAAGGAAACTTTGAAGGTTTACATCAAACAATTATATTGCCTCCAAATTTAGCTTATAATAGAATCCTTTTCTCAAGAGAGTATAAAAATTGAAAATTTAAGCAGGAGAATAAGCATTGCGTCTTTCTCTGATACAGCAAATCTAGGTCGAGAGAACCGGGATTCCGGCCTGGGTGTCTTGTGGATGCACACTTGCCAAGATAACTGTCCTCTTGTCTTTTTGTCACAGGCTTCTTTCCTTTACTTTCAGAGCAGCCTAAGGTGAAATGCTGTAATGACACTCACCAGGTGGAGAAAGATAAACACAGAAAGGAACAGGGAGAATCCTTTTGAAACTTTGAACACTTTAGAAAGGAAAAATCAGAGAAAGTTAGAGTTAAAGAATGAAAATTAAACATTGTGAAATAACATTTTTCAGAGAGATAAGTTTAATATCAAATCATGTCTTCCTATTGGCTTTCTCTGGAATATGGATTAGAAGCTGTGTATTCAGTCAAAAATAAGCAAATATATGGTATGGCTGTGCTCTACTGGTCACTAGTCAAGCCACTGGCTTCCCAGGTAAAGAACTCACCTGGCAATGCAGGAGATGCGGGTTTGATCCCTGGGTCGGGAAGATCCCCTGGAGAAGGCCATGGCAACCCACTCCAGAATTCTTGCCTGGAGGATTCCATGGACAGAGAAGCCTGGCAGGCTACAATCCATAGGTTGCAAAAGGGTTGGACATGACTTAGTGACTAAACAGCGGCAAGTCAAGCCACTGGTAGTACTGAAACAAACACAGATAAAATAGTCTGTGCCTCCAAGGAAGGAACACCTGATGCCAGCTCTGACCATTGTGACTTACTGTGATGGTGGAGTCATGGCTGTTGAATGTGTGGAGGACAGTTAGTGTGACTGAGGAACTAAACTTTAATTTTACATGAAATTCAATTTTAATTAATTTAAAATTAATTACATATGGTCAGTGGCTACTACAATAAAGAGCACAGGCTGAAGCACACAGCAGACTGTGATGCTGTGCTGTTATAAAAGCAGCAGAGTGGGGTGGCTGGATAACGCCAAGAAGGGGCTTGTAACCCAACTGTAGCGGGGCTGGATTCAGGGAAGGTTTGAGGGCAAGGTGATACCTGAGGTGAGTTGTGGAAACCCAATGAAGAAGTCTCCTTTTAAATAGAAAAAGCCTCCCTTTAAATAGAAAAAGCAACTTGAAGAAGAGAATCTGAGATAGGAGAAGGCAGGGCTTGCTTCAGGATCAGCGTTTTGATTAGTCTCAGGGGCAAAGGAGTCTATGGGAGATTGCCTTAACGTAATGGTAGGCTCCAAGGACTCTAGCAGGCAGGTTATCCCTGAACTCACAGAACAGGAGGTCTCACAGATAAAATTAGGATCCTCAAATCACGTGGTTTAGCAAATCAATCTAAAACACACAGCAAGTAGCAGATGGTAGGGAGGCAGCAGGGGGACAGACCCTACTCTCTGGTTCCTTGCTCGTAAGGTGTTCAAATGGCCTCTCTCTCAGCTGCATCAGCCTTCTCCACGTGAGCTTATGGGACCAACATGGAGCGCTGAGAAAGCGGGATCAGGTGACTGAAGATGCCTCGGTCCACTTATCCACACTTGTCCTGGGAAATACTCCTGGCCAGTCTCTGTAGCTTGCCACTTAGGCAGCCGGACAGCTTTGGGTTTTCTCTGTGGCTCTGGGGCAATTGGCCTGTGTTCTGTGCTTCAGTCGTGTCTGACTCTTTGCAACACTATGGACTGTAGCCCACCAGGCTCCTCTGTCAATAGGATTCTCCAGGCAAGAATACTGGAGTGGCTTGCCATTTCCTTCTTCAGGGGATATTCCAACCCAGGGATCAAACCCACATCTCCTGTTTCTCCTGCATCGGCAGACAGATTCTTTATTGGCTGAGCCATCGGGGGCAATTTGAGGATGACATTAACCTGGAGGTGGGGCACCTTTCCCTCTTGTTTGTCTGGGAGTAGCCTGTCCTGCAGGGGACCAACTAATACCTTTTCCTATCATATAGATTCTGCCTCTTATCTCACACAACTGGCTGATTCATTCTCTATGCTTAACACTTGTTATGAGTTACATCTGTCCTATTTTTTTCTTGTCTTCAAGAAAAGTTTTGAATATTCTCAGATAATAAATATACAATAAAGTAGAGGTCAAGTAGAAAAAAGAGAGAAGTCTGAAGGAATGACTTGCTTAGAAAAATTAAAAGTGCATTTGTAGACTAGAGAAAGTGACGAGACACTTGAATAACAGATGAACAATTTTAGAAAAGAGCTTTGAAACCTTTGTCAAAATTGCTATCTTGTGGCTACCCTAACCTGAGTTGCATTTCAAACAAATCAAGGCCTTTGTGAAAAAGTGGCGTGCAGGCTCTTGGGGAGTTTATGTGACTGAGGGCCTTGGGGATGGTTGAAGGATAAGTGGAGGTTTTGTGGGCAGGTGGTCAGAGGAGGTGACGAGAAGTAGAGAGAGCAGTGTAGGTCTTCTCCTCTGTGCAGGCCTATGGACTGGCTTCTGGTCTCTGAGAAAAAGATGCCTACAGGTGGAAGCTGAAAGAAATGCTTTATGACAGACAGTGTGAGACACTGGGTTCCAGTCAGAGTTACCACAGGTTTCAGAGGGAAGAGTGGGTGTAGGGCTAGTCTGTGTAAAGATGGTGCCCATATGGCCCAGTGAGTCTCTCTAATACACTGGAGGCGGGGCCTGATGGAAGGATGTCAGGCACCCAGAAACTTTTGACAGGGAGTTTGAGGTCATGTGTGATCTCGTCAGGAAAGAACTAGGGAAACGTGACTCATTACTGGGACCTTGCTTGCGTCCATGGAACAATGAGTCTAGCAAACTCTAAGTACCATTGTCCATCAAAATGTCATACTACAAAACAGCAGTTGTGTGGTTATATGGAACAAATTATAATTTAAGAACTGACTCCAAACACAGGTAGTCAAGGACAAGGTGAACTCTCTAAAGGCAGAGAATTTTGGTGTGTGATTCACTTCTGTATCCCAGTACCCTGAACCGTGTCTGACACTTTCTAGGCATTTTAGTTACTTCTTTGATTTGATTCTTTTAATAGATAGTAGATATCTATTAAAAGAATTAGTGAGTGGAGCTAATTTAGGATCCTAACATAGTGAGTGTGGGTTTAGATATGCTTTATGCTATTTTGGGGAAAGTCTATCATATGGAATTGGTCATGTAGGGAGTAGGTTCTTGAAATGGAATCCATAGCTCTATTATTTTGGAATTTTGTGGTCGCTGCATTACTCTCACAGTTCTATAAGATGTTCTCCCTAGAGATGGGTTTGGTTTGAGACTGCTGGAAATGGCCTGGTTCTATCAGAAGTAGCATTCCTGCCTATCATGTAAAGGAAATGTCATTGCCAGCTAAGTGGTTTGTTTTGGAACGTATGCCCCAGTGCTGGTTGTGATTGGAAGGCATTCCACAGATGTGAACCCCAGATCACATGATTTGTCTTACATCTGAAGGGTTCCTCTCTCACTGAGAAACAGAGAGGCCACATTCTTTTAACTCAAGATAACCAGTCCCTCCAGAAGGGCCCAGCTGGGGCACTGGTCAAAGGGTCACCAGCCCTGGGGAATATAGCATGAATCTCTTCGATGATCAGCAGGGGAATGAAGACTGTTTGCAACATTTCATGAGGAATGGCTGGGGATTTCAGGTTTGATAAAGTGGAGTAACAAAGGAGCATGGTTTAAACCAGCCCTGGAAGGGAGGGGCAGTAAAAAATGGGTTTCGATTTTTAACATGTGAATTTATTGCTAATTTTGTTGAAATATGTGACTGACAGATACCATGTTAGTGAGATTTCAAACAGCTTTCAATTTTAGATGTTTCTTCCTCCTTCTGCTCTTTTTTCCTGAGGGCATGGCCAGTATTTCTACTCAGAGAAAAACATGCTGCTAAAAGGTCTAAGTTTATAGCTTCCAGATATTACTAAATTTTTGACATTGAATAAAAAAGGACTTATAACTTTAAGAGGAAATTCTTCAGTAATGAAAAAGTGGTCAGAAAACTTTTGCTTAATAGTTCCCAGAGAGAGTGTGACATGTGTGCGTTCTGACCACAGAAGTCGTAACTTGGCAGCGGGAAGTGCTGTTTGGAGGTAAATGAAGGCGCACAGGTTGTAAGTAGCCACTCCACATGAGGAGCTACGCTTGTACAGAGGTGCGAGTTACTCATGTGTGCGTGTACTTAATGTCAGATGGTGGATATGAGTTAGATAACTGGAAACGTTGAAGGAAGAAAGTGTTCTCAGCTAAATTAAAATCCGATTTTCAAAACTTGTGAAAACACTTGGTTCACAACCTCCCCTCTGAGACCTTTAACAAACCAATTACATTTCATTTTGACCACACAGTTCAGAGTCCTAACTATACTAAACTATGGGTTTCAGTATGTATAAAATTAAGTCTTTTTCAATAAAGCAGTTTTAGTTATAAAAGTGCTGTAGATAATTGGAAAATTCAGAAGCTGCGGGAAGAAATTCCTGCAGTCTCAATACCTCACAACAAGTATCATGTGTGATTTTGTGTATCTCATTTTCGTGTATATAGTCTTGCTCTAGGGTGGGCAAAAGCACAGCCTGTGAACCAAATCTACTTGCCATCTGTTTTTGTATAGCCTGTAAACTAAGAATGGTTTTTACATTTTTTAATGTTTAAAAAATGAATTAAAAAAGAATAATATTTCATGATGTGAAAATTATGGTAAATTCAAATTTCAGTTCATTAATGCAGTTTTATTGGAACATAGCCACACTAATTCATTGACATATATTATCTATAGTTGCTCTGGGGCTACAACAGCAGAGTTCATATGGCTTGCAAAGCATGAAATATTTATCTGATCCTCAATAGAAAAAGGCTTCTGACCCCTAGTCAAGCCTCAGCATTTGTCTGTGTTCTACAACTATTTGTTAATATAACCATAAATTTTATAGCCATATAATATTCCATCAGGTGTCTAAAGCTTACTTAAATGTACTTCTGTTATTGAATATCAGATTATTTCTAACTTTTGTCTGTTATTAATGTTAAGAAACTAATCATAAATGGAATTGTTGGGTCAAATAGCATTAACTATTTCAAGACAGTTGCCAAGTTATAGTCCAAATGGTTCAATCAGTTCATACATCACTAGCAATTTGTGAATGCCTGTTTTTTAATGCCTTCACTAACATCAGTTATCACAATTTTTTAAATTGAATTTTGGTTGGTAATAAACATCTCATTTCCCTTATATTTTTGATTACTATTGGCAGTTACCATTTTTCCCCATTTGTTTGTTAATCAGTTGTATTTTGACTTTTGTGAACTGCCAGTTTAAAACCTTTGATGGTGATTCAGTAGTTTTAAAGATAAAAAAAACACAGAAAGAAAATATTTTGGACTTTCAAAGCTTTTCCCTTATAATACATACTCCAGTTTATTCCCCTTTTCTATAAATAATTAGCAGATTCTGTGATTCTCTTTCCAGAAAGAAGAAAAGATATATGTATTCATGTATGTGTTTATACTTTTTTTTGGCTGCTCTCTGCAGCATGTGGGATCTCAGTTCCCCAACCAGGGATTGAACTCAAGCTCGCAGTAGTGGAAGCACAAAGTCCTAACCACTGGACTGCCAGGGAACTCCCTGTACTTATTTATGTATTTTTTTTTTAATACAAATGGGTTCTTTCTCTTTATACACACACAGACATGCGCATGCATGAGCATGCACTGTTTTGAATCTTATTTCACTTGGATGTATTTCTACATCAGTACTTACATATTTACATCAGTTTTCAAAATTGTTGTATAATGTGATTGTATCATACTTCACTTAACACTTCAGTTTCGTTTTAAAAGTGTTTTTCTAAAAGAATTCTTTGATGGATACATCTGTATGCTCATCTTGGTGAGCTTCTGTGGGTGTAGCCATAGAAGAAATGTCTAACAGTGGAGTTGCTGGATCAAAAACAGGTACAATGTAAGCTTTGTCTTCCCAAAAGTTTGCACCAGAGTACAGCCCAGCCTACGTGCTAGGAACTTGCCTGTTTCCCTCTCTTAGTAGTGGGTTGCATCAGACATCTAAATTTTTGGCTATTTTATAGGCAGAAAGTAAGCTTTCATTGTCACGTTTTGTGTCGCGTTTCTTTAATTGTGAATGAGGTTTACCTCTTTTTTATGTGTTTATTGGTTATTGTATATCTCTGTCCTCCACCAAGCAGCCAATATATATCTGAGGTGGAGGCTGTCAGTGGTTTCCTGACCTCTTTTCTCATTCTTTCCTTGTAATTGAACCTCTATTACCCAGGCCATTCAGGGGCAGGGGAAAGCTGCCCTGAAACTAAGTCAGCCACATGACTAAACTCTAGCCAATGGGGTGTAAACAAAAGTACTCTGATTTTAGGAGGTGTTTTCAAATGTAAGTGATACCTTCTCCTTTACTGTCCTTCTTTCTTCTGGCTAGAATGCAGACATAATGGCTGGAACTTGAGCAACCATTTTGGATCCTGGAGGTGGAAGCCAAATACTGAGACTGTGGAACCCAAGGTAGAAGCAGTCTGGATTCCTGGTAGCTTCATATAGCTATATTAGAGAGAAATAAACTTCTATCTTGTTAAAGCCACTGACATTTTGAGTTTCCTGTTACAGATGAATTCAGTATTAATAAATGCACTATCTGGAGCCTATTTTCTAATTAGGTTCTTCTTTTTCTTGATTTTCATAAGTTTTTTGTGATTTAAGAAAACTACCCTATGGCTATCAGCTTTTTATTTCAGTTTTGCAATGGCAATTTTCGAATAAGTTTATTTATTCAACTAATTAATTCAATTAATTAAGCATAAGTTTTTATTTATCCAATTTTTGCCCCTTTTTAATATACATGAATGTATGGATATATTTACTTTTCACATTCTGTTTGTTTGAAAATTTTACATTCTTAAGATCCAGGGGGGGAAATGGTCTCTCTTGAATTTTCTGGTCGTTTCTAGTATTCTGTACCGTCAGGTGCATCAGAATTGCCAGGAAAGGAGCAGACTGGGAGCACAGGGTGCGAAGGAACGTAGGAAAAGAAAGAACAAAAGCCATCTGGGAAAATTCTTTGACTCTTTTTCCAACCTCAATCATGTCAGGAAATCTAAACATCCAAGAGAAGAAAATGGGAATTGTTGTCTTGTCAGGCACAAGACATCTTTAAAGCAATTTAAAATTAAAGTTTAAATGTTATAGTGTAACTTAAAACTTCAGCACTGAGTGTAATCTCTGAATGTAACAACATATAAGCTTCTTTGGTGAAAGGGCTAGAACTTTGATTTTATGTAAATGTCATAAAATCTATTCATTTACTCCAGTACTGTGGATATTCAAGTGGACTATAAGAAACCATATCATCGAAAAGAGAAACATCTATTTTTAACCTCTAGTACAATCTACGTGCTTTTCTTTTCCACTTTCACAGAGATTTGTTGAGCCCTTGCTGTCTTTATGAAATAGCTCTGGATATGAATAAGCCTGAGGCTGTGTCTTCTTTGGGTGATGTGATAAGGTGGTGGCCAGGCATAAGGGGAGAAGAATCATGGATCAAGAGTCGGATCCCTTTGCACCACTTAACAAACTGTGCAGTGTGGAGCAGTGCTTGCCACTCTTGTGATCCCTGGTTCTTAGACTATAAAATTAAGAGTAGCAGTACCTTCCCCTTGAGTGGCTATGAGAGATAATGCCTATAAAGCTAAACCTAGCACAGTGCCTGACATTTATGTTCATACATGTTAGTTCAAAATTTGGAATTTATTATCACTTGAGAAGAGTAGAAAGAGAGGCGAAGGGGAGCTACTGTATGTTATGCATTTTTTTGGTATATTATCTCATAATCCTTGTTAACAGCTCCATGAAGGATTAGTCTTCATACATAATGGATAAGATGCAGGCTCACACAGGCTAAGAAACATGTCTTAGATCACATAGTGAGTACATGGCAGACTCAGAACCTGAGGCCTCTTCAGCTTCAAAGCCTGAATTCTTTCCCGTGCACTCTGCTACTTCTAATTGCGACATAATCTGTATATACGTGAAATAACCAAATACAAAATATAAAACCAAAATCATGAAATAATAACATGAGTGGTTTGTTTATTCGTTCATCAGTTGGAAATCTTGTTTCCAGATACTCTTCTAAGTGCTAGGAATACAAAGCCATGATTCCATTACCCTAGGTGCTCATAGTTTTCTGGGAGATGAATGAAGTAAGTGAAAACAGAAAAATGTTCACAAAGGAATGCCAACATGTGATTGAATGTAGCAGCTCACTGCAGTTGGGGAAGTGTGTGGCAATGAGCTGAAAAGGGGTTACAAAGAGGGGAACCTTGGCAGAGTCTGAAAGGTAGAGAAGGCACACTCATCCCACAAAGGAGAGAGGTGTATACCAGACAGTGAACAGACTGGAGGCAGGTGTGAGCTATGGAACATCTTATTTCCTGACTCACAAGTCCATGTAAAGTGAAGTGAAGTGAAAGTCGCTCACTCGTGTCCAACTCTTTGCGACCCCATGGATGGAATTCTCTAGGCCAGAATACTGGAGTGGGTAGCCTATCCCTTCTCCAGCAGATCTTCCCGACCCAGGAATTGAACTGGGGTCTCCTGCATTGCAGATGGATTCCTTACCAATTGAGCTATCAGGGAAGCCTCAAGCCTGTGTAATAATCTGCAAGTCCATGTAAGCAGATTATAGAGTACAAGTGAGGAAATGCTAGACGAGCAGGGTAGGGCAGCAGTGTGCTTGTGAACCAGGCTGCAAACAACTGCATGTCACATGGCAAAGAGCATGCTTGTAAGGAAGGCATAATCCAATTAATCTACCACATTAGCCAAGTCGTTGAGGCTGAAACTGAACCAGACTGACTTAAGAACTCTGGCTTTCGAACGAATGTGAAATGTCTGCTTGAGGAGTAAATTGCTGTGATGTGAATCGAGTTGGCTATTAGTATCTTCCTCTCTTTTCTGATTTGTTTCTCCCTCTATGATTGCCCTTTCTTTTTCATCTCTAGGTGTCTAAACTTCTCAGATTGTGTTCCCTCTCTCTCTGGAGACTCTTTTACAGGGCTCTGCTGACTCACATATCCCCACCTAGCCTATCTTGTTAGTGAACTGAAGATGAAACTGGTCTGGACTGAGGTTTTATTTTATTTTATTTTTTTTTGTACTAAGGTTTTAATAACTTATGGAGGGAGGAATGTGTAAAATATTTCTACAGGTTTGGTATTGGTAACTCAAAATTATAATTGATGGCTTCAAGGAATAAATATTTAATGATGTGCTAGCAGGGATATATATATATATATGTGTGTGTATGTTTATATACACACACATATATATATATATAGCAAGTATATGTGTGTAGCTATATTTATCAGGTATATGTATATGTGTGTGTGGTTGAATGAATAAACAGATAGATAGACAGATATCTGAGGTGCATAACTAAGCATTGCACAAGAGAAAACTGTACCCGTAAGTATTGTCAACTCTGACTGTATAAACTGTAGTATCCTATGAGGCCTAATGGCCAAAGTGGAAAATAGGTAAAATTTGGTTAACTAACTTGAAGCATTCGGAAGGAAGAAAATTCTGTGTTCTGATTACTAAGACTCTAGTGATAAGAACGTATTAGGAGCTAAAGTAGAAATGGCAAGGGAGCCTCTTCATAAGGCCCTCTTGTGGGTACTTTGATTCCTTCATCAGTTTATGTAGAGCTGCGTACTCTACTTAAAATCAGTCAATAATTTACAGAGCTTAAAACATCATCATGGAGGTCGAAGTAATAAAAAATGTATCACAGAATTTAATTGAATGTAGCCACATCGTCTAAACTATGGTTAATTTTATTATCTGTTTGGCTTTTTTAAAGAATCATCTGCAGTATGTATTCCTTGCCCTTAAGAGTGGCCCATCTATATCCTCTCAAAATCTGAAGAATTATGTTTAGGAACTCTGATTATGGGTTAATGGTATTCGCAAAACTTAGGTGTTAACCTTATGCCACACATTATCATGGGTTGCAATCATGGTGGACATGCAGCACTTCAGAGCTAGAAAGAGTCCTGTTGTTCAGTTACTAAGTCATGTCCAACTCTTGCAACCCCATGAATTGCAGCACTCCTAGCTTCCCTGTCCTTCACTATCTCCTGGAGCTGGCTCAGACTCTTGTCCATTGAGTCAGTAATGCCATCCAACCATCTCATCCTCTCTTGCCCCCTTCTCCTCCTGTCCTCAGTCTTCCCCAGCATTTGGGTTTCTTTCTGTGAGTCAGCTCTTTGCACCAGGTGGCCAAAGTATTGGAGCTTCAGCTTCAGCATCAGTCCTTCCAATGAATATTCAGGGTTGATTTCCTTTAAGATTGACTGCTTTGATCTCCTTGCAGTCTAAGGGACTCTCAGAAGTCTTCTCCTGCACCACAGTTCAAAAGCATCAATTCTTTGATGCTAGGCCTTCTTTATGGTTCAACTCTCACGTCCATACATGATACTCTGGACCTTTGTTGGCAAAGTGATGTCCCTGTTTTTTAATACTTTGTCTAGGTTTGTCATAGTTTTTCTTCCAAGGAGCAAGTGTCTTTTAATTTCATGGCTGCAGTCACCATCCATCATGATTTTGGAGCCCAAGAAAATAAAATCTGTCACTGTTTCCACTCCGTCCGCCCCCCCCCCCACACCTATTTGCCATGAAGTAATGGAACCAGATGCCATGATCTTAGTTTTTTGGATGTTGTATTTTAAGTCATCTTTCTCCCTCTCCCCTTTCACTCTCATCAAGAGAGCTCTTTAGTTCCTCTTCACTTTCTGCCATTAGAGTGGTATCATCTGCTTTTCATTTTTTTAGGCAAAGGAAGTGAGACCTAGGAGTACTAATTCACTCACCTAAATGACACAGCTGAATTGTAACAGAACTGGGAGGGAAAAATGTAGTCTTCTGATCTCTAGTCCAATACTCCATTCACCATACTATTTGCCTGGCATAATCTCCTTGCAATACTATTCAGGCTTACTAAATTAAATCACTCCTCATTTTTTATACTACTGGATTCTGGAAGACTTAACTTTATCGTAAATGCTGCACGGGAGACAGATGGCTTAGAGACAGTCATTGTTTTAGAAGCCTTGGTCTGCAAAGTGACTTTGATATATAGACAGTTTAGTCATTATCTTATTATTACACTAGTGCTGTATTTATTTTTATTGTTAAAAAACACCCTTAGAAAATGGAGATATTAAAGTCTTGAAAAATGGTTAATGGACATGTCTAATTACTATATTTCATAAGATTTTTAAAATACAGAAATTTAGTAGACATATTTTGTATTGTGAATATATATTTTAACTGATGGACTATAACAGCTCAAATAGAATCATTTACAGCTTGTTAAGTAAATAAAAGTGCCTCCATAAAGATTCACATGACACCTAGCTTTTATTTCAGGTAGCTAATTTCCTTTTAAAAAATTGCCTAAATTTTGATTTACATGAGAGACTATTAGAACACCTCAGCAGTTTAAAAAGTAGCTTAAATGACCACAGATTTAAAATATAATATCACATGGTGAATATTAACTTTTAATGGTCTCTGATAAAAAGTTATTTAACTGTCTCTTACTTTCTGTGTTATATTAAAAGTGTTATATTTCTGAATATTATTTACAACATATTTACTTGTTACTTTAACATCATATTTTCAAATCAAGATCTCACCAGAATTTTTGCGAGTTTGTTTTTAAGCTCTTAAGTGACTTAAAATCAAATTTTATTGTATTTCACGGAAAAGATTATTTTCTAGCACTGCATGCAGTATAGCAAATGACCTCAGTAACAGAAAAACAATTATTTTCATTTACACAAAAGTAATTCTGTTTACTTGATGGAGGGTTTGTCTTTCAAGGGGTGCAAATCTTCGAAGAAATCTCTTCTTTTTTTCCATTAAAAAAATCTTAATTGGAGGATAATTGCTTTACAATATCGTGTTGGTTTTTGCCATACCACAGCATGAATCAGGCATAAATATATATGTGTCCCCTCCCTCTTGACCCTCCTCCGACTGTCACCCCATCCCACCCCTCTTGGTTGTCACAGAGCACCGGATAGAGGTGCAGGCCTAGGGACAGGCTTGTGGACACAGCAGGGGAACGAGAGGGTGGGGCAAATTGAGAAAGTAGTCTTGAAGCATATGCATTACCATATGTAAGAGAGATAGCCAGTGGGATTTGCTGTATGATACAGAAACCTCTTCTTAATGTTGTTTCCCATGCTTAGGAGGTATTATTTCTTTAGTGTTTCAAATCAGAATCTCAGGTACACAAAAAGTGAGACTTTGGTTTGAAATACCAAAGACATACTCAATACCCCATTTCAAGGTTATTTGGTCAAAAAATGTATATTAGAAATAAAAAACACTTTCAGGCAACATGGTGGAAAATAGACATAAGAAAAAGTAAGACAAGAAAAAGTAGAAGAGGTGCCCCTTTGTAGAGTTTAAAATCCACTGAATGTATTAAGGGGAGGTGAGCAGTTAAAGACCTTTCCTAAAGGATAACCTTCCTCATGTGTAAGGTGTTAGGTCAATGGACTCATAAGAACAGAAAAGGAAATTTCAAGTACAGAATATGGATTTGAGTAAGATGTATCTAACAGGAGCGGTTGATCCATTTGGCACAGTTACCTTTCTCTAGTCTAAAGCATCAAGAAGGAGATTTTCTCAGAGAGTAGCTGAGCTTCCTTGGTCTGATTCTGCACATATACCGTTTTCTTAAACCAGAACCTGAAGTATAAAGATGTAACAAGAAACTTGTGAAGGCTTGCCTGCCAATACTCTTTGATCATAATAAATAGTACGATTGCTCTGAGTTTTATTATGAAGAGAATCAGCCCCACCATCTCCTGCTCTTCCGTTGTCCCTCTTACCCCCAGGTCTGGCAGAGTCAGTTAGCAGATGGCATTGCAGGCTTTACAGCAGCAAAATCGATCAGGTAATAATGCTGCCAATTCAGATGCAGGGCTAAAAAAAAAAAAATCACCAAAGATGGTTCTAGCAGCAGGAAAAGCGCAGGAATCTATACCTCCAGCCTCTGATGTAATGAGATGCCTCTGTTCTGGTTCTGAACTGATCTAGTCACCCATTAGGGTTGTGCAAGTGAAATCTCATCAGCGCTTCTAAGCAGGGTCAGCATATGACCTTGGGAGTTCTTTTCTTTCAGCAAGGATAAGCTAAATCCTCTCCTTCATAAAGCCATTTGAGTGGCCATTTTAGGTGGGTTTTTTTTTTTTTTTTTCTTTTTAACTTCCAGCAGAAAAAGAGATGATTTCCGTCAGCTGTAGGCTTGCAGTGGAGAATCAAGAAATCAAAAGAACGGAGATCAAAGAAAATTGCTGAACTAGGTGTTAGATGCAGCCATTGATTTTTCTCCAGTTGTAGTTTTAAAAAAAATCCACAAAAATGGTAACGCATACAACAGTTGAATTTCTAATATGTTTCTGAAGCCAGAGATTGCTTCCTTCACGCTTTCACATGTAGAAGCGGTTTTGTATAACATGACATAATAAAGCAGATCCTTAGCATTCATGCTATTTTGTTGTCAAAACCTTAAGAGAATCTACCAAAGAGATGTTTTGTTATTAAAACCTCTGCAATATAAATGTGTTTTTTAATGGAGACACTTAGGACTTGACTTATTATTTCAGCAACATTTATTTACTGGGAATCTGGAAAATTCTGACATACAATTGATTGCTATTTTTCTCCTATCTATAAATGCCATAAGGTAATACCTATCTGCTTTACTGGTAAGACTTCATTTATGTTAAGGGTTAACTACTGTTTACTGTTGTTACTTAAGACTTAAATGTATAGCTTCAACAAAATATTAATTATGTTTTTAAGTCATGAGTGTGTGGGTTTCTTAAGTTTGATTTCCAACAATTTCTGGGTAGCAGTAATGTTTTAAAATATGTCACAAACTGTTTTCATGTTGCATTCCCATATCTTGATATATGATTTCCAAATGCTTATAATAGAACAGTCGTCATTAAAATAGGGTGGTGACATTATTATTAAAGGTAAAGACAAATAGTTCATTTCATTGGCATTTTATATGTTGGTATGCTATTTTCTATAGGGTGCAAGGATTGACTTGTTTTTCTTTGTACTGTATTGTTCAATTAAATAAGTCAGGCTGATAACTTAAACACACAAATATTCATAGTTATGAATTTTCTAAGCAGTCTAATCTCCCAATTATATAGCATATATTATAGAGGGCTTCCCAGGTGACTTAGTGGTAAAGAATCCGCCTGCCAATGCAGGAGAAGCAGGTTCGATCCCTGGATCAGGAAGATCCCCTGGAGGAGGAAAGGGCAACCCACTCCAGTATTCTTGCCTGGAAAATCCCATGGACAGAGGAGCCTGGTGGGCTACAGTCCAGAGGGTTGCAGAGAGTCAGACACGACTGAACGACTGAGCACACACACACACATATAGCATAATGAAATAAACATTATTGTTAGAGTTGGTTTCTGTAATTTGCCAGTGGATGGAAGAGGCAAAAATGCCTGCTTGTACTGACTTTTTGATTCAATAACTTGATTAAAGTTTTCTACAAAGTTTTAGTGTTTAGCCCAATTCCTGATGTCCCGGCAAGTTTTTGATGTGGAACAAATGAGGTTCAATCACAACTTGGAAAATAATTTAATATTTATGTATTATCATATAGATTATTTAAATTGCCGTTTCCACCCCATTTCATATTATGATTCTTGGTCCACTTCTCTGTTTATGGGTTTAGACTCTGTTGGAGTTTTCAAGTCTATGTTTATTGTTCTCTCCTTTTTGTATCATAGACAGGATCACGAGACCACTCAAATCTCTCCATTCCTTCGAGAGCTGCTCTTCCTGCTGACACAACTGATGTTGGGGATTTTTTGCCGTTGAAAGCTGAACTTGACACAACTTACACTTTCTTAAAGGAAACACTTATAAATTCTGTGCCCCTGGCATCATCATCTAACTCGTCTCCAGTGACAATGTCTGCTACTGCCAAGCGACCAGCTCAGATTGGATTATGACTTTATGAAATAAAAAGCATGCAGGAAGAGTTAACAAAACAATTAAAGTTGTTTTGATGGGGGATTTTCTTATCAGTTGAATTTTGTTTCAGCTCAAGTGGCCGTGGGTTTTTAAAAATTGTGTGGTATCTTGATGTGTTCAGGTATCTATGTCTCCTCGAATAATGAAATAACCAACTTTTTTTCCCCTCTAAGTTTTATTTATTATCACAGTTACTCATTTTTATGTAACATATTTTTAAATGTTAAAGAATGACACATTTTAGGTAATTTCCTTCAGACTTAAAAAAATCAATAAGCCATTTTAGTCTCTATCTATCAAAGTTGTTTCATACTTGTCTATTTTAAAGCAGGACTGCAATACTTTAATAGGATTGAGAGAGCTATTTGAAATGTATGCCAATGATTCCTGTCATTTCATGGCAGCCCTGCCATGGTTCACTGAGCCCCCTCTTCTCTCTTGTCAGCTCAACTGAAGACAAGCATTTAGTTGCAAACTTTAAGCAGGTTGTGCAAAACAGAAATGATGTGACTGCTTCTCCTCCTGCACAATAATGTCACTCCTGGTCAATGTGAGAAGGTCAGGTTGCTCCTTGTAAAGCTACATGATACCACTTGCCCATTTGAACAAGTTAACTGCTGCATCTGGTCCCTGCAGGCATTGAAAACGCCTCCTTTTTAGCAAGCCTGCTTTTGATAAGAAAGTCGAGCACTTGTGCTGGGAAGATGTCTGTGGTGCGTTTAGGCACTTTTTAAGGACAGTTCCCACACCAGTACAGCAGGTAACGTATTTAGTATAAGCTGAAAAACTTCAAGGTAATGGCTGTTTTGACCTTCAAAATAGACTCCTTTTTTGTTTGTGTGGTTGGTAGGACCCAAGAGTGACGCCCATCTTTGATGCTGACAGAATTTAAAACAAGGCCATTGCCCTGCATTTTCTGCCTTGTAGCACACAAAAGTAAAATTGTATGTCAGGCCGAGATGTCGGGGAGCTGACAAGATGCCCCAGTGACATTTCAGCTAGAAAGAGCAAGTGTCTTGCAACCAAGTGGTCAAATATCAAATAATAGGTCAAGCAAGAAGGAGCTGAGTTCTAACCACAAAGAGGTTTCTGGGAACTTACTTGACAAGCTTTTGGGTGCTTTGTGGCTTGACAAAGTGATGTTCTGTTGGGTATCGCTAGACAGACTGTTCTTTATCGCCTTCAGAAGATCAGACATTGACATTGATTAAACTCTTTAACCCTTAAAGGTTAAATCCTTGCAGTTTGCATCATAGTAAGTGAAGAACAAAAGGCTATTTGTAATACGTTATTTGTTTTTGTTTTAATCATTTAACTCCCCAGTGATATTAACTTCTGATGTGAGCTGTACTTTCTGACGAGTTTTGATACAAAAATCCATATTTTATATTATGTTTCATTATGGAGTTTCATTATAGATACATTAGAAAATAACAGTATGTATTATGGAATCTATATTGTCTTAACTTTACAGTGACATTTGATTCAAATATACCCAATTTTTAAGAATTTATTAATTGGCCTTGGTAAATAAAATTGGTGTACTATTTACGTATTAGCCAAATCAACCAAGTGATTTACTCCATCTGAGATAACACAGCACTATGGCTGTCATGCTGTGTATTCTCATAGTGCTGGGCCGATATAATAAGCTTAATATAAATCTTTAGAAAGCTATTTCTATGAAGTAAAATTACATCTTTAACCAAATTTCTCTTAATTCTTTCCTTGGAGTTCTTTTTATTAACCATTCTGGGTTTTTAATATTAAAGAACATTCCCTGTTTAATGTAATATAACATGTATGAAATTCAACTTGCAAATTTATTAAAACACAGAAAATGCTGTTGTTTCTATACAGATCATAGAATAATTTCTGCATGTTTCAAAGTACTTTCTTTTGCCGTTCCATATAGTAATTAAGATATTGGCAATATAGGTATAAAATATGATTCATATGACATCATTGAGCTTCCAATTCTCACATTGTAGAAAAACAATGTCACCTTACATCACATATATGTCTTGTGTGTGTATGTTTGTGTTAAATCTGTTTCCATATCCTAGTAATTAAAGGGGAAGGAGCACCTTTGTAAATTTTGCCTTGGACAGACCTTGGTCTTCTTGCCTTAATTTTACAGTCTGTTAATGGGATAACACCAGAAATAAATGTATATGTCTGTCCATCTATGTGAGTATCTGATTTTATAGATAAACTTTATATAATTCATTCTGAACCATAAATTCAAAAAGATTATTAAATCAAATCAAAGCATGTCACATTTATATCCAACTAGATGCTAAAGGCCATAGAGACTGAAGGATGAGCCTTCTGAGCAATCATTAGTATTCACTACCAAATATAGTAATTTTTATACCATATGCTTTTTTCCCCAGAAGTCAGACCCAGCAGGAGGAGAAGATTTAATGACATATCCTATGGAGATCTGAGAAACTCTAGACTGCTTCCGAGCACCTCAGTGACCAATCGCTGCATATTTGAGATCTGTGTTGTGTTGACGAGGATGGTTGCTCTATCAGCTTCTTTACTTCCTTAAGAATGATGTATAAAATAGACTTTTCTCAGGAGGACAACTTCAAATATTTTTGAAAGGGAAGAGAATTTTACTTTACCCTTTAGTATGTAGATTTTCTTACCTTCTGTGATCTAGAAAAATACTGTATCATCCATCACTATCAAAGGGATTCTTAAAGTTATTGTTTTGGCACCTAAATCAATGCTTACTTATTGAGATTTTTTGCCAGAATGTTTAACATAAACATTTTAGACTGATGTAATATGAATGCAAAGAGGTGTACGAAATTGAGAGAATTGCCAGAAAGTGAAATTTGCTCAGTCGTGTCCGACTCTTTGCGACCCCATGGACTGTAGTCCATGGAATTCTCCAGGCCAGAATACTGGAGTAGGTAGCCTTTCCCTTCTCCAGGGGATCTTCCCAACCCAGGAATTGAACTGGGGTCTCCTGCATTGCAGGCGGATTCTTTACCAACTCAGTTATCAGGGAAGCCAATTCAGATAACTGCCAATTCAGTGATGATTTAAAGACAAAGGTAAATAGCCTCTTAAATAGTAGAATGATAACTTTACCAAATGTCTAACTTTACTAAACTTGGCAACACTATTTATTTCACGTTTATAACATCTGTTATCAAGTGCTCAATGAGAGCATTACTATTTTCATGTTACTTTATTTACCAGTTAGAGGTGACTTCCCTGGCAATCCAGTAGTTAAGATCCTGCACTTCCACTGCAGGAGGTGTGAGTTTGATCCTTGGTTAGGGAGCTAAGATACCCGCCCCCAAAAAAAGTATATTTACAAGTTATATCTGAATTCATTCTATAGACAATACTGAACAATGGTAAGTTGATCTTACTTTACTATGCACTTTTTATACACTAGTTTTTTAATATAAAAAATGGAAAGTAACATATTTGTTGAGCAACTATTCTATGCCAGCTATTATAGCAAAACTCTAATGTTCTGGGTATTTCCATTACCATCTTATAGATGAATAACTTAGCATCTAAAATGTTAAGCATTTGACTACATAAGATCACACAGAACCTAGTAATTACTAAGTCCAGAGCTATAACTCCAAAGCCCACGTTACTTCTACTTTGCCAGGCCTGACTTCAAGAAATAATTAGCAGTTTTTAAAAAGGGCAAAATTTTAAAAAAAATTTCATGACTAGTTAGGAATAATTTTCAGAAGTGTGTTTTGGTATGAAATCTAGATCATTTATCCATTGATTGGATAAAACACACCCCTCCCTCTGTATGACTAGTAATGTGAAGAATAGTAACCTTTATCCTTACCTTTCAAAGGACCCAGCACCATTTATTTTGTTTTCTAGTGTCTCTAACTTGGGCTCAGAGACTGCACAAATGCTCTTAGGACAGACCCTCAGTTGAAAGCTATTGATGGTAAGCCAGCCTGACCAAGCTATAACTTTCCAGTGGAAAATAATAGCATATGCTGAGTAAAGCTGATCAAGAAAGCATTAACTTGTATATCTCCTAGGATGGAGATGGAGATTTTAAAAGATGTTTTTTGAACTGATGTCATAGACTGAATAATGACCCCAAAGATATCCCTGTCTAATCCCTAGAACCGTAACTTACATGGTAACAGGGACTTTGTGGGTGTGATTAAGTTAAGGATCTTGAGATGGGGAGATAATCTTGGATAAGCTGGTAATGCAGTCACAAATATCTTTGTGGGAGAGGGAGCCAGAAGCTGATTTGACTACAGAGAGGAAAAGGTGATGTGATAATGGAAGCAGAGATTCAGGGGATGCCCTTTTAAGGTGAAGGATGCGGCTGTGGGCTGAGGATACAGGTGCTGCTAGAAGCTAACACAGGCCAAGAAACAGACTCACCTGCCAAGGATCTAGAAAGGTAAGAGAATAAACCTGTGTTGTTTAATGCCACAGTTGTAGCCCACCAGGCTCTTCTGTCCATAGAATTCTCCAGGCAAGAATACTGGAGTGGGCAGCCATTCCCTTCTCCAGGGGATCTTGCTGACCCAGAAATCAAGCCTGGGTCTTATGCATTGCAGGAGGACTCTTTATCGTCTGAGCCATTAGGGAAGCCTTTTCAGCCACAAGTTTGTAGTAATTTGTTACAGCAGCCATGGGAAACTAAAACAACCAGTAAACTTTAATGTTTTTTGAAAAGATTCATGCATTGATCTTTTAATATTTTCTAACGAAAATAATTTCTTCTTTTAAATTATTCTGATCAGTTGCTTTCATAATTGAAATTCACATATTTTTAGGTTTCCATTTTATATTCCTGGCTTCTGAATACAATAAACAGTGATTGTCTAGCTGGGACATTTAGTCACTTTTCTATTGCCATCATTTTTGATAGTTTTTAAATTAACTTGTGACTTCAGTATGTATTTTAATGTTCATAGCTTTAAAAAGGTATCATGCTTTAAAAGGTATGAGGGTCTATTGTTTTAATTTGGTTCCCTTTTTGTTGACATATTTCTATAGCTTTTTTACAAAAGAAATTCAAACTTGAAAAACTTTATGTTAATCATAGCTTAAAATGATGATTCAGAATTTACAAATCATATCTTAAATGCACCAGAGCATTTTATCTTTACCGTTTACCCATGAGTTCAACGTATGTCCCTAGTCATTTATCCATTTTTTAAATTACAATTGAAGTGAAAAAAATTTTAATAATTTCCACACAATGAAATCTTCAAAAAATTTTATTGTATAATATTTGAATATATTTTGTCTTCACTTTGCTGAAATCAAGTAGTTTAAAAAAATGGTATCATTCAGTGAGAACAACTTGAAATGATTATGTTCAATATAATGCAACCTAAACTACTGAAAGCTTAAACCTAGAGTGTTAAATATTTCAAATACAGCAAAAGCAAGCAAACAAACAGAACCACCTCTGGTTTTGTAAGGAACACATCCATCCCTCCTGGTTAAGTGAGACATAAATATGTACATTTTACATATTGGTGGAAGAGCTCCATCTTTTCTCAAGAACCTTGGTAGTTGTATAACGTCTCTTTTCTGGCCATGGAATGTGTTGATTGGCACACCCAGGGTATCAGATGTCCTATGAGTTCATACCTTGGGTGCTTTCATATTTTCTCTGAACTATTCCCTGCATGAGCCTTTCCGGTTTGTTTGTTTTAAATCAAACTGACTCACAAACAAGTCTTTCAAACTGTGTCTTCTGTGCAAATTAAATTTCCATCGACATCTCAGATGGAAAATTTGTTCTTAATCTTTGCAGTAGTGAGATCTAATTGATATTGCATGCTGTCAGTGGTAAAATATCTGGATACAGTGCTAGAAGGAGATAAAACAGAGTTCTGCTCTTTCCTCTAAATCACCTTGTGTGTGGGTTTGTTAGACGGTCAGACATAGGTTTTCAAAGCACTGACCTTAATGCTAGTCATGCAGCAGAAGCGCCACATAGGTTTTGAAAACTACTGGGTTAATGTTATCTGAAAACAGGTTTTATTTTTGTGGTTTAATTGAGTCATGGTTCATTGTCTTTTATTGCATGTTAATGCCAATGAAGTGCTGATTGTTGACAGAGTCCTCCCAGCGAAGCGGCTCCAGAAATGTTGAGCTGCTCTAGGAAACTATGTAAAATAAAAAGTCTTATTTAGATCTGTAGAAGACTCCGCTGACAGGTTAAGAGCTATCAGATATTCATAAATATTCACTAATAACAAGAATATAAGGGGAGCTACCTGTTCTCAACAGATTCCTTCTGTTTGGGGGTATTTATATAAGGGGGAAATCTTAAATGTAATCCAGAGTAAATGGAATCATACTCAATGCCTAATAGAAAGCACCATGTAAAAATAAATATGGAATATATACTAAGATAGTGAATTTTTGCCTTTTTTCTTCCAGCAATGGGCAAAATGTATTTTTTTCTTTCATTTTTCTAAGCTCACCTCTGAACTGAAAGTGAGATGCTGTCCCAATAAAACTGCATGGAAAACTATAGCACCTGAACACTCCAACTCATTGTGAGTCCTTTCATGGTTCCAGAAGCACATCTTGTAGTCACACTTAAGTTTTCTTCTGGACTGGAGAGAAATAATTCCTAAGCATATATTGTGAAGACTAGAGAGAGATTCCTATGAAGCAGAATTCACATTCACAGTCAGAATTAAAGTCGTGCTTTCTGATAATTAATGGTGGTGACCATCCATAACATCATCTATAGGAAATGACAACCCACTCCAGTATTCTTGCTGGGACAAACCCAGCAAGCGTTTGTGGACAGAGGAGCCTGGCAGGCTACAGACCATGGGATCGAAAAGAGTCGGACACGGCTGAGCAGACACGCACCACACTACACCAGTCTCTTCAATAAATGAGAAAAATGGACAGTTACATAGAAGAATGAAACTGGACCTCTATCTTACACCATATACAAAAACAAATTAAAAAGGGGTTAGACTTGAATGTAAGGCCTGAAGCCATGAAACTCCTAGAGGAAGACAGAGGCAGGATATACTCTTTGATATCGGTATTAGCAATATTTTCTGGTCCTGTCTGCTCATACAAGGGTAACAAAAGCAAAAATAGACAAATGGGACTGTATCAAAGTAAAAGTTTTTTTGCATAGTGAAGAAAACTGTCAACAAACAAAAAGCCAATGTACTGAAAGAAGATATTTACAAATTATGTATCTAAGAAAGGTTATATTCAGTATGTAAAACTTATACAACTTATTATCATAAAAACAAAATAACGATTAAAAATGGGCATAGGAGCTAAATGGACATTTTCCAGAGAAGACATAAAGACACATGAAAAGATGCTCAGAATCACCTATCATCAGGGAAAAGCAAATTGTCTTATTTATTATTGAGTCATAAGAGTTTTGGATACAAGTTCCTTCTATATGTTTTGCAAATATTTTCTCTCATTTTTGTGGGTTGTCTTTTTACTTATTTAACAGTTCCCTGCCTCTTGAGAAATCTGTATGCAGGTCAGGAAGAACAGTTAGAACTGGACATAGAACAACAGACTGGTTCCAAATAGGAAAAGGAGTACGTCAAGGCTGTATATTGTCACCCTGCTTATTTAACTTATATGTAGAGTATATCATAAGAAACACTGGGCTGGATGAAGCACAAGCTAGACTCAAGATTGCTGGGAGAACTATCAATAACCTCAGATATGCAGATTACACCACCCTTATGGCAGAAAGTGAAGAAGAACTAAAGAGCCTCTTGATGAAACTGAAAGAGGAGAGTGAAAAAGTTGGCTTAAAGCTCAACATTCAGAAAACTAAGATCGTGGAATCCGGCCCCATCACTTCATGGCAGATAGATGGGAAAACAATGGAAACAGTGGCTGACTTAATTTTGGGGGGCTCCAAAATCACTGCAGATGGTGCCCGCAGCCATGAAATTAAAAGACGCTTACTCCTTGGAAGGAAAATTATGGCCAACTAGAGAGCGTATTAAAGAGCAGAGACATCACTTTGCCAACAAAGGTCCATCTAGTCAAGGCTATGGTTTTTCCAGTAGTCATGTATGGATGTGAGAGTTGGACTATAAAGAAAGCTGAGCATCGAAGAATTGATGCTTTTGAACTGTGGTGTTGGAGAAGACTCTTGCGAGTCCCTTGGACTGCAAGGAGATCCAACCAGTCTATCCTAAAGGAGATCAGTCCTGATTGTTCATTGGAGGGACTGGTCTTGAAGCTGAAACTCCAATACTTTGGCCACCTGATGTGAAGAGCTGATTCATTGGAAAAAGACCTGATGCTGTGAGAAGGGGGATGATAGAGGATGAGATAGTTGGATGGCATCACCGACTCAATGGACATGAGTTTGTGTGAACTCCGGGAGTTGGTGATAGACAGGGAGGCCTGGTGTGCTGTGGTCCATGGGGTTGCAAAGAGTTGGACATGACTGAGCAACTTAACTGAATTGAACTGAAGCAAGAAGTTTTAATTTGGATTTAGTTTTTTGTTTTTGCTTTTACATGCTTTTGATATGATATCTGAAATCAGTGCCTAATCCAGTTCACAAAGATTTGTTCTACAGTTTCTTGAGTTAATTTCCGTATATAGTATGAGGTATTTATTTTATTTTTCAAGGAAATTCAGTTGTCCCATCACCCCTTGTTAAAAGACTACTCTTTTTCCATTAAGTTGTCTTGGCACACTTCATAAGTCATTTTCCTCTATAGATCTAAGGGCCTTTTTCTAGAATCTCTATTCTTTCTATTGATCTATGTTATGTCTATTCTTAGCCAGAACCACACTGTCTTGATTACCATAGCTTTGAAGTTAATTTTTGAAATTGAAACATGTGAGTCCTCCAACTTTTTTTTTTAAAGGTTGTTTTGGTCCTTTATGCTTTGTATTTCTATTTGAATTTTAGGATCAGCTTTTTGCCAAATGATTTTTATGCATCTGTTGAGATGATCATGTGTTTTTGAGCTTTATTCTATTCATATCATCAGAGAAGGCAATGGCAACCCACTCCAGTGTTCTTGCCTGGAGAATCCCAGGGACGGGGAAGCCTGGCGGGCTGCTGTCTATGGGGTTGCACAGAGTCGGACACGACTGAAGTGACTTAGCAGCAGCAGCAACAGTTCTGCTATACAACTGGAGTGGGTTGCCATTTCCTTCTCCAATGCATGAAAGTGAAAAGTGAAAATGAAGTTGCTCAGTCGTGCCTGACTCTTAGCGACCCCATGGACTGCTCGCTGCTGCTGTTGATGCTAAGTCACTTCAGTCATGTCCGACTCTGCGACCCCATAGACGGTAGCGCATCAGGCTCCCCCATCCCTGGGATTCTCCAGGCAAGAACACTGGAGTGGGTTGCCATTTCCTATGTTCCATCATTTAAATTTCACGTATTAAACCGATCTTGTGTTCCTGGGATAAATGTCACTTGGTCATGATGTGGTATATAAACCTTTTTTTTTATGTTGCTGAATTCCATGTGCCAGGATTTGTTGAAGATCTTGCATCTCTGTTTATAAAAGATATTGGTCTGAAGGGTTTTTGTTTGTTTGGTATTAGGTTAAGACTGAGCTCAGAGAAAATGAATGGGAAATTCTCCCTCCTCTTCTATTTCTTGGCAGAGTTTGGGGAAGATTGATGTGATTTTTTTTCTCTATATGTTTAATAGAATTCACTACTGAAGATTTCTGGACCTGGTCTTTTCTTTGTAGGAAGTTTTCAAAAATATTTTAAAACTTTTAAAAAATTGTGGTTTTAAATATATGGTTGTGGTTTAGTTGCTAAGTCGTGTCTGACTCTTTTGCACCCCCATGGACTATACCCTGCCAGGCTTCTCTGTCCATGGGATTTCCCAGGGAAGAATACTGGAGTGGATAGGGATTCCCTTCTCCAGGGGATCTTCCTCACCCAGGGATTGAACCTGGGTCTCCTGCGTTGCAGGCAGATTCTTTAGCAATTGAGCCACCAGGGAGGATTCGCTCCACCCCCACCTTAAATATATATATAAAACATAAAATGTATTATTTTAATAATTTTTATTATTAATTCAATCTTTACTAAGACCAAGCTATAGCGTTTAGCAAAACTTTAATGAATACCTGGAAATAACTGAAGAGAATTTTATCATAGAAAAGAAAGTAGTAAAATGGAAATAGATGTTGTTCAGTCATTCAGTCATGTCCGACTCTGAGACCCACCAGACTGCAGCATGCCAGTCTTCCCTTTCCTTCGCTCTCTCCTGGAGCCAGCTCAAACTCATGTCCATTGAGTCAGTATAATGCAATCCAACTGTCTCATCCTCTGTCACCCACTTCTCCTCCTGCCCTCAATCTTTCCCAGCTTCAGGGTCTTTTCCAGGGAGTCAGCTCTTCAGATCAGGAGGCCAAAGTATTGGTGCTTCAGCTTCAGCATCAGTCCTTCCAATGAATATTCCGGGTTGATTTCCTTCAGGATTGACTGGTTTGATCTCCTTGCAGCCCAAGAAACTCTCAAAAGTTTTCTCCAACACCACATTTAAAAAAATCAGTTCTTTGATGTTCAGCCTTCTTTATGGTCCAACTCTCACATCTGTTCATGACCACTGGAAAAACCATGGCTTTGACTATACCCACCTTTATCAGCAAAGTGATGTCTTTGCCTTTTAATATGCTGTCTAGGTTTGTCATAGCTCTCCTTCCAAGGGGCAAGCATCTTTTAATTTCATGGCTGCAGTCACCGTCCACAGTGATTTTGGAGCCCGAGAAAATAAAGTCTTCACTGTTTCCATTGTTTTCCCTTTTATTTGTCATGAAATGATGGGATCAGATGACATGATCTTAGTTTTTTGAATGTTGAATTTTAAGCCAGCTTTTTCACGCTCCTCTTTTACCCTTATCAAGAGGCTCCTCAGTTCCTTTTCATTTTCTGCCATTAGGGTGGTGTCATCTGCATATCTGAGGTTATTGATATTTTTCCTGGTAATCTTAATTCCAGGTTGTTCTTCAACCAGCCCAGCATTTCGCAGGATGTACTCTGCATTTAAGTTAAATAAGCAGGGTAACAATATACAGCCTTGACATTCTCTTTTCCCAGTTTGGAAACAGTCTGTTGTTCTGATTCTAACTGTTGCTTCTTGACCTGCATACAGATATCTCAGGAGACAGGTAAGGTGGTCTGGTATTCCCATTTCTTAAGAATTTTCCAGTTTGTTGTGATCCATACAGTCAAAGGCTTTGTCAATGAAGCATAAGTACATGTTTTTCCGGAATTGTCTTGCCTTTTCTACGATCCAGCAAATGTTGGCAATTTGAGCTCTGGTTCCTCTGTCTTTTTTAAATCCAGTTTGTACATCTGGAAGTTCTCAGTTCACGTACTACAAAGCCTAGCTTGAAGAATTTTGAGTATTACCTTGCTAGCATGTGAAATGAGTGCAATTGTGCAGTAGTTTGAACATTTTTTGGCATTTTCCTTGTTTGGGATTGGAATGAAAGCTGACCTTTTCCAGTCCTGTGGCCACTGCTGAGTTTTCCAGATTTGCTGACATATTGAGCACAGCACTTTAACAGCATCATCTTTCAGTATTTGAAATAGTTCAGCAGGAATTCCATCACCTCCACCAATTTTGTAGTAAGGTTTCCTGTGCCTCACTTGACTTCATTCTCCAGGATGTCTGGCTCTAGGTTAGTGACCATATCATCATTGTTGTCCGGGTCACTAAGACTTTTTTTTTAATAGCTCGAAATTCTGCTACAGACTAAATTGTGCGCCTTCAAAGTTCATATGTTGAAACCATAAACCTCAGTGTGATATTTTGGAGATGAGGCCTTTGGGAGGTAATTAGAGTTAGATGAGGTCCTGAGGATGGGTCCCCTGTGATGGAATTGGTGGCTTTATAAGAAAAAGAGAGGGGGAGAAGAGAGAAAGTTCATTTTCTTTCTACAATGCAAGGACACAATGAGAAGATGACTGCAAGTCAGGAAGAGGATTCTCACTGAGAACTGAATTGACTGTACCTCGATCTTGGTCTTCTCAGCCTCTGGAACTGTAATAAGCTGCAGGCTGATTCTGTACCATCTGAGCCACCAGGGAAGCCCCAATATACTTTAAGCCACCCAATCTATTAGTATTAGTATTAGTAGTAGCCTGAGCTTAGACAGCATCTTAACTTTCAGTGAAAGTGTCTAGTTAACATGTCAATAAGTGGTCCTGACTTACATGTGATGAGGATGACAAACAGGTGGAAAGATCTTTCTGGCATGAACAAGATTTTAAGTTGCAGTTTCCTAAACAATGTTAAGTATTCTTTGTGGGTAACAATGCCCATTTTAAAGTAGGCCAGAACAACTGGAAGATTCTTAGTACTTCAGAAACAATGTCTTGCCTTTTCTTCTTTCTCTCCCCTTTCCCACCCCCCCCTCTTTTTGACTCTGCCTATCTCTTTTCCATCTACTCTCAGCATGACTTCCTAAAGGTACATTTTAAGTGGTTGGGGTTATTTGAAAAAGTGTCTGAAGTTGTCCTCCCTGCTAAAGGAATTGTACTATAAAGTAGAATAATTTGAAAGGGAGGAGTTTGTCTTTTTCATGCGCTATAAAAAGCTTTCAATTCTTTTAATAACTGAAAAGGCTTATGCTTCTGTTAGAGTCTCTAAGAACTTCTGATAAAGTTCATATTGTAGTTGTAGTGTATTGATTGATATTTCATGAACCAAGAGAATACAAACTTCTTTTTTGGAGCCTCAGCCTCTCTCCGACACATGTCCCCTCTCACGGATCCTACCGAATGGTGATGCACAAGTAATGCAAATTAAGGTGTTCTGTTTATAACTTAATGTAACAGAAGAGATTGGAGCACATGCATAGTCTTTCTGTACTTCTGAGAACTCTTATCTCCTTCAGCAGTAATGGAGCATGTATCATGTTTATGGCCCAGCCTAGCGGTATGAGAATTCAGAACAAAAGTCACTCAGCAGCTGTGTGACCTTAGGCACATCATCTAACCTCATGAACTTCAGATTCCTCTCTGGGAAAGGGAGATAATGACACCTATTTTGCTGGGCTTCAGTGAGCACTCTGTGAGAGAATACTGAACACAGAGCTAAATGACAGAGTAGTCACTGTCTCGGATAGGGTGATTTAATTACTCTATGAGGCATCAAAACCCACACAAAATTATTGGGAGGAAAACGGTAATTCATGGAACCCCAGGGCAAAGAATGCAGCCAGCCTCCAGAGGAAGCAGGGTTCTTCTTTCTCTTGTGTTCCTGGGGCTCCCTATCTTCTCATCACTGTTGCTCTCTGTACATCTCCTTCTCTCCTCTCTCTTGCTGACCACCTCTCTGAGCTCCATTTCCACATGGCCCGGGCCTGGTCATCGCAGCTCCACTTCATGTAATTTTCCACTTTAAGAGCCTAACAGAGCGTAGTGTGAGACTCTTGATTCTTTGTGGTCCACCTCCCTGTAGTCACCGGTGTCCAGAGAGTGGGCCCTCTGGGTTGTTACCTGCTCATCAGAGGCCACGGGAAGAGACAGGGAGATGTGGGAGATTCTGTGAGAAAGTGGGGTGGGGTGAGGAAGAAACTGGCTATCTCCAGAAAAGTCACCCAAGAAACCTGAACTTTCAGTCTCTCTGGTAGGTCACCTCCTCCCCATACATCCCACCTAAATCTGTCAAGTTTTGTCCTTCTTGTATCTTGCCTAACTGTGGACTTGTTCCTGCTTCTAGAAGCTCCTTTTTTCAGTTTCCATGTAAATACCTGATCTTTGTTATCCTCATGCTTTTTTGATAGATTCTTCTTTGGGGATTCCTCTTCCTCTTTCCCCATAAATACTGAGGAGTTTGTGAGCTTGTGTCATCGTGTCTGCTCTCTTTGCCCCAGATGTCTGTCCCTTGGTGAACTCAACCACAGAGTGCTTGGAACATAATACTTGGCTTTTCTTTAAGAAAGGATTTTATTACTGTTTTCTTCTTTTCCAGACTCTCTTCTTAATGCTTGAGACCTAGCAATATGCAATATTTTTAATATATTTTATGGAGTTTGTAGTGTGGATTATGTGATTAGTTTTGGGGTGCATATGAATCTGTGAAGTATGTAAAGCATACCTAGGAAAGCAGCAATGAGGACTTTAGCACCTTTTAAGGGATCCTCAGTTCTGCTCCCAAAGTCACACAGGCAGTTGTTCCTGGATAAACAGTCATGATGAATACTGTTTGGGAAATCTCTCTGGTGCTGGATACTTATGTAAGAACTTATAATAATCTGCTCATTCATATGGTTGTGACTGCTGGAGATGAATGCAGTCTATCATAACTGCTTCACTTATGTTTATTCACCCGTAGGTAGAAAGACAATAAATAAAATTGTGTGTGTGTGTGTGTGTGTGTGTGTTGGACTTTGGAGACTAGGCACTACTGTGACTCAGCTACACTCAGCTGTAACATAAGGAGGGAATTTGAAGTAGGGAAATCAGAAACTAATCTCAGAAACCATCTTCCTATACAGAACCATTGAGGCAACATAAATAGCATTTTTTCCAATTTGGGGCAGAATAGAAGAAACCAGGGGAATTTGTAGCCCTTGGTGTCAGAAGAGATGGCAGTATAGGCTCATACAAGCAAAACTGGATGGTATGGCTATGGAATAGTAGAGCCCAGGTGGGCAACAAGACAAGAAAGAAGGTAATGCCACTCGAGCCATGGTCCTGGGACAAAGATGAGCAACTACAGATCATTTGGGGCCCTGAGATTGTCTTGGTTAAAGGAAGTGTAGGCATCCAGGGCTCCAAAAGCATGCCACGATGGATGGAAGGAGAATACAGCCTCATGCCTGTCTAACCAGAGGGGATTTTTTAAATGATGATAACTTTGTGTCAGTAATAGTGTCACCATGGGTTGCATGTCAGTAAATATAATCATGCTGGAGAGCATTTGGCTTTATATATCACAGTCCTTAAATGATTTCATTACCTTTGATCCAGCTTCTAGGAAGCTTTGGGAAGGAAATAACCAGTGATATACACTAAGATTTCTCTGTGTGATATACATGACATGGTTATTTGTAAAAGCAAAATAAGGGATTGTCAGATAAATTCTGTATTCATACAACAGTCTATTCTGCAATGTTGAGAATCATGGTTTCCTAGAATACTGCATTGTTCTCATGCAAATTTCACAGGCACAGTTCTCAAGAGGTGATGTTTGAGCAAAAAGATGGGACATAAAACTGTATAGAAGCTGCTCTTTTCATAGACTTTTCCACTCACAGCCCTTTTATAGATGTGAACTAAGCTGCACAACAGGACAAAAGAGGCTGATTTTACCCAATAACAACAAATGTTGTTTAAAGACACTACACACAAGTGGATTTACATATGAGAGTCAAGCCTGTTTTTAAGTAGAATTACTTTTATGGGCAAAATGATTTTGTTTCTACACATACACATAATGGGGTTCCCTGGTGGCTCAGACGATAAAGAATCTGCCTTCCATGCAGGAGACCTGGGTTTGATCCCTGGGTCGGAAAGAGCCCTTGGAGAAGGGAATGGCTACCCACTCCAGTATTCTTGCCTGGAGAATCCCATGGACAGAGGAGCCTGGTGGGGTCATGACTGAGTAACTAACACTTCCGTATACAAAATGATTTTGTTTCTACAGATATACATAATGTAAATAGCTACATTAGTATATATTTGAGAGAAAATATACCAAAATACTACCAGAAGTAGAATTATGAATAATGTTTATTTTCTTCATAAGTGTTATTTTCTTCATCATACTTTTCTGTATTTCTCTATTTTCTACAATGAGCATGTATAATTTTATGTTTTGAATAAAACAAACTTGATAAAAATACTAAGGGAATTGTGTGTACAAAGAGCAGTATAATAAGCAAGGTTCTGTAAGGTGGCAAAGGGAAATAATCTTGCTTGAAATAATGTAATACACCAACTAAAAAGACTGTGTAATGCAGTATGTAAATTCATTTTCTTCCTTAGTTGAGTGAGACATAGATTCACAGGTGGAAGCACAGCTAACCATTTAGTAAGAGTACTCCTGCATTCCGTTAGTATTCTTTATTTAGTCAGCAAGACACCAGTGATAACATTGTTAACAGGGACAGTCCCTTCTCAGGATTTGTCCTGGCAGCCAGGTTCTGTGTAAAATACATTGTTCATATTGTCTCATAATGTCCAAAAATTTCTTTACAGGTGAGGTTATTTATTAATAGATCCACAGAGATTGTGATTTGCCCAAATTAGGCAGTGAAGGAATGGCAGATGGTCCTACTGTCCAACCTTTGATATAGTGGAAAATATAAACAATTTGGGAAGAAAGAAGTTATACTGTGATATATAGAATCATCAGCCACCAGAAGATGCTCATTTAAAACAAAACAAGGTGAGTCCTCTACTCCTTGGCAGACCCGTGTGGAGGCTGAAAGTACTTGATAGCATCCACCAAGAAGTGGCCAGACTACTTTTTGAGTTTTGTGTGTAGCTGTTGAGATAGACTGGTTAATCAACAGAGAATTTCAGGCCATTCTTTTTCTTCTGGTTATTGGCTAGTTGGGAACTCTGTACTTGGTTGAAAGATACCACAGAACCAAGTGATGAACAAGAAGGGATAGCTCTGAAGAGGAATGAAAGCAGAATTTTAAGAAACTGCTGATGTTTAGGAAATGAAAGGGGCTGATAATAGCAATTAATGATTGTGAAATCTGGGCCTCTGCTGTGAGTCTTAAAACCAGTTCTAAAACAGAAGAAGATTAAAATACATATTGATCTGCTGATGGGCCAAAGGTAAAGTTTAAAAGCAAAGCATTGACCAATATGTATTACATTAATTAAACCCTTCTCTGCGAAGTGAAGAAGCACAGGCTGATAACTAGTATCTGTGAATTCCTGAATTGATTCTGCATTGAGCACACTTCAAAGATGTGAGGCCATGTCTGTCTGCAATCACCTTCAGAAAGGCTGTCTTTGCAGCAGAGGGAGGCCCTGAGACACTCCATGTTCTTGTGTGCAACTGATCCCCCTACTTGCTTTACTAATGCAGCAGCTGTAATAGCAACAGGCTTTGAAGTGAAAGCTTTGCTGGAGTTATGTGCTCATTAAAAACTACCACGCTTCCATACAACCCAAGAACTCTAATGGGGAGGATTTCATGTTAAGAGGGTAACAAAAACCTAGATTGCCTCAATCCGTGCCCTCTTGCTTGCTTGCTTGGCACCCACTGAAGATGTGGACCATCTCTTTCAACTTTAGACAGAGCATTCTTTAAAAGTGATGAGGACCTTGGAGAACTGGCCTGTTGACTTACATTTAGGCCAGTGTTTCCATTTTGCTGTTTATCTCATTTGTTTTTTCACATATGGCTGATTAACACAGGTTCTGCAAGGATCCCAAGGGTCTGGGGAGCATAGTAATTAAGAAATACTATGGGAATTTAGAGTGTGGTAAAGATGATACTTTAAATCACTGGAGAAGGATGGATCATTTAATACATGGCATTAGAATTACTGGCTACCACTTGGGACAAAATAAAACTAGATCACTTATGCATAAGTAAATGCCAGAAAGTAAAAAAATTAAATATGTAAAATGAAAACTTTTGAATGTACTAGAAATATGCATAGATGATTTGTTTTTCATATTATTGGTATAGAAAAGGTCATTCTAGGCACAGCTCCAAACCTAAAATCTACAACAGAAAATACTCATAAATTTGACTGCAAACACATTTTAAATTTTAGAGAGAAAAACATACCATAAGCAATCTCAAAAAATAACAAACTAGAGAAAAATATTTGTAATGCATATCAGAAAATGAGCTGATTGTTTTTTTACATTTAAAGGACTCTTACAAATCAGTATGAAGAAGATAAACACTCTGATAAAAAATAGACAGACATAGAGTGTCAGTTTCCAGAAAATAAATACAAGGAGATTCATTCCAGTCAAATCCTAGAAATATAAGTTCATCAATAACATGACTTATTGACTAAATACGATAACAGCTGTTAAAAAGAGGGAAGTGAAGTTATATATATTGATATGGAGAGGTGTTCCTATGCCCAAAATAATAGTTTTAAGTTAAAAATACTCAGTAAGTTGCATAACAGTGTTTACTATAATCCCTGTTTGTATATAGAAATATATGTCAATCTGGAAGGATGTACAAGTTAATGGTTAACTCTGGGGATTAGGACTGGAATTTAAGAGGATAATTTTAGGTCTGTAGTGTTTGAATTCTACTTTATATTATTCTTAAAATAATTTTAGACATGAGTAAGCAAATATGAAGGCAAATTGTGGTAAAAGCTCAAACCAGGTAATGAACATGGAATGTAAGATCAGATCCACCATGCATTAATGAACAATCAACATGAATTAGTCCTGGATGGGTATAGGCTGAGGGTATTCCACTTGCCTCCAGGGTCTCCTGTTCTTTAACTCTCTGTGTCAATCTGGCAAACAGGCACTGAGTCAGAGTTGGGAGTACAAGAAGTCAATTGAGAGTAAAGCCCATGAAAGATGGAGAGGGAGCAGGACTGGGGCAGGAGCCCTCAGATTGTGGTGCTGCTTGACCACCTAGAGAAGGCCAAGAAGGGAAGAAGAATTAGGCAGGGAGAGACTCCAACCTTGTGCAGATCAGACAGCCAATATAGCGTGATTCTCTGGAGCAAACCAGAGATAGTCTCCACCTATCACAGGAGACAGGTTTTGGGCAGAGAGATGGCCAGACTCTTGGACTGCCACCATGCTCTGCAGTGGGCTTGGGGGCTGCCCAGAGGGGCATGGCCTCACCTCCTGCACTGTTGAAGATCCCAAATGTGCAGCAGCCAGAGCTGTTAGACGCCTTGCATCAGAACACAATTTTTTTTTTTTTAGTTGGAGGTTAATTGCTTTCCATTGTGGTGGTCTCTTGTTGTACATCAATGGGAATCAGTCATGACTATTTATATATATTTATATCCCTGCCCTTTTGAGCCTCCCTTCCCCTCCACCCCCATTCCACCCCTCTAGGTCATCACAGAGTGCCAGGCTCCCTGTGTTGTAGAGCAGCTTCCCACCAGCTATTGATGTTACCCATTACTGTGTATATATGTTAGTGTTACTTCTCAATTTGTCCCACGTTTTCCTTCGCCTGCTGTTGTACACAAGTCCGTTCTTACATCTGCTTCTCCATTTCTAAAAGGAGAGCAGCCCCACACCTCCTTAGCTGCCAGAGTCCAGATCCACTTCCTAAATGTTCAGGGAGTAGCTCTTACAAGTTGTCAGTCGGCTTCTCTTTGGGAGGGGGAATTAGAAGAGGGAGGTTAGAAGGACACACTGCAGCCCCTGTTGCTGCGTTTAGTGTCAGAGCTGTGAGTGATATTCACACTCCCCCTCCTCTATTGTCTCACCTCCGATCCCTCACCTTCAGCTCTCACCTCTGCTGGGCTCAATGACTTACTGGTGACATTACCCAAATCCTTGTTCCTCAGGGATCTGAGCCCCAGCTAATCATCCCTTTCTTAGGGCCTTTTCAGTTCACTGAGCTGGGCAAGGAAGTACCAGGATGGAGATGTTCTAGGCCGTGGGGCAGGATATTTTCTCGCTATGTGGAAGTCACATAGCACATACCCTGCCTCCCCCACAGTCCCCTTCATTGTGGAATCCAAAAAATGCACACACTTCCATATGTCTTCTGGCCAAGATCTATAAAACTCAAAAACTTTGTAAAGTTACAAACCCAAAGCCTTTCTCTCCAGATTATTGTCTATAAAATAACTGAAAAACAAAGAAATCAACTTTTCTGCTTGCAACAACCCTCCTTCAGGCAATGTGTGTCTTCTGAACTGCCTAAATGAGATATGTATCTGCGATAAGAAGATGTGGGTAAAAACAAATGGTTTAATACTTCTAAAGGTTTGAAGTGGAAAAGTTTTTTTTTTTTTAAATCATCTTTAATACTCTTCATTTTCCAATAAAGTTGAAGTCAGTTCATCAGGTAATTGAGTGGGGAAGGAACTCTGGAGATTTGAGGAGAGGAGAGAAGGCGTGAAATACTCATCTCAGAATGGGGAAGAATGTGTTTCAGATGGAGCCTGTCAGCTCAGCTATGTGATTTTCTCCATCGTTTGTTTGGGTGAAGGCATAGAGATTGTTGGGTTCATTCATTCTGGGTCAGTCCCTTTGCCTCAGACAAGGGGAGACAGGAAAGGAAGTTGAGGGTGCTTGAGAAAAGGTGCTTATATTTAGGGGCCATAGCATCTGGTCTGGATGAGGATTGATGAGCCTCCCCATCTTTATATATTTAACATCTCCTTGTCACCTAGCTCCTCTTAAGACTGCTTCAAGTCACCCCAGTCTTAGAAATGTCCTTTCTTGGCCCCATTCACATACCTTTCCAGCCTCCACTCTGTCTTTAGCCTCTCCTTCACAGCCACAGTTTTTCAAAAGGTTTGTACTGTGGTCTCCATTGCCTCATCTCTCATCACTCAGCCCACTCCAAACAGGGTTCCCTCTCAGTCATGAACCTATACAGTTTCATAAAACTAGAAGTCAGTGGCCTGACTTCTAGGCCACTAAGTCAAATGGATATCGAGGAACATTTTTTTAGTGTTACCTTATTTGCTCTCTCAGGAGGATTTGGCACTTTTGATCACTCCTTTTTGGAATACTTTTGTCCCCATGGCATCTGTGACATTCTATTTATTTACCCTCTTACCTCAGTGATTGCCCTCTCATTTTCTTCATTCTTGACTCACACTTTTCTACCTTACTTTTCCAGTTAGGATGAGTTTATATGTGCTTCACAGAAAACAAGCAAAATGGTGATTGCAGCCATGAAATTAAAAGACACTTACTCCTTGGAAGGAAAGTTATGACCAACCTAGATAGCATATTCAAAAGCAGAGACATTACTTTGCCAACAAAGGTTCGTCTAGTCAAGGCTATGGTTTTTCCAGTGGTCATGTATGGATGTGAGAGTTGGACTGTGAAGAAGGCTGAGCTCTGAAGAATTGATGCTTTTGAACTGTGGTGTTGGAGAAGACTCTTGAGAGTCCCTTGGACTGCAAGGAGATCCAACCAGTCCATTCTGAAGGAGATCAGCCCTGGGATTTCTTTGGAAGGAATGATGCTAAAGCTGAAATGCCAGTACTTTGGCCACCTCATGCGAAGAGTTGACTCATTGGAAGAGACTCTGATGCTGGGAGAGATTGGGGGCAGGAGGAGAAGGGGACGACAGAGGATGAGATGGCTGGGTGGCATCACTGACTCGATGGACGTGAGTTTGAGTGAACTCCAGGAGTTGGTGATGGACAGGGAGGCCTGGTGTGCTGCAGTCCATGGGCTCGCAAAGAGTCGGACACGACTGAGTGACTGAACTGAACTGAACTGAACTGACTGAAGATAGAAGAGTAATTCTCTTAGAAACAAGGAAGCCCAGTGGTAGGCCATAGAGGAATTCAGTGTCTGTCTTTCTGTTTCAGCATCCTAGCGTTCTCAAGGTCACCTTGTGGCCCAAGATGGCAGCCATCACATCCGTATGCCAGGAGACATCTAAAGGAAGGGAGAAAAGGCAAAATGTTGGGCCTTCTAGGTGAGTCATTAAAGAAGATTCTTGTAAGCCCCATTCAATTCTTATGTTCACATTCTGCTGACCTCCCAACTGTAACAGATGCTGGGAAACAGTGTCTTTTAAGTGAATTATCAGGTCCTTATTACTAAGGAAGAAGGGGAGGATAGGTACTGGGAAGCTTATCAGCAGTTAGATTTGGATATTCCTGAGGGTCTTATCCTGAAGCTCTGTCTTCCTCATCCTATATATACTCTTTTCAGACAAACTCATCCATGTCCATGGCTTTCAATATACCATGTTAACCCACTGATTACAAACCCATCTTTTTTCAGTTCTTCATGCTCCCTTTGAGCAAAGCTTTTTTGATAGACTGGGACATGGTTGTGTCCACAACCTAGTACAGAGCCAAGATTCAGAAAATATCACTTGAATGTGAACCAAAAAGTTGTATGGGTCTTACAGTGTCAGGACTGGGGAAACCGAAGGGGCCCAGAAAAAAAAAGGGTCGTGGGAGCCATTTCTGTATGATGGACTTCTCATGGTGGGGCGTCTCTGGGGTCACTGGGGAGGAGTGAGAGAGCTGAACTGCCCCACCTCCATCTCCACTGATTCAGGGAGAGGACCCTTTGCTGCTTCCACAGGCTTTGCCACCTGTTCATTTCCCAGGGGCAGATCTACACAAATACCCCTGCCAACCTGGAGTATCTTGCAAGCAACTGGGGTGCTAAAGAGTCCAGTCCAAGAGGTTTTTATTCTATTTAACCTTACATAATTATTATATAAAGTTGAGTAACAAGGACCATTCACTTCAAATCCACCCACAGAAAGTGGCTGAAGTTCTGTTCTTTAGAGGAACTGGGCTGGATACTGAGGGGAGGAAAGCGTCCCAGGTGGCTCAGATGATAAAGAATCTGCCTGCAATATGGAAGTCCTGGGTTCAGTCCCTGGGTCAGGAAGATCCCTTGAAGAAGGGAATGGCTACCAACTCCAGTATTCTTACCTGGAGAATTCCATAGCCCACCAGGCCATAGGAGCCTGGTGGGCTATGCAGTCCATGCGGTCGCAAAGTGTCAGACTCGACTGAGAGATTAGCACTTTCACTTTCTTTCCACAGAGCAAACGCACACACACACACACAGGCAAACTTGACAACATTCACATTTTCACCCTATTTAAATCAACAATTTCTTATTTGGGTTGCTACCCTAGGCTGGATACTCTCTTAAAGGCATTTGAGACACGAGAATATAAATAACTCAGAATAGAAAATAGTTCTATTTTTTTCTGAATTTTAATAATGAAGAATTGCGGATCAATCCTTGTTTTGGAGCAAAGAGAACATTATTTATTTTTTAACAGACTTGCCAGCACTCAATTTGCCTGTAAAGCAATTTTTAGATCTAGGAGATTATTTCCATTAACTGTCTACTTTCAAGATTTATTTTGTTCCTCAAATTTATTTTTATGGCACCTAAGTAAAATAAGTTTTGTTAAAAAATTAGTTCCATTTTCCTTCTAAATAATGTTGTACTAAATAACTCAGAAGTCTATCTGGGTTAAAAAATAATACACACACACAGATGCATGTCACTTATAGTCGTATCATTCTTGTTAAAGGCATTTGGGTTTTCTCAGTTTTCTATCAGTTTAACTATTGACATATGGGGTTGCCTTTCTGCTTTCATAGGACAGTGTTAGAACTACTAAGTAATTCTCATTTACTTACCAGAAAGAACCATAAGGGAAATTATCAAAAAAGCTTAAAGATAGCAAATCAGAGATAAGAATATGTTTTGTTGGAACCCAAATTTGAAATAATACATAACTCTGCTTTTTTAAAAAATTCTTTGAGAATATTTCTAATTGGAGAATCAAGAGTAGAGCTGAGGAAAAGCAGTCATGATACACCAGGTTCAGTAACAGAATTCCCAGAGACTTGATGTCTGGTTTTGTGGCTGGAATAGGGATAGGAGGCTGGAGTATTCACAGTTTCAAAGTGACTGGGAGTTTCTGTTTCACCTAACAGTAGACAGTCCCACCTGAGTAGACACTCCCACAGCAGACAGTTCTTTTGATCTGGGAATGACATTTTTGTGATTTCCTCAATTCTGCAAAGTTAAAGCTGGATCTTTTTCTGGAGTAGGGTATTTAAGATAAAGAGGACATAAACTATTCTCCATAGTAATATTAAAAAAAAATCCTTGCTATGATCAGATTACATCTTTGTAAAATTATAATGATGGTAATTTGGAGAAAGAACAGAGTCTCTTCTCCTTCAGTCAAAGGGAGAGTTAGGTGTGGTGCTGGTGAAGGACATGCTTATCTCAGAGAGGTCTGCTTGGCACTAGGATGATGACCAGGGGACTAAGGTGAGAGACACCCAGTGGATGCTCTGTGGACAGTAAGGTGCAACCTAGCACAGCAATACACAGTATCCAACTGTGTGTTATTGTCTCCTGTGTTGTAATTTCTCTCTGCTTACCCCAGACCTTCAGTAAAATTGTGTTAGATGTTACTACATAGTCTTATCTGTGTTTTGGCAATTGAGAGTAAGGCTTGTGGCCATGCTTGGGATGCAGAACTCCATGGAGAGGGGCAACAGTCATACATAAGCCATGACAGAATGGCAAGAACTGGGCTGGTGGTGTGGGGCAAAGAGAGAAATGTCTGCATAATGGACAAGTGACCGTTAGGACAGAACCGTGGGATACATCAGCATGTCCTGGGGGCTATCATGAAGACTTGCAGAAAACCTGATTTTTAAAATGACATTTCTGTGTTCATGAAACATAGGAACTCTGGCTGTACTAAATGAGATTAAAGGGAGGGATGACTTTTGAAGGTTAAGAATGTGGGGACATCTGTGTCTTAAAAGAAACCTAGCAAGGGTGGTAAGACCATTCAGTGGGGAAAGAATAGTTTTTTCAACAAATGATGCTGGGACAGCTGGATAGCCAAATGTGGAAGAATGAAGTTGGACATGAATCTCACATCATACACTGTGAAAATTAACTCAAAGTAGATCAAAACCCCTAAATTTCAGAGCTACCATGAAACTCTTAGAAAACATGGAGGAGGGGCAGTCCTAAGATGGCAGAGGAATAGGACGGGGAGACCACTTTCTCCCCCACAAATTCACTGAAAGAACATTTGAATGCTGAGCAAATTCCACAAAACAACTTCTGAATGCTGGCAGAGGACATCAGGCACCCAGAAAGGCAGCCCATTGTCTTTGAAAGGAGAAAAAATATAAGAGATAAAAAGAGAGACAAAAGAGTTAGGGATGGAGATCCATCCCGAGAAGGGAGTCTTAAAAGAGTAGAAGTTTCCAAACACCGGAAAACGCTCTCACCAGCGGGTCTGTGGGGAGTTTTGGAATCTCAGAGGGCAACATAACTGGGAGGAAAAATAAATAAATAAAACCCACAGATTGTGTGCCTAATGGCAACTCCCAGCAGAGAAGTAGCCCAGACGCTCACATCCACCACCAGCAAGTGGGGGCTGAACAGGGAGTCGTGGGTTGCATTGCTTAGCATAAGGACCACTCATAGAACAAAGGACTGAGCAAATACCAGAGGAGAGCTAGCCAGCTGCGGCCTGGCCCATCCCCCGCCAGAGACAGGGAGGCAAGCGGGCAGCAGCTAGAACTGGAAAGGGGCAATCTCAACCCCAGAAATGGCATCCTCTACCAAACTGTGAGCAGGCTCCCAGTTGCTAACCAAGACTTCTGGGATTCTGGATGGTTGACATCTGCCGGGAGGATTGCAGCCAGAGATCAGCTCCACAGAAGAGACACAGGGCACACCTGAGACGGTGCACCTGCTGAACACCCAGGAAACCGAGCAGCTGGGACGGGAGGCGATAAGATACATCCCCAACCTGGGGAGAGTGTGCTCGCCAAGCACCTGGTCGTCTGAGCTCCTCAGATCTGGGGAGGGCACAAAACGCATGCCCAACTGAGTCTGTGCCTTTGTGGAGTACCCAAGAAGCTGAACCTCAGCAGCTTAGACCTGGAAAGTACATGCAACCCAGGGCCCACTTTAGACAGTTCCCCTGTAGAGCAACCTGGAGCCTGAGCAGCGTAGACTGGGAAAGCACACACGCCGTGAGCAGGGGCAAACCCAGTGTGGCCGAGACACTGTGAGCACTCCCCACACACACCAGTGATATTTGTTTGCAGTGTTCCTCCCTCCTCATAGCACGACTGAACAAGTGAGCCTAAATAAGTGACCACCCTTGTGTCAGGGCGGAAATTAGACACTGAAGAGACCTGCAAACAGAAGAAGCCAAAATAAAGAGAGGGAACTGCTTTGACAGTGACAGGTACAACAGATTAAAACCCTGTAATTAGCACCGAATACATTGGAAGGGGCCTATAGATCTTGAGAAGTGTAGCTGGAACAAGGCTCCATCTGAAATTTAACTGACCCTACACTGCCTGCAACAGCTCTAGATAAATTCCTAGATATATTTTTACTATTATAACTTTTTAAATTTAAAAAAAAATTTAATTTTAAGTCCTCTATTAGTCCTTTAATTTTCACAAAGACTCTTGAGAGTCCCTTGGACTACAAGGAGATCCAACCAGTCCATTCTAAAGGAGATCAGTCCTGGGTGTTCTTTGGAAGGAATGATGCTAAAGCTGAAACTCCAGTACTTTGGCCACCTCATGTGAAGAGTTGACTCATTGGAAAAGATTCATGCTGGAAGGGATTGGGGGCAGGAGGAAAAGGGAACGATAGAAGATGAGATGGCTGGATGGCATCACCGACTCGATGGACATGAGTTTGAGTGAACTCCAGGAGCTGGTGATGGACAGGGAGGCCTGGCGTGCCACAATTCATGGGGTCGCAAAGAGTTGGACGTGACTGAGTGACTGAACTGAACTGAACTGATTACCTTGCAAAAAAAAAAAAAAGACTCTATTTTTATTTTTTTTTAATTTTTTTTATGAGACATAATTCAGAAATTTATTTGAAGCTTTTTCAGTTAAGAGGAAAGGGGGGGGGCACACTTGTTTGTGTTTTGTTGCACCTGCTAAGTCAAATAACAAGTGAAAGAAAATCTAAAGTTAGAAACCAAGTGAAGTGAATGATCCAGGGAGGGAAACCATCTTTCAAAGGGGCGGTGGGGGGGTGGAGGGAGAAAAAGATTTGGAAAGATACTAAGAAAATGTGCAAATATTAGTTTAAAAAAAATAAGGAATGCTTTTAATTCATTCATGTTTCCTCTATTTATGAATTGCCACGGTTTAGCGAAGGTCAATGACAAGGAGGGCCATCGTACTGAAGAGGGGGAATTCCTTATTCCAGAAGGCATTGGCAGTCAGATTTTTCTGTGCTGTCTTTCCAGTGTCAACACCAGACTTCAGAAGCAGGGTTCTCCCTTGGGCTTACACTCCTATCCTAAGGTCGTCAGGCCTGGAGTGACGACCTTAGGATAGGAGTGTAAGACTCTATTTTTAAAGCAAACTTCATATATATTTTTTATCCTTTTTGTGATTTTGTTTTGTTTTTTTAATATTGTATTTTTGAGAGTCTAACCTCTACTCTAGATTTTTAATCTTTGCTTTTTGGTATTTGTTATCAGTTTTGTACCTTTAAGAATCCAATCTTCAGTACCCATTTTTACTTAGGAGTGTGATCACTGGCTTGATTACTCTCTCCCCCTTTTGACTCTCCTTTTTCTCCCCAAGGTCACCTCTATCTTCTCCATCCCCCTTCTCGTCTCTGCCCAACTCTGTGAATCTCTTTGTGTGTTCCGGGCTGTGGAGAACACTTAGGGAACTGATTACTGGCTAGATTTGTCTCTCTCCTTTTGATTCCTCCTTTTCTCCTCCTGGTCACCTCTATCTTCTTCCTCCCTCTTCTCTTCTCTATGTAACTCTGTGAACCTCTCTGAGGGTTCCAGGCTGTGGAGAGCACATAGGGAATTGATTATTGGCTAGATTGCTCTCTCCCCTTTTGATTCTCCCTCTTCTCCTCCTAGTCACCTCTATCTCCCTCCTCCCTCTTCTCTTCTCCATATAACTCTGTGAACCTCTGGGTGTCCCTCACTGTGGAGAATCTTTTCACCATTAACCTAGATGTTTTACCATTGGTGCTGTATGGATGGAGAAGTCTTGAGGCTACTGTAAGAATAAGACTGAAAACCAGAGGCAGGAGGCTTAAGTCCAAAACCTGAGGACACCAGAGAACTCCTGACTCCAGGGAACATTAATTGATAGGAGCTCATCCAAAAGCCTCCATACCTGAAACCAAGCTCCACCCAAGAGCCAACAAGTTCCAGAGCAAGACATACCACACAAATTCTCCAGCAACGCAGAAACATAGCCCTGAGCTTCAATATACAGGCTGCCCAAAGTCACACCAAACCCATAGACATCTCAAAATTCACTACTGGACACTTCATTGCACTCCAGAGAGAAGAAATCCAGCTCCACCCACCAGAACACCAATGCAAGCTTCCCTAACCAGGAAACCCTGGCAAGCTATTCATCCAAAGCCACCCACAGGGAGGAACCTCCACAATAAAGAGGAACCACAAACTGCCAGAATACAGAAAAGCCACCCCAAACACAGCAATCTAAACAAGATGAAAAGGCAGAGAAATACTTAGCAGGTAAAGGAACATGATAAATGTCCACCAAACCAAACAAAGGAGGAGGAGATAGGGAGTCTACCTGAAAAAGAATTCAGAATAATGATAGTAAAAATGATCCAAAATCTTGAAAACAAAATGGAGTCTCAGACAAATCGTCTGGAGACAAGGATTGAGAAAATGCAAGAAATGTTTAACAAGGACCTAGAAGAAATAAAAAAGAGTCAATCAATAATGAATAATGCAATAAAAGAGATAAAAAACACTCTGGAGGGGAACCAACAGTAGAATAACGGAGGCAGAAGATAAGATAAGTGAGGTAGAAGATAGAATGGTAGAAATAAATGAAGCAGAGAGGAAAAAAGAAAAAAGAATGAAAAGAAATGAGGGCAACCTCAGGGACCTCTGGGAAAATGTCAAATGCCCCAACATTCAAATCATAGGAGTCCCAGAAGAAGAAGACAGAAAGGCCATGAGAAAGTACTTGAGGAGATAATAGTTGAAAACTTCCCTAAAATGTGTAAGGAAGTAGCCACCCAAGTCCAAGAAACCCAGAAAGTCCCAAACAGGATAAACCCAAGGCAAAACACCCCAAAATACATATTAATCAAATTAACAAAGATCAAACACAAAGAACAAATATTAAAACCAGCAAGGGAAAAACAACAAATAACACACAAGGAGATTCCCATAAGGATAACAGCTGATCTTTCAATACAAACTCTTCAGGCCAGAAGGGAATGGCAGGACATACTTAAAGTGATGAAAGAGAAAAACCTACAACCAAGATTACTGTACCCAGCAAGGATCTCCTTCAAATATGAAGGAGAAATCAAAAGCTTTACAGACAAGCAAAAGCTCAGAGAATTCAGCACCACCAAACCAGCTCTTCAACAAATGCCAAAGGATCTTCTCTAGACAGGAAACACAAAAAGGGTGTATAAACTCAAACCCAAAGCAACAAAGTAAATGGCAATGTGATCATACTTATCAATAATTACCTAAATGTAAATGGGTTGAATGCCCCAACCAAAGGACAAAGACTGGCTGAATGGATACAAAAACAAGACCCCTATATATGCTGTTTACAAGAGACCCACCTCAAAACAAGGGAAACATACAGACTGAAAATGAAGGGCTGGAAAAAGATACTTCATGCAAATGGAGATGAAAAGAAAGCAGGAGTAGCAATACTCATATCAGATAAAATAGACTTTAAAATAAAGGCTGTGAAAATAGACAAAGAAGGACATTACATAGCGATCAAAAGATCAATCCAAGAAGAAGATGTAACAATTATAAATATATAAGCACCCAACATAGGAGCACTGCAATATGTAAGGCAAATGCTAACAAGTATGAAAGGGGAAATTAACAATAACAAAATAATAGTGTGAGACTTGGAGAAGGCAATGGCACCCCACTCCAGTACTCTTGCCTGGTGAATCCCAGGGACAGGGGAGCTGGTGGGCTGCCGTCTATGGGGTCGCACAGAGTTGGACACAACTGAAATGACTTAGCAGTAGCAGCAGTGTGAGACTTTAATACCCCACTCATACCTATGGATAGATCAACTAAACAGAAAATTAACAAGGAAACACAAACTTTAAATGATACAATGGACAAGTCAGACCTAATTGATATCTATAGGACATTTTACCCAAAAACAATGAATTTCACCTTTTTCTCAAGTGCACACGGAACCTTATCCAGGATAGATCACATCTTGGGCCATAAATCTAGCCTTAGTAAATTCAAAAAAAATTGAAATCATTCCAAGCATCTTTTCTGATCACAATGCAGTAAGATTAGATGTCAATTACAGGGGAAAAAAAAAACTATTAAAAATTCCAACATATGGAGGCTAAACAACAAGCTTCTGAATAACCAACAAATCACAGAATAAATCAAAAAAGAAACCAAAATATGCATAGAAATGAATGAAAATGAAAACACAACAACCCAAAACCTATGGGACTCTGTAAAAGCAGTGCTAAGGAGAAGGTTCATAGCAATACAAGCTTACTTCAAGAAACAAGAAAAAAAAATCAAATAAATAACCTAACTCTACACCTAAAGGAACTAGGAAAGGAAGAGATGAAGAACCCCAGGGTTAGTAGAAGGAAAGAAGTCTTAAAAAGGAGGGCAGAAATAAAGGCAAAAGAAACAAAAGAGACCATAGCAAATTTCAACAAAGCTAAAAGCTGTTTCCTTGAGAAGATAAATAAAATTGACAAACCATTAGCCAGACCCATCAAGAAACAAAGGGAGAAGAATCAAATCAACAAAATTAGAAATGAAAATGGAGAAATCACAACAGACAACACAGAAATACAAAGGGTCATAAGAGATTACTATCAGCAACTATATGCCAATAAAATTGACAACTTGGAAGAAATGGACAAATTCTTAGAAAAGTATAACTTTCCAAAACTGAACCAGGAAGAAATAGAATATCTTAACAGACCCATCACAAGCATGGAAATCAAAACTCTAATCAGAAATCTTCCAGCAAAGAAAAGCCCTGGACCAGATGGCTTCAGAGCTGAATTCTACCACAAATTTAGAGAATAGCTAATACCTATTCTATTCAAACTCTTCCAGAAAATTGCAGAGGAAGGTAAACTTCCAAACTCATTCTATGAGGCGACCATCACCCTAATACCAAAACCAGACAGAGATGCCACAAAAAAAGAAAACTACAAACCAATATCACTGATAAACATAGATGCAAAAATCCTTAACAAAATTCTAGCAAACAGAATCCAACAACATTAAAAAGATCATACATCATGACCAAGTGGGCTTTATCCCAGGGATGCAAGGATTCTTTAATATCCACAAATCAATCAATATGATACACCACATTATCAAGTAGAGAGATAAAAACATATGATTATCTCAGTAGATGCAGAGAAAGCCTTTGACAAAATTCAACATCCATTTATGATAAAAACTCTCCAGAAGGCAGGCATAGAGGGAACATACCTCAACATAATAAAAGCCATATATGATAAACCCACAGCAAACATTATCCTCAAAGGTGAAAAATTGAAAGCATTTCCCCTAAAGTCAGGAACAAGACAAGGGTGCCCACTCTCACCATTACTACTCAACAGTTTTGGAAGTTTTATCCACAGCAATCAGAGAAGAAAAAGAAAGGAATCCAGATTGGAAAAGAAGAAGTAAAACTCTCACTGTTTGCAGATAACATGATCATCTACATAGAAAACCCTAAAGACTCCACCAGAAAATTACTAGAGCTAATCAATGAATATATAAAAGTTGCAGGATATAAAAATTAAAACACAGAAATCCCTTGCATTCTATACACTAACAATGAGGAAACAGAAAGAGAAATTAAGGAAACAATTCCATTCACCACTGCAACAAAAAGAATAAAATACTTAGGAATATATCTACCTAAAGAAACAAAAGACCTATATATATAAAACTATAAAATACTGATGAAAGAAATCAAAGAAGACACAAATAGATGAAGAAATATACCATATTCATGGATTGGAAGAATCAATATAGTGAAAATGAGTATACTACCGAAAGCAAGCTATAGATTCAGTGCAATCCCTATCAAGCTACCAACAGTATTTTTCAGAGAACTAGAACAAATAATTTCACAATTTGTATGGAAATACAAAAAACCTCGAATAGCCAAAGCAATCTTGAGAAAGAAGAATGGAACTGGAGGAATCAACCTGCCTGACTTCAGGCTCTACTACAAAGCTACAGCCATCAAGACAGTAAGGTACTGGCACAAAGACAGAAGTATAGATCAATGGAACAAAATAGAAAGCCCAGAGATTAACCCATGCCCCATTGGACACCTTATCTTTGACAAAGGAGGCAAGAATATACAATGGAGAAAAGACAATCTCTTTAATGAGTGGTGCTGGGAAAACTGGTCAACCACTTGGAAAAGAATGAAACTATTTTGGGGGGCTCCAAAATCACTGCAGATGGTGATTGCCATGAAATTAAAAGACGCTTACTCTTTGGAAGGAAAGTTATGACCAACCTAGATAGCATATTAAAAAGCAGAGATATTACTTTGCCAACAAAGGTCCGTCTAGTCAAGGCTATGGTTTTTCCAGTGGTCATGTATGGATGTGAGAGGTGGACTGTGAAGAAAGCTGAGTGCCGAAGAATTGATGCTTTTGAACTGTGGTGTTGGAGAAGACTCTTGAGAGTCCCTTGGACTGCAAGGAGATTCAACCAGTCTATCCTAAAGGAGATCAGTCCTGGGTGTTCATTGGAAGGACTGATGCTGAAGCTGAAACTCCAATACTTTGGCCAAGAGTTGACTCATTGGAAAAGACTCTGATGCTGGGAGGGATTGGGGGCAGGAGAAGAAGAGGACAACAGAGGATGAGATGGCTGGATGGCATCACTGACTCGATGGACATGAGTCTGGGTGAACTCTAGGAGTTGATGATGGACAGGGAGGCCTGGCGTGCTGTGTTTCATGGGGTCGCAAAGAATCAGACACGATTGAGCGACTGAACTGAGAACACTTTCTAACACCATACACAAAAATAAATTCAAAATGGATTAAAGATCTAAATGTAAGACCAGAAACTATAAAACTCCTAGAGGAAAACATCAGCAAAACACTCTCCGACATAAATCACAGCAAGATCCTCTATGACCCACCTCCCAGAGTAATGGAAATAAAAGCAAAAAGAAACAAATGGGACCTAATTAAACTTAAAAGCTTTTGCACAACAAAGAAAACTATAAGCCAGGTGAAAAGACAGCCTTCAGAATGGGAGAAAATAATAGCAAACGAAGCAACTGACAAAGAATTAATCTCAAAAATATACAAGCAGCTCCTGCAGCTCAATTCCAGAAAAATTAACGACCCAATCAAAAAATGGGCCAAAGAATTAAACAGACATTTCTCCAAAGAAGACATACAGTTGGCTTTCAAACACATGAAAAGATGCTCAACATCACTCATTATCAGAGAAATGCAAATCAAAACCACAATGAGGTACCATCTCATGCCACTAAGAATGGCTGCTATCCAAAAGTCTACAAACAATAAATGCTGGAGAGGGTGTGGAGAAAAGAGAACCCTCTTACACTGTTGGTGGGAATGCAAACTAGTTATAGACATTATGGAGAACAGTGTGGAGATTCCTTAAAAAACTGGAAATAGAACTGCCAGTAAGCACACTGCTGGGCATACACACTGAGGAAACAAGAATTAAAAGAGACACGTGTACACCAATGATCAATGCAGCACTGTTTATAATAGCCAGGACATGGAAGCAACCTAGATGTCCATCAGCAGGTGAATGGATAAGAAAGCCGTGGTGCATATACACAATGGAGTGTTACTCAGCCATTAAAAAGAATACATTTGAATCTGTTCTAATGAGGTGGATGAAACTGGAGCCTATTATACAGAGTAAAGTAAGTCAGAAAGAAAAACAGCAATACAGTATACTAATGCATATATATGGAATTTAGAAGGTAACAATAACCCTATATATGAGACAGCAAAAGACACACAGATGTATAGAAAATCTTTTGGACTCTGTGGGAGAAGGTGAGGGTGGGATGACTTGAGAGAATAGCATTGAAACATGTATATTATCATGTGAAACAGATCACCAATCTGGGTTTGATGCATGAGACAGGGTGCTCAGGGCTGGTGCACTGGGAGGACACAGAGGGATGGGATGGGGAGGGAGGTGGGAGGGGGATTCAGGATGAGGAACACATGTACATCCATGGCTGATTCATGTCAATGTATGGCAAAAACCACTACAATATTGTAAAGTAATTAGCCTCCAATTAAAAGAAATAAATTTTAAAAAAACATGGAGTAAGTCTTTGTGATCTTATATTTGGAAACAGAACATTAAATTTGACACCAAAATATCAGCAACAAAAGAAATAGATAAACTGGATGTCTTCAAAATTAACATCTTTCATGTATCAAAGGATACTATCTATGATGTGAAAGGATAATCCATAGAATGCAAAAAATAATTGCAAACTATATTTGCAAAAAAGAGCTTGTATTCAAAATATATAAGAATCCTTACTACTCAATAATAAGGCAAATAACTCATTAAAGTGGACAAAGAATTAGTATAGATATTTCTCCAAAGGAGATATATAAAGAGACAATAAACACATAAGAAAATGTTCAACATCTTGCAAGCCAAAGCCACAATGAGACCACTTCGTACCCAGTCAGATGGGTATAATTTTAAAAAGTCAGATGGTAACAAGTGTTAGGATGAGGGGAAATCGAATCCTCACAGATTGCTAGTGGGAATGTAAAATGGTGCAACCACTTTTGAAAGAAGTCTGCAGTTTCTCAAGTGGTTAAACCTAATGTTGTCATGTGATTCTGCTCCTCAATACATACTTAAATGACAATGTAATGTCCATATAAAATCTTATACAGGAATGTTTATAGTAGCATTATTCATAATAGCAAAAAATGGAAACTGCCCAATGTCCATTAACTGATGAATGGATAAATAAAGTCCAATATGACCACAAAATTGGATATAATTTGGCCATAAAAGGAATGAAATATTGATTCATGGTACAACATGGAAGAGCTTTAAAACAGTATGTTAAATAAAGAAGCCAGCCACAAATGATCATATATGTGATTCCATTTATATGAAATATCCAGAATAGGCAAATCTACAGAGACAGAGTAAACATTAATTATTGCCTGAGGTGGGCAGGGTGAGAGTGCTGGAACATATGGGGTATCTTTTTAAGTTGATAAGAAAATTCTAAAATTGACTATGGTGATGGTTGCATATATCTGTGAATATACCAAAAACCATTGAATTATATACCCTAAATGGGTAGATTGTATGATATATGAATTACATCTTAATAAAAGTGTATATGGGACTTCCCTGGTAGTTCAGCTGGTAAAGAATCTGCCTGCAATGCAGGAGACCTGGGTTTGAGTCCTAGGTTGAGAAGATGCCCTGGAGGAGGGTATGGCAACCCACTCTAGTATTCTTGCCTGGAGAATCCCCATGGACAGAGGAGCCTGGGGGCTACAGTCCATGAGGTCACCAAGAGTCAGACCCAAATGAGCAACTAAGCACAGTGCAGCAAAAGTATATATACCATACATATATTCTTATATATAGTTACATAATATAAAATATGTTTATAAGCAGTTATATCTAATATATGTCATATATGTTTTATATATGTAAATATAGTCAAAGCTATGGTGTTTCCAGTAGTCATGTACAGATCTGAGAGTTGGACGATAAAGAAGGCTGAGTGTCAAAGAATTGATGCTTTCAAACTGTGGTGCTGGAGAAAACTCTTGAGAGTCCTTTGGATAGTCAATCCTAAAGGAAATCAACCCTGAATATTCACTGGAAGGACTGATGCTGAAGCTGAAGCTCTAATACTTAGGCCACCTGATGCAGAGTTGACTCATTGGTAAAGACCCTGATGCTGGGAAAGACTGAAGCAAGAGGAAAAGGGAGTAACAGAGGATGAGATGGTGGGATGCCATCACTGATTCAATGGACATGAATTTGAGCAAACTACAGAAGATAGTGAAAGACAGGGAAGCCTGGTGTGCTGCAGTCCATTGGGTTTCAAAGAGGTGGACACAACTTAGCAACTGAACAGCAACTATATATACATATTATATTCTTTTATGTATAAAAGAATTTTATATTCTTTATGTATAAAAGAAATTTTGATACATGCAGAAATGTCCTCTTGCCTAAATAAATTGCCTTTTAACTTCAAAAAAAAGAATTTTATATTCTTTTATATATAAAAGAATATAAAATAATGCATTCAATTTGGCTTCCATATTAGATGGAGTTGAACACCTCATCCTTCCAAGGGCAGACTCTTCCATAATGTGAAGGGCCCCCAGGGAAAGGCCGTCTACCACCTCCTGCAACTCCTAACTTCAAACAACCCTCAAGGGCAGAACACTGTCACCATCTAGTCCATAGAGCTTTACTGAGAAATTTTGATATTCTATATCTTAGTGTCAAATTTAGATAATTTAGATACTTGTAGGGAGCAGTCCATGGGGTCGCTAAGAGTTGGGCACGAATGAGTGACTTCACTTTCACTTTTCACTTTCATGCATTGGAGAAGGAAATGGCAACCCACTCCAGTATTCTTGCCTGGAGAATCCCAGGGACAGAGGGGCCTAGTGGGCTGCCGTGTATGGGGTCGCACAGAGTCGGACATGACTGAAGTGACTTAGCAGCAGCAGCAGCAGCAACAGCAGTAGGGACAAGCCAGGTAGTAGAAATGTGGCTGAGGGCAAGGAGCCCTGGGACATTTGGTGTACAGGGGAGCAGTTGGGAACTGCCACACTGTGATGTGCACAGACCTACAGCCCAGAATTCACCGAAGACTTTTGAAATTAAAATAGAACAAAACAGAACACAAAGCCAGTACTAGGTCAAGCAACGAAAGCACGGCACTGGGCAAAATTTCTCCTGTGGATCATGGGTTCTTGATCTTTGGTCTACAAGAGATGAGCAGTAGCTGTAAGGAATGCCACTTTTTCCTTTTCCTGGCTGAGTTTTTCAACATTCTAAAGGTCCTGCAATCTTAAAAGATCATCTTTCTTTCCCTTATTTGCCATCTCTGGTGCTGGTTGTGCCCTGGGCTGATGAATTAGTTAAGACCTCCATTTCAACCAGGAAAGCATCCTGTGTCTGAGCCTCTGCCTTCGGCCTTCACTACTGGCTCACATTACCCATCTCAGAGTTTGCAGTGTGCAAAGGTGAAGTGGACAGACACACTGGTTGCCAGTTCTTGTGTTTCTGTTGTGTCTGCAGAGAGCCTTGCTACCTGAAAACTCCCACTGGCTCCTCTCTGTTCCCAGCTGCAGCCCTCATTAGTGGTGAATTGATTGCTGGAGCTGTAGCACCCGGTCAATGGCAGACACCCCCCTCCCTCTCTCCCCCTGGTGAGAGGTAAAAGACTGCAGTCCCAGTGGGGCACTTGCGCTTACTGTAAACCCATCCAGATGCCCCACCGTGTTTGCACACAGCCCAGACGTGTTCAACTTCCCCCCCATCCCGCGTGCCCACTATAGAACCCCACTCCACAGTAACCATTTCAGCAAAAGTGCATTTTATGCAAGGGTGTGAAATGTGAGCTGTAAAGAGACATTTTGTAGTTAAGGGAGAAGAGGACACCCCAAGTCTCATACATACAACACTTATTAATGGTCAAGGGTGAATGCTTGGATTTTATCTGAGTATGGAATTCTGTTTCTAAATTCCCCTATTATCTAGAGATCAGCAGGATTAGTTTCACTGGCAAATAATGAGACAGAAAAGGCCCAATTAGAGTATTTAGTCCTTATATGCTACATTTCATCCAAGTGTTTCAAAGCCCTTTTTGTTAGTCATAAAATTTACCCCTCTGTCCCCCTCCCCCAATCATCTTGGAACCTAAGACAGACCTGCAGTTGAGCCCAGAAACTTGTCCTTTCAGACTATTCTTGACACCTGTCCGCGTCTCATTGCTTCTTTTCTGATTTCTGCAATCAGTTTCAGTGCAAATTTTCATTTGCTGCATGTCTAAGACCTATGAAGGAGTCATTGTGTTATGCGATCATTTGATTTTTAAAGAAAGGTTACTAGTCTTGGGCATAAAATTCTTGAATTATAAAGCTGGAAAGGACCTTAGACCACTTGGTCCTATCTCCTTCTATGTAGATACTATTCAGAAGACACAGAGAGGGGTCACACAGCAAGGTAGTGGCTGAGATAGGACTAGAACTCTAGATCTGGAAATTGGGAGGTTTTTGTGGGGGTTGTTTTTGACAACCAGATAGCATATTAAAAAGCAGAGACATTACTTTGCCAACAAAGGTTCGTCTAGTCAAGGCTATGGTTTTTCCAGTAGTCATGTATGGATGTGAGAGTTGGACTGTGAAGAAAGCTGAGCGCTGAAGAATTGATGCCTTTGAACTGTGGTATTGGAGAAGACTCTTGAGAGTCCCTTGGACTGCAAGGAGATCCAACCAGTCCATTCTAAAGATCAGTCCTGGGTGTTCACTGGAAGGACTGGTGCTGAAGCTGAAACTCCAATACTTTGGCTACCTCGTGCAAAGAGTTGACTCATTGGAAAAGACTCTGATGCTGGGAGGGATTGGGGGCAGGAGGAGAAGGGGATGACAGAGGATGAGATGGCTGGATGGCATCACCAACTTGATGGACATGGGTTTGGGTAAACTCCGGGAGTTGGTGATGGACAGGGAGGCCTGGCGTGCTGTGATTCATGGGGTCGCAAAGAGTCGGACACGACTGAGTGACTGAACTGAACTGAACAGAAATCCAGAGATTATATCAGTAGATTCTAAACATGATGAAAATGCAGTTTGAACATTATAATGGTGAGATACAAAGATGCTAGCCAACCTCTGAATTTAGGGGATTGAATGGAAGACCACCCTCAATCTCCCTGCACCCCTCCAACACATACATATAAAAGGTAAAAACAGCCCTCTAAGAATTCATTTCCTAAGTTAATCACAATGGTGGTGATGTCAGTAGACTGTGGGGAAAATTGAGCCAGGCAGCCTGAGTTGAGGGTGCTGTCTAGTTTTCTTCAAGGGAGAAGGGCTCTGTGTTTAGTGAACTCACATCGTCTAGCCATTAATTGGATAAACTTTGTCAGAAGGGCAGGAATAATTCACCAGGCCTTTCAGAAACTGGACAGAAATGTTGCATGAGATTGTTCAGCTCCTTTCATTCTGATTACATACTCTTCTATCATGTGTCTGATTCCTACCTTGGTATTTTAGGCAACTGGGTCCTGGAAAGGTGGATCCCCCAAAAGTAGATATGAACTTTGTTAAAAAGAAAGCAAGAGAATTCTATCTGCCATTATAAACTAATGCACTGGCTTTCTGATTTATACATTAATTTCTTATAAGTTTGGTTACTGTGAGCCATCCAGTTATTTCTGGATGAGCCATTTGTCTTCAGACCGTGCAAAGGTCCAGAGATAGCACCGTGATGATCCTCCCCCTCCATTCCCTCCACACTTCCCTCACTAAGAGCTGGAACTCTAGGCCCAGCTGGAGACAGCATCCTTGTGCCATTGCTGCTGCTGCTGCTCCTGCTAAGTTGCTCCAGTCGTGTCCGACTCTGTGTGACCCCATAGACAGCAGCCCACCAGGCTCCCCCATCCCTGGGATTCTCCAGGCAAGAACACTGGAATGGGTTGCCATTTCCTTCTCCAATGCATGAAAGTGAAAAGTGAAAGGGAAGTCGCTCAGTTGTGTCCAACTCTTAGCGACCCCATGGACTGTAGCCTACCAGGTTCCTCCATCCTTGTGCCATTAGATATTGCTAAATCATAACATAAGAATATGTAGATTTCAGCAGGGAAAAAGAAACATAGGCATATACCATTTAATATAATATAGAGACAGTGGTTGTGGCAGGTTCATGCACATAGTGGGTGAAACAAGGGAGAGTCCTTTCTTACTACAGAGGAAGTGACCTTGAGCAGCACTCCAGGGAGCTTGGGTGTTGCAGGGTACAAATAAGGAACAGTAACTGTGGTCTGGATCATGTGGAGGGGAAAAGGAGGTGAGAAAAGTAGACTTAAGTTCCTGCCAGAGGCCAGTAACATGCATGAATTATACAAGGTGAATGTTTCTTTGTGAGTTGAAGGACACTGGACTTGTATGTATAGGATGCCCTTTAGGACATGGTTCAGAGGCAGCATTTAGGCTTTAAATGAAGATGATGAGTGGGTTGTAGGATCCATGGGACACAGTGGTGGAAATCAAGTATCCGAGGAGTCTCCACATGGAGCTTCAAAGCTGGCATATAGATCGTGCACCGGAGCAGAAACCCTGCTAGTGAGTGTCAGTGTATGTTAAAGACACAGGCAAAGAAGGCAGTGTCAGCAAAGACACTGAGGAACAGCCACAGAAAGACCGTCCTGGAAGTGGGAATGAAAGACGGCATCTGAGGAAGAGTAGTGATGAGGGAAAATGCTGTGTTTTAAATATTTTGCAGTGTAATTCTCTTAGAGGTGAAGTTTTAATAATCCATATGAACTTATTATTCACAATTTTTCTGAAGGATGACAGGCAAAATGGTCTTCTCTGTTAGGAGTGACAACAGAGCCCAATTACGCAGAGCTTCTGTTAATAGTGGAGCGGAATGTGCCTACTTTTCTGAGGCACGGCAAGCCAGCAGCCACTGTCACCTTTTCTGCCAAACAAAAGGAGAAATTCATCCATTCCTGCATCTGGTCCAGACAGCCGCTTGACATCTTCTGGACTGTGTACCAGGACTGGGTGCACAGTGGGTACGTGCGGGGTGAAAAGAGAAGCTTGGTAAGATCCAGGCCTCGCTCTCCCAAAGCTTATAGTGAATGGAGGGGGCAGAAGAACAGGGAATGACAGCTGTGTGAGAAGCTCAGCTGAAATGCAAGTGCCTCTCTTCTCAGAAGGGACTCTCACCTCCCCACCCTTCAGTTAGAAGGGTGTCTCAGCTCCTTACTCTTTCCTTACCCTAGTCATAGACACTGAGTGACTCTGTGTCTCATTTCCACTCATCCAGTGTCCCTTCCTTCTCTGCAGAGCTGGGGGAGATGATGAGAGGAGAGGCTCTTCTTCCATTCCCTGATCACTCTGTCCTGGTGATAGCATCAGACCCACGTGGACTGCTTTGCAAATAAGACGTTCTCTCCTGAAAGTTAGGGCAGCCGTGGGAGGGAAGTAAATTCTGGCTCACTGGGACTGACTGTGCTGCCCAAGGCAGGCCTTCAAAAGGAAACTTTACAGGGAGAGCGTCTCACATGTGGCCTCCACTGACTTCTGGGCTCCATCCTCATGGCACCCATGAAGATGGTCTATCTTTTCAGCTCTGGAAGATTTCAGTATTTCTGTACTGTTGGTGTGGAGGTTTTACGAGGCTATATCTAGGTGTGGTTCTTTTATTTCTCATGCTGGAAACTAACCGGACTCCTTTGACGTAACATACAACTTTTACTTGTATGTCATGTCTGTGATTGCTCAGAGGTTCGTTCTCCTGGACTGGTAATCTGGGTTTCCCCTTCTTGTATCTTAGGGCTTGTTAACTACTTGGTCAGCTTTCTGGACTACTTCCCTGACTCCAAATTTTCTATTGAAATGTTGTTACTATGACACTGATCATTTTATTTCAAAGAATTCTTTATGGATTGCTGGTAGTTCTTTTATCATGGAAACATGATCTTATTTTATGGATACAGTTTTCTGTCACATCTCACAGGATGCCAGAGAAAGAGTTTGGTTCACTGTGTTATCTCCAGTTCCTCTGGGGTCATCGTTTGTGTTTGTTCACCTGGTTCTTTCTTACTGATGTTTGTGATCTCAAGTGTCTGATATTCCTTGGTTATCTGTTCATGGGAGATTGATAGAGTTGGTGTGCATGGGTAGAGAGGGTAGGCTGGCAGGATTGAGCAGACAGGGAGCCAACCAGCATCTTGAGAACTCCTAAATGCTTGAATGTGGAAGTTTTGGCTATCCCAATGCTCACATTAGCTGCCATAGTTTTCCTGCCTGAATGCTTGAGCTTCTGAAACTAACATCTGACACCTTCATTTTCCAGCACTCTGACATTTCCAGCCACCAGACCTGCTAGTGCTTTCAACTGTACATGTCCCCAGTACCCTCTCTACCTTCCCAGCCCTGTTTCCTTCTCCGGGCTTCCTGTTTCTGGTAGCTACACTGTCTTCCCAGTGTTAGAAGCTACAGAATAATATTGGAATGATCTTACCCTCCACACTTAGTCTGTTCCTGAGCCCTTGAAGATACCTCTGTCACTGTCCATCCTCCTCCTCCCACGTCAGCCTCTCCAGTCAGGTTGTCATTATTAATACATAATGGAAAAAATTTCAAGTTTCCCTTTAGTCTCCAATCTCTCACTGTTGCATTGATATTCCCCAAATGTAGTTCTCTTTATATTATTTTGCTGCTCAAAATTCTTTCCTCTACCACTTCTTTTTACTCATTACTACCAAATTCTTTAATCTGGTATTCAAGAGTCCAACCCACTTCTCCCATATTGCCCATGGGAGGCAGAAATGTACTCTGGGGACAGAGGGACACAGTCAGGTCCTGCCTCTGATGCTTATGGGGCAAGTCATTTGCCCTCTCTCAGCCACTGGTTTCTCAGCCTTAACTTTGGAATAACGGAAGTACCTACTTTATGGATTATTGAGAAGACTTAATGAGATAATGCTAGCAAAAGAAGTAGTGCATGGCCCCGTGCATAATAGTAAATGCTATTTAAAAGGTATACTATGGTCACTACTCCTGTTATTATTATTATTGTTGAATCCAATATCTTTCAGCCAAATTGGTCTTCTCCCTGTTTCCTGAATGAAACCCATCTCTCCCATTTCTGTGCTCTGGCTCAAGTGCCCTTCTTCTTCTCAACACTTTAAAAAATTGTGGTAAAATAGATGTAACATTAAATCAACCATTTTAAGTGTATCATTCAGTAACATTAAATGCATTCTCTTTATTGTGTAACCATCACCACCATCCATGCCCAGAACTGTTTCATCTTGCCTGACTAAACAAAAATTCACTTTCTCTACCCTCCAGCTCCTGTCAACCTCCACTCTACTTTCTGTCTCTATGAACTGTACTCTTCCAGGTACCTCAAATAAGTGGAACCATACGATAGTTTACAATATTTTATCCTTTTGTATCTGGCTCATTTCAGGTAATATGATGTCTTTAAGGTTCATCCATGTTGTAGCCTGTATCAGAATTTCATTTCTTTCTAGGCTGAATAATATTCTGTCATACGCATCTATCAAAATCTCTATCCATTCATCCATCATTGGACACCGGGCTGTTTCCGCCTTTTAGTTGTGAATAATGCTGCTGTGAACATGGGGGTGCAGATACCCGTTTTTGCCTCTACTTTCCCTTCTTTTGGGTATTTGCCAGAAGTGGAATTCATAGATCATGTTGTAAGTCTCTGCTTAACTTTTTGATGTGTGGCCGTACTGTTTTCCATAGTGGCCACATACACATTTTAATTATCCTTTAAAGTCCACTTCCATTGCTTCCTCCTCCCTGAAGCTCTTCAGCACCCTTTTTAGGTAGAACTCAGGTAGCACTGGGGTTGGGTCACGACTGTGCCCTTTGGGAGGCACAATCTACCACCTTGGGTTACTCTGAGTGCTTGTAGATCGCCTTCCCTCAGCCCCTTCAAAGGCAGCTTGTTTCCCACGCTGCCTCACTCAGAGCAGGTGCTTGATATGGATTTTGTGAATGAAAGAAAGAAGAGTGAATGAATGAATGAAGTCATCACCAGCCTTGCTCTGAATTACCAGGGGATGAAGAGACCCCTCGGGGGAGGATGCAGGGGAAACTCCCCAACCCAGAAGAGGTCAGCTCCCCAGTGAGTGAAGGTGGTGAGCCGCTCCTGCAGCATCCCCGTAAAGCCAGCATCACGTCTTCGTGTTGCTTGCCTGGCTCGGTCTCCTCTGACACAGTAAGAAGCAGCATGTGTTGCCAGCGTCTGTTGGATTTCCCTAATGAGGAAAACGGGCTGCCACCTGGGTCTGCAGAGACATTGCATTTTAGATGCATTATATTTAAATTTTGTTTTCATTGATAATTTATAGCCACCCCCTTCTACTGTAATGTAATGAATAATTAGAAGCAATTACAAGGAAATTTAGCAAATTACTAAACCATCTAGGAGTAAAAATGAGTGTTTATGGTGTTTTTCCTTTGCTGCCTGGCAATCCAAAGTGATATATGATGTGCATGCAGACTCCATGCACAGATAGCTTTCTATGCACCTAGCAGTTTTCCAGTAAGATCATAAAAATCAATGCATGGCAATAGAGTCTTGTGACATTAAAGGGCCTGCTTAATAAATATTGGATGATGGCGGAGGGGGGAATGATGAATTTGAGCAGTAGAAACTTAACCACAAAAGGTTTTATGCTGGTGCATTAGAGATAGCTTTTTTTTTAAGTTTATTTTTCTATTTAAAAATGTACATTTTAATTAAAGAAGTTAAGGGTAAAAATACAGAAAATTGAATGAAATTTCAAAAAGGCTGCCCAGACTCTGCACCCAAAGAAGATTATTCTTCCATTTTGGCATATTGACTTTATGCTTCTTATGCATATTTGCACATTTTTTATTGTCATAGTTTTTATCATATTGAACAAATACTTTACTGTTTTAATTTTAAAATTTAACAGAGTCACTTAAACATACCCTCATGTTGCTTCTTCCTGGAGAAGGGAATGGCAATCCACTCCAGTATTCTTGCCTGGAGAATCCCACAGACAGAGGACCCTGGCAGGCTACAGTCCATGGGGTTGCAAAGAGCTGGACATGACTGAGCAGCTAACACTACTACTACATGTTGCTATGGGCAAGTCACATAGATAATGCATGTTTATTTTATACTTCCTATGATCATAGTTTTAGCTTGTTTCCACTTTTAATGCACTATAAATAGCACTTCAGTGAACCTCATAGTACATATAGCTTTTATCAATATTTTAAAATTAGGATTCTAAGAAGAATGATTCCTGGGATATAGAGTTTCAGAAGTTCTCAGTTCTTCTTATCTGATTGCTTTCTTAAGGGCTTATACTTATTTGTTCCTGAACCTGCAATGTTGAGAATACCTGTTTCGTGGCACCAGCACAAGTATTAAGTAGCACTGTTAAAGCATTTTGCTATTTTAAGAGGCAGTTTTTATTTCTTTGGTTGGAACTGAGGTTGGTTGAACTTGGAATCTGTTAAGTTCAGTAGCTGGGAAAAGAATTCATCTGATCTGGTTTATGGGGAAGATTTATTTCATTACATGCTGTGCAGAAGAAACAGGCCTGGGTCTGCCTTCCAATTTAAATCGCATCTAGAACTCTAGTTGCAAGGGAGTCCTGTAAATGTGGTTTTGATGTTTCCAGTTTCTGTGGCACAGGGAGACCCATGGGGAGGAGGGCAGGACAGATGTTAGGTGCCAATCTCCCACCCCACCACGACACTGTTCAGTGTATCTGGGGTGTTTGTTAACCTATTGCATGATGTCTTAAATGAATGGTCATTTCCTAACCCTTTGTAGGCTATCTTGAAAAAGAAGCTACTAGCAACTAGAAAGACATGATGTCATTATTTCTAAGAAACTTATAACCTTTCTCCTGAAGGCCAGGAGAAAGTGAGAAAGGGCAAGAGATGACCCCATTGGCTCCCAAACTGCAGGGGTGTCCAAAGGTTGAAAATGGGCTTCTTTGCACATATATCAGTATTGAGCAAGTTAAGAAACTTTTATCCAAAGAGATAAAAGTTTTATCTGTATTAATGACAGCCTAGTCATTCAAATATTATGTTCTTTTCCTAATAATACTTGAACTTTATGCATTCATTAACTTCTAAACACAACTTATTTCTTCATTAAATAGGCTATGACCATTTAAACTTAAATCAGTAATAATCTGACTCCATCATATCCTCAGCTTACCTCCTCAGGCTGCATGGCTCCAGAGATGAATGTTCACACAGAAATTAATCTAAATGGCAGCCTATGGAGTTGTGCTCTAATGCTAAGACCCTGTCAACTCCCCAATTCACTAGAGGGTTGGTTCTACTTTTACTCCTTACTATGCTTTTCAGAAAGGTGCTAATACCTAGGGCAGTTACAGGATTTTATGGGCAACTGGACCCTTAGAAAGCCTAGAATAGACTTTTTAAGAGATAGTGTGAACTCAGAAGACATCACCCAAGGCCACCAGTGTTCTCCAGAGAAATCCCTTTCTAGTTAGGCCTTTTTGTCCTTTGAATTAGCAGCCAAGATTGAACAATTGTGTCCATGGATAATAGGGCTTTATTTTTAGGTAGGGCTGTTTGAAAGACGGACTAAATCTAAAGTAGTGAATTAATTTAAGAAAGTGGGAGCAAATCAATTGCAAAGGCAAAACTTTAGCAGTTTCCTTTCAAAATCCCTCTCCAAAGTCTTTGATTTGGGAATTAACTCCAAACCCATGACTTTTTAGGAACTGTTCCATATTGCCCTGCATACCCAAAAGGAGAATTCTGAGCTCTGACCTCTTCTCTCCAGTGGTTCTGGCCTAACATCATTCAGATGTTGGTGAGTTGACAATTCCCATCCAAGGCCTGCTAAAAAGAAATTGTGTGACCTCTATGGGGGGATGGATGAAGAGCCATCCTAATTCCTTATGGAAGGGACTTCAAATTCTGTTGTAAGAAGACAGAAGGTGATCAGATTTTTGATCATCATTTCTAGTTTTCCCATAGCCAAGAATTGAGCTGTAAGGACAGTTTGGGTTTAGGTAAGGGGTAGTAGGAGAGAGAGAGAGGAAGAGAAAGGAAGAGTGGGGGAGGGAGGAAAAGACAAGATATGAAATTTAAAGAAATTTCACTTGTGAGAAGAGAAATAACCTTCTACCCAGGCAATGCTATGTCAGTTGATTAGTTGACTTATACCAAGAAGATATAAATACAACTAAGAGGAAATTCCTTTTTTTAAGTACTCTTGGTAGTTAGGAACAGCTACAATCTATAATTACCGTATATTCTGTGTTTTCCAGAACAGTCTAGATTTTAAATAATTGCTTTCCTTATCCCCATAAAACATCAAAAATATTCTGGAAATGCAAATATTTTGACAAATGGTTAACTGAATGAATTATGTCATTAAGCATTACAAATGTGTGAATTCATTCTGTTGGTTCTGAGCGTGAATTCGAAGGCCTCCAACAGAAAGCCTAGGGTCACTGATTAGCAGCTTCTGGGCTGTAAAGAAGTCATCTGCAATGGACTCTAACACTGAAGAAGAGTCTCTTAAAATGTAAACTAATTATTCAGAGACTTGTCAAGAGATGTTTTGGGGGAAAAAAGGAAAATGGTTGCTGAATGAATAAGGTTCTTCTTATGAGTATGAAAACATGCTAGCAGCTTCACCAGAAGATGAATAACAATGATGAAAGTAAATACTATACTAATTGTTATTTGCCTTTTGCTTATATATAATACATTTTCACTTAAATTTTCCACTTTCAATAAGATAATTTCTTTAATATATAACTGGTTATATTTTTATAAGCTTTTTCATATAAATAAGCAGTAAGGGATAAATGTAAGAAATAAGAAATACATATAAATAAATAAATAAGAAATCATAGAAACTTCTCTAGTGAGGAAGGCAAGTTAAAAGCAAGAATTTGGGAGCTAGCTGGATTAGGAATCAAAGCCAGTTTCTGCCACTTGCTAGAGGTATGGTAAGTTAATCTCTCTAAGACTTTGGTCCGTTATTTTAAAAATAGAGGAAATAAGTATCTCATAAGTTTATTGTGCTTGGGATTAAATGGCTGTAGAGTGTTTTACCCAGAGTGAGCATTCAGTAAATTACAGCTACTCTGAAACATACTAATATTGAAATGTGAATAAAAGTCTTTGAGAGTCAGCGTAAGGTCTACCCTTTGCCTTTCTTTCTCCTATGTGGCTAGCTGTGCACTAATTGGTTCAGGATCTATTAGCCTGAGCCTCTGAGGCCAGGGTGGAGCAGAGCCCTCTACTGTTGGGAGATGAACGTGTGGAATGAGTAAGAAATAACACTTTTGCTTGAAGCCACTGAAACGTGGGGGTGTTTGTTACTGCAGCCTAAGCAGCTTCTGCTGACTGATGCAAGATGGAACCCAGAGGCTTCCACTGCTAGCCTGTCTAGGACCCAGGGAGAGATAGGTGATGAGGACAACACCCTGGACAAGGGGCATTAATGACTGTGACCAAAGGGAAGAAACAGTCACTCCAGCTGTGAGCATTAGACTATGTATGGAACCTTGTATGCTAAAGACATTGAAACAAGGAAAATACTACTAGCTGGAGACAGTATTTAATATACTGGCCTGGTTCCAGGAAAGTCTCAAGGGAGGTTAAAGTGGTCTGGAGACCTCCTGCATGTTTTAATAGCCACCTTCTCTTTTACCTGTCAAAACTGACAGGATGGAAATGTCATGTTAATGTCTGCAGAGGGAGGACCATAGGTTGGGTGACTGTGGCTTAAGACTCTCTGCCCAGCAGTGGGACACACCACCCATGCCTACTAGAGGAACCTGCCTCTCCCCTTTACCATGTCTGTCTCTCAGATTCACCCAGGGGTCTTCCAAAGAGAGTCTGATGTCTGTGTCTTGATTCCTGGAAAAATAGGCTGTCTACCAGGATGTATTTTCGGACACAAAAAGTGATTACTTTGTGTTCCCACAAAGCTTCTTCAGGCCCTTTGCCTCTCTTTCTAGGTTCCTTTATCCTCTGTAAAGAAGAAAGATCCAGCACCCCAGGGTGTTCTGATTCTGATAGAATATGGTGTCCTCGTCACTCCCACCAGATGAGTCAGTTACCTGCTCCTGCAGCATAGGCCTTTGTACATTGAAACCCTGGGGTGCCGGCATTTCACCACACCCAAGAAGTGGGTGAGTAATAAACAACCTTCCATACACTGAATTACCGATCTCCTGATGCAACCCTGGACAGAGCAGCATCATCTAAATAGTTAATGCTCTGATTCATTGTTTTCCTAGTTCTCTTCCATAGAACCCAGGTTCTAGAAGATGTACCTGGGTATCCTGCTGCAAAGAGATTCAAGATCAAAGCCTCTGGGGATATGTTATAGTCTACATTTCCCTTTAGTGGTTTCAACAGCTTGTTAGCATATTAAAGGCTCTGACAGGTCCTCAAATGAAAAATCTCTTTGACTCAAATAGGTGTAATTACGTTGGAACTTAACTATGTTTTTCTCAAATTTGTTTGAATATGACCATAAGCCATTTTTAGTACAGCAAAGTTATTAACATCCTGAGAAACAAAGACTCTTGACACGGACTTAAGAGTTACTGCCCTAATTTATTCCTCATGACTTGGGGCAACACAACCTCTGGTCTTGTCCAAAGATATAAATTTGTGAGGCTAGAGATGAAATTCATGGGCCATGTTAAATCCAGGTTGTTTGTATGAAGTCCCCCAGGGAGACAGCCCTTTCCAGCTGGGAAACCTCCAAGACAGGCAAAGGTGATTGTGAATTTCCAGGGTTCATTGGGCATTACCAACTGCTTCTTCAACATCTAGAAAAAAAAATTTTACTCTGTATGTTCCAGTAACTGATCATCTCAAACTCAGTAAGGATTTTACTCAATCAGTCCCAACCAAGGCCTTCTGGTGTTAAATACGCTGTGGTAGATAGAATAATGCTTTTCCTTCCCTGCCACCACCAAGATGGCCACATTCTATTCCCTGGAATCTGTGAATATGTTACCTTGCATGGCAAAAGGGACTTTGCTGATGTGGTTAAATTAAGAATCTTGAGATGGGGAGATGTCCTGGGTGTGCCCATTGTAATCACATGGGTCCTTCCAAGAGGGAGACATAGGGTCAAAGATAGAAAAAGAGCTGTAACAAGGGGAACAGAGGTTGAGGTGATACAGAGGAAAGGGCCATTAGCCAAGAGTGATAATTTTTTTTTTTTTTTATTGGAGGATAATTGCTTTGCAGTGTTGTGTTGGTTTTGCCTTACAACATCACAAATCAGCCATAACTATATAACTATGTAACTATATATGTATATATCCCCCTCCCCTTGTGCCTCCCTCCTGCCTCCCAAGGGCAATATATTTTGAGGAAAGTAGAAGGGGCTATTAGCCAAGAGGTGCAGGCAGCCTCTAGCCGTTTGAAAAGACAAGAATAAACCTTCTTTCCTAGAGCTTTCCAGGAGGAATGCAATGCTGTCTGTGCCTTGATTTTAGCTTGATGAGACTTATTTTGGACTTTTGACCTCCAGAGCTATACATTTATATTGTTTCGAGCTACTAAGTTTGTGGTGATTTGTTATAGCAATAGTAGGAAACCGATACGATACCTTGATTCTGTCCTATCTCTAACTGGCCCAGGACCACAGAATCCAGCCTAGAGCACTCCACTCTAAAAGGAGATTATTCTGAGTTAAGAGGAGCCATCCCCTTACATTGTATCTTTTCTGCCTACTTTCTGGGAGCCAGAGGCCCTATGGGAGGCATCACCCAGTAAGAGAGTAAGAGCTATCAGTTGTTGTATGGCTGCTTCCAGGCGTAGAGGGACTGCTTCAAAGGGACTGCTCAGACCCCCAGAAGCAAGCGCAGTTGAGACAGACTAAGGAGCACAGGTCTAAGACTAAGGTCACAGACTAAGGAGACCAGGAACTGTGCACAGAACGGAGATTGCTGGACACTGTCTTTTCACAAGTTTGGTATTGTCTTCTGCTGTACACCACGCAGCCGGTATCCTGAACAAGTCTCCCATCCTGGAAACTAGAGCCCATGTCAAGAAGCCATCCCATTCTAGGAATCCACATGACCATGGAAGGAAGTTCTGACCATGCATCTTGGACACAGCAAACAGAAGCACTAGGCAAGAGCAAATTAGAGAAGCAGTATCCGCACATATGGCGCCTGAGATTTAGGATCATTCAGAGGCAGCCCTAGGAGGCCGGGCATGCTGGGATGGCTTGTCCTTTAGAATCTGTCTCTCTGTAGGTAACTTCATGAAAATGATCATTTCCATGCCCCACATAGGATCTCCATCTCCATCAGCTCTGCTCCTTTTAAGAAAAGACCTTCCTGGTTTTCCAAGTCACTTCTTGTATCCTTAATGTTTGTTTGGGGTAGGAGGAGTAGAGAGCATTGTTTGCTTTTCATTTCATCTCTTGGTGAGCATCCTGGTTTTAGAAGATGCTTCCAAAGACTTACCTCATGAGGCTTGCCTAGCCACCTGCTTTTCCCCACAGATTATGGCCCTATGGAGTTTACCAACCAGGTCCCAGGGTCACAGCTTTCCTGCAGTGACTCCTAAGTCAGTGTAGTTAATTCACGCAGAAGGACAGGTGTGGTAACCCATCTCTCCCTTCATAGGGGAACCTAGTGGTTTTAGAGTCCTCTTCTAGGTACACCTGAGGACACCCAAAACCTAGTCCACCAGAACCAGGATCTCAGAAGATGCACATGGTATTGGATAGAAGGAATCAACCAGTTATTAGCAATTCCTCAAACATTTGTGCTCATTTGATCACATCTAATGCAGGTTCTCTAGCTAACAGTACAGACCCTCCCTCCCTGAGGCCTTTGGGATTGCAATGGGAGATTCCTAGGCAACTGCTCCAGGTACCTGGATTCCAGCCCAGGGTTCTCTAGCCCTTGCTCCTTCCCTGCCCTGGGTCTTCTCTCATTTGACCTCTTGGGCCCCAGTTTCACTTTCTGTTTGAATATGCAACTTTTGGTTTTTTGCTCATCAACTGACAAGGCAAAAAGCATTTACTTCTTCTCATTCATGGGCTCCACTGAAACTTGGCAGGGACATTCCCTGCCCCACCTGCCAGGGGAGGGAGCTAAGACAGGGATGGCAATGAAGTGTTTAGTAGTATTAGGAAAACCATTGAAACTGGAAACCTAATGGGGTTCCATGGTCTGAATGTATGTTCTCCCTGCCACCCTCCACCAATGTGTATGTTTAAATCCTAACCTCCAAGGTGGTGGGATTAGGAAGTGAGGCCTTCGGGAGGTGATTAGTTAATGAGGGCAGAACCTTCATGAGTGGGATTAGTGCTCTCATAAGAGAGGCTCCAGAGACATCTTTTGCCCCCCTCCACTGTGTGAGGACACAGCAAGAAGTTGCCAGTCTGCAGCCCAGAGGAGGGACCCTCACCTGACCCATGCTGGCATCCTGATCTTGCACTTCACTCTCCAGAACAGTGAGAAGTAGATTTCTGTTGTTTATAAGCTACCCAGAGTATGGTATTTTATCATAACAGCCCAAACAGACTAAGACACCGGGTGAGAAGGAAAAAGTTAGAAATTTGGTTTCACTGGGTAAAAAGCAATAATAATTGCAGCATTCATGAAAATGTTTATCATCTATATTTAATAGCATAAAACGATTATGTATATTGGTAAATATGTATTGTATTAGCATATTGTCACTTTTGATTTCTCCAATTAACCCTCCATGAATTTACTCAACTTTCATAATTTATTGCTCATGTAGCAAGGTCATAATGTGTCCATCCTAGACAATTAATGGGTATATTCCTTGACCTTAGGAGCTATCAGTTCTATGCCTTGACATTGAGCCTGGAGATGTAGGGCAGAGGTGGTTTGGTGGTTTCTCAGCCCAAGGTTGAGTAAACAGATGTCCCGGAGTTGATCTTCCCCAGAATAATTGCATACAATGAGCACAAATGTTTAATTAATCAGGAATCTTGTGCTTATTATCTTTTCACTGGGTTTCCACTGATAATGACCCAGAGGAAAATTCTTTTCCTTTGTGTGAATGATATTTTATTTAAGGGTTTTCATTTCATCATCTGATTTCCTCCCCTTTTCTAGTGAGGGAGAAAGACCCTGAATGAATGAATACATGTGCCACCAACAAAAGACAGGCACACCCAGGCTGGGGACTGTGGGGCGGCCTCAGTGTAGCTGGAGGTGGGGGGCATTTTCACTGTACGAGTCAACCTCAAAACTATGCTGAAGTCAGAATAATTTAACATTTTATATTCAGTTGATGCAAACTTCCTTTCCCCAAATCAAAGTTGGGAGAAAGAAAAGGGAGTTAAGGAGAGGTTTGACACATAAGAAAATGCGAAGACAGTTGTGTACGAAATGAGGTTTGAGTTTTCAGAACTGAAGGTTTGCAGTCCAGGCCGGCTCACTAATGAAGGACCTGCTCCTCTAACCTGGTGCACAACACAAAACATTAATCAGGACATTGTTTGCATTAAAGGGCTGTGTTTTCCAGAGGGTAATCATCAGGGAAATCCAGTCAAGGGCGAACAAGGACGGCAGCCCTGATTAATTAAACATCTGCACTGGGGCTAAAAGCAAGACTTACCCTGTTGGTTGTTATAAGAGCTATTGCTATTAATGCCACCCGTGGAATTGGGAGATGTTGTTTGCTAAAATCTACTCTGTACAGAGGGCTCAGTGTTCAAGGCATATCAAGTTATGTCCTGATGTTATTTTGGCTTCTCCCTGTGGCACTGGGTGGAAGGGACTGTGGGCAGGGTAATGGTGTACATAGCTTCTTTTCAAGGAGAAAGCGTTTGAGCTAGCCATGAAGCACAGGCCGTAGTTGGAAATGTGGATTTGGGAGAAGACTACCCTGGGAAGGGCATTCTGGGGAGGGGGACTAGTGTGAGCAAAGGCAGGATGTCTGGAATTGTACAGAGCATGTCTTTATAACTATACAGTCTGGTCTGGAGGCCAGGGGCCATAAGTGTGGGAATCTGTGTTGCAAAGTAAGGCCAAATAGAGCCTGAAGAGCTAGAGGTTTGTTCTGAAAGTCATGAGAACTCCTGGAAATTCTCCCATGGAGGCTGGCATGACCAGAATAGTGTTTGTAGAAGATGACTTAAAGAAGTGGGCAGGGAAGAATGGATGACTGGGTAAGAGAGAGACCAAGACAGGAGGGACCTGGTTAGGGTTGTGCCCAATTACAGACCCTATTCCAAAGATAAGGATTGTCACAGATAGAGTCTAAGGCAAACAAAATTCCAGACATCCCTATTTGCCGTGTTCTCAGACTAAAAAGGATTTGTTGTTTATTTGAAATCCAAATTTTTTTTCTGGCTTTATTAAGATATAACTGACATATAACCTTGTACAGTTCTAAGGTGCATGACTGTTGATTTGATACATTTATAACAAAACAGTTTTACCACCATAGTATTAGCTTCTACCTCCATCTGGTCGTGTAGTTAACATTCCTTTTTTGTAATGAGAACACTTAAGATCCACTCTCAGCACCATTCAAGTATATAATGCAGTATGTTGTATTATTATATATAATCATCATGCTGTACATTAGATCCCCCTATTTGCTAATCTTATAACTGGACGTTTATATCCTTGGGCCAGTATCTCCCCATTTCCCGTCCTCCCCCAGCCCCGTGGTGGTCGGCCTCCCATATGTTTATTTGTGAAATCCAGCAGCCCCAGCCACTGTCAGTGACCTGGTGTGGTAGCTCTGAGTATGTACCTCTCAGATCTGCAGCGGCAGGGAGTCACTAATTGGCCACGGCCTCAGCTCCTGTACTCTGAAGCTGCTGCAGTTGTGCTGAAGTCATACTTCCCATGGTCTGCTCCCGGCCAATGACTGAGTTTGGCAGGGATGTCAAAACACGGGACTCCTCTGATGGTGACTTTGGCTCCAGGACCTCCTGAAGGCTGTGCTGCACTGCAGTCCACAATGCTTGTACCCAACCTTCCTTTTATCTCTCTCCTTTTCAAGGGGTCAGACCCTTGGTCAACTCTCCCATCCCCTTCTGGCCCCTTCCACATGTTCTCTCATAGATCTTTGCACTAGTAAAGCTTTGCACGTCTAATCCCCACCTGACATCTTCTCCTTGTAGGTTATACCTGTCTTGGTATTAGTCTTAGATTAATATAATCAGTGACAAACAGAAGTTGTGGGCTAGGAAACAGAAGCTGGCTATGAAAAGTTCAAGGTTCATAGTTGTAGAACATGAACCAGTGAAGATTACAAGACAGGCGTTGGCAAAGGAGAGGACAGAGGATTTGAAGGGGAAATTTTTCTGGTATGGGTTAGTTTTATTTAGCTCTAATGAAGACTGCATAATGAAAATCACACAGAATGCATTTTACAATGCCTATATTCATAAGCACAGATTCTTCTTTTGATCTTGGGTCCCATTCAGGCACCTATGCTGCTGATGCTCAGTTCTGATTGAAAAATCTTATTTTACAGGACCTGGATCAAGGGTGATAAATTGATTCTGTTTTCAAAAGAACTCTGATAAATTGGTGGTAACTCTGGAGGGATGTGCTATGCGGGGCTCTGCAGTCATGTCTGGGCTCAGGGGAAAGAGCACTGGGATTGATTAGTGTGGTCTGTTACGGTTGAGGGAGCTGGGGTATCAGATGCTATGCTTTTGTCAGTCCTGCCCACGTTGGCGGGGTTCCTATAGGTCACATCCTGTGCCTGAAAGAAGGCTGTTGGGATCATCTGGGAAAGAAACAAGAGGGCCTGAAATAGAGATGCGGCATCCAGGGTTGGAGAGGAAAAGATAGGAAAAGATTTATGAAGCTAGAACAGGAAAGACTTGGGGAGCAAGCACAAAGGAAAAGAGATGGAAGAATCAGTTTAGATTCTAGGGTTTCAGGGACTGGAGAGGTGTGTGTGTGTATGTCTGTTTAATCAGGCAATAAGCTCCTTGACAGTTGAGACTAGTCATGTAAGTTACTCTATGGATGCCTCATAGTGGTAGTGCTGGTAGACTCATCAACATGATTAGTATGACTTTCTGTAGCCATTTTACTGTGTGTGTGTTTTTATATGGATGGAATATTTGGATGACTAGATCGCTTCCATTCCCTTAAATTTATTCAGTTGCATTCATCCAAATGCACAGATTCTAATTTAGATATATAAAATTTTGAAAAAATGTACATATGTATATGGTAATTTCATCTGTTCCAAAGTCACATCAAGAAAAACAAGTTTAGAGTCCACGATGCATGTGTGCATGCTAAGTTGCTTCAGTCATGTCCAACTCTTTGTGACCCTATGAACTGTATCTTGCCAGGCTCGTCTGTCCATGGAATTCTTCAGGCAAAAATACCAGAGTGGGTGGCCTTGCCCTCCTCCAGGGGATCTGCCCCACTGAGGGTTCAGACCCGCGTCTCTTATGTCTTCTGCAGTGGCAGGTGAATTCTTTACCACAAGTGCTACCTGGGAAGCTCAGAGTCCACTATAGACAGATAGTATTTGATTTCTCCTTACTGGAAATTGCGTGTATTTTGAAAGTGAGTTTAGATTATGAATATGAACAACACTTGATATTCAAGAGCAGCGATTTGCATGTTTAAGGGCAAAAGAACAACTGTCTGGCCCTGCCTCACATGGGAGGCCCCATGCCTGGTCAGGCACACACCCACAGGGAGCGGAGAGGGTGACAGGGCTCTGGGTTCACCACCGCAGAATTCAGAGGACTGACTCACTTCCCTTCCTGAGATGCCAACCGTGGTTTGTGGTGGTGCCTCACCGCACTGGCCAGACCCTTGCCTCTCCTGCTGTTCCTAGTCCATGTGATCTCGTCCCCAGGTGCCAGCTCTTGGCTTTCCATCTTAGGGACACATACATTTTTTTCAAGAGGGTGGAGGGAAAATCAACATCAAGATGAATGACCTTTAAAGCAGGGAAAGAATGAAAATACTGGAAACTTCTGCCCATGTTTCAACTTTCAGGGGCATAAGAGTACACTGGAGACAAGGATGGAACCAAGTCTAATTTTGAGGCCAGAACCTTGAGTTGTAGCGATTGTTTAGAGAACTCACCTAGTGCAACATGGCTGTGAGAGTCGTTGCTAAAATCTGCCCACTGTCTCCTCTTTTTTTTTTTTTAATGGTGGTGGAGGCCTAGCTTTAAAATGAATTTGACTTTAAGAGAATTCATTTTAAAAAAAGGTTCCTCGGCCTGCTTTTATAAAAGTAATTTCTCCCAACTGGAACACACTCACACATGTTCCACATATGTGGTCATTCCATTGTATAACATGCTCCTTCTGAATCCCACACAAAAGTAAATTACTAATCTAATTTTAAGTAGCATGGGAAATTTCTAGTGAATAGCGAATTCAATAGTTCACACCAGAAAAGCTTTTACAAATGTCCAGGACAAATATAATAATAAGTGTTAGGGTGTACCTACCCAGACGGGCATACCCACTCTTCATCGTATATGTCGGTGAAAGTCTAGCCTAGCTCCATTCACAGTGTTTGTTGTGATATGCTGAATTACTCGAATCTGTAATACATTGATGTCTATCTAAAACACTCAAGTTGTTCTTTGCCAGAGAGCTGCTCTCTCAACTGGATCTGTACGGGGCTTCGGGGAAATGGGACGGCCAGTTAAGTTAATCACAGGTGTGAATTCCTTATGGGCCCCCAGAGGACAACCCATAGAATGTGTTTCTCAGCTGCAGGAGGTACCCTGAATTCTAATAGGTAACCACTTCCTGAGGGGCGGGTGCAATCCCTGGCTGCCAAACAGGACCATTTTTGTAGCAGCTCAATTAGGTGAAACATGTTTAGGTGGAATAGATGCCATGACTGTGATCATGCCCTCAACCCCTGGGTTGGGTGAGGATGTGGCAACTTGCAAGGGCTGGGCTAGAGAGGCAGCGCAGAGACCCGGGTGGGGACTGAGCATGCCCTTGGTCAGCTCGCATGGCTTCCTCTCCAGCAGGGGGATCTTGGCCAAGGCTGCTCAGTTCACAAGATGGCGCCAAACGGGCCCCCAGAGAAACATTATCAAAGGCCTTTTTGTCTCAGAATGCATCAGGGCTGAGGAAGGGAATGTTATACATGGCATGCATGGATGGGCTTTCAACCCACCCAAGTCCAAACCTCATTTTCTCTCTGGGAGAGAGGAAGGTGGCAGGAGAAGAAGCCAAAAGCCCAAGATGTTGCCAGCATTCAAGTGGGAAGGGCCCTCCTCTGGAATGAGCACACTGGCAGAGGAATGAACTGTAGAAATGCTGTGGTGAACGAGACACCGAGATTTATTTTAAAATGAAAGATTTATGAAAATGGCCTGGTACCAGAGGAAAAAGAGTCTTGAGAGTTGAAAGAGATGATGGTTTGTGAGCGGGGACGGCGTGGAACACTGGAGAGTGATGTGCAGGGAGGAGGAGGCGAGAGGCTGAGAAGAGAGTTCCTGGGAGGGTGCTGTATGTGGGGGCAGAGGGGCTCAGGTTGCCAGTCTGGAAGCTGTCTTCTCACCCACCCATCCATGTTAGTTCTGGGGCCTGGGAATTGCTTTCTTCATCTGTCGGGGGAAGGGGGTACTGAGACGCATTGCTGCAAGGCGTGGGAGTCCATGCTGGCTCCAGGAAGCGGACAGGGAGTGTATTGTGAGGGTAGAGAGTCGCTTCTGGAACCTAGTAGAGGGAAGGGTGAGAATCAGGGCAATGGCTGGGCTGCAGCCGAGCAGGGACCGAGGGATAGGCTGTCAAGAGCTGGATCCCAGCTGTAAGAAAACTCTGAAAGTTTTCTCTCCTGATGCCGATGCCGTCCTGCCCCAGATGCCGCCTTCCCAGAAGGGCCCTTCCAGTGTCACGTTCTCAGCTGTTGGCCAGAGGAGGGCACCCAAACCATGGGCAATGGCACGGACGTTCTCCAGGAGAAAACTGAGGTGCTGTTTTCAGAACAAGAGGGCTTAGGAGGTGGGCAAGCAGGAACACAAGCGCTCTCCCACTGTGTAGGGCTAGGACAGAACCAGCGCAAGGTGATGGCTCGGGTGCCAGGGCATTGTGGACGGGAAGGGGTTGGTATGCATCTGATGTGTTCCCTCATTTATTTCTCACAAGTGCCCTGAGAGAGAGGAAACCAGGTGGGGTCTCAGGAAACGTCCTGGGGCTCACAACGCCCTGGGCGGACATCCAGTCGGGGCCCCACAGCAAGAGCGCTTTCTGCTTCTCTGGTGCCCACACAGGGAGCTCCAGTGGGGAGGGGAGTGCCATGGTATTTTCCAGCCCAAAGCTGCCCAGATTTCTGAATCCTCCACCTACACACAATAGAGTCTTTTCACCTGAGCTTCTTAATAGAAATTTGAAGTCTGAGTCTGAGTGCTTATTCCGTATCCCAAATATTTACAGAGGTGCTAGAAGCAAGGGAACTGCTACCCAGCAACATTTTCTGGAGAGAATTACCTGGGGAAAGGAAGGTGAAACGTGCCAGGCTCAGTCCCCGCCGCCCACCCCCCATCTTGGGCCAGGGCAGAGAGTGTCGTTTTTTGCAGTGAGATGCATGGTTCCAGTTGTTATGCTGCTGGGTTCCCACTGCCAGCCCGTCTATGAGCCCCTGCGACGAAGAGATGCAAAGATTTAACGGTTTCCAGAGGGAGGCTACCTAATTTGACACACATTTGACACACACACATTTGACCCATTCCGCACATTCCTGGGCTTGAATAACACCACCTGTAAGCTGGTGAGATGGCGTTTCCACGGGTGCTAACCAGGAAGCTGCCCTTTTCACCCCGCTGTGGGAAGGGAGCTCTCACACACATTTTTTTCCACAGTAATTTGATTTCATCTGAGAACAACTGCAGGAGCTACTGTTGGGAATGCACCCCTAGGTTCAGCGTGGAGGTCATTGTCGGTGTTAGATGTTCCAGTCTGTGACAGAGTTGAGTTCTCTTGAATTCCTCCAGGAAGCCTCCTGTCATGAGTTCTGTGGCTCAGAACGGGCAGGGGGCCAGCACATCACCATTGTGATGGCGTTCACCCCCAGGCTGGGGCACCAGGTGGTCTGAGTGTTTTGAAAAGCCAAAACTTTGCCTAGCAAATCTTCCCTGGACCCTGGATTGGCACTAATCTTTTTCATGCTATCGGTGTCGTTCTCCGGAGTTTTACACAGCGTGCTCCATCCAGTTTCAAGTTTCTGAGGGACCAAAGGTTAGTTTGGGAAATGAGGTCTAATCTTCATCCTCCCCAAGCCACCCTTAATAGACACCGTTTGAGTAGAAGAAGCATAGCATACTTGGTATGCAAATAGAGTTTCAGATCAAGTCTGTTAGTCCAATCTTTCAACCAGATGGCTACCCCTAAGACTTTTTCTGAAGAGATTTTGGAGACTCCATTTGTAGACTGAATCTAATAAGTAGCATACTTAGAAAAAGAAATCCCAGGCAAGGCATTCCGTAAGGGAACTGCTTTCTTAGCTCCACAGCTTTGACTGCAGCTCTTAGCTAATCCACATATCTAACAATAATAGCGTTTGGAGAGATCCTTCATCTTGGGTGTTAAAAAAACCAAACAGAACATATGAAGAAGGAACCCACAGGATAATTTGAACTACATATATTTTAACACATAATTAACATGGGTATTGTATATACAGAAATATTAACACGGGTTGTCCCTTTAAACTTTTTCAGTTCCTCCCCCTTAAATCCCTTGTGCGGATGTGTTGAAGATAAATGCCTTCGCTTTATCTGGCAATATCCAAGTTCACAGTGACCCACCCCTGCTGGGAGAGTCTGTGTGGGTCGTCACCACCCATGATGGCACCCTTATTTATGAGCTGAAGAACATTCTCTGTCTTGGCCTATGTGCTAAGTCCACTCCAAGTTCTGAGCCTTTTAGAAGATTGCTTTCTTCTAGCATTCTTTGCTCACTGCCTGCCTTGATTTACTCATTTCTCTGGGAAAGATTTGGACTTCCCTGGTGGCTCAGCTGTTAAAGAATCCGCCTCCCCAGGGAGACCTGGGTTTGATCTCTGGGTTGAGAAGATCCCCTGGAGAAGGGAACGGCCACGCACTCCAGTATTCTGGCCTGGAGAATTCCATAGACTGTATTGTCCATGGGGTTGCAAAGAGCTGGACACTTTCTTCTTTCAGTGAAAGAGCAACTTTCACTCCCTGGGAAAGATTACCTTTCTCTTGGCCGTGGCCTTGAAGCTTTCTGTCTCTCTTTGAATATTTTCTGCCCTGCTGCCTCTGTGAGCTGCATTATATCCTTATTCAAGGGTCGAGGAAATGTTTGATGTTTTATTCCAACAAATATTGAATGTCTACTATGTAAGGCATTGAGTGAGGTGCCATGTGGAAAAGTTACTTCCAAATTTAGTCTGAGTGGAAAACAAATCCCACTCCCCTGCAGAACATGGGCACCGTGCTTTTTCCTAAGAGGCACTATCAGTGCCCTGCCTGGTTACAACCACTCAGACTCTCACACTTAACAATTTTATGCCCACAGTGGAGGCTACACAATCAATGACAGCAGAGCTTACATGAGGTTTTGGAGAAAAGTTCTTGGTCATAGAGATGCTAATTATTTCCTCCAATGGGTATTTCCTTCTTTCCTCTAGGACTTCTTGCTAGAAAAGTTCTCTCTTCAAAACAGCCCCAAAGGGAGTTCCTTAAATGTTGTGAGACCTTCACTGTCTACAGCTGGTTACATTGGATGTGGATTTCTGACCCAAGGTGAGCCAGCCACGTTTATCCTAAGGACATAGTGTGTGCGTGGTCAGTTGCTCATAGTGTCAACTCTTTGTGACCCCATGAACTGTAACCCTCCAGGTTCCTCTGTACATGGGATTTTCCCAGCAAGACTACTGGAGCAGGTTGCCATTTCCTTCTCCAGGGGATCTGCCTGACCCAAGGATTGAACCCATGTTTCTGGTGTCTCCTGCATTGGCAGCTGGATTATTTACCACAGAGCCACCTGGGGGGCCCAGTAGACAACATTAATTTTCTTGGGAAGTTGAACTGGAAAGGCAAGTAATTGTAAATGCTGAGACCTACATGTTGCAGCCTCCATATTGGGTCAAAGGCAGGCATTGACAGGGAAGCTATCAGCACAGGGAGGAAAGGGAATTTGTTTGTCTTAACCTGAGATCTGGGTACAAAGAAGTATGTTTCAGTTATGAGTCAAGAATTCTCAACCAAGAACCTAATGCCTTATTTGGATTTGAGGTTTGAATTTATGCTGTATACGTCGTCTAAAGGTATTTGAGATGAGATTGTAACATGAAAATGTGATTCTAGACTATGACGTCACACAGTTACGAACCAACAACACTGTCCATTGAGTCACACCCTCAGTGGAGACCACACAGGATTCCCATAAAGAAAGTGATCCTGAAGACAAGCTTACTCTCCAAAATTACAAAACATACTAGGAAACAATCCTCATGAAAGAGAGTCAACAGATAGAACATACTTAGAATCAGATTTCCAGTAACTTCAGATAGTAGATCTATCGTATACGGACTGTTGTTGTTTAGTCACTAAGTCATGTCTCACTCTTTTGCAACCCCATGGTCTACTGCCTGCCAGGCTCCTCTGTCAGTGGGATTCTCCAGGCAAGAATACTGAAGTGGGTTGCCATTTCCTTCTCCAAGGGATTTTCCTGACCCAGGGATTGAACCCACATCTCTTATATCTCCTGCATTGGCAGGTGGGTTCTTTACCATCAGTGCCCCCTGGGAAGCCCACCAAGGACTATAAGTCTGTTTAAAATGATTAGAGACATAAAGTAAGGAATTGAAAACCCAATATACAAGGTACAGTACCATGTAAAAAGAAAAAAACAGATTTGGAAAAGAAACAAATATTCCAGAATTAGCAATAATAGTCATTAATTTTAATGAATTAGATATGGCTAAAGAGAAAATTAATATGCTGGAAGAGAGGTATGATTCCCACTCAGAACACATCACAAAGATATAAACATATTAAAGAATAATTAAAGATAAGGGTGATAGAATGAGATAGAATAAGAATTTCAGGGGAACATAGTAGAGAACGAAGAAAAGAAATAGTCAAAGACAAAGAAGGCCAAGAATATTCTGTAATAGTTAAAAGGTAAGGATCATAAGATTCAGGAAGCTACATCAAGTCATGAGTTGAGTAAATGAGTAAATCCAAACCTTAAGTTCACTATCATAAAAATGTAGAACACCAAAGCCAAAAAGTTCTCAATGCAGCCATAGAGAAAAGGCATATTTCCTATAAAGGATATATGATTACATAGGCAGCAGATTTCTCAACAATAACAACAGAAACCAAAAATCAATAAGATAATATTCCCAAAATTTTCAGAGAAAATAACCATCACTTCCTCATCCACTTAACTTATTATTCAACAACAATGTTTTGTTGCTGTTGTTTTTAAGTTACCAAAGACTCTCAAGAAGAAGCTTCTAAAGGATTTATTTCAAGTAGAAGAAAATTAAAGCCAAAGAGAATTCATGAGATTGAAGAAGAGGTGCTAAATTTAGACAAGCATCGTCTGTAGAAAATAGCAATAATACTGACAAATTTTAAGTTACCAAATTATGTGGAACTGAAATATTGGACCACAACATGAAAGAATGGTGGGAAATGCTTGGATCTCTGAAGATTGGTAGGTAAGTAGAGATGCTGACTTATTTTATAATTTTAAAGTCAAGTATGTTTGTTAATTGCTCAGTCACGTCTGAGTCTTTGTGACTCCACGGACTGCAGCTTACCAGGGTCATCTGTCCATGGAATTCTCCAGGCAAGAATATTGGAGTGGGTTGCCATTCCATTCTTCAGGGAATGTCAAGCATATGTGATAAAAACGTAAGGATCATTCATGTCTAAAAATGTTGTATGTGTATACAAACATGAAAATGAGATGATAATTTCCAAAGTGGTAGAACAGGCAAAGAGGGGACAAAGAAAACTTGATCATTCCATTAAGAGACAGGAAAAAAGAAAGCAAAAATCATATACAGAAAGATAAATACAAAGCCTAAAGTAAGATGGCAGAAATAAATCCTAAATAAATATAAATGGACTAAATGTGTCACTTAAATCACAGAGATTATTAACGTGGTTGAAAAAAATCTAGGTAGTTGGTAAGACACTCCTCTAAAATACAAGGGCAGAGAAAAAAACAAGGACAAAGAATTGAAAAAGAACTGTTAATTGAAAAACAGGGATAAGTAGATTTATATTTATACCACACTTTAGAGCAATATTCATGATTAGTATTAAAGATTGTTATAAAATAGAACAATTCTAGTATGAACCTAATAGCCTCAAATAAAAGGCAATGATTGAATTCCCAGTTGTCAAACATACAATCATAATAGAAGATTTTTTATCACATCTCTTGAGACAGGTAAAACAATTTTAAAAATTATTAAGGAAGATTTGAATAAGTCATTTTTGGAATGATAGTGACAATTGACCAAATATTCCTTCTGATTCCAGCTCAAAAATGTTTAGGGTCCTTCTATCTGAAATTTATTTGGGAAGGCAAGCTTTCTCCAGACACTCTTTTATGGGAAGGAAGGGGCTGGATTCTCCAGCGTTCACGCTAACCTGTGCAGTACTCCCTGGTGTGGATGAGGCCCTCTCCAGCCTGGCCTCAGGGACAGGTGATTTTGGCATGTGAATACTGCTGACTCTTCTGTCACTTGGCCATGATTTTTTTTTCCTTCTGCTTTTTAAATTAGTGCAAGCTAGTATGGCCTCATGATTCTTTGTGCACAGCTGAGGCAGCAGAAAGTCACATGCATTAGTTAAACTGCTGTCACAAAGACACTGAAAAATATGGTGGTCAGATGAGACTGCTTATTTCTCCCATGGACTGTAGCCCACCAGGCTCCTCTGTCCGTGGGATTCTCCAGGCAAGGATACTGGAGTGGATTGCCATTTCCTCTTCTAGGGGATGTTCCTGATCCAGGGGTTGAACCCAGACCGCCTGCATTGCAAGTGGATTCTTTATCATCTGAGCCACCAGGGAAGCCCTTCTCTCTCATGGAACAGTCCAGATACAGTGCTGGGCACCTTGGTGGCCAGGTATAAAGTCGTCCGACTTTCTTCTCTTATCCTGTCCTCGTCTTCATCCCCACATCTGCATTCCAGCCCATGGGCAGTGCCAGTAGCTCCTTTTAGAAGATTGACCCAGGATTTGCCCATATTACTTCCACTCACCTTCCTGTCTCTGTAACTTAGTCGTGTGACCACTTGGAGCTGCATGGGAGCTGGGAATCATTGTCCCCAGCTGGGTAGCGATCTTCCTTGGTCCTCAATAACTCTGTGTGTGTGTGTGTGTGTGTGTGTGTGTGAGTGTGTGTGTGTGTGAGTGTGTGTTGTAAGGAGGGGCAGGTGGTCATTCTGTTGCTGGAAGGAAGAAGATGGGACTGGATAGCAGAAAGTAATTAGCAGTGTCAGCCACAGCATAAACCTTTATTTCTAATCATAGCCCCACTCATTACCTGTGAGAGATGTTGGAACCACTAAGAACCTCATTTTGCTGTTAGAAAATCTTGTCTCACAGAGTTGTTATTAATAGCAATCAAGATGAAGAGGGAGAAAGAGAGCACTCCCAGGACTCTTGTGGATCCCGGCTCTGTCATCACTCCCCTGTCCACCGGCACAGTGGGCCTGCCTCTGGCTGCTCTTTCTTGAGCCCCTCTTTCCCTTCCCTGATCCTCCGTTGCCCTCCTCACCTCCTCAACGCAAGGCTTCTGTAGATTGATGGACTGTCACCTGGAAAGTGGGGGCAGACCCCAGATCCCTGTGTTCTGGAAGGAAAAAAGGATTAACCAGCCCCCTGAGTTATCTCTGGGCTGGAGCTCATCTGGGTTCCTGCTCTTCAGCTCTGGCTGGGACAGCCCACTGCAGAGAGAAAGGCAGGCGGCTGCAAAGCTTTGGTCGCGCTGCCCCCTGTGTGACCTGCCAGGTTTCTTTGCTATCCTCTGTACCCAGTGGTGCAGGTCACACGCTGAGCTCCTCCCAGGAATCTGATTGTTTGCAGTTGTAAAGTGCAGGAGCTTGGATCTGTCCGAGCAGAGGGTTAAATCATAGACTGTTTTACAAGGGCAGCTATAGGGAATGTCTTGTTTTCTCCTTATATGGCTATTTTTCTCAGTCCAGAATCCCAGGGTGTATTTTACGTGGTTGAAATACACAAATGGAGTCATAGTCTTAGCCAAACAGGCTATGTGGCTTTAAAATTAACAAGCCTCTCTCTGCTTCGGAACCCCAAACACACATTCACATGCATGGTTTCTGCTGGGACTGTGGAAAGATACTTCTTCCTTTTTAGCCAAAAATATTTGATGGCGTAGATTTCTGCAATTCCATCGCTTCATACATGAGAGATATTTCTTTTGATCGGAGTAGTTTGCAAGTGTGTGGGTCAAATTTAAGCATCGAGTTTTTAATGAGTGGCTACTGTGTGTGAAGTGCTACATGAGCTAGCTCTGGGGTAGAACAGGGCACCAAACATCAAAATGGGGATGGGAAAGATGTTTAATGATGGTTCAAGCTGGACACTAGGAGGAGCATCAGAAAGCAGCACGCAGTGAGTAAGAAGACAAGCTTGCCACAGGCTGTCCGGGAAAGGAGATGTCCGTTCATGCTGGCATGGTGAGGGCAGGCTTCATGGAAGGAGTGGAGCTTTGAACTAGATGGGTTGGTTTTGGTCATGGGGTGTCAGTGAGGCATTCTGGGTGAGGGGAGACCAGAAGGAAAATGCAGAGGAAGGAAAATGCAGGATCGTTTAAAAGAAGAGTAGTTAATCCAGGAAATGGTTCATGTAGGAGAAAGGGAAGTTCAGAGGGGAAACGCCGGTTGAGGCTGGAAGTGGTTTGGGAAATCAGGCTGAGAAGCTGCTATATTTATTGTGTGATCAAGAGGAGGTGTTGAAGGCTCTCAGGTATTTATTTTGTCCTGAACCAGTCTGGGCACCAGGATTCTCAACAGTTTATGCTTCCAAAACTTGTTTTTTTTTTTTTTTTTGGCTACCTCAGTGAAAATGACTTAATCAAAAATTTAAGATTGGATTATTTAAATATGATTTGGGGGTGTTAAAATATGACTCCTTACTGAAATTTCTTAATTGGTGATTTCACACATGAGAAATGCAGAGTTTATTACTGAGTAGAATTCTTGGCCACACCTTCTGGAACACAAACTATGAAGTCAGTCAGGTTTTGCAAGGAACAGTGGATTGACCAACTTTCATTCTTTGTGGGCAAAGGGGTAAGTGTTGGAGGAAAAAACCTGGCACTGGATTCAGATCCAAAAACCCAACATTTTGAGCAAATTTGGATGAAAATTTGCATTTCAAGGCCAGTTTGGAGATGAAGTTTAGCATGGGAATTATGTCCCCAAAAGGCCACCTTTTGAGTCTCATTCAATCTTCAATTGATTTTTCTTTCAGAGGTAGAGCTGGGATTATTATGTCTATTATAAATGTAAGGAAACTGTCAAAAAGTTTTAATGACTTTCCCAGATTCACACGGTTAGTTCGTGGTGGAACCAGACTCTCAGGAGCTTGGAGGGGTCCAAGCAGTGTCCTTGGAGCTGTGAGTTGGCAGGGCGTAGGCTCCAGAGTATCAGGCATGGATGTACTGTCAGGAAGGCAACACAGGTAGCCAGAGAGACTGTCCCAGCCATGCAGGTGGGAGGTGATGACAAGATAACTGGAGGTGAGGCAAGAAAATGACATCATGAGGGTTTTGACAGGAGAGAAGAATGACACCACCAACTCAAATGATAGTTTTCAGAGGCCAAGTGGTGTGGCACTGGCAGGGAAGGGCAGCAGGCCAGCTGGAGCAAAGACGCTGAGGCACTGAAGGCAATTGGGTCCCTGGGACCTTGAATAAGTTACTTAATATTTCTGAACCTCAACTGCTCCTGTGCAAAATGAATTGAATTATAACCCTCTATGGCGAGATGTCAGGATGATTAGATGGGAAGATGGCGGGAAATTTTCTAGCCCAGTCCCTGAGACATGGCTATATTCAATACAGATTTTTAAAATATATGCTATTAAGAACTATCAAGCTGGTAAACTAGAAATGATACAGAGACATGCAGTTTGTCTAGGCATGAGGATGGTGTTGGGGTTTACATCTAAGAATGAAAGAGAGCCTCTTTTTGGTATTGTTTATCATAGATCATTGAAGATTAGGCAGAAGAAGCATGTACACACACACTTATTGGATAAAATAGAGTGGCTGTCTCCTGCCGAGGACATGTTGCAGGAGAGCAAAGTGGACCATGGCAAAGGCTTGCACTGGTAGATATCTGTTTGGGGATTGTCAAGCAGAATTTGTTGATGATGACATTTTCAAGTTTTGAAAGCTTTTCCTAAAATATTTAGTGCTTGTAAGAAAGAGTGCCAGGCTTCCAGGTTACTTGCACAGGTATTGGCTGGGTGTTAAGTCAGGGAAGTGCAATAATCCTAAATCATCTCTCATGTAAGATCAGTGTTAAAATACAGAAGGTCACGGAATGGTGAAGCCAGAGAGCTTGGGGAGGAAAATTAGGATATATGGGTTCCATATAATTGTTCCATTTGGGGAGCCAGTATTCATATCACCATGTTGTTATTAAATGCCATCAATGTATCCTTAAATTTCATATCTTGGTTGACTCTCTTGTTTGTTTTGACTGAAGGATTCATATTGGTAGGCTACAATACCAGCATATATTTAGGGTATTGAAGAGCAATAGATGTATTGGTTTGCAAGAGCACAGAATTATGGGGATGAGTACTGAAGTGTGTAGAACCTGGCTAGTTACAAAGATGCTAGCAGATCTAATAAAATTATTTTTTGATTGCCCCATTTGCTTGAGCTCCTCCAGAGTCACATTCTTGCTAATTTTTTCCTTCATGAATTCTCTTTTTTTGGATTATGAATTTTTAAATTGATGTATAGTTGATTTACAATGTTGTATTAATTTCTGCTGTACAGCAAAGTGATTCAGTTAGACATATATATTGTTGTTTTAATCACTAAATTGTTTCTGACTCTTCACTACCCCGTGGACTGTAGCCCGTCAGGCTCCTCTGTCCATGGGGTTTTCCAGACAAGAATACTAGAGTGAGTTGCCATTTCCTTCTCAAGGGGATCTTCCTGACCTAGGGATTGAACCTGTGTCTCCTGCATTGGCAGGCAGATTCTTATCACTGAGCCACCACATTCTTTTTTTATATAAATTATTTTCGATTATGGTTTATCATAGGATATTGAATATAGCTCTTTGTCCTATACAGTCAACCTTGTTGTTTATCCATTCTGTAAGTAAAACCTTATATATGCTAACAAACCTCCCACTCCATCCCTCCCCCAGCTGTCTCTCCCTTGGCAATGACCAGCCTGTTCTCTATGCCTGGGATTCTGTTTCATAGATAGTTTCATTTGTGTCATATTGTAGATTCCACCTGTAAGTGATATCATGGTGTTTGTCTTTCTCTTTATGACTTACTTCACTTAGTATGATAATCTCTAGTTGCATTCATGTTGCTGCAAATGGCGTTATTTCATTCTTTTTTGTGGCTGACTAGTATTCTACTGTTGGAGAAGGCAATGGCACCCCACTCCAGTACTCTTGCCTGGAAAATCCCATGGACGGAGGAGCCTGGTAGGCTGCAGTCCATTGGGTCGCTAAGAGTCGGGCACGACTGAGCGACTTCACTTTCACTTTTCACTTTCATGCATTGGAGAAGGAAATGGCAACCCACTCCAGTGTTCTTGCCTGGAGAATCCCAGGGACAGAGGAGCCTGGTGGGCTGCCGTCTATGGGGTCGCACAGAGTTGGACATGACTGAAGCGACTTAGCAGCAGCAGCAGTAGTAGTATTCTACTGTATACATGTACCACATCTCCTTCATCCATTCCTCTGTAAATGGACATTAGGTTGTTTTCATGTCTTCACTATTGTGACTAGTGCTGCTATGAACATAGGGGTGGCTGTATGTTTTTGAATTATAATTTCATCTGGATTTATGCCTAGGAGTGGGATTCCTGGATCATATGGCAATTCTATTTTTAGTTTTCTGAGGAGCCTCTACACTGTTTACCACAGTGACTGCACCAAGTCACATTTCCACCAACAATGTAGGAGGGTTCTCTTTCCTCCATGAATTATAGAGCTATGTTTCTAATTGGAAGGCCATGGTGTCAGAAAGTACTGATACATTATTTGTTTTGCATTGTTCCTTTAAATGTGTGTTAAGTGAGCTCAGCACCAGGAGGACCACATTTACTTGGGCCACTTCAAAAGTGGAAACATTTTGAGGATAGACTGGCAGATACAGTGAAAGAGGGGCATTCCAAGAAATCACAATACTGAATCTTAATACAAGGACTGTTCTACAAGTTTCCCATTAGGAAGGAAACTTGGATCCTGCTTGGGTCTTGCTTTCAAAGAATGATTCGATGCCCTAGTAGTACTCAGATATGACTATCTGAGTTGCACTTACCTTGTTCCTGGAGCTGGGATGCATGGCTAGCGTAGACAAACCCAGCTTCAGGGAGAACTCTCCCTGCTCACCAGGGAGAACTGTGCCATTTATTCTGAGAATGTGCAGAAACAGCATTTGATTGGGAAGGGGTCATTTATCTCCCACTTTTAAAATGATGAGATCAGTGTGTCTCCCCAGTGGGTTGTCCCCCTTCTATTCAGCAACAATACACTACTTCTTTTCAAAGAGAAATATGCTTCCAATAAGGGGGAAGGGAGGCAGGGGGTGGTAGCGAAAGGGATCAAGCAACTTTCATTGAAGGATTCATTTTTGATTTAAATATTTTGTTCTAATCTCCAACTTCCTTTTTAACTTGGCAGAATGACCAAAAGAAAAACAATGTCCCTCCCTAGCCCAGTTTACAGCCTGCCAGAGTAGAGGATCTGGTTACTTCTTCCAAACCGTATACATTGGGTTGTTCGATACATTAGTTTTTTTTTTTTTTCTTTCTAAATCTATTGCTTATACACAAAGGGTTTTCTTTTAATGGCACGTCAAAGTGGACTTTGGTGAAAAACCACAGGAGAAAAAAAAAAACAGGATGAAAAATATAGATCGAATTTAGCCAGCTATTTAATACTTTTTTTTGGTTCTTTGAGTATGTTGTGGAAGGAATTCTCTGCAAGTGATACATCCTGTAACTGTAGGCAGATGTAATCCCCTGGCCGTGACACCAGCAAAGATTTCCCTTCACGTTGGATACATCTGCAGCCATTTTGCTCCCTCCCACCAAGAGGAAGTGCTCGGGGAGGAGAGGTCCAGGCCCGTGAGCATCCCCTGTAATTCCAATTCCCCGGGAACCTCAGGAACCTGGTCTTGGAAGGGGGCTGCCACCAGGGGTTAGAATCTGGAAAGCAGGCCACTTTCCGTCCTCAGAAGAAGCCTGTTTTCCTCCTTGTTGCCACATTGCCCTGCTCATTGCTTTGAATTTTCTTTCTTTTTTTGTAATTTATTTTTATATATTTATCTGTTTGGCTGCCCTGGAGTTGGGGGGTAGGGATGGGTCTTAGTTCCAGCATGAAAACTTTTAGTTGTGGCATGTGGGATCTAGTTCCCCAACCAGAGATGGAACCTGGGCCCCCTGCATTGGGAAAGTGGGGTCTTAGCCACTATGGGCAGTGGGATCTTGGTCCTGTTGGGTGTCTCTCAGCCTCAGTACTACTGACATTTTCAGCCAGGAATACCTTGTTATGGGGGCTGTCCTGCAGTTCATGGGAGGTTAAGCAGCATCCCTGGCCTCTTCCCACTGGATACCCGTAGAAAGCCTCTACCCTACCTGGTATGACAATAACACATGTCTCCAGGCAGTGCCAAGCACACCCTGGGTACAAGCAGAAGGCTTGTGGTTTAGAACTATAGGTGCCACGGGGAACTCAAGGCAAGGTGAGATATGACTATTGGAAGTTTGGCAGAGATGGTAAAGCCCAGGGCACCTGCCAAGGCTGGGTATTGGAGTGCCAGTTGTATTCTCTTGGAGACTGAGGAGTGAGCGGAACTGTGACCGCTCAGTGTTGCTGGCTGCCTGCTGGTGGATCCAGAGAGAGGGGCTGGCCTGAGATAAAACCAGCAGAACCACTGTTTTTGTAGCTCCTTCCTAACTCTACAAGCTCCTGTCACCTGTCACCTGGGTGCCCTCTCACCCTTCACTCCCATTACTCTTCACTGACAAAAGATTAAATACACCCACACTTCTTCCCCGGGCTGCAGACACTCTCTGAGAGCCCTGCCCTAAAGGAAGACATCGTTTCTTGAGCCTGAGAAACAAGGCACTTTCCTGGGAGCTCTCTCACTTCTTCCTCAAATCAGTCCTGCACCAAAGGTCTCATTAGCCTGTCACCCACTGGTGAGGTCGCCACCCACTGACACACAGCTCTTGAGGGCAGAGGACAGGTTTGAACTCAGCTCTCCTTGGATCTAGACTGTACTCATATCCTATTTTCCCAGTGGTTTGGGGGCAGGTGGGATGAGGCAGTATGTTTTAGGAAGAGGAACATTTTTCAGGAGACTCTAACATGTAGATGAATACTGAAAAAAAAAAAAAACCCACTAAGTGTGAAATGAAATGGGGTGCTGAGTGTGGGGAGTTGGGTGTTTAAAGGAGTGTGGCCGCTTTCCTACCACCAAGGCCTTCACGGGTAGGCCACCTTCAATGCCTCATGTAATTCCAGTCATTTCCCAAAGGCCCAATCTCCTAATACCATCATACTGTGGGGCAGGGTTTTAACACATAAAGTTTGGAGGGGTACAAAGATTCAGTTCCTTATTCAGTTGGTAAGTCGTGTCTCTTTGCAACCCCATGGACTGCAGAATGCCAGGCTTCCTTCCCTGTCCTTCACTATCTCCGGGACTTTGCAAAGGAACCCATGTCCATTGAGTCGGTGATGCCATCCAACCATCTCATCCTCCGTCATCCCCTTCTCCTCCTGCCCTCAATCTTTCCCAGCATCAGGGTCTTTTCCAATGAGTCAGCTCTTCACATCAAGTAGTCAAAATATCGAAGCTTCAGTTTCAGCATCAGTCTTTCCAATGAATATAATATTCAGGGTTGATTTCCTTTAGGATTGACTAGTTTGATCTCCTTGCCATCCAAGGGACTCTCAAGAGTCTTCTCCAACACCACGATTTGAAAGCATCAATTCTTCAGTCCCTAGCAGGAAGCATTTCTGTCTGCATATCTTATGGGTAGCTCAAAGTCAACAAGCCCCAAAGAAAACCCACTAATCTTTCTCCAGTTATCCTTAAATCTGTCTCCTTCCTGAAATCTCTTTTGCCTGGTGACCACTTCTCTATGAAGCTTCTCAAGGCAGAAAACTGGGAGGGTCCTAAACTTCTCCCTTTCACCCTGCACCCCTCTATCCATCTCCCACTTAACAAGTCTGTTCTATTATCTCCAGTATCTCCTAGACCTGCCTCTCGTCACTGCTTTCTGTCACTGCTTTAATGCAGGTGACCTTTGTTATTCATCCCTCCAGCATCATGAGAGCCCCCATGCTGACCTCCCTGTCTTCATAATGGCAAATATGACCAGCACCACCTTCTCTCATTTCCACCACTTCTGAAATGAACTCGAATAGTTGATGTAGGCATACCAAGTCCTTTGTTATCTGAGGAGGGAGAATGTTGGAGTGGTTTAGAGTCACTACTCCCTGGGTGGAAATCCTGACATCTCAGGTGAATATCCTGTCCTTTCTCAGCCTCAGTTTCCTGAAGGGTAGAATTGGGATCAACAGTACCTGTGTAAGTATTCCATAAGAAACACTTTTTATCAGAACCTGGCCCCTATTAAGAGATCAGTAAATGTACTCTATCATCATTGCACATGTCATGCATCATCTCATTACTGTATCCTGTTCCTCATCTGATACTTGGCATCCTTGGCTCTGGACTGGGGAGGGAATGCAGATGCATAAGGATCAGCACATTGCCAGCACTGGCACTGTCTGGAAGCAAGGCCCCCGTAGGAAAGGACACATGGGGGTCCCTGGGTGAGGAACAGAGTTGTGAGTCTCTGCTGTGTCCAGCGATGAGCTCTTATGATTCAGGCAAAGCACCAATTGACTCATCAAATTTTGACATTGGAGGCCAAACGTGAGCTGCCTCCTGTCCAAGAATTCGTCAGTCTGTCCTGTGCACCTCCTGGGGAGCACAGTTAAGGGGCCCAGAGTGTGCTCAGGGCACACTGCCTGACCAGTTGAACTGATGTATACACGTGGCACCCTGCATGGCAGCTGGGCTGGCCAGAGAAGGCGCAGGCTGGTGGGCCGGGTCGGTGTGCCCCATGTGCTTCAGCCTCCCCACCAGAACTGTCTAGGAGACCTGGCTGGGGGAGAGAAAGGTCAGGGGGTCCCCTTGGTGGTGCCCACCTTGGAGACTGAGCTGGAGGCATGGGCAGAAGATGCCTCATTCCAGCAAATAAGTGATGACCTTACGTCCTGCTGCCTTGTAACAGTGACAAGACCCCTCCGTTTCTTCAAGGGTCCCCCTCTGACAGTTCTCCATTAGAGGCTATCGATTAGATCCATTGGATTATCCATTAGCTTAGATTATCCATTAGCTTAGATTATCTATTAGATTAGATTTGGGGTGAAGTTCTCAGGGTGCAGACCTCAGTTCTGCCACTGACTAGCCCCTGTGATCTTAGCTAAATAGCTTTCTGTCTCTAAAGGTTTAGGCTCCTCATCTGTAAAGTGGGCATAATAATAGAATCCACCTAATCGAGTGGCTGTGAGGATGTAAATGTTTAAGAGACTTAGAACTGTGTCTGGCACATGGTAAGCATGGTGGACAGGAGAATTAGCAATGACTCCAAGGAGGCATTTAGGCCACAACCGCACACGGAGGGGACTCTGGTTTCATCTGTGTGTTTGATTATCCACATTGTTATCTCTCCCCTCTGGCTTCAATTTACTTATCTACAAGAAGTTTGGGGATGCTGTATGTTTACAGCAGCAGGTCCCAGGCCTCAGTTTGTACCTTGTCCCAGGAGGGCCCCAGGCCATGCTCTCTCCCTGCCATCCACTCTCAACTTATCTTCTCAGTGGCCTGGATGGGCTTGCTCTGGTTTCCCATCTCTAGGGAGCTGTTTCTCAGGGTTCTACTGCCCCCAATCTTTGGGGGCCTGTTGATAACACCTCTCTACGTCTAGCTCTCAGGCACCACCTACCTCTTCCTTTGTTGTTTTTCCTAAAGTCAGCCCACACTATGGTTTTAAAAAAATCTCCTTATCAAACACTCCTGGTTACCCATCTTGAGTGTGCCATGACAGGTCTGAAATCCATCCCCAGCGTTCTCAACCACTTATACTCTACTCATCATCTCAGGATACAAGTGATGTCACATCTCTGTCATCTACCAACTAAACCTGGCCTGAGCTCCTTCCATCTGGGGTAGTGGAAAGCCCCATGTCTGTTGGGTCCTCTCCATCCCTCTGAATTGCCTGTCTCCATCCAAAGGGGCCGGGGGACAGAGGAAGAGAAGCTGTGAGGAGAACAACCTTTGTCCTGGTCCCAGATCCTGCTGCAGTTTCTCTAGCATAAGGCCGTGGGGCTGTCACTGGGGAAACTGGCCTGGACAGTCTGGCCATCCTCACTTGCTGCTGCCCATAAGCTCACTATTCCTTGAGGCTGTTTCTTGTCACCGAATGAGTGACAGCACTTTCATGTTAAAGGCACTGCTGAGTCACACACTTGCAGCTTCATATTCACAAAACCCTCAGGAAGTACAAACTTTTCCCACCAGGAATGAAGAACCTAAAGAGGTTAACTAACTGATGTGCCCTATAGACATTGGAGCTTTTCGATTTTTAAAATGAAGTGTTTGCTTTTCAAACCTAATTTCAGGCATTAGAATATGGAGAGTCAACTGTGGCCTCCCTCCACAGGCCTGTGCTCTACTTGATGGGCTGAATATGTTTTGGTTTTATCACTTTTTCTTTCTTCCTCTTTGTTCACTCCACAAACCCTCTTCCTTAACTCCCCTTCTCTCCCCAGTTACACTTTGAGAGGTCATTAAAATCCAGCGTCAGTGAGCATGTCCCATTAAAACGCTTTTTCTTTTCAAACAGACCGTGAGCCTTTCCAGAGTCCCTCCCATCACCCTGCTCGTCATTCAGCCCATTTAAGCCTGATACTGACAGACGGACTTCCGCTCTTTCCAGAAACCCTTCCCCGGCCAAGAATATTCTATTCATACATTGTTGCTGGAATGGTAACGTTTGCAAAGCACTAACAATCTGAGTCTTGTATCTGCAGGAATAATTTTTCTCAAAGTTGTAGCTGGATAAATTCTCACTGATGGGTATGAGTTATGAAGATCAAAGAATATTAGAGCTGGGAGGACTCTTGGGGATCTCCAGGCAGGTCCACTAGAGAAAGATGAGGAATCTGAGGCTGTAGAGCTCAGGAAAGCAAAAAGTGGAAGTGTTAGTCGCTCAGTCATGTCTGACTCTTTGCAACCCCGTGGACTGTAGCCTATCAGGCTCCTCTGTCCATGGGATTCTCCAGGCAAAAATACTAGAGTGAGTTGCCATTCCCTTCTCCAGGGAATCTTCCTGACCCAGGGATCGAACCTGGGTCTCCTGCATTGCAGGTGGATTCTTTACTGTCTGAGCTACCAAGAAACCCCAGAGCTCAGGGGACCTGCCCAGAATCACCCACTATCTGGACTAGTGCCCAGGCCTGTGGAGCCTCGGGCAGCCCCTGGCACCTTTCTGCCCATCTCACATCTTCTCCCACCTCCTGCTTCATGAGATTGCTTTTGGTGAGGGAGAGTGTAACCGACAGATGGGGAGGGGTCCAGGGGACTGAAGCCTAGTAAAGGCTCCCATCTCAGCTCTGCCCCTGCCATGCCTTTGGATGAGTGGCTACACCCACCCAAGCTTCAGTCTCCCATCCTGGTATGCTTGTTCTCAGGATGTGAGGCACAGATACAGGTCAGGGAACACCTGCCTCTCTTCTCTCTCCCTTACAGTCCTTTGCGTTTCCAAAAAGCAGTCTGGCGGTTAGCCTGCCTCCTAAGTGTGGTCTCTCAGCATCACGGGTGACAGCAGCTGCTGTTTGTCATGAAGGCCAAATCCCCAAACGCTGCACTGCTGGGCAGAGAGAGCTCCTGATGTGAATCTGACACCGGCTGCAGCCCTGGCGATGCTGGCTGCCTTGCTGTGGCCGCGCTTCTTCATTTCACAAGCTTTTTAGGGTGAGGGGTTTTAAGGCACAGTTTCAGAAGATTTTTGAGTCCACAGATGAGTGTAAATCTGGCCATCCTTTTCCCTGAGTGGGCTGCCTCTCATATAATAGTCCTGTCCGACCCTTAGTGACCCCTTGGACTGCAGCCTACCAGGCTCCTCCATCCATGGGAGTTTCCAGGCAAGAGTACTGGAGTGGGTTGCCATTTCCTTCTCCATCTCATATAATAGATGCATTCATTTCTTGTCCCTCTTACTGCTCTCATTTCAGTTTGGGGCTGAGCTGGCCTTTGTCAAGGGGGAGGGGGTTGGAGCTAGCTCCCAGCACCTGTGGCCGGGCCTGATGCTGCCCTCTCTGACCTCCTACAACCTGCCTGCCTTGTCCTGCAATTTTTCTAAGTGTGTTCATGAGGCCTTCACATCTTTGAGTGCGTGGAGGATTGTGGTCCTTTTCCAGACCCACTCTCTGAGCCCTGGGTCCTGCCTTGATATCAGAGGTTGGTCAGATAATGGCTTCATAGGCAGCAGCCAGACCATGGCCAGAAAGGACAGAGGGATCCTGGAACTACACCCTGAAAATCCAGTGTCTTGCCACCCTAAGAAGGAAAGCAAAGGGGACAAACCTCCGGGGGTCTGAGGTGGAGTCTATTAGAGACAGTGATGGCAGAAAGGCCTTCAAGGTGCCACTTGAGCAGAGAATTGAATGCAGGAGGCAGGTGGCTGGGTGGCGGCTCCCAGGGAGCCAGAGCATCCAATGTGAAGGCGCAGATCAGGGAGAGCCAGACTCCACATGGGGAACTGGAGTCAGGGGAAAGGGGGACTGAGAGGGGAGGGTAGGTCAGGGGAGACCTCCTAGGTCATGGTATGAAATTGGGTCTGCATGGGATGGGGATCTGTGGGAGGTTTTGAACAGTGTCTAACAAAATCTGACTTTAGTTTTAAAAGGATCTCTCTATTTCCAGCTTCTCAGTGCTGAGCTCTTAGCATTTGGGGAGGGATAATACTTAGCTGTGGAGAAGGCAATGGCAACCCACTCCAGTACTCTTGCCTGGAAAATCCCACTGATGGCAGAGCCTGGTAGGCTGCAGTCCATGAGGTCGCGAAGAGTCAGACACGACTGAGCGACTTCATTTTTTCACTTTCACTTTTCACTTTCATGCATTGGAGAAGGAAATGGCAACCCATTCCAGTGTTTTTGCCTGGAGAATCCCAGGGACAGGAGAGCCTGGTGGGCTGCCGTCTATGGGGTTGCACAGAGTTGGACACGACTAAAGAGACTTAGCCGCAGCAGCAGCAGCAGCAATACTTAGTTGTGAGGGACCATCCTAACATTTAGGATACTGATCCCTAGGCACTAAAGGCGACAGGTGTTATTGTGACAACCCCAACTGCTCCTGTGTATTTTCGAACACCCCAGGCAGAGTGGGGCAGGGGGACCCACCCAGGTGCAGAAGTAGTGCCCTGAGGGGCATGTGTGGAAACAGAGACCAATTAGGACAAGAGCCACTGGGCCAGGGTGGCAGAGAGAGGGAAGCTTGAACTTGTGGGATTTAATGATGAGCTTAACAATAGAGAATTGCGAGAGCAAGAAGGACCCCAGATTTTTAAAAACTTGTAACCTGTCCCCCAGGTTTGTTCTTTTGTTTGTTGGGAAGAATGGGATAGAATTACATTTTACTTCTAAAGTAGGAGATATGCCTATAGAAGATGTTCAGGGGGTCTGAGAAACTGGAGTTCCAAAAGAGATCATGAGGCAGAGAGAAATTTGGGGGTCCTCATGACCCCCTTACCTGGTTTTCCGTTGGGCTTCCCTTGTGGCTCAGCTGATAAAGAATCTACCTGCAATGCAGGAGACCTGGGTTGGGTTCAATCCCCTGGAGAAGGGAACGGCTACCCACTCCAATATTCTGCCCTGGAGAATACCATGGACTATATAGTCCACGGGGTTGCAAAGAGTCAGACATGACTGAGCAACTTTCAGTTTCATGATTGTTAAAGCCAGGAGGCTGGCTGACATCACCTGATGGAGAGTGAGGTCCAAAGGCAGAGCCTGGGGCCCTGGGCAGTCAGAGTTCTGGAAGCAGAGAGGGTCCTCCATAGGGGATGGAGAAGGAGCAGTCAGTGCAGGAGGAGAAGCGCCTGCAGAGGGGGCTTCTGGAAGCGTGCTGGAGAGTGTGCCAGGTGCTGTGGGGGGCCCTTTCAGGTGAATCACCTCCTCAGCCCTGGGAGGCTCCTGGGATGTCACAGAGAGAATGCTCTGCTAGCGCATAATCCTTCTGCCTTAGCTTTTGGCAAATGAAACATGTAATTTCATGATGATTATCCTCATTCTGCAGCAGGTTGCCCTTACTTCGTGTCTGCCGAGCATAGCCTTCAAGTCCTGGGAGATGGGTGTTCGGAGGCCTTATGGCCTGTATGCAGCCCCCAGCATTTTCAGGAGCTCAGGTGGGGAGAAGGGCCATACTGGTTCAGGTGGATTATTCCTGGATATCAGCTAGCTGTTCCTGGATTTTGTGTATATTTCTAGTAAAAAGCAATTGACTATACACTGCCATAGAATGAAGCAATTTCCTGCCCCCTTTAAGCTGGCAAATGGTATTAAGTTTTAAAATTTACTTTTATTTAAAAGAAATTCAAACCTGTGCCCTTTTTATGCCTAACAATAAGATAATGGCATCACTATTTAATGTAGTATTCTCCAGCCACTGACAACGTTTCTGAGCAGGAGAAAATAACATGGAAGAATGTTTATATTTTATGCTTAAAAAGGCAGACTATAACATTATAATGTTGTTTAGATGATAACCATGCAATGTAAACAAAATGAAAGATACAGATGTGCAGAAAAAGGAAAATATTATAAAGAATCTAATGGTGGTTTTCATTGGGTAGTAAGAAAATAAGAAATATATTTCTCTTTTTCATGGTTTTACGTATTTTCCAAAATTTTGTATTGAGTATATAGGCATAGGGCTTCCCTGGCAGCTCAGATGATTAAGAATCATCTTGCCATGCAGGAGACCTGGGTTTGATCCCTGGGTCGGGAAGATACCCTGGAGCAGAGAATGAATACCCACTCTAGTATTCTTGTCTGGAGAATTCCATAGACAGAGGAGCCTGGCAGACTACAGTTCATGGGGTTGCAGAGTTGGATATGACTGAGTGACTAACACACACACACACACACACACATGCATGCACACACATACAGGCATAGCTTATTTTTACACTTCACAGACATTGTTGTTTTACAAATTGAAAGTTGGTGGCAATGCTTCATTGTCAGATGATAGTTAGCTTTTTTTTTTTTTAACAATAAAGTCTTTAACTAAAGAATGTACTTTTTTTAGACATAAGGCTTTTATTGCACATTTAATATATGGACCACAGGATAGTGTAAACATAAATTTTATATGCACCAAGAAAACACAAAATTCATTTGACTCATCTTATTGTGATATTTGCTTTATTGTGGTGGTTTGGACCCTAATCCACAGTATCTCTGAGGTATGCTTGATTGGCCCCAGGGTGGCCAGTGGCAGCAGAGAGACCGGAGAGCCCTTCGCTTCTGGGCATCCTCCAACGTCGATCAGCTCCAGCCAACAACTCCACCAGGGTCTTTTCCCAGACCCCCAGGTGGCACACTGACCAACACCCAGTGGCTGGTGAAGATTTACAAACCTAAGAGGACCAGCAGTGGGACACCCAGGGCACTGGGCTTGTCCTCTGGCTTCATGGAGCAGCTGCAGGACTTGTCCCTGCTAGTCAGGGCCTGACAAAACATGGCCCACTGGAGAAGGGAATGGCAAACCATTTCAATATTCTTGCCTTGAGAACCACATGAACAATATGAAAAGGCAAAGAGATATGACACTGAAAAATGAGCTTCCCAGGTTGGTAGGTGTCCAATATGTTACTGGGGAAGAGTGGGGAAATAGCTCCAGAAAGAATGAAGAGGCTGAGCCAAAGCAGAAAAGATGCCCAGTTGTGGATGTGTCTGGTGATGAAAGTAAATTCCGGTGCTGTAAAGAACAACAATAGGAACCTGGAATGTTAGGTCCATGAATCAAGGTAAATTGGAAGTGGTTGAGCAGGAGTAGGTAAGAGTGAATGTTGATATCTTAGGAATCAGTGAACTAAAATGGATGGGAATGGGCAAATTTAAGTCAGATGACCATTATATCTGCTACTATGGGCAAGAAGCCCTTAAAAGAAATGGAGTAGCCCTCACACTCAACAAAAGAGTCTGAAATGCAGTACTTGGGTGCAGTCTCAAAAGTGACAGAATGATCTCAGTTCGTTTCCATGGCAAACCATTCAATATCACAGTAATCCAAGTGTATGCCCCAACCAGTAATGCTGAAGAAGCTGAAGTTGAATGGTTCTATGAAAACTTACAAGACCTTCTAGAACTAACACCAAAAAAATATGTTCTTTTCATCATAGGGGACTGGAATGCAAAAGTAGGAAATCAAGAGATAACTGGAGTAACAGGCAAGTTTGGCCTTGGAGTACAAAATGAAGCAGGGCAAAAGCTAACAGAGTTTTGCCAAGAGAATGCACTGGTCATAACAAACACCCTCTTCCAACAACACAAGAGATGACTCTATATGTGGACATCAACAGATGGTCACTATCAAATCAGATTGATTATATTCTTTACCATCTTCACCAAAGATGGAGAAGCTCTATACAGACAGCAAAAACAAGACCTGAAGCTGACTGGCTCATACCATCAGTTCCTTAATGCAAACTTCAGGCTCAAATTGAAGAAAGTAGGGAACACCACTAAGCCATTCAGGTATGACCTAAATCAAATCCCTTATGATTATACAGTGGAGCTGACAAATAGATTTAAGGGATTAGATCTGGTAGATAGAATGCCAGAAGAACTATGGATGGAGGTTTGGAACATTGTATAGGAGGCAGTGACCAAAATCATCCACAAGAAAAAGAAAAGCAACAAGGCAAAATGGTTGTCTGAGGAGGCCTTATAAATAGCTGAGAAAAGAAGAGAAGTGAAAGGCAAAGGAGAAAGGGAAAGATACACTCAGCTGAACGCAGTGTTCTAGAGAATAGCAAGGAGAGATAAGAAAGCCTTCTTAAGTGAACAGTACAAAGAGATGGAGGAAAACAATAGAATGGAAAAGACTAGAGATCCCTTCAAGAAAATGAGAGATTCCAAGGGAACATTTCATGCAAAGATGGGCACCACAAAAACCAGAAATGGCGAGGACCTAACAGAAGCCGAAGAGATTAAGAAGAGGTGGCACGAATACACAGAAGAATTGTGCAATAAAGTTCTTAATGACTGGGATAACCATGATGGTATGATCACTCACCTAGAGCCAGACATCCTGGAGTGTGGGCCTTATGAAGCGTTACTACAAGCAAAGCTAGTGGAGGTGATGGAATTCCAGCTGAGCTATTTCAAATACTAGAAGATGATGTGGTGAAAGTAAGTGTTGGACTCAATGTGCCAACAAATCTGGAAAACTTAGCAGTGGCCATAGAACTGGAAAGGGTCAGTTTTCATTCCAATCCCAAAGAAAGGCAATGCTAAAGAATGTTCAAATTAATGTACAATTGCACTCATTTCACAGGCTAGCAAGATTATGCTCAAAATCCCTCAAGCTAGGCTTCAGCAGTACGTGAATCAAGAACTTCCAGAAGTACAAGCTGGATTTAGAAAAGACAGAGGAAGCAAAGATCAAATTACCAACATCTGTTGGATCATAAAAAAAGCAAGGGAATTCCAAAAAAACATCTACTTCTTCTTCACTGACTTCACTAAAGCCTTTGACGGTGTGGATCACACCAAACTGTGGAAAATTCTTCAAGAGATGGGAATACCTGACCACCTTACCTCCCTCCTGAGAAATCTGTATGCAGTTAGAAGCAACAGTTAGTACTAGACCTGTGGAACAATGGACTGGTTCCAAATTGGGAAAGGAGTATGTCAAGGTGGTATATTGTCACCCTCCTACATCATGTGAAATGCTGGACTGGATGAATCACAAGCTGGAATCAAGATTGCTGGGAGAAATAATCAACAACCTCAGATATGCAGATGATACCACTTTAATAGCAGAAAGCAAAGAGGAACTAAAGAACCTCTTGAAGAAAGTGAAAGAGAAGAGTAAAAAACCTGGCTTAAAATTCAACATTCAAAAACTAAGATCATGGCATCTGATTCCATCACTTCATGGCAAATAGATGAGGGAAAAGTGAAAACAGTGACATATTTTATTTTCTTGGGCTCCAAATTCACTGTGGATGGTGGCTGCAGCTGTGAAATTAAAAAGACGCCTTTTCCTTGGAAGAAAAGCTTTGACAAACCTAGACAGCATATTAAAAAGCAGAGATGTCATTTAACTAACAGCAGCCTGATTAGTCAAGGCTATGGTTTTTCCAAGAGTCATGTTTGGGTGTGTGAGTTGGACCATAAAGAAGGCTGAGCATCGAAGAATTGATGGTTTTGGACTGTGGTGCTGGAGAAGACTCTTGAGAGTCCCTTGGACTGCAAGGAGATCCAACCAGTCAATCCTAAAAGAAATCAACTCTGAATATTTGTTGGAAGGACTGATGCTGAAGTTGAAGCTCCTGTACTTTGGCCACGTGATGCAAAGAGCCGATTTACTGAAGAAGAATCTGATGCTAGGAAAGATTGAGGGCAGGAGGAGAAGGGGGTAACAGAAGATAAGATGGTTGGATGGCATCACTGACTCAATAGACATGAGTCCGAGCAAGCTCCAGGAGATTTAAAGGACAGGGATGTCTGGTGTACTGCAGTTCGTGGGGTCGCAGAGAGTCAGACATGACTTATTGACTGAACAGCAATGCTTAGCGGTGTTTTATTTATTTATGGCTGCCCTGGATCTTAATTGCAGTGCATGGGCTTTTCTAGTTTTGGTGCCTGGGTTTCTTGTTGTGGTGGCTTCTCTTGTTGCAGAGCACAGGGCTCTGGGCACATGGGCTTCAGTTGTTGAACAGGGCACGTGGGCTCAATAGCTGTTACCTGCGGCCTCAGTTGCCCCATGGTGTGTGGGATCTTCCCAGACTGGGGATTGAACCCATGTCCCCTGCATTAGCAGGGGATTAGCAGGCAGATTCTTAACCACTGGACAACCAAGGAAGTACCCCTGACAGGATTTTAGAACAATGTTTCTAAAATAGAACTTTGTGCAGTGATGGAAACAGTCCATGTTTTTACTGTCTAATCCATAGCCACTAGCCACATTTGGCTATTGAAGAATTGAAATGTGATTAGGGTGACTGAGGAACTAGGTTTTTAATCATACCAAGCTGTTACCAAGTTAAATTAAAATTTTAGTGGCCATTTAAGGCTAGTGACTACTATATTTGACAATAAAGTTTTAAAAGTGCAAAAAATAATACAGGTAATTTTCTGCTTTTTTGGAAGTTCACTTTTCACCACCTCATTTTTTCAAAAGACCTGTATTAGTACCCATTTAGTTAACCAGAAAGAAATCCAAAAACAATTTCATTTTTACAGAAAAAGACAAAAAGTGAAAATAACGTCCAGAGTTGGCTTTGCAGTGAGCTGTTATAGGGGCTGACAAGAGTGGCCACTCTGGGCTCCTTCCAGGGAACCACACACAGCATCTCAGCATCAAGCCACCATAGCTTTGACCTGAGTCTGTGAGCATCTGTGTTTTATCGTGATTGATTTTATGCAGTGGTTAACAAGATGTGCCTAAGGTAACTGATTCTTTGCTTCATGGCGTTTTGGCTTATGGAAGGTTTCATAAGAACACTGTCCTCTTGGATAGTGGGGAAACCTGTCTATAAGGACACGTGTATCCTATCTCAATAAGCTATTAAAAATAATATAAGCATTTAAAATATGCTCACTAAGGTTAGAAATTTTATTGCCGTGTGGAGTGAGTTTGGATTTCATAATAGAGAATGTGGACAGAGCACAGAAAAAACTGTGGCTTTTATTTTAATAGTTTATTTTCTAACTCAATAAAAAATGATCCAGCATTAGGGTTGGTCATGCCCAAGTTCAGTTTTAGACTAGGAAGAAACAAATTACAACCTGGATGTCATTAATTGTCGTTCTACAGAAAGTTCTGCTATTGTAAATAATATTCTTCTGCGTACACGTCCAGATGTAAATTCAAAACATGTAATATCTTTTGAGGTGAAGCAAAGCTTGTTACTCCCATTTTACAGATAAGAAAAATGAGGCTTACGAAGGTTCAGTTCCCAGAATCATGAAACAAGGAGCAAAAGTAATGCCTCTTAGCTCTTGAAGCCCAGAGGATTTTATTATCTTTCACAATATGAACAAAACAATTTCTGATAAACTGTCTTGGGAAGGGGACTTCACCAAGGAGCTGGAAAGATTTGCTGTTTTTAAGTCCTTTAAATGAAGTTCTTTTGTTTTGGCTTTTAAAACTGTCCCAAGATTAGTTCTCAGAAAGCAGAGCACTGTGCATTTATCAAAGGCAGCCCTTTATTGGGTTGGATCTGTGTTTTTATGCTTTCCAGGGGGATGCAAGTGAAAAACCCTAGCCTTTACTCCCCAGTCCTGTACCTCCATCCCTCTTCTGTCCCTCCACGGTGCACAGCCCCTCTTTCTGGGTAGAAACTTAGCCAATCATAATTCCACATCTGGCAGTTTAGAAAGATTTAGAAAGATGCTAAGCTCTCCCGGGATCATGTTCCCTGGACCAGGGGAGGCGCAGTGGACATAGTATTCGAGAGATGACCTCAGTTGGACAAGCCACCCCCCTCCCCATGCTCCCTTCATCTGGGTGGCCCTGAGTGTTTGCGAAGAGCAGCAGACAGCAGCACAACTGAACACAAATGAATACACTGAATGTTTTCAAACTGAAAGTCTTAATCCTTTTTGATTCAAGTTCTAGGGGGAAGGTTGGAGCCAGTTGTGATTTAAAAAATAATAATAATAAAAAAAATTGGTTCACCCATCTGTCAGTACCGCCAAGAAATATTCACATGAGTAGAACTATCCAAAAAAATGAAGAGTAGCTCTTTTCCAAGACAGATCTCTGGAACTCTCTCCCTCCCTTGCTCAGAACCACTTCCTCTCCTCAAATCTCACTTTAAAACCTTCCTGTTTGCTTTAGCCTATGACTGACTCAAGCCCCATTCATCTTTCTTTCCTCTCTCCCCATGACCACATCCTTCCACTCTCCCCTCACCAGCCACCGTGAGAACACTCGCCGGCCTCTTCCTCCCTCCACTGCTCAGGCCCTTGCCTGCTACCCTGCAGTGACAGCCTGACTTGTGGGGGGTCCTTGCTGGCCTGCGTGAGTCACCCTCACACAGCCCAGACGTGTTTGGAAGGGTGAGGGCCTTCTCTATGAGGGTCCTGCCCCCTGGTCCTCAGAGGAGGAAGAGGTAGTGAATTTCAAGGTGACTTCTGTCTAAAGAGGTGCTTTGCCAGTTTTCTTTCACAAGTTACAGACTCAGAAACTTGAGAAGCAGAACACAAAAAGACCTTGTAATAGACCCACAAAGACACCAACTCTCAGGCCTGTTTCCCATAGGAGACTTTAGGTGAAGCCTGAAGGCTAGATGGGGGTGAAACACAGGCCAGACCAGAGCTGTTGTTACACCTCCAGAATAGAGTTGTAATTGTCTCAACTGCCTTCTTCCCCTCAAAAAACGAAGTAAAATTCCTCAGCAAAATTCTAAGGCAGGATTGGCCCTGGGAAAACTGTCTCAAAGTAAGCCCAACTGTTGGAATCCTTTTCATCAGGGAGTACACGCAGCTCTTTCTAAAGAGTATGTCCAGAAGCAGACTCACAGACTTAGAGAACAAATTTATGGTTACTAGGGTAGAAGCCAATGGCACCCCACTCCAGTACTCTTGCCTGGAAAATCCCATGGGCAGAGGAGCCTGGTAGGCTGCAGTCCATGGGGTCCCAAGAGTTGGACACAACTGAGCGACTTCACTTTCACTTTTCACTTTCATGCATTGGAGAAGGAAAAGGCAACCCACTCCAGTGCTCTTGCCTGGAGAATCCCAGGGACGGCAGAGCCTGGTGGGCTGCCATCTCTGGGGTCGCACAGAGTCGAACACGACTGAAGTGACTTAGCAGTAGCAGTAGCAGGGTGGAAGGGTGGGGGGAGATTGGGATAGATAGATTGGGAGTTTGGGATTGACATGTACACACTGCTATATTAAAAGTAGATAACCAGGGTCTTCCCTGGAAGTCTGGTGGTTAAGATTTCGCCTTCCAGTGCACGCCTTCAGTACCTGGTTGGGAAGCTGAGATCCCATATGCCTTGTGGCCCAGAAAAAACAAACCATAAAACAGAAGCCATATTGTAACAAATTCAATAAAGGCTTAAAAAAATGGTCCACATTAAAAAAAAAAAAGATCTTAAAAAAAATAGGTAACCAACAAGAACTTACTGTATAGGGGAACTCTGCTCAATATTCTGCAATAACCTAAATGGGAAAAGAATTAGAAAAAGAATAGATGCATGTATATGTAGAACTGCAACAGTTGGCTATACACCTGAAATTACACAACGAGTAAGTGAAGTTGCTCAGTTGTGTCTGACTTTTTGTGACCCCATGGACTGTAGCCTATCAGGCTCCTCTGTCCATGGGATTCTCAGGCAAGAGTGCTGGAGTGGATTGCCATTTCCTTCGCCAGGGGATCTTCCCGACCCAGGGATCGAACCCGGGTCTTCTGCTTTGCGAGCAGACTCTTTACCGTCTGAGCCACCAGGGAAACTGGAAATTACACAACAGGGTTAATCAACTTTTGCCTGCTTGCATGCTAAATCACTCAGTCGTGTCTGACTCTTTGCGACCCTACGGACTGTGGCCTGCCTGTAGCCTGCCAGGCTCCTCTGTCCATGGGATTTTCCAGGCAAGAATCCTGGAGTGGTTGCCATGCCCTCCTCCAGGGGATTTTCCCAACCCAGGGATCGAACCCTCATCTCTTATGTCTCCTGTGTTGGCAGGCAAGGTCTTTACCACTAGCACCACCTGGGAAGCTCTGTTCCAATATAAAACGGGAGTGTGGTTTCAGATTGGCTGTGTCGGCAACAGGCAAGCTGTGGGCTCTCCCACAATGCACTGCTCTGCGATCCCGAGGCACAGCCGCTCCCGCAGACATGGAGACAGGTCAGGCCGTGCCATCTCCACAGCAGCCTCACCACCAGCTCTAAAAGAGGTGCTTCCAGAACCCAGCACCAAAGGTTTTATCTTATGAAACACACACTGGTCTTACTTTTGATTTATCATAATAGCAACCGGTGCCTTTTTTTTTTTAAACCGCATCGCTTTTTTCCAAAGCACGTTCACGTTTGCTACCTGATGGACGTCAGGCCACTAATAATTTTTCCATTTTGCCCATAAAGGACTAAGACCATTGCAGTTTGACTAAGGTCACAGAGAACGTAAGCAGTAGAGTTGAAATCCACATCAGCCTTCTATGGGAGCCATGCCCCAACTCTCGACACGCCCAGGTGAGCACTTCCTTGTCCATAGACTGACAGTCTGGGGAGGGCTTCCACACGGTGGATTTGCAGACAGCCCTTGGAGATGGCTTTCCTGTGAATTGTTGGGGTTTTATTTCATTTTGGGTTACAGATCTTCTTTTTGATCTTGCTCAATCCTAAAGGAAATCAGTCCTGAATATTCATTGGAAGGTCTGACGCAGAAGCTGAAGTTTCAATACTTTGGCCACCTGATTTGAAGAGCTGACTCTTTTGAGAAGACCCTGATGCTGGGAAAGATTGAAGGCGGGAGGAGAAGGGGACGACAGAGGGTGAATTGGTTGGAAGGCATCACCAACTTGATGGGACATGAGTTTGAACAAGCTCTGGGAGTTGGTGATGGACAGGGAAGCCTGGCCTGCTGTAGTCCATGGGGTCGCAAAGAGTCAGATATGACTGAGCGACTGAACTGAACTGAACTGCCTCATTTAAAACCATAGGAGTGAGTCAGTGTTACCCAAGCTCACCCAACAGGTGGTAGAGTGATGGGCCTTTGAATTATGCTTAGGTTGGAGCCTGCCTGGGGTTAAGTCTGGAACAATGAACTCTGCTGTGTGAAAAACAAATTACTAAAAAACATATTTTGAAAAATAAATAATTAAAAAATTGCCCAATTTCAGTTTTGAAAGATATGTGTGAGAGAATTTGTATTGAGTTGTGCCATGATTTTCCTCCCTCCAGAACCTCTTTTGTTATGCAGAAGCTTCTCTGAAGGTGAGCAGCTTGATCTGCACTAATGTGACAGTACATGTCCAGTGGTGAGATCTTGGGCAGACGGAACAGATGATTTGGAGAATGGGACAGGGAAAGAGAGCAAAGGGGCTGTTAGCATGGACACTCGGGCCTGGAGAGCCATTTCTGAGTGGAGGCAGGGAAAAAAGTGAGCCAGGCCATGAGGGTCCTTGCATGGTGCCTCCGCGCCACACCTGGGAACGGGGACTTGAGAAGTGGTTGACGTGTTTATTTGGTGTGAGGTCAGCTACAGCTCTGAAAGCAATAACATTATTCCCATAAAACAGAACTCCCAGGCTGGGCCACCAACCTGCTTGCCGCCAGAGAAGGATGGTGGCCTAATAAATGAGACATTGCTGTCAGATCTCCGTAATTGGAGGATTCATTCACTTTGTGAATTATGCAGGCTCTTCCTTGGTCTCCCATCTCCATCCCATCTATTGCTTTAAGCCCTTTCTTGTTTTGTGCTGCTTCTTTCAGATGAAGAAGAACGGAAAAGAGATTTGATCTCTGTGCCTATTAACCATGCCAATAGAAGGTTGTGTGAAAAACGAAGCTATTGGTAGAAGTTTGGGAAAAAATCTAGTGATTAGACCAGCAGAAGATCTGAACTTCGGAGAAGACCACAAATGAATTAAAAGACCAGTTCTCTTTTCAAAAGCTAACACGAAATGAGGATGGGTTTTATATAAAAGCAGCTGCTCCTGCCAGTGAGCTTATGCATGTCTGTCTTTCATATGCCACAGTCAGACCTAGGAAATTCCCTGGGAAGTCCCCTCTACCACAGTGCTTGCCGTTTCTCCATTTGACTATGATTCTATTGACTCTTGGGAGATTGATCTTCAGGAAGCTCTTATCACAAAACAGCTCTTCCTGGAGTGAGGAGAGAGCATGGTACCTGGGAAGACAAAGGGAGTGGACTGTGACATGGGAATCTGGTTCCCATTTTAGTTCTACAACTAGCAGCCTGGTGGCTTTAGGAGGAGCCTGCCATTTCCCTGGCCTCAATGGTTTCATCTGTAAATTGGAACGGCCTGGAGATGATAAAAGTGAAAGCATCCATTACCATGCCTGGAAGTGCTCAAGAAATGATTCTTTCCTGCCTGCTGACTTCCATTTTCCATCTGTAAGGTAAGGAATTGAACAAGAAGATCTCTTGTCCACTCTAATGCTTTAAGGTTAAGTCACTTTTAGGTGACTCTTTTGGTGACATTTTAGGAAATTGCCAACTAACATTCTGTGGTTGTAGTCTATTAGATTCCATCCAATCAGAATAGCGTTGTGATTGTGACTTTGTATTATGATTTTTTATTTTCCCTTATCCTGATTTTTTTTTCTATTTTATGGCTTGTGCTTTATTAAGTTGTCATAAATCCTTTCGAGTATAAGAAAAGAAGTATAACAAACTGGATGAAAGAATGCCTTAATGGAAAGCCAGAGAATAATGCTAATACTAATAAACTGCTTTGATTGGCTACATACTATGTATGAGGAACCATGCTAAGCACTTTATTTAGGTCACTTAAGCACATTAGGTCACTTAAAGGCTCACAATAACCCCTTGAAGTTATAATTATCATCCCCATTTTATGGATGAGGAAATTGAGTCTTTGAGATACCAAGCAGGTTGTTCAAGGTCACACAGTTAATGAATGTCAAAGCTGAGTCACAACTCCAAGTCTGGCTAAATCAGGGCAGTGGTGGGCTGACAAATAGGCTCCCAAAAAACCTAAATCAAAACAAAACTCTAAATCCCTGATATAGAGTATTTACTGATTTCCATCATGTAAATACCTTCACCATGACCAATTTCAAGTTTCTAACAGTTAAATCAGCTAAAAAAAAATCCCAAATATTTAACAATCTGTTCTTGCAAGCCAACAAGAGCCAACGCCAAAACACTCCAGAAAAAGCCTGAATCATCACCACTGAGATACACTGCCTCCCTGGATTATAGGCTGAGGTTGGGGATAATAGAAAAGAAAGAAGAAAGGGAAGATGGTCATAAACAGAGAAAGTAGAGAGATGACAGATTCATTCATTCATTCCACAGAGGCTTACTGAGTGCTGGCGAAGAACCAAGCATTGTGATATGTGCTTTGGATTTGGGCAAGAGTAAGATAAGCAGGGTGCCCAAGCCAAAAAGTCCAGAATGTTTGGGGGAGAGAGCAACACTCAAACAAATAATTGAACACATTATGTGATACAAGTATGTATGAGTCTACGGGAGCCCAGCAGAGGGAGGAATGAATTCTATCTGAAGGATGCAGTTAGCGACACACACGTGGGGACTCCTAGGTAATACACATTGTTCTTCCTTCCCAATTTGTAAAGAAGTTTGCCTCACTAGAGAGGTGTGTTCAGCTTAGAATTCTGCATTTCTGATTATAGAGAAACTAAAGGTGGGATTAAGAAAGGGACAATGATATAGAAAGTAAGCTCTTTGAGTTAGGGGTGTTGTCTGATTTACCCCTATATTCCTGAGACCTAGCACCATGCAGAGAATGTAGTAAGCCCCCAGTAAATATTTGTTGACTGGGTAAACCACTGTTGAATAATGATTTATGAGCTTCAAAGAATTTTGCTTGAGGAAAGAGGACTGATAATAGGTAAGAAGTAAGCAATATAAATGGGCTTCCCTGGTGGCTCTAGTGGTAAAGAATCCACCTGCCAATGAAGGAGATGCAGGAGACCCAGTTTTGATCCCTGGGTTGGGAAGATCCCCTGGAGGAGGGAATGGCAACCCGCTTCAGTATTCTTGCCTGGAGAATCCCGTGGACAGAGGAGACTGGCAGGCTGTAGTCCACAGGGTTGCACAGTGTAGGACACAACTGAAGCGACTTAGCACAGCACAGCAAGCAGTGTAAGTGCATGGAGGATCACGTGGAAGAGCAGAGTAAGTGGGGGGCAGTATATGGGCAGGGGCTCCAGGTGCCAGGATGGGGGTAAGGGCCCAGAAAGTTGTGTGTCATGCGATGCTGTCACCTGTTGTGCTGGCTGGCGTCTCTGAGGATGATCAGAGGACGGGGCAGATCTCTGGCTTCCTCTGAGAAGCAAGAGGTCCTGTCACATGCCTGCAGATGTATTTGGTGAGCTGGGGAATGCCAGGAATGATACCACTCATCGTTTGACTTCAAAGTTCAATACGGGAAGTGTTAGTTGCTCAGTCATGCATGATTCTTTGAGACCCCATGGACGGTAGCCCACCAGACTCCTCTGTCCATGGAATTCTCCAGGCAAGAATATTGGAGTAGGTTGCCATTCCCTTCTCCAGGGGATCTTTCTGATCCAGGGATCAAACCCAGGTCTCCTGCATTGCAGGCAGATTCTTTACCATCTGAGGCACCAGGGAAGCCCTCAATATGGGAGACGCTAACAAGTCATTGGTGCGATGAAGTTTGAGGATTTTAGTGGATTTCCTTCACATTTGTTTGTTCTTCTCTTCCTCTGATTATCTGAGAGGAGGCTGCTGTTATGGAAAACCAGGTAGTTTGAATATTCATTCTTAGGACTTAGGACTGGTTTTGTAAGAAATGGGTCTGCTACTAATGTGTAATTTGTAGATTATTTTCATCATAACAATGCCTTATATGTGTGGATGGTTCCTAGCTGCAAAGGTTTTTCCGGTAATTACTTTTGATGCCTCTTCAAGACAGTCCCATGAGGACATTAGAAAAGATGTGAGTGGCTCTATTTTACTAAAGAAGTCAAATAACTCAGAATCACGGAACTGAGTTCTAGTAGAGCAAGGGCCCAGGATCTGTCATTCCAGACACAGAGACCTCCGTGTCCTCCTGGTTTCTCTTATGATAATGCCTGCCTCCTGGAGTGAGCTGGGACCCAGCAGCGTCCAGGAATGGTTTGTCTTGGTATTCGAGAACTTTTTTCTCTATAGTGAAAAATGGAACCTGCCTGCCCCAGTTTCCAAACCACCTCATGATTCGAAAAGCAATTGCTTTAACTCTGACAAAATTAGGCCACCTCCAACCTAAATGGAGCCCGTTTTCAGAGTAAGACCCTGCCTGGAGACAGCTCTTTCCTGGAAGGATAACAAAAGCATGCTTATGTGTGTATTTCACTTGATGGAATGGAATCCCCAGTGAGGCCATTTTTTCCCCCTGAATTCTCCCAAGTCCAGAATGTGTCCAAGTTTCCAAGATAATCTCAGAAGAGCCATTCATCTATGAAGATGGCCAAACTGTCTTCCAGCTCAGTAGACAAGGTCTGTTCAAGAGAAAGAAGGTGAGGGGGTGAGAATAGGGGTGTGGAAAGAGGGTGAGGGAGGCAGAGAGCGAAGGAGTAAGACATGCAAGGAGAAAATGTGTGTGGACGAATGCTGACGGGGAAAGGAAGGAGACCAAGGGGCCAGCCCTGACTCTGGAGTTCCATCTGCCAGGGACATTTGCAGCTGATTCTTTTTAGAACCTGTCACGGTCTGCCTGGCGAGCTGTCACTTCTCATCACTTGGCTCTCACTGAGGATCTTTGTGTCATCACTGTCATGAAGAAACCTGGCAACTGGCAAAGAATTTCCTGGGGCGCTACCTGATATGCCATTATTTGCCTCTTATCATCTTAGTAGAGTAGTTACACCGCTGTCAGAGGTAATGGAGACCATGCCACTAAGAAAATTGGCTGTAATTTATTTATCAATTGTTTCTGCATACCACAAAAGCGGCCTTCTACTTTACAGTTGCGTCTAAGGTATTTGAGAGCCCCTCAAGTTCATGGTTTTCCGGTATTCTAAGTTCTACTTATGGCCTTTCCTGTATATGACACACAACACCACCCTTGTGGCTTGCAGGCCGTTTTCTTCTTTGCTTTCTTTAGTCACAAATCATCCTGAGGCATCCCTTAAGTGCATTTGTATTGTTAAGTGCACCGGCTTGATTTGGTGTTAATTCAATTTGAGTGCCCTTAATATCTTGTGGGGGTGATGCAATGCGGGCCGCCTGTACCTTGTAAAATCGGGTCCCAGGTCTGCCTGGGAGCAAAGCACCTTTCGCATAGCCATTTACCAAAGTTGCTGATAAAATTTTCATAAGGGAACCTTTTTAGTCTGACCCTATTGTGTTATTGTACCATTAAGTCTCGGAGAACTGAGCTGGCTTCTAGTGACAGCTTATCACGTTCTCCATTATTGCTGGCTGCATGAAGAGCTAACGGGCTGGGTGCAGTGCAAGCCCCCTCCCCCCTCCCACTTCTGGTCCGTTCTGGGAAAAGCTTATGGGCCAGCACCTACGGGCTAATGTGTGATTGTCTCTCTGTGGGTGCCAGAGAGCTGAGCTCTCTTTCTGATGAGCCTGGGAAAGCTTGAGGAGCCCTGAAGGACTTGGTGGAGCCTTCGTGACAAGAAGGAGAGAAGAATGGGCTGAAACAGAATGAGAGTTACAAAGCACTTTGCTTAAAAAGCAACCTCCAAAGCGGTAATGATAATGTTGACACCACTTTGACACATAGCTGGAGGTAGTGGATTGGGCCAGGATCTTTGGAAGGTTGGCATTAGAATTCTGACACCATGATTAACTCAAAAAAGAACTCCTAATACTGGGGTTTGGGTGTACCTGGGTTTGCATCCAGCCTCATTCATTGGCTTACCTGCCCTGTGATCTTGATCATGTTTAGTCTTGGAGCTTCAGGGTTCCATCTGTGAAATGGGAATATCAAGGTCAACTGCATAGGCTTTTTGTGGTGATGACGTGAGTGTGGAGTGTGGCTGGCACTCACACAGCATGTCTTGGGGTTATCTTAGAATCTCAGAGGTTAGGAGGTGAGAAATCTGGTTCACATGGTAAAGAAATTAGCCAGCTACCACAAGATGAAAAAATGAAAGAGAAAAATCTAGAAATCTGGTCTCCAGACCCTCATCTAGGTGTCTTTCCATCCTTCCATGTCCTGTCCACAGACATCAGGAACTTGGTTGGATTTGGGGTGCAAGAGGCCACACTCCACTTCCCTAATGATGGTATTTCTTAATAGCAGAGCAGAGTGCTTCTCAGCCCTTCTGCTTGTCTTGGTGGAAATGGCTTGAGCCTGTCTAACCGTGTGAGCCTAGGCCCCGCTTGTCTCTGCTGCTCTGGCTGAAAAAGCTTGGTGGTCTGAGAAAAGAAATGGAAGGTGCTCTTTCTAAAGAACATTTAAAAATCATTGTTATAAAAGCAATACATGTTTACTGTGGAAATGAGGAAATCTAGGTAAAATATAGAAACTCTAGTGAAAGAAAAAACCTCACCTGTAGTCCTACCACCTGTGACCCTAGGCTGCTGCCGTGTGTTTCCTTTCAGGCTCCTTTCCGTGCCCACACACATGCTAGCTTGTTCAGGCCCTTGCTCCCTGCAGTGTATTTTAGGCATTAAAAGTGCAGTCTGGCTCCACAGGCAAATCATTTAACTTTTCCACTGTTGTTTCCTCGTCCATAAACTAGGGCTTCCTCAGAGGGTGGATCAGAGAAGTAAATGAGCTCATCCACCTGACACACAGTATGGAGCACACAGGAAGCCCTGCCGAGGCTTTCCTTAGGATGAGGATTATTCAGTATAAATCTGGGATTACTGTATAAGTTGCTGGAAATACGGCTCTTATGGGAGCCATTTCTTCTTTGCTCACCCCCAGTTGCTCAACTCTGATGCTTTCTTAAACTGCTCATCCAGACAGGGTCTCAGGGTCAGACTGACCCCACCCTTCCCCGGCTGAATGGTGATAATCATGTGTTCATCTTCCCAAAGGGTTAACACACGAATTCTCGCAACTTGACTCCTGGTGGGCGTATTAGACCCACTTTATAGGAAGGAGAACCAAGATGGAGCAGGCATTGAAGTGGCTGTATGAGGTCTCCAAGCAGATGAGGTGGATGTCCTGGTTGCTGAGAAATGAACAGGGCCACCCATAGGAGTGGTTGGGCTACCCTGGGCTTAGGATTTGCCTTTATTACACTGGAGATGAGGCTTAGATGGTTCAAGGAGGAAGGCTGAAATCACAAGAAGACAAGTTCTTGTAAACGAATATCTCATGGAAAAGCTCTGAGAGTCTCGTTGATGTGTGTTTGTGTGTGCGCACATGTGTGTCATCTTTTTGGTGTTTTAAAGCCTCCTTTCCTGGGATTCAAAGATTCTGAGAGCGAAAAATGATCATTTTAAGCCAGACTGGACAAGATAGGATCATAAATCAGAAAGGATGATAAGGGTCCAGCTTTGTGTGTGTGTGTGTGTGTGTGTGTGTGTGTGTGTGTGTGTAGCACATGCACAGAGGCCAGTGTGCAAGCCTCTTGGGGGTGAGTGGGAGGAGCGGACATGGGCCTGCAGAAGGGAGCTGGTTTTGATGAAATATTGGCTAACGCTTGGGGCACCGAAGGAGAAGAGGCTCTGGTCAGGGAACTGCGCTGCATTAGAATTTATAATAGATTAGTTTATCTGCCCCTTGATCTTCAAGGGTATTCGGGGAGCTGAGGATGAAGCATGTCTGCCTTGATTTTCACAGCGAGAGGAAACCTCTGGAACAGAATTCCCAGCCTCTCCCTCTGCACAGCCCAAGGCGGTGAGAGCTTGCTATTCACACCCCAGCTCAGGTCATTTGGAGGAGGCTGATGGTACCCAGGAATGCCGACATACTTCACAACATCACATGAGAAAGAGCCCACTCAGATTCCTAAGGGGAGCTGCTGTCGGTCCATCCGGGTCTGGACTGCAGCCCTGGATGTGATGGCCCCTGCTCCCCATCCCACTGCAGAAGTTTGCAATTCATATTCATCCTCACTGTCCGCAGGATTCCCTTCTCTCCATCCGTCTGTCTGTCTTTCTCTCTCTTCCTCGCTCACTCTCATGAAAAGGGGAGCCTGCTAGGGTGTTTCAGATGCTCTGCTTCAAATGCCAATGAGCAAAGCGGCCAGGAAAGAAAGAATAAGAGGTGAAGTGTGGTTTGATGTCTTGGGGTGCTGGGGAGATGATTCATATAACATGAGCCCCTTGGGGCCCTTGGTTAAATCCCAGCCTAGCACCCCTCCCCAACCCCGGCTGAACTGGAACTCTGAAGTCCAGCCAAGGAGCATTGCTGGTGCTCCCCTGGCAAACAATCGGAGGGTCAGAGGCAAAGTCCAGGGGAGGGGTGATTCTTTCACTGGAAAAATTACCTGCTGGGAAAGAAGGAATCGTATGATGTGTGCGGTGAGAAGTCCAGTCAGGAAGGACCTGGCTGTTGCATTACAAGGCCGCTTTCTGAAGCAGAGGGACTTTTATTGCCTGAGAGGCCTGCAGGCTCCAGCTAAAGTGGCTGTGGCAAGTCTCTGGGAGGGCATGGTGATGAGGGGCTGCGAGCCAGGGCTCTGGATGCCAGTTTGGGAATGAGGGGGGTGGAAGCTGGGGAGGGGCCTTCACTGTCCTCAGACTCACTCTCCTAAGGCAGGAGGGAGACCCAGCAGAGAGAGGGGCTGCCTGCTTCCCAGCTAGCCAAGGGCAGTGCAGTCTCCGTTGCCCCCACCTTAGGCTTTGTTTGACATCCCCTATGTTTGGCCACCCTCTCTCCACCCCCAGCTTCTTAAAACCTTCCCCTCTCTCACTGAACCCTCTCTCTGCTTCTCTCTTTTTATGGAAGTTGCAAATCATCTTCCATTGAGGACAGCCCCTTTCCCCCAGGCTTCCTTCATGTAGGTATGGGTGCAGAGACTTTGGGGCACCTGACCCAGGTCTGGCCAGGTGATCCGGTGATCCGGTCCAATAAGAAGCAAACCTGGAACTTCGGTTGGAAACTTTTGTTGGAACTTTGGGAATGGAGAAGTTCTGTTTAATCTTGGTTGATGAGATGAGAGGATAAAAGCCTGGCTTCCAGGGAGGCCTATTAGGATTGGAAAATCTGTGTGAAAGTGAAGCTACTGGAAAGGGAAGAAGAGTGAAGAGGTGGATAGAGATGAGATTCTAATGGCATCCTTTGAGCGCTAGGATCTGATCTTACTGGAAGGCGGAGTCTACACCTGGACTCTTCAGTTTTACCAGCTAATACGTTTCCTCCCCTTTTCCCTTTCTTGTTCAAATTTTTCCTGCTACTTACAATTGAAAATGTTATGTCTGTATGTTAGGTGGATATACTTTTCTCTCTTTCGTGCATGGATCAGCTATGGCTATCTCCCAAAGTTGAGTGCTTAGCTTGCTCTTTTTCCTGACTCATTCAGGCTTTCCATGCACTCTGTGGTATCAACTGTGTGTGACCCCCATGAGAATGATCCTGACTGCCACATTTGTGTTTCTACCTTAAATCTTTTTCCTCGTATAACACATTTCCACATGGGCGTCATACACGAGGTCACACACAGCTAGCTGAAGTCAATATGTTACTCCTGATCCTTGGGAAGAATGAGGGGCCCCCCTTTTCACGTTTCTCCTCTTCAGACTGGGCATCTGCTTCCTCTAGTTCAAAGTCAGGATTATTTTTGATTCCTTCTTTTCCTCTTTTCTGCCCTGTATTGCATTATCCATCAAGCCTCAAGAATTTCTCTCGCGTATGTTGTTTTCCTTTATCTACTGCCATCCTCTGGTCTAAGATCTCATCGCGATAATCTCAAAAGCCTCTTACCTGGCTTTCAAACTGTCCCATCTATGTAGCACCCTCCAGCATATTTTTAACTTCTTCAAATACCTCTCTCACTTCACAGCTTACCTGGGAATGTTGGATTTCTCACTGTTGGGCATCTCAGTGTCCCTTAGATATTGGCATTCATGAGGTGTGAGAAGTCACAGAAACATCTTTCTGAAATACTAATTTAATCTGAAATCTTTCTTGGGGTGTGGAAAGTTAAGGGTTTTCATGAGAAAGTAATTTAAAAATGTTTTTATATTAAAACAGATTGATCTCGGGTTTCCCAGGTGGTGCTAGTGGTAAAGAACTCTCCTGCCAAGGCAGGAGACGTAAGAGACACAGGTTTGATCCTGGGTCAAGAAGGGGGCATGGCAACCCACTCCAGTATTCTTTCCTGGAGAATCCCATGGAAAGGGGAGCCTGGCAGTCTGCAGTCCATAGTGTTGCAAAGAGTCAAACACGACTAAAGCGACTTAGCATATACACACAGATTGATCTCATATAAAGAAGAACACAAATGCATATGAATTTTAAAGATTAAATATTGATTTCAAAGAAGTTCTGAGATTGTAGACGTCTACTTCCAGCCACCACCCAAGAGTTCTGGGGTTCCTTTTCCTATGCCATTGGGAAGAAAGTTTGGAGAAGCACTAACATGTTGAGTCAGGTTTCACGTCCTCAATTTGGTGTCTGCCTCAACTGCCCCAGTCTTTGCTACCCTCCTCCTTGTCTCTCATCATTTCTTGGAGGTAGAGGGCTTTCCTAGTTGTTCTTTGAACTCTGTACTCTCATTCCCAACTTCGTTTCTTGTCACTGTCTCCTTTCCCCAGTGATTTCCCCTTTCTTTTTCATCAGCCTAAATCATCTGCCTCTTTCAGCCTTAATCACCAGCTCACAACAGTTTCTCCCTTCTCATACCCTTGTAGCCTTTGGCAATCCAGATCAATAAATGGATTATGTACTGGCCAAGAGTCACAAGCCTGATCAAAACCCTGACAAGGCTCCCTGTTATCTGGCTGTGGGATAAAGTCCGGATTCCTTGGCATGGCTTACTGGCTCTAGGCAGAGCTGGTTCCCTGCCTGATGCTTCAGTCTCATCTCTCCTATGACTTCTGATCTTTGCCATCCAGACTTCAAGAACCATTTAGCGCACCTACAGCATAGTAGCCACTCTCGCCTTTGTCTTAGTCCTCTTCATCCCCTTCTCCTTCCTTCTTGTCTTTATCCTGTACAGAAAGTATTGAAGAGAGTGAGGTAAAAAGAATGGAGCTAGAGAGGTAAAAGGGACCACATCATGTAGGGCCTCACAAGCCCTGATATTGAACTTTATTTTAAGGACAGTAGGAAATCATCAGTTGCTCTAGGTATAAATGTGACTACTTGGTTTATGTTTTTTTTGTGGGGGGAGTGTGTTGCCTTGTTTTCTATTTTTCCCATTTTTATCATTGTTACTTTATACATATTGAATCTATATTGTGAAGTTCATATATCCCAATGATGGTTATATATAGTTCTTCTTTCCTGTTCTTCATATTCTCTTTTTTGGCTTAAATTCCGTTTTCAGATATTGAAAGCGATGCCATGACTTTCTTTGATTCATATTTTCGCTGAATATTTTTTCATCCTTTCATCTTTTTGTTTTCTTTTAATTTTTCTCACAAACCACATATAGTTGAATTATATGCAAAAAATTTAGCTAATCTGGGAGTCTCTGTCTCTCCTATACTTAAATCTACGTATTCCCACAAATATCTCAGATCTATCTCTATTCCATCCTCCTATCATCTATTATCGATCATCTATCATCTATGTATAATCTTACCCTGAACAAGTTGAATGTGTTCACATATCCTCATTCTTTTTGCTGTCCATTTCCTTTCTCCCATTCCCTTGTTGATATTGTTTGAAACTTTTATTCTGAGTTCTTATCAACACACTTACTTATTTTTATTTGTTTATTTTTTAGATAGCAAAAATTATAGTAATTATTTGAATTTCTTTATTTTCCATATTTCTTTTAGTAATCTCCTGGATTTATTCCTTACCTGAGTTGTCTAAATAGTTTGTTGTGTAGCAAGCCTGCTAAAGCCTTGTATGTTTGAGAATATATCTATTGAGCTCCCAGATTTAAATGATAATTTGCCTGAATATAACATTCTACTATAAAACTCCTTTTTTTCCCCTTTAGTAACAGGTGTCTGGTTACTAGGAGGGGCTCTAGATTGATGGAGCTCCTAGAAAGGGTCAGAGATGAGCTCCAAGGCAGAGTATCCAAGTTCCCCAGAACTACAGCATCTTACCTCAATTTTTTGCCCCTTCACAGGCCACAACTCTGGCCAGAATCCTCTTTTAAATGTTCTGAGAAAGTACCCTTGGAAGGAAGTGATCACTGTGGATAAGCTTTTCAAACTCTGGGTAGCATCCCATTAATGGATGATGAACAGTTTAGTGAGTCAGCCAGTGTAGGTATGGGGAGGAGGAGGGAAGAGAGAGGAGGAAGAACAAGAAGGACAGAACATGAAGAACAAGGAGGAAAACGAGGAGGAGAAGCAGATGGAGGAGGAAGGAGAAGGGGCGGAGAGGGAGAAAAAATAGAATGGAATAGAACAAAATAGGCTGAAAAAAAGTGGAGGGTATCCCAATAGGAAGCACATTCTTCTGTGAAATTTTATTTCATTTATTCAGGGCTATATGTTTACTGAGTCACCACATGAAATGTGTCCTCTCATTGTGAATGGAAGTCAAATTTGAAGAACGTAGCTTTTGATGTGACCCACCAACCTTGAGGTGAGGGGGCATGGAGGCAGTGGTTTGGTGGTTTACTTGCTTGATCGTGTCCAAATATTGTGACATCATGGATGGTAGCCCGCCAGGCTCCTCTGTCCATGGAATTTCCAGGCAAGAATACTGGAGAGGGTTGCCATTTCCTTCTCTAAGGAATCTTCCCTGCCCAGGAATTGAACCCAGGTCTCCTGCAGCACAGGAGGATTCTTTACTGCCTGAGCCACCAGCAGAGGAGTGAAGCTCAAGACCGGCTGACCAACCCAGCAGTATGTCACTCCACAGAGTGTTGCACTGTTCTGGTTTTACCCTTGTCCCACCGACCATCTGGCTAATGTCATTGTCTTCTTTTCCACAGTAAGGCAGGAGATTATCTCCTGAAGGTAGTGGCAAGGGCAGAACTTGGGAGCTTCTTTGATCACTTTGCTCATACCTGCTGCCCCACCCACATTCAGTCTACTAAGGGCTTCCCCACAGTTTTATGTTAGCTCTCCAAATCCAGTCCTGCTTCTTCTTTCTGTGGTTCTTCCAGCTTGGTTGTGTGGGAGGGAGCCAGCATCTCAGGCTGGTTTTCATGCTGTCAGAAAAAGCAGAAACCTTATTTGCAATCTGACCTAGAGCCACTATGGCCCATACCCTGCTCTTCCGTGTCCTTACCTTTAGCAGCCTTCATCCTCTTTCCACGCCACCCTAGGCCCTCCCACCTCATAAATCCTCCTGCTTCATTCTCTTCCTTCCCCCGTGCACTGTCTATTTTGACTTCTGCCATTGCCTGTGATTATTGGAAACCTCAGGCCCCAGTCAGCAGGGAAATTTATAGCTAAACAATTACACTGTTGAAACCCTGACAAGTCTACCCTGGTTAATGGCTTTGAAAATATGGGAGAGGTGTGAACAACTAAGTCTAGGAGGCTCCATGTTGTGGGTCCTACAACGATAGACTTGTAGGACTTACTTACTTTAATGGGAATTGTTCATTTTCCTTCCCCTTACGTTAGTGTTCCAAATGCTAGTCTCACTCAATATGGATTCATTACCTAGAGAATGCCTTGGATATTTGGATAATCATCTTCTAAATAGTTTCTTTTTTCCCTTTCCTATTATGATTTTTGGAGCTTGGCCAACAACAATGCACCAGGCAGGCAGCAGACTGAGGGAAAAAGCAAACAGTGCTGGGTTACATTAGTAAATTATCGTCTATTAGATGCAGGTGGGATTCCTCAACTTCCCAGCCTGGCAGAAAGCTTTTAATAAAGCAGCATGAGAAGGGAAGAGCTGCTTTTGAGGTGGTGTCATGGAATCTGGGGAGGAAAGGATCCGACAGGAGAGTTCAGTGGTCAAAGACAAGACTCTGTACTGCTGGAAAAGTGGGTACCTAGGGGCGAGCCATCATGGGCATTCTGAAGAACTGGACCTCTGCCTTATCAGGGCAAGCAAATGACTGATCTGACCCGTCATTCCCTTGGAGCAGTTGTACCTGCATACCTTTTACATGACTTCTGGTAGTGAGGTGTACTTTCCTGCCCTTTGACTTTAGAGTGGGCCAAGTGATTTGCCTTGGCCAATGGGAGGTTTGCGGATGAATTGTGAGCCTGGGTTTGAAATACACACGTGAGATGGGACTTGCCATCTTGTGCTCCTACTTTCGCCATGGAAAGGACACAGCTCAAGGAAATGCTCTTCCAGTGAAGACGAGAGATGTGGGGGAGCTCAAAACCCAACCCACAGGTTGGGACCAAGCCCAGCCACACCCAGTCTCCATCACTAGCCAAATCCCTGTCAACTCATAGTTGTGCGAGTAAAAAATAAGAGCTTTTTGCTGATTGCCTCCCAGATTTTTCTGGTTGGTTGTTATGAAGCATATCTCATGGATGTACTCAGCAGGGCTGCCCTGGGACTCAGTGGGGAGGCACACTCTGCTCTTCACTGAGCTGGTGTAAGAAGTGGAGGTGGTTTTAGAACCCTGGAAAAGTCTAAGCTGTTGCTTTCTGTGGCAAGGTGACCCATGCAGATGGCATTGCCATTTTCTCCACAGCATGGTTCTGGGAAGGAGAGCAGAGATACAGTCTCCAGAACTTGCTAAGACAGAGGAAGAACTGAGAGAGCATTTCTGTAAAGGAGCAGGGGTATAGCATTTCCAAATGTTGCTTCAAATGGGACGTTGAAGTCCTTTGGGTGATCTGCATGTCATTTGTGCCAAGACAAAAAAATAATGTGCTGAGAGGTTTTATTGTCATGACTTAGTTAAGAGTAAGCGGTAATATGTGTTGTCTTGACAGGTGTAGCTTCTAATTCAACGCTGGAAGTTTCAAAGGTTTGATTTGACCGATACTTGGTCTCAATCTTCAACACTTAATACAGTACTAAACAAATAGGAGATGCTCAGTTAATTGACTTATAATTGATAGGTTATCAGGAAACTTAAACCTAATCACAGCACTGCCATTAATTTATTACATGACCCCAGACTAAAAGCCTAACTTCTCAATTCCCTCATGAGTATGAAGCTATTTGATGTCCATAGTCTCCATGATGATAGTTGGGAGGATAAAACGACATGAAGATGGAAAAGTCTGCAGTGCTCCATAAGTGATAGACTGTTACTCTCCCATAGGCACTGCTGTATTGGGTGCTTGTAACTTGTCGAGCAAAAAGGAGGCTGAAGCAAGAATGCGGCCTCGAAGGGGTCAGAAGGTGCTATTTCCCTCTGCTGTCTCTACAGGAAAATGAATAAAGGAAGTAACAATAATATTTCCCAGTCCTTTTACTACTGTAATTTGTGAGGCCAAGTCAGGTCTCTGGGTTGAGAAATCAAGCTTTTTATTGCACCTTAAATTGCATGATGTGAGCCCTGATTTGACCTATAATTATTTTGTAAAAACATTTCCTCAATCAGCTACATTGGAGGATTAAACTAGCAGCATCTCTGATCATAGGCCCTCTGACCTTTTTTTAAAGCTCCCTGGTGACATAGGTAGTAATGTACACATGTGAGAGTGGGACCATAAAGAAGTCTGAGCACCAAAGAATTGATGCTTTCAAATTTTTGTGCTGGAGAAGACTCTTGAGAGTCCCTTGGACAGCAAGGAGATCAAACCCACCAATTCTAAAGGAAATCAACCCTGAATATTTATTGGAAAGACTGATGCGGAAGCTCTAATACTTAGGCCACCTGATATGAAGAACTGACTCGTTGGAAAAGACCCTGATGTTGGGAAAGATTGAGGGCAGGAGGAGAAGGTGGTGACAGAGGATGAGTTGGTTGGATGGCATCATAGACCTGATGGGCATGAGTTTGAGCAAACTCCAGGAGATAGTGAAGGACAGGGAAGCCTGGTGTGCTGCAGTCCATGGGGTTGCAAAGAGTCGGACGTGACTGAGTGACTGAACAACAACAAGTGACATAGGTATGGTTTGAACTGTGTCCCTCCAGATTCATATGGTAAAGTCCTAATACCCAGTATCTCTTGAAGTGACCATGTTTGGATATAGGGTCTTTACAGAGATAAATTGCAAATAACCAAAATAGCCTTCTGTGACCACCTAACTTAAAATAGAAGCACCTCACCACACATGTATTTGCTATTTCCCTTTCCCGCTTTACTCTTAACACCTGTATCTGCATGCTTTAGCTTGTTGATTATATATTGCCTAAATCCCTGTACTGGACTGCAGACTCCATGAGGGCAGGAATTGGGTCAGGTAACTGCTTTATTTTGTGCACCTAGAACAGTGTCTGGCACAGAGTAGCCATTCAGGGATGTGTTTGTTAAATAAATAGATCAGTGTTTGACATACAGTGCACTGATAAGGTACAGTGTTGTATCATCAGAAATTGTACCCTAATGTTCAACCCTGATTCATTCTTAGTGATATGGGAGTGATAAAAATGACAAGTAAAAAATCAGTTTTCTAAGGTATATATAGTAGAAGATCCTAATTATATAAATACATGTTTCCAGGAAGAAATAAACCAAAATATTAATAGTTATCTCTGGTGTGGCTTCCCTGGTGGCTCAGGCGGTAAAGAGTCTGCCTGCAGTGCAGGAGACCTGGGTTTGATCCCTGAGTTGGAAAGATCCCCTGGGGAAGGAAATGGCAACCCACTCCAGTATTCTTGCCTGGAGAATCCCTCAGACAGAGAAACCTGGGTGGGATACAGCCCATGGGGTTGCAAAGAGTTGGACACGACTGAGCAAATAAGCACAGCACAAAGATAAACAAGTTAAAATGAAGTCATTACTGTGAACCCTAGTTTAGTATGACAGGTATCTCCATAGAAAAAGAAAATATAGAATCAGACATTCACACAGGGAGAACTCCATGTGAAGATGAAGGCAGAGGCCAGGGCAATTCTTCTAAAAGTCAGGGAACACCAAAAATTACCATTGGTCTACCGGAAGCTAGGAAAGAGGCATGGAACAGATTCTCACAGCCGTCAGAAGGAGTCAACCTTGCCAACACCTTGATTCAGACCTGTAGCCTCCAGAACTGTAAGACAATGAATTTCTGTGGTTCAGGTCACCCAGTTTGTGGTATTTTTTTAGAGTAGCCTTAGCAAACCAATACATGTAGAATTTCTATTTGTGAAAAAGCTAGTTCTTTGTATTGATAGCAAAGATGTCTACAGTGCTTAGGATTTACCAGGCAAGGTTCTAAGTACTTTACTTATAAGTTGGCTTAAAGCTCAACATTTAGAAAACTAAGATCATGGCATCTGGTCTATCACTTCATGGGAAATAGATGGGGAAGCAGTGTCAGACTTTATTTTTTGGGGCTCCAAAATCACTGCAGATGGTGACTGCAGCCATGAAATTAAAAGACGCTTACTTCTTGGAAGGAAAGTTATGACCAACCTAGATAGCATATTCAAAAGCAGAGACATTACTTTGCCAACAAAGGTCCGTCTCGTCAAGGCTATGGTTTTTCCAGTGGTCATGTATGGATGTGAGAGTTGAACTATAAAGAAAGCTGAACGCTGAAGAATTGATGCTTTTGAACCCTGGTGTTGGAGAAGACTCTTGAGAGTCCCTTGGACTGCAAGGAGATCCAACCAGTCCATTCTGAAGGAGATCAGCCTTGGGATTTCTTTGGAAGGAATGATGCTAAAGCTGAAACTCCAGTACTTTGGCCATGCGAAGAGTTGACTCATTGGAAAAGACTCTGATGCTGGGAGGGATTGGGGGCAGAAGGAGAAGGGGACGACAGAGGATGAGATGGCTGGATGGCATCACTGACTCGATGGACGTGAGTCTGAGTGAACTCCGGGAGTTGGTGATGGACAGGGAGGCCTGGCGTGCTGCGATTCATGGTGTCGCAAAGAGTCGGACACGACTGAGTGACTGAACTGAAATGAACTGATTCCTCAACAGAATTCTCTGAGGTTGGGACTCCTAGTATCCTCATTTTTCTGATGAGGAAACTGAGGCAACCAGGTGTTTTAGCAACCTGCTTAGGGTTAGAGTCAGTATGTGGCAGAACCAGGTATGAACCCAGGCTGGCTGGCTCCAGAGCTTGTGAGACAGGACATTTAACGGTGTCCACTTGTTTGTGCAGAGATCCCAAATCTGCTGTCTTGGTCTTTGCTCTCTAGAGTAACAGAACAACTTTATTTCCAACTCTAAATGACGCCTTTTCTGCTACATTTATGATACAGTTTCCCAAGCTTTCCCCCTTGCCTTCTCTGAATAGCCCCGACTTTGTCAACATTGTCATTCATTTACCTCAGTTATCCAGGATCCCAAATGTGGTCTGATCCAGTTGGAAAATGGTAAAGTTATCACTTGCCATGATCTAAATATTATATTGATTTTTTAGTAGTTGCATTACCCTAATGATCACATATTAAATCATGGTCAACTGACAGACCTGGTCAAAACTCATAGCTCTTAAGCTGGTATTATGCTGTCTGTACAGTTGATTCTTTCAACCAAAGTAATGGACTTTGCATTTGTCCCTGATTTTTTTTTCCCCAACATTTGCACTGTCAAAATTATTTGAATCTTGATTCTATAATTCATGGCCACTTATGATTTTATAGTAGATTTCTTTATTGGAATATGTTATGGGCTGCTAGTCTTCTGGAACATTCTATCCTTTCTACCTAATTCAAGATGACATAGCCAAGTAGTTACTTTGGTCTTAATGAAATGACAATTTCAGGCAAATGTGTGTGTATGTGTGTATATATTTATGTTGGTATCTACTGTATTACAGTTTTAAAAAATTTGGTTTGCTCGTAATTTTCTTTGATTTTTTTAAGCTCCCTAAGCTTTAAAATTGGAGAAAGCAATGGCACCCCACTCCAGTACTCTTGCCTGAAAAATCCTATGGGCAGAGGAGCCTGGTAGGCTGCAGTCCATGGGGTCGCTAAGAATCAGACACAACTTCACTTTCACTTTTCACTTTCATGCATTGGAGAAGGAAATGGCAACCCACTCCAGTGTTCTTGCCTGGAGAATCCCAGGGACGGGGGAGTCTGGTGGGCTGCCGTCTATGGGGTCGCACAGAGTCGGACACGACTGAAGTGACTTAGCAGTAGTAAGCTTTAAAATAGAAATATTGAAGCATGTTTAGATGAAGAAGCCATGCCTTGTTCTAGATTTGATCTGCCCAAGATGAGCACTATTCTGTAACCTTCCTATGGTCAGGCAGTCCAATCTGGAAATCCAGTCTGCTCACCTTTGGGGAGTTCTTGGAAGATCCTCTTTTATAAGAAACATTATTTTCCACCTTGAGAGAGAAAAGAATATTCTTAGCAGTATTCTTAGTAGTTCACCAAGCACTCTGGAATTACCTTCACATTTTCAGCTTCAAGCCCTTATCTAAAAGACACTGATTCCCAAAGCCATACCAGCCTCCTTCTTTTTCATGGTAGGTGGCTTTTGTCTTCTTTGGGCTTTTCTCCTGCTACTTTGCTACGCTTATCCATTCTGCTGCTTGCTATCCTAAACCAGTAGCTGCTATTTCTGTTCTGATATGGGGAATGTCTTTGTTTCTACTGATTTTATGGCTCTTATACTAGGCTCTGATAAAGTTTCATCACTGTATTTAAGTTTCTTTGCAGCCCTCTCTCTTAAGGAATGCAGAATCTGTTTTTCTGAGGCTAGGTGGAAGCACATGGGTTTTTAATTAGAAATACCCCTTCTTACTGACAGTGGGCCACTGTTCCACATAAATTCCAGCCACACCATCAGGGGTCAAATTCTTACCACTTCTGGTAAGGTAAGCTCATTGGGTTCTAAGGTGGACATTGTCAATTGTTTACTAACATCCATTCTCTTTCTTTTTTCCTAACAAAATCCTTATTTTCTTCTTAGTATTTGAGAAGAATACCCTTGGCTGGGTACTCTGTACCCAACTCAGCCTTGTAACTTAAAGGAGGTTTCTTCAGTCTTTCATTTCAGGGATGGGTCTTGATTGGTCTAAGCCAGTCCTTACCATCCCTTCTCCTTTGCTGGTCATTACCCCTGGAGCCAGGGATAGGACAGTTCATACCTGATGGTTCCCTGGCAACTACTGGTCCATTGGGTAGCCCTGGGACTTATGCTGACCAAATAAGACTGAAGGGAAGAATTTTTAGTTCACAGTTAAGGGAGAGTTTTTGTCTTTTGTTCACTGAACATGAATAAGGAAAAATGTAACCCTCTGTGCTGCTGAGAGCTAACTTGTAATCATGAAGGAAGTCAGCTTGAAGACAAAGCCAACAAGTGCCAGAAGAACAGACTAAGGGAACTTCAGAGGTTTAGCATCTGGGCCATGATGTGCCCTGCCTTACTGATATGTGGGGTAATACCTTCTTCTTTCATTGTTTATAGCCGTTCTAGTCAAACATGTTCAAATTATTGCAGGATCTTAGGGAAATGGGAGTCTTATGTTCTTGCAGGTTTGGTAGAATTCCTGAGATGGGCTTGCATCCAGGGGAAACCCAGCTTTCAGCTTTGTTTGTATAGTGCAATTGAAATATTTGTTTCTTATGGATTAGCTTTTTTAACATGACAGAGATGCTTACTGAACCCTCAAACGTCTCCATTGATCCAGTGGCTTATCCCAATTATTCTAAGCTTCCCAAGTGGTGCTAGTGGTAAAGAACCTGTCTACCAGTGCAGGAAACATAAGCGACACAGGTTTGATCCCTGGGTCAGGAAGATCCCCTGGAGGGGGCCATGGCAACCCACTCCAGTATTCTTGCCTAGAGAATCCCATGGATAGAGGAGCCTGGTGGGCTACAGGCCATAGGTTCACAAAGAGCTGGACACGACTGAAGCGATTTAGTGTGTAGCATGTATAGGGTGGTGATGATCATGTCTGATCGTGCCTTATAAATGAAACATAAGTATAAGAACCTTAAAAACCTTTAAAAATCTGATGTTCATTTTATAAAGCTGTATAAATTATGTTGAAGAAGGGAGACATTTAGTTCATGCATGACTTAAAAAAAAGAAAAAGTTCATTGTGACTGTCCATTTCAAGATGCCTGCTCTTAGGAAAGGCACTTGGTATCTTCCTAACAAAAATGTACATACTCTTTCCAGTGTGTCATATCTCTGGTAGCTTGGAGAGCTTGGAGAAAAAAGGATTTTATGTGGTAACATGATTATTTCTAGCGTTTCTAATCAAATAGCTTATAAGGAAGTGAATTATATACGGTCCAAGTTGGTTTGAGGCAGAATAAATTCACTCACGTCTTCATGCTAGGTATGATGGGTTTTTAAGTTTCAGACGTTCAGTCTCTTTTCTTTTGTGACAGCCTCACTTTAATGTCTCAGGTTTGCTGAATACCAAACTCTGTTTGGCTGATGTAAACTTTTATTAGTGTTTCTGACCTAAAGGTGGGATAATTTGCTTTTTTAGGGCAAAGATACACTTAGTTTCATTTCAAGTAACCAATAACCTCTAGTTTTTCTTTTAGTTGAACTTATATATTTGTGTAGTGTGTGTGTGTGTGTGTGTGTGTGTGCATGCACGTGCTTTTGTATGTCTCCTTATGGACACACATGCCTGAGCTTTTTATAAACCAGTAGCAAACAACTTAAGAGATGTGGTCATATAGAATGGACTGAGCGTCCTTTTCTTGAGTGAGAGATAATAAATCATTCTTCTCAGGTGGAATCTTTTATTTATGCTTTGGGATTCCCTTTTATCAAGAAAGCTTTGGTTTTCCTTTTTGGCTTTGTCTAAGCTCTACTTTAGTAAGTAATTCCAATCAAGCTGACATTTATTAGTGAGGACACGGTCCACTCCAATCTCATACTCACAGTCCAGCTGTTGCCATAACAACTTTGCTCTGGACTTCCCTATTTGTAAGTACGTGTGTATAATGGCAGTGCTGTGTGGTTGCAGATTTGCTGTTTGTTAGTAGAATAAAACCACTATCTACTCCTATGCCTTAGGAATCAGTTATCACGGGTTTTGTCATTAAAAGAGTTTTAGCTTAAAATCTGAGCAATTGAATAGTATTACCATAAACAAGAATACAAGATTTTACTTATGGGTTGTACGCTGAGAATATTTCTGTTTTCTAAGACATTTCACACTCATCGTTTTATCCTCACAGTAATCATGGAGGTCTAAAAGGTACATGCATACATGCCATCATCACTGTTTTATAGTTGAAGAAAATCAAATCAGAGCAAAGTGGTTTTTCCCAGGGCCACTCAGTTAAAAACTGGCCAGTCCTGAGATTCAAACTCAGAGCTTCTAAATTCCAGCACGGTTTTGCCACAGGAAGAAGCAAAGGTTGAAACAGTACTCTGAGGTCATTCCAAATTATTGTCTGTGTTGTTCTTGTGTGTGTGTGTATGTGTGTGTGTGTGTGTGTGTGTGTGTGTGTATGCACCATCTCAGAAGGTAAGAGCCACCTGTGTTGTTTTTGACATTAATTTTCTGAGATATCCCAAGGAGATTTTAAATAATTTCCTTAGTTGGAAAATAGAGCTGTTTATTTGGGTGCTCTGGCTGGTGTGCCAGTTAAATAATTTCTGTGTTAAGTACTTCTTAGAGGTGGTTCTAGAAAGATAGAGCTTCACATTCCTTTCTTTCTTAGAGATCCAGAATTCAGATTCCCTGGGGATAGAACCTCTTTAGCTTCAGGGTTTTTTAATAATCAAATTTATTTATTTTAATGGCAACACACTCTAGTATTCTTGCCTGGAAAATTCTATGGACTGAAGAGCTTGGTTTGCTACAGTACATGGGGTCATAAAGAGCTGGACATGTCTGAATGACTAACACTTTCACACTTTATTATTTATTTTTATTTGAAGGCTAATTGCTTTACAATATTGTGTTGATTTCAGGTTTTGAAAGGATTTGAGTTGTTAGCTCCTCCATGGAAGAGTTTAAAATTTTTAGTGCTCTTTCTACTGTTTTTGTTCTGATTGTCACATCTCCTGGAGTTCTCTCTGTGATTTCAAAAACTCATTCAGTGAATTTTTTGAGTGTCCATTTATGCTGGCAGTGCTCAGCGCCTCCCTTTAGTGATCTCAGTTTTCTGGTTTACAGAGACTGTATTCTGAAGCAAACAGTTGATTTTGCTGAAACTAATGATAAACTAAAGAGACCGAAACATTGTTTTTCTCTCCAGTTACTCTGCTCTTACAGACTATTCCATTGAGTTAATGTTGGACACAGGTGGTTCCTTTTAAACCTGAATCAATATGTTCTAGAAGTTGTGCTATTAACATCTGCAATCTGTATAACAGGATACTTAAAGTAAAGCCTGTTTCTTTAAAATGGGGAAGGAATATTTTTGGAGGCTGGGAACCATTTTTTCTTAACTCTGATGAGCATCAGAAGGGGTCTTTGAGACTGGGAACGAGCCCGCTGAGCTGGAAGGCAGCCTGTCAGCGCAAGGCAGAGGAAGGAAGGACATAGCTTATGTGCTTCTTTGTCCTCTTCTTGATCTACACTCCCTCCCAAAGTGATTTCATCCTATCCCAATGGCTTGCTGCATTTTTCAGAGCTTGTTCAGAGAGATAGAAGCTACTCTAGGGAATTCCCTGGAGGCTCAGTGGTTAGGAGTCTCTGCTTCCAATGCAGCAGGGCTTGGGGAACTAAGACACTGTATTCCTTGCAGAGTGGTCAAAAAAAAAAAAAAAAAGCCAGTCTAAGTATTATAAGCAGTAATGACTTCAGTTCAGAGAATTAGAGGCAAGCAAAACTGTTCAAGGGCTGGGGAGCTAAGGTCAGGGAAACTCCCAGTGCTGATCTCAGCTGCTGGCAGCACTTGGAGTGGGTCACTCTGGAAAGTTTCCCCAGAAGTCACTGTGAACTTCAAGTCTCCAGGAGCAGGTGATTCTCCAGAGCTCTCCTGGAAACCCCCGTATGTGCTGATGTGTCTGCCTGGAAATCTTTCTGGAAAACTCTGGCTTCCAAACTTTGTGCAAGGGCCTCTGAGAAGAGACCCTAAGCCACAACCACAGAGGGGAAGACGTCTAAGAAATGTGTTTCCAGGCTCTCCCCCGCCCTGCGACGCAGAGGAGAGTGTAGCAGGAGGTGGCGCCGATGCTGAGTTATCAGCTGACAACCAAGGGCATTGCCTGTATCCATTTTAAAGACCATTTTTTCAGTCCTTACCACGTGAAAAACAGTTACTATATGAGAATGTGCAAGTCCGAGGCTCCATGATGATCACAAATATGAATGAATTTGGTAGCCTTTATCCTCTTAAAAATTGTTCTTTTAGCAAAAAAGTAGGGAAATAAAAAAGAAGAAAGAAGAAAACCAATGATAGCCTCATTTTAACCTTTGTCTCTGTCCACAAAGTAAACAACTTCACTAACCAGTGACAGTAATTTTAAAAACTTTCATTTGAATCATTACAATTGGGGCTTTCCTAGTGGCTCAGTTGGTAAAGAATCTGCCTGCCAATGCAGGACACCTAGGTTAGATCCCTGGGTTCGGAAGATCCCCTGGAGAAGGAAATGGCAACCCACTCCAGTATTCTTGCCTGGAGAATCCCACGGACAGAGGAGCCTGGTGGGCTACAGTACATGGGCTCACAAAAGAGTCGGACATGGCTTAGTGGCTAAACCACCACCACCTCCCTGAATCTTTACTAAATCTGAATGAATTTCAAATATTGGCTAAGAGTTTATCTACTCTACCATAAAGAGAAACTCCTAAATCAACAGTTCTCAAATGTCTGATACAGTGAAGTACTTCTGGAGTATTAACACAATGAAGAAAAACACCTTTCTTTTACAAGTAAAAGAGGATGATCAGGAATATAGAAATAATTCTTGTAAAGTAGAAAATCTTCTCCTAGCTCTTCCCCTCCAGCTATTTCTTTTTTTTAAATCCCTATTTCATTATGTGCTTTTTCTCTAATTCCTCTTTCTCTCCTCACACCAGTTGTACCATTAGCTCTTCCTTCTCTTTGTTTTTCCAAGGAAACCTGGTCATGGCCAGGGATGGTCATCCCCCCACCTCAGGAACACTGACTGTGCTAATATAAATCATTTGTGGAGAACATACGATAGCCGACAGCCCAGGCCAGCAGGTCTTGGAATGTGTTCTCCTGCCAAAGCCCCTCCTCCCTCCCACAGACATTTTCATCACTGGATTTCAAAGACAGATAATGCATGAGAAGAAGTAACAGCCGTTTTTCTTCCCCCAGCATACCTTCCTCCCACCAAAACTCACCCTGATACCCAATGGGAAAGAAATGAGACAATTAGATTTTTTTTTTTCCTTAGAAAATTTGCAAGACGAAGCCCCAGAGACAGAGCATGCCAGATGTTGTGGAGAGCATGGCCGCTGGGTCCCTTTGGCCACACATGCTGAAGTCATGAAGTCAGGAAACCTGACTCAGGAGTCGCCGTTCCAGTGTGGGGGCTGACAAAGCACTGCATGGTCTAGGACGGGTGGAAACCGAGCCCATCCCCGGAGCCCAGTCCTCTTCTGAGTGCGTTCTTGGGCTGGGGTCAGTGGGAAGGAGCCTGGAGACTGCAGATTACTTTAGCACTTTCTGGGAAACCCTGAAAGGTCAGGATAAACTGGGGGCTTGGTGTCCCTGCAGTTGCAAGGGGAGTCCCGTCCACACTGTTGATGGATGCTGAGTGCCTGGAGTCTAACCCTGGGTGCCGGTACAGGGTCTTGGATGCATACTCCCACAGCAAATGAGATGAGATGTCCAATAGGTTTAAATGAGAAAAAGTAAGAAAGCACATGCTTCCATGTTTTTCTATTCCAGGTTTGCCTTTATTAAAATTACAGTGAGACAGTCCTCCAAAAAATGAACACAAACACAAGAGTGAACCAAGTCTTAAAATGCAGGCTCTGGGCTCAGCCTGCTCCTCCTTGAGCCCAGATACAGTCAACTCCCATTCTGCCATATGCTCTTGTTCCAGGTCGAGCTGGCATATTTATACCAGACTTCTATGGATTCAGAAGGCTTCAGTGCTATGCTCATTTGCTCCAGACTTGACACAGCCTGGCAAAGCAAATAAGATCCTCCTTTTTGGCCCTACTGATCAGCTCTGGGAAAAGCCCCAGCTGCCTCTGATTCCCTGGAGACCAGAGCATCCTCCTGGGCTCACACATAGAAATGTTCCCCAGATATGGAGTTGTACAATCAACATGGACCCATGCTCTGGTTCTTAAATTAGTTCAGAACATTCACCAGGGAGACTTGTTATAGATACGGATTCCAGGCTGCCAGCCCCAAAGATTTGAGTGGACTGCTACAGACCAGGGCGTCTTTCCTAAGTTCCCAGGTGGGTCTGATGGACTTGCTGATCATCGGTGACCTAGCTGGGACAGCTGCATTAGAAACTTCTTCTTACAGCGATGCCTCCAAGTGCCTCCCTAGTCCCCCTACCCTCCCCCAACCAGACAGGTGTAGACATTTGCTGTTTGCTGTACATCAGAGCATTTTACAACTAGCTTTCTGCAGAACAATAAAAAACAAAAGAGTTCAACTTAAACATAGCCAAATGACTTTTCACAGAGCAGTAAAGTGATTTCCTCCCCGGCTCTGCTGTGAAGCAGATCTGAGCGGCTCTGTCCATGCTGGACGTTTTTGCAAGTTGACCCTGGGCCCACTTCAGAATCGCCCTGCGAGGGACCTGGACTGCTGGGTCCAAAGTCCATCATTGGTTAATTTCAGGCCTGCATCCCCAAGGGTGGGTGGGAGCTGGCTGAGGCCTCAGACCAGCTGGGTAGAAGAGCCCCATGCCCACGCTGCCTGGTGGCCTTCGGAGCGCTGCAAGGTGGGTGGTCTGCGAGCTGGCAGAGCTCAAGGCTGCAGGAGTTCACAGCCCCCTCTGGGGGACATGACGAATGGCCGCGCTGACAAATCCTGGTCTGCTTTCCATCTTGGAGCCGCGCATGGTTTCGCTTTCAAAGCAGGAAAACAAACCACAGGAACCAGACACAACACTTGCAGGCCACAAATGATACAGCCATTTTCTCCTCTCAAGTCAGGGACCTGCAAAGGTGAAAGAAAAACTGCTGTTAGAATTCCTTGATGAAGAGTGGATACAGAAAACTCCCCCAGGGCTTGGCCTGAAACCCCCGCTGCACCCTCCCTCGTCACCCCTCCTTCTGACCAGCCTGAGATTCAGTCCTCTTTGGTGCTCAGACCCATCTGATACTGGTCTTTTCCAGGGCTTCCCAGTTTGCTCCAGCCCTGATGATCCCTAGGCCCCTGAGGAAGGGCCACACGGCACACCAGCCAGTCCATGTCTCCCAGATGTGCTCCTGGTGTGCCACTAAAACCTCTTCTGAGGAAAAGACTCCGCCGGTAAGGACATTCACAATGTTCTAATCTACTCTGACCTCACCTCCGTTTTAATGATGAGTCCAGTGAAGAAAGGAGGAGAAAAGATCAATGTCACGAGAAGCAGGTTGATTTCTGTGACCCGCTTCTCTCTGATGTTGCCTTGTCCCCATTCCCCTCTTTCACCCTGTGTTCCTTCCTTTAAGGTCCAGATGGTAATTTAAGGTTGAATTACCAAGAACCAGAAAGAACTAGTAAAGAACTTTGTCTCTGTAGATTGTGAATGAAAACCATGTTAGCTAGCCAATGTAATAAGTGATTCCCCTGCCTCAGCCTCTCCCAGTTGGCAGATGGATCTCTGGGATGCCTGGGTCCTGTCTGCCACACCCAATCACGTCAGGACGCCTGTCTTCTCTGTGTTCTCACAGCAACATAGGAAATGTAGCAGACAACTTGGGGCGGTCCCCTCCCCTGGCTGCACGTATATAAAGTAGCTTTGTTCCCCTAGCCATAGCTAGCTAAGCCAAGCTGGACCAATGAATGCCTTCTCTTCATTGTGTAGTGGTTAACAGCAGGGATAGGCTCATACAAGAGGTGCTGTAAGAAGTAGGGCCTAAGTGTTGTGGGTAGACAGGACACTATGAGCAAAGTAGGGAGGATCAAATGAATAAAGAGTTCAGAGCAGGCCGTAGGGAGCACTGGGAAAGAAGGGCAGAGCCCCTGTTGTATCAGGTTAAAGTACTTGGAGTACTCTCCTAGGCAATTGGCAGACATTAGAAGGTACGTTAAATTAGGAAGTGAAATGATCAAATATAAGTATGACAAAGTTAACTCTAGTGGCTCAGTGGAACATGGATAGGGAGTGAAGAGGTGGTTAGGAAAATCTATCTTAAATGGTTTATTTGTTTAGTTGTTCAGGAAAAAAGCCTATAGTGCTCATAGGGTGTCAAAGGAGAGTAGATAAGAGCTTTAACTGTGGTGATCCCTCTGAAGAAGAAGGAGAAAGGGATTCACAACCCAGGTCCAACAAGGCCTGACAGCTGGTTTGCTGTGGATATGAGGGAGGAGCAGGACTCAAGGGTCACCGAGACCACAAAGGGGCTGTGTGCGTGCGTGCCGAGTTGCTTCAGCCCTGTCCGACTCTTTGTGACCCTATGGACTGTAGCCCATCCGCTCCTCTGTCCATAGCATTGTCCAGGCAGGAATACTGGAGTGGGTTGCTGTGCCCTCATCCAGATGATCTTCCCAGGGATTGAACCCACATCTCTCGTGTCTCCTGCATTGGCAGGTGGGTTCTTTACCACTAGTGGGAAGCCCACAAAGGGACTGACAGGCCACTATTCTGAAAGGGACATGTAGGAGGAGGAGCTCTTTGGGGTGGAGTAGGGGGAGCAATCAGGGTATATATCAAAATGTGTTTCCTCCCTGACCAATGAGGCTATCCTAACATTAGAGAACTATCCAGAGGTTTGGAATCAATCCACGCCACCTACAAAACTAATGTGAAAACAAAGGAGTATATCTCATGATGATATGAAACAATCAGAATGTGCTAACAGGGAGCTCACAAAAGAAACAAATTATTAGGAAAGAGTGTGAGCCCAATACTAATATGAAAGCCCTTTTTAGGAGTAGTGGGCGTCTTAGAGATTCGTAGCAGGGCTAGGACACAGCCACCTTCAATGAGTGTGGGCTTCTTTGGAGAACTGAGATAAACATTTGGGCCCATGGCTGGACTTCTTTGGAGAAAGGATCTCAGGGAATGAGTAGAGCAGAAAATTTTATTTTCTGCCAGTTTTCTCTCCTTCTTACTCCCAGTGTTCTAGAACATTCCTCAGATGTGGTCTTCTACCACCTTCTTCTGAAATTTACACTTGGCTCTCTCTCTCTCTTTTTAATGCATACCACATGCACCTGTGTTTTGAAATATGGATAACTCTGACTTACTAGAGTATTTTTTCTGTTATCACCTGCTTCCCTGTAGAAATGTTAGAAAGACAGAGTGGGGGAAATCACAGAAAAAGCTTGGCTTTGGTGCCTGAAAAACCTGTTGTCAGATTCTACCTGATGTGACCTTGAGGAAGACACTGAGCTTCTCTGGGCCTCAGTTTCTTTAAAACTTCATTAGACTATTTCAGTATTTGAGGTGATGTATAAAAAAACATTCAGTACTTAGTAAGCATTTGGTAACTATGAGAATGACAGTGACTTTACACTCTGAGATTTTCTTGTTTCACTGTTCATTATCATAAATGGTCCCAGCATATCTGCCAACAGGTAAAATTCTCTAGAAACAAAACTTTAGCAAATATCAGTGTGGAATTTATTCATGTTTTATTTAATTACTTAGGACATTTAATGAAAGAATGAATTATTAAGTGAGAACATTGATTGTTCCCTGTGTATGGCAAGAAGATCTCTTGCGTGTGCTTAAAGTAACTCCATAAAGTGTAGATCAAGCCGTAGTAAATTAAAGGAAGGGAGAAATGGCACAAAGATGAAAAACACAATTGAGCCTGCAAGTTTGCACAAAACGGTAGCCACACCCCAATTATCCCACATCCCTCACACTCAGGATTCTGGCTCTCTGGAGTGCTGGTGGGTGCTGGCTTCATGAGCCAGAGTGAGACAAGCTCTCTCCGGTGTCTGTGTTCCTTCAGACCCTCTACCCTTCTTCACCCTTCTCTGGGCCCTGGAAGCCTTGCTCTCTGGCTTTTCACTGGGTCTGTCCAATGGGAAACCCTTGTAGGGTGTGGGAGTGAGGGAGAAGAGAGGTCTGAGGTATTTATCGCCCTGATTCTCTCTACTGAGTCTCTCTCTTAGACAGTCTCTAGGTTCTAGAAGTTAAGTTCCAGGTTCCCTCCCCCTACCACTATGGGCCTGGAGGTGGTGACAGCTCCCGTGTCTTTAGACCCAGGGGACTGGACCATCTCTCATGTGGTATACTCTGCCTACACTTTGCAAATAGTCCTTTCATTAAACCTTTCTAGAATTCTTTGGATTTGAGTGTGCCATCTGTTTCTTGCTTGGCAGTTAGCAGTTGATACCAGCCAAGTCACAGTGGTACTAAAGGCTGAGAAGACTGGAGGAAAGGAAGCAAAATGAGAAAGCAGAAAATTGGAAAGAAGGGAGGCTATGATAGCCATGGACAATATCGCTGGAGGACAGAGGGATAGAGAAGGCAGGAAATAAACTAGGATCACACCAGTGGAGCAGAAAAGTGGTGTGTGGGGCGAAGACACGCAGCACCAGCCTGGAGTCTAGGACTACCCCCCACACTTGGCCTCACCAGCCCTTGAGAACCTCTCAGGAGTCAAAGTAAAGCCACTCAGAGTGGTCCACAGGTGGGCTGGAGTGCTTAGTGCAAGAGTAAATTGAGTCACACATAAGGCAGTAACCTCTGAGTTACTTCATTGTGTGAAGACATAGTCTAGTAGCTGATGGTTAAAATGTATGTCATCTAGCATCTTGAGATAAATCTGCATTATATTCCATACATTCCAAAAGGGAAAACCATATTTGTTGAGGGTCTAGAAGGCAATGGCAACCCACTCCAGTACTCTTGCCTGGAAAATCCCATGGGCAGAGGAGCCTGGTAGGCTGCAGTCCATGGGGTCGCTAAGAGTCAGACACGACTGAGCGACTTCACTTTCACTTTTCACTTTCATGCATTGGAAAAGGAAATGGCAACCCACTCCAGTGTTCTTGCCCGGAGAATCCCAGGGACAGGGTAGCCTGTTGGGTGGCTGTCTATGGGGTCGCACAGAGTTGGACACGACTGAAGCGCCTTAGCAGCAGCAGCAGCAGCAACAGCAGTCCTTGCCAAAACAGGTTTTTTGTAATCCTCATAGCAGCTGAAAGGAGAAGAGTGTTACCCTCATTTCATAGGTGAGGCAGTACCTTCAGTGAAATCAACTAACTGGCCTGAGCTACACAGCTTGTGTGTTTCAGATGTAGGAGCTGACTACAGTCTTTCTGATTTCACTGAGGAATCATGCTATCTCAAAAACAATGAATCCTTATCCAGAGTGATCCATGAGCATTCTCAAACCCATGAACATTTGAGGCATGACTATACATTGCTCTGGTTTGCTTTCAGTTTCCAGAGGCAATTTCTCGATTCATTTCCCTTCTAATGTTCCCATCCTTGTGAGAAATAGACTTGTGAGTGTTAGCCAGAGACAGTATGTGAACTGGGATTGGGGAGTGGTAATGGTGTGGTGGCTCATATGGTGAAGAAGCTGCTTGCAATGTGGCAGATCTAGGTTCGATCCCTGGGTTGGGACAATGCCCTGGAGAAGGGAATGGCTACCCACTCCAGTGTTTTTAACTGGAGAACTCCTTGGACAGAGGAGTCTGGCACGCTACAAGTCCATGGGGTCACAAAGAGTTGGACATGACTAGGCGACTGACACACTCCTATCACTATAATGGTATGATGTGCTGTGCTCATGTTATGTTTCCAGGAAAACTGAGGCTGCTCTGTGAATTCCCAACACCACGTACTAGGGCAGGGTGACTCATGTTGTAACTCTGACAGGAGATTGTCACTAAGGATATAATGATAACCCCTTGTGGAAGGTTTGTTTTGTTTTTTAATAATTTTTCTTAAAACAGGAAAGAACTAATCAGTATAAAATCTAGTTGATTCCACAACTGTGTAGTGAGTGACTGTTATATGTAGGACCCTAGGTTTGGAAGCTCCACCTCTTTAAGGCTTATATAAGCATCAGTTTTTACTAGAATTAATCAAACAAAGCACTACCAGGATCTTGGCCACCCTGCTTCCCTGGTGGCTCAGATAGTAAAGAATTTGCCGGTAGGGCAGGAGACCTGGGTTCGATCCCTGGGTCGGGAAGCTCCCCTGGTCAGGATCCCCTTCCTGGAGAAGGAAATGGCAACCCACTCCAGTATTCTTGCCTGGAAAATCCCATGGATGGAGGAGCCTGGCAGGCTATAGTCTGTGGGGTGACAAAGAGTCAAACACAACTGAGCGATTAACACTGTTAACTTTTACCTTTCAGACGGGTTAACACCCAAATGCCTCTTAGGGGCAGCTGCATGTGCCCGTGGGACTGCAGCCTGTTCTCCTAATTTATTTTTCTGTTTCCTTTTCAGAGCAAAGAGGAGAAGAGGCACAGGAATTCCCAGGTAAGAAATAAAGATAGTAAAAGCTGTTTCACGGAGCTCCTGGAAGGCTGGTGAGCAGGTGGGTAATGATGTCAGGGTGAAGATATGGCGGGTGAAAGAGACTAAGGTTAAAGTAACCATGATTTCGTTTGAAGCCACATCAGCTCTTCCTGATTTCCTGTCGCAGACAGGAAATTTTTAAACATTTAAAAAACATAAAGACATTTTAAAAGACATTAAAAAACATAAAAAGACAAGAAATTTTTAAACATTTCTGATGTCCTTTTCATAAGAAAAATACTGTAGGATTCCCTAGTGACTTCTATGACAGATTCTGAGAAGCTTGCAGTGGAGGCAATGTTTGCATGAAATGCATGAAGAGATTAATGAAAGAGAGCGTCAGAACCCTATTAAAGATGCCCCAGATACTCATATTCATGGATTTCTGATGCGAGTCTCTGGCCTGCACTGGTTTGGCATTGAGAGTGCATCAATAAGAAAGACATTGCACAACCGATATATTTAGTAAATGTGATGATGAAGGAAAAGACTTGAATAGATCCTCTTCTGCAGGCAGTTAGGAAACTCAGAGCAGACACAAGACAAGTTAGTGTGTCTTGGCCAAAAAGGAAGATAGAAAGATAGAATGATTATAAAAACACCTACCCATCCTTTCAGTGGCCATTACTTGGCTATGGAAAAGGCAACTTACAACAAACCAGAGACTCTAAGAACCAACGATGTAGGGAGATAGCTTTTGGGTCAGAAAAAATCCTCACTAATCCCTCCTTTGCAAAACATCAACGAGTACATCTAATACTAGCAAAAGCTGAGCTTTCAATAAATCAGAAAACAATGGAGGCATTGTCTGAACTCGCCAAATAGTCTTTTGCTCCCACCACACAGAACACTCCAGTCTGTGTGCAGCCAAAACTCAGCCCAATCTTATCGAACTAAATTGATTTATGAGAGGAAAAACCTAAAAAGGGAAGCAGAGAAATAATGATATTAATTCTAATAATGCATTGACTAGTGCACATATAAATCATTCTCCCCACTCAGATTGATTTCATACAAATAAGAACTCTATGCATAAACTTGTCTCCAGCCGCCCAGGCAGCCACCCAGAGCCTGCTCTTGCAGATAGAGCTCAAGAAAAAGGGTGGGGGGTCTGCTGGAAGTTCACAGAAGTCTTGCCTGAGAAAAGCCTGTGGGATCAGCCCCAGAGGTACGATGTAATTGGCCACACACACAAATGTTGCCGCATCCGAACATTTTTGGCAACCCATGAAAGCCTCGTTCCTAGAGGCCACTTGAGTGTCCAAATAAAAGGGGATTTTTGTTAGTGAAAACTGGAAAGAATAACCCATCCTAGGATCAGGCTAATAGGGCCTGGCCTGTTAAAATGTAACACTGGGCCGGCCAGAGTTTGAAGTGTTGCTGGCAAGGATTTGGAGCAGCCGTGAGGAGAGCCAAGCCTCTCTCACAAGGAAAACTCTGCTGGTGAGGGGAGCTTTCCACAGCCCAAAGAGCCTGTATGGCCCACCTCGAGAGGAAAGCTTCTTCTGGGACAGGGATCTTATGTACAGGGCTGAAGGGAGAGAGCCTGGGGTTGCTTCTGTCTCCCTCAGCACCTCGGGCTCCACTCCCCAGTTCCCTACCCCACCCACCAGGCTGTGCTTCAAGGCAAGTGAGACTTGGTGGCTGACCTCTGGGGCCGCTTCCGCACATGGCCTGGGAACAGCAATTGCTCTCCGTGTGTCTGCAGGGTGTTGACAGCCCTGGGCTGAGGGAGCTGGGGGAGGGAAGCAGAAACAGTGATGCTGTAGAAATCAGGCCACAGAGGCCTTCTCTTATCACCAAAGGGCCCCCAGCTGAAGAAAGTTCTACTGCTGCCTGCTTCACAAAGGAAATGCCTTCTCCTACTGCAGGCCAATCTTGGCCTGTTCGTGTAGCAGAGGCCCCTAGGTTCTGCCTCTAGTATTGCCAGATAAAATACAGGATGCCTGTTTAAATTTGAACCTCAGATGAACAATGAATGATATTTAAATATAACTGTGTCCCAGGTGTTGTATGGGAAAATACCATTTTCATTTGTTGTGTTAGGTAGAATTTTTAGACACCACCAATGACCCTGACTTTTGATTAATCTTCTCCTCTGACGTGTGGGTAATACCAGTAACTAAAGGAGCCATCACTGCTGTGATTGTTTTACATTACATAACAAAAAGGATTTTATGTTTGCAAAATGCTACTAAGGTAACTAGTAAGTCGTGTTTGAGTTAATCAAAATGGATTAACTATACCTATCCATATGAACCCTTTATATCTGGATCTAGAGGCCAGAGACACAGTCCAAGATTCAAAGCAGTAGAGAATTCTCTGTTGGCCTTGAAGGAGAACACTCTTGTGTTGCAGAGAAGCCTCACAGCCAGGCACAATAGCCAGCCTCTAGAACCTGAAAACAGCCCCCAGTTAACAGTCAACAAAAAAACAGGGACCTCAGTCCTTTACCACAATGAACTGGATTCTGACACCCTGAAAGAGCCTGAAGGAGGACCCCAGGCCTCAGGAGAGATGGCAGTCTGGCTGGCTCTGATTTCTGCAATGGGAGACCCTGAGCAGAGAACCCATCCATGTTGTGCCAGACTCTGGACCCCTGCAAACTGAAAGAGGAAAATCCTTTTGTTTTCAACAGCTGTTTGTGGTAATATGTTAGGCAGCAATAGCAAATAAACACTTTTGCTGTATCTTAGAACTCTATCTGTATCCCGTGGTCTCTAAGGCACACTTGTAGGGGTTCCTGGTGTAGACAGTAAGAATAGAAGATGTATGAAGGGACGAGGCAGACCTGGATAAACTGGGCCTCAGTAGAAGAGCAAAGGCAGGAAGACAAACCATAGTATTGTATGCTCTGGAGCTCATGTCCTAGCAGGCAGGAGTGGTCTGGCCTCATGGACCTCACAGGCCCCAAGTCTCAGTTTAGACCTGTAAACACACACACACACACACACACACACTCACTCTTACATATACCTTGTCTCCCAGGGAGGAATGTGGGAATGTGCAAGACAATCTGTCCCTTGTCTCAGAGACAGATACAGTTAATAGATCTGCACATAAAAGTGTGGTATCAGCCAGAGCCCATTACTGATCCAAAGCTATAGAAACACATGTGTTCTGTGTAAGGATAAAGTGTGTGTGTGTATGTGTGTGTGTTGGAGGGTGGGTGTGAATATAAACAAAGAAAGCGAGGGCTGTGCCAGTCTAGAACTTCCTTGGGCATCAATTCAGCTTCCATTCAGATCATGTAAACAAGCCTTCAGAGACTAAAAGAAACTTGCATATCATTTTTAAAAAGCTCAGAGGCTTGGTTTTGTGTTTCATTTATCCAAATGTTCTTTTGCTTATGGATTCCCCTAAATTTTCTTTCCAACCTCTTCTCAGCCCCTCTGGCCTCACACTACCCTTGAAAGTGGCCAGGAGGAAACTCATAGGTGTCAGCCAGTCGGCATGGAGAGTTTTTCTTTCATCCCCTGAGTGTCTGGAGATGTGAGTTTAATGAGAGTCATCGACCTTTGAATTATACAAATGGACCTCTTTAGCAATCACTTCCCTCCCCAGTCCATACCCACCCTCAGCTTTTAATCTTCTCAATTATATTTCCTTTTCATTGATTACTACTTTGCTAACTTTCAGATTGAGCAGGCAGTAAAACCTTAGCCACACAGGTAATGCAATTGCTTTTTGAGCCTGACACGTACATCTCACCTCCTGAGGGGGCTTTCAGGTCCCCCTCCCACCCTGCTGGATCTTGGCAAGTCCATCGGCCTTCAATTGATTTTGCAAAATGGCCCCTTCCAACCAAAGACCGTGCAATCCTAGTTAGAAAGACAGAATTACCGTTCTGAGCTTTGGTAGCAAAGATTGGTGAGGTGGGGGTGTGCTGCGTGCTGCTGTAGGGAGTATGGGAAGGGCCCTCACAGAAGCTGGCTGTTCCCAGCTCCGCCTGGGAGTGGCAGGTGATAGGCTTGGGAGCGGGAAGTTCTGGGTTCTGTTCCCACCTCTGCTCTGACTTTCTGAGCGACCTTCGTTGAACCACTTAAGTTTCTGTGCTTTCCTTTCTGTGCCATCTGGAAGGGGGAGACAATGACACTTGTCTGTGAAAATGCTTTGAGGGATCCTGGCATAAAAGATCCAATGTAAAATCAAGTGATGGGCAATGCTTCCCATAAAGAGCCCCTTGTGTGCATCTGCAAGAGGCCCCACTTGAGGGCAAAGAAGAAAACTGGAGAAATTTCCTTGATATCAAGGCCAGGTGGAGGACGGACGTTGCTCGGGACGAGTTGGAAAACCCTGCTGTAGCTGGGGGCTCTGGAGCTACAGCCGGGATATGAGCTCGGCGAGGTGCATGCTGGGACCTGGCCAGCAGAACAAACAGATCTGAGGTCTCTGCACCAAGTAGGACCCTGTGCTGTATCAGGATTAGCCAGGGGACCTGACCAACAGCAAGGGGGGGCCTGCCTCCCATGATTTACAGGCACTGACGCAGGGACCCACTGGGGGAGGGGGGAGTCAGAGAACTTTGGGGACATTTTCAAAACTGGAGGTCGTTTAGAGGAAATTACTCAATAAAAACCAGGTTTCTCTAACTGAATAGATCAATTTACAGCTCATAAGGTGGAAAAAGTCTGAGACTTCAAGATTCTGGTTGGGCGGGTCTCCTAAGGTTTCCTCCCTTGGCAGAGCGGCTGTGGCTTTGGCTCTCTCAAGCCAGGCACCCCTTCTGTAGCTTTCAGGGCCAGCATTTTTTCTCTCATCTTGTTTCTCTCTTTCTCTGCTACTTAAATTTTTCTGGTTAAGATTCCTCCTCTCTTCTCTTACAAGCCTCCAACTTTCACCTCCCTACAGTCCTATTAGAGAAGCCCCTATTGTTTTTGTTTTCCTGATAATACAGTTTCTTTTTTCATGGTTCGCCCCTCTCAGCTGCCTCCCCTTCCCCATGGCTCGTCTCAGAGCCTCTCTTCCCTCTGTTTTCCCTTCAGGTCCCTAAAGTTTCTGCTTTTCTCCTCCAGCTGCCCATGGTCTGTTTTTCTGTGGACCTTTCAACCTCTCTATTTCTCTCTCTCTGCCTTTTATCTTCCCGGCCCCTCTCTTTGGTTGCTCTCTTGGCCTTTCTCAGTTGCTACTGCAGTAATTCATGATGAGCGTCCAGTAACACCATCACCTATTGACTGGGCTTCTTTAAGACAGCACAAAAGCAAGAGATTTCTCAGGGAGGCAGGATCCAGGACCCGGGAAGGAAGATAGACAGGACCCAGATGGAGCTGTATTGGAATTCCATCATCCATCAGTCATCATTCATCCATCATCCATCTATCTACTCATCGACCCATCCATCCCTTCATCCAAACCTTCATTTAATCATTCATTCAGTGAACATTTGTTGATATGTGCTAAGTGCCATGGACTGGGCTAGGCACTTGAGAGAAAATGGAGATCCAGTATAGACATGAGCCTTGATTTCAGTAAGGGCTAAGGAGAGGTATAGAGTTACCAAGAGACCATCTCCTCAGGATAGGAGCTACTTAGGAATAGGGAATGAGGCTCAGAGGGGAGAACATGCAGGCGGTGTACATGACTTTTGAGAAAGGCTGCCACTCCTCACCCCTACCAAATCCTCTCCCATTGGCAGACTGAAGGCTCTAGTTCTTCTAGCAGAGGTCAGCGCTGTTGGGCATTGACTTCAAGTGAAACACATCCTGTGACCTGGAAGCAACAACTTGGTCTAAGTGGTAAATAATAGTCATTAGTCCTTTCCTGGGAACAGACTTTATGAGTGGGCAGAAGGCATTTGACACCCGAAGGTGGGAGCTTGTGGGAAGAAGTCACCTCTCGAATGTGGATGTGTCCCCAGGACGACGTGCGCGCTCTGCACGGTGCTGGGGGTGGACTCTGAGGGTCTGAGGGAAGAGGGCATGCCTCCCCGCCAGCCTGCTCTTCCAGGTGTCAGCTGGGGCCCCACAAGCTGCTCCTTCCCTCTCTGGAGCCTCAGGCCTTCCATAAACTTTGGAGACCAGGTAATTCTCGAAGCCCCACACCTCCCTCCTCCCTCTCCATGGCATTGGTCACAAATTCAAAGCGGCCCTTGAGTTTCATGCCTTGATGGCCTGGTAATTGTTATTGGAACTCGCCTTGGATGGATTTACGGTAATGAATTTACCTAATAGCAAACCCGTCACAGGGCTCTTTGCAGACAGGATCTTTCCCGTGTGAAGATATTAGAAAGCCATTCTGCAAAGGAAAAGCGGTACTGACTGGTGACTTCAAGTTTAAGAAAAAACACCACTGTTTGAGTTTTTCTGTTGGCCTCTAACTTTAAACACTTCATTGGCCAGTTGCTAACCAATAGAGTTTTTGGCCAAGATCCTGTTTATATTGGCACCAAATGTGTGTATCACAAGCAGTTTGTGTGTTTTGGGGCATGTGTGTGTATGTGTGTGAATCTGTATATGTTACAATCTCCAAAACTTTTGAGCACAAGGTCTTATGCTCTGCTTTTTGCAGATTGTTCTGTCTGTAGACTGAACTAGCAGGCAGAGCATCCATGTGCATGAATAACTTGTTGTCAGGCCACCCTTTCCCATCACAGCCACCCTCTGGCTTGGCCTGACCTGGCATGGAGCTCTCTGGCTTCCCTGGCCCCCTGTCCTGCTGAGTAATGAATGAGTGAGATGGCCTCTGCCCAGTGAAAGGGGCTCCGGGGACAGTGGGTGCTTTCTGTGTCACCTCAGTCCGCAGGACCAGAAGGCGAATCATCAGGAATGCTTGGGATGAGGAGGAATTTGCTCCTAGCTTGAGCCAGGAAGGCTCCATGTTTCTGTGGCTTGGCATTAAGCAAACAGCTGCTTTTTTGTTCTCTCCTCAAATTATTTGTCCAAACAAAAGGCAACTGTCATGGGGAGAAAAGTACAATTTTTCCAGCGCTTGCCCCTCTGTGTGCCTCTTCTCACAGCATGCTCTCTTTCTGTGTGCATTTCCACAGTTCAGTGTCAGGTTTCCAGCTGACAGCAAGGCAGGGTCTGCTGCCCTGCAATGTGAAAGCCACCCTCCGCCACTCTGAAGCCTCCTGACCCAGCACAACATCAGAGCTAAAGGCCAATTTCCCAGGATGGCACCTTCCCTGTCCACAATCCCCAAGGATTTCTTAAGTCTGTAAATCATGAACTGACAAACATTCCCTTGGAGACTGAAAGTTTGGAAAATCTGTGAATCCTGGAGGAAAGAAGATGCTCCCTCAAACTCCCATTTCTTTGGAAAGTTTTGTAGTTGGTTCTTCTGCCTGGCAAAGGATTGTTATTTAATTGCGAGTCATCCTTTAGAAAAGACTTGGGTTATTAGTTTGCATGTCATTAGAATATGGTAAAATATGCTAAACAATACAACTAAATGATACAGAATTTAATCTTCCTCTGAGGCTTATTGGGATTAGGCCATGTCCTTATCTGCCCAGCACACTCATGACTTTTCTTCAAGACTTGGGGCAAATGTCACCTTTCTAGTGGGGACCTCCCCTGTCACCTGACCCAGAACTGCCCTCACCTGCCCTGCAGAATTAGGGCAGCCTCATCCAAGCTTCCATAACTCTCCTAGTACTGGCACATCATAATGTTTACACTTTCTGTTCCAAAATAATTTCAGACTTATAGAAAAAATTGCAAGAAGAGGATAAAGATTTCCTATATACCAACATTTCTCAACCTTTTCCTCATTATTGCCCCCTTTCCCCCAATCCTTTCTAGATTTTTTTTCCTAATTATCTTCTGCCATGAAATTTTAATACAATAGATTTGCTGTAAATATGCTTGTGAAATCTCTGTATGTCTGAGCTTTACATGGAAAAAGAGTGAGTTGTGTTGCCCCCGAGAACAATTTCCATTCTTGTGAGCACAGTATTGCCTCCTGGAGAATGTATGCTGTATATCCTTTACCTAGACTCCCCACACGCTAGTGTTTTCTCATATTTGCCTTATTGTTTTTTCTCTAAATATGTATTGTTGTTGTTTAGTTGCTAAATTGTGTCCAGTTCTTTTGTGACCCCACAGGCTGTCCATGTGTCCAGGTAAGACTAGTGAAGTGGATTGCCATTTACTTATCTGGGGGATCTTTCTGACCTAGGAATCGAAGCTGTGGGTTTGTGTCTCCTGCATTGCAGGTGGGTTCTTTACTGCTGAGCCACTGGGGAAGCCCCTAAATATGTGTGTGTGTGTAGACACACACACACACACATATATACATAGAAATATACACACTTATTTATACATATACACAGTATATATTTTTTTTCTGAATTGTTTAACAGTAAGTTGCAGACATGATGCTAAATAATTTAGAAAGTGTTCTTGTACACAAAGGCTTTGTCTTTGCATTTTAACAAAAAAAATTTTTTTAACATTTCCATCTTTTCCATGTGACTGTGAGTTTCTCAGGGTCTACAACCTGTTTTTTACTATCTTTGGAGACTGAGTACCAGAATAGGGCCTAGCATATAGAAGGAGCTACTATAAAATAATACATTTAATTGGAATATAGCATATGCCATGCATTTTGATATAATTTCCATATAATTTAACAGATATGATGAAATTTTTTCCCTTAGTATAAAATATATAATGTAAAATATATGCTGTACATAAAAATGCAAAACATTTCTATTTATAAATGAATGGAAATCTCAGGGTCATCAGTATAAACTTCAATCACAAAGTAGTCTATAGTTTCAGAAGCTAGAAGAAATCAGACTGAAAATTTTCAGACTTTGGAAATTGCTGTAAAAATAGCAAATAGCAACCAAGAAACTGTTCACCTGATGTCAGTGTCATAGAAAAATACTTGGAGTTGTCTGAGCGTGGCACTTGCCACCTGGTCTCAGCATTTGTGTTACTCTTTGGGAGACAGTGTAACACAGTAATTCAAACACTGTCCTGTTTTCTTGCATTCACTCATAAAGATTTATTGACAACCTTCCATTGACAAGCAGGTATCAGAGGATCCTGAATTTTATCTTTCATTTTCTATGTACTGAAAAGTTGCCTAACCCACATTTGCCTTGATTTCTTCAACTGTAAAATGGATATCAATACATTGTGTCCTGTGCTTCAGCACATTGCTTAATGTGATATAGAATATGCTGAGGACTCATTCTTCATGGATTTTAGAAGGAGAAAATGTAGAACAAAATTCCAGGGACCACTGCTGCCAGGGACTAAGATGACCCAAATAAGACATATTCCAAGAGTGCATCATAGGTGTGAATACACTTGGTATGAATAGATACCCATCCCACAAAATATGTAGCTGATGTACAAAACATGTAGCTGATGTACAAAACATGTAAAATATGTATGTTAGGTTAATTTATTTCAAAATAAATTATTTTGCTGAATTAAATTTTACCAATGAAACATTGACAACCCTAAGCATAAATGAGAAAAAAATATAAGTATTTGCTGTTGTGACCACTATTTAAAGATTTTCTTGACTTTCTTGAAGATTACCAAACCCCACTGTTTCCTTGTGTTATGTCCAGTCCATGCAGTCTGCTCACCAGATTACCCCAAATATCATGTGAGAGTCCCTGAACTTGCGGGGGAAAGCTTGGGTTGGGGGAGCTGAGAATAAGCTGTGATGTTCTATGGTTAGAGAGTAAGACTATATCAAAGGCTAATTTTGTTGAAATCACAGTATTCGCAATCGATGTTTCCATACTTTGTGCCTTTCATTTCCTCCACAGCAAATGGACAAGAGAAGCTATTCACATCTTCCAAACTCTGAGACAAGACATCCCGGGACAAATCACTGTGAGGACTGCAGCCAGTTATGGCAGAAGGTCCCGCATCACTGAATCCAGAGCTGGAGGAGTCCAGGTGAGTGAGATCTCATCCTGTAATGTTGTAGACAAAGTGAAGTCCCTGTGGGTGGAGGTGACTTGGTTATGGTCACAGAACAAGCTACTGGCAGAACTAAGACTACAGTCCAGGTTTAGCCCCTAGACCTGGCACTAGGATACTTTCTTTTTTTAAGTGCCCTCCTTGGAAAATTTAAAGATTAGTAGATGAGAATATGTTTTGTTCCCACTTCTTTGAAAGAAACGTTCTGAATAAATTTAAATACCTTATGCACCATTACTTGAGATGATCCAAGGGTCTGATTAGATATCATACTAAATTCATGAGACTAAGAAACAGAATCAGTATCCTCATCTATTTTTAATTTCCCCATTTTGCAGATGAGAAAAATAGGGTCTAGTTGCACTATTTTTGGCACTGTGAACTTTCCTTGAAGATCTAGCAGAGTTTGGATGAGGATTTTTATCCTAACTCAGTTATCTGTGGAGTTTCTACTAGATTTCACTGTTCCTTAGTGGTGGGGCTAGGTATTTTGGACAAGTGAAATTTGATTTCACTTCTTTTTCATGTTTCCTTGTGAGTATCTTTTCCTTAAGCCTCAAGGTAACCAATTAGAGTATATATTGGAACTCTTTTCTTCCCCATGACTAGGCTTTCCCCTCTCTTACTATCAGAGTGCTGTATGTACTAGACTGCCAGACCTCTCTGTCTTTTGAAACATATCCATCCTCTGTCTGACTCCCTTATAGTCCCGTTCATCTGCTATTGGGCCCAGTGGGTCCCAATAGGTTCATCATAAAAGTGATCTATACCAATGAATAAAATAGGCAATGTGTTAGTCTATCTATATAGCTTCATGCCATAACTAATTAAATGTGTATATAGTGTAAATAATTCCCTCCCTTGTGGTAAACTGTTTTTGAAATTTTAAGTCCCTTTCTTTAAAAATATTATATTTACAGCAAAAAGAATAAGACACAAAGTGACTGATGAAAAACTGAGAACATTCTTCCATTTTTCAGGAGACACCAGCAGTCATTTTGCCGGAGATATTGATCAGCCAGAGAATACACGTCTGTGCACTGGGTAAGTCCAGGAGCAGGAGTGGAGGCAGGTTTACCTGAAGTAAGCAACAATGTCCAGTGGAATGAGGAGCCTAACATTCTAGGTGACAATTTTTACATCCAATTCACTGGAAATATGGTTGAGTCCCTTGGTAGGAAAATTTATTTTTTTAGCACTATGGCCTCGGAACCAGCAGAGTTCCAAGAATGAGAAGTAAGCATTTAAAAAGTCCAGCACTGGGTGAAATACCAAGTGTTCCTTTCCTATTTCTGCACTTTTGTTGGTGGAATTATGTTTTCCAGCTGTGGAAGAATCGCTATACATTGGTCACTGGTTCACAGCTTGTCACATCCTATTGTTCAGTCGCTCAGTCGTGTCTGACTCTGCAACCCCACGGACCACAGAGTGCCAGCCTCCCTGTCCTCCACTGTGTTCCATTCTACAGGACTCAGTCCAGACTTGGAACATGGTATCTTCCATTTGGAGCTGAAACTGAGTGTCCAAGTCCCTTTTACCATTCTGTGAGACTGGCTACTTCTGGGTGTTGGGATACATAGTAACACAATGGATGCCATAAGTCTGTTGCCTCACTTTTTTGGTTGAAAATTAGGCAAGACACAGGAAGAAAACCATTAAATAAAATGTGATCATTGAACTTCATCAAACTTCAAAGCTTCTACTCTTTGAGAAGCTATTAAGAAAATGAGGTAAGTCACAGATTAGGAGAAAGTATTCATATTTATACAGCTGACAAATGACTTGTTTACAAATATATGGAGGACTTTAACAACTCAATAAGAAAATCAATTGACAAGGGGCAAAATTTGAACAGAGACTTCACAAAGATATAAAAATATCTAATAAACACATCTCCGCATCACTAGACATCAGGGAATGAAAATTAAAACTACAATTAAATAGTGCCAAACTACACCTATTAGAGTAGCTAAAATTTAAAACATTGACAGTACTAGATATTGGAGAGGATGGGCAGCAGCTGGAACGCTCCTATATTTTGATGAGATTATAAGATGGTATTTTGAAAAATAGTTTATTGATTTCTTTCAGAGTTAAATATGCACTCACCATATATGCCTCAAAAGTCTACTCCTTCAGTATCTACCCAAGAGAAACAAAAACGTATGTCCAAACAAATACTCTGCAAGAATATTTATAACAGCTTTATTCATGAGAACTATAACCTGGAAGCAACCCAAATGTTTATTAATGGACAAAAAAATTGCGGTGTGTCCATACAATGTGTTATTTCTCATTAATAAAAAGGAGCAAATTGCTAATATTACTGATACGTGTGACAGAATGGAGCAGTCTCAAAAATATTGTGCTGAATGAAAAAGATCCCAATACAAAAGAGTTAATACTGCCTGATTCCATTTATATAAGACTCCAGAAAAGATAAATCAAGTATATAATGACAGAATTAGTGGTTGCCTGGGGCTAGGTTCAGGGACTGGAATAGGGATTGGTGTGAAGGGGCATAGGAAGCATTCTGGTTGGAAGAAAACGTTTCTTGTCTTGATTGTACTATGGTTTCTCAGGCATATAAATTATCAAAAGTCATTGAAATGTGCACTAAAATGGACTTGTTTTATTGTATTGTACTTACCTCAGGTACAATAAAACAGATGGAGAAGCTCTATATAATTAGTAAGAACAAGAGCTGGAGCTAACTGTGGCTCAGATCATCAGCTCCTTATTGAAAAATTTAGGTTTAAATTGAAGACAGTAAGGAAAACCACTAGGCCATTCAAGTATGACTTTAATCAAATCCCTTATGATTATACAGTGGAGGTGACAAATAGATTTAGGGCATTAGATCTGGAAGGTAGAGTGCCTGAAGAACTATGAATGGAGGTTTGTAACAGTATGGTACAGGCGGCAGTGATCAAAACCATCCCGAACAGAAAGAAAATAAAGAAGGCAAAGTGGTAGTCTGAGGAGGCTTTACAAATAGCTGAAAAAAGAAGAGAAGTGAAAGTCCAGGGAGAAAGGGAAAGATATACTCATCTGAATGCAGAGTTCCAGAGAATAGCAATGAGAGATAAGAAGGCCGTCTTAAATGAACAATGCAAATAAATAGAAGAAAACAGTAGAACTGGAAAGACTAGAGATCTCTTCAAGAAAATTAGAGATATCAAGGGAAAATGTCATGTGAAGATAGGCACAATAAAGGACAGAAATGGTAAGGACATGACAGAGGCAGAAGAGATTAATAAGAGGTGGCAAGAATACACAGAACTATACAAGAAATGCAGATGGTGATTGCAGCCATGAAATTAAAAGACACTTACTCCTTGGAAGGACAGTTATGACCAACCTAGATAGCATATTAAAAAGCAGAGATATTACTTTGCCAACAAGGTCCGTCTAGTCAAGGCTATGGTTTTTCCAGTGGTCATGTATGGATGTGAGAATTGGACTGTGAAGAAAGCTGAGCACCGAAGAATTGATGCTTTTGAACTATGGTGTTGGAGAAGACTCTTGAGAGTCCCCTGGACTGCAAGGAGATCTAACCAGTCCATCCTAAAGGAAATCAGTCCTGGGTGTTCATTGGAAGGACTGATGCTGAAGCTGAAACTCCAATACTTTGGCCACCTGATACAAAGAGCTGACTCATTGGAAAAGACCCTGACGCTGGGAAAGATTGAGGGCAGGAAGAGAAGGGGATGACAGAGGATGAGATGGTTAGATGGCATCACTGACTTGATGGACATGGGTTTGGGTGGACTCCAGGAGTTGTGATGGACAGGGAGGCCTGGCGTGCTGCTGTTCATGGGGTCACAAAGAGTCAGACACAACTGAGTGACTGAACTGAACTGAACTGATACAAGAAATGTCTTAATCACCTTGATAACCATGATGGTGTGGTCACTCACCTAGAACTAGACATCCTGGAGTGTGAAGTCAAGTGGGCCTGAAGAAGCATTTATTATAAACAAAGCTAGTAGAGGTGATAGAATTCCAGCTGAGCTAATTAAAATCTTAAAAAGTGACGCTGTTAAAGTGCCACACTCAGTATTTTAGCAAATTTGGAAAATTCAGCAGTGGGCATATAGACTGGAAAAGGTCAGTTTTCATTGCAAGTCCAAAGAAAGGCAATGACAAAGAATGCTCAAACTACCACACAGTTGCATTCATTTCACATACTAGTAAGGTTATGCTCAAAATCCTTCAAGCTAGGCTTCAGCAATACCTGAACCAAGAACTTCCAGATGTACAAGCTGGGTTTAGAAAAGGCAGAGGAACCAGAGATCAAATTGCCAACATTTGTTGGATCATAGAAAAGGCAAGAGAATTCCAGAAAAACGTCTACTTTCCCTTCGTTGACTATGCTAAAGCCTTTGACTGTGTGGATCACAACAAACTGTGGAAAATTCTTCAAGAGATGGGAATACCAGACCACCTTACCTGTCTCCTGAGAAACCTGTATGCAAGTCAAGAAGCAACAGTTGGAACTGGACATGGAATAACTGACTGGTTCAGAATTGGGAAAGGAGTACAACAAGGCTGTATATTGTCACCCTGTTTATTTAACTAATATGCACAGTACATCATGGAAAATCCAGGGCTGGATGAATCACAAGCTGGAATCAAGACTAACTGGAGAAACATCAAGAAAAACTCTCAGATATGTAGATGATACCACTCTAATGGCAGAAAGTAAAGAGAAACTAAAGAGTCTCCTGATGATGGTGAAAGAGGAGAGTGAAAAAGCTGGCTTGAAACTCAACATTAAAAAAACTAAGATCATGGCATCCAGTCCCATCACTTCATGGCAAATAGAGGGGGGAAAAGTGGAAGCAGTCATAGATTTTATTCTCTTGGGCTCCAAAATCACTGCAAATGGTGAGTGCAGCCATGAAATTAAAAGACACTTGCTCCTTTGATGGAAAGCTGTGATAAACCTAGACAGTGTATTAAAAAGCAAAGACATCACTTTGCCAACACAGGTGTGGATAGTTGAAACTCTAGTTCTTCCAATAGTCGTGTACGAATGTGAGAACTGGATCATAAAGAAGGTTAAGTGCCAAAGAATTGGTGCTTTTGAATTGTGGTGCTGGAGAAGGCTCTTGAGAGTCCCTTGGACTGCAAGGAGATCCAACCAGTCAATATAAAGGAAATCAACCCTGAATATTCACTGGAAAGACATCTGATGCTGAAGCTAAAGTTCCAATAGTTTGGCCACCTGATGAGGAGAGCTGACTCACTGGAAAAGCCTCTGATGTTGGGAAAAAGTGAAGGCAAAAGGAGAAGGGGGCGTCAGAGAATTGGATGGTTAGATAGCATCACTGAATCAATGGACATGAATCTGAGCAAACTCCGGGAGTTAATGAAGGACAGGGGAGCCTAGAGTGCTACAGTAAATTAGGTTGCAAAGAGTTAGATTCAACTTAGCGACTGAACAACAATTTATACCTCAGGAAACGTGTTTTGTTTTTTTTTTTATAAAAAATGTGTCCTTATATGATACTGGATATAATCACCTTGTGATTCTATCAGGACTTGAACTCTTCATTGTGAATCATCTTTCAGGGATTGACATGGAATCCAATGAGCATCTCAAACACTTCAAGCTCTATTAGATTCATTAGTCAGAAGACCTACTGGCAGAATGACTTGTGTTGTGGCCTGAATCAGCTTCTCCAGCTTTGGACTCCACTCAAGATTGAGTAACCTTATGCCTTACTCAGCAACATGGTCAGAGGAGGACATCCATATGTGGTACGTATCGACCCAACAAAGACCAATAAAAGTGTTGCTCATTCTTAGTGGTGATGTATGTATGATACAGCAGTATTTCTTTCATCTTGGAGGAACTATTCTAGTATTGCAGAAACATGAGCTTCTAGAAATACCCCTGAGATCCATGAATTTCCAATGGATGTATCTCCCCACTTGTGACACATGTGTGCTTTACTGAAATATCTGTTCCTGTCTGCTTACCTGGTTGATTAGCCTGGTGTCAGCTAAACTGGTCCTGTAGAACATTCCATGGAATAACAAGAGGATCAACAATCTTTCCTGATCTAAATTATGGCACAAAGCAGAGTCCCAAGGCCAGGGTGGTGAATATGTAGTATTATTCCTGTCAGATAAAAGCAAATTTCTTCTGATTAGAGAGTATACATTTACCAGGTCAGCAGCATTAGATAACTAATTCAGTGACTTGGCGACAAGCTCTTCTGCTGTCCCAGCTATTACTCGTGCCAGTCATGGGAATTATTAGTCAGATGAGAGGGAACCATTTATATGAGGTCAATGGGGGAGATATTTTTGGGAAATGTGACTTTTCCTCATACCATATCTCTTTATAAATTGTGACAGCCCCACTGTGTGATCTGGCCATTGATACATGATAGCTTAGATTTGCAGGGAACTTTAACTTATAAAGAAATAGCTTACAAATATATTTATTCACAATTTCCTTCACAATAGGTCTATGGAACAGATAGAGCAGATATTATTTTTTTAAAAAAAAAAATCGTTTATTAGGCTGCACTGGGTCTTAGTCGCAGCATGCAGGATCTTCTTGTTCCATGACCAGAGATTGTACCTGGGCCCCCTGCATTGGGAGTACAGGGTCTTAGCCACTAGACTACCAGGGAAGTCCCAAGGGCAGATATTATTTTTTGAATTTGAAATGACTGATATAAGACAATGTCAGGATTTTAGTGTAGATCTCTCTGATTCCACAACTGAGTTGCCACCATGCCCCTTAAAGCAATGCCGTTCCTAATATGTGGGTTAGTTAAATTCAGTTGAACATACTTAATGGTGAGAAGTGATATCTACACAGCACTTGGTACAAGATAGAAGATTCACTTGTTGTTGTTGTTTAGTCTCTAAGTCTTGTCTGACTCTTTACAACCCTGTGGACTGTAGCCCGCCAGGTCCTCTGCCCACAGGATTTCCCAGGCCAGAATACCGGAGCAGGTATGCCACACCCTCTTCTAGGGGATCTTCTCAACCCAGGGATCGAACCAGTGTCTCCTGCGGATTCTTTACTGCTGAGCCACCAGGGAAGCCCACTAAGCGGTGGCTCCTGCTAAGATTGACATACATACATTTAGGATATGCCAAGTGCTGGGGATACAGATGAGGTCCTCCCCTTAAGGAGCATGGTGTGGGAGGATAAGGCAGAACTTGCTGAGGCATATGCTTCCAAGATTGCCTCAGAAAGCCAGCTGCTGCTGCTGCTAAGTCGCTTCAGTTGTGTCCGACTCTGTGTGACCCCATAGACGGAAGCCCACCAGGCTCCCCCGTCCCTAGGATTCTCCAGGCAAGAACACTGGAGTGGGTTGCCATTTCCTTCTCCAATGCATGAAAGTGAAAAGTGAAAGTGAAGTCTCTCAGTCATGTCCGACTCTTAGCAACCCAATGGACTGCAGCCCACCAGGCTTCTCCATCCATGGGATTTTCCAGGCAAGAGTACTGGAGTGGGGTGCCATTGCCTTCTCCCTGATTAAAAAAAGAAAAAAAAAAAAAAGATTACCATTTGAGTTCTGTTTAGGCCAGGCAAATTAAGGCTAGTAGTGGAATGCCCCAGGGCTCCTTATGGATCAGAGTTCTGTCCCTTCTCTGATACAGGGCCCTTCTCAGGTAGGGCCCTCCCACCCCCAGTGATTTGTTCTGAAAGCGACACCCACAGAGCAGGTTGCTTTGGGGAGAGGAGTGCAGTGATCACTGTGAACATCCCATTTTTCAGTTTAGCCAATGATCATCACCTTATTTCTTGGACCCAATGTGACTTATTGAGGTATAAAAATCAGCTGGAACACCTTGGGGAGAACACCCTGGAATGAGCTTCCTACCTCTGTGGGGTCACCCAGGAAACATCCACATTCATATCACTTCTCAGCGTTCACAGGGCAAAAGAGTCAGATGGGTTGGGGGTAGCAGAGGAGGCCTGCAGAGAGGCAGTGAAATTGCTTATGCAGTCCAGGGAGGGAAGAGGCTGACCTGGGCATTAGAGAGGTTTATGTGACACCCAGATGCTCCAGAGGTGCCCTGGTGCCACCACGGGCTTTCCCCAAGGGAGGACAAGAAGCATTCTGAGTGGCTGCTCAGGGTCTGCATGGCGCTGAGAGTGGCCTGGTTTGGCTGGATTTCTCTTGTTTTTGTTTTTCTGTTTTTCAGAAACGGTCACCAAATTCCCATCATTCTTTGTATGCAACACCCATTAAACCTAAGCGATTTTCCAAGACAAAGAAAACACCATGTCTGGGAACACGTGCCAATAAGAAGTACATGACCTCCTCTTGCTGGGGCACTGGTATTTTTAAAGCAACAAATGCTTGATATTGAATATCCCATCAAGGCTCCCTTCCGAGCAGATCCAACAATTGTCCTGGGGAAGAAACAATCTGAGAAATGCCCCCAAACCGTTATGGGGTGCCCACAAAAACAGCTCATCAAATTCCTCTCCCTAATCAGGAAGGCAGGGGGTTGTGTGTGTGTGTGTGTGTGTGTGTGTCTGTGTGCGTGTGTGCGTGTGTGATAGAGAGAGGTGCTTGGCATGGTGCTTGAGACCCATCTTTGTCCCCTTATCAACCTTTTGCTTACCCCTGTAAAAATACAACACAACTTCTCTCCGAGAACATTTTCCAACCAGAGGTCTCTGCCTCAAGGCAAATATATCGACTCTTCTGTGAAGGCCCTTCACAGGCCTTCTGGAAGCCGAGCGCCCTCACTTGGCTAGTAAATATCAAAGTGCTGGGGCTTGTGAGCAGGTGGAGCTGAGCCTGGTGGGCCTGAGCCCCAGCCATGGCCTTTCTGATCCTTTGTTTTTCTGCAGCAAGTGGAGGCGAAGGCAAAGGTAGAGGGAAGGGAAATGTGATCTCCAGTGAATTGCAGTGTTTTGCTTTCTCTAATCCTATTCAGGTGGTGACTGTAGCAAAAAGGAAAAACAGGCCAATATATAGGATGCAGAAAAACCCTGATTATTACCCCGATGAATGTGCATTGGCGGAATTGAATTCAAGTCGCAGTGATTCATTATTAATGGGTCCCAAGTTCTGACCCAGGGTGGAGGTGGGGCTCTTGTGAAGGCAGAGATGGTGGCTGAGGTAGGGTCTCCACCCTGGAGAGGAACTGGGCCCGGAGCAGGCGGCCCCTGAGCCTGGCCCAGACCGCAGCTGGCCCAGGGCCACGCTTCCTCCAGGACTGCCTACTGCACACCTGCGACTCGGCTTCTCTTGTCTCAGAGCTGCACTGTTGGTGATTTATTCCACCCTGGAGCCTCCCAGAGGCTGGGCCCTGGGAGAGACTGCGCTCCATCTCCGCCATTCCCCAGTGAGGACTCCCCAGTGAGGAGGATGGAAAACACTGTCTTGCATGAATAATACGCCTTCCCCTTTTTGAAGATCTCAGAACACCTAGCAGACAGGATGCTCTTCACCCTCAACCACTCCCTGAGGCTAAATCAGGTTTTGATTTCCCCCTCCCTGCTTTTTTTTTTTTTTTAAATGAGGAAATGACAGCACAGAGCAATTGGTCCCTGGGAGTGAGTTGTGTTGGGGTAACAGGAAGCAGGCAGGGAAGAGCTGATTTGGTAAGAGTCCTTTGTAGAGGCAGAAATTCTCTCAGCTAACCCCGTGCTGTCAGCACAGACACACGAAAGGGATCCCAATCATTTAAAAGCTCCAGTCTACATAATAGCTTACCCCAGATGCTGGTCAATGCACAGGGCTTTTTTGTCTGTTTTAACTCACAGGAGGGTTCCCTTCTAAGAGGACACTTCTAGGTCACATAGAAATAGAATTGAAACCACACCTAAGAATTGGAAAGGCCACAAGGAGAACTGTGTATTCAACCTTCAGTCCTGTTGAGCTCAGGAAATGAAGGCAAAAATTCCCTGTCCCCAGATTTTTCTGCCAAATGAATGGAACAAGAAGGGAGACCCAGGAGCTTCTCTGTGGTAGACTGTCTGTGAGGTAGTGGTGACTAGCCTCTAATTATCTTTGGCCTTTATTATTGTGCAAATTCTTATTAACCTTTTAGCTGCCCCTAGTTGACTCAGTGGTAAAGAATCTGCCTGCCAAGTAGGAGATGTGTGTTCAGTTTCTGGGTCGGGAAGATCCCCTGGAGAAGGAAATGGTAACCCACTCCAGTATTCTTGCCTAGAAAAACCCATGGACAGAGGACCCTGGCGGGCTACAGTCCATACGGTCACAAAGAGCTGGACACGACCAAGCAACTAAACAGGTCTTTCCTTCACCATGCTACAGCAAAAATGATCTTTTACAAAACCAAACTCTTGTCATGTCATTCCTGTACTTAAAGCACTCTGTGATATCCCATAGTCTTCAAAATAAAATTCAAACTCCTTAGCATAGCATGAAAGACCCCTATCTGCCCACCAGATGCAGGAAACAGCCTGCTACTCTTTATAATCAAGCTTATTCATTCATTCAAGACATCAGACTGTCATTGATTGGGTGTTAGGTGTGTTAGTCTCTCAGTCATCTCTGACTGCGACCCCGTGGACTGTAGCCCACCAGGCTCTTCTGTCCATAGGATTCTCCAGCAAGAATACTGGAATGGGTTGCCATTTCCTTCTTTAGGGTATCTTCCCAACCCAGGGATTGAACCCAGGTCTCCTACATTGCAGGCAGATTCTCTGATTAAGGACTCAATATTTTTCAGTAGGTTTGCCAGGCACTGGAAATGTACTACTACACTTGGTAGAGCCTAGAATATGATCTGACCAAGACTCAAGGAATCCACCCCCAGCCCCAGAACTTACTTCTCTCTCTGCCCATAACTTCCTCCTCTTCCACCAGCTAGCTTTTCAGCTTCATGAATTTTCTTCTTCATTTCTCCCAAATGCCTCTCTTGAATTTTCTGATAGCCCATGGTGCTATAATTAGGTACTTTTCCATTTTCCCCCTTTGTGTATGAGATTTTTGAGGACAGGAACTTTGTCTTGTTCATAGCACCTCACATAGGGCCCAGCTCATGGTAGGTGACTCTAGGGGTCATGGTTCCACAGCCACACTGGCTTTGGCCAGTGTAGGGTGGTGTAGGGGCTCTGGAAGAGAAACCTCTAAACACACTGTCCCTTGCTTTCTCCTTAGTGTCACGTCTAGACATGATGCCTGGCGCTGCTGCAGCCGTCTTGCTGTCCAAGTGGCACTAGCTTTAGAAAGAAACCAGTAATGAGGGCAGCAGGGCAGAGAGTTGTGAGTAACCTCAGTCTGGGATCCTCCTGCATCTGGACCTGAAGTTATGTATATAGCAAATTTCTCATGGTTTAAGCCATCTGATTCAAGGTCTTTTCTTTCCTTTTCCTTTTTCTTTTCCTTCCTTCTCATCTTCCTCCTTCTTGTACTTTTTCTTTTAGCTTTTCTTTTTTGCTGCCCACATCTTTCTAACTGGTTTGTAACTTAGTACCAGTCTTCAGTTGGACTGACAGCGGAGGGCCTAGCCAACTGAGTCTAGCTGACAGCATCTGCAATTAATTGTTTTTATTTAAAGGTCTTATTTTCCCTACTAAACTATAGATTCTTCTGAGGGGAGGAAGTGATTTTGTCTCATATTGTCCTGTTAGTCTCTTCTTTGAAGCTCTACCTAATGCCTATTATGTAATACAGAGTTCCAAAAATACTGAGTCAAACTGAACTGAATTGGCATGTTCAAATACTCTTTTCTCCTTTTTCTTAACCCTCAATATATCATTTATCTTTATACCACATAATGTAGTATTTCGTGCTATACTGTGGTTCTTACACTGATGCCCACTGAAAGTCTTGCACTCCTCAAGAAGATGTTAAGGTTCTGGAGAACCGCATCTGAGTCTCATCTCGTATTTCTTTGATATCCTTTGTAGTTCGCAGCATTTGTAGGGCTCATAGAAGCATCTAACAACTTCCTGATGAACTAATGCTCTGAAGCCTTGCAAACATTACACCCTCCCGAGGTTTTCAGTTATGCACTCCTTCATGTTTGTCTCGGTTCATGATGGCAAGTCCTCACCGTCTTTGCCGGACACCCTGTAGACATAGAGTACCTTCTCTTCTTTCCCGTGTGCATAGAGGTGACATCAAATAAAGCCTTGTGACTAATGAAGGAGAATATTAAAGTATTATCTCCCCACAGATCACAATTCCACAGAGCGGTTTTGGTAAACTTAAACCTCTCAAGGACTATTGTGGTGGAGGTGGAACTAACATTCAAAATATTGTTTGGGATGGAGGGCAGTTTTTGGAAGTGACACCACACACTGATCACCTTGTTTAGCCGTTAAGACTGCTTTGCTATTAACCGTGTGTAGTTACAGAGCCTAGTTTTCTTTTTCATCTCCAAGACATCTCTATTTTTGAAGCTCTGCTTCTTAGGCATGTCCCTCTGTGTTTCTGAAGAAGTCTACAGTCACAATTACCGTTTGCTGAAAGGACACTCGGCACCCTGTTTTCTATCCCTTCGAAGGTCCTCTGACACGATGCTCCAGCTGCCTGTTTTTCACACATTTTCCCATGACTGAGATTCAACAATACAACTCAGCAGTTTAAATTGTTTAAACAAGCTCCCAACAAATAAAAAGTCAGGGAGAGGTAAACATAGGGACCTATACATTCTTATTTTTCAATGCCTCTTTGAACATTGCTTTCCCTCTCTTGGTGATGGATTTTGACTCTGGTTATAATAACAGGATCTCTTAGAGAAAATATTTTAAAAACCCTGAAACCAAGAGAAAGCAGGAATTAAGAATCGACAAATTTGTCCTCATTTTTCCCTCCTTATTTTACATATCTGAGTGGTTTTGCTCTCCAAATCTGATTAACAAGTTTTCCTTTTGAAGAATGGTCATGCGTTCTTTGGGTTATTTAGTTTGCAGCCAGGTATGTCAAGGTGGTAAGAAATTACATGTGTGCTTAGGTGTCAGGAACATCCATAGTATAATCAAGGGGATGCCAGAGAGCAGGGCTTTTAATTTAATCTCCTGTGTCAAGTACTGTACAGTTCAGTTCAGTTGCTCAGTTGTGTCTGACTCTTTGCGGCCCCATGGACTGCAGCACTCCAGGCCTCCCTGTCAATCACCAACTCCCAGAGTTTATTCAAACTCATGTCCATTGAGTCGGTGATGCCATCCAGCTATCTCATCCTCTGTCGTCCCCTTTTCCTCCTGCCTTCAATCTTTCCTATCATCAGGGTCTTTTCAAATGAATCAGTTCTTTGCATCAGGTGGCCAAATGATTGGAGTTTCAGCTTCAGCATCAGTCCTTCCAATGAATATTCAGGACTGATTTCCTTTAGGATGGACTGGTTGGATCTCTGTGCAGTCCAAGGGACTCTCAAGAGTCTTCTCCCACACCACAGTTCAAAAGCATCAATTCTTTGGTGCTCAGCTTTCTTTATAGTACAAGTCTCACATCCATACATAACTACTGGCTTTGACTAGATGGACCTTTGTTGGCAAAGTAATGTCTCTGCTTTTTAATATGCTGTCTGGGTTGGTCATAACTTTTTTTCCAAGGAGCAAGCATCTTTTAATTTCATGGCTGCAATCACCATCTACAGGGATTTTGGAGCCCCCCAAAATAAAGTCTCTCACTGTTTCCACTGTTTCCCCATCTATTTGCCATAAAGTGATGGGACCGGATGCCATGATCTTAGTTTTCTGAAAGTTGAGTTTTAAGCCAACTTTTTCACACTTCTCTTTCACTTTCATCAAGAGCCTCTTCAGTTCTTTGCTTTCTGCCGTAAGTGTGGTGTCATCTCCATATCTGAGGTTATTGATATTTCTCCTCTCAATCTTGATTCCAGCTTGTGCTTCATCCAGCCCCGTGTTTCTCATGATGTACTCTGCATGTAAGTTAAATAAGCAGGGTGACAATATACAGCCTTGACGTACTCCTTTCCCTATTTGAAACCAGTTTGTTGTTCCATGTCTAGTTCTAACTGTTGCTTTCTGACCTGCATACAGATTTCTCAAGAGGCAGATCAGGTGGTCTGCTATTCCCATCTCTTTCAGAATTTTCCACAGTTTGTTGTGATCCACACAGTCAAAGGCTTTGGCATAGTCAATACAGCAGATGTTTTTCTGGAACTCTTGCTTTTTTGATGATTCAGTGGATGTTGGCAGTTTGATCTCTGGTTCCTCTGCCTTTTCAAATCCAGCTTGAATATCTGGAAGTTCACAGTTCACATACTGTTGAAGCCTGGCTTGGAGAATTTTGAGCATTACTTTACTAGTGTGTGAGATGAGTGCAACTGTGCGGTAGTTTGAGCATTCTTTGGCATTGCCTTTCTTTGGGATTGGAATGAAAACTAACCTTTTCCAGTCCTGTGGCCACTGGTGAGTTTTCCAAATCTGCTTTACAACTGATGAACATATCTCAACTTAAGGAAACTTGACATGTGAGACAGTGTGTTATGTGCTCTAGGGGATAAAACATACGTCAGACATATTCAAACCCTACAGGTATACTATGCTGCTGCTACTGCTGCTAAGTCGCTTCAGTCGTGTCCGACTCTGTGCGACCCCATAGACGGCAGCCCACCAGGCTCCCCCATCCCTGGGATTCTCCAGGCAAGAACACTGGAGTGGGTTGCCATTTCCTTCTCCAAAGCATGAAAGCGAAAAGTGAAAGTGAAGTCGCTCAGTCGTGTCCGACTTCTAGCGACTCCATGGGCTTCAGCCTACCAGGCCCCTCCATCCATGGGATTTTCCAGGCAAAAGTACTGGATTGGGGTGCCATTGCCTTCTCCAACAGGTAAATTCTGAAAGTCTCAACAAAACTCTTAACAGTATCTATCTCTGGGATGAGACATGGAGAATTAGACATTTCAGTCTCTACACTAAACCTATTTTTCAGTGAATTACTTTTGTGATACAATTTTTCCATTTTCGAAAAAAAGCGGTTTTTCCCCCCCCTTTTTGATTACTTACAGGTATACTATAAGCATTTCGAAAATGGAAAAATTGTATCACAAAAGTAATTCACTGAGAAATAGATTTAGTATAGAGACTGAAATGTCTAATTCTCCATGTCTCATCGGAGAAGGCAGTGGCACCCCACTCCAGTACTCTTGCCTGGAAAATCCCATGGATGGAGGAGCCTGGTAGGCTGCAGTCCATGGGGTCGCTAAGAGTTGGACACAACTGAGCGACTTCACTTTCACTTTTCGCTTTCATGAATTGGAGAAGGAAATGGCAACCCACTCCAGTGTTCTTGCCTGGAGAATCCAGGGACGGGGAAGCCTGGTAGGCTGCCGTCTATGGGGTCACACAGAGTCGGACACAACTAAAGTGACTTAGCAGCAGCAGCATCCCAGAGATAGATACTGTTAAGAGTTTTGTTGAGACTTTCAGAATTTTTATGTATATAGTATAATACATGTGTATAGAAACGTGTATATTTATGCAGTGGGATCATATTATATATATGGTTCTTTAACCTCTGTCAGTGCATCTAATTATCTTTGCTTTATTTCTCACTGGCTGTGTACTATTCCATTGTATGCGTGTATCACACTGCCTCATATTGACAGGGGACCCAGTTCTCTGAGTGTTTTAAATTGAAGTATAGTTGATTTAAGTTGTTGTTCAGTCATTCAGTCGTGTCTGACTCTTTGAGACCCTGTGAACTGCAGCATGCCAGACTTCCCTGTTTTAGGTGTACAACCTAGTGATTCAGTATATTCATAGATTATACTTTATTTAGAGTTATCATAAATAATAACTGTATTCCTCTGTGATGTACAAAATGTCCTTGTTGCTTTCCCTGAGATATTTTTTACTCCATTAGAAACAGTGTTGTAGTAAATATCCTTGTTCATTTATTTATTTATTTATTGCACTTGTGAAACCAACTTCTTAGGAAGATCAGGTAAGATTTCAGAGAAGTGGACCTTTAATAGAGCCTGGAGGATGGTGTGTCACGGGCAAGGATGGAAACCACAAGATGTAGTCTGGGGTCTGTGAATAGACGTTTTTGGGTGAAGTGTAGATTTTGTGGTTTCCATCTTGAGCAATTGACTCACAATAAAAAGTTAAGATGAAGGGGGAGTTTGCAAAAGAACATGAAGTTCCTACAGTTTAGACATTTTGAGTTTGCAATGAATGATGCCATGATGCCTAAGAAGAAATATTAGATGTGGGAACGGAGGGTGTCAGGTAGATGGGAACCACCAGAGAGGAGGAGACATCAGTTTCCGGTAAGCACAGGGAAAGCCATGGCACACAAAAGAGACATCATGAAGGATGATTCAGCAGGGCTGGATGTGATGGAAGTCAAGAAGCCCTGTTTCCTTATCTAAAATTTGGGGGACAACAATTTCCATCCCTCATGGTTAGTATGAGCACTAAGTGAAATAACAGGCAAACTTTTCATAAGTAACAGTTATTCCTGTAATATCATTTCACTGGGTTATGAACTTTCTCTCTAGTCCCCCAAATAATGGTCATCCCAGCAGGGCTCTAGGAGTTGTTCGTTTATGGAACAAAGAGGGTGAATTACAGTGACCTTTTCAGGGAGCAACTGTGAAGTCACCGAAGGGGGTTGGCTATGTTTTCCCAGTGATTCAGTGGAAACTTAAGAGTTTAACTTAAAAGTCACCTCCAAAGATGTGAATCTGGTCTAAATACTTTGGGGCACTTTCACATCTGTGGTTACTGAGTTAAATTTTCCCTTTTATCTATTTCAACACCCCCTATCCACCCCACTCCCCATCAAATTACAGAGATTTGTTTTTGCTTTTAGATCAGAAAGGAAGGATGGGAAGACACATTCCAAATATTTAGTTAGTTTCAAAAGTATGTGTTATTCAAAGCACCTTCAAGTACTAGGTTTCTTGAAATAAGAAACTCTATCATCTCTCTCCGCTGTGTTCCCTTGGCAGGAACAGTAACCTTCTACTTCAAGTGCAAAACACTCAGCTCTTTGCAGGGAAAGAATAACAGCCTGAGAGTTGGGAGAAGGGAATTCCAGGCTCAGCTCTCCTCATCCAGGTGGGAAGACTTCTCTGGGCCTCATGATCCTGATCAGTAAAATGAGAGGGCTGAACAGGAAGCCTTTAGTTCCTTATTGGTAAGAAAGCACAACCTCTGGTTCACAGATCCCTTGTGAGGTTGATGGGGCAGTAGCATGAGCCTTGTTTTGCAGACTTGGAAATGGGAAACCCAAGAGGTGAGTGACTTGTCTAAGCAGAATGCGACTTCCCTCCTCAGAAATAAGACCAGAGCCAGTGTCTGCCCCCTGATTACTAGCGGCAAACACTGTCGTCTGAACAACTCTGCCTTTGATTGGGATGGAGACTTCTAGAAGGTCAGGGATCTGCTTCCTTCATGTGGAAATTACCTCCCATCCCTTGGCAGCCCCCATTATTTCTTCCCTTCCCACTCCCACTTTTTACTCTTTATTCCAGCCACCATGAACTAGTTTGAGTTCTTCAAATGGCCCCACTCCCTCTCACCTCCTGCTCTTTGCATAAACTGGATGTATTTTTCTTTTCTCTTGGAAAACTTTTCTTCCCATGAACCTTTTCCCCTAGTTAACTCCCCCTCCTCCTTCAGGCTTTTGTTCTGTCCTTGTCTCTTTCATATAGTTTTCCCCAACTCTTCCTCCAAGCTATGTTAGAGATACTTTCTCTGAACTTTTCTAATCATTGTGATGATAGTATTTACCATCCTGCAAGGTAAGTGCCTGTTAACTTACCAAAGTATATGAAAAATATACTCGATTTCAGTGGCTTCAACCAGGTAAAAACTTTTCTTTCATGTAACAAAAAATGTAGAAATATGCTCTCGAGAGTCAATGTGGTAGCTTAAGTCAACAGGGACCAGATCCTTAAAGCTTTGTGCTCCAGTGTCCTTAATGTTGCCTCATGGTTCCAAGACGGCTGTTGGAATGCAAGCCATCACATCCATGAACAGGGCCGGAAACAAAGGAAATATCTACCAGATGAGTCAGCCCCCTTAATGAAACTTTCCTAGAAGCGCTATCAAAAATCATCTACTTGCCTATTCTAGGTTGGTAAATATAGTTTGTCAGTATCCTGAAAAACACCGGATGCTCTTGGGAAGGTACAGGAGAGAGGAGCTGTTTGGTAAACAATCTGCGTCTCTGTCATCTAAACTACTCAAGATGTGGTAGGCCATCCTTGTCAGTCTGTTGAGCAGACAAGTGAGGAAATGTACGAATTTATGAACTTTTATAAGAGCTTGACATCGACATGATGTGGTATCTGTCCACAGTGATAGTCAGTAAAACAGTAACATTTGGTTCTTTCCCACAGAGTTTGAGAAGCACCCCCTGCCACAGGTCCTCTATCTTCCCCACAAGACTGCAAGCATCAAGAGGGCAGGTAAGCTTTGCTCTCTGTGTCATTCATGGGTCCTGCTGCTATGACACCTAATGAAGAGGTGGTTCACAAACCTGTGAGTCTGGATGATGCCAGAAACTCGGCCTCTGTGCACTGATGCTGAATTGAATCTTGGAGACAGAATTTGGGGTGAAATAGAAAAGAATATAAAAAAAAAATTGCTTTATCGCTTTGCCAGGCAAAGGGGGGACACAGTGGGCTCCTGCCCTTGAAAACTGTGTGTACCTACCCAGGAGGATTTTTTGAGGAGTTTTATAGCAATAGTTCAAGGGTAGGGTTGCTGATAAGATTAGGGTGTGTACAGGGCCTGCACTCCTTTAATCTGGTCTCAGGTCACCTTCTTGATGAGCTGCTCTGGTTCCTTTAATCTAGTCTCAGGTGGTCTTCTCTGGCGTGAAGACTGCTGACATCTTCCATTTATAGAAAGTTAATTCTATGAAGAACTTAAAAACATTGTTATGTGTATCATTGTTATGTGTACCGCTGAACGAGGACCCTGCCCCAAGGCTGCACTACTGTTTCTTGGCTACTCCTCCCTTGACTCTGCATCCCCTCCCTTCCTGGATTAGCAACTGTTCAAATCTGTGCTTTGAAACTCAGGAAAGGTCACGAAGGCTAGACTCTGTTCCCTATAAGAAATGGGGTTACACACAACAGCTTCTGTACCCAGGAGCCCCACAGGGTCCTGCTGGGCTTCAAGGCTAAGCACTGATTGCATTTGTCACCATCTGATTCTTGCTCAGCTCACCTGCCCAGATGTGTCTGAATTTCTCTCCTCTCCTGTGTCCCTTCGTGATTTGGGTTCGTGCTTCTCTCTTGCCCTACTCTATGATCCCTCTTTCTCGTCCAACTCTTGAATATGCCAACTCAGCCCTGAGCCCTCCACTTCTCTCTTTCCATACCTTCTTCCTCTGGGGTTACCTACTTCATCAGCTTTCCTGCTCCTACAGGAGAAAGACCTCCAGATCTTGGCCTCAGGCTGAACTCTCTCTTGGCCCCTGGTATCTTCCAGGTGCTTGCTGGAGTGGGTCCAAAACTGAAGTCTCTCTTCTCCTAAGTTAGGCTGACTTCCCGACTCTTTCCCCAGACACCAGTGGGATTTGACGAAGACCCAAGAGAGGCCAAGCCTTGAGAATGGATAAATCTAAACAGCTGGGGGAGATAGGACGTGCTTCTACATATGAGCAAAGGAGGCTCCCCACGCTTAGACCAGGCCCAGAGGGGCCCCTCCTGTAGGGCTCTGGGAAGGTGATGCAGGCCCTGCTTGTGAAACTAGAATGCTTTCTGTATTGGGCAGGGAGGTGTGATTGAAGATACTTCCTCCCTCAAGGATGACCCTTCATCACAGTGAGCAATTGCTCTTCTCTAATTAAGTGCAAAGCCCACCCACTGTGAACTCACTCCCCAGGTCTGTCTAGGACTGCCCTGGCCTTCTCAGCTTGCTTCACAATCGATAGCTCTAGAAAAAGGAAGCTTTATTCACTGAAATCACAGATCAATGAGACAAGATTTGCATATAAGCTTAGTATATAAATCCTGGGGTGAGGTAATAATTTTTTTTTTACCTGCTACCTCCTGATTTTCCCTCCCTTTCTGTTTTCTCAGTTCATTCTCCCTTCTGCTCTTTTGTCCTTCTCCTCTCTGATAATGTCCTTTCCTTAAAGACTCCTGCTTTCCCCACCCCACTCCTATGCACTTCCTCCAGGCCCTGTGTGATGATTATCTGCAAATTTGCCTCCTTCCACCCAACCCTGAGGGCAGAGATACTATTTCCCTCTGGGTCTCCAGAGTGAGGGCTTCTCTGATAGCTCAGTTGGTAAAAAATCCACCTCCAGTGCAGGAGACCCTGGTTCAATTCCTGGGTCAGGCATATCCCCTGGAGAAGGGAAAGGCTACCCACTCCAGGGTTCTAGCCTGGAGAATTCCATGGACTACAGTCCATGGGGTTGCAAAGAGTCAGACACGACTGAGTGGCTTTCACTTTGACTTCTCTAGAGTGAGCTGGGCATGGGGGTTTGGGGGCTGCCGCATGGCCTATGCTCAATACTGTTCTTTGAACTCATACATCTGTTTATTGAACAATCTCTCCTGTCCCTCTTCTTTCTCCATTCTTTCCTCTTCTCTCTCCCAGCTTCTCCTTTCATTCACCTTCCTTAGGAGGAAGATTCCTACAGGTACCTTGACAAGGAGGAGCTAGAGTGTGTCACCACGATTGGGACTTCCCTGTCCCAGAGGCCAAGGGGTCACCTGGGACAATTAGGGATCATTTCCCTACATGGAAGTATGACCTGTGTTCCCCAGTATTCTCCCTTACTCCCAGGGGACTTGAAAGACCTGAAGAATATTTGTGTCCTTTTCTTGACTGAAGGCTTTGAAAGCTTCTCTCAGACAGAGAGGTGGAAATGGTGTGATGGAAACCCCAAGAACCTGACCCCAATGAGTCTCTACAGAAGATAGTGCCCATAGGATTCTTGGGTTTCTATTTTCTGTCTTGACTAAAAAGTTGTAATGTGTGCAGTCTTTCAAAACAGATACAGCTTTTGGCTTTATTTTTGCCAGTTTAATCATGTTTTGTTGTAACTTTCTTTTCTTTCCTTTGGGATATCAAAAACTTGCATTGGCACATTTGGGGGTCCTCTTCTCAGTGTGATACTTATATTTAAAGATAAGTGATTGTTTGAATAAAAATTAGCATGGGTAACTGCCAAGACAACTTCCTGCATCATTAGAGATGAGTCCAGATTGGAACGGAACCTGGGGTCCCATCTTGTATGCTGGCTGGTCAAGATCAGAGGCTCCAGTGCTTTGTACTTGTGACTTACAACAGTGGTGGCCCCTGACATTCCTGTAGTGTGTCACTTACAGTGTGCCTCCATGTAGGATTGTATTTGAATCTTGTGTCAGTGCTCCTAAGGTCAGTTGTAATCACCTACATTGTAGGTGAGTTCATTGAAGGTCAGATGTTATGTACTGAATAACTTGCCTGTAGTTCCACAGCCAGGAAGCACTTCCTAAGGCTCAAACCCACTTTTTGCTGCTAAATTCCTTGTTCTTTCCACTGAGCCACATGGTCCAGGTATGAGTTCTGCTCTAGGGTGATGAGCATCATGGGATTCATGGGATAGTTCTTGACTGCTACTGCCCTAGCTGTCAATGTGAAAAATAGCTCCTGATGAAGTTCACTTTTCCTGGGAGAGAAGGAAGGTGAATGATGTGCAAATAGCTGAACTTCCTTCCTCCAGTTTCCAGAAAATGCTGCCAGGGCCCATGGATAGGACCACTTTAAAACCATCCCAGTCTCTCCTCTTCCTGTGCATACCTTCTCTTCCTTGCAGGCTCTCAGTACTGCCTTCCTTCTGCCTCTGGCTCTCTGGGCATCCCAAAGCCTATTAATCCCCGTTGTTGCAGTCAAAAATATTGTGCAGTTACTCTCCTGTCCCAACCTTTGCTGAGAAAGAATCTGGTTAATTAACATTGATTGCAATCCACCAACTGCAAGTAAAAATCGATAGCTAGGGTCCCTAATTTGAATGTACTTCTCTCTCCTTATCTCTGGTGAGAAAGAGAGAGGCAGAGAGAGTGAGAAAGGGAAGAGGGGAGAGGACAGAGGGTATTTCTTAAGCAGTCCAATTTCCAGGGTCGCTGGTGAGGGACATTAGTGATGCTGCTGGTCTTTAGATTTTGCCCACTCGCCTTCAGCGTGGCCATTTTTCAGTGTGACGTCTAATTGCCACAAATAGTCACTGTGCCCATTTGGGCCTTGTTCGTAGCTCCCTACTTTATTGAGAGAGGAGTGCTAGTATTGATTCTGGATGGCCAGGGAGAGCGGCAGAGAATATTAGTAAGGAGCGGAGAGAACACAGTACATAAACTTTTATGACACAATGTCAAGCTGGATTGTGAAGACATAAATGAAAAGGACAGCATGCTCTGTAATTACCACAAGCACATGTCTTCTGTCTGCTGGGGAAGGCAGCCCAGGCTGGCTGGGGCAAATTGCAGAGGGGGATGAATTGTCCGGCTCACAAAAACAGTGACCCATAGTGGTTGCTCCTCACAGTTGAGAAAGAATATGTGGAATGTAAAAAAAAAAAAAAAAAAGCCCTTTTTGTTGTGTGTGGCAGTGAGGTCCTGAGAAAATTGTGTGGATTCTGATGTCAAGTCTGTCACTGACTGTTAGCCATGTGACAGTGGGTTAGTCACTTAACCTCTCTGAGCCCCAATTCCCTACAGGGTAAAAGAGAGGTAATTATCACTACTTTGCAGGGATGATGTAAAGCTTAAATGAGATAATGCAGGCAGACATTTCACATGGTATTGGAAAATAGCAGGCTCTCAGCATAGTTGGACTTCCCTGGTGGCTCAGCTGGTAAAGAATCCACCTGCAGTGCGGGAGACCTGGGTTTGACCCCTGGTTGGGAAGATCCCCTGGAGAAGGGAACGGCTACCCACTCCAGTATTCTGGCCTGGAGAATTCCATGGACTGTAGAGTCCATGAGGTTGCAAAGAGTTGAACATGACTGAGCGACTTGCACTTCCACTTTCACTTCTTTCAGCAGATAGTAGATATAATCATCATTATTCATTTTTTGATTCAATAAATATTTATGGACTATTTGCCCTGTGCCAGCACTATGCTTGATCCCAGAGGTAGATGGGCATCCCCAGGCTCATGGATCTCACAGTTCTATGGGTGAGACAGACATTAGTTAATTATCAACCCAATATGTTAGAAGCTGTGAAGGCCATAGTGCTTACATGACAAGGTGAGATTGAGGCAGGAGGAGAACGGGGTGACAGAGGATGAGTTGGTTGGATGGCATCACCAACTCAATGGATATGAGTTTAAGCAAACTCTGAAAGATAGTGGAGGACAGGGAAGTGGGGCATGCTGCAGTCCATGGGGCTGCAGAGTAGGACACCACTTAGTGACTGAACAACAATAACTCCTGTTCCTGCCTTTTCCGCACTCACATTTATTTGTTTATTGTCTGTCTCTCTCACTGAGAACAGGTACTTGGTTGGTTTGATTCACTGCTCTGTCTCCATTGCCTGGAAGCATGAATGACATAGTGAGTGGGCACTCAGCAAGTATTTACTAAACCAATGAGTAACTATATACCCAGGATACAGAGCAAGAATTTGTACCCTACTTTTAAGAGCTTATAGTCAAGTGAGGTACAGAAGAAATGCATAGTATTTAAGACTCAATGAAATCATTATCAAGTTTAGCTACAAAATCACAATGACATGTGTACCTAGAAAACTCTCTGCCTGGACACTGGCATCACATACCAGCATGCGCCAGATGTCACACAGTCAGTATTTAGTGAGGAGTAAGGAAAGGCAATGGAAAGATAATGTAAGTGGTTGTCTCTTCTGAGGTTAGTGGCTGTGTTCACCCAGTGTGAGTAATTAGTCAGGACAGGTTGACTTATTTAGCCAACAATGCCCAATCTCAGCAGTGAGGTCAGCACAGAGACTCCACTCCACCAACTATTCAGAACATAGGCTCTGCTGGTCGGGTCTTGGGTGCTCCAATGGAGCTTCCTCGTCCAGCTGGCAGGTGACTCACTGCAGCAGCCTGCAGCTTGCCAGGAAGCTGCCTCTGGCTCACGTGAGCTCTGGCTCACGTTGTGGTGGTGAGACGTCACGTGGTCAATGCGGGCTGGACTGGGGAGCGCAGACAAGTGGTGTGTCCAAGAGGGGGAGCTGGTGGGCACCCTATGTCTCTACCGCTGTGAGTTCAGCAAACTCATGGAGACCCAACTGTGAGCCAAACACCGGGTTCCAACATGGCCAGACCCCAGAGCCCTCCAAGAGAATGCCATCTAATGGGCAAAACACGGAACCAAATCACGAATGGCAGGTCTTAATAAGGGCCATAGTAGAGGGACAGCAAGTACAATAGCAATGTGTAGAGGAAGGAAGGAGTTATTCCACCAATTATGGGACAGTCCACAGTCAGACTGGAAAGGAAGTTAAGACTATGATCCCTGGGATGGTGAGATAGCTAACTGTACACTGTAGACTTGTGTTCCCTTCCTGTGGTACAGGCTAGTGACAGGTAAGCAGCTGTCCAGGGTCTCCATTTCACAGATCTCCTGGTGAGGTTTCACTAGTTTTGAACAGTGAGGTGTCAATCAAAAGGATAATGTTTACCTCTGGGTCAAGTGGCAGGGCTTCTAAATGACTGGGGAACAACCTCCCCCTAATTCCCTGACGCCCTGGAAATACCCTGGACAGTACATGAATGAGAAAGAAAAATGTTATTGCGTTTAAAATATTATATATTTTGGAAAACAGTGCGATATTTTCCTACCAGCTTAAAAATGCGCCAGTCCTGTCTTCCAGCAGTTCTACTCCTAGGGCTTTACCTAGGAGAAATGAAAACATGTGTCCACAAAAAGACTTGTGCTAGAGTATTTATAGCAACTTTATTTGTAATAGCCAAATACTGCAAACAGTCCAAGTATCTGCCCACAGGTGATTGGATAAAAACATTATATATTGCATATTCATATGTGAAATACTCTTTGACAATAATTAGTAGGTAAAGAATGAATTACCAGTATACTCAACAACATGTGTAAATATTGAAAACGTAATGTTGGGCAGAAGGAGCAGGACACAAAAGAGTACACACTGTGTGATTCCTCTGTGTAAAGTTCAAAGCAGACAGACTAATTTGTGGTGACAGAAGTTAGGATAGTAGTTGCCTCTGGGAGAGAGAATTGGCTAGAAGGGGACATGAGGGAACGTTCTGATACATGGAAATGTTAAGCTTGGAAACACTGAGTGGTGGCATGGTTGTGTACATTTAGCCAAAGTCACCACTTGGTACCCTGAAGATCTATGCATTTCATTGTATATAAATTTTACTTTAATGTTAACTAAGCAAAAAAAAAAAAGTGTTCAGGCAAAATGAATGATAATTTTGATTAAAGCTTGGGGTTCTAGATGGAGGGATAGGGGTAGAATACAGTAGTATTAGTACTTAATATAGAATGATAAGTAGTATTCTAAGACTAGTAAACAGCTGGGCTTCCCTGATTGCTCAGATGGTAAAGAATCTGTCTGCAATGCAGGAGACCTGGATTTGATCCCTGGGTTGGGATGATCCCCTGGAGAAGGAAATGGCAACCCACTCCAGTATTCTTGCCTGGAGAATCCCATGGACAGAGGAGCCTGGCGGGCTACAGTCCATGGGGTTGCAAAAGAGTCGAACACGACTGAGCAACTAAAACTTTCACTTTTCACTCACAGTAGCATGTAAGACTGGTATACATTTTGGGCATCTGATGCCAAAGGAGTTGGATTTTATTACCGAAACAATAGGGTGCCACCCCAGGCTTTTGAGTAGTGGAGAAATAAGCTCACGTGCAAGTTTTGGGAACAAAAGTGTTGGCATGTGGAGGAGGGAAGGGCAGTATGAGTAAGATGACCAGTCGCCTTAGGAGCCAGGGCCCGTGAGTTATACGCAGACTGGAATTTTCCTCTGCACGTATGCAGTGGCCAGTCCAGGGAGCCGGCCCCGGATCTAGTAGCTGTGTTGGCCAAAGGTCGAATTGTGAAACAGTTTCTTTCATGCAGAGAATATTTTAATCCCTATGACTCTTTAGTAAGACCAGGCCTTGTGTTTTGATTGGAAATGATTTCTATTATTAGTTACTATTACTACTCTCGGACTGTTGAATGCCAAGGCTTGGGAGGAGCTGGGCAAGACCCAGAGAAAGAAATAGTCTGTGAAGTTTGCATTTTCCAGAGCTCAGCAGACAGGCCCTCAGCCTTGCAGCTAGTCATTTTACACTCATTCATCCACACCTCGGGCTGTGTCCTTCAGTTTGCGTCAGAGACCAAGAACCTGGAAGCAGTGATGGTAGAACCACAGGGCAGAGTTTCAGAGCGTAAACAGCTACTTAGACCCATACTCAGCAGCTCATGCGTTCCTCAAAAACCCTAGGAAAGACTGTGGCAGAAACACCCCCAGGCCATCCTGAGTTATCACCTAGATGAGCCTCCCGTATCTCTTGAGGGCCCAGAAAAGATGAAAGAACTACCAAGTCAGCTCAAAAAAACTCTTGTTTGTTAAGTCAAACATTGCCTGGGTATTTTCTGAGTGTTGACTCTGTGTAGGCGCTGGGACATAGAAGTAGGTGAGACACATGAGGCTCTTCACCCCTTCTGACTCCTTCCTATCACCCAGCAGCGTCTCCGTGTCAAGTATTTTCCATGACAGTTTTGAATTTATGTATTTAGATCCTTTTCATCAGAGATGATTCATGAAATATCAAACCAAATGTGGCCTTATTTTAGTACCGTTGTCAGATTTTACTCTTAAACACCTCTAGGAATTGGAACAACGAATCCTTTGTCAGTCTCTGAAGCAGAGTCTCAGAAGTAGTCATTGTAGTTGTACACACCAGGTGCTCAATAAGTGCTGAAACTGTGCCTAACCAGGGCCTCTCTGGAAGGTAAACCAGGTAGCTGCTTCCCAGGGTCCCAGTCATCCTGGCTGTGATGCCCCAGGGGGCCCCCATCCACGATGACTGAGGGTGTCCAGCAATTTCATGTAATGAGTTCCCAGTGAATTGTTGCAGTGTTTGCGATCTCATGGTGCAGGGGTCTTCCAGTGGTCTTTGGGGTGGGAGTAGCCCTCTACCAGCTGTCCTGAACGCACCATGCTCATCAGCTTAGGAGCTCTTCAGGGGGTCCTTGCTTTGCCCTGAACAGCAGAGGCTTGGACATGAGGAATCAATCTTCCTGGAAGCTGCAGATGGTCAGCCTTCCTTCCAGACTCCCCTGGAGGCAGGACTGATTACCAAAGAAAACTGGCTTTTTCTGCCATGGAGACCTGTGTTCCCACTCTGGGCAAGTCTGTGGGCCTCCGAACCTTTGCCATACATGGGCCTTTGCCGAGAAGAGACAGCAAAGCAAAAAAAAAAAAAATCTCTGGAGGCAGAGAGGCCTAGGTTTGTGTCCTGGCTGTACTGTTTACAAGTAGTGAGACCTAGTCTATTACTCCAGTCCTGTTTTCTCATCAATAGATGGAGGTAATAATAGTGATGACTTGTTTTAGAATAAGTAGTACTGGGAACCATAACCAACAACCTTAAATATCGGTGTCCTACTACGAGAAAGGTTTATTTCTCATTCATGCAGAGTCTTAACGTGGATGGTTTTGACAGATGGCTCTCCTGGGTGGCTCCTCTATAAGAATGGATTCAGAAGTCAGGATTCTCTCTATCGCCTACCTCTCCTGTTCTAGGGACATGAAGTCCTGTGTTTCCAGCATTGGAACAGAAAGAGAGAGAGAGAGAGAGAATACCAACATCTTTAATAAGATAATCCAAAACAAAAACTGTCAGTACTTTTGCTCACAAAATGTGCAGAAATACAGGAGGCCAATGAATCATCTCCCCAAAGTTGGCAGCTTGAAGTTGACCTCGATGGGAGTATTTACATCTCAGAAATCAGCAGATGCTACAACGGAGGACCATTCCCCAACTGTTTGTTAAACATTTCCAGGAGCATCCCTGGTCCCCTTCAGCTCTGAGTTAGATGGGCATCCTGAGGGCTGAGCGCCCTCCTCAAACACTTTGTGTCAAATGATGTTTGAGAAAGAAATGATCCTATTCGTGAGTCTGTGCAGAAAAGCAGGTCCTGAGGAGCAAAGAGAACAAAGTATGGCCTCTACCAGGAGTCACATTCTGTTCACAGCCTCTGGAGGCTGCAGGCCTATCACTAAGCCATACTTTATCTCAGTGACAAAACCCAGAGCTGTGCCCATGGTGCCCATGACATCTCACCTTCTGAACCCTGGAAACAACACTCGCAAAAGTCACGGGCTGTCTGCCTGAGCTCTCGAACCTGCCTCACAGTCTTCCTGTCTTGACTGCTACCCCAGCGGTCTCCAGGCCAGCAGAACTGAGAGCTTTTCAGCAGTTGGGAAGCTCAGCAAAAGGCTGTCCTTTACAGCATCCCCCATGTAGAATAGCTGTCCTCTAAAGACAATTATGGGCCCTGCAGTGCGTGCACCTAGGCACATTCCCTGTCTCCTAATGCTCACATTTCCTACTCTTGCCATTTTCTTTTCTGAGACCTCTGGGAACCATTAACAGGGTTTTCCTGCTCCCCAGGATTTGCAGGAGAATGCAGATGGGCCCAGAGAGGCCTCAGTGACGTCTAGAAGGATGTGATAGAATTTGCTACTGGAACACTTGCTTTTCTTACCTGTGGCGAACATTCGTCATCACTCCCCAAAATAGCACAGGCAGAACCAAGGCTTCTGGGTCTCTGGGCTGGCCTTGGCCTGGGCCTGTGTGTGCTGGGGAGAGAGGGCTGGGGTTAGTTTCACTCATCATTCCAGTGGAGGAAAGGCAAGATTCAGTGCCTTTCTGTTTGTTTTCACAAACTCAGCGGGACCACCTCCATCCCTACTACCACCCAGTTTGCAGTTAGACCCTCCCCAGACCCTGGAACACAGCCTCACGCAGCCGCAAGCTCCAAATGGCAGTGGATGAATGGCCAAGCCTGCAGTGATGTCAACAGCCTGTGCTGAGGCCAAGGAAAATATGCGGGGGCCCGGGATGGCTTCATCCCTGGCTTGTTGAAACGCAGCTGCACGTCGTAAGTTTTCCATCTGAGCAGACAGAGTACGGTGTATCTGAATTAGACTCAGAACCTAGCATGCCGTCTCGGAAACCTTGCCCCCTCCCTTGACTCCTCACCCTCCTTGAAGAACCACAATTCTCCAAGCAAGTGGAGCTTGAAGGGGCTAGAGATGGAATGAGAGGTAGCTAGAACTGTTGGTAATTTGGAGATTTGGGGGAAGAAAGCTTGAAGTCCACAAGTTATGGCAATGCGGGGTGGGAGTAGGGGGCAGTGAGCAGCCAGGGCCAGGGGGTGTAAGAGACAGAATTCTGGAATTCTTGATATACTGCTGAGAATAGAGACAGCTGTTTTGATCATTCAAGCTCCTATGCCTACTTCTTCCTGATTTATATAAATCGTTCCAAGTTGTAGTTCCTGTTTTGAAGGGACAGAGGCTTGAGTTGTTTAAAATCATTGTTCCAATCTTTCACTTGCCGCTCCCCATGAAGACACAGCCAGCGGGGCTCTGAGCACCCTGCTCCTCCTTCAGGCTGCTGGTGGTGGAGCCATCTCCATGGTCAGTAATTCTCCTTTTGAATCTGCATCACACAGATGCAGCCCCAGGGGGACCATCCTTAAGTACCCAAGCGATGCATTTTATGGATCAAATGACAAGTGGAAACCGAATTGTTTTTCAGAGTCTAGCAAGGCCTTGAAGCCTGGGAGCAGTTTAGCATGACTCCCTGGCTGCCCCCTCTTCCTCCTCCCAGTTGCCTCCGCCTCCCCCAAGTCTCTGTGAATTGCTCCAGCAGAGTGGAGGTTGAAGAAAGTAGGGTCTGTACAGCCTGACAGCCTGATGGGCTGCAGGGCCTTTCCTCCCCCACGCTGACCAGAGCTGGCTGGACACAGCCGGCCATTACCAGGATCGCTGCCTCCCCCACCATCACCAACACTTGGCTCTCCTTTTATGACTGTGTTTATACAGCAAACATACTTCGGAAAAAGAAGAACCCTCCCATGGCTGCTGGCCATTCCACCTTGTGGTTGCAGAAGCAAAGCAGGGCTGGGCCTGATCTCTGGATGCCACAGAGTCCTTCCCAGGGTCCCGGGGTGCTCTGAGACAGTTGGGCCTTTGACGCACATCTCCATCCCCTCTTCTGGGTCACCTGCCACCATGAGATGATGCTGGGGCTTTAAGTCTCCTGGGGAAGGTTGAAAGCTGAGCCACAAAGTTAGAGACCCATCTGCATTTGTACCTGTAACACCCATTTGCTTCCCTGACCAACAAGAATAACCTAAGAGCTTTCAGCTCCTGAGAACATAGTGAGTGCTCCCCAGACTTTGGCTCTTGTCATTATCAAGGCTCTTCTGGGTATCGTCTGGGTGCTTTGTGTGTTATTTCTAATCTTTACGCCATCTTAGCAGGAGAAGTACCATTAGCTTCATGTTAGAGGTTTGGCTCAGAAAAGTTAAGTAACTTGCCCAAGGTAACAGCTAGGCAATGTTAGAGGCAGTCTAACTCCGAAGTCTAGGCTCATTATAGGAAAACCTTCAGCCTCCTCATATTTTTTCTCATGCATGCGTGCTAACTCCCCTCAGTCATGTCCAACCCTTAGTGACCCCATGTACTATAGCCCGCCAGGCTCCTCTGTCCATGGGATTCTCCAGGCAAGAATACTGGAGTGGGTTTCCTTCTCTAGGGGATCTTCCCGACCCAGGGATCGAACCCACGTCTCCTGAAGCTCCTGCATTGTAGGCAGATTCTTTACCACTGAGCCACTGGAGAAGCCCAATATTTTTTTTTCTGTCCTCTGTTTTTTCTCTGTCTTGATGGGCTGCACAGGGGCTGACCACTCAATCCTCAGGGTCCATGAGTCCTCGGCCTCTCCTTGGAGAGCAGATGCCTCATGGTTTCTCCTTCCCTTCATCCTGTGTACTTGCCTCTGGGACTCTTTAAAGAACCCCTGCTGGTTTCTGAGCAGCAGAGCTGTGACGAGTAGTGGTCTGTTGGCCAAATGCCCTTTCCAACTCTCCTCATGACCTGTTGAAAATTCAACTCAGTCAGGGTGGGGTTGACTTGGGCCTCAGAATGTTGCTTTCCAGGAGAGGCCTTCCCACGGAACTGACTGCATCTCCACGTCCTTCCCACCTGTACTGGGTGGTGAGACCCAGTCGGCCCAGGGGGGCTCAGCAGGCCAAGCTCCAATAGCTGTGGGCGCTGGGGAGATGGCCAGTGAGCGAGGGGGCCAAGGTCACTTGGTTGGGCCCTAGGAGTGGCTCTGAGAAGGGAGGCAGCATGGAGGGCTGGGGTCCACCCAGAGAGTCCATCTAGGACCTCAGAAACCAGGACCACTGCAGCCACTGTGGTTCCAGGTCTAGTGGGCCTCTAAGAAGCAGAGGAAGAGAGAGAAGTCTGTGACCCCAGGATCTGTGGGGAGAAGGAGACGTCTCTCACCATTCATTACCAACATTCTCTCTTTCATGGTGTGGTCTTCGGTTAGCCAAAGCTGTGTGTGTGTGTGTGTGCGCGTGCAAAGGCCATTACATGCCCAGAGCTCAAACCTCCTATGTCTAGAGTGTGGCTAGGAATTCTCCAACATAGAACCTGTTTGGTGGGAGCTAGCCAGGGCACCCCACAAATCTGTAGTGGAATAAGAGAATGACTGTGTGAGTGAATCCATGAGTGACTCCGTGAACAGATGAGATGGGAGACCTGTGCTGGACTCTTCTACTTGTCCCTCTCCTTTCTCTCTGTATACAAATTCCACATGCTACCTCGATTTCTACTTCCTCAATGAACACAATTTCGATTAACCTGTCAACAACCCTCAGATACAGTATCCAGGGTCATTACCGAGGTCAATACCCTCTCCACAGCCTCTTCCAGGAAGTCTCGAGCAAGCACTGAGCTGAATCAGGAGTCCCACACTTGAGCTCCGACTTGGTTCCCAGTTAACTGTGTGGCTTTAAGTAGAACTCCTGCCTTTTCCAGGCATTAGCCACTGCCTCTGCCAAAGGAGGGTGGCCTAGGTAGTCTAGGGGCCATCAAAGTATGGTTCTCTGTAAGTGGCCTTTGAGTGAGCCACAGCCATCACACGCTTGGCCTTTGGTGCAAGAACCACAGTCACTGAAAACCATAGACTCTTTTGAGGCTTCAGCTTGATTATCAAGTATCTGAAGCTTGAACCTTATCTTCCTGTTCCTGGAAAAGAGGCATTGAGGGAGCCTAGCACAGTGCCTTCAGGCTGACAAACAGGTCTGTCTTTGGAGTTGTAACAGCAAGGGAAGAGGGATGGGGATGTGAGAGGAAGAAGGCCCAGGCTGGCAGGCAGTTACAGGGCAAGGCTCCTTTCAGAAAGGCAAGGAGAGCCCAAGTAGGCAGGGTCACTGAGGAACGTCAGGTGGCGGAAGAATGTGGCTCTTCTGAGCTCGGGGACAGAGAACAACAGGCTTTTTAGTGCTGCAGCATCCTCCTCTCTCCTCCTCTCCAACTGTAAACACCACCCTGGGGAGGAATGGGGAGAAGGGTGAGCTGGGGGTTTCTCCATCCTGTGTCAGTGGCTCCAGACCGAGTTGATGATTCAGATGATTTAGTGATGATAAAAGTGTCAGTGAGACTCTGGGGGAAAAGCACAGCTTACCAAAAAGCCTCGCAGGGAGTCTAGGTCAGTTAGGGAACAGCATCCAAAAGTGGAAAGGCCGGGAGAAACCTGCAGACTGGGCTGCGGGCCTGGCATTTGCAGGTGCGGCTACCAAGGAGCCTGAATCGCAGACCACCCCACTGGTGAGGCCGAGGAGCTGTGAGGAGGGCAGGGCAGGAGGGCTGAGGAGCCCAGCCCCTGCCGCACAAACAGCAGATGTCCTGGCGACTCCTCTCCCAGAGTGGGTGCTTCCTAAACTGTATGCTTCAGGGCTGACAAGCAGATCTTCTGTTTCCCTAATCCCCAGCTCCTAATAACCTTCCTACAGGCACCTGGAGTCCTGTCCACGTGTGGAAAGCTTTATCACTTAGGGAATTAATGATCATAAGATAAAAGTCTTCTTGAGCACAAACTCGGGAAATACACTCAGTGCTTTGTAGATATTGTGTTAGTCAGGGTTCTCCGCAGAAACAGAACAAATAGGAGCTCTATCCATCCATCCTTTCATCCATCTGTCTGTATCCATCTGTCCATCCATCCATCCATCTAGAGATGGGGAGAGAGAAAGATTTATTTTAAGGAATTGGCTCACACAATTGTAGAGTCTATCAGGCACTTTGGCAGGCTGGAGTCCCAAGGAAGAGTTAATATCACACTCTTGAGCTCAAAGGCAGTCTGGGGGCACAATTCCTTCCTTTTCTGGGGATCCTCAGTCTTTTCCTGTAAGACCTTCAACTGATTGGATCAGCCCCACACACACATTTTGGAGGGTAATCTGCTTGACTCAAAATCTATTGATTTAATCTGCTTGGCTCAAAATCTGCTTGGTCCTAGTGCTTGACCAAGTCTCTGGGCCTTATGGCCTAACCAAGTTGCCACATAAAATAAACCATCATGCATACTTTATTTCTTTAATTCTCTGTGCCTGGATAGGTGCTAGAATTATTTTAAATCTTGTAACTAGGGTAAGCACAAATCCTGTTTTCCTTAATGCTCATTTATAGGCCTAAAGGAGATTAAAGGAAGTTAACAAGTCACCAAAAATAACACATCTAGTAGGCAACAGAGTCAGAACTCATGTTTAGGACTGCTGGATTCTAGAGCCCACCTCTAGCCACTGCACTGCACTGCCCTCCTGCTTTGGCTCCCAAAGTGTTTGTTTTAAACTACATATGTTTGGGAGGTGTGTCATGTTAAATAATGACCAGGGACTCTCTTGCTCATTCCCCTTTTAAATATTTGGAAGTATCTATGATAAGTGGGACATGCTCGTGAATCAGGCTGGTCAGTCACTTCCTACCCATGGGGTCAGGAGTCTTGACCTTTCCTGCTGAGAGCACTATCACTTGACTAGCATTAAGGGGAATGCTCAGCGTTGGGGGTGGTGCTGCCTGCACACTTGTGGCTTGTCTTTTCTTTTATATTCCACTGCAACAGTACTTGCATTCCCAGAGCGTTGCCTCTCTAAGACTCTTTACAAGGCCATCCACTTCCTGCCTTCCCTGCCCAGAGTCAAGGTCCCATTGCTCTCCTGCCTGTGCTTGGAAGCCTGGGCATCCTTCTTTTAACTCCCAAGAAAAGGTAAGGAGAGAAAAGGAGAAACTTAAATTCCCATGATGAGCCTTGAGAAATGATGGATTTAAATTGGAAAGCAAAACTTTTTTCCAGCTTCAGGCCCCCTAGAGAAGGATGAAGAGCCTAAGAAAATGAGGCAAGAAAGAAATCATCTGCCCTGTCTCTGTCTGCCAGCCTCGCCCTCACATGGCTTCTTCTCCCCAGGGTCTCTGGTCTCTTCCCCCTCAGCTTCCACCTTCTGTGTTGACCTGGATGAAAAGGATCAATGCAGTGTCCACCCTGATTCCTATCAGCTGAAGTCCCTCAGCCCATACATACACAGGAGATGAATGGCTCTGCTCACTACAAATCATGATCCTAACAAGCTGCTCACCAAAAGTCAAGTGCGCAGCAACTGTTGAGACTCCCACACTCTCTCTGCCATGGAGGAATTTGCCTAATAAATTTCCTTTTCACTGTGTGAGGGAGAAAGGGAAGAGAGAAGCTGGCCAGCTTGGACAGGAAGCCCTGCGTGCTGACGGTGCAGTGTCTGCTGCTTTGTTGGGTCTCCCTTGTTCAGCCCCAGCCACCGGCCCTTACTCAGCATCTGCTCCCTGATAGTGCCCCACACTGGTTGATGGAAGAGAAGAAAGGTAGACAGATGTTGCTGCTCAGGTTTCAGAGTTTTAGGACCCACTGGCTCCCTGAGATTCTAATACCACAGGTGTTTCTCAACCCAAGCCAAGAATGTCAAGTTACAGCGGGAGACAGAACCTCATTATGGGCAGAGACATGGTGGGGTGTGGGCCTCTGGAAATAGCTACTTAGGTCTAAGTAAATCAATTGACTGGTCTTATCTTCTGCATAGAAACCTGAGTTTCCTTTCCATTTTCTTTATCAGAGAACTTATTTGATAGCATTTTATCTGAATAATGATGTTTCCAGGAGGATCTCTCTGATCATAAGATCCACCCTCCTTACTCTCACTCATTCAGTTCAGTTTAGTCGCTCAGTCGTGTCTGACTCTTTGTGACCCCATGAACCACAGCACGCCAGGCCTCCCTGTCCATCACCAACTCCTGGAGTTCACTCAAACTCATGTCTATCGAGTTGGTGATGCCATCCAGCCATCTCATCCTCTGTCGTCCCCTTCTCCTCCTGCCTCCAATCCCTCCCAGCATCAGGGTCTTTTCCAATGAGTCAACTCTTCACATGAGGTGGCCAAATTATTGGAATTTCAGCTTCAGCATCAGTCCTTCTAATGAACACCCAGGACTGATCTCCTTTAGGATGGACTGGTTGGATCTCCTTGCAGTCCAAGGGACTCTCAAGAGTCTCCTCCAACACCACAGTTCAAAAGCATCAATTCTTCAGCACTCAGCTTTCTTCACAGTCCAACTCTCACATCCATACATGACAACTGGAGAAACCATAGCCTTGACTAGACGGACCTTTGTTGGCAAAGTAATGTCTCTGCTTTTGAATATGCTATCTAGGTTGGTCATAACTTTCCTTCCAAGGAGTAAGTGTCTTTTAATTACATGGCTGCAATCACCATCTTCAGTGATTTTGGAGCCCGAAAAAATAAAGTCTGACACTGTTTCCACTGTTTCCCCATCTATTTCCCATGAAGTGATAGGACCAGATGCCATGATCTTAGTGTTCTGAATGTTGAGCTTTAAGTCAACTTTTTCACTCTCCTCTTTCACTTTCATCAAGAAGCTTTTTAATTCCTGTTCATTTTCTGCCATAAGGATGGTGTCATCTGCATATCTGAGGTTATTCATATTTCTTCTGGCAATCTTGATTCCAGCTTATGCTTCTTCCAGCCCAGCGTTTCTCATGATGTACTCTGCATAGAAGTTAAATAAGCAGGGTGACAATATACAGCCTTGACGTACTCCCTTTCCTATTTGGAACCAGTCTGTTGTTCCATGTCCAGTTCTAATTGTTGCTTCCTGACCTGCTTACAGGTTTCTCAAGAGGCAGGTCAAGTGGTCTGGTATTCCCATCTCTTTCAGAATTTTCCACTGTTTATTGTGATCCACACAGTCAAAGGCTTTGGCATAGTCAGTAAAGCAGAAATAGATATTTTTCTGGAACTCTCTTGCTTTTTCCATGATCCAGTGGATATTGGCAATTTGATCTCTGGTTCCTCTGCCTTTTCTAAAACCAGCTTGAATATCTGGAATTTCACGGATCACGTATTGCTGAAAGCCTAGCTTGGAGAATTTTGAGCATTACTTTACTGCTGCTGCTAAGTTGCTTTAGTCATGTCCGACTCTGTGCAACCCCATAGACGGCAGCCCACCAGGCTCCCCCGTCCCTGGGATTCTCCAGGCAAGAATACTGGAGTGGGTTGCCATTTCCTTCTCCAATGCATGAAAGTGAAAAGTGAAAGTGAAGTCGCTCGGTCGTGTCTGACTCTCAGTGATGCCACAGACTGCAGCCCACCAGGCTCCTCCATCCATGGGTTTTCCCAGGCAAGAGTACTGGAGGGGGGTGCCATTGCTAGCATGTGAGATGAGTGCAATTGTGCGGTAGTTTGAGCATTCTTTGCATTGCCTGTCTTTGGGATTTGAATGAAAACTGACCTTTTCCAGTCCTGTGGCCACTGCTGAGTTTTCCAAATTTGCTGGCCTATTGAATGCAGCACTTTCACAGCATCATCTTTCAGGATTTGAAATAGCTCACCTGGAATTCCATCGCCTCCACTAGCTTTGTTCATAGTGATGCTTTCTAAGGCCCACTTGACTTCACATTCCAGAATGTCTGGCTCTAGGTGACCGATCACACCATCATGATTATCTGGGTCATGAAGATCTTTTTCGTACAGTTGTTCTGTGTATTCTTGCTGCCTCTTCTTATTATCTTCTGCTGTTGGAAGTGGTCAAACAGGAAATGGCGAGAGTGAACGTTGACATTCTAGGAATCAGCGAACTAAAATGGTCTGGAATGGGTGAATTTAACTCAGATGACCATTATATCTACTACTGTGGGCAGGAATCCCTTAGAAGAAATGGAGTAGCCATCATGGTCAACAAGAGAGTTCGAAATGCAGTACTTGAATGCAATCTCAAAAATGACAGAATGATCTCTGTTCGTTTCCAAGGCAAACCATTCAGTATCACGGTAATCCAAGCCTATGCCCCAACCAGTAATGCTGAAGAAGTTGAACTTGAATGGTTCTGTGAAGACCTACAAGACCTTTTAGAACTAACACCCAAAAAAGATGTCCTTTTCATTATAGGGGACTGGAATGCAAAAGTAGGAAGTCAAGAAACACCTAGGGTAACAGGCAAATTTGGCCTTGGAATAGGGAATGAAGCAGGGCAAAGGCTAATAGAGTTTTGCCAAGAGAATGCACTGGTCATAGCAAACACCCTCTTCCAACAACACAAGAGAAGACTCTACACATGGCCATCATCAGATGGTCAACACCAAAATCAGATTGATTATATTCTTTGCAGCCAAAGATGGAGAAGCTCTATACAGTCAGCAAAAACAAGACCAGGAGCTGACTGTGGCTCAGCCCATGAACTCCTTATTGCCAAATTCAGACTGAAATTGAAGAAAGTAGGGAAAACCAGTAGACCATTCAGGTATGACCTAAATCAAATCCCTTGAGATTATACAGTGGAAGTGACAAATAGATTTAAGGGACTAGATCTGATAGACAGAGTGCCTGATGAACTATGACTGAGGTTCGCGACATTGTACAGGAGACAGGGATCAAGATCATCCCCATGGAAAAGAAATGCAAAAAAGCCAAATGGCTGTCTGAGGAGGCCTTACAAATAGCTGTGAAAGGTAGAGAAGTGAAAAGCAAAGGAGAAAAGGAAAGATATAAGCATCTGAATGCAGAGTTCCAAAGAATAGCAAGGAGAGATAGAAAGCCTTCCTCAGCAATCAATGCAAAGAAATAGAGGAAACCAACAGAATGGGAAAGACTAGAGATCTCTTCAAGAAAATTAGAGATACCAAGGGAACATTTCATGCAAAGATGGGCTCGATAAAGGACAGAACAGTGCATAAAACAGAACAAATAGAAAATAGAACAATGCAATGAAATAAGTAAGAGTAAAAAGATCACTAGCTTCCCTGGTGGCTCAGTGGTAAAGAACTCGCCTGGCAATGCAGAGTCAGGAAGATCCCCTGGAGAAGGAAATGGCAGCCCATTCCAGTATTGTTGTCTGGGAAATCTCATGAATAGAGGAGCCTGGCCGTCCATAGTCCATCGGATCACAAAAGTGTTGGACAAGACTTAATGACTAAACAACAAACAACATCAAAGCAAAACCACTTAGAGTAGGTCTGGAATTTATGCTGGAATCTTCACGTTATAGGACTACATCACTGGCCTTGAAATGTGTTGAATTGGATTATCTTTGAGTGTGAGTCTGAGAAACAGAATTTTAAAGCTGAATGCATCCCATATGAAACCATGTAGTCTAATTCCCTTTTCTTCTAACAAACAAGACAGCCAAGGCCAGAGAAGTTACGATTCTTGAAAATCATTGCACAGATAAGATAAGGCCAATCCTGAATTCTGAGTTTGGAGAAATAGAATCAGTTGCAACTTAAGACTGAGAAGGAGGCCTTCTTTTTCCTGGTGGAGCATGAAAACCTTTTGAGGGCCACCTTTCGTGGCTGCTGCCTTTTCCCTTCACCTTTCTGTCCCTCTGACTCCACTGTCCTCTAAAAACAGAGGATCAGGAAGTCTTCTGTCTTTTGCACATGTCTCCAAAGGCATGCCTGTGTTAGTCAGGCTGTCTTGTGAGATTCTTAGCGGGAGAAGGAAACTTGAAGAACCTCTGACATATTTTATCCTTCCTTTGAAAAATGTCTTGATGCCAGCTCAAACTGGTAAGGAGCCAAATATCAGAGAAGGCTCACCCTTGGAAATGCTGGATGTTGCTCTGTGTCATCATTTTTCAGAGCTGAGAATGATTATTAATAGATAGAGGATTTAGGGTGGCTAGGCTAAAAGGATGACATGAAGTCTACTTTTATCTTCCCCTTTTCTCCTGGGAGCCCGAAAACTCCCCCTTGTGCTTTAAAATCCCTATGGAATGACCCTGGCATCCTGGTTTGGTATCCTGGTTCTGTGATTTTATTGCAGTGTTCCCACAGTGAGATTCTGAGAGAAAAGGGTGGTCACACAAAATGGATTCCTTTGAAAATCAAACGTACAGGACTGTGGTGATCATCCTGCCTTGAAATGGAAGTTCAGTTATAATCTTAATCATCATCATGGGACTCAGTGTAAACAGATTTAAGCCTTCCTTGTAACCCACATTCTCTTTTCTACACTGCAGTAGCAGAAAATTTTTCAAAACTTAAATCCAGTCATGTCATTCTCTTGCTCAAAAACTCCCAGCAGCTCCCCTTCATTCTCAGAGTGAAATTCAAAGTTCTCAGCATGACCTAAAAGGCCCTACGTGACCTGGTGCTTGCTGCTTCTGTGGCTTCACTTCCTATCATTCTCTGTCCTTCACTCTGTTCTAACTACATTGGCACATTTGTTTCTCTAATTCACGAAACAGGTTCTGCCTCAGGGCCTTTGAACTTGTTTTATCTTCCTAGAATATTTTTTCTGGGCAAATAGCTGTGTATTTAACTCTTGATTCATTCCTATTTTTATTCAGAGAGGCTCCCTTGACTGCCCAGTAATACCCCACCCATCATTTTCCATTACCTCATCTTTCCCTTAATGAAACAGCTGTTTTTGTTATTTATTCCCAGTCTCCTTCATTCAAATATAGATATCATGAGTCTGGTAACTTTCTCTGTATTTCTAGACTTGTACCTAGCACATGGTAGGCATTCAATAAATACCTGTAGAAGAAAGGAATGAAAAAAAGAAAGGAGTGAATGTCTTGTATTTAGTGTTTGCATATATTTATATCTCTCTATATATTTTTGTTCCAAGCATGCATACATACATCACATACCACAAATCAAATGTACACTAAGCACAAAACACTTAGGCAGGAGGTCATTTCAAATTCATTAAGCATTAATTGAACACCCTCTTAGGGCAAAGCCCTCTACCAGGTGCAGGAATGAGAGGAAAGTCCTAGAAAAAGAAACAAAATAATCTCTCTCTCCAGCAAAACCCCTTTCTGTGATGCCACTAAAGCTATTTTACTTCTTGCAATTATAACACAAAACATGAGAAATTATTTGTTTACAGTCAAATATCTGAAATTTTACTTGGTTTTTAAGCATGTCACTCCTTTATGTTTTTCCTTTTTATGTCATCCTATCTTTGAGTTTATTCTTCTACACTGAGTTGTGATTTTGGAATTCTTTATGAGGAATAATCCCAGTGCTGAGATCACACAATTAATTCTTCAAAATGAGATTAAGAAACTCTGCATTCTGGATGGAAGACCCTGTCTGGTGATTAGTTGCCTGGAAGAGCTTGTTACAAGCCAAATAGAAGGAGCTGTCATCCTGTTGATGGTTTCCAGGGACTGAGGCTCCAGGACCTGCAGTAATTTCATTTGTCATCATTGCAAAGCCAGAGAGTCACGTGAACCACCAAAGCCTGCAGCAAAGGAAGTTCACTTGCCAACTGTCCTTAGGAATCGGAACAAAAGATAGACACGGCAACTGCTGGAAGTGAATTATATCCAGCAGTCATATTATCATTGTTATGAAAAATAGAGGCCCCGAGTTTGGATCTACTTGTAATAATTTCCCAACTCCAGGCAAAGACGATGAAGATATCTTTAGGAATCATGATGTTAGCTCCTTTCCTTGTCATTATGAAAACAGGCTACAAGAAAGCTTTGATCAGCAGTGGGGCTAGACTGGAGGAAAGAAAGGAGAGTCATCTTACCAGCATGCTGTGCTAAAAAGGAGAAAAGGTACCTGCTTGAAGATTCAGCAATATCCCAAGGGTATAGAAGTACAGGTGATGCTGAGTCAGTCAACAGAGTTAGTGAGCACCGGATAGCATCATGACCCAAGTGGCAAGCAGACCTGCACTCTTATTCTGGTCAATCTGCCCATCTGTTGATTCATGGAAACACCTCAGCTGATAATTGGGGATAAACGGAAAGGACTTCAAGTGCCCAGGAAAGGGATTAGCAAAAGCTGACAGCCCTCACAGACCTCGCACAGCCTGGACAAACTGAAAGTATGTTGTAGGAACAAATAATACCCATGCCCAGTGACTTAAAACCAGGAAGGCTTGTTCCTTGCTTATCGTAGTAGTGTTCGTCACTCAGTCTTGTCTGATTCTTTGAGATCTCATGGACTGTAGCCCACCAGACTCCTCTGTCCATGGGATTCTCCAGACAAGTATAGTGGACTGGGTTGCCTTTCGCTTCTCCAGGAGATCTTTGCAACCCAGGGACTGAGCCCAGGTCTCCCACATTGCAGGCAGATTCTTTGCCATCTGAGCCACCAGGGAAGCCCTCCTGGCTCACACTATGTATGTATTACACATCGGCAACAGGCTTAGCTGGCTGTGGTCATTCAAGGGCCCAGTTGCCAGTCTCCCTACTTGAGAGAACAGAGGGCTCTGGCAGTCTTGTGCTCATAATGAAATGCTCCACTATAGAGGTGACCCACAGACATTCTGCTTATAAGTCACCGGCCAGGGCTAGTTTTCACAGCACCTGCACAAGAGAAAGTATAATCCTGCTGACTGGGTAGGTTGAGGGCTGAGAACTGGAAACACTTGGTGAATAGCATTGATGACTTGTGCAACCTCTTCTAGGTCCTGCGGGGTGCTCAGGAATAAAGAGAAGAGGGTTGTCCTAGTCAGGGATGGAAATCCAGAGGAGTTTGGGAGAATGAGGAAGACAATATGGAGAACAAGAAATGGAGGGGCCACAGCAGAAACCTAAGATATGAGACCAAGTCCGCAAAGTGGAGGTGGGGTGCCCGAGGTGGTGGCAGCTCAGTGGCCATGCCCAGCCCAGGGCTGTCCCTGGAGATTGGGTCTGGATGGTGACTAACTCACTTTCATATCCATCCTCTCCCAGTAGGAGACTGAGGTCAGGGGATATTCTTTCCTACAATCCTGAGTGGTTGTAGGTCCTCCAGGCCTTGCAGGAGGAGCCTGTCAGAAGACGTACATGGGAGGGAGCTGGGGAAGGGAGGCAGGGGCTGACATCCGGCTCTTATTTCCCCCTGACTTAGAAAATGCCTATATTTTCAAGGACTGTCATTCTAAGTCCTAAAACCCAGGAGAATAGACACAAGGAAGAATTTTCTAAAGCTCTTGAAATTCCCAGATGAGTTCCAAGGGAGGGAGAAGACTTTTGTTTGCCTAAGACTCCACAGCAGCATTTTTTTGCAGTGTGTAGTTCAAGGCCACCTGCATCTGAATCATGGGGGAGGTCGTCAAAGACGAGGTTCCCTGGGCTTCTCCTCAAATTCACTGAATCATGACTCATGGGGATGGAGCTCAGAAAGTTGTGTTTTTGACATGTTCCCTTGATACAAATTAAAGTTAGAAAACCATTGCCTTAAAAAGGAATCAAGTCGCTGGTGGAATGGCACAGGTTGGTCCTCCCTAGAAACAGAAAAGGAAACCCTTCTAGTCCAGTGGTCATGTATTCCAGGGCTGCAGTGTAAAGATTCCAGTAGATTTCACTAATTAGTCTTGTTTGCTGGTTCATAGCCGTATTCTGGCTTCAGCCTCTAAAACTGTTTCAACTTTCCCCAGCATTTGCTGAAGTCTGAGCACCCGGTTGCTGCGATGGGAAAGACAGGTGGCTGGGCCTATGGGGTAGGGGGGTCTGCTCTCCGCAGGAGACAATTACATGCTCTGAAAAGGACAACCATGGCTTGTCCTAGGCAACAGAGGGGAACTCTTGTCAGCATTTTGAAAAGCTGGCGCCATGCTTGAAAGGGGCTGACGGGAGCTACTGATGGGTCCGGCTGCAAAACAATTGCTTATGAGGAGGATCGGTGTCAACTTTGAAGTGAGCCATGCTCGAATTAGCACCGTCGTGGTAACAAGCAGAATGAGCACAGCTGAAATGACATATTTAGTCAGGAGAGAGGCCTGTGTTTAAGGGAAGGACTCTTTCACAGGAAACAGTGTGCAAGACTTGGATGAGATGCTTCTGGCTCCTTGTTTGTCTGGCTTTAAGAAGCTTCAGCAAAGTTCAGACTTAGAGCTGAGTGGCTCGTTCCCTGAACTGAGTGACATGTGTATCTTCTGTATTTACGTAGCGGATGGAACCTGCCCTTTCTGGATTGTGGTATGGTTGCCATCAGGCATGCCCTGCACGTCCCTAGGAATCCTGGAGCTCCTGTATGCTCCACAGTCTCCAAAGGTGGGAATCATGCCTTCCCCCCCTGACTGAGGGGTCTCTACAGAGCCCCGTGGAGAAAATGAAGCATGGTTGCTGCACCTAGGAAAACTGGGTCCATTGTCCCCCCTCCTCGGGGGCTGTCTCCCTCAGATGTATTTGCAAAGAGTGATGGTGTTGTTTTTGGAGGTGATGGTGGGCTGAGAGGGAGTTGCCAGGTGGCACTAGTGGTAAAGAACCCACCTGCCAATGCAGGAGATGTAAGAGATGCGTGTTCGATCCCTGGGTTGGGAAGATCCCCTGGAGGAGGACTTGGCAACCCAGTCCAGTATTCTTACCTGAAGAATCCAGTGGACAGAGGAGCCTGGCAGGCTGCAGTCCTTGGGGTTGAAAAGAGTTGGACACGACTGAAGCGACTTAGCACAGCACACATGTGGAGGGAGAGGAATGAGGGATGGTGTCACCTCTTCCCAGTCTCTGCAGCTTTTCTTCCCTCTGTGGCTTTTTACTCTGCCATGAGCTACACTCACAAACTTCTCTAAATTCCTTTCTCTTCACAGAGCCTTCTATGCATAGCAGTCATGGCCAAACTAGGTTCTTGGACCAGGTCTTTTCCTCTCAAGCTCTGGGTGGAAGGTGGAAAATGGGACGTGAAGTAGGGTATTCTTTCACCTATACCTTCATAAGCCTTTACTTTCTCAACTTCCCCATGTATAAAATATGGGAATAATACCTCCCTTTAAAGATAAAATACAATCTCTAAGAAGCCTAGTCCAATATCTGGCAAAAAGTCAGCACATGATACATACTTCTTGCCTTTAATTGGGCTATTTTGATTAATATCACAAATGATATGATAATGACTTCTTATTTGGGAGTGGCATTGATTCAGGCTCCTACATCAGTCACATTACAGATGTCACAAAAGGCGGGGTTTTTATTCTGTCTGTGGCATATAAAATAAACAGCTCTACTTGTCTTCATTTAGGTGAAGTGTTTTTGCCTCTTTTCTCTCAAAAGCGTTCTTTAACAGAGCCCAAAGTGCACAGTTGGAATACAGTGTTCAGCTTATAATTGAAATCAGGAGTTCATTATTAGCTCTCTGGACTTGTAGAGACTAGTTACTTAGCATTTCTTCACCAGGTTCTCTCCATCTGGGAGATGGGGACAGCGTTCATTTTCCTGATGGTCGTTGGTCAGTTGTGTTATAAAGATGAATAAAAGAAAATCCTTCAAACACTTTCAGTTCTTAACAACAACAACAAAAGTTGCCATAGCAACCCAAAGCATTAGTCGAGGTTTCAGTTCATCGTTGGAAAAATCTCTCAAAAACTAGTTTCTATGTGGGGGAAAAAAAGAGACATCATGTTACAATCACTCATTCAGGTAACCCTTGGCACCTTTCATACAGATCAGGAATCACTTCCGGAAGGTTATAGAGTGCCTGTGCGAAGAGTAAGTTGCAGCAGAGAAAAAGCTTAGCACAGCTCCTCACAGCTCGGCCATCTGGCTGCCCTGCTTCCCACCACCCTTCTGTCGCTCACCTGGTGGAGCGCCTGCCCAGGGACGGCAGGGGGCGGCCTTGCAGATCCAAGGCCAGGCTGCTCAGCTGCAGCAAGCACAGCAGTCCAGCCACGAGACCAGAGAGTCCATTAATTGGCTAATTTTGCTTATAATGTTTGGTCACTGCCTGGCAGGCCCCACTGTCTCTCGGGTGGTATTGGGCTCATTTGGAAAAACAGCCTGGCTTGGAATTGTTTTTTTGAATGGCTTGTGGCATCTTCTAACGGTGCCCTTTGCTCCACTCCCTAGCCTAGATCAAGTCTTCTGGTCGTAGGCTACCCGGCAAAGCCTGGTGTGGAGGTGAATCCCAGTGAGTCTCTCAAAATGTCTGCTTCTTCTTAACTGAAGGTTATCTGGTTTTGGGTGAAGGAGAATGGCTGGGAACTCTAAGCTGCCTCGGAAATCCTCTTCAGACTAGACCCTTTAATCCAGCATGTCACTATCCCAGGGAAGTCCTGGGTTTCTCAAGTCATCCTACGTTTCCCGCAGCAAAGGAAATGAAGTCCCCAGGTGTTTGCTACAATCAGGACTTCAGAATTTTCCTCCTGAGTTGTATCTGTGTTTGTGTCTGTGTCTGTGTGTGTGTTCCTAAGGCATTTTTTTGTTCTTTGTGAAAATTTCCTAGAAATGGCTGAACGAGGTTGAGCCCGTCACTCCACCCTTCATTTGATGTTTTGCTTCAGTGCCAGTTACCCATAGATGTTTTTCTATTTTCTTAGGATTTTGTCTTTCAAACTTCTTACAGACCTTAGAAATATGTTCTTTTCAACACAACTTCATCCCTAAACCATACCCTTAAATTCTTCTTCCTTTAGACCTAGAGAGGGACCAAGTCTCCTATTCAGTTCAGTTCAGTTCAGTCGCTCAGTCATGTCCGACTCTTTGCAACCCCGTGAATCGCAGCACGCCAGGCCTCCCTGTCCATCACCAACTCCCGGAGTTCACTCAGACTCACATCCATCAAGACAGTGATGCCATCCAGTCATCTCATCCCCCGTCGTCCCCTTCCCCTCCTGCCCCCAATCCCTCCCAGCATCAGAGTCTTTTCCAGTGAGTCAACTCTTCGCATGAGGTGGCCAAAGTAACTGGAGTTTCAGCTTTAGCATCATTCCTTCCAAAGAAATCCCAGGGCTGATCTCCTTCAGAATGGACTGATTGGATCTCCTTGCAGTCCAAGGGACTCTCAAGAGTCTTCTCCAACACCACAGTTCAAAAGCATCAATTCTTCAGCCCTCAGCTTTCTTCACAGTCCAACTCTCACATCCGTACAGGACCACTGGAAAAGCCATAGCTTTGACTAGATGGACCTTTGTTGGCAAAGTAATATCTCTGCTTTTCAATATGCTATCTAGGTTGGTCATAACTTTTCTTCCAAGGAGTAAGCGTCTTTTAATTTCATGGCTGCAGTCACCATCTGCAGTGATTTTGGAGCCCAAAAAAATAAAGTCTGACACTGTTTCCCCATCTATTTCCCATGAAGTGATAGGACCAGATGCCATGATCTTAGTTTTTTGAATGTTGAACTTTAAGCCAACTTTTTCACTCTCCACTTTCACTTTCATCAAGAGGCTTTTTAGTTCCTCTTCACTTTCTGCCATAAGAGTGGTGTCATCTGCATATCTGAGGTTATTGATATTTCTCCCAGCAATCTTGATTCCAGCTTGTGTTTCTTCCAGCTCAGCGTTTCTCATGATGTACTCTGCATGTAAGTTAAATAAGCAGTGTGACAATATACAGCCTTGACGAACTCCTTTTCCTATTTGGAACCAGTCTGTAGTTCCATGTCCAGTTCTAACTGTTGCTTCCTGACCTGCATATAGGTTTCTCAAGAGGCAGGTCAGGTGGTCTGGTATTCCCATCTCTTTCAGAATTTTCCACAGTTTATTGTGATCCACACAGTCAAAGGCTTTGGCATAGTCAATAAAGCAGAAATAGATGTTTTTCTGGAACTCTCTTGCTTTTTCGATGATGCAGCAGATGTTGGCAATTTGATCTCTGGTTCCTCTGTCTTTTCTAAAACCAGCTTGAACATCTGGAACTTGACAGTTCACGTATTGCTGAAGCCTGGCTTGGAGAATTTTGAGCATTACTTTACTAGCGTGTGAGATGAGTGCAATTGTGCAGTAGTTTGAGCATTCTTTGTCATTGCCTTTCTTTGGGATTGGAATGAAAACTGACCTTTTCCAGTCCTGTGGCCACCACTGAGTTTTCCAAATTTGCTGGCATATTGAGTGCTGCACTTTCACAGCATCATCTTCCAGGATTTGAAATAGCTCAACTGGAATGCCATCACCTCCACTAGCTTTGTTCATAGTGATGCTTTCTAAGGCCCACTTGACTTCACATTCCAGGATGTCTGGCTCTAGGTTAATGATCACACCATTGTGATTACCTTGGTCATGAAGATTTTTTTTTACAGTTCTTCTGTGTATTCTTGCCACCTCTTCTTAACATCTTCTGCTTCTGTTAGGTCCATACCATGTCTGTCCTTTATCAAGCCCATCTTTGCATGAGATGTTCCCTTGGTATCTCTAATTTTCTTGAAGAGATCTCTAGTTTTTCCCATTCTGTTGTTTTCCTCTATTTCTTTGCATTGATCACTGAAGAAGGCTTTCTCATCTCTTCTTGACATTCTTTGGAACTCTGCATTCAGATGCTTATATCTTTCCTTTTCTCCTTTGCTTTTTGCTTCTCTTCTTTTCACAGCTATTTGTAAGGCCTCCTCAGACAGCCATTTGGCTTTTTTGCATTTCTTTTCCATGGGGATGATCTTGATCCCTGTCTCCTGTACAGTGTCGGGAATCTCAGTCCATAGTTCATCAGGCACTCTGTCTATCAAATCTAATCCCTTAAATCTATTTCTCACTTCCGCTGTGTAATCATAAGGGATTTGATTTAGGTCATACCTGAATGGTCTAGTGGTTTTCCCTACTTTCTTCAATTTAAGTCTGAATTTGACAATAAGGAGTTCATGATCTGAGCCACAGTCAGCTCCTGGTCTTGTTTTTGCTGACTGTATAGAGCTTCTCCATCTTTGGCTGCAAAGAATATAATCAGTCTGATTTCGGTGTTGACCATCTGGTGATGGCCATGTGTAGAGTCTTCTCTTGTGTTGTTGGAAGAGGGTGTTTGCTATGACCAGTGCATTCTCTTGGCAAAACTCTATTAGTCTTTGCCCTGCTTATTGACTTCAAAGTCCTTAAGAACTCCATAGTCCTATCTTTCCCCTTCTTTTCCTTCTAAGAAAATGGTGTCACCACTGTATCTTTCTAGTATTGTGCTGGAAATGCCTTTTTATTTCTTACAGTGTGCCTTCCTTCTCCTTTTATTCGTCAAAGCTTTTCTGAAATCCCATCTCCTTCCCAGGGACCATTCTGCCCATTGGAGGGATGTTGGCGACTTATCTCCACACCCAGTGCACACGCATCCTTTTGTCTTTTCATCTTTCTGGGTCCCTCAGCTTTCACATAATAAAAATTCCTTAATTTTCGTGTTTGCCTAATGCCTGCCCCTCAGTGTATGTGACTTGCCAGCATCCCAGGTTTTCAGTAGGCTGAGTCCTGTCAGACGTTGTCTTTACCTAATCTCGCTCCCTAGCCCCTGTGGCTCCAGGTACTTGGGGTAATTTAATTTTCTTGCACAGTCATGAGGAGGTCTGGTTTACAAATGGCAAAATGAGGTGCAAATAGATTCCTTGGAACAAATGAGTGACTTGATTAGACATGGAGTTAATCTTCCAGCTCATGAGTCATTTGGCCACGGTCCCCAGAGCTCCGCATTTCTTTCAGATCCCACTCTGTGTGCAGAAAAGAGAGGAGCCATTTTTTTTAGTCTCTGTTCTGCTCCATTTCCCCTACCAGTTGGTGGACATTTTATAAATGCTATTTGATGAAAATGAAAACCTCACATTACAAAGAGCAACAGCATTTGAACCTTTATCTAATTCTTAAACTTCTAATAAGCTCTCAGAATGTGACTTGTTTTTCTGAGGGAAATAATTTAGTTAATAGTTGGTTATGGTTCTTCTCAAGGATAAGATAGTTTCATTGAAACCCAATTCCTTTTGAAGTTATCCTTTTTAGTGACATTGTTTAACTCTGGAGCTGGTGTGGGTATTTGAGAGTGATATGTGTGTGTATGTGTGATACGTTTGTGCTAAGGTGTGTGTGTGTGATGTACATATGTGTGCTGTATTCATGCTATGCATGGAAATGTACTCTATGTGTACATGTCACATCCTTGTGCTGTGGTGTGTGTACGTGTGATGTGTTTGTACTTTGAGGTGTCTGTGTGTGTATGTGTGATGGATTTGTGGAATCTGTGTGTGTGATGTGTTTGTGCTGTGTGTGTGCATGTACACATGTATGCTGTGTTTGTGCTATGTATGTAAACATGTATGTACATATGATGTGCTTGTGCTGTGGGGTACCTGTATGCTGGGGGGTGTTGGGATGTGTTTGTGCTATGTGTGTGTGTGTGTGTGTGTATGTGTGTGCTGTGTGTTTATGTACATACATATGCTGTGTTTGTGCTAGGTATATAAATGTGTGTGGTGTGTGTACATGTGATGTGCTTGTGCTGTGGGGTGTCTGTATGCTGTGGGGTGTGTTGGGATGTGTTTGTGCTGGGTGTGTATGTGTGTGCTGGGCATGTATGTATGCTGTACTTGTGCTATGTATGTAAATGTGATGTGGGTACATGTGATGTGCTTGTGCTGTATGTGTTGGTGTGTATATGTGATACATTTGTGCTGTTGGTGTGCACGTGTGTTGGGGGTAGCTGGTGAGAAGAACACAGCTCCAGGCATCTTGGAGGGAATGTTTGTAACTGAATTTGAAGTTAAGAGCTTTTCCCGGAGCTCATGTTTCATGAAAACCCAGAGCATGGGCCAAATTCAGCAATAGCTGATTTGCGGTTGTGACACTTGAGGACCGGGCAAATCTGATAGTTCATCAGGATTGGTTTCTGGGGGACCCCGGGTCAATGTGTGGGAGAGAATCTGGGTCCAATTAGGACTTGATGGGTGAGAAGGGTTTGTTGGTGATCTGAAGAACAATTTAGGGTTCCTCTGAAGGGAAGCCACACAGGCCTGCACAGACAGACAGACACCATACCTGGGTTTTGTGAGATTTGCCTGTGAGGGACTGTCCCAACTACTTTTCACATAGATGGCTTCTGGCCTAAAGAACTGCACTTAAAAATAGAGAAGACATTTTCTGCGGTAAGACATTCAGAAACCAGAAACAAAAGAGAGAGTGCGCTGCACCCGCCCTGTGCTACGGCAGCCCCCGGGCTCCTCCTCTGACCAGACCCTTCTGGGAAGAAGGGTGCTCATCACAAGCACTCACTTCAGAACTCCAACTTTAAAGAAATATTTCAAGAAACATTTCTGACACGTAAATAAATTTGCAGACACCATATCTGGAAAAGCCTGGTGTGCCTTTCCAATTATTGAGTACAGACCAACACTCATGCCTGCTTTGCTCCTGAGGTTCTTATTACAGAAAACAATTATATCTGCCTATGTGTCTTGTCACTAGTTAAATCATTGTGTTAAAGCAAGACAAATGTATTCCTTGCATGAGGAAAAAGCATAAGTGAGTTATTTTGAAAATTTGATTGTGAGATGTGTCTGCAGAGAGAGCGAGAATATGAAAGAATGGCGTTGAATGTCCATCTGTGTCCTGTAAACCCCAGCTTCCTGAACTAAGCTTCTCGTGTTCACTGATAAATGATGCTCCAAAGAATTAGGCAATTGCTACTTTTTTGAAAGACCATGAAAACTAACACAAAACCAAAGCAAAAGTAAAAAGCCAATATGCGAAAAGAATGAAAAATCATTTCCAGGTAGTAGTTGGCTAAGGTATATGAAGAGTAGCATCTTTCTCTCTCATGTCCTGCAGTGTTTATCTCTTTGTTTTGACTCTGACCTCAGTTTTCCACATCTAGTGTGACAGGTGGCAAGAAGACTGAATTCTTCAACATGGGTGATATCGTAAAGGAAGTTTCAGTTCCATGGTAGAAGTTTAGAAGAGATTTTTTCTATACTAGAGGGAAGATAAGGAGCGGGTGGGGAAAGAGCCTCTGTCTCTGCATCCGCTCAGGCAGAATGTACATTTAGAAACAAAAATCCTGTGTGTCTGGAAATAATTGAGGCTGCACAAGATATATAAATGAATAAGAGAAAACATGTAAACAATCCAGATAGCAACTGAGAAACAGATTAACATAAAATAATATAATTTGGTGACACATTGGCTTCTGCCTTCTTTACAGGTAATGAAAACACATGTTTGTATAGTCTGGTTTCCAGGACATTCCTTTAAAGTATCTTCAAAAACCTTATCTTATCTCTGGCTCACTCCCTGCTTAACCTTGGTCTGATGTCTGGGATAAGAATGGGGATGCTCCCGAGATCCAAAAAGCGGTATGTTAACCATACAGTGTTCAAAACTGCTCATCAGATGCAGTGTGTGCATATTTCTCAGTACAGAGCAGAAAGGCTGGACGGAGGGCCTTTATGTTGTCTGATAATGCAGCTCTTTGAAACACTGCTGGCAGACTCTCTTCACATCATGTCACACAAGACAAGAAACGGGACAGGCCCTCTCTGCTTCTTGATTCATCGACCTGCCATACAATACAACAAACCAGCTTTTTCAAGGCCCCCTGAATGAAGGCCTGTGCCTGCAAGGGAAATTTAATTGGATTTCTTTATGGGTTGCAACAATCCAATGAAAAATTATGTAAGAATGGTATGATTCAGTTTCAGCATGCACTTGAATAATAATAATTTTTTTATTTATAACAAGAATTCTTTAAAAAATAAAAAGAAGAATTTTTAAATGAAAACACCGTGAAATAGCACTTTTCAGCTCAACGAGACCAGGCAGCCCAACTGTATCTGCAGCAGCTTGTGTTGTGTGGATGTTTGTGTCATTGTCCCAGCTCAGAAAATGATTTTCAATGCATAGATTACATTCAGAATGGAGTTAGAGGTTTTCAAAAGCACTTGGTTTGGCTTTCTGGAAGAATAATGTTGTCTTTTACAATGTCCCCTGCTTTGAACCCAAGTGTTATTTGTGAATCCTGGAGAGGAAGAAAATGGCCATCCCTCTATGCATTCTTTGAAACATCTATGTGACAATTGAAGATTAAGTCTTCTGTAGTGTTTTGACATCTTCAGATTGGTTGAAACTGTGTTGAAGATTATTGCTTTTCCTCCTCCTGGAAGTGGGCAAGTGGCTAGTACCTGCCTAAAAGGTCTTCCTTGATATCCCTCCTATTTTCATGGTCACTGGGTGCCCTTTTTGGCTACTTGGGCAGCATAAGGAGCTAAAAGCACCTCATTGCACCCACCTCCATCCATAAATAGCCACATGGTTGAAATACAAGGTGGCAGGTCACTTAGGCTATTTCCTGTGTGACTTCAGCTGTCCCTTCATTTATTTGTTCTTTTTTATTCATCAAAAAATATGCTTTTCTCACTTCCTGTAATATACCTCTTTCACCTGGTTTACCTGGGAAACCCATATCATCCTTCAAGACTGGGATCCAGCGTGTCCTCTGAAAGGCTCCTTACGACCCTTCACCCATTCCAAAACCAGCACCCTTCCCCTCTGTGCTCCCGCTACTCCTTGCACCTCTCCAGTGCAGTTCATACCACATCGCCGTAACTGCGTTCACAGATTGGGCTCCCACACTAGACAAAGAGTTGAATACAAGGGCCATCGGCCATAATTATCATTGTCTCCTCAGTAATTGATACAGTGCCTAGCACCAAACAGAAATTTAATAAATAGTTCTTCAGTGTATGAGGCTTCCCTGGTGGCTCAGATGGTAAGGAGCCTACCCACAATGTGGGAGACCCAGGTTCGATCCCTGGGTTGGGAAGATCCTCTGGAGTAGGAAATGGTTATGCACTCCAGTATTCTTGCCTGGAAAACCCCATGGACAGAGGAGCCTGGTGGGCTATAATCCATGCGGTCTCAGAGTCGGACACTACTGAGCGACTAACACTTTTTTCAGTGTATGAATAAATTGATGTGTGTAAATAAAATGAAATATCAGTAGCCCACATATACCTGCCTAATCAAAAAGAGAATCTATTTTTCTGAAGATACTACACTAAAATGCAGGACTTTATACTTTTGAATCAGGGCTCTTTGCTGAATTTTTTGGAAATGTCTGAAAACATCATACTCATTTATGTAGAAATGATGTGCCTAAAAACTGTACAGTGGAAAGGAAAGCTTTTTAAATACATATATAAATTGTTTGAGCAGGGCAGCCCCATAACCAATCACTTGGTATTTGCATGATGTCTAATAATAATAATAGTATCTGACATTAGCATGTGCTTTACAGTTTTCAAAGTATTTTAAGATTCTTATTCCTGCATTTATTCAGCAAATAACTACTGAAGGCTGCTTTGTTGTAATTGCTGTGACAGTGTGCTATGTGGAGCAAAATAGGCCTCAGGGTGCTTACTGTCTAGTGGAGGAAGAAGATGTGAAAGGAATCATTGAACAGATGATTTTAACAAAGACTGTTATGCATTAGGATGGAATATTAAGAGGGTATCTGTTATGTCCTATGTTACTTGAGTTTTACACTTTTGTGAAGATTGAAGACCATCATGTATATTGTTATGTGTCACATTAAGCCAGAATGGACAGAGTTTACAGTGGCTAGCAAGAGTGGAAGCAAGAGTAGAATCCAGTTGCACTTCCAAGTGGGAGCGGGCATTGGGAGTTGCTGGAGGCTGAGCCACAGAAGTTACAGGCCTGGGGCCCTCCAGAGATGTCTCCACTGAGGTAGAGGAAAGAGTTCCTATCTTTGTGAATGGGAAGGAATTGGAGGCCAGAAAGAAGCTCATACGGGAATGTAGCACACCTGGGAGGCTTGGTCAGTCGGGGGTATGTGTGTGTGTGTGTGTGTGGTTGAGATGGCTGGCGTTGGAGGGAACCATGTTCATAACATCTTCTAGCTCCTGTGATGGAATGATAATGGCCTCCATTTTAGCGCTTATTAGATGCAAGGCATTTACATACCTTAATCTCCATTTTATAGACCAAAGGCAAAAAGACACAAAAGAGCTTAGAAAAAGTAAGGACCCTGCCCACGAGCATAGAGGTAGAAGGCGATGGGACTGGGATTTGAACCCACATCTGTGGCCTCAAAACCTGTGTATGTTGCTGTCACCTCTTCTGACCCTCAGATCTCACAGTTTTGTAAATTTGGTGGTTGCTGTCAAAAGAACTTTTCCCTCATCTTTGCTGTTACACTGGAGCATAGATGTTAAAGGATTCCCAGCACAAGTAGGTTGGCTGATTTTAAACTATAAAGATTCAAAAATGGTAAGAATCTTCCACCCATGAAGGCTGCTACACACACACACACACACACACACACACCCACCCACCCACACACACACACACACACACACACACCCTACTCTGGAGATTGTCCTTACAACTCCGCATCTTGCCACCAAGGAGAGACTTCAAAAGTGTTTGGAGCCTCTCCGACTTCAGTGGGACACACATGTGTGCATCAGGAGACAGCATTTGGCTAGTGGGGAAGAAATGAATTGTGGCTATCAGTGACCGTGGAGGGAAATCTTGAATCAAGAGTCTCTTTTTACCATGGGAAGTAGCTTTGTTGGTAACACTCCTAATCTTCTTTTTCAGCGGGTGAGCGGGGTAATGACATTTCTGGCTGAGGCTCACGGGGAAGTGTGGCACGTGGGGGAATAGTTGAGCATTCAAGGGGAGGAAATGTAATCACAGGAGCCGTAAAACCACTGCCATTCAACCCCACTCCAACAGCCCCAGCCCCTCACATTTCAGCCACTCGTAACTTTATGACAAATTCTGCTTTGGGGATAAAACTTTCCAAGTTCAGTCTCTGCTCCCTGAGGGTCAGCTTTTTATGGGAAATTTGTGCTAAATCAGCATAGCTCTGTTCAAATTGGAGAAATACAAGATACGATATGCTTTCCCTTCGCCAGCTTGAAAGAAATGACCAGAGCAGGGAGCGTCTCCTGAGGTCACCATCTCAGGGATGTCTCTTATTTCTGAAAGTTCCAGGCTTGGATATGATCTCAGCGATGATGAGAAACAGCATTGACAATTTTCAGAGATGTCTGAATCAATGACAGAGCCAACAAATGGATATTGCCAGGGCACAGGGGCAGATGTGAGAGAAATTGGGGGGTAGTAACAAATGAACAGAGAGATTTTATAACACAGAAAATGTTAATTGACAGGGATGTCTCTGATGAAAAATAAAACTCTAAGGTTTGAATAGAAAAACATCCTGTGAGAACACGCCCATCTGTGCACCAAAGCCAGTCTTTCAGTTGGGTATCTAATGTCTCCTGAGGATGTACCTGGTGTCAGACTCCACTTGAAGCCACTGGCATCAGGTCCACTTGTTCTCAGCACGAACCTGTGTGACAGAAATTCCTGTCCCCATTTTACAAGAAACATTGTTCATTTATTCAGCCAATAAATACTTTGGAGAGTTTAACGTAGTTAAAAGCAGCAAACCAGACCACAACTTTCCTCTCTCAAGAAGGTCCCATTCTCACAGGGCACGGCCGAGAGAGACAACAGTTACGTGTCCAGAAGCCATCAGAGCAGTGAGGAAAGGTGAAGCAGGGTGTGAGCTGCCACTGGGGGCCCTGACCAGGCTCCCTGGTGAGGGGGCGTGTAAGCCGGGCCCTGAGGACAGGTATTCTTGGCGGCTGCAGCATGAGCACAAGGGCAAAGGGGACAAGAAATGACGGTGGAGATTGTCAAGGGCAAGATCGCACAGGGCCCTGTGGGTCTCTGGAAGGTTTTAGCTTTTATTTTATTGGGTTGGCCATAGAAATTTCACTTGGGTTTTGCTATAACATCTTACAGAAAAAAAACCCAAATGAACTTTGTGGCCAACTCAATGATGCAAACTCAAGGCCCTGGAGGGTGTGAAGCTAGAGTGCACATTCAGCTGCCATAGTAATGGAATGAGATGCAAGTCTCGTTCTCTCTCAGGTGATATCCAGAGGCGGGAAGCCCAGGGTTGTTAGAGTGGCCGTGTGAGGGTGGGTGTCACTGCACCCATAGGCAGGGGGAGAGAAGTAGTGATGTGTCCCCCTCTGTCAGTGCTTAGTCTGGACGTTATACATGTTGCATCTGCTCACGGACACGGACTCCAACCTAGCTGCAAGGACACACCGGCTGCTATGGAGGTGGACGATAGAGTCTTTACCTGTTCTTTAGATACATTTTGGAGGGTCTATTATTAAAGGTAGAAAGGGAGAATGGGTGTTGCGGGGCAGCTGAGAGTCTGTCAGAGAAGGTTTTGAGTGGAGAAGTAGTGTGATCTGATGTATATTTTTAAGAGACTGCTCTAAACACTGTCTTGAAAAAATCACCTGGAGGACCGAGGGTGGAAGTAAAGAGACTAGTTAGGAAGTGATTGTAATAACCCAGGTAATGAATAATGGCACAGGCTAGGGTGGCAGAAATGAAGATGGTGAGAATCATATAGATTCTGGATATATTTCAAAGTAAAGCTAGAAAGATTTATTTTTTAATTAAAAAGTTTTATTGAGGTATAGTTGATGTATAATATTATGCAAGTTACAGGTGTACAATCTAGTGATTCACAGTTTTTAAAGGTTATACTCCATTTATAGTTATTATAAAATTTTGGCAATATTTCCTGTGTTGTACAATGTATCCTTGTAAGCTTATTTTATACATAATATTAAAAGTTTGTACCTCCTTAGAAAAATTTCTTTAAATTTTTATGGATATAAGTATGAGATGTGATAAAAAGAAAAAGGAGTCAAAGATGACTCTGAAAATTTCTGATGTGCATACTAAAAAAATGGACTTATCATTTACCAAGATAGGAAAGACTGGGTAAAGGGTAGATTTTGGTATAAAATTAAGAGTTTGCTTTTAGACATATTGAGTTTGAGATGACTATCAGACACCAAAAAGAAATGTCTAGAAGGAAGTTGGAATTTTGACCTCCCATTTGGGAGGAAGATTAGGCCTGGAGATACAAACTGGGGAGCTGTCAGTGTTTAGATGATGTTTGAAGCCACACTCAGATGTAATGACCTGCTTCCAGTCACTGGTGTAGTTCTCTCTTTGTCTGTGTATGACAAAGCCCATGCTTTCCCCACTAGGCAACACCAGTGATCCAACTCTCCATCTCCTAGGAACGGCTCATCTGTCTTCTCAGACCCACTGTGAATCACTCCACCCCTCCCCTTCTCCCCCCACACCCATTTAAACTTTAGTTTGTGCCTTCAGTATTTCATTAGAGAAAGGAAACAAAATATATTCCAGTCAAGCAGAGAGACTGCACAGAAAGGGGTGCCCTCAAGTCCTTGTTATTCATAAACTCCTAGAAGTTAACCATAGGGCATGAGATGAAAACAGAGCTGAAAGGAGAAGCTGGTGAAATGGGATCGACAGGGAAGAGGCACTGTGAGTCTCTGAAGGCAAGAAGCATAGACAGAACAGTGGGGTGAAGTGGTGGCTGGGGCAGGTGGTGGAGGTTGTCAGGGCAACAGAATGAGGAGTAGCGCAGAGCTCAGGAAGCTTGATGACCAGCTTCTGGGACTTTGCATGCTATGCAAGGGGAGGGGACAGTCCTGTATTTCAGAGCCCTGTTGGCCTGGTCAAGACCACCACTGGGAGGGGCTGTCCATTGTGCAGCTGCTAAGAACAGCTTTTATAAAGGTATCATGGGGATTGAGGAAACATTGGAGCGGAGTTTGAGGACTTACAATAGATTTCCTTTAACTTTTAGCATCTCTTAGTTTCTACCCTGTCTATATTAGCTGAAAAAGATGAGCGAGACTCTAGAACAATAGAGAAAATTGAGAATGCCATCCTGAAGCTTTGCTTCTGTGGTCTTTCTTCTGGAACTCGCTTTCCTGATGACCCGCTTTCAGCTGGCTCATGGAGACAAGGGGTTTTTCTGCCCTCCTACACTAGAGGCCTCATTATGGGTTGAAGAGTGTCCCCCTTCCCCCTGCTACCTCCTCCACCAATTTCAGTGTAGAAGTCCTAGCTCCCAGTACTCAGAATGTGACCTTATTTGGAAATTGGGTCATTGCACTCCTAATTAGTTAGATTGAGATGAGGTCATTAAAGTGGCCCTAATCCAGTAGCAGTAGTGTACTTAGGAAAAGGGGAAATTAGGGCACAAAGCCGTGCATAGAGGGAAGATGATGTAAGTAGGCAGAGGGAGAAGAGAGTTACTTACAAGCTGCAGAGAGAGGCCTCGAACAGAGCCTTCCCTCACAGCCCTCAGAAGGAACTTCAAAGTATATTTGAGTACCATGCTGGTTAGTTTCTGCTGTGTAGTGAAGTGACTCAGTTACACAATGCTTATACGTTTTTATATTCTTTTCCATTATGGCTTATCCCGGGATATTGAATATAGTTCCTTGTGCTATACCGTAGGACTGTGGTGTTTATCCATTCTATGTATAATAGTCTGCATCTGCGAACCCCAGATTCCCAATCCATTCCCCTCACCCCCTGCCCCCTTGGCAGCCAAAAGTCTATTCTCTATGTTTTTGAGTCTGTTCCTGTTTTGTAGTTAAGTTCATTCATGTCATACTTTAGATTCCACATATAACTGATGTCTTATGGTATTTGTCTTTCTCTTTCTGGCTTACTTAATTTAGTATAAAGTCACATCCATGGTGCTACAAATGGCATTATTTCATTCTTTTTTTATGGCCAAGTAGTATTCCATTGTATATATGTACCACATCTTCTTTATCCATTTATCAGTCAATGGACATTTAGGTTGTTTCCATGTCTTGGCTGTGTGTATAATGCTGCTATGAACATCGGGGTGCATGTATCTTTTTGAGTTATAGTTTTGTCTCGATGTATGCACAGGAGTGGGATTGCTGGATCATATAGTAATTTGACTTTTAATTTTCTGGGGAACCTCTGTACTGTTTTCCATCATGGCTGCCCTTATGTACATCCCCACCAACAGTGTAGAAGGGTTCTCTTTTCTCTCCCACTGCTCCAGCATTTGTTAACTGTAGACTTTTTAATGACGGCCATTCTGACTGGTCTTAGGTGGTACTTCATTGTAGCTTTGATTTGCATTTCTCTCCTGATTAATGACCTTGAGCATCTTTTCATTGCCTAATGACAGTGTGAATTTCTTCTTTGGAGAGATGTCTATTTAGATCCTCTCCCCATTTTTCAACTGGACTGTTTGTTTTATTGTTCTTGTTGAGTTGTATGTCAACACCTCGATTTAAGACTTCTAGCCTCCAAAAGGAAAAGACAATAAATTTCTGTTGTTTAAGTCACCCAGTTTGTGGTGCTTTGGAACAGTAGCCCTAGCAAACTTTTTACAGGCCTCCATCCACAGCACTCCAACAGGTATCCACAACAGGATACCAGACTTAGCCTGAGGACAAGGCATTTATGCAAAAAATGTTTCCTTCTCTTGTGAAGTCCTGTTCTATGTATCCAAGATTTTATCTTTGCTGATGCTTTTTAGAACCTGAGAGTCTTTTTCCCAGTAGCACTATGGCCCTGATCAAAGAGATTCATGGCGTACATGTATACCTTAAAAAAGTGGACTATACCAGTTCAGGGGAGAAAGAAGAGCAGTTTAAATCAGTGGTCCCAACCTTTTTTGGCACCAGGGACTGGCTTCATGGAAGACAGTTTTTCCACAGATGGGGAGAGGGATGGTTTCAGGATGATTCAAGTACAACAATGGGGAGCAGTTGTACATACAGATGAAGCTTTGCTGACTTCCTGCTTCCCACCTCCTGCTGTGTGGCCTGGTTCCTAACAGGCCATAGATTGGTACTGGTCTGTGGCCTGGGGGCTAGGGACCCCTGGTTCAAATGATTCTGGCAAGTTTGCCCTCCATCCCACTCAGCAGATTTATGCTTCAGAATGAGTAGGAGCCAAGAGGCAGGAATCTGCTGTTCCAACCTACTGTTTCCTCCTGCTCTTAATTCTGGCCTGCCTTCACATGAGAGTCCCTTTCCAGGAAAGGGTGATTCCTCTGTATAAAGACTTGTTTTTCATTATTTGGGGTTTAAATTATTTTGCTTTATAAGATGACTCTAACACCCATCCCTGCATAGGCAGTGACCCCACAAAAATACTGCCATGGGGGTACTTCTGGTGGAAACAATGGCATGTGAGGTGATCCCCATGTGAGTATTGTGCTCCCTGGTATGGATTAGAATAGGCTCAAAGGCCAATTAGAAGATGCCATGCAGGGAGTGTTTATGAAATTATTTTTTTCCTCATGCAAGTCAAAGACAACAATGAATGGACAGTTCTTGTGTGAAAGAGCAGGAAGATCATCTAAGTTTAATTTTCTTTTTAAATGTCTCTTTTATACATTGCAAACCTATGTGGAACCCAATGTAGAAATCAGATAAAGGGGAACCTCCCAAGGCCAGAGTCACACTGGTCAAATATCTCAAGGTAGGTCATTCAGCTGAGTGAAGTGAGCTGGGTAGATCTCTGTTGAGATTGGAGAGAGTGTCCCTGATCTTAAGAGGAAGCCACTAGATGGCTTCAGCCCTGCAGGAATGGGTCCCAGTGTTACCAGATCTACTTCCAAGGGAAGCCAGGAAGCTAGAATATGTGAATGCACCTGATTTCTAAACTGCTGCTCTGTGATGGACACTGCTAAAAAAATGAAAAGACCAGCCATAGACTGAGAGAAAATATTTGTAAAACACATATCCAATAAACAACTTTATCCAAAATATACAAAAAAGTTGACAATAAGAAAACAAACAACCCAATTTAAATGCGCCAAAGATCTGCACAGACACATCACTGAAGAAGATATACAGATAGTAAATAAGCATATAAAAATATGCTCAACATCATATAATATGACCCATGGGAATTGCCAGTAAAAACAGTGAGATGCCATTACACAGCTCTTAGAATGGCTAAAATCACAAACACTGTTGCTGCTGCTGCTGAGTCGCTGATAATACCAAATGCTGATAAAGATGTGGAGCCATAGGAGTTCTCATTCATTGCTTGTGGGAATGCAAAATGGCACAGCCCCGTTGAAAGACAGTTTTGGCAGTTTCTTCCCAAACTAAACATAATCTTACCATACGCTTCAGCAATGATGTTCCTTGGTATTTACCCCAATGATTTGAAAACTTGTGTTCACACAAAACCCTGCACATAAATGTTTATAGCAGCTTTTTCATAATTGCCCAAACTTATAAGCAACCAAGATGTTCTTCAGTAGGTGAATGGATAAATAAACTGTGAGACATCCATAGTGCTAAAAAGAAATGAGCTATCAAGCCATGAAGAGACATGGAGGAATCGTAAATGCATATTGCCCAGTGAAAGAAGCCAATCTGAAATCACTACATACTGTCTGATTCCAACCATATAACATTCTGGAAAAGGCAAAACTATCAAGACAGTAAGAAGATCAGTGGCTCCTAAGGGTTGGGAGGATAGAGGGATGAGTAGGCAGAGCAAAGGGGATTTTTAGGGCAGAGAAACTAGTTTGAGTGATACTGCAAGGCTGGGTACATGGCACGAGCATTTACAAAACCCATGAAATATACAACACGAAGAGTGAACCCCAACGTAAACTATGGACTTTAGTTAATAGTCATGTATCAGTTCCGATTCATCAGTTGCAATAAATATATCACACTGATGCAAGATGCTAATGATAATAAAGAAAACTGGGAGCCAGAGAGAAGTGAGAGGAAAGAGTTAGTATCTGGGAACTCTGATTTTTGGCTCAATTTTTCTGTAAACCTAAGACTGCTCTCAAAAAAATTATTGATTTAAAAACTCCTGATTTTGAAAGCTTAGCAACCAACTCAATAGGTAAGGGGAAAAAAACCATTGTACAGGTCAAGGAAAATACTCATCTGTAAGCTGAGCATGAGCTGCTTGATTTTGACCTCTGCCCCAGGCCCCTCTCCCTGGTGGCTCAGACCATAGAGAATCTGCCTGCAATGCAGGACCCGGGTTTAATCCCAGGGCTGTGAAGATCCCCTGGAGAAAGGAATGGCAACCCACTCCAGGATTCTTACGTGGAGGATTCCATGGACAGAAAAGCCTGGAGGGCTACAGTCCATGGGGTCAACTGAGCAACTAACACTTTAACTTTCATCAGGTCCCGGCAGCAGCCCCATGGGCACTGCCACCAGATGCCAGGCTCCATGGGACACAGCATGAAAACCACATTGCTTCTCCAGTCACCATCTATAGAGATAGGGAACTGAGGCCCAGAAAGCGGGGACTGGCCCAGGGTGACCTGGATGATTAGTGACAGGGTTCAGACTGAGACCCCAGCCTTCTGCCTTCAGTTTCTTCCCCAAGAACTCTTTCCTGAGGCCTCAGGCCCTCAGCTTCCTTTCCTTCCATTGCTTAATCAAAGAGAAAGGGCCGCCAGGTTCATTTTAATAGAGGCAAAACTGAATCCTTGAGGCTTGGACTTGGCAAAGGAAAGGTAAAAACGGAGTGGAGAGATTAGCCAAACAGACAAAGATAAATTCTTCCAGCAGGGAGCTTCCTGCAAAGCCATAACGACACTCAATGTTTCAAACACAAGTCAGAGGTTGAGACTGACTGTGTGTTGAAAACAATTGGGTGACACAAAGGATTTGAGGGGGAACGAAGCCTAGTGTTTATGGAGTACTGATGAGTAATGATAGCTGTCGTTATGGAGCACTAACTCTGTGTCAGGCACAGTCTGTGTCCCAGGCTGTGTTAGCCTCAGCAACGCCGTACAAGGCAGGTGTCATTCTATCACTGCCATTTCACGGGACAGCTAAAGCACACGGGGGTTAGTTGTTGGCCCAGCGTTATATAGGCACTAAACAGTAAGGCTGGGATTTCAGTTCTGGTGGTGTGACTCCCCACCCCTGCTATAATGCCTCTTTAACACCTATCAAGTGCCCAAATTGGTGGTGTGGTGTTTTGACTATGTAATTGAATGTCCACATAGCCCACTGAGGCAGCTGCAATTGGTTATAAACATTCGTGGTCAGATATTCTGGCTTTGGGCTTCCCTGGTGGTCCAGTGGTAAAGAATCCGCCTGCCAACGCAGGAGACACAGGTTCTATCCCTGGGTTGGGAAGATCGCCTGGAGAAGGAAATGGCAACGCACTCCAGTATTCTTGCGTGAGACAACCCATAGACAGAGAAGCCTGGCGGGCTACAGTTCATGGGGTTGCAAGAGACTCGGACACGGTTTAACGAGTAAACAATAACAATAATTCTGGCTTCAACACATACCCGCTGTGTTGTTTTCAGGCACCTAAAACAACTTAGCCTCTCGGTGCCTCAGTTTCCTACCTGTAAAATTGGGCTGATAACAGTGTCAACCTCGTAGGGCAACTGTGAGGTTTAGAAGAGGTAATGTGCCTGAGAAACCTAGCACTTTTTTTTTTTCCCCATTTAATAAATGGGAAGAATGAGTTTCCGAGAGATTAAGTCACTTGCCAAAGATCACACAGCTGGTGAGTATATTGCCTTCTTGGACAGTGGGGAGAAGGGAGTTGGGGGCTGCTTCTGAAATGAATGTAATTCACTCTAAAATGAATGTAATTTGGACACCAAATGCAGCGGAGAGCATCGGACTCTAATAGAGAAAATATGATTTAGTGGTTGGTTTTTAAACTAAACAAATTTACTGTGGTCTCTAAATGAGTCTCATGACAAGACCAAAACATTTCTTTAGCCCCAGATTACCAATATCATATGTTAAGGAGAGAAAGCCAGATGGCTCTTAAACTGGTGTCAGTAGAAATATATATAGGTGGGTTGTTTTTTATAGCTGTTGGCATATAAAATAAGTCATTATTCTAAATAGAAAAATATTGATGATGTCATCGAGGCCATTGAAAGAACATCAACCTGATCTGATGAACCGGGAAATCAATAGATGCTTTCCAAACAAGATGACATGCCTTTTTAATTGGTTGTGTGAGTATGATATACTGTGTACTGCAAAGTTCAAAGTTAATTCTCACTGGTTTGGGGTTTTGATTGTTGCTTCTGTATGCGGGCACTTTTGGATCCACATAGTGTGTTATTAATAGCGATAATAGTACCTGCTGCATGTGTCTTCTTTCCAGCAGGGACAAAGTCATAGGTGTCTTTGTCAGCAACATAAGAAGAAGATCGGCATTTCTACCTACTTCGTTGGAGGTCAAGGGAAGGCTGATGTAGGTTTGACCTACATCTAACGCATGAGACACCAACCAAGAATTATCCTATTTCCCATAGGATGTTAATTCAGAGGCAGGTGACTCAGTAGATAAACTTGATTGATTCTGGTTGTGGGGTCTCTGAGCTATTGCCTTGGCTCCAAATAAGGTCCAAGTGATCTGTGTGTGCACCCTTGTCACTGAAGCACCTGGTTGAAAAGGTCTTGGGATCAGAGAGAGAGAGAGACAGAGAGGTTTATGGGCCAGGGAGATGGTGTCTTGCTGCCGTGCCGCGTGGCTTCTGTTCAGGAAGGTGAAAGTGAAAGTTGCTCAGTCATGTCCGACTCTTTGTGACACCATGGACTATACAGTCCATGGAATTCTCCAGACCAGAATACTGGAGTGCGTAGCCATTCGCTTCTCCAGGGGATCTTCCCAACCCAGGGATCAAACCTGGGTCTCCCACGTTGCAGGCGGATTCTTTACCAGCTGAGCCACAAGGGAAGCCCTGTGTTCAGGACTTGTGCAGTGATTTTCTGGCACACCTTCCTAAGAACCAAGACCTGGTAAACAGGAAAATGCTTTGTCCACAAAGGACTTGCTAGCCCTTCCTATGTTTCTTGGTGTCTTTCCCCGATTTCACATGGTTTGGTATACATTTCCTTTGAGAAAGTGACTGTACCTCCAGAGAGACCCATTTTAAGGAAGAGGCATGAGTGGATTCTGAAAATTTTGTGGGAAATCAGTGCTAGAAGGAACCTGAGAAGTGATATAGTTAGTCCCCCTTTTCATCAATGACAAGGAGTTTCAGCTTATAAAGCAGCCTAAAAACATGGGCTGTATATCAAACTAGTTTTAAAAATTGTAATGTTTGCTTTTGTAATGATGTATGTAATTATGCAATATACTTTGAATGACAATAAGGAAAAAAATAAAATAACTTGACCTCTGCGAAAGTCCTTTCTGGAGTTTCACATTTTGGAGAAAATGATATATGAAAGAAAGGGAAAAGTCAGAGGGTTGGAAGAGGGGAAGAAGAGGACAGGGGGATGAGAGAAAGAGGAGAGAGTGGCAAGCTCCCACACCAGCATCTTAGTCCTCACCACCTGCCTCCCCAGTATCCCGGTGCTTTGTCCTGGCTGCAGGGAATGGTTCCTGTTGACCACTGTGGAAGTTTTCAGCCCATAGGCAAAGGTACACTGGTGTTTCTCTGTATCTCCTCAGAATCGCTGGGTGATGTCTGATTGCTTTCCTCCAGGAAGCAAAAGCAGTAAGCCCCCAGTTGTTATGATTGACGGGGGCTGAAGAAAGTGGTATATGGAGCCTGGAAAAGGGAGAGGTCAAAGACCGTGGCCAAGTGGGTGGGCTGGGAAGTAGGGCAGGACACTCCCATGCTCTCTTCAGAAAGTTCTCCAGCCCCTGCAGAGGGTCCCTGCACATGGAGTACTCACATTAGAAGACAAAGCAGCTGTCATGCTCCAGACCAACCCCATATTTATAGTGACCAACCCTGCCTGAGATTTACAAGCTCAGCCCTTAGGAGGGAAGTGCCTAAGAACACACACCAAACCCTGAAATGAAGTGGGTCCATCACTCCACACCTTATCACCTCTTCATCCATCAGAATGACATTTTTTATGGCCTTCTTCCCAGCCCAAGGTCAGCCAGAGGGCAGTTTGGCTTCTCTTGTTTTCCCTCATACTGAGAATGTTCAGTGACCTTGCTGCACTCTTCCCCACCACGCCTTTTGGAGGATTTTTCCTGCCTACTCTTAGCTGTTGATTATTGATGTCCAGTCCTTGCTGTGAAGGTGGCGACCCATCCTGGGGGATCTTTGGCTGGTTTTAGTTCAACTGATTACAGTTTCCAGTCAGATGTCCTTTCTCCCTTGAGGCCCTGTCAATACCACCCTAGGTAACCCTCTGCCAGAATATGTCTGGAGGAAGCACCCCATCACATTCAGAAAGGGGCTTAAATGCAAAAGCTCATTATACTTTCTCTATAGAATTGTGACCTTGATCAGGTTCCCTGGAATTGAGTTTCCTCCTGTTGGACAGCAACAACAATACTAATCATTAGAAGAAGCGCTAACATTTACACTGTTCTTATGTGTCCATGTCTAAACACCTATGTGTTTTGTGTGAGTCAAATCTCTCAAGAACCCTGCCATGCAGGTATGAGTATTATACCCTTTTCACAGTTGATGAGACTGAGGCCTAGGGTGTTTAAAATGTCTCAGCACAGTTTGCTCAGCAGAACTTGGGGCCCAGGCAGCATGACTTTGGTTTAGAGTCCTCAGAGCATTTGCAAAGCTGTTTCACTGATTCCTTTATATAGTTCCAGAAAGGAAGCCCAGTAAGAATGATAATTCCCATTTTTCAAATAAGAAAACTGACTCTCAGAATTTAAAAGATGTCCAGAGATAGCTGGCTTGGGCAGAATGGGACCTGGAACCTGTTCCTTTTTGGTAAATCTAGACCTCTTTAGCTTTGAGGCCCTGCAGGGTGTAGCTCTCGGCCAGGCGATTCCTGAGGATCCTTCCAGAGCCTCATTCAAGACTATAAATTGGAAAGTGTGAAAATGTTAGTCACTCAGTCGTGTCCCACTCTTTGTGACCCTATGAACTACAGCCCGCCAGGCTCCTCTGTCCATGGAATTCTCCAGGCACAAATACTGGAGTGGGTTGCCACTCCCTTCTCCACACAAATTGGAGAATCACCTCTCTTGGCCATTGGGACAAGTGTTCCTTCCATTTTTTAAACAGTGATTAGAATATAGGAAGGAAATTCTTCTCAGCAAAATGAAACAAGTTGCTTTATGTAGAAAACTCTTGCTGATAACCTCCTTAACAACAACAACGAGAAAAACCCAAAGCATTTGGTTGGATATTTTATGTTTTTTTTTTAAACAGAACTCTTTAAAGGAAGCCTAATATTTACTCAGGATTGCCCTATCTATAGAATATTAATTAGGAAATGATTAAAGGATATTGGATTGCCTTCCATTCATTGCCTCAATTATTTATGAGGAATGCATATTTATGGAAATGCTCATTTTGTCATCTTTGAATCTATTAGCTTTCATACTGAGTTACATTTTGTCAGGTTGCCCCAAAATCCAGTGGCTAAACAGGACCTAAATCTATTAAATATTGACTCCAGCTCTGCCAGGCAGAAACGTTCCTCCGTTAATAATGCAAGTCTATTAAGCATCATTGATACAGTAAGTGAGACAACTTCGTGTTCGAGTGGCTACGTTTACTCTCAGGCAAGGGAGCAGAAAGGGGTTTTCCAATTTGATGTCAGTGAGTTTTCTTCTACCATGGGATTCTTGTGAAAGAAAAAAAAAAACTGACCAAATTAAAATTGGCCTGTGGGCTTTGTTTTTTATTTCCTGTAGCTAAAAGTGTATAAGTGGAACTGCACTAAATAAAACACAATAATTTGTTCTTGAAATTAGCAAGCACACGTTTCACCCATAAAACCGGTGCTCTGTGATGTGAGGCTGGATTTCATTTCAGTGGTCTTGATTTATTGTCTGGTTTGTTTTATTTTGAGGAGGTGGGGACAAGACCACTGCAGGACAGATCTATTAAAATGGTTGACAAGAAGAGATTTGAGAAGGTTTATTAATCTTTAAAAATCTGAGTCAGTGAGTTGAAAATGTTTAAATGTTAGGAAGAATTATAAAAGACCTTAAAGATGTATATGTGCCATTTAAACCAAAAATATTTGATCGTAGTTTGGAGATATCTTCTTGTCTCTATTCCATTCTTCTTTCTAAGGTCATTTTCTATGCCCGTACTTTTTGTGTTTAAGGGAGATTGTTTTGCCATGCAGGTTGAGAATCTGGTGTATTAGGACACCTTGACCAGCTTTGAGAGAGCCTAGCTGCTGCCTGTATAAACAACCACTATCACCATGTCCCCCGCCCCCCGTGCCCCCAGACCCTGTTCTTCCTCTGCTTATCACATCTGTATGCATTCTCTGATAGGAGCCAGTGTAAATGGGAAAAAAGGGAAGCATTTTGATTCGAAGTGCAAACCAGGGGGCAATATGAAGAGAGGGGTTAGAATTGCAGCTACTTTCTTGGGCTGGTTGTTACGTTTCTCTGGAAAGATAGGTAAAAAGGCAGAAGCCATCAGAACAGCTTGAAAGTAACTTGGCAAATTGCTAGACACAAGCATTAGTTGCTTTGGATCATAGATAATACTTAGTGTTACTCTGCCAAACAAATTATTCAGTTAGGATTCTGGGTTCCAGTGATGACCTGACTGAACTCAAATGGCTTTTAATGAATAGAAAAGAGAACATGTTGGTTCATGTGACTGAAAATTTCAAGAATAGGCTGGTTTCAGTTATAAGGTAGTCCCAGGGGCCCAAATGATGTCACCATCCTCCTCCTGTTCACTCTATTCTTTCCCAGATGGTCTCATGATGAGGCTCTATGGAGTGGCAAGACGGCTGCTGGCAACGAGTCCAAGGGAAAAACATTAGTCTCTCTCCCAGGATACCCAGCAGAAACGCCACTGCGTCTCATTGCCTCTGGGTGGGCCACCTGACCATCCTTGAACCCATCACCAGGTCTAGGGGAACGAATGCTCTCATTGGTCAGGCCTGAGTCGTAGACCCACATTTGGGGCCAAGAGAAACAAAGTCTACCCAAGTACACAAATTGAGAGGGAGGGATCAAGTGGCTTCGCAGAGGGAAAGAGGATGGTTGAAAAGCCACATGGCAGGAACAGCAGAAAGCGTGGTGTTCTCAAAGAGGCAGGTTAACGGAGAGACAGAGCAGGGCCAACACCAGGCGGCAGCTGCTGTCGTAAGCTGGGACACACAAGGCGCGCCTTTAGGGACACCAAGGAGGAACTGAGAAGCACTCCGAGGGGGCTCTGTCTGCCAGTTACCTGGGTGGGAGACTTGGGCCATTGTGATGAGCACAGAAATGATGGCTTGGTTTTCCTTCCAAAGCGAGGCCTAGGGTATTTGATTACACTTGGGACTCTAGAGAAGGCAGATGTCACTTAAAACAGAGTTGTACGAGTGTATGCAATAAAATCCCCACAACACTCTATTTAAACTCTAGTTATGGTTTGTTTTAGTGCAGTTTTTAAATGGTTCGTTCTGGTAGAAATACAAATCCATTTATAGGGCGATTTGGAGGAGCTGGAGACAAAGAAGTCTTTATCCAAGGCAGTTATTAAGTTGAAATTTTCCAAGGCAACCTCAGCAGCTCAGAGATATGATTGCATTTGTCTCTTGAAATGAATTTAGTCCTTTTGGTGTCTGTAACTGTGACTTTTCTTTCTCATTCCTCATGTTGTGTGCTTTAGTTTCCTGTCTTAGGCTTGCTAAGGGTTGGTACATTTTATTTGTCTTTTTGAGGAATCCACTTTGATTTTACTAGTCATATATACTTTGTTATTTAAATTTCTAAAATTAATCAATTCCAGCTTTTTTTCCCTACAATTCCTCTTCTAACTTCCTGTTACTTTATTTCTTGCTGTTTTTTTCTATTCCATTGACTTGCATGTTTACTTTACTTATCTTCTTAATCAGTAAAGCTACATGTTTTCTTTTGAATACAGCTTTAATCACTGTTCCATTAATTTTTTTATATCAAGTGTCATTTTTCTGCCCATTTCTGAGTAATTTATCTTTCAATTTGATTTCTTCTTTGATTCAAGAATTTTTTAGAGTTATTTTAATTACCAGTGAAAGAGTTTCATTGTTGTTAATGCTGGTTTCTGGTTTTCCTTCATAATGATAAGTGAATACGACCAACATTTTGGAGGTTTACAGTTTTATTTCTGGCCAAGAACACTATCAGGTTTTTGGGAATATGTATTAGACGTAAGAGGAAAAAATAATTCCTTATAACATATATTATACTTGTGCAAATATATGTATATTTGCACACATATGCACAAAAACACTTATATATACTAGATAGACGCAAGGCACTCATATACTGGATACACTCTATAGATTGTTTTTCTAAACCTTTATATCCTTTTGTTACCCTAAAACTTAGACATTGAAATCTGAGAAAACCAAAGACTCTCACTATGATCATGATTTTATCAATTATTCTTATATGGTTAAAAGTTTTTGTATGATACATTTTACTGTCTTCAACAATTCAAACTATTCCTCTTTACCTAATTTCATGATTTTGGTCTTAAGTTTTACTTTATATGACATTAATATCACCATTGTTTCATTTGGTCTGTATTTCTATTTAATGAATAGTTGCAGCTAGTCTTTATTTTCAAACTTTGTTTTTCATTTTATTTAAGGGACATACCTTACAAACCAACTAGATTTTTGGATTGTTGCTGGTTGGTTTGTTTTTTTAACCTAATCTGCAAGTCTTTGCTAACTGGGCTTCCCTGGTGGCTTAGATGGTAAAGAATCTGCCTACAATGCAGGAGACCTGGGCTGGATCCCTGGATCAGGAAGAAGGGAATGGCTGGAGCATGGAATGGCTACATACTCCAGTATCCTTGCCTGGAGAATCCCCATGGACAGAGGAGCCTGGTGGGCTACAGTCCATGGGGTTGCAAAGAGTCAAACACAACTGGGCAACTAACATTTTCAAGAAAACTATTTGCATTAATTGTGATATCTGACATTTTTGCTCAGATCCCATCCATGTTATTTTAGATTTTTTTTTTTTTTTTTAGTCTTGCTTTATTGTTTCTTCTTTTTGTTTTCTAGTTTCATATTTTTTGCATCCTTTTTCTGTCCTTTAATATGAAGGCCAATTACGTTTCTTATTTTCTTCCTAAATAACTTAATGTATCCAGCAGTAATATTTAAACAGACCTCTCTAAATTCAGTAATAAAAGAATTAAATAATAATTGTACCCCTGCCCCAGAAGCACAAGATTTTTAGCATGTTTTTGCTTCCCTACTCTTTAGCCCTATGCCTACTCCTTACCCTACTTTTATGCTTACATGCTCAGTTGCTTTATTTGTATCCGACTCTTTGTGACCCTATGGACTGTGGCCTGCCAGGGTCCTCTGTCCATGGGATTCTCAAGGCAAGAACACTGGAGTGGATTGCCATGCCCTCCTCTAGGGGATCTTCCTGGCTCAGGGATGGAATTCCCATCTCTTAAGTCCCCTGCATTGGCAGGTGTGTTCTTTACCACCAGAGCCACATGGGAAGCCCATTCTACTTCTGGGTATTGTTTAATTAACATGGCATTTTATTTCCAACCAATTATTACATTTTTATTCCAGTTACCTCATTCTTTTCAAATATTTTTTATTAATACTTACATTATAATTTATGACTGCATTATTATGAGGGTATTTATAGAGGTCTTATGGTGCAGAGGATAAGTGTGCAGGCTCCAGAGTCAATCCATCTGAGTTCAAATCCTGGCTATATGACCTTGGGTAAGTTACCCACTCCTCAAATAAAAGTAATAGTAAAATTTGATTTTTTCCCTACAATGTGAAGAAAGTAATAGTAAGTTATATATATAACATACTTAGAAAAACACCCGAGACACAGTAAGCAGACAAAAACTTTTAGACAGTATTATTATTAGCTAATTAGATTTAGTTGGAAATTACTGCATTAGACATTTCAGTTCAGTTCAGTTCAGTCGCTCAGTCGTGTCCGACTCTTTGCGACCCCATGAATCGCAGCACACCAGGCCTCCCTGTCCATCACCAACTCCCGGAGTTCACTCAGACTCACGTCCATCAAGTTAGTGATGCCATCCAGCCATCTTATCCTCTGTCGTCCCCTTCTCCTCCTGCCCTCAATCCCTCCCAGCAGCAGAGTCTTTCCCAATGAGTCAACTCTTCGCATGAGGTGGCCAAAGTATTGGAGTTTCAGCTTTAACATCAGTCCTTCCAATGGACACCCAGGACTGATCTCCTTTAGAATGGACTGGTTGGATCTCCTTGCAGTCCAAGGGACTCTCAAGAGTCTTCTCCAACACCACAGTTCAAAAGCATCAATTCTTCAGTGCTCAGCTTTCTTCACATTCCAACTTTCACATCCATACATGACCGCTGGAAAAACCATAGCCTTGACTAGACGGACCTTTGTTGGCAAAGTAACATCTCTGCTTTTCAATATGCTATCTAGGTTGGTCACAACTTTCCTTCCAAGGAGTAAGTGTCTTTTAATTTCATGGCTGCAATCACCATCTTCAGTGATTTTGGAGCCCCCCAAAATAAAGTGTGACACTATTTCCACTGTTTCCCCATCTATTTCCCATGAAGTGATGGGACCAGATACCATGGTCTTAGTTTTCTGAATGTTGAGTTTTAAGCCAACTTTTTCACTCTCCTCTTTCACTTTCATCAAGAGGCTTTTTAATTCCTCTTCACTTTCTGCCATAAGGATGGTGTCTCTGCATATCTGAGGTTATTGATATTTCTCCCAGCAATCTTGATTCCAGCTTGTGCTTCTTCCAGCCCAGCATTTCTCATGATGTGCTCTGCAAAGAAGTTAAATTAGCAGGGTGACAATATACAGCCTTGGCGTACTCCTTTTCCTATTTGGAACCAGTCTTTTGTTCCGTGTCCAGTTCTAACTGTTGCTTCCTGATTAGGCATTTGGTCACCCCTAATTCTTATATTCCATTAGCTTTTATCTTGAGATCTGTATTCTGATTTTATTTTTATTTGACATGCATATTTTATTAAGTAATTCTTTTAGAAAACATACAAAAGTCTTTGTATGTGTGGAAATGTCTTTTTTTTGCTTCCCAATACCTTGGTCAGGTGGATAGTTTTGAAATTATCATCCTTTACTTACCAGACAGGAAAATCAGTGACAGTCTCATTCTGTTCTCTGTGTAAGTGAATGATTTTCTCTTTATCCTCTGATTTCAGAAACTTTACCCAGATATGTCTAGAGATTTTGGTCTGTTTATTTTAAATCTGCCTGACTTTTAGTAAGCCTTTTTTGGTATGAAAATGCAAGTCATTTTTTTTCGGTCAGGAAAATTTTCTTCTGTAATGTTTTTGATTATTGTCTTCCACCTGTTCCTTTCCTCCTGGGCTTCTGTTGTTTCACGTTAGGTTTCCTGCGTCTGTCCTCCATATCACTGATCCTTTCACTCATTGCCATTTCTTTGCATTTTTGCTATGTTGGGAGACAATTTATCTATTTTTCTAAATCACTAGTTTAATATCCATCATGGTCCAGTCTATTGTTCAATTTCCTTGTTCTATTTTAATATTTAGAGGTTTTTCCTTTTTTTTTTTAGAAACTTTTAGGGGCTTGGGTTGTTTTAGCAACATCATTTTGTATCACTTGAGGAGTTTTGGTTTTAGTTTACTATTTTGTTTCTATCATATTATAGCTTATTTCTATCATTAAGTCATCCTTAGTATGTGCCACCTTTCTGGTTGTCCCTTGGTCTCCTATTTTGGAGGTTACTGATTTTATTTGCACTCTTTCCTTGTTTATTTACTTTAGCATATGTGAGTTGTTCTGGCACCTGAGTAGGTCAGGCTACCAGTATCTCCTGACCATACACGTATGGTGGGTAAGATTGGCAAGTGACCAAAGGGAAAGCGGATTATTTTCCCCATCAGTTACCAACAGAATAGCACACTGAATTCTGTTGTGCAGGCTATGGGGACAGCTCTCGAGGATTTCACGATTCTCCACAGTGACAGAGATGGGCTGTCCCCAGCCATAGAAAGGAAGCTGTTCATTCTGGGATTGATGCGGACCAGTGGGAAGGCCCAGGGCTGCACACAGCCAGCAGGTGGTGCAGTTCCTTTGCCTGCGCTAAGTGCATCCTTGGGCGCAGCTGCTGGGCAGCCCTGGGAGAGGTCGTCTTTGTCCCAGAGCCCTTCAAAGGCAGCTCACACCTCCAGTTCCTTTCCCCACCAACCCCCTAGGGCTGAAAACATGGAAAGCTACCCTTCTTGGCCCCTCAACTGCACTTGTTCTCAAGAACCTTTCTCTTCCCAAACAAACCCTACAGATTCCTTCCATGCTCAGCAGTAGACCTCCCTCAGGATGAAGGATGAATCAATCCCTAAAGCCAGGGGTCTTCTAGACTTGTATTTGACCTTAAGTAACTCCTAAGATACAATTCAGTGCTAGAAAATCCTGTTGGGAAGGAAAAAATATTTTTAAGGAAAAGAAGGACATTATCTCTTTTTGATTCAGAGAAAGAGGTAGATTGAGATGTACAGATTTATACAACAAAGCTATGCAGTTTTTTTCTGTGATACCTGAAGAGGGAGGACTCAGAGGAGCAAAAACAGCTAAATGTCCTACCTCTATGCATTTTAAACTGAATGTGGCTGGTGCTGTTAGTTGCCTGGTCAGTGGACATCCCTACCTCCTTATTCCCAGTTAGCCATACCCCAGAGGAAGAGTTAGAATTAGCCTGAGTCAGTCATGGAAACTCCATCCCCTTTGCCAGATTCACTCTCCAGCCTTCCTTGTGGCTAAAGAGGGTCATGATGAATTCTAGCCAAAGACCCTTTAAGATACATGTTTTGGAGGAGTTCTTTTCCTCCCTTTCATTCTTCTTAGGATGATGGTTCAAAAAGTGATGCCAAAGCTTGGTAGTCATTTTCTGATCAGAAAAACTACAACAGCAACAGGACAATCGTGAAAAACCAACACATTTAAGAGGCTGAATTAACCTATGTTGGAAAAATCAGGTTGTTGATGATAGAAGTAAATCACTAACCATTATTAAGTAAACTAAGTAATCATATAGATTACTTACGGCTTAGTCCACTATATTTGACTATTCTATTATTTGTAATTTAAAGCATTTTTAACTGATACATTGACATTTGGATTAATGTGTTAGGATTATGCAAAGGCAGATAATAACTATTATTTTGTTTTAAAACTAGAACCAATATATTACAGAGTATAACTCAAAACTCCTGTGAATTTTTAAAATAAAATTTTATCAAGTCCTTGCAAGAATTCCAGAGCAATTCATATATAGGGAAAGCAGGACTTAGAAAAGTTATGTAATTGGCAGATTTTAGTCTACTGAGCCTACATTCTTAATGCAAAACTATGCCCTCTTCTAAATGGCAATTTAATGCCACTCTTACCTATCAAACATATTTTAACCCAGTGGTCTGGCTCTTTTAACCAATGTACCTGTTGATGGTGACATATTTAAACTTTTTTTTACCTTTTTTAAAATGACTTCCTACATCTTTGAAATTGTATTGGTGGGATTAAACCAATCAATTATCAATAGAATGGTATCACATTTCTTTATTATCAACCACTGGGGTATTTATTAAATAGTAACATGCATACTTTCATTGTATTAGATTCTTAAAATATCAAATGAAACATAATTCTGATGGTCCTTGAGCCATAGGTTAAATGAAAAAAAAAAATCAAATGTGTCGTGGGGCATGTCACAGATAGTTTGGACATAGTGGAGTAGTTTTCTTCATAAAACAGTGCATATAGTCTCTGACATTTTTTCTATATTGACAAAAAATAATTCCAATTTTCACACTGTCATGGTACAAATAGAAGTGTGACTTACGTCTCACAATTTGCATAGCTGATTCCATGTCCTTTTAGCCATTCCATCATGGGCCTGACAGTTACAAAATTGTTTTTCTTTGGGATATCATTGGTATATGCTTATGTTGCAAGGAGTTTCCAAATCAATCCATGGGTTTATTATATGACACAAAGGGAACCTGATCCCGTGTGTATGAAAATCAGGTTTCTTGTGAATTTTCTGGGTCAGGGTACTCAGGTGCCCAGTTGTGAATGATGGATAGACTCAGCACTCCTAAGGCCTGGGGTTAACCATCTCAGAATCCTGTTCTCCTGTGTTCGGTCCCGAATATACTTTTTTATATATATATTTATAATTCTTGGCTGCACTGGGTCTTTGCTTTTGTACTTTCTCTACTGCTACTCTTTGTTGCAGTATGTGGGCTTCTCATTGCAGTGGCTTCTCTTGTTGCAGAGCAGAGGCTTCAGTAGTTGTGGCTTGCAGGCTCTAGAGTATAGGCTCAGTATTTGAGCTGAGGGGCAACAAGCTTGGTTGCCCCACAGCATGTGAGATCTCAGTTCCCAGACCAGGGACCGAACTCATGTCTCCTTCATTGGCAGTTGAATTCTTGACCACTGGACAACCAGGGAAGCCCCTCAAGTATGTTTTTAACTAGAACTCTATAAACCTGCAAATGGTACCTGATGAAAAGCCAAGTTTGGGAGAGCTTAAAGGTCTTTACTGGAGAAGGCAATGGCAACCCACTCCAGTACTCTTGCCTGGAAAATCCCATGGATGGAGGAGCCTGGTAGGCTGCAGTCCATGGGGTCGCGAAGAGTCGAACACAACTGAGTGACTTCCCTTTCACTTTTCACTTCCATGCATTGGAGAAGGAAATGGCAACCCACTCCAGTGTTCTTGCCTGGAGAATCCCAGGGATGGGGGAGTCTGGCGGGCTGCCATCTATGGGGTCGCACAGAGTTGGACACGACTGAAGCGACTTAGCAGCAGCAGCAGCAGCAGCAGCAGCAGCAGCAGCAAAGGCCTTTACATTCTAACACAGGGATAATAAAGGAAACTTGAATGGCTCTGGTTTAAGGCCAGTCTCTCTACCTTGGTCACCTGCTTCACCATGAGTACCTTGTTACAGCACTATGACCACCTACATTCTCCCACCCCTCTTCTTAGAGGTGCTTTTCTGCCTATAGCTCTCAATAAAAGACAGCTGTATTTTATATCATATGACTTGTCTGAGGCACAGCTGATCAGAACAGAGGTGGGCACTGTCCCAAGGAAGCCAAGGCAAAGCTTGCCAAAGACCCAAGACGTTGCCTCTCCCCCAGAAGATGAGCTGAGTCAACCAAGACCTCTGTTTTAGTTGAAAGGAGGGAAGAAGTATCACTGATGAGGCAAAGTAGAAAGGATATCACACGACAGAGAAGAGCTGGACAAGATCCTGGGGAAACAAATTCTGAGTGAGATGGGGAAGCCAATACCAAGCAAGCAGGAGCTATGAGGCAGAGGAAAGGTGTGATACCCAGGATAAAAGCTGATCATTGAAAGGATAGATGAGAAAGCTGCATGGGGAGAAATAGAGAAGGAAGGAGGGAGGGGCAGAGAAAGGCTAGTTTCTAAAACTGTATAAGGCTAACACTTTCCAATTCCTATACACAATCCTGTGTATCTTTATATTAAACCCTCATTTCTGTAAGAGTTGGTCTCTCCCCTACAATCCAGAGTCTGAATCACACAACAACCAAATGAGGGGTGGAGGCTAGTAAGCTTAGATACATCATGATGATGAATCCAGGTGAATACAAACCCCAGGACCTATCTCTGTGTCCTTTCCTCTGTGATCCAAGGCTCCATGGCCCAGTCTGCCCTAGAAGATGCTAGAATCTCAGCCCTAGAAAGGTCTGGCGTGCCAAATGGCTCACACTGTGAGGACATATTCAGAGGCAGAGACCTTGAAAAATTCTCTGCAATAGATCTCAACAGCCCACATACTGAAGTTGACCCCACTTGGGGTGACCTTGGCTGTGGTCACACTGTTATCATTAAGAACAAACTGTCCTGAGGAAGGGCACATCCTGTGACCTTAAATGAAGAGTCTAATTCAAAAAAGCAGACTCTTTGGGTTTTCAGGTCTTTAAGGAGAAACTCACAGTTTGCTTGGTGGGGAATCATCTTCTGAATTGCCTGTGACCTAATTCTGTGAACAAAACCCCAGAGACCAGCCACTGTTTGTAACTGAGGGAGGTATCTGTTCACTTAAATAGAGCCCATCATGCTTGTAGCCAAATGCTTTGACAAGTGGGAAAGGACAGGTGAAATTATCTAAATGGCCTGGGCTATTTATCTATCTATTGAGAGTGCTGTTTCCTGGAAAGAAGCCGTGAGTTAAGAAAACAGTTTTAACTTGTTCTCTCAACTTCCTGGCTGTTCTGATACTCAAACCACATTTCAATATTTCTGGGTTTCGTCTGACAAAGTAGAAATGTGTGGGGAGGGGAGGAAGGGAAAGGATGTAGTGAAGACAAAACCATGAAACTGGAAGAATTTCAAGGATTCAGAGGCTGCAGTTTCAGTACGCTAGCAGGGCTGCCTTGAGACGGGGGTGAATGTGCCTCTTGTTTAAAATTTGCAATGAGGGCATTATATATATATATATATATATATATATATATATATATATATATACCCACTCCTTTTTCCTCATCTGTCTCAAGTCATCAAAAGCTAAGAAGAAGTGATCTTATTTGGTGTCTGTGTAACAGGGTACCAGGTACTTGCCCATCTTCCAATCTCTCATCCTTTGTGGTCTAAAATTTTGTAGACTGAAAGTCATTTCTATGGATTATGCATCTCCAAGCATCTTCTTTTGATCTTTATATAAATGTATCAAATAACTTTTTCCCAAGGGCAGTAGAGAATTCCTGGTGAAGTTGAGATTACTGGGCATCTATGTAATCTGTGGAGAAAAACGAAACACAGTTCTAATATTTCTGCAGCACCTGAAATCTGTGGTTTGCAAAATGCTTCATATATAATCTTATTTCATTTCTACAACTCAAAAGATAGGTAAGATCAGTTCAGTTCAGTTCAGTCGCTCAGTCGTGTCCGACTCTTCACGACCCCATGAATCGCCGCACACCAGGCCTCTCTGTCCATCACCAACTCCTGGAGTTCACCCAAACTCATGTCCTTGAGTCAGTGATGCCATCCAGCCATCTCATCCTCTGTCGTCCCCTTCTCCTCCTTCCCCCAATCCCTCCCAGCTTCAGGGTCTTTTCCAATGAGTCAACTCTTCGCATGAGGTAGCCAAAGTATTGGAGTTTCAGCTTTAGCATCAGTCCTTCCAAAGAACACCCAGGACTGATTTCCTTTAGAATGGACTGGTTGGATCTCCTTGCAGTCCAAGAGACCCTCAAGAGTCTTCTCCAACACCACAGTTCAAAAGCATCAATTCTTCGGCACTCAGCTTTCTTCACAGTCCATACATGACCACTGGAAAAACCATAGCCTTGACTAGATGGACCTTTGTTGGCAAAGTAATCTCTCTGCTTTTGAATATGCTATCTAGGTTGGTCACAACTTTCCTTCCAAGGAGTAAGTGTCTTTTAATTGCATGGCTGCAATCACCATATGCTGTAATTTTGGAGCCCCCCAAAATAAAGTCTGACACTGTTTCCACTGTTTCCCCACCTATTTCCCATGAAGTGATGGGACCAGATGCCATGATCTTAGTTTTCTGAATGTTGAGTTTTAAGCCAACTTTTTCACTCTCCTCTTTTGCTTTCAACAAGAGGCTTTTTAGTTCCTCTTCACTTTTTGCCATAAGAGTGGTGTCATCTGCATATCTGAGGTTATCGATATTTCTTCCAGCAATCTTGATTCCAGCTTGTGTTTCTTCCAGCCCAGTGTTTCTCATGATGTACTCTGCATATAAGTTAAAAAAGCAGGGTGACAATATACAGCCTTGACGTATTCCTTTTCCTATTTGGAACCAGTCTGTTGTTCCATGTCCAGTTCTAACTGTTGCTTCCTGACCTGCATGTAGGTTTCTCAAGATGCAGGTCAGGTGGTCTGGTATTCCCATCTCTTTCAGAATTTTCCACAATTTATTGTGATCCACACAGTCAAAGGCTTTGGCATAGTCAATAAAGCAGAAATAGATGTTTTCCTAGAACTCTCTTGCTTTTTCGATGATGCAGCAGATGTTGGCAATTTGATCTCTGGTTCCTCTGCCTTTTCTAAAACCAGCTTGAACATTTGGAAGTTCACGGTTCACGTATTGCTGAAGCCTGGCTTGGAGAATGTTGAGCGTTACTTTACTAGCGTGTGAGATGAGTGCAATTGTGCAGTATTTTGAGCATTCTTTGGCATTGCCTTTCTTTGGGATTGGAATGAAAACTGACCTTTTCCAGTCCTGTGGCCACTGCTGAGTTTTCCAAATTTGCTGGCATATTGAGTGCAGCACTTTCACAAATAGATGTTCTTATTTTTCTCAAGTCTCAGATGAGAACATTGAGGCTTTAGGAGATTCTATGAGTTTTTCAAAGTGTGTATGTAAGCAGCTGAGGCTAGATAAGACTCAACCTGTTGAGTGTTTTTATTTTTTCCACTCTAGGCAGACTCTCCAGGGAAGTGAAGAGACTCACTTCTTAGACTGTTCTGGGTCAGCCTTTTAGCCAGTGGCCAGCAGCCTGGGGGTGGGGGTTAAGTATAGTAGCAGGCAGTGGGCCTTTGTATCCCATAGGCAATTCTTCTCCATGAGGAGAGCATCCAGGAGCCCATGGCACCCCCAGGTGAGTGGCAGCTTGGCTAGCCCTAATGAGAGGTACTGTGAACTGTTTCTGTCCCCAAGACAGAAAGCTTTATAGGAAATTACCACCCCTCTTTTCTGCCTTCTCATTTTCTACTTGAAGGCATATCACTTTGAGACAGCAATCTCATCCAAAGTGTACTGTTGACTTAGTCACCACCTTAGGATGTTATCTATTGGTGCATAAGAAATTAAGAACAAAACTTAGCTGTTTAAAGCAGTAAACATCAATTATCTTCCTTTCTGTGGATTAGAAGTTTAGAGCAACTTATCTTGGTAGTTCTGGCTCAGGGTCTCTTAGAGGCCACAGCATCTGAAGGTTTGATGGGGGCTAGAGGATTCATTTCCAGAATGAAAAGATTCACTGTCGTGACTGTGGGCAGGAGGCGCCACTTCCTTACCACATGGACCCTCCATGGGGCTGCTTGAGCATCCTTACAACATGGCAGCTGGTTCCCTCTGGAGTGGGGGATCTGAGAGAAAGAACACAGAGGAAGTCATGATGTCTTTTATGTCCTAATCTTGGAAGTCACGCCATCACTTCTGCCATGTTACATTTGTTAGACTTTGGTTGCTGAGTACAGCTTACATTTATGGGAGGGAATCAGGGTATTTACAATGTAAATCGATGAAATTACAATACAAGCTGTACCTAGGGCACTAACAACCATGACTAAAATTTATTGAGCACTTACTGTAACCCCATCATATCAGAAGGGCTCTACATGTATTAAGTCATCTAATGCTCACAGCAACCCCCTGGGGTAGGGGCTGATTTGATGCCCATTGTCTTAGGAGTGCAGTTAATAATTGGTGGGGCTGAGATGAAAGGAATACAAATGAAAAGCAGAGGAAACCCAGAGAGGAAGAATCTCCTTTTGCCTTGGTGGTGGTGGTGAGAGTTGTAAAAGTCATTCTGAAGGGGAGATATTTGAGTTGGGCCGTAAAGCATGAGTGGTAGTTGGTAGTTTAGGCGCTAAGTCGTGTCAGACTCTTCTGTGACCCCATGACTGTAGCCTGCCAGGCTCTTCTGTCCATGGAATTTTCCAGGCAAGAATACTGGAGTGAGTTGCCTTTAATTCTCCAGGGGATGTTCCTAACCCAGGGATCGAACCCACATCTCCTGCATTGGTAGGCAGAATCTTTACCATCTAAGCCACCTGGGAAGCCATAAAGCATAAATAGGAGGTCATTAAGAAGACAAGGTAGACGATATAGAACAGAGTCTGGGTAGTGAATTGTGAACACTGAGGCTAGGGTGTGGAGAGCTGCTGGAATTTTTCCACAGTCTTTTCATATGTTCTGGTGGATGTGAACCTATTTTTTATAGTATTCACATCTGAGTTTTACACAGGTCATGCATAAAGTCTGGTCCATCCTCAAACAAAAATTCCTACACCAAATAGATCCTTAAGGGTAGAGTTCCGGGTGTGTAAGAAAGAGAAAAACGTCCCTGTCTTGCCTGTGTCTAGTTAACATGTTGCTCAGAGCAGGCAGGGAACGAAGTTGCCCTCCTAAATTCACTGTCTGCGTGGTCTAGTTTGCTCTTCTTTGATCCATTTCACAAACAGTGACCAAAGCCAGCTGTGACCTGGCCGGCCATCCCGCTGGTATGTCTAGCTGGTTGCATAGTGGTTAAACCTCATGTATGTTGTTAGGAGTGAATGGGAAGCACATCTTAATGATAAGAACCATCGTTCTACGTGAAGACACTCGATAATGAAGCACATTATTGCCATATTAAACTCCTGTCTAGCCCAAGTAAGATTGTAGTTAGTTCAACATTTTGGTTAACAAAGGATTCCTACATAGATCATCCTTTCATTACCAATTTTCAAAGAATTAGAATCTAGTAAGACACTACTTTTTTCTAAAGTAACTCTGTGCATGATTTAATAGTTCTATGAAGACTCAAGGCTCTGCAGATATTAAGGGTTCTTAAAGTCCACATTAAGATGGCAAGGTTAGGTAGATGAAATTGAGAAGGAAAAAGAGGGAAAAGAACATTTTTCCTGTGGAAACCACCAGCCTTGCTCTGGACTTTGAATGTGGAGGTCAGCTTAGGAAATCATGCATCTTCTAGGTTGTTCTGGGAATGAGCAGACTTTCAAAGAGGAACACAAGGCCATGCTGGAAGAAAGATGCTGCCTCAGATAGAGTTTTGGAGCTTTCTGACCCACGAGTAGAAAGACATTTGTTGAAAACTTCCCTGCTAATCAAAATTGGCTTCGGAGGTGGGTCAGAATGTGATTTCCAGAAGCATTGCTTCCTAAGGGCACTAGAACATTGCTGGGGTGGGACATCTTTCTGGAAATATAACAAGATGGAGAAAGTTGTATTTATCATAAGTGTTGTGAAGTTGAAATATTTAAAAGAAACGTTATTTGAAGGAGTTGCGGTTTTAATAGTTGTGTGGTATGTCTTCAAAAGAGGGTAGGTCTGGTTGGCTACCTACATTTGTTTATCTGAGCGGATTATGCAGATTTGGGACTGAGCAGAATTGTTCAGAGAACAGAGGAGGTGCCTAAGGCTCTTATTAGTTTTCCTCTCCCTCTCTTCCCACCCCTCTACATAGTGTTGAACAGATATGTAAAGAAAATCATTTTGGAGAAACACTGAATTATGAGGCATCCCACTAAGGTTGTCATGTATCTGTCTGGCTTTGTTCCTAATGCACTGATGCTTTAAAGCTCACTAGTTAACTTATCTTGTGACCCCAGTCACCCAACTTTCTGCTGTTTAAATATTGATTTCTTTCAGAAAGTGGAAAAAATTTTTTTAAAAGAAAAGGGATCAAAAGCAATCAATAAAGTATTTTACTTTTTAACAGCTCTATTTTAAATAAGGGGGTGGGGAATGAATGGAAGAGGTTGCAACTGGTATTTAAAATGAGGTTTGAAAATTTCCTGTATCTGGTTTTAAAATAATTTGCACTAAAATGGATCTTAAAAATGATGTAAGAAGCTTTGCAGATGAGGAAACTGCTCTCCAATATGACTTGCTTCAGGTCACAGTGCTATTACAATATGTAATTAAGTGATAATCAATGAGATCCAGGAAAAGTTTCCCCAAGATAGAAAGATTTTGAAGGATGTGTCCATCTGGTCATCATCTGTGTATGAGTGCTTTCCTTCTTTTACCTGATAAGAAATAGAGAAGAATTACTCATGATTACTTGTGATTACCCAGGATTACTCTCGTGAATAACAACCACCTTGGATTTTTCTGACCACATTTATATAGCACTTCTTCCATGAAAGGCATCGTTCTAGGCAGATTCCAAACATGAACCCTTTTCACAATGGTAACAGCCCCTGGGACAGACGCATCTCCGTTGTGCAGATGGAGAAACTGAGACATGCAGTTAGTAACTTGACAAAGTCAAGTCAGGCTCAGAATCTGTGCTGGTAGCCACTAAATTAGCCTGACTACAGAGCTCTGGGCCTTCTCTGGTGACTCAGATGGTAAAGAATCCTTCCTGTAATGCAGGATATCTGAGTTCAATCTCTGGGTCAGGAAGAAGGGAATGGTTACCCACTCCAGTATTCTTGCCTGGAGAATTCCATAGACAGAGGAGCCTGATGGGCTATAGTCTATGGGGTCGCAAAGAGTTGGACACGACTAAGCTATTAACACACAGACACACACACACACACACACACACACACACACATACACACAGAGAACTCTGCTCCTTGTTTTTCCAGAAGTCTTCATTGTAATCCCCCGTGATCCACCTAAAGTAATGAAAATGCGGTGAGCTGTGCTGGTGAGAACACAGAACCCTTGCTGGCTGGGAAGGGGGTCCCCGGAAGGGTCCTCAGGATGAAACAATAGAGCAACACCAGACATCCAGATGAGATTTTTTTCCCCACAAAAACATCAAGTTTTTTGGGAACAAAGAGAGGAAGGTGGGTGAAGGCGAGGCTGAGAATGTGTAATAAGATGCAGTCCATATGGGATTACATGAGGACATGTGTATATATGTGTTTGGAAGTCTGCACACATGTGGTTCTAGTTGTGTGTGAAAGTGTTTATGCATTCAGGTTTTTATACCCACTGTGTGCATGTGTGCATATGTCCATGTGTGTGTGTGTGTGTGTGTGTGTGCATACGCACCCGTGGACTTACTAATATTCATGGAAGGTGCTAGAATAAACTCCTCCAGTGACTGGGAGTCTGCCTGCTCCATGAGCTCATATCCACATCTGGGTTCATTCTGCCTCAGGAGTGCCTGGTCTTCCCTGTCTCCTGAAGGAGGATTCTGCTCACCCTTCTCTTGGAGCCAAAGCAAAATGAAGCTAAAGAGGAAAAGTAGAGAGAGAATTTATAAATTAGAACTTTTTATTTTTTCTGAAAGGGCAGTTATTTGCTCAGAAATACATGGGATGAGCAGTGCCGTTGGAAAATTTTCCCACCTCTTAAAGAAGCTGAGGCCCAGTTGGAGAGGACCAGAGTCCTCTGACGTCCCGGCCCCTCAAGCCCCACAGCCTATCCCATGGGCGGCCAGGACCTTACCCCTGTGGCTCACACGTACCAACCATCTGGCCAGGAACCAGGAACCTGGGAGGGCCCTCGGGTCCCATTTCCCCAAACCCTTAAAATGCTAAGACCCTGTTTAAGGCTAGCCCTGCTATCCCCAGAAACATTGTGTGTACACGGCCTTTCAAGTTGCTGCTGCCAACAAGCGCCCAAGCAGACAGGGGGAAAGAAACAGAATGCTGTGCCTGCTTCATTTTAGCACACACCCTGAACATGGCTGTGGGCTTGTGTCTGTCTACAGAAGTGTGCATCCAGGCTTCTTTCCCTAAAGGGGAAGGCAGGGTGGTCTTCCCCAGGAAGGGGTGATTGCTTGGCAGCTGGGATGATAAGCAGGACCAGCAGAGGGCGCCACCGTGCTGACTCTCATCTCACTCCTAGTTACAGATGTGTGGGAGGGAGGCTCAGGAAGGCCAAAGATGGATCGATTCAATACTGTACCCTCTCCCCTGTCTCCCGCCTGCTCCCATCTCTTCTCTTCTCCCTGCCCCCTCCTGTGTTCCCTCCTTCCCTCTCCTCTCTGTCTTTCTTTCCATCTCTAGCCCCCACACCCTCCCCAACTTGAGCAGCTCACCCCAGGGAACCTCAAGTCTAGTAACTGAGTGTTAATTATGTCTGAGTGGATTCTAGAGAAAAAGAAAACCATATACTGTATCAGCAGAGAAATGGTTTCACTATGAGGAAACTAATGATGCTTTTATCAGGAACAATATAAAGATTGCTTTTTTACTAGTGTGTGTCCCATAGGGTTCAGGGCTATGAGATATTTCTGTATCTGGCTTTAGGTTCCTCTGAGCTTTTACATAATCAAATCAATATAGCCATGATTCACCCTCTGGCAACAACTAGTCCCTGCAAGTTTGCTGTTGTTTCTTTAGCGGCTAAAGAGAAAATAAATAAATATATGGAAAGGAACTTATTATGAATCTGTAAACATTGATTTGTTCGGTCTTCGGGCTTCCTTTTTAATTGCTCTGCATACACAAGTACATACACACACACACAAAGCAAGGGTGCGAGTTCATGGTCAGAAAACAAGGTGGCGAGTACCGCCTGAGTGTTCACTGCTGTCTGGCCTTCACATTCAGAGATGTCTTGCCTGTCTATCTACCAGCGTCCTTTTCGTATCTTTTCTTTTCATCCATCGCTCCTGTGAGTTCCCTACATTCTGGGTGTGATTTTGGTTCTTGCCTTTCTCTTTGAGTCATATTGTTTTTATCAGGAATTTCCCTCCCCTCTGCCAGGCAGAACTGATCCCCTTCAGACCTCTATCTGGTCCCAGGGCTGTGGGAAAAAGAGAGAGAGAGCCCATGGCAACCTGAAAACGGGCTCACCGTTTCCTTAGGAAACACGTCTTCCCTTTGTGTGTTTTGGAGTCTCAGCCCAGCCTCTACAGTTCCAGAAGAAGCCCAGCTCGGAGAAAGGTTGACATCCTTCCTAGCACGTGCGGCGTGCCCGTGAGGCTTCCCCTCCCCTTCTCTAAGTAAATAAACACAGCCGTCTGTCTTTCACACTGAGGCCTGGGGGAGGTTCCAGCCCTCTGTCATCCACTTTTCATAGACGAACTGAGATGACAGAGGCCTCTAAAGATGGCTCTTTCAATGTCACTTGCTGCTTTGGATCCACAGGGAGTCAACAGAGGAAATCCATGTGTTTAGCAGGATTTGGAGAATAAAGGTGGAGTCTTACAGGCCTCTGGTCTGTAAGAGACAGGCAGAGATTGTTCAGTCATCACCCCTCTAGTCCTGAGCCTTTGAGGCCTTCTTCATGATACGCTTTCTTTTCTCTGTCCCTCCAAAGAAGCAAAAACATTAGAAGTAATAACAGAGACAAGGCAGGAGAGAAAAATCACTTCTGTAATCAGGTGTGCTGAGCCCTGGGGCTGATAATTATCACAAAAGTGAAACGGCTCCCTAATTACGAGGGAGTCTGATTATTGAAGCCGTGCTTCCGTGACAGGGACGCCATACTCCTCTGAGAGGACTGCGAGAGCAAAGTTCCTCAAAGCTCTTTCTTCTCTGGGTAAATATTTGCCGCTGAAGTGCTCTCAGTGCTGCTATACTCAGGACTTTCAGGTCTCCAGGCGGAGGTGGTCTAGCCTGTAGTCTGGGAAGGGAGGGGCATGCAAACAGTCCTGGGTGTGGTGCTGCCTGCAGTACCACGTGTTAGCCTGTGAGGGTCGCAGAGGCTGCCACTTACTGAACATCTGCTATGTGCCAAAGACTGTGCTTTGTGTGCATTATTGCGTTAAGTTAGTTCTCATCCTCTGGACAGTGTGGCAAAGAAAGTCTTATTATTCCCCTTTTATGAAAAAGGAAAGTAAGACTCAGCAAGTTAAATGATTTGCCCAAGGTCACAGAGCTGGCATATGATGGAGTTTTTCCTCTCTCTCTTTTTTTTTTTAATAAGTGTAATTAATTTTTAAGTTTTTCTTTTAATATTTGTTTGTTTATGTAATTTATTTGGCTGTACAGGTCTTTGTTGCGGCATGCAGGATCTTTGTTGCAGCATGTGGGATCGTTTTAGTTGAGGCATATAAACACTGAGTTGCAGTTTGTGGGATCTAGTTCCCTGGCCAGGGATCAAACCTGAGCCCCCTGTATTAGGATCGTAGAGTCTTAGGCACTGGATCACCAGGGAAGTCCCTGATGGGTCTCTTGAACTCCAGTCTATGGACTTTGCACCATCCTGATGTCCCAAGAAGTGTGGAAAACCTACCAAGGACAAACTTATAAAAATGATATGATTATGTGTTTCTTCTGAACTGGTATTAAAAATCATACTGCTACCACATTAAATCCCCTGTTTCATAAATCTTATTCTTAGAAGGGGCTGGTTTTTTTTTGTTTAAAAAGAAAGAGAAGCAATGTAAAGCAATAAAGCTAACTATATTGAGATGGTGGAGGGTGCTGATGTGGTAGACATCACAGAGGAGGTCAAGGCATGACTGGAGGCTGGCGAACGCCACTATTGGCCACATGGCCTCACAGAGCAGGAAAGTAGGGGGGACTGTTACTAGCTGCCTAGACGTTTTGTGTTGAGAAGGATTCTGAGGCCCCATATGTTACCTATTAGTGATGCCTGCCTTGGGACACCATACGGGCTTGGCGGAAACAGTGACTTGTGAGGCCTCTTTGATCAAGCCAACCTGCTCCTTTCCCAAAGGAAGATGAAGCCCGGAGAAATTAACTGAACCAGTCAAATGCTTTGAATCCATAATTCTACCATGAGAAGCTTTTTCCTAACAGTTCCAAACATTTGCTCATCGATATCTTTTGTCCTTGGGGAAGAGACGGAGGTTGTGATATATGCATACTTTCTCCCAGTTGAAGTTATTTCCAGTGGACAGACAGGACTGGATGAAAATCCTGCCCTTTTCCACATGTGATTGAGAGGAAGTGACCTTTGAAGTTTCCTCCTCCATAGACTTGAGATTAACATGGTCAGGGCACTATTGCAGGGGTTGGATGAAATAAACTACATAAAGCACCAATTCTGATAAGCAGAGGAAAAGTTCAAGAAATGATACCTAATATTCAACTATTTCCTTATCCAAACACTGGGTACTTGTTCAGTGCCTCCTATGTGCATTGACCAATAGGTTTGCACAACAGTAAAAAGATCAAGGCAGCTCATCCTTTGGTACAAACTTAGAAGGCTCAGCTGACACTTTTCCTGATGCCTTTTCTGGACGTCATCACTCTGGCACACAGCCTCCATCCTCACCAACACACGAATGCACAGATCCTGACCACATGCTCTCACACCAGGAAAATCAGAAAATACACTAAGAAAAATCCAATAATACTGACTTGAGGTTTTCAGACTCCTTGGGGGTAGATAGATACAAGGCAGTAAACCAGCGTAGGGAAAGAAAAACAGTTTAAAAAAAAAAAACTAATAAAAAAAATCCCATAGGAAGGAAATGGAAACCCCCTACCCTCCAAATGGAGCTAAATTGTGTGGTTACCGGGACTGCTTTCCTGGAAAGGGGACCAGAAGCTGAGAGCATGCAGCACTTAGACTGGAGCTGTTTTCTAAACAGATTTCTCTCTCTCTCTTTTTTTTTTTAGCATGTATTTTTCACATATTTTAACCTTTCTCAAAATGCCCTGGCCAAAAGCACTAAAAATGCTGTACTATTAAACTTAAATTAGGGGCCTGTGTCGGTTGAGGCACCCCGCTGGGTTTTTTCTGGCAACTGGAGAAGGGCCCTGGGGGTGGTGGGGGAGGCACACAGCAGCCCGTCACCCTCAGGTCCTCACGGGGTGAGGAAGTATACTCGGCTCAGCGGCCCCTGGTGAATGACAGTGAAGGAAACTTAAAAAAATAATGAAAGGACATGAGTATGCTAAGAAGTTTTTTTTTTTTTTTTTTAAGTTTAATCTGCCTGTTTTTAGAACCAGCAAGAGAGGTTATGACTACAGTTTCATTGGCAGGGGGTGCCTAGAGGAAGGGTATGAGAGTGGGTATGAGGTAGGGTAGGTGGAGAGTGGCCCAGGTTTTATTCACAACAGTAGGTTTTAGCTGAAGCCAAGTTGGGCAAAAGAGACATGTTCACAAGTCATCACCAGTTGTGGCCAAAGAAACGTCACTTTCCATCTCATGATTTTCCACAGTCCTTGGGGACCAAATGGAAAACTTTAGGACTTCTTACTTCAGGAAAGCATACCCTGGGTGAAGTTGAAGTCCTGGGTGACACAGTGGGTCATCGGACCATGATGAGAGTCCATTTAGCACAGCCTGACTCAGTCAGAAGGTACCCGAAGGAAATTCTGTAATCGGGGATGAGTGAGTTCATTGATCTTTTTGGAAAATGGGCACTTCAGCTTCTTTCCAGGGAATCAACCTGGACGTGTCAGCAAAGAGTCCCTTTGGACACATCGACCCAAGCTGAAAAATGTACTTAAGACACTTCACGTCTACTGATGCTGGTGCTACTGGCTCTATTGTCTGGTGGGCCATGCAAGAGGAAAGGGAAGTGGCAGAGTTGGGATTGCCTCTCTCTGCAGCACTGGGCACCTCACAGCAGGCCCTGGGGCATCTGTGGAGGCTCTCGGGGACCCGCTGAACCTTGGCACAAAGATTGTTGCAGTTGGGAAGAGCCTTTGGAACATGAGAAGTGGTCTGCTGGTGCCACCAGGCCTCGTAGTTGGAATCGGGGCTCAGGCTGCTGCTAGGACATGACCAAAGGCAACAGATGTTTGACCAGACGTCTGAGAACGTCTGTTTTGTTTTGCTTGTATGGGTGAAGCTTGCTTGGCCTGAGGTGTCTGCTTTTGGCCATGCAAAATGGATGCCTGTGTGCAAACATGGGCAATGCCAAATATGGGCAAAGCCAACTTAGGTGACTGCATTTTCCCCTACTTAAATCCCTCAGTAAAGATGAGTTTCTTCCTGGTTTATTCCAAATGTAAATGTTCAGCATATTAAGGGAGAGAACACAAAGGGACCCGGGTGTCTTGGACACCAGCTATTCTCTGGGCTTTGAACGGTTTTTTCCTTTCCTTTTTCCAACTGCAGATGCTAATGGGCCTCAAGTTGCCGCTGCTTGGACCTCGCCATGAACCCCTATTCTTCCCTGACCAGTACAGGAAAGTGATGGTTAGGGAGAGGATGTGTAATGGAGCTGTCCTGGGAGGAAGCACTGAAAAAAAAAAGAAAAGAAACAGAAGGAGCAGTGACATCCTGCTCATGACGCCATAGGCTTTTTAAGAATGCCCAGGCTCCCAGCCAGGGGTGGCGGCTATTGCTCGGTGGCAGAGTGGTGCCTGGTTTATTCTTAGTAAAGTGCTTGGGTAGCGTGAGCCCAGGAGTCCTAGAATGGAAGAGCAACCACCAAACAGAACAGGCTCACTCTGCCTGTCTTCTGGACTATTCAGAGCCGGGGAAGAGACACAGATAGAGAACAAGACCCAGACATCGCGGCATCACGAGTGCCCCGGCCCCCTGCCTCCTGCCCCCCAAATCATGATTGCTTTCCGTGGTTCATTTTCCCTTTGGTGAGGAAAATGGGATGTGGTGTCAATTACTAGGGAAAAATATACAAAGTCCTAATGGCTAATCTATTCTTCGAAGTACAAGGAAGGCTAGTACACCTAAGAGACTTGATCTAATTGTATAATAAAACTCGAATCACTTCAAGCAGGATTGGACCTGCCGGGTCTGTTGGAGAAAGCTCAGGCCGCCGCTGCTGCCCTGGGCTGGGAGAGCGGTGAGCTGACCCTGGCAGTTGCTTGTGGGTAGAATCCGAGGAGGGACTGAAGGGAGGCGGGAATATGGCTGCAGGGAGCAATGAGGGATCGTAAAGATGTTGGACCGTAAACAGCATCTTCTCGTTTTATATGTCTCCGTGGTGGCAGTTGTTTTCTCAGTTCCAGTGTCTATGTCAAGAGTCTAACCTTGGAACAGAATCCACATGCCGCCTCTCGTTGGTCTCTCCTTCTTTGCCCGTCCCGGCTCTCATCTTTTGTAGATTGATGTTTAGAAAACTTGTGGTGCTAAACCTTTTCACATAATTCTCTTGTTTAATTTAATCCTCCTGACACCCCTGGTTGGAAAATCCAGTTATCATTTTACTGATGAAAGAAAAAAAAAATCCAAAAAAAGGCAAAGTTGTGCCAAGTTACATTGCTAAAAAGTGATGGAGCCAGGGCTCAAACTTGGACTTTCTAACCCATTCCTGGCCTCTGCCGTGTCCCTGTTTGGGGGCAACATGCCCTCTTTGCCAAGCCCACTAAGTGATTTGGGTGTCAGGGCACTGTGGGGACTTCAGGAAGGCAGTGTGTGTACGGGAAGCTAGTGGCAACATGGATCCTAAAATTAGCTTTTCTCCTTTCAACTCTTTCTGATTCGATCTAAAAACATGAAAAGACTTGCAACTCCTTTGCATGTAAGTCCAATGACAGCTTCTAACGCCACCACAAAAGCCAAAGCCTCTGTTTATTTAAGTGTTGGGATTTTTTTTTTTTTTAAAGAAAAATACATCTGGGAGTAGAAGTCGCTGGGTTATAAATGAGCTCTCACCCCACCAGAGAAAAAAATAATAATTATAATAAAAATAATGGCACCATATTCTCTGATAAACCAGTGCCAGAAAAGCTCTTGGGGATCAAGTTTTGTCAGTCCCCAGCTTTTACCAATTTAAATTCTTGGCAGAGTATTAAAAAAAAAGTATAAGGTATTTGAAACTCCAGTCCCTCAGGTACTAAATCTAGTGTTTCCTGGCACTAGATGAATGTTACTGAAGTGAAAACCTAGCACCACAAGACCGTATCTCCATGGCTGTTCGTATTTATACTTAACAGACAAATATGTCATTCTTTCGGGATCGCTTTACAGGGCCAATTTTTTTTTTTTCTCATATGTTACCCACCCTTTTCTGATAAAAATGAAGGCAGATCAAGGCCAGGACACAAACTCTGAGTTAGTGAGATGCTCTTTCAGTATCAGAAACCATGTTTCCCCAAAGCTGTGTCTAATATCCTAAGCCACGGATCAGATGAAGGAATAGGACAGGCAGGACCCTATGAGATGATAAAGGGGAGCTAGATGGATGTAGTCTGGTGACATTTACTCCCTGGTCACTTCACTTGTTGTCTTTTTTTTCTTTACAGTGTAACTTTAATCCACAGGGAGAGTAGGAACTGTATGGTCCCTCAGATGTTTTTGCCAGAAATCTGGCTTGGCAAAGGATATTCAACTCCCTCTACACAGTTAGCAAAAAGATCCTTTTTTAGTATCCATGTCTACACTCCATTCATGAACTAGAGATCATCTTTTCTATCCTGAGTTCTTGCAGTTTGACCCCATCACGGAGTCCTCTAGTTACCTTTCAGAATTTTTTTCTACTCTGGCTACTAATCAAGTTTCTTCTCTCTCCTCTCCCCTAACTCCAGCTAATGAAAGTTTAGTCTAGAAATAGCTGGAAATATCTCAAATGACTCAAACTCTTCAAGTCTGTAGACCACATTTTAACCTCCATCATATAGGAAGGGAAGATGACATGTTCTTATTGAACACCTACTATGTTTGGGGCACTTAGTCCTTACTCAGTTTTAAAACTGGGTGATGAATCTTATAAACCTCATGAAGAAAGGAATGGTATTAATATTTTAAGTACCCTGAAACCCTGAGAAGCACTGCATAAAATATTGCAATATGCCACTTCCATTGCTTTGTCTAATCTAAAGGTTCACATTTTTGCGAGTGGAAAATACATCCTTTAACTTTCAGAAAAATGACTTTTTAGTCAAAGTGTTAGGATATCTCAAAGTACCCTCTGTACTTTGTAAAATATTTATATCCTAACCTGAGGGACACAGAATGGAAAATAACTGGAGTGAGGATTTTCAGCAAGAAGTTGCCACGGGAACTTTCCACATCTCCCGTGGGTACCACTTAAGCTTTAGCCCACACGGCAGGCTTATCTTGGCCTGGGCTGGTGAGATGCTACTCAACTGTCTAAAGCAACTGAGAATCACAGCATCAACCAGCAGTGGCAATGAGGTCGACTTTTTCTTTTCGTCGTCCCGCTCCCAAAGTAAGGCAGCTGCCTGCCATCAGTTCAGTTCAGTTGCTCAGTCGTGTCCGACTCTTTGCGACCCCATGAATCACAGCACGCCAGGCCTCCCTGTCCATCACCAACTCCCACAGTTCACTCAGACTCACGTCCATCGAGTCAGTGATGCCATCCAGCCATCTCATCCTCTGTCGTCCACTTCTCCTCCTGCCCCCAATCCCTCCCAGCATCAGAGTCTTTTCCAATGAGTCAACTCTTCACCATAACCTCTTTCTTTTTGTTCTCTCTTGGGAGTTGCTCATCAATTCCAATTCAATCACGATTTCTATGCTAATCTCTACTCCCCATGCTGACTTCTCCTTAGGGCATCCGTCCTGTGTGTTGAGTTGCCTGTAGGACATTTAAACACGGTGGCCATACCTCAAACTCAGAGCCCCCCCAAAGGAACCCTTTCTCTCCCAGTGCACCCTGCTTTAGCCAGTGTCCCCATTTTTCAGTTACCCACCTCTGAAATACTAGACTGTTCTGACTCTCTAGTCTTTAGTCTTTCTTAGCATAAACAATAGTGGTGTGCTTTGCCTTTTTTGACTTCATAGTCTCATTGAGTCTTTATCACAATTCTATGAAGTACATATTATTATTTTTACTATATGGTTGAACACTAAACTCAGAGATGGGACATGCCTGGCCAAAGGTTACACTGCCGAGTAAATTACAAGTAGTGGCTTTCCATTCAGATCTTGTTCTTTCTCCAGAGCCCATGCAAAAATCACTACATTATATGGCGGGCAGGTAGAGTCTGACCAGAATTCCTAAGAAATATCTCTTGAAGTCATCTGTCCTGGTCTATTCCAAGTCTACCTAGCCCTTCACCATCTTTCTCCTAGACTGATTTCCTAAAACCACAATTTCCTTGGATTCAGCCTTTTCCCATCAGAAACATTATCCAGAGCTCATCTCGTTAAGATACTGTGTTTACTATTTTCAGCAAGAACCAACTTCTAGTTGTTCTCTATGAGTGCAGCCTTACCCAAGATATTTTCTGGAACATTCCACATACATCTCCTCATTGGAGGGTCAAGAGTCTGTTCTGTACCTGGAAGGAGTCAAGACAAACTAATGGAGTTTTCAGTCTAATAAAAAGGTAGGCATTAAATAACAGTTACAGAAGTGATGAATGTTTTGAGGAAAAGCACAGAAAGTTTACGGAAGCCCCTGAAAGGTGTGCTAATCTTATCTAGTCTGCTGGTCATGGAGGCCTCTTTTAGGAAGATCCATAGGATGCCTCTTTCATAGGGATTTTTTCCTAGCATATTTTGTAGTTTTGGAGGTAAGCTTGTCTTCAGGGTCACTTTCTTTATGGAAATCCAGCGTGGTCTCCACTGAGGGTGTGACTCAATGGAGAGTTTTGTTGGTTCATAACTGTATTACATCATGGTCTAGCATCACCTTTTCATGTTACAAATCTCATCTCCAAATATCCTTAGACCACACATGTAGCGTAAATTCAAACCTCAAATCCAAATAAGGCATTAGGTTCTTGGTTGAGAATTCTTGACTAAGGCAAACTTCTCTGTACTCAGATCTCAGATTAAGACAGACCAATTCCCTTGTCTCCCTGTGCTGATGGCTCCCTTGTCAATGCCTGCCTTTGACCCAATACAGAAGCTGCAACATGTAGGTCTCAGCATTCACGATTACTTGCCTTTCCAGTTCAACTTCCCAAGACAATTAATATTGTCTCTTGGGCTTCCCGTGGCTCAGTGATAAAGAATCTGCCTGCCAATGCAGGAGACGCCAGAGATGTGGGTTCAATCCCTGGGTCAGGAAGATACCCTGGAGAAGGAAATGGCAATCCATTCCAGTATTTTTGCCTGGAGAATCCTGTGGACAGAGGAGCCTGATGGGCTACAGTCCATGGGGTCACAAAGAGTTGGAGACGTCTGAGCGACTGAGCACATGCACAATAGGGTGTCTATAGGTGAACATAGGGGTGAAGAAAACTAAATACATTTCCTCATCCCAGGTTTTCTCAAAGCTTGACAATCTTTTAAGTGTAGCTGGTGGTCAGCTTTAAGATGCCTGAGCTCGCCTTGTCCACCTGTGTTCCAGGGCCTGTAAAGCACCTGGAACAGAGTAGAGACTCTCAATAAACATTTGTTCAAAAAGCTCATCATTGAACAATGAAATGCTTTTGCATGAAATTGATGTAGAGATCATGCCGCTTATCATATTTATGCTTTTGCGTCTCCTAAAAGGTAAATTCCATTAAGACCTTGTTTCCTTTAGGTTTTTTACTCCAGGCTGAGTTTCAAGGGATTCAAAATGGAAGTCATATAGGCCTGGTTTTGAATCTTCCTCCATTTATTAGCTGTGTGAACTTGGGAGACTTACTTAACCTCTCTATTCTGGTTTTCTTATCCATAAGATGAGAATTACAATCTTAGCCTTTCAGGGTGACTAGGAGGAGTAAATACAATAATGTATGTAAAACCCTTGGCATAGAGCCTGGCATCGAGTAATACAGTAAATGGTCAATGTCACTTTTGCCATTGCAGTTGTGATGGGTGGCTTGTCCTCAGCCTCAAAAGGCTTGCAGTCTAGAGGGGAGACACAGAGCACCCCAGCATGCTCATCAACGGATGGCTCACGGTCAAGTGTAGCCAACACACCAACCTGAATTTTTTTCAGACCCTTCTAAGGTCATGTTCACTGTCTACCATGAAAGGAACTGACCTTACTCCACTTGCCACGCACCCTTTAGACCCCAGTGGGAATTCTCACTCCCTAATTGCATAGCTGAGTGGTCCCAGTAAAGCCAATGTACCTATTCTCCTTTCTGGTCTCTGTTTCCATGCTTATGAAATTGGTGCTTATGAAATGGTGCTAGCAATGCATATCGCATTGGGAGATGGTGAAGATTAAATTAAAGAAGCTAGCATTTGCGAACAGGCCTGTGTAGAGTAGATGCACAATAGCTGTTAGCTGCCTCCCCTTCTTAGCCCACTGCCCCAAACTGCCCCCCTGCCTGTGGGAAACAGCCCTCCTGCAGTGGCCCCCATCGTCCTCCTGGGGCTGGGGTTTCACTCTCACCCTGTATAAAAATGTCAGGCACTATCCAAATGTCCATGTGAGTTTCTGCATCCTGTAAGAGGTAAAAGGATTCTTCTTATGAGAGTTTGCTCAGCTTTCTGAACCATCAACAGAGGGGCCAAATGCAGACCCTTCCTTCCCCAAGTCCTGACTTCCTGTCTTCCCTCCAGTTAAACCTGCATGGTGGCCCTGGCTCTGAGGAGCCTGCAGTCAGAAGGGTGCAGTGTGGCCTGTTCTCTCTGCCCCCCAGCAGGCCCCTTTCTGGTTCTCAGGCCAACCATGTGCCTCTTTAAAGATCCAGGAAGCCCCACTGGAAACAGCTCCACTGGTGTCCGATCTCCAAGCTTTCTGATCAGACTCGCTCATCTCTGTGCCCAGCGAGTACCTACAGAGAAGGGAGGGGAGAGAAGTGCTGCCTCCCTCCCCAGCCTCCTGTTTCTGGTTTCTGTGGTGGTTCCTCAGCATTTCTGCCTGTGTGTCCTGTGACCCTCAAGGTCCAGAAGGAGCAGTTGGGAAGAGCTGGAGGAGGGTACAGACCCCGATTGTAATGTGACAACATTCAGTTCTTTTAGTAGGGTGTATGGCAATGTCTCTGGAAGAGGGGAGTGATGTTGTGGAAGGAGTGGGGTGACAGCTTGAGGGCAGAAGCAAGAAGCTGAAGAATGTGTCTAAAGCCTGCACGGTTCAGGGGGAGGTGGGGTGGGGGGAGAGCCAGAGGTGACACTGAAAAGGGACAACAGAGACCAGAAATGTGGATGGGAATTTAATTATCTGCTGTAGAGTCTCTGTGGACCCTCATCAAATTTTCAGTAAGATCTGTGCTGCTCACTGAAGCACTGTGCCAATGGGTTCTTTCTTGGGAACTCCCATAGGAGCTGGATTCTGCACAGCGGTGTGCAGGACAACAGTGCAGCTTAAGGAGAGGTGGGAGGTAGAGGACCTCTGGCTTCCAAGGTGACCACAGCTACAATAATGAGGACAGGAGACATGGCCATGGTGGTTTCCTCAAAGGTTGCTCACTTTGAAATTCAGTGCACTTTGAGAACTACCTACCTTTCTGCCTGTCATGAAAAACTTTGCAGCGTCTCTTCTCATGGAGCAGATGATCTAATGGAGAAAACAAATAAGCAGACACCCAACTTGGATCCACACACAATGACCTCAGATCAGTAATGGTGGGGCTATTAACTTCTGACCAGGAAAGTTAGGGAAGGTATCGGGAGCCTTAAGAGATGCTGCTGCTGCTGCTGCTAAGTCACTTCAGTCGTGTCCGACTCTGTGCGACCCCAGAGACGGCAGCCCACCAGGCTCCCCCGTCCCTGGGATTCTCCAGGCAAGAACACTGGAGTGGGTTGCCATTTCCTTCTCCAATGCATGAAAGTGAAAAGTTAAAGTGAAGTCTCTTAGTCGTGTCCGACCCTCAGCGACCCCATGGACTGAAGCCTACCAGGCTCCTCCGTCCATGGGATTTTCCAGACCCAGTACTGGAGTTGGGTGCCATTGCCCTCTCCCCTTAAGAGATGACATAGGTGGAAATAGGTAAGGTTGTACCCATGGGGATATAAAGGAGCATGTTGGTGTTTACGGGAGCAGGATTGAGTATTGTCACGAGACTCATATCAAGAATGGGGGCCCCCACCAGGGAGAGTATTGAAAACACTCCATGGAGCTAGGATTTTATTACTCAGGCAGATGTTGAAGGTATTTAAGGGCACAGGTGACATGATCCAACCATATTTGACAGCCAGTGTAGGATAGATTGGAGGAGTAGTACATGAGGGGCTCAGAGACCAGCTAAGAAGTAACTATAGTCATCCAGGTGAGAGGATCAAGGCCTGAATGAGTGACACTAGAAGGGCCCCCTTCTCAGCCAGACAGGCTGGGTTTAATTGTCTCCTGAGATATGCCCATGGAGGGATGCTCAACACTGAATAGTCAATCCTGAGAGTCCAGCTTGTGTATCTGAAGACCAAATCTGGCTTTGGTTGTTCCCCTCACCCCTGCTTTCTCCATTCCCAACACATCCATCAGGAGAAGGCAATGGCACCCCACTGCAGTGTTCTTGCTTGGAGAATCTCAGAGAATCCCTGGTGGGCTGCCATCTATGGGGTCGCACAGAGTCGGACATGACTGAAGCGACTTAGCAGCAGCAGCAACACATCCATTAAGGACATGAATCAAAAAGCTCCAGTCAGGCAGGTGGTCAGCAGGTCGGAGATGATACTGGGAGAGGGTGTGGTCAGCCTGCCAGTGTGGAGCTGGGTGCTGGGGGAGGACTGATGTGAATCCACGTGTGAGATTCAGCTGAGTATTGATCCAGCCCATTTGCACATGCACCTCATCATCAGCTCCTGCTTAAGCCCTCGCTTCCCCGGTAATTGACTCTCGCATATTGATTAAGATGTTGATGTGTCCCAGGATTTCTCAGTGGCGATGCCGGCTTGCCTCCCGGCAGGCAGGCTGGAAAAGCTCTCACTGTACGCCTGTCACTGAACGCTCCTTAATGGATAAAGCTGTCATCTGAGAGCTGGAATGTCTTGCAGGCACAAAGACGAAATTAACTGTTCAATAATGTATGGGACATGGAAAAAACTTTACCCAACAACTTGAATTGATTGCTCTAAGTGTTTTGACTGCACTTGCCTGCTTTGCATAAAGTCAGCGACTTTGGCCGATTTTCACATACAGCCATTTGTTGGCCGCTTTCAGAGTAAGAATTGAGACACTTCCGCTGCTGCCAGGAATGGGCTGTCTGGAGGGGTGGGGGCGATGGGTTTGGGGAGCAGGTGGGCATGGCCGACACTCACCCCTTGGGATTCTTGAGTGATCCCAGGTCTTTAAAGCAATGGGTTCCTGGCAGTTCTGTGGAATCTTGCTGGAACTGATCATCCCGGGTGAGGTGGGTAAATCACTGGGTATGGAATTCCTGTGACCTCACTTGGCCTGTGGCTTTCGTCCTCAATTCCAGCATAAAGTCAAAGGCTCCTGCAGAGAGAGGATGTGTGTCGGACCCATGGGTGGGGAGAGGACAACTGGGTCACATATTTAACACCAGTTTGATAAACAAGTTTTGTATCACTTAAATTGGCCCTTGCTCATAATCTGGAATTCATACTCCTGAACTATCTTGAAGGTACTGGAACCCACTGTGTGCTTCTCTCCTAGTCTGTTACCCATTTCTAACTTGGAAAAGGGGGAAAACGGGGAGGGAGCAAACCTATACTCTACATTTTTTCTGCCAAGCTCAGCCTTTTAAAAACATAACAAGATCCTTTGAACATAGCTCTGTTTTATCACAGGATCTTTATTGAAGTTTTAATCAACACAAGCAGCTGACAAAATAGGAGAGTGCAGATTCGGCTGTACATTATGTGTCCTCCTTGTGAGTCTGAAAAAAAACCCATAACATTAAAAGAAGAGAAAATAAACAGCCTCGTTTAAAAAACAAATGGAACGCACCAAACCAAGGAAATCCTCTTGCACCCAGAGGAAGGCCTGCCGTGTGGCGTGCCGACCGCAGCCCTGGAGTTTGCAGCCTCGTGGAGGTCATTACCATAAGACAAATAACCATCTCCTTTTTCTCACCCACTATGAGCGAACTTAAAACCTCAGGCCCACGTCCAAAGATTCCTTCTTCTCAGGCCCCACCAGCCATGGATCAGGATGACACATCTATAGGAGGAAAGGAGGGCATGGGCCTGTGTCCCAGCCCAGGTCCTCTTCTCAGTCCAGCTGCTGTGCCTTGGCCCGTGGCCTCCTCGCATCACCACTGCCTTCAACTCCCTTGTTTCCTTTCTCTCCTTATTCATGGATGGGACAAACATCCCTGTCTGGGTTTCTCCACTTAGAGTGACAGGGAGAAACCACTAGATCAGGAGGGGTGGATGCTTTTCTTTTTCTGTTCCCAACTAGATATTTCTTTTTTTAATTTATTCATTTTAATTGAAGAATAATTACTCTGCAATGTTGATTTGATTTCTCATTCCAGGGAGATCAGCTTGTCTTTTTGGAGGCCTGGGGTCTTCTGCTGTTGTTTAGAAGTTGCTCTGTAGGGGTTGTTCCATAACCCCTACAGATAAGTTTTTGAAGTATTTGTGGGAAGGCAGGCAATCTGGCCATCTAACTCCTCCACCATCTTCTCCCAACAGCCTATATCTTAAAAGAGCTGGGCTGCTGTCTTGAATTCCAGGAGGGGCATCCCCTGAGTATATATAGCAATATAGCAATTTCACTTCAAACGTGGTACATGGGAGCTACTGAAGAGAGAGACCCTGGTGGCCACAGCCCAACTGGTAGGACTCCTCTCTTTGTGGCCAATGCTGCCTCTCTTTTCACTGAGATAGGAAGGAAATGCCAGAGCAAGGGGAATGGGACCCATTGTCTCAGGTAGGGCAGAGTAGTGTTGTGATGGAGAGCTGGACTCCCCTTTTGTCAGGACCTGGATTTGAATCTCAGTCCTGCCACTTAAAATGTGTGGGCCCAGCATCCATTGTGACTCACTGAATTGGGAGGCATTGGCAGAAAGAATGAATGAGGATGAGGCAGATGGTGAGGTGCAGATGGGACAATAAGTAAGGCAGGGATGCAGAGTAGCAGGCAGATTAGCCAGATTATTGTCCTTTAGGAAGGTTTCTTAGAACAGTGCTTTAACTGGGTTATGAAGTAACAGATATTCACCAATTGGCAGGGAAGACTCTAGATGGGTCCAAGCAAGATGTGGTGAAAGAGGATTGGCCTTCAGGCCCTCGGGGAGTCTAGAGACTCAGATGGGGTCACTGACAATGTTGGAAAACCTTGGATGCCAGGTGGGGCCTGGGAGTGAGCGCTGGATTCTTGAATAGAAGACTGGCTGGATCTGTCCTTAGGAAGTGATCCATGGCCACAGTGAAATGATGCTGAATGAACCGCAGGGAGTCAGAACACGTGCTTTGTCCAGGGTGCCCGCCATGGTGTGGCGAAACAAAGGCCAGAACTAAGGCTGTGGGGATCAATATAAAGAAATAATACAGTATTGGCAGATGTCAGGGGAGGCTGCGCAGCCATCCTGACCCACCCCCTAAGATTGGAGTGGCATTTAAAGCAGAGTTTCTACACTGGAATAAAGACTTTCCAGGTAGCTTTCCTAGAAGCTCTATTTCTGTGCATTTTCTCACTTTGCAACCAGATCCAGAGAACTGGATCACCAAGCCAAGACTTCTTCCCATCATCCCTCCCTCCTTGCTTCTTCAGACACCTGTCCCATGCACATTCAGGCAGGCAGCGGCATACACAAATGCAAGACACCAGGTCCCTCTTCGCACATGTTTGCAGACCACAGCAGACAGACAAACTGATACACAGACATGGCCATGGTACTGAGGAGGCCAAAGGGACAATGCCACGAACTCAAATGAGGGGCACAGTTCACATACCTCTGGATCAGTAAAGTGCACACAGGAACCTGGTCTCTGCAAAACAGAAGTAAAAGAGAGGTTCCAAACCTGATTCCTTGTAATGCGATGAGAGAAAGTTTGGGTGAAAGTGGAGTTAATACAGAGAAGGGCATGACTGAGTCTGATCAGGTTTGGTAGCAAGTTACCCAACTTGGTAGAGAAGCCAGACTGGCCCAGCCAGGGCACCCCATATACTGTGGGCTTTCAAGAATCAACACCGCTGGGGTTGGGGGACTCTTGTAGAGATTTCACAATTTATTCTGGTCACCTTTCACTTCTAGACTTTCTGGAGTACAGCGAGTACTTGCCCCTTAGCCATGGGGAAGAGCAGTAAATTAGGTCAGAATTGCAATTTATCTCCACAGGTAACTAGGGGGGATTGTCCCAGAGCCTGGGTGACCAATAGCTGACTCCCCAAATCTGTCTCAAGGCAATCACAGTAAGTGATTTGCAGTGGTGGGAATGGAAATGATTTATTCTGAGAACCCTGTTGATGTTGCTATTAAATCATTTGTATTTTGTTATGGGACGTGAGTGGGCTAGCTGTTCCCCAAAGGATATTCCTGTGCTAGGGGGCCCCCATGCTATTTCCACAACTGGTTATTTCAGGTGACAATTAACAGGAAATGATCATAACTGCCCCCAGGGTGGTCAGTTTTTCGAGGGATGCTGCGTATTAAGTTTCAATTACTTACAGTCTCTAATCTAGGTCTCCAAAAGGACATGAGCTGCTTCTGTAGTTGTCAGAGAAAATCAGTTTCTTTTTTTCCTCCTTTCCATTCCCTATTTTGTCAATTTTCAGGAAGCTACAATAAAAGTTAAACTAAAGTTTCTCTGGGGTCTCATCTGTAAGAAACACATCTATTTCCCTCACCACCCAAACTCTAAAAGGCAAAGTAGGAAACCTAAGAAGAAGAAGCAAATAAACCGAACAAAATGACGTTTATTTGCCCGTTTCCCTTCATGAGGTGAGTGCTGTGTTATTGAGAATGCTCCGGGCAGAGTCCCCGGGTGGAAACGTGACAACTGAGCATTCCCTGCCCCGGTGGATGACAGGCTCATTCATTCTCCTCTGAGGAACCACGTTTCTGGTCCCCTGAAGAGGATGTGCTAGTATTCAGATCAGACAGCAAGCCAGGGTCCAGCCTGGACATGCCGAGTATGTGGGGTTTCTGTTGCCTGCTGCCTCCGAAGTTGGCATGGTGCTTCGCTGCCTCTGCTACGGCGGCGAGCAGTGTCTGTTTGAAGTCTGGTCTTTGGGAAGGAGACCCAAGAGAACATGAGCTGGGCTTGTCTGGATATCAAAGTCCAAATTAAAAATTTATTCCAGTGTTTGAAAAATTCCCGACCCAAACCTTCGTATGGATTAAAAAAAAGTACAGACTCCCATGTTTCTGCAGTGTCTCCAATTGAGAACTAGAGGATTTATTCTGAAAAAGGAAAATAAAAGCAAGGTCAAATAGCTCCATAAATGGACTCTGGTCAGATAGCTTCTTAGCTAAATCTGTAAGGAAAGTAATCTGTTTAACCATGTGGGGCAGTTGGGAAGCATTGTTTTAGTTATCATTTTTGAATTATTTTTAAAAAATTTTCTCTTTTCCTATTACATGTCAGATCACCTAGCTCCTCACTGCTGGAGCTGGAGAGTAGAGAATGATAAAGAGTTTCTCCTATTCAAATCCCCCTCCACACTCTACCCCATTAGACAAAAAAAAGTAGAGAGAAAGGCTTTTATGTAAGGTTGTGGATTTGAGGAGGAAATGATGGCCAAGGAAATAATCAAATAATAACTATGAAACCATAGATAACAAGAACATAAAAGATGGTTAGCAAAAACAGGAAATAAATAAAGGAGTAAACGTTTAGACAATCCATTTACGATAAGGTCAGTAACGAAATTTACAAAAGAAGTAGAACTAACCTGAAATGAGGACTTAGTGAAATATTGAAACAGAAGTTGAGAATAAGAAATCAGCTTCAAGTGCAAAACACCTAGATGAAGGATCAGGCTCAACGTATCAAGTTCTGATTGAAAGCAAAGGGCAGAATGGAGGAAAGTGCTAGAACCGTGTCAACAGAGAGAGGTGGTGGAAACCATGAATGGAGGTAATGCTAGAGCTACAAAGACATAAAGCAACCTGCAAAAGGTGCGTGCTGGGGTGTAGATGCATTTACGCTGGTCCGGGGTTTCTGCTGTTGTTGTTCTGATAAACTTTGGTGACTTACATGCCTATCATTAGTGTACAGTTTGAAGAATTTCAGAGAGAGCACACCTGTTCAGATGCGGCCATGGAGCATCACTGTTACCCCCAATGCTACTGTCTTGACTCCTGCTTTCCAAAGGTCATGTCTCATGAGACATCCGTCATAGATTCAGCCTGCTCATTTGGGAAAGTCACGTAGAGTCTTAACAATATTTATTTCGTTTTTATTTCTCCCTCTTTCATTCAATTTTGGTAAGACCAATCTTTTGTTTTAGGGATAGTGAATTCATGCCTTGTTCAAATTTACCTTCACCAAAATGAAGATATCCTCATGTGTTACATTCTAGAAGCTTTATTGTTTAACTTTTTACATTGCAGTCTGTGATCCATCCATATTTTATCTTTATTTTCAAATCCATTAATATAGAATTATTTATAATATCCACTTAATTTTTTTTAATGTCTGTACAGTGTGTCTTGGTAATTTATGCCAACTCTCTTTTTATCTAATTCAGTCTTCCCAGAGATTTATTTTTCTTTCTCTAAAGGATATAGACAAATACATAGAAATCCATTATGTGATAAAGAATTAAGGGAATGCCAACTGAAAGATGTATAGTGAGTTGGTAGTTTAAAGCAGGAGAATTGATTGAAAAGCTCAAAACAGACTTGTAAAGTGAGAAGTGTTTGAGATAATCCTTGAAGAAAAGGTAGAGTTTGGGCAGTATAAGTAGAAGCATTTGAGCATTGCTGGCAAAAGGGAAACCTGGAAATAGTCATTTGGATAAAGTATAGCTAAGAATTGGTAAAAATACAGGAAGTCTGACAGAGAATAGGTCCAGACTATCAAGAGATTTGAATCACAGACCACTGAGAAGACAGTGAATATTTTCAATATGTTGTTAACTTGAAACCATGAGGAGTGATGTCGAGAAAAGACTCCAGGTTTTCCAGCCTGGTGATTGGGAGGATGGTGACATTTCTAAAAAAGGAAAAGCAGAAAGGAGACCGAGCACTGCAGACTTTAGAGATGTAGATTCATGGGTACCAGCATAAAGCCGAAGCCTGGCGCTAAGTCTGAATGAGTTATCAAGGGTGAAACAGCTCAAGAAGATAATCAGGCTGAGTCCAGCATCACTGACCAGCTCCCTTTAAGTAGTAAGAAGAGTGTGGAGTCAGAGAGCACAGGAGAGAGGAACGTTATGGAGGGAGCCCCGGGGGTCAAGAAAGCAGGATTTCATGCTGAGGAGGGTTCATTGAATCAGCCTCTACTGATTCGATGAACTACTGAGGAGCTAAGTGATGACTGGGCATGCTACTAGGCTTGGTGTCCAGTGGGAAATCACTTTTGACCTTGGCGGTATTTAAGGAGATTGTGAATGTTTGGTGTCAGCGGAAAGAGAAGAAGATCCTCATTTGAATGGGTTTGCTCTTCCTAGCTGTGCAACTCCCATTTTTTTATCCATTCAGCAATTCTTCACTGGCTCCTTCCTTTTGTCAGGCACCATGCCAGGTATTCACTGCGTGGTGGTAAACAAGAGAAACAGGATTCCTCTCCTACTGAGCTTACATCTAGAAGAGGGGCTAAACATCTCACAAATATAAAGAAATGATTAAAAAAAAAAACATGATTAGTGGTCAGGGCAAAAGAAGAGAGGATTATGGGAGAGAATAACAGGAGCTTGATTTAGGAAGCAGGGAGGAGTCAGGGAATGCTTCAGCATGGATGGCATACAGGGGCATAAATGGATTGTGACAGTATGGAAGTGACCTTGAGAGCCTCATTCAGGGGCCATGTGGTCTATGAAGTTCTGAAACTTACAGAATATCTCAAGTCCCCATCATATATCTATCTTCAAGAGACAGAGATCAATGGGAAAATTGTATAGTTTGAGGAAAAGTTTTCTTTGAAAACACATAGGGTATATGAATCTACCAATGTTAAGTTATAATGCTGGGAGACTACGAAAGCTCATATGATTAATTGTAATTATCATTTATAATGTATGCTCATAATCACATTGCTGCAAGAACATCTACATTATCGTTCACTTTTGAAATGCTTGTGTTTCCCAACAGACTTGGGAAGGGGCTTTTATTAGGTCCATCAATCCAAACCTTTTAAGGTAAGGCTGTTGCTACCTTAGAAGGCAGAAATGCATTTCCTAGCCTCGAAAGAAAGCACTAAATAGTCATTAGCTTCTTCAGTCTGTTTACCAGACTGCCTGTCATTGGGGTTAGACTGGCCTCAAATTAACACTTTGCTCTATTTGTCCACTGGCATCATCGCCTCATAGAATGTGTTCTCAAGTGACCGCACGCGCAGACCTTACCCCATGCCAGAGCTAAGTTCCTGGGGGAAAAATGTCTAAATTAAATTTAGTTTATTCAGTTCCATTTGAAATGAAATCTGTGTTTAAAAGAAAGTCCCACTCAAACCTTTTTCAAGCCTGTATCCATCATTTGCACTAATTGGTCTCAGAAATCTTGATTTGGAGGGGGTTCACACCCTTCTTTTATCACCATGGTAACTTCATTCTCAGGATGGTTTCTTCTCACCTCCTGTGCTCCCTTCACAGGAGCAAGGATGCTCCAAGGGGGGCCCTGCTCTCCCCAACCCTTGCATCTCTCTCTGCCATCTCCAGCCATCCTCTTCCTTTTTCTGCCTTATATCACTTGTTCGCTGGGCTCTTGGGTCTTGTCTCCCTGGGGAATCTCTCAGTGGAAGCCCTTGTGCCCGAGCGTGGTGGCTGGCCCATTCACCTTGATCTGTCAGTGTCAAGACCCTTTGGAGCCCACAGGGACAACTCGCCAGTGACCAGGGGCAGAGCAGATGTATCAACTCAGCTTGGGGAAGCTCAAGTATCCAGTGATCTTGGCTGTGTGGAGTTTGAAACTAAGCCCAACATATTACTCACGGCAAAACGAGGGACCGGCCAAGTTAAATAGAGCTCTCCCCAAAACATTCACGGACTGAGTGGAGAAGGAAGCTGTGATGTGAAGAGAGGCTATTTTGTGCCTGCTTTTATTTTTTAAAACAACACACTCTCCATAAGTGAGATGAGAAAAGTAGGAACCTCAAAGAGCAATATCTATTACTTTAAAAAGCTTGGACCTATGACCATATGCTATGTCCCTCTAACTTCAGAAGCTTGGTCACAACTGTAGTGGTGCCTTCTTTTGTCCAGAAACTGTGCTAAGATGAGTTACAAACATATCCTCATCTAGTCTTCATGGGTACCATTGCTATCCCCCTTTGCAGATGGGCAAGCTAAGACCCTGGGGCAGTACGTGCTATTACATGGCTGTTGAGTGATGGAGCTGGAATTTAAACCCCAGGAATCTGCCTCCATGGTCTTCCCAGGTGGTTCAGTGGTTAAGAATCCTCATGCCAATGCAAGAGACACAGATTCGATCCCTGGATCAGAAGATTCCCTGGAGGGAATGGAACCCACTCCAGTTTTGTCACTTGGAGAATTCCATGGACAGAGGGGCCTGGCGTGCTACAGTCCATAGGTTTACAAAAGACTACACCTTAGCGACTAAAACAACAAAACAAACAAATCTGCCTCCATACTGGTACCTGTCTGCAGGTACCAGTGCAAACAAACGCAGGTAACCAGGAGCTTTCACTAAGAGGACACGTCAAGAGAAAACCATGATGCCACCTCTTGGGTCTGTGAATAGAAGCCCATCTGTGTTTGAGAGAAATTGGAAGTTCATAAAAGTTGGGCATGCCCCATTGAACCAAGCAGGGCTTGAGTCTGCAGATTATTTTCCAAACCAGAGGGAGTTCATTAAGCTGGAGGAAAAAAAGAGGATCATTTAATAGACACAGAAAATATTTTTCGAATTTTTCCCCTAGCAGAACGGTTCAGTCTTCCCAAGTCATGGTTCGTGCTTCTGCTGGCCTTCCTACCTGGAATTGTTTCGAGAGGCCTGAAGCAGAGGCCTGGGTCCCCAGCTGGTCAGGCCTGCCCCTTCGCCAGTCGGGGCACCCACACGGCCCTCTGTAGCAGCTCATCCACACAGACACTGTTTATTCGAGCACTGAGAATCTCATTTCTCAAAAAGCCCAGGGAATTAGATTGTTTGTTTTCCACACTGAAAGTTTTCATTTGAAAAATAACCCTCTTTGTTTAACTAATGAAGAGGTGGAGGTGGGGGGCGGGGGGAGCTGCTTGCTTCTCAAGCTGGGTAAGAATTCCACGGGCAGTAATTCTGTTTCTCAGTGGAAAATGTTTCGGTTTCTTAATGTCGTTTGGCAGACTGGCCGCTGCCCGGCCCTCACTCCACAGACCACACATACACACTTGTGCACACTCTTCCCACCCTTCCCTGTTGGGGGCTGGGGATGGCTGCCTCCCCTTTCCAACACCTGCAGAACAGAAACGAGGTGGGTCCACGGCTGCCGGCCGGCCAGAGTTATCGCTGTCTGTTTGGGAACAGAACGCGTTCCGGGGCCATGCTTTCGACCCCAGAGGCTGGGTGGGCCACAGAGGAAGGAAATTGGACTCCGAACGTCTCTTGTTTCTGTGCATCTCCACGTCAAGCAATTCTCTCACACCATGGAGGGGGTGGTCTAACATTCCCTCCTCATTAGGTTAGTATGAGATGGTGATAAACACAGTGCTGTCATCATTGGCTTTCCAGCATGGTTGGCGTGGTGCTGAGTGGTCTGCATAACCTATCAAAACATGGCCCCAGAGGCAACTTAGTAGAGGGAGAGAAAGCATGGATACTCAGATCAGACAGATCTGCTCTGTCACTTAGCACCTCAGTCCACAGGCAAGTGACAACCGGGCCACTCGGAGCCTGTGTCCACGACTTTATTTCACAGGGATGTGCAGTGCGGGGGATGGGGTTCATCACATTGTAAATGTCCAAGCACCGTCAATCTGGTTCCCGCTTTGTTCTCTGAACACTGCCTGTCTCGGGTCCAGCTGAGGAGATAAACCCCATTCCTGTGGAATAAGCTACTAGCCATTGAGTGCTGTCCATGCAGAGGTGAGCACAGAGCAGGGCACCCTTGCTGAGGTCCAAGGCAGAGTTGAGGGGCACAGTGGAGCAGGTACTGGAAGCACTACATACTTGAGGATCTGTCACCAGTGCTAACAGTTATGTCTGTTATCCAGGGAATTTGAAGACTTCCCTCTGTCTACATTCTTCATGTGGGAGAGATCCATCTGTTCTGAGAGGCATGGCTGAAACAGTGTTCTGCTTCAGGCAAGCAAAAGAGATGGGCAAGATGGCTGCTGTATAAAAGTGGACATTTAAAAGATCCACACATGAAAGGTGTTAAGGAAAGAGTCAGCAGTTAGCATGGAGTAAATGAATAGCTTCCAAAGGGGATATAATATGGAACATGTGGGCTTCCCTGGTGGCTAAGCTGGTAAAGAACCTGCCTGCAATGAAGGAGATCCAAGTTTGATCCCTGGGTGGGGAAAATCCCCTGGAGAAGGAAATGGCAACCCACTCCAGTACTCTTGCATGGGAAATCCCACGGACAGAGGAGCCTGGCAGGCTACAGTCCATGGGGTCACAAAGAGCTGGACACGACTGAGTGACTAAACCACCACCACCACAGGTGTACTAGTGAGACCACTTTGGGTTTTAAGTGATAGAAACCCTCTTCTAATATGACCTTAAGTAAATAAATATCTAAGACAGTCATATCACTAAGACATTCTGGGTTGATCTTCAGCTAGGGCTGAATACCCAGTCATAGTATGTTACTGGAACTGGCTCATTTGCTTGCTTCTCTCTCTCTCTGTCCCTCCTTCTCTCTCACTCACCATCTCTTCATTTTGTCTGCTAACCTTATTCTCTCTTTGTGATTAACTTCCTACTCTCACCTTAGCAGCTCCGCAGAGAGAGAAATTCTCTCTCTCAAGATCTGGAGATCAAAGCCAGGGAAGATTCTAATTGACCCAGCTCTGAACTTCTGCCTGGCTGGAGCATAAGGGACTTGATTTTGCCGAAGTCAACCAGAGTGTTGGTGGAGCACCGGTTCTGTGCACTGTTCTAGCCGCTGGGGACCTGGTGGTGAGCAGCAGCGCTGCCTGCCACTGAGGAACTTGGTCTTGTGAGAGGCCAGGATTTTAGTTGAATCCTGCTGCTTCCTGCTCTGCAGTGTCAGGAACCAAACAGTAGGAGCAAGTCTTCGCTCTTCACAAAGAAGCCAGTTCCTTGGCAAATTTAATACAAAGTCACGAAGTACCATTCTACATGCTGAAGGTTCCCACACAAAAGACAAGTGTACATGTGGTCTCTCCGCATGCTGGCCAGCAGGACAGCCTCAGCGTGAAGGGTGCCTCCTGGAGTTGAGCTTAGGCAGCACCTCTGGCCAGAGTGGCTTAGGTTCTGAGGAGACACCATGGCTTTGGGGTTTCTTGCAGGAAACTCTCACAAGGAATGCAGATGGTTTCTGTCATGGGTAGGGGCAAAGCAGGATGACCCTACAGCTCATGACATCTCAGGTTGCAGAAGGGCTTAGAGTTGTGCAGCTTCTGCTGAATTGTCAGCATCTCCTGAGGACCCCATGAAGAACTTAAAAAACCTAGTGTTCTTTTTAAGGTGTGGAGGGATACATATGTGTGCATGTGTCAGTCTTTTCAGTTGTGTCTGACTCTTTGTGACCGCGTAGACTATCTAGCTCGCCAGGCTTCTCTGCCCACGGGATTCTTGAGGCAAGAATACTGGAGTGGGTTCCATTCCCTCCAGGTGATCTCCCTGACCCAGGGATCGAACTAATGTCTCTTACTTCTCCTGTATTGATAGGTGTATATATACACACACACACACACACACACACATATGTATATAATTATTTGCTTTCTGGTCAGAAGATGGGATGCTCTCTAATTAGCAGCAGAAATGGACTCAACCCTGTGCCTGTTGGAGTGCTCTGTAATGGGCATTGTGGTTTTAGAGGGAAAGAATAGCTTTTCAAACTGTATGTGGAGAGAGCAGTAGATTTGTGTGTCTTGGTGACTTGGATATGTGGTGGCTTGGGAGGGAGGACTCAGTACATGTAATTGATTCAGTATTTATTGAGTACCTATTATGTGCCAATCCCTGGGTGTATATAATCCAGGCTGTCTGCGTCATGATGGAGTGACGAACTCAGGAAGCTCCATGTAGACTGACCACACTACCGTGTCTAAGAGAGGTGGCCAACCGACAATGATGCCTCATGTGTCCCAGACACATGGTGGGGAGGTTAATGCTTATGGTGGATATAAATGATTTTCCCCTCACTTCTGAAAGCCTGCCTGAAGCCCCAGCAAGGAGGCTTGGCTGGAAGCCAGGAGGTTTGGGAGAAAGGTGGAGGCAGACTTTCATGTCAGGCCATGGAGTCATCTGAGGCCACCACCCGCTGAGTACACTTAGCCTCTGCAGGCCCAAGGTGCTGTGTGACAGGGCTCCCGGGGGCCTGTGGACAATCATTACTTTTATTACACTTCTCACTGTCAGGTCTTCCGAAATCCACACGGACTGCTCTTATGATTTCAGGTTGTCCCCAAAGAGAAGCTCAAGAATCAGTGATGAGCACAGCGGGAGAGGGAGCCAGCTGCCTATCTCAAAAGGGCACATCACCATAATCACGGGGACACGGGGAGCCTATGCAGAAAGAATGAACGGGGTGTGGGCGGGAGTCGGGTGGGGCTGTGTGTGTCAGGAGCAGCCCAGGAGGTGTACAAACCAGGCGTCCCTCCCTGCATGCCTCGCGCCTTCACCACCAAAGAGTGCCTTTAAAATAGGGGATGGGCACCCGCGTCTTCTCCCCGACCCTGCCGGGCCTCCTCCCGTAGTAGCCACCTTGCCTGCTATTCCAGTCAATTCACCCTAGGTCTCCCCAGGGCTGGCTGTTGCCTTCATATTTCATGCAGAATGTGCAGCCTCCCAGGAGCCCGAGGCATGCCCTGCATTCTGATGCATCGGCCGGCTCTGACACCAGCCTGCCACAGAGCATGCCTAATGAGGAGGCCGACACCGGAGGGGGAAGAGTCAGCCCGGCTGCGAGGGCCTGCCATGGATCTGGAGTGGGGCGGCAGGAAGGCGGTGAGGGTGAACTAGGGGAGAGAGACCATATTCCATCACCAGATAATACAAATGTGGGCCCATTTAAACAACACTGGGAATGTTTCAGAGCCTCAAAGTAGGAGCAGTTCAGATCAGGGAACGAGCTGGGGGAGAGCTGTGGAGACTAAGAGGAGGAGGATGCGCTGAATCGCATGGGTTTCGGTAGGCAGGGCCGTGCCTTTTCAGTGTTTCTTCCTGTGTAGGGTTTCTTCAAGCTTCCTTAAAGACCACTTCATTAGCTGAAAGATCCTGCTGAACAGAAGTTTTTCCTTTGGTTAAAGCCTCATCTACCTTAATTTCACGCACTACTCCTTCCGACTGGTTCTGTCAGGATAACTGGGCCCTGGCTTCCTCTGGGACTGAGGGCATTTATGCTTGGGGCAGACGGAGCGCCTACAATCTCCGTCCCAAAGCTACAGGCATGCAGTGCTGACTCCGCCCCCTCCCTGACGTTAGCCCCGCCTACTTCCGATGGGCCATTCCCATGCCGAGGAAGTAGTGAGGCTGGTTCCAGTTGACAGACAAAAAACCAGGAGTGAGAGGTCATACACCAGAAATAAGCTGTGCATGCGTGCCAAGTCCTTTCGGTCGTGTCTGACTCTTTGTGACCCCCTGAACTGTAGCCTGCCAGACTCCTCTGTCGCTGGGATTCTTCAGGCAAGATTACTGGAATGGGTTGCCATTTCCTCCTCCAGAAGATCTTCCCGACCCAGGGATTGACCTCGCCTCTCTTATATCTCCTGCATTGGCAGGTGTCTTCTTTACCACCCGCACTACCTGGGGAGAAGCTGCTGCTGCTGCTGCTGCTGCTAAGTCTCTTCAGTCGTGTCCGACTCTGTGCGACCCCATAGACGGCAGCCCACCAGGCTCCCCCGTCCCTGGGATTCTCCAGGCAAGAACACTGGAGTGGGTTGCCATTTCCTTCTCCAGTGCATGAAAGTGAAAAGGGAAAGTGAAGTCGCTCAGTCGTGTCCGACTCCTAGCGACCCCATGGACTGCAGCCTACCAGGCTCCTCCGTCCATGGGATTTTCCAGGCAAGAGTCCTGGAGTGGGGTGCCATCACCTTCTCCGGGAGAAACTGGTCACCCCTAAAATCTTGTCCACTTGAAATGTGTGTGAAATGAGGTAGCAAAGCATGATTCCCAATATTTTCACTTAGATATACACTGAGAAAGAGTGAAACATTCACATTTAATCGAAAAAAATCATTTTTAAGTCATAAACGTAACAAAAAATTTCCTTTAAAGCTCTGATTTCTGTCATCCCTGTACGTGTATGTAATCAGCCTTCTGTTTGGATGCTGGGGACAATAATTTCATAATAAGAATAGTAATCCCTTATTGAAGTCTTACTATGTGCCCCATACTTTTCATTAATTGTCTCATGTTATCCTTGGAACACTGGGAACCAGGTGATATTGTCCCACCCTGCAGGGAGGAAATTCTTGCTCAGAAGAGTTAAACAAAGCTCGTGAGCAGCAGGAGAGAGGAACCTGTTTGCCTTGGAACTCCATGCTTTTAACCCCTACAGCTAATGCCCAGATTAAGCCACCCTGGTTTACAGCCACATCACGTAAATACATTTTTAATATAAATCATTGCCCCCTTTGCTTTCAGCATTACTGTTCCTCGTGTACTTCTTGCCTACAGTGTTCTTGAAATATCTCCCTTGTTAATACCTATACTTTTTCTCATGTGGAATCATAGTTTACTGGTTCTGATTTTATGGTTCTTTAGATATTGTCCTGAAAACAGAGTAATTTCCACTTTCAAGAAGATGTTTTATTGTCATGGAATTCCTTTAGAATTAGAACAATAGAATTTTTACAACTGGAGGAAACCTTGGAGAGGATCCATCCCCGCGTCACTGCTGAAGCAGGAATTGCTCCTATGTCATCCTGAGCAGGTGGTCATCTCTGCATAAGCATCCTCAGTGCTAGAAAGCACGCCACATGGAAAGTAGCTCAGCCTGCTTTCAGGCTGAGAGGTGGGCAAGGTCTCCCGCTGCCTCCTGTCAAGTGCCTGCCTTCCACAGCCACTGAGAGTCATGTCTACCACCCAAGGACTTTGGCCGCTGTGTGAGTTTCCCGAGGATGTCATAACAGAGCACCATGATCTGGGTGATATCTCACTCTCTGGAGCCTGGAAGTCATGATTCAGAGGGTTGTCAGTGTTGGTTCTTTCTGAGCGCTGTGAGGCAGAATTTCCTCCATCCTACTCTCCTAGCTTCTGGTGGCTCATTGGCAATCATTGGTATTTCTTGGCTTATAGGCCTCTGCCTTCATTTCACCTGGCATCCCACTTGTGTGGGCTTCTGTCTCCAAAATTCCTCTTGTCAGGTCACCAGTCATATTGGGCTGGGGACCCTCCTTATTCTGTGTGTGTGTGTGTGTGTGTGTTTGTGTGTGTGTGCATGCACCGTCACGCAGTTGTATCTGACCTTTGGCAACGCCATGGACTGTAGCCCAAGAGGCTCCTCTGTCCATGGGAATTTTCCAGGCAAGAATACTGGAGTGGGTTGCTATTTCCTCCTGCAGGGGATCTTCCTGAGCCAGGGATCGAACCCAGGGATCGAACCTGTGTCTCTTTAATCTCCTGCATTGGCAAGCAGGTTCTTTGCCACTGCACCACCTGGGAAACCTTCTTATTGCTCTAGTATGACTCATTTTAACTAATTACATCCTACAACAACTCTGTTGCCAAATATGGTCCTATCCTGAGGTAAAGGGGTTAGGGTTTCAACATGTGGATGGGGCAGGAGCAGGCCACAGTTTGACCTTTACCAGTCCCTCTTCTGCAAATCAGCCTTTCAGACATAAGAGGACACTTGTGTTGCCTTGAGGCTTCTCCTTCTTATTTAACAACCTCCAGCTTTTGGCCAGACTCTTCTGTTCTGGGAGTCTCTTCCAAACACACCTCTCTCTTGGTCAGTGCCTAAGAGGGTGGCACCCTGCCAGTTGGGCTCTGAGGGCCCACTCCCCCAGCCCAAGACTCTGCTTCTCTAGGTCAGCTCTGTGGGTCCACACTCTCAGCTGCCTGAATGTGCAGAGCTTGACCCTACTAATCCTCCTGGTCTCTGTCAAATGGATTGCTCTTAAGCCTGGACTCCTCCACCCAGTAAGATGCTAGTTGACTCCCTTTGAGAACATCAGTGAAACAACCCTGGCCAGAGAGAGATCCTTTGCTGAAAAAGAGAGACACTTTGCTGAAAACTTCTTGTCCAGGTCAGAGGCAGTACCACCTATTCGTGGGTCATTTAGTCACTTTCCATGTCCATCACTGCAAACCCTTTTCTAGTCTTGGTATCAAATCCATCACAAAAATGAAGGAATATGGAGTGCTTTGAAGGCACCTCATTTGTTAATCCTGAAGCTGAAATGTTAGAAGATGTCCAGTGTGTTTGGCAAGCTCAGTTTTTCATAAACACGCTGTGTTAAGTTCTCGCTGCCCTGTTGTCTTGCTCACTGAGCTTTTCTCACTTAAGATTTGTTCCATTTTCTTGCAAAATAGTGAAATTTCCAGTTCTCTGTTTTCCCTGGATTATTTCCAGGGAGATAATGCTTTTCTATTTTGGAAATCAGTCCCACATGTCTTCTTTTAATACTTCTGATAAATCCCCTGATCATGATTCATGGTTTTCAGTCCTTTAATAAGTGGGCTTCTTAAGCAATTGTTTTGATCAGTTTTCTAATCTGGGCTTGGGGAGGGCGGTTCCTTCATATCTACTGGTCTGAATTCTTTCCAAGGGCACCATTTTTTGGGTAGTCTTCCTTTGTAGATACCAAAGAACTAAGGCAGGGCCGAACAAAACCTGGGAGTGGAAGTAGGATGAAACAAGTGGCAGGCTTAAGAGAAAAAAAAAAATAGCCAGCTCTGCTTTCCCAAATTCTTTTGGGGAGAATATGAGATAGGGTAACCAGATGGGGTTCTAAGTGGAAAACACTGGGAACAAGATGGAGGAAGGTAGAGAAGACAGGAGATGAGGGAACCCGGATTGCCTTGGTGGGTGAAAATGAGGTAACCCCATCAACGGAAGTGACATTCAGCGGGGAGTTCAAGTCCTAATCCTTCCGGGACGAGTTCTGAGGTCTCTGGAGAGCTGTGGTGTCACTGGTATATTTGACATGCAGAGCAGGGCATTCTCACCCCCTCCTCTATGCTACAATATTAATTTTTAGGAATTAGCATGTAGTATTCCTTAGTAATTATTTCTAGTTCTCACTTAGTTTTAAAACTAGAAATTTAAAGGAGAAAATCTCAATTTTGAAGATACGATTTAAAGTCAGCGAAATAATTTGTGTATACACCAAAATGTGGGCTACCCAGGTGGCACTAGAATGGTAAAGAACCCGCCTGCCAGTGCAGCAGATGCAAGAGACACAGGTTCAATTCCTGGGTTGGGAAGATTCTGGAGGAGGGGATGGCAACCCACTCCAGTATTCTTGCCTGGAGAATTCCATGGACAGAGGAGCCTGGTGGGCTACAGTCCATGGGATCAGATACAACTGAAGCAACTTAGCATGCACACACTAAAATGTATGTGTGTTAAGCAATATATTACACCTCACAGTTTGCACTGTTTCACTGCCTTGACTATGCAAAACACAAACTCTCTAAGAGGTCACATAAAATAACAGAATTTTGTTGTTTCATCCTCGCAATCTTTTACTATTGCTCTTCTTTTTTGCTTTTATTGTTCAAATGCAGAGATATATTCTATCACAGGAGTTGAACACATAAATAGCACCCAGTGTGAATTCAAAGGCTCCCCAACTAAGAATTTACTCTCAAAAGCAACATGAATGTGTATCTGCCTGTGCTGGAGACTACATGGATGACAATTTCTGATTCAGATCAGATCAGTTGCTCACTCATGTCCGACTCTTTGCAACCCCATGAATCACAGCTCACCAGGCCTTCCTGTCCATCACCAACTCCCGGAGTTCACTCAGACTCACGTCCATCGAGTCAGTGATGCCATCCAGCCATCTCATCCTCTGTTGTCCCCTTCTCCTCCTGCCCCCAATCCCTCCCAGCATCAGAGTCTTTTCCAATGAGTCAACTCTTCGAATGAGGTGGCCAAAGTACTGGAGTTTCAGCTTCAGCTTCATTCCTTCCAAAGAAATCCCAGGGCTGATCTCCTTCAGAATGGACTGGTTGGATCTCCTTGCAGTCCAAGGGACTCTCAAGAGTCTTCTCCAACACCACAGTTCAAAAGCATCAATTCTTCGGCGCTCAGCCTTCTTCACAGTCCAACTCTCACATCCATACATGACCACAGGAAAAACCATAGCCTTGACTAGACGAACCTTTGTTGGCAAAGTAATGTCTCTGCTTTTGAACATGCTATCTAGCTTGGTCATAATTTTCCTTCCAAGGAGTAAGCATCTTTTAATTTCATGGCTGCAGTCACCATCTGCAGTGATTTTGGAGCCCAGAGAAATAAAGTCTGACACTGTTTCCACTGTTTCCCCATCTATTTCCCATGAAGTGGTGGGACTGGATGCCATGATCTTTGTTTTCTGAATGTTGAGCTTTAAGCCAACTTTTTCACTCTCCACTTTCACTTTCATCAAGAGGCTTTTTCTATTAAATAATAAGCAGTAAAAATGTGCATATATATGTGTGTATATGGCCATGTGTATACACACATATATATAACAAAAATGCCACAGTAATGGCAACAATTGTTTAACTCAGACCAACAGAAGATTTTGGGAGTGTGGGAACAGGACTATTTCATCATTGGCACTTTTTAGCATCACTGGCACATGGTGAAAATAAAAGCTGACCAACATCACACTGGTCGCTGGGGCATTCTGTTCCCCCTAACCTCAGGGGCCACTGCTGGCCCATCGTGGGAGAGGTAAGCAGGAGAGTGTACTCAGATAAGCCTAGAGGACTGTTGCAGGCAGGCAAGAATTAGGGCCTGAGATAAGGGTCTATGTTGTTTGAAGGGTAAAATGACACACGGTTATTTTATTCCGCATATTTCTACTTTGTCTCTTTAGCTCTGCAAATATCTCCAGGGTTCCCCATTGAGAGCCCTCTGAGGGCACAGGCCCTGTCTGTACATCTCTGTATTACCCACCTCCTCTGCCTGCCCCCTGGATGTAGCACAGCCTTTGGTTCATTCTAAGTCCTCTGTAAATGTCCACAGATAGAGAGATTTCTCTAACCAGTATCTTCAACAGTTTAAAAGCAACTCGTCCTCTCTGTGTTATGTGAACTCAGGAATTGTAGCCTCCTCCTCTTGCATTCATTATACACACCAGCGGGCTCGCTCTTCCCCAGCATGGTTATATAATAGTCTTGAGTCTCCAAAACGCTATTAGCTCACCTTCACTGTCTTCACTTCTGCTGCCTCGGGAGACTGACACAGGGGAAGGGAGAAAGAAGGCAGGAAGTAGAAAGAAGACCTCTGAAGATTTCAGTGAGTTGGCTCCACCCGTGATCATTCAGATACAGGTTCTTAGACCCCCGAGGCCTGCCGAGGTTCCCATTATCTTTACAGAATGGAAAATGACATATCCACAGAGGAGTCCCAGGGCCCTTGTGGGAGTGCCTGAGGGAGCTGGAAGATGGAGCCTTTTGGAAGCTGTGCCGGCCCTTGTCTGCCTTCCTGCTGCAGGGCAGGGAATCAGCGCTGAGATTTGGAGCACTTCCTCCAGCCCACCTCCAGACCCCACAGTTTAGTTCTTCATTAAAAGAAGGTCCGTAGAGGCGCTTAAATACAAAACTCCCCATAATGGTGAATACTCAGAATTACTTTCCACCTGATACTGCTTCATTTAATTGGACTAAAGCAGGTTCCCCCAGCTCCAGGCTCCCTTGAAATCCTGCCCAAATTTGCCTGGCTCCTGCATGGGCCTGGGTAAAGATGAGGCAGGTGCACCGAGGGGCTGCGAGCTGGGCTCCCATGAACTGTAATGGTTGCTGCATGACTGATTCCCCAACTCCTCCGCCTTCCCGCCATATCCCAGGACCCCCCCGCTTATGCAAAGAGCAGGCTCCCTAGTGCCACCTTATGAAGAAGTGGTAGGGCAATTTCATTTAATATTGCTAGTGCTTCCATTAACCTGACTATATTGCTCTCCATCCTCAATTTAAGACTCTCTCTTTCTCTTGATTATCGATGTATTTCGGAGCCTCTGAATGTCCTCTCCAGACCTCTAAGCTAGCCTGGAATAAGTTGATAATCGAAAGCTTCAGTTCCTTGAGGTTTTCTGGCTTTAGAGTAATGCAACCTTCCCGTGCCCCACCACCCCCAGGCCTTAGAAGCCATCCTGGGGTCTCCATTTTGCTCTAGTGTGCTCTGATGTTCTCTGTATTCACTCTTGCCTCTATTTCTCTTCCTCCTTCCCACCTTCCCTCCCTTCCTTCCTTCCCTCTTTCCTTCCCCACCTTTTTTTTAATCGGTCTTTTCTTTTTGTTGTTAAGATTTGCTCAATGAGAACGTGTTTTAGTTTTCTTGGAAACAGGTAGGCAGAAGTGTATTATGGACCATTTTTACTCTATGATTGATTGATTCAATTGTTAATTCAGTAAGTATGCATTAAGTGTCTATTATGTGTCAGGCACTCTTGTAGGTTCTGTAGATGAATCAGGAGCCAAAGGTTGTGCTTTCATGCAGCTTAAATTCTAGCAGAGAGAGAATAAGTTAAGGAAAAAAACCCACATTTACAGCAAATGAAGATAAAAAGTGTGAAGAAAACTGATGCAGTGTAAGGGGCTGGAAAGTGATAGGAAACCCCCCCATGCCTGCCCTTGTAGCCATATATGCTCCTTTGAACGACAGAGGCCTCTCTACATTTAAATTCTACAATAAGGACAATGTGGGAGTGCGATAGGAATACTCTCTCCGGGGGAGAGTACAACGGGCAGTGTAAATAAGCTTACACGCCCCCTCCCCATGGCTTCCCTGCCATGGCATGCAGAAAGCTGGGGTAGGGCCCCCTAGGAGAACAACCCCAAGCTTTCCTCTGGAGTGCAGCCCTGGGAGGATGAGGCATCAATATGAATACAGGGAAAAGATGGTGAGTCACCCTGCTCCATCCTGTCAGAACTCTCAAATCACCGCTCAGTTCCCAAGGTCTGAGAGAGGGCCATCGCCCTTATTCCTTGCATCCCGTGGGCAGCCTAGGATTGAATGCTGCTGCTGCTGCTAAGTCGCATCAGTCGTGTCTGACTCTGTGCGACCCCATAGACGGCAATCCACCAGGCTCCCCTGTCCCTGGGATTCTCCAGGCAAGAACAGTGGAGTGGGTTGCCATTTCCGTCTCCAATGCATGAAAGTGAAAAGTGAAAGTGAAGTCGCTCAGTCGTGCCCGACTCTTAGCGACCCAATGGACTGCAGCCTACCAGGCTCCTCCATCCATGGGATTTTCCAGGCAAGAGTACTGGAGTGGGTTGCCATTGCCTTCTCTGAGGATTGAATGAAAGCTGGCTTTTCAGACCTATGGTAATTGGGATGAAGGCTGCAGCTGGATTCCTCCCACCTCTAATGCCTTCAGGGAGTGGTCCACTGTAGCCTGGCCAAAGGAGAGCACAGATCTCTGACCTCAGCAAAGAATGGAAACCTCAATGCTCGGACCAGAGGATGATTCTGTAAGAATAGCAGGCCAAGACAAAGGCAGGGCTCAGAGCATGAGAAGAGTTACATGCCTTCCATGAAAATAGGTCTCTAGGCCTTTGTACGCAGTGAAGGAGGGATGGAGGGAAAACTTTGGACTTGGTCAGACTTGGGGCTGGATCCTGGATCCACAGGCCTCTGTTGTCTGGTTTAAACTATCACCTTCTGGGATATATATATATATATAGTGTCCTCACTGGTAGAATGGGCCAGCCACACCTTATTCATAAAGTTGTTGTGAGGATTAAAGAAAAATGTAAATGGATAAGTCCAGGCATTGGGAAAGGAACCTGGCACTGAGTTAATGACCATAAATGTCCTTGTCTGGAATTTCACTTAAGCAGGACTATGTCCTCATTTATTTGAAGCCTGAAGAATTTAGGGGTGAATAGCATGGCTGTAACTTACTTTTAAAATTCAGCTCCTCCCATTGAGCGAGACTGTGTCGCGTGGCCCAGCGTCGGCGTGACGGTTGGACGCGGGCGCGGCACTGCGGGTCCCTTAAAAAATAAATAAAATAAAATAAAATTCAAAAAATATTGTGAGGTAAATAGTACCTTTTCTGCAGAGTCTCTAGCCAATACACTTATCCACTTTTATTCAAAATCTAGGTAACGTCATTCACCGTCTTGGCTTAAAAACCATCTACTTGCCAACAATGCTTTATTTTTATCTCCAAGCCAGACCTCTCTTAGGAACTTCAGACTCACATATTCAGCTGCTAATTTGACATCTAAGAGCGTGCATATCCCAAACAAAATGCTTGACTCCACATCCCAACCCTACCCCCACAACCTGGTACCCAGCCCTGCCCCACCTTTTCCATGTCAGTAAATAACCACCACGATTCACCCAGATACCTCAGCCGGAAACCTCCATCCCTCCTCCTCCTCCATGCCCCTCAGCCAACCCATCAGCATTCCCAGCTGATCTTACCCAGGATTTTCCTAATCCAGCCCCTCCCCACCACCTCGACTGCCACTTTCAACTGGATCACACCAGCAGCCTGTGAAATTAGTCTCCCAGCTCCCACTCCTGTGCACTGTAATCCATTCCCTGCATGGCCAGCACCATCTTTTTAAAGCACAAACCAAGTCTTGTCATTTGCCCGCTTAAAACTATCAGTAACTTCCCTTGTACATAGAGTCAAATCTAAACACCTCCCCGCAACCTGCCGGACTGGGAGTGTGTACCATCTTCTTTTCCACCTTTCTCCCCCTCCTTCCCTTGTCCATCCTTCTGCTTTTCTCACAGCACTCCAAACACACCACCCTCCAGATACATCACCCTCCTTTCCATTTCTTTGACAAACCAATCCCCTTCCCCTCTGGCCTTTCTGCTAGGCTGTTTCCTCTAGCTTGAATTCTCTCTCCCTTTCTCTTCCCATACCCAGTTCCTTCACATCCTTCAGGTCTCAGCTTACAGTTGACCTCTTTGAGTATCCTTTTGTGACACCCCAAGTTCCAAATAGGCCCCTCAGTCATTCTCATAGCACATGGCTCTGCTAACCTTCAGAGAGGGAAGGATTGGCTGTTTACCAGTGGATATCCAAAGCCTTGCATAGAGCTCATTAAAATTTAATCTCTTAATAAATGAACCAGTTAAAAATCATTCTGCCCTTATTCTAAATCCCCATCTCTAGGCCCCACACCTTGCTTCTCAGCCACAGGTATACCGGGCCATTCCTTTTGCCAGGCCCCCGTGGCTTCTTTGTGAGACCCTCACACTTCCACCTCAGCCCAGCACTGCATCAGCCTCCCTGTTACTCTGCCAGCATCCAACAGCCCTTGAAAGGCAGGTTGGCCAACCTGGGGCATGAAGGGTAGCTACGTTCTGCACACATGTGCATGTGTTCATCACACATTTCTTACTCAGTCTTTTATTTCTCCTGCAACAAATGCGGTCTTTGTTTGCCCATCCAACAACCCAACCCCTGCAAAATGAGACGGTGCCAACACTGACAGCAGACCACAGGCCCTTGCTTGCCATGTTGGCCCCCTCAGAGGCCTTCTCCTTGCACTTTTTGAGGTGGTTTCCTGTTGTTGCTGAGGTCAGCATTCAGCCCAGCTTTGAACAGGGAAGCCTCACCCATCCCAGGGCGACTCTGGCTTTCTTATCAGACTCTGCCCTAATGGGAAGTGAATGCTGCAATCGCGGGGCGCACTCCGAGGTCACAATTACGTAAGGATTATTAATGAAGCAACGATGTCAAAATTGTGTGAAATCAAACTCAGATTTAAGTACTTAAAATAAACAGATATAAAGTAACAGATGTCCCGTTTTGTTCTCAGATGATTTCATCCCTTGTTAAAAATAAATGTCTGGCTTGAAAGGAGAAAAAAAAAGAAAAGGGGAACTTTACTTCCATGTTAAAAATTAATTGAATCCAGAGGTTGGTAAAGCAACTAAGTGGTGTGGGTTTTTTTTTGTTTTTTTTTTTAAGGCAAAGACATATTTGTGTTGATTTTTATTTCAGCGAGTAATAAATTCATTGCATAGCCCCAACTTTGATAGACCAAGCTCACGTCCTTTGAAACCCAAAGGGAAAATTTCTCCATAGTTATTATGTAGATAAGAATGGGGCCCAGTGTATCCATCTGAGGAGAATTTAGTTCCATGCTTAACCCCAAAGGATGCAACAGCAGAGGCTTCAAATACCACAAGTCCTGATTGTCATGCTTGCCGCCATCAGAAACCCATGGAGGTGGACTTGCCTTGGAATTTCAGTATGGAATTCCCAGAGAAGACGCCTACTGAAATTAGTAATGGGAAAGGCAAATTAGGTCATCTTGTCCGTCCCCCTGCCAGCTTCCTACACTGTGGTTAATTTTCTCCTCCTTTGATCAGATACATTTTAAATGTTTCAAGAGATGGAAATTGCACCAGTTGGCTCCCTCTAGAGTTCCACAGTCTACTGAAGTAACAGGACTCGATTTTCTGCCTGTGAGACTCAGTGGGAATTTTTCCAAGAGTGGAAGGTTGTTTGTGAACTGGGGGCTGCCTTTACCTCCCCCAAATGTCTCTTCCTCGTTCTGTTTATGGCCCAATTCAGAGGATTTAGAAATCCGGAGAAATGTTCATCTGTCCAAAATCACAAAATGGCCCCGGGAACATTCAAAGGAAATAATTTATTTGTAGATTCTGAGTAAAAAAACACAAGGGGATTGGTATTGATGCCCTTGAATAAAAGATGGAGCAGCTCATAGCCCCGATGCTGGCTGTCTGTGCAGGAGAGTTGCATGTAGCACCATTTATTGAAGGGGATAAATAATCCAGATAAGAAACCATATGTTTCCAGGCAGAAAATACATGTTACTAAACTGTTAGCCACTTTGAAAAGTAAAAATACCTGGTTTTTCAATCGGTTAAAATTGTCTTGCCTGTATTTCCGGTCCCCATCTCTGAACCCCCATGCCTGAACAAACCGACATTAGATTAGCAATGAAAAGCAAAGAACGGGGTAGTGGTGACAGTTACACAACATTGTCAATGTACTTAATGGCTCTGACTCGTATGCTTAAAAATGGTTGAAATGTTCTTTTTAAAAGGGAGGGAGGTAGAAAAAATGAAGCCATTCGGTGTGTCATAAGTAAGGAGTGGACAGTTTATGCAATAGGTAGAGTGGGTGGGAGGGGTGAGTGGGGTCTAGTTTCGCTCAGACTTGCTTCATTTCTCTGCACTTGACTCTGCAGCTTCTGCACAGACTGAGGGTGGGCCAAGATGTCCCCGAAGTGTCCCCAGACCCAGCACGTGCCTGCTTTGTGGTGGACACTGCTGTTGCCAGCTCCCCAGTCATTCTCCTTTCCTACAATAGAACCTCACTTGGGTTTTGAGTATCGCTTTGCTGAACCATTAAAAATAAATAAAAACTCAAAGCTCACTTACTGCCTCCCTTACGTGGTGACTGGCTGTGTGACTTAGCTCTGACCGATGAGATGCCGGCAGCATCCCCATGGAGGCAGCCATCCATGTCCCACTCTGTGTCCCTTTGCCTTCCACCTTCTTCCTTTTGCTCCGTTGTGGTTGTGATGCTTGAAGGAGCAGCAGCATCCAGCAACTATAGGGACAACGCAGAAGGGAGAAGGCAGGTGATGACATTTCAGAGTTGCCCTTCGAGCCTTTGTAGGGGCAGAAAATGCTCCCTTCTTCACTTCTAGATTCTTTGGATGGTCTTATAATTAAGTTGACAAAAAACAGATTAATAGAAAAAAAATTTAATTCCATATGTCCAGAAGTCCCAAGGATATGAGACTCAAGACCAAGTCAGGCAGTTGAGCTTATGTGCCACCCCCAGCTAAGGAATGGGATAGAGGTCAGGGGCTTCAAGTAAGGGTGGTGGGAGGACAATTCACAGAACAATGAGATGAGCAGATGTTTGGTAATTAGAAATTTGCCATGCCATGCAGATATGCCTTTCAGATAAAAACGTTATCTCTGGTAATAATCCTTTTTTTTTTTTTTTTTTTTTGGTACACGTCCCTATCTAAATTCTTCAAGGTAGTTAAGGGAGAAGTAAAAGTTTTTCCTGAGTCTCTAGGTCTTGATTGCCTTCAGCTCAAAATAATTCACATGCAAAAGTGGCATATTTTGGGATAGCATGTTTTGCTCCCCTTCATCTTGGGCAAATCAACACTCGTGTGTGTGTGTGTGTGTGTGTGTGTGTGTGTGTGAAAGAGATGTATATGTTTTCCTATAACAAATAAACACTTTTCCTTGTTTAAGCCAGGGCAGTAGGGTTCTCTGTGATAGCCAAATGAATTCTTAACTGATACAAGTTCTATGTCATGTCCTTTGAAATTCCACATTACGCGCTCCTTTGAATTAAGTGCTGAAGGCCAGTGTTAAAACACAAATGCTCGTTGAGAGAAGAACATTTTAAGTTGTAACAAGCCATTGACATCTTACTGAAAGTGAATTCATCAAAATAGCTCTCTGGTCCAGTAGCAGGGGGCTGAAGGATAGGCAGGGAGGCAGGTGGGCTTTGATGGAGGGAGGGGGTTCTATTCCCACTGGGTCACTACAGTGACAGTCCTGGGGTCTTGGAGTTAGGGGTCTTAGGGGAGGTGGGCAGTGCTTGAGGGAAGATGAAGGACTGGAAAGAATATGGAAAAGAACAAAAGTGGCCTTGAATTCATCTTCTGAAGAGAACACTTCAACCCTGAACAACATCGGAACTACCCTCAGACATCTACAGGGGAGATGGGAGAGCTGCATAAATATTGTCTGGAGAGTTTAGACTTCAACAGGAGATAATTCTGATTACAGTTTCTTTTCTCAGGGAAAAGGTATTTCCCTCCCCTGTTGCCATCTCTTCACGCCTACCCCACTTTAAGAGCCTGCTCAAAGCCTAGAGCCTACCAGGACCCCTGCCCTTCCCCGGGACACTGACAGCATGCCTGTGCTGGCTTCCCAGCCCTTTCTTCCCAGCTGCGTGAGTACGAATCTCAGCCTCTCCCGGTGGAATGTCCCCTTTGGCTGGGCTGCCTTTTTTGTTTGTCTTAGTGTCTCTTGCAGTGCCTTATGCCTGGTGGCCTTTTTTTAAGCTAACGTTTGTAGAGTGCTCATGGTAAACGGGGCTTCCCTGATAGCTCAGTTTTAAAGAATCTGCCTGCAATGTAGGGGACCCTGGTTTGATTCCTGGGTTGGGAAGACCTGCTGGAGAAGGATAGGCCACCCACTCCAGTATTCTGGGGCCTCCCTTGTGGCTTAGCTGGAAAAGAATCTGCCTGCAGTGTGGGAGACCTGGGTTCGATCCCTGGGTTCGATCCCTGGGTTGGGAAGATCCCCTGGAGAAGGGAAAGGCTACCCACTCCAGTATTCTGCCCTGGAGAATTCCATGGACTGTGTAGTCCATGGGGTTGCAAAGAGTCAGACACGGCTGAGTGACTTTCGCTTTCATGGTAGGCCAGGCACCTTTCTAAGCCATTTACGGGAACTCTTCCTTCAGTCCCCAGTCCCTGGTCCAGCCCCACCCCCAGCCAGGCCCTCAGTGTTGGCCTGGCAGAGAAGGGGCCCGTGTGTTAACCCTGGGTCTGTTCATCCCACCCCCTCGTCTTCTCTCAAACCCTCACTCACGTTAACCTCCCTGCTTTCCCACCAACAGAGCCAGGCCCTTAGCTGTTCTACTGCTAAAAGATACACCATCCCTATAAAGCTTTTAATGGAGGAAATTACTTCATCAGGCTCAAGTCAAGAGGTAAGAAAACAAGGATCCTGGAAAAAGAGCATTTAAAGAAGACAGCCCACTAAAATCAGTCCCACACAGCACAGGGGAGGAGGATCCCAACACTGTGAGCCTCGGTCGTGCCCGACTCTGCGAGCCTATAGACTGTAGCCCACCAGTCTCCTCTGTCCATGGGATTCTCTAAGCAAGAATACTGGAGTAGGTTGCCCTGCCCTCCTCCAGGGGATCTTCCTAACCCAGGGATCAAACCTGCCTCTCCTATGTCTCCTGCATTGGCAGGAAGGCTGTTTACCACTAGCAACCTGGGAAGCCCTGGTGAGTCTCTAAACCACCTCAATATAATAATCTGACAGGGGAGCAGGCTTGCTCTTGAGGTGTAGAGTTAAATACAGGAATTTTAGGCATCAGATAGCCCTGTTTTATGTCCCTGCTCTGCCCCTACCTTGCTGTGTGATCCTGGGCCAGTCACTTAGTGTCTCTCAACCTGTTTTCTCATCCGTAAAACAGGAGCATAGTTCTATTAGAAAAGCTCACATCTCCTATGTTGCTGTGAGAATTCAGTGAGAGAATCCATATGAAACACTTTCAGTGGTTCATCAGGGGAGATTTAATACCAGAGATTACTGGGGTTTAGGATGGGCTGTTGGAGCAAAACGAGGGAGACAGTGTTACCCAGAGAGAGGTTAGTAACTGCAGGAAGACCCTACCCTTTGAGACAGGAGCAAAAGAGGAGAGGGGGTTACCCTTGCTTACAAGCACTATCTCGTGAGGCCACCGCTGCCCCTTCTGCTGGAGCCATCACCACTGCTGCAATGAGGAAGCAGAAGTCTGGGCCCTTGCAGACTCTGCAGGACCCCAGTAAACCCAAGGGTGCTGCTGCTCACCAGCCAGGCACAGCAGCCTGCGGTCACCTGAACCAGACAAGTAACGAGTTACAGTATTGATATAATGACTTCTCCCAAGTCTCTGTGAGTGCTTCCCATGATAGAACCTAACCCAAGCTAGCAAGGAAGTCTGGGAAATGTAATTTTCAGGTTTCTGAATCCTGGATACAGAGGAGAAAATACAAGAGTGTGTAGGAAGCTAAGAACCAACTAAGAAATCACCAACACTGAGGTTACACAATCCGAGCACTTGATTATGTTAATTATCATCATCATCATCATCGTCATCCTTTTTTTAATTTTAATTTCTGCAACAAACAAGTAGTGGGACCTCAATCATGTTATTTCATCTCTCTGGGCTTCCCTGGTGGCTCAGATGGTAAAGAAACTGCCTGCCAATGCAGGAGACCAGAGTTCAGTCCCTGGGTCTGAAAGAGCCCGGGGTGAAGGGAATGGCTACCCACTCCGGGATTCTTGCTGGGAGAATTCCATGGACAGAGGAGCCGGATGGGCTGGTCAGGGTCACCAAGAGTCGGACACGACTGAGCAACTAACACTAACTGACTAACCAGGCTTTTATTTCTTTATCTTTAAAGCAAACAATTTGGGCTGGACAAGTAATGGGTCCCTCCCAACAAACAATTTTCTTCTTTCCCTCGTGTATCCAATCGGTAAACATTTTGCTGAGGTCCCAAGTGTGAACTGAGCACTGAGGTAAAATCAGCAAGATTGGGTTTGAACTAAAGGTCACTTGTAGTGATAGAGACAAACAAATGCATAATCTCGAACTCATCCAGCTAGTTAAGAGCAAAACAAACTGACTCCCAGGCGAGTGCTCTTTCCTGTTTATCTCCTTACTTCCCTAATTGATCTAATAAATTCCACACAGAAGAATTTCTTGTTCTGGCTCTCGATGTGCACAGAACCAATAGTCCTTTCTCTGATAAGCTCCATTTCCCATTGTCCATCATCTACCTCCTCCCTGACCTGTACCCCAATATCAATCTGTCAAGGATGTAGCAGACAGGTGACCTGCAGAGTGGGTCATCTGCCTGGGGTCCTGGTCAGCACCTGCGGAGCTCTCAGAGTAATAAGGGGTGTAAAAATATGAATGCTCTGGATGTCCGTGATTTCCCTGTTTGCCCCCTCTGTCATTGTGCTGCCCACAGATTTCCCATTATTGCTGATGACCCTAATGTGGAGTAGGAGACCCTGTGGAGTCCATCTCTTCCTCCTGCTCACTCTGAATGCATTTCAGATATTGCCGTGGAAACGTCAATTCCCCAAGCCAAGAAGACCCTGTTTCCCAGAAGCTGCTTCTACAGACTCTAGAATATAGATGAGCCTGGCCCAATCACACACTATATCTTGACCCAGCGGATTTGCAGCATACTTGCATTGGAGGTAAATCGATTGGTGCTGCTTAATCCTGGCTACTATCAGGCAGGTTCTCCCCTACTCATTGAAGCTTAGTAGCAACAAGCCCTTCACTGTAAAGAGAATTTTTTGTCCTCTCACTTGGGACTAAAGGTCAAAGTTTAAATCTATATTTAATGCCATTTTCTGAAAACTGGATTTGTGATTCCCTTTATGTTGGTATTACATATCTTAAGGGATTTCAAGGGGAGAAATCTGGGAAGCCCAGTTTCTGAGAATGACCTTTACTTTAAATGTGTAAATAGGATGGAGCTTGTATTTCTGCTTTTTAAACCTTTTAATTGTGCTTCCAAAGACAATTCCGGAAAGCAGGGGCTGTGCTGAGTGGTTACCTGGAAGCCACTTTGAAAAGAAGAGACTCAGATTTTTGTCTTATACAGAAAGGCCAAAGGTTAATGGCTCCTGCTCTGTTGGCCTGCTAGGGACAGTCTCTTTTGAAGCTTTGTACCTTGAGCTATGGTGATCCCATATTAGAATATGCAAATAGTACGGCCTTTAACTGCCTCGGAAAAGGGAAAGTTCAAATTTACTTAATTCTATTTTTCCTCTGAATTTTATAAAACATTATTGAAGTGGTATCAGAATATCATTCAGAATGTCAGTTTTAGAATATTTCAAATATTTACCTAAAGTTTTTTTTAAAGGGCCGCTTTCACTGTCTGAATGTGGCACTAAAGGCAGTTATAAAATTGACTTTCCTTGCACTTCATAAGCTCAGACTTGCATGTTTAAAAAGTAGTGATGGGAATTTCTCAGTTTGCAAACAGCCTCTGGGCATGGCCAGATAGATAGATACGTAGATAGACAGGAAGAAATAATTCTAATATTTAATAAATATACCACGATAAGCTTATTTAAAAAAAAAAAAGTTGATCCTTATGTTATTATCAGGTAATCTCCAGTACTTCCGACTCCTAAAATTTGGAGCTTGTTATTTTGAAGTTAGGTGTGATTTGTCCTCCATGGTCTCTGTACGGTCAGGCCACCCAGCACGGCTGTCCTCTTGCTGTCTGTCCATCACCTGCTCCACCAGTACCTGCTTCACCTGACCCTACTCACAGGACAGACCTTCCTAAATAGCTGCCCCCACCCCGGCTAGTGATTGCTCCAACTTTTAGATCAAAACATCTCCACCTGTTATCAATGTGTTGGTGAAGGGGATCGTGCTCTGCTGGTTTCCCTGGTAACTGATGAGCCCACCTGATGTCAATTCCCCCTGGAACTCCCCCTTCCTCCAGGGAGCAGAGACTGGCACTCTGGCCTGCCCCATCATCTGCTTCACACTTCGGGGTGTCGCTCTAGGACCTGGTTCAGACGTGTAAGTCCCCCACTTGTTGAACCACTGATGGCTCTGTCACCAACTCTGGGCCCTTTCTTTGGTCTTGAAGCTGGGCAAGCACAGGGCTCATAGGCTTGTGGGGTGAAGCCCAACAAGTAGCGGAACAGCCGGGAGACTGAGGAAACTCCAGTGAGCACTGACATGTTGGGAAATAAGGATGGGGGTTGGGAAGTTAAGGGGACCCTGCACTAACACGTGGGCCTGAAAGTTGCAGGGGTGATCCTGGGGTGGCCATTCACTTGCATATGGGGCACAGAGGTTCTGGGGTGATCCCAAAAGTTGTGGGGAAACCCTGCATGGCCGTCCACTAGTATGCAGGAACCTGGGGTCGATGCGCCAAGAGAGTTCAGAGAACTCGTAGAAAATCCTAAGGCTGTTGGCCAGAGCTCTGGGCTGGCCGCTGGTTTTTACATAAAGAAAGACCACAGAGGCTAACTGCGGAGGCAAAGGTTAACTTAAATGCTGATTCTTGTTCCTCTGAAAGTGAAGCACGTGAATGTGAGTGAATATGTATTATTGTCTATTACTGTTATTTGTTTAAACCAAATTGGCTATCTAGAAACGGAAAAGAAATCCCTGAAACTGTCCAAGATGGGACTCTTGACATTGTGAAACTGGTTTTTATTACCGATAGAGGAATTTAGCTTTCTAGAAGGAATGGGTGTTTCTCTTCTTGTGCCTTTGAAATGCAAATGGTCTAGCTGGGCTCTCAGGAACTTTCATCAAATCCCTATGAGTGAAGGGGGGAAAAGGAGGCTTTTTCAACTCTCGAAGGAAAATTGTGAGATCTCTGTGTCTGTAAAGATACCTGTATATCTATGTGTACCTTACAAACCTGAGGTTGTCTCTGCCTTCAAATGGCTTTGCTAAGATCAGTTTGTGGATGAGATCTATTTCCCTGGGTTAAAAAAAAATGTGTGACGCCAAAAACTCTGCCTCAGTGCACCAGCACCGAATCAAATCTCAGAGATAGAATTCTGAGTCAAGTAAAAAAGAATACAGTCATTGCTTTACCAGGCAAAGGGGAACAGAACAGGTTCATGCCATCAAAATTGTGTGTCCCAAGGACTTGGGTGGTGGTCCAGTGGTTAAGGCTTCATTTTCCAATGCAGGGGGTGAGGGTTCAATCCCTGGTCAGGGAGCTAAGATTCCACATGCCTCGTGGTCAAAGAACCAGAACATGAAAAAAAAAAAAAAAAGCAATATTATAACAAATTCAATAAAGAAGTTTTTTAGAAAAAAAATTGTGTGTCCCAACCCAGGGGATTTGGTGAGGAGTCTTATGATAAGCATGGTTCAAGGGTGGGGTTGCTGATAACAATCAAGTTATGTGCAGGACCTGCAGTCCTTTAATCTGGCTTTAGATGGTCTACTGATGAGTTTCTGTGGTTCTTGAGGTTTTCAAACTGTGACCTTCTCTCGACTAAAGAATGCTTCCACAAGTAGTAGTAGTTGTTGTTGTTCAGTCGCTCAGTCATGTGTCCAACTCTTTGCGACCCATGGACTGCAGCACGCCAGGCTTCCCTGTCCTTCTCCATCTCCTGAAGTTTGCTTAACCTCATGTCCACCGAGTCTTTGATGCCATCTAACTATCTCATCCTCTGTGGTCCCCTTCTCCTCCTGCCTTCAGTCTTTCCCAGAATCAGGGTCTTTTCCAGTGAGTGGGCTCTTCTCATCAGGTGGCCAAAGTAATGGAGCTTCAGCTTCATCAAGTTCAAAGATATTGGTACAGTTAACCCTTGGGGCAAAACAGGACTCTGTCCCAAGCCTGCACTGTTGTTTCTTGACTGCTGCTCTCTTGACTGCCGCTCCCTTATCTCTGCACCCCTTCCCTTCCCTGATTAGCAACTGTTTGAACCTGCCCTGTGGAACTCAGGGAAAGTCATGGAGGCTGAGGCCTATTCCCTACAAAAAAAGAAATGTGGGACACAGAAAGGTTTCCATGCCCAGGAGCCCTGCAGGGCCCTGCTCAGTTTCAAGTGCTAACACAAATTCTGAGAATTCATTCCTGAAGCTGGGAAAGTATAGGGCTTATAGGCCTATGGAGTGCAGCCCAATGTCACATGGAAAGGAGGGTGGCTCCCAAATTAGATTTTTCATTACTCAGCAATGTAACAAAATCTAGCCGTAGGAAGTTGTTTCTCTGGATCCTTCCAGACGGTTCTGCCCCTATCATTCCTACGGCTGACTTGCCCACCCATCTCCAGGTGCTTTCTGTCTGCACAGTATCTATCCATGATGCCCTGTCAGGGGTGCTTTTGTATGGATGAGGCCCAGGAAAGGGCACACCTTCCCCAGATGCAATTCAGAAGTGGCAGGACCAGGTTTTAACTGCTAGCCCATCTGACCCAGAACCCACACCCTCCCCTTGACTCCACTCTGCTCCAAAATGAAGTTCACTGGGCTCTCTCCTCTGAAAAAAAAAAGAAAAAAGAATAACTTTTGTTTTATAAAGAGAACCATTTCTTGTAACATTTATTTTTTTTTACCCCTTTCATCCATACCTGTCGCTCAAGTGCCTCCTCCCAGCCCCCTGCTTCCTTCCTCAGAAAGCAAAGTCACAGACAGGTTGAGGCAGAAATGTGCTGGTGTTTCAGCCACTTTAATAACCAGATCAGGTGTCTTTGTGCTCAGCTAGTAGCTAGCCAGATGGAACAAAGCTGTATATGTCTGGAGCTAATGTGTTCATAGGTTATAGCCATGGTGAGCCTCAATTCTCCAAGACACATCTAAATATTCACTCTATGCTTGCCCCAAACTTTCCCCTGCTTCCTGTGGTCATTTATGCCTTAACGTTGCTCTCCTGCCAGCAGCCAGCAACTTGCAGCTCCTGAATAGCCCCTTAGGGAGATGGCAACTCTCCTGCCTCAGTCCCTTCTTCGTTTTCCTGGTTGGTCTTTGTTTCTTCATTCTTGCAGCTGGGCTCCTCCCATTGTCTCCCTACCTTTGTCCCCTGGCCCCCAGATAGCTGTCGCTGAGACCGCTGTTGACCCTGGCCTCTCCAGGACCTGCTCTCCTCCGCCCGACATCCTTTATTTAACTGCGGCTGCCTTAGGCAAAGCTGATTAAACTTGCCTCCTGCACTGCCACGCTCCTTCCCCGGGGCTTTGTGCCACCTCTGGCTTTCTTCTTACCTCTCCTGTGATCTTTTACCTTCTGTTCTCCCAGCTCCCTTCAATTCTGCCTCTGCACTTTGTTTCTGTCTGACCCCCTCTATCCCTTCACTTTTAACTGTAGCAGACTCAAGGGAATGTCTTAAAAAAAAAAAAAAAGAAAAGAAATCTGAAACACTATCTTCCCTCTATTCCCTGCCATCTCTTTCCCAGCTCCTCCTTTCTCTTTTAAGGCAAGTTGCCACCATATCAAACTAAAATCGAGTTTTATTGTTTTTGCCTCAGGCCCTTTCCTCTCTCATTCCTAATTCCTAAACTCCAAGCCTAAAGTACTCCTACAGTGTCTCAGATTGAGACCCTCTTTTCCTTTTTTCCAAAGATCTCCAGAAATCAGTCTTCGGCTCCATCCTCAGCAGAAATGTCTTCATTCAGGGTCTGTGTGGTACACCTCGGCTAATGAAATTCTTGGCTTTTCATCATGTAGCCCAAGATAGAAACCAAGACCGCCACCTTCAAGGCCCTCTTGGATGGCTAGTACAGATGTAAACACCAGAGAAGTGGCTTGTTCACAGCAGGCATGTAATAAATACTGACGCAGCAGAGAACTAGGTAGGATTGTGGTTTCTGGAGTCAGGCAGATGAAGGTTCCAGTCCTGTGGATTCCTTAAAATCTCCCCATTCCTTCCTCTGTGAAGGATAAATTATAATGCCTGCCTACTTTATGTGCTTGTCGTAAGGATTGAGTGACATAATGTGTACAAAAGTTGAGCCCTAAGTCTGGTACAAAATACTGTTCAAAAACATTAGTTGTTATTAATAGACAAGGAACAAATTCCATGAGACAGAACTGTAGCTTCTTACAGCTTAACTTCTGACTCTAATTTTTAAAAAATTAAAAATCTCAGCTTATTGCTAGGTTTAATTGACTAAAAGTGGTTCCCACTGTGTCTTAGGCCTGTTTCTAGTTCTTATTTGTAATACACATTTGGAGTATGAGCAGTTCAGCATGAATCAGGCAGCCCCCACCCCAGCTTTACCTAAAAATCCCACAACTCACCTTGTCACTTTCCATTGGTATCCCCTGTCAGAGAGCTTTGAGGTCCCTAGGCTTCTTTGGTAGCTCAGCCAGTAAAGAATCTGACTGTAGTGCAGGAGACCTGGGTTCGATTCCTGGGTTGAGAAGATCTCCTGGAGAAGGGAATGGCAATCCACTCCAGTATTCTTGCCTGGAAAATTCCATGGACAGAGAGCTTGGTGGGTTGCAGTTCATGGGGTCACAGAGTCTGACATGACTGAGCGACTAATACTTCAGGGGTCACTTGGGGGAACAAGTTTATGCCTTAGGAAAGAATTGTTTACACTTGCTTGACCACCACCCCCCGCCAACCCAGCCCTGTGCGTTATATGTCACTTAAGACAGTCACAGGAAGGGCATGGACACAGTTCTTCCACAGGAGAGGTTGTACTCTTTCAACTCTTTTAATTAAATTGGCCAGTAAATTCAATAAGCATTTTAAAGAAGGATCAATGCAATCAAAGAAACAAGGAATTCAGTGTAGCCACAGGTTTGGGGTTTTTTTGTGTGTGTGTGACTTGTGGGTGAGCCACTATTGCAGTTGACACAGAATAGGAGCATCTGGATTCCATCAACTTCCTTTAAAGCACTTGCAAGTAAGTTGCCTTGACCAAGGGGCTAAGAAGTCGGCCTTTCACTACCTTCTCAACAAATGATAATTTTTTTCGTCAGCCCTGTTAAAGTCAATGTCTGAAGCCAAAGTGTTCGCCATTATTCCCAGAAGAAGAAAAGGGAGCCCAGTGCTGTTGCTTGAGCCAAAAACCGGCCGCTAAGACTCGGAGCTCTTAGTTCTGTTGCATGGTCAAGGCTCTATGAAGACGCTCGGCTTCCTCTCCCTCACCTTCTGTATCTATGAAATAGGAGTAAGTGAGGTCTAGAATGGCCAGAGACTCAAGGAGAAACAGGCATCAGTGAGGCCCTATGTGAAATGTTCGGTGAGATTCTTGGGTAAAAAATTACCAGGGATCACATATGTGCTTGCCCACTTCCAGATTTACCAAATCTGTTACGTTAATGCATAGTCACATTCAAGGAGAGCAAGTCCAAATTGTATTAGAAGGAAGGACTTTAAGTGCAGCCAGTTTGGGAAAGCTCCTCTGACCATCTGGGCTCATCCTACTTGCTCTTCCAATTCAGGCATTAGTCTCTGTGTGTGATGGGTCCCCCAGGCCTGCAGTCTCAGGGTCACCCACTCCTCGCTGCCCACCGCCTCCTGCAGCTTTGTGCTGTGTCCTCCAATCTTATTTCACAATAAAAGATCACAAGGCTGCCTTTTTGCTGTTAAGTCTCAAATACCCCTGATGTTAATCCTTGGAGGCTACACAAGAGTGTCATTTTCTCAATGCCATCCTCTATTCCTATCAGTGGGTCATCTAAGCTCAAGAATATACACACCATACGCTTCCAAAAATGGACTCCATGAAGCCATTTTTCCTTTGAATGAGGGAGTAAGATGCCTCCAAAAATGTATTGTTTTTTTTTCCCCTTAACTGACATTTTTGTGAAGAAGTTATGTAGCATTTGCCCTGCTCTCAGATTGTCTCATGCAGTGAGCCATGTTATAGAGACAGCCTTTCCCAAATATCCTCCCACACCTCATGCATCCCCTCTGAAAAAAGCAAAGATGTGTGTGCTAGACTTTGGGGAATGAAAATGGTTCAAGGCCCCCACCCACTCAGAAGGCACCTGGTCTTCCAGCTCCCCAAACCTCATCCTTACTCCCCTTAACATTTTTTCTTTGTCCTATTTCTTAAAGGAGCCAATTCAGTGCATGTGTGAAGCTGGTCTCCAGGGAGAAGCATTCTCTCTCTAGTGAACCCAACTAGGAGGGGGAAGCCAGACAGGGTCACGTCCCCCCATCCCCTTGGTGGAACCAAGCCAGCAGTCAGCTTGGAATGTCTGCGGAAGAGGACTCTGGCAGCCAATCTAATTGCACAACCCCGCAACTCCCCTGGGCCATGAGTCACCCGCCTGCTGTGAACCCACAGCGCTTTGATGCAACCCTTCTCAGATCCCTGGGCCTGCTGCTCTCATGCCTGTCTAGCCCATTTCCCTGTGAGTCCAGGCAGGCAGCATTAAATGCTTTTTACTGTGTCCCTCTGTGCCTAGCACTGTGCCTGATGCTTTGGAAGCCTTCACTAATTGTCTGTCAGATGAACAAACACAGATAAAATATCAGTTGACAATTAACCCACTTCAAAGGATACGGAACTCTATTTCTGGAAACTGTATTGAAGTAATTGGTTCACAGCTTAAATTACTAAAAGTGCTTACTGGATAAATGAGTGACTTTCTTGGCACACTTTATAACAAGTGACACATCTTTGACCAGTCACCAGAAATGTGAGTTTACCCCTCCAGTGTATATTGAGAGCCATCTCTGCACCCACGATTGTTTAGCACGTGGGAAAGGGGAAGACAGAAAGGAAGACATAATAGAAAGGGAGACCTCAGCCTTGTCCTCAAGAACATCTTAATCCTAACGAAGAGGGGCAGATTCAGAAAACTCTTTGCAGAATCCTTCTGATATTTCAAGCTGGTCTCAGATCCCCAGACAAACTTGCTGGGATTTAGACATTGCTCAGCCAGCCAGATTGGTTCTGGTCACAGTGTCTCAAGAGCTCATCATGTCACGATGTTCTATGGTCACATCACTAAAATATTCAGACAGGCGTTCAACCATTATGAAGCCAAACCAGTGTCTGTGGGGAGATGAGTGGTTCCCATGTAATCCCAAGTCTGAAAGCAGGAAAAGCAAATGGAAAACTTCATCAGACATACCAACTGAAAGAGGAGGAGATGTGCCAGCCTCCTCCATCAGAGCTGTGGTCTCTTCCTTCTGTCTGTCTAGATCCCCTAACCATCTCTTAAAAGGAGAGTGTGGCTAAGTTGTTCTGACGGCACCTATTTCCAACTCCCTTTTCTTTCACAGTCCTCCACTCTAGAGGCTGGAGAAGCTATCATTTTTGTCAGCCTGCATTATGAGGAAGGGTGGTCATGTGATCTTTGTGGCCAAGAGATGAAAGTCTTCTAGAGGCTTCTGAGAGTGCTTCTGCTTTCCTGACACTACCCCCATTCAACCCCCAACTTTCTGTCCTTTTTAAAATTATTATTTATTTGCTGCACCAGGTCTTGGTTGTGGCACACAGGATCTTTCGTTGCATCTTGTGGGATCTAGTTCCCCGACTAGGGATCCAACTTGGGCCCCTTGCTTTGGAAGCATGGAGTTTTAGCCGCTGGACCACCAGGGAAGTCCCCTACTTTCTGTCTTGAATACAGATATGATGCTTCGTGTTGGACAGCCTTTTTGTAAACGTGAGAGATAGATGAAGAGAAACATCAGTCTTGACCCTTGAACCACAAAGCAACCTTCAGACTTCTTATGTGAGAAAAAAAAATTGACTTTTGTTAAAGGCGCGGTTAGATTTCCTGTTACTTGCAACTAAATACGTTCCTAACTGGCTTAAATTTTAAATGTGTTTTTAACTTTTCGTGAGGAATAATCGACAAAACATTAACAGTGAACAACAACTGGGAAAGAGGAAAATGGTAACAGAGAGGCTGGTCTCTCTGGGAGGCATTTATGAAAGAAGAGCCCATTGTGGCTGTTAGTGGATATGCAAGGGGGGCCTTTTCTTGTTTCCCAGTTAATACACTGTGGAAACTTTTTTCAGTTTTTATATCTTTTTATTGAAGTAAAGTTGACTTACAACGTTGTGTTGATTTCTGCTGTATTGCAAAGTGATTCAGTTTTTTGTTGTTTAGTCACTAAGTTGTGTTGGAATCTTTGTGACCCCATGGGCTGCAACATTCACACCAGGTTCCTCTGTCCTCCACTATGTCCCAGAATTGGCTCAAATTCATGTCCATTGAGTCAGGGATGCTATCCAATAATCTCTTCCTCTGCTGCCCCCTTCTCCTTTTGCCTTCAGTCTTTCCCAGCATCAGGTTCTTTTTCAATGAGTGAGCTCTTTGAATCAGGTGGCCAAAGGATTGGAGCTTCAGCTTCAGCATCAGTTCTTCCAGTGAATATTCAAGTTTGATTTCTTTTAGGATTGACTAGTTTGATCTTCTTGCTGTCCAGGGGAGTCTCAAGAGTCTTCCAGCACCACAATTTGAAAGCTTCAATTCTTTGCCACTCAACCTTCTTTGTGACCCAACTCTCACATCTATACACGACTACTGGAAAAACCATAGCTTTGACTATATAGACCTTTGTCGGCAAAGTGATGTATCTGCTTTATAATATGCTCTCTAGGTTGTCAGGAGAAGGCAATGGCGACCCACTCCAGTACTCTTGCCTGGAAAATCCCATGGACAGAGGATCCTGGTGGGCTGCAGTCCATGGGGTCGCTGAGGGTCTGACACGACTGAGCGACTTCACTTTCACTTTTCACTTTCATGCATTGGAGACGGAAATGGCAACCCACTCCAGTGTTCTTGCCTGGAGAATCCCAGGGATGGGGGAGCCTGGTGGGCTGCCATCTATGGGGTCGCACAGAATCAGACACAACTGAAGTGACTTAGCAGCAGCAGCAGTCTAAGTTTGTCATAGTTTTCCTTCCAAGGAGCAAGATATACATTCTTTCATAATATTTTTTCCATTATGGTTTATCATAGTATATTGAATATAATTATCTATGCTTTAGAGTAGGAATTTATTGTTTATCCATTCTCTATATAAAGGCTTACGCTTGCTAACCCTGAACTCCCAGTCCACATCCCTCGCTCAACCTTCTCCCCGTTGGCAACTGCCAGTCTGTTCTCTATGTCCATAATTCTGTTTCTGTTTCATAGATAGGTTTATTTGTGTCATGTTTTAGGTTCCACATATAAGTGATATCGTATATTTGATACACGATATCTGTCTGATTTACTTCACTTAGTATGATAATTTCTAGGTCCATCCTTGTTGCTGCAGATGGCATTATTTTGTTCCTTGTTACGGTTGAGTAGTATTCCATTGCGTGTGTGTGTGTGTGTGTGTGTGTGTGTGTACCTCATCTTCTTTATCCTTTCATCTGTTGATGAACATTTAGATTGTTCCCACGTCTTGGCTGTTGTGAGTAGTGCTACTCTGAACATATGGGTGCAGGTATCTTTTTTAATGTTAGTTTTATCTGAATATATGCCCAGGAGCAGATTGCTGGATCATGTGGTAATTCTACTTTAGTTTTCTGAGGAACCTCCATACTGTTTTCCATAGTGGTTGCACCAACTTGCAGTCACACCACCTGTGTAGAAGGGTTCCCTTTTCTCCACAACCTCTCCAGCATTTATTATTTGTAGACTTTTTAATGATGGCCATTCTGACCATCGTTGTGTAAGATGAGGTGGTACTTCATTGTACTTTTGATTTGCATTTCTCTAATAATTAGCAATGGTGAGCACCTTTTAATTTGCCTAATGGCCACCTATATTCCTTCTTTGGAGAAATGTCTATTTAGGCTTTCTCCCCATTTTTCAATTGGGTTGTTTGTTGTTGTTGAGTTGTATGAGCTTTTTATATATTTTGGAATTTAAACCCTTATCAGTCACATCATTTGAAATATTTTCTCCCATTCTATCAGCTGTCTTTTCATTTTATTATGGTTTCCTCTGTGCAAAAACTTTAAGTTTGATTAGGTCCCATTTGTTTGTTTGTTTTTCTATTGCCTTGCATACTGACCTAAGAAAACATTGGTACAAGTTATGTCAAAGACTATTTTGCCTATGATCTCTTCTAGGAGTTTTATGTTTAAATCTTTAAGCCATTTTGAATATTTGTGCATGTGTGTGGTGTGAGGGTGTGTTCTAACTTTGTTGATTTACATGCAGCTGTCCAACTTTCCCAGCACCACTTGCTAAAGAGACTGTCTTTTTCCCGTCGTATATTCTTGATTCCCTTATCAAAGTTAATCAACTGCAGGTGTGTGGGTTTATTTCTGGACTAGGTATTATATCCCATTGATCCGTATGTCCGTTTTTGTGCCGATACCAAACTGTTTTGATTCCTGTAGCTTTTTAGTGTTGTCTGATGTCTGGGAGGGTTGTGGCTCCTGCTTTGTTCTTCTGCTTCAGGATTACTTTGGCAATTCTGACTCTTTGTTGGTTTCATATGAATTTTAGGATTCTTTGTTCTATTTCTGTGAAGAATGCCATGGGTAATTTGATGGAGTTCACATTAAATCTAGGTTGCTTTGGGTAGTGTGATCATTTTAGCAATATTAATTCTTCCAATCCAAGAGCATGGAATATCCATTCATTTCTTCAAATCTTCTTCAATTTCATGGAAACTTTTAAATAATGTTTTTAACAATAAAACCTCAATTAGCCAGCCCATTGTCTTCAAGTATCTAATTATAACTCTCAAATAATCGGCCAAGCTCACATCATTGATTACTAATATTTGGATCAATGTTTTCAGGTATTAGAAAGCACTTTTACATATGTCATCTGATATGATCACCACATCCTTCATCAGCTCCATGGATACAGATGTATACAAGCATGCCTGCCTGGTATTAAAAGGGCAATTTTGAATCCTCCAGGAAATAGACCTATTGACTAATTATTTACTGCATGTGAAATATATGCTGGTTTTATGTTTTTAAAAGCTTGTGGTAGTCATTATAGTATGCTGGTCCATAGTACCATTACTTACTATAGCCAAAAAGTAGAAACAAACCCATGTGTCCATCAACTAATTAATGGATTTTTGAAATTTAGTATTTCATACCACAAGATATTATCTGGCCATTAAAAGTATTTACGTACTGATACATACTACTACATGGATGAACCTTGAAAATATCATGCTCGGTGAAAGAAACTGGACACAAAAGACATATTGTATGACTCTATTCTATTTTTAATTCCATTTATATTAAATGTCCAAAATAGACAAATCCATAGAGACAAAGTAGATTAATGGTTACCAGGGACTGGACAAAAAGAAGAATGGGAAGTAAGGCTCATGCTTATCAGGTTTCTTATCAGTGGTAAAAGTGTTCTAAAATTAAATGGAGATGATAGTTGTACTAGCCTGGGAATATACCGAAAACCACTGAATTGTATACTTTAAAAGGATGATTTCATGGTATATAAATTATCTCAATAAAATATCATTATCTATATCTAGATAGATATGAAAGCTCAGACTCTGGAGCCCAACTTCTTGGGTTTGAATTCCAACTCTTTCACATCCCAGGTATGTGATTTTGGCCAAGTTACTAACTTCTCTGTGCTTCAGTTTTCTCATCTGTAAACCAGAGATATTAAGATTCATGTCTCATAGGACTGTTGAGGGGATTAAAAATATATATAAATTGCTTAAAATCATGCCTTACATATAGAAAGTACTGTGTATTATTATATTAAATATTATTTATTATTATTGTTATTAAAACCCAAGTGTCTTATTTGGTACAAGGACCATTATTTATATCAAGTTGTAGATAAATTTATTTGAAAAATAGATAAATTTTAATGTATAGATTTGGTTTCCCTGTCTTCATCCATTTACTACCTAAATGGGTATCTGTTATAGACTTCAGTTCAGTTCAGTCGCTCTTGTCCAATTCTTTGCAACCCCGTGAATCACACCATGCCAGGCCTCCCTGTCCATCACCAGCTCCCGGAATTCACTCAGACTCACGTCCATTGAGTCAGTGATGCCATCCAGCCATCTCATCCTCTGTCGTCCCCTTCTCCTCCTGCCCCCAATCCCTCCCAGCATCAGAGTCTTTTCCAATGAGTCAACTCTTCGCATGAGGTGGCCAAAGTACTGGAGTTTCAGCTTTAGCATCATTCCTTCCAAAGAAATCCCAGGGCTGATCTTCTGCAGAATGGACTGGTTGGATCTCCTTGCAGTCCAAGGGACTCTCAAGAGTCTTCTCCAACACCACAGTTCAAAAGCATCAATTCTTTGGTGCTCAGCTTTCTTCACAGTCCAACTCTCACTTAGTTGTTTGTAGATACAGAGGTAGTAATCACCAGCTAGTGATTTTACACACACACACGCACACTGTGACTTTGAACTCCACATATGTTCAAGTGTAAAACTTCAAACACCCCTCTTTTTTTTTCTGGAAGTCCTAACAAGGAGCTTGCATGAGCCCACAGTCTATCAGTCAACTTCCATGGGTAGCGGGTGCCCACATTTTCTTTCTCTCTCACTCTGGCTAGCATAGAGCTGCCTGAAGGATCCCCTGCTACACTGGCACAGTGAGCATCCCCAGTGCCATTTCCCACCTAGACTGATATCTCCAGTGTGCCCAGAGTAGGCAGGGGACCTATATAGAAGAGAGAATAGAGACCTTCCCTGCCATACCACCCCCCGTGCTGCAAAGCTGCAGTCCACACCCAGAATCTCACAGAATATTCTCAGGAGAAGAGTTCTCTCCTGCTTTCACTCTTCTTCCTCTGATGGTGCATTCAAGCCTTATCCACCAGACCGTACTGAAAATGGTTGTTCCTACCATCTTAGCCAACACATTCTTTTCTCTCTTGCCTCCTTCCCCTGCTAGTTAAAAAAAAAAAAAAAATCCCCATGCAATTAAAGGAAGGATCAGTGACAGATACAAGTAGCACGTAAAGAGTAGGCTTCTCTATACTAGCAGCACCCAGGAGTGGGGATCCAGTTTGGTCAGCAAAGTGTTCTACCCACTTCTGGTAGAGAACTGCCATCTGATCCCCTCATGAGGCTGAGAGCCTGTAAGGCAGTCTTTTAAAAGGTCAGGCCATGCTAATTGATTCAGTGAATTGTTACTGATCACCTACTAAGTGCCTGGCATTGGGCTAGTGCCAGGGGTACCATGATGCATAGACATAGCATCCAGCCTAAATCACAGTTTGCAGGGAGGTGAAGCATGGGTGAGTTTGCCCATGCTTCCTTTCCCAGTGAAGAGCACATGGGATGTGCTCTCCCTTTTGCATGAATAAGACACATTCCCAGCCTGGACTCTCCAACTCCCTCCATAGAGAACAGAAAGATAAACATTCTTTTATTTGCAGTTGACATGGTTTTATTTTCATGAACTAGGAGTGGCCTTAATAGACAACAGGCCCTACTCTCCAATTACTGCCAAAAAGAAGAGCTACAGAACATCTTTTCTGAAACCATCTCTGTGAACATTTAACTCACTCAAAGTTCACAGTCTATACAGTTACCTTTTGGTCTATAGTGTAAATACATGTATTTGATAGCTTCTAATCTAAATTTTCAGGATGGCACATTAAGTACCTAGTGTAGTCCCCAGGTGCTCATTTTATAGAATGCCTCTAGGATAAAGAGAAGTCCTCCTAGGAAAGGCTGCATAACTCATCTAAAAAACAAACCAAAACGTTTGGGAAGAATCTCAGCAAGAGTGATTGGAACAAAAGTGGAGAATTCTAACTAACCCTCCATTAACCAGACTATCCTCTGCCTGTAAGCATTCTAGCTGATCAAAGTTTTATTATACTCTCAAGAATTTATAGTAAATCCTTAGGGGCCCACTTCTACGTCTAATGGTATATACTTCCACCTCCTGGTATATATCCCAAAGAATTAAATGGGGGGCTCCAAATAGATGTTTGTATGTAAACACATGAAAAGATGCTTAACATTATTAATTATTAGGAAAATACAGATCAAAACTACAATGAGGTACCACTCTACACCCATTGGGAGGACTACTATAAAAAAATGGAAAATGACAACTGTTATTGAGGATATGGAGAAATCGAAACCTTTGTGTAGTTGGTTGAAATACAAAATAGTGCAACTGCTATTGTGGTTCCTAAAAAAAATTAGAACTTGAACTACGTATGATCCAGCAATTCTGCTTCTAGGTATGTACCCCAAATAAGGTCTGGAAGAGGATACATAAGTATGTATCCATAAGTACTATTATAGCAGCACTATTGACAGTAGCAAAACGGTAGAAGCAATGAAAATGTACACGGATGGATGAGTGAATAAAAACAATTTGGAATATACATATTATGGAATATTAGTCAATCTTAAAAAGGAGTAGAATTTTGATACATTCTACAACAAGTGTGAATCTTGAAGACATTTGTGCTAAATGAAATAAGCCAGACACACAATGACAAATACTGTATGGTTCCATTTATATGGGACACCTGGGGGAGTCAAAATCAGGCCGACTGAAAATAGAGAAGTGGTTCCCAGAGGCTAGAAAGGGAAGTATAGTGGAGTTTTTGTGTAAGGGGTACAGAGTTTCAATTAGGGAAGATGAAAACTTCAGGAACTGGATGGTGGTGTTGATGTACCATGTGAACGTACCTCATGTCATTGAATTGTGCACCTAAAATGATTTAAATGGTATATTTCATGTTATTTATATTGTACAAAAAATTAAATTAAGGGAATTCCCTGGTTGTCCAGTAGTTAGGATTGCACGCTTTCACTGAACCTGGGGTCAGTCCCTGGTCAGGGAGCTAAGATCCCCAAAGTCACAGAGCAGCCAAAATAATCAATAAATTAACAAAATTTTTAAAAATTAAAGAGAGAATAGATGTACTTAGAATGCCACTTGAAACAGGCCACTTGTCTCTTCAAAATCTGAAGACCTCTGCCTTCTCGGGTCTGTTTATCCTATAGAAGGGTCCTTGGCCATGGTCTCCACGTCCACCATCCAGTAAGGAGTGTCTGATTAAGTGACACTGCTGTATCCACATGTGATTCACAAAAATCCTGTTTCGTCTTCACCATCAGTACTGTTTGTGTCTGCACACTGAAGAGCAATAATCTCAAAAGGTTCCAGCTGGCCTTCCTCAAAAGGTAAAGAAAATCCAGCATTTTTAAGGTCTCTCTAATCTTTTGTTTCAAGTGAATGCTTCCTCGGAAGGACTGTTTCAGCATTTCTGGGATCTATTAAGAAGAGCGTAATGAATGATACAGAACCAGTCAACTTAAAAAAGAGAGATAGAGAAGAAAATACTGCCAACTTCCAGATACCTCCCCTACTCCTTTTATACCAAAGGAGCCATATCTTCATGCAATAATAAATGCAAATTTGGAAAGGCTGACAAACCCTCCTGCCTCTTCAGCTGACAGCCTCAATTATGGGGCCTAATCCTGCATTCCTGACACTCCCCTTACCCCTGCATAACTTCCAGAGGAGTCAAAGGACCCTCAGCCCTGGCCCTGGCAGGGAGACATTAGTTATGCAGGAGCAGTGCCTGGGGCGTGCTGGCAAATTTAAGGGTCTGTTCATATAATGACACACACTTGGAAGCCTTAAATCCTCATGCTTTGGACTCTTCACCTTCTACTGAAATAAAAAGCCACAGCAACTCCATTAAAAAATATAAAATTGCTCCACAGGAAATGAACACTAGTTTGCTTCCAATTTACATTGGTTTTAGGTTTCTTCTTCCCTGCCCCTACCCCTTTTTAGTTTTAATGTCAGTGTCCAGTTTTATGGAAAATATTTTCTTTGAGGAAAAGAATAAACACAAGCCTCGTGCTGGGTCTTTGCTTTTTATTTACTGAAGTGGGCAAAACAACTTTGACTTGCTGGCTCTCACCCTCCCGTAAATCAGTTGGAATTCCTCACAAGTATACACACAGGCTACCCTCTTATGTCACCCTGTGAGGACACCTAATGACCTCTGGCTTCTTGAGAAGTGGCCTTGTTTTATATAAACTAATCATCCATCCAGCTATATTAGTAACGAGGCTATAACTCATTTTCATCCCAGGCACACGCTGTACATTATCAGTCTCCTAATTAATCCCAGGCAATTCAAGGGGCAGGGATTATTCCTTCCAATTTTCCTCACCACTCTTCACTCCCGAGACCGGGCCAACAGAGGGTCAGGCTCTGCGTCCCGCAGGCATGGCCCTGAGTCCCAGCCCCGAGCCCAGCCTGCCCCAGGCTTGCTCCCTCTGCCCTGGGGAAGCCTGGGAACTCGCACACCCCTCACCCCTGCTGATCTCAGAGGTGGCAGGGCCGCCTCCGGGGAGAAAAAACCTGGGGTCAGCAAACATCTGGCAAGCCTGCCGAATGGACGAAGTCCACAGCTGCTCCCCTGAGTCAGAAAATAAACTCAGAGCTTTGGGGCACGAAGCAGAGCTGGGCCCCATGCTCTGGGCAGCTGAGATATTCACCATCCGCCCTGAAGTCCACCTTGCGGGCAGCTTTGTCCTTTCTGGGCACAGGTGCAGGCAGCTCCAGGTACCCTGCCTGCCACCCCAGGACAGGCTGCTAGCTGTTCAAAGTAGAGACCAGGGACTGGATGTTCAAATCTCTCCAGCACATCTCCCCACCTCACACAGGGAAAATCAGAATCCTTTGATGACATAGTGTCCAGAATATTGAATAGATTCTTAGGCTTACTGAGAAAGGAGTTTCTCTTCCTCTTCATCCTTGGTTCTCAGAGCCTGTGTTCAACCATGAGCATGAGCATCTCTAAACATCTTTGAAGAAGGACAAGCTCCCTTGACTCCCGGGGTGCTTGAGCACTGGAAAAGCTTCCCTTGTTTCATTTGAAAGACCGCAGGGTCTGGAGTGGTGGTTTAATCATTAAGTTGTGTCTGACTCTTGCGGCCCCATGGACTGTGGCCTGCCAGGCCCCTCTGTCCATGGGATTCTCCAGGCAAGAATACTGGAGTGGGTTGCCATTTCCTTCTCCAGGAGATCTTTCTGACCCAGGAATCGAGCCCAGCTCTCTTGCATTGCAGGCAGATTGTTTACCAACTGACCTACAAGGGTCTGGAGACCTGTGTTCAAGTCCCAAGTCTCCCATTAACCTGGTGCTTACTTGACCTCCACAAGTCTTGGTTTTCTCATATTTAAAGTGGAGATAATAATGCCCTCTTCCTTTGCAGGGTGCTTGTGAAACAACAACCTTTTCAGGCTCCTTTATAAGCTTTTCTTTGGATCAGCCAGCGATGTTGAAGTTCCTGAGCACAGGGTCCCTGACTCTCCTCCCTTCTCACTCTCTCCCTGGCAGTCCTGTCTGCCCCAGTAATGACCATGTCAGTGTTCCATCTGGTAGGATTTTGATCCTTTTTGAGAGTTCTGTGCCTTACCTATGGCTCTTAAGACAAGGAGGAGGACTGCCCTCAGGTTGACTGCATGGCAAAGAGAGGACATGCCTGGGGATGTACCACATGTGGTTCCTACATGGTGGGCGGGAAAGCTGTAAGGCTTAATGGGCTCTCCAGAATTCCCTTTAAGTATTCAGGCTGACACTGATGCCAAAAACTCAGCTTCTGTGCATCAGTGCTGAATCAAGTCTCAGAGACAGAGTTTGGGCTAAAGTAGAAAAGAATAGCTTTATTGTTTTGCCAGACAGTGGGTACACAGCAAGCTCATGCCCCTGAAAAACGAAGTGTCCCAACCTGTGCGGATTTGGTGAGGGGTTTTACAGCAGTGGTTCAGGGACGGGGTTGCTGATAAGATTTGGGTATGTGCAGGGCCTGCACTTCCTTAATCTGGTCTTAGATAACCTCTTGATGAGCCTCTCTGATTTCATTAATCTGGCCTCAGGTAGTCTTCTCTGGAATGAATACAAATCCACTTGCCAAGAGGTTTTGGTTCTATAAAGAGCTCAAAGATATTGTTCTGTGCATCACTTAAGACAGAACCAAGACCCTGTCTCAAAGCTACACAATTGTTTCTTGGCTATTCCTCCCTAATCTCTGCATCCCCTTCCTTCCCTGATTAGCAACTGTTTGAATCTGTGCTTTGGAACTCAAGGAAGGTCATGGAGGCTGAGGCCTATTCCCTACAAATAAGAAACGGGGGACACGGACAGGCCTCCATGCCCAGAAGCCCCACAGGGTCCTGTCGATTTCAGGATCAGGCTCATACCTCCCCTCTGCAAGAGTTTGCCTCTGTAAGCTTTTGTGAAATGAAATGTGACTTCTGTCTTATTATACTCTTATGTTAAAACAAAATATTAGAAGTTTCTGGTTCCACTTAGTTTTTTCTCTCAGCATTCAGCTCATGTTCCAGACTAAGAGCTTGACTGGTTTTAGGGAAATGAAACCGGACCTTTGGAAACATAAGAACGAAGCTTTTCTCTTTAATTGTTGCATGACCCAATCACAATGATTAATTTGGCCATGGGCTGGCATAAATTTCAGATAGGGCTGATGCTTTTGAGCGGGGAAGTGAATCCATGCCGCTTCATTTTTTACCCTAGAACCTGGGCATTTTTACACAGAACCTTGACAGCCCCAGGTGAGCAGCATGTCCCAAGGTGATTCTTCGTCTGGGACTTTGAGGATGGCCTCACACAGAGACCACAGCCTCAGAGTCCGTGTGACAAGGGAGGCACGCCCTACGCGCCCTGCTTCTCTTGGAATCCGTTTTGTATTTCTGTAAATGTTGGGTGCCTTGTGCTTCTTTGTTGGCAGGCTTGTCTTGCCGAAGTCTACCTTGATTTGACACTTCCCCATAGCTTACTCACATTGAGGAGCTGGGTTGAAAATCAAATTCTCAACCTAGGACAAAGCTCTTGATGATATCACTCAGGCCCAACACTTCGGGGACTGTACAGTTTATACAATGCTTTTTTATATATTAACTTTGGGGCCTGGTCTGGCTGCCCTCTTTCTGGTAAGTTCTATCCCAGGTCTTCCCTCCTCTTAATTCAGATCTCAGTGTCATCTTCCTGACCAATGCTGTGAGCAGGCCCTTCCACAGCTGTGTATTTTCTTTCCAAAGCTCTCATCACTCTCTGAAAGGATCTTGATTACTTTTCTGTTTCCTTGCTGAATACCTCTCTCCTCAAACCAGAATATCAGCCCCACAAGGGCAGGGGCCTGTCTCATTAATCCTGCCTCTCTGTGGCCAAAAACAGTGCCTGACCCTTTAAAACACTCAGCACTTTTTTTTTTTTTTTTTTTTTTTGCTGTATTGGTGGAGAAGTAAATGATTTTATTTGAGTATTGTGATCATGTAAGGTAGTTTTTATCTTCATTTTTGAAATGAGTTACCTACATCTTCATGAGATTAAGCAATTAGCCTGAAGTCCCCTGGAGTAGGAAATGGCAACCTGCTCTAGTAGTCTTGCCTGGAAAATTCCATGGATAGAGGAGCCTGGTGGTCCAGGGGTTCACAAAGAGTTAGACATGCCTGAGCATGCATGCACACACACAGCTGGTCTGTGACAGAATAATACCTCAGACCCAGGTTTTCTACCTCTGTTCTGGAGTCTTCTTATGGGAAGGAAAGTGAAGTTTTACCCAAAATTGGATCATGCTTGGTACTTTTAAAAACAAGCACCCCATCAGAGGTCATTGTCAATGGTTTGGAGTGTAAAAACTTGATAAAACCCTGACTCTATTCCCTTTATCAAAGATGAAAAAGCAATCTACAAGATGGGCTTATAAAGCAGAGCCCGAGACTGCTTCCTACACCAGCCCCTGGGTGGATCACTGCCCCTCTCCTCTGACATACTGTGGACCCTCTCCCATCCCTCCCTTCCCTGGCCTTGGACCTCACTGGCCTCTGGGTCCCTCATTCCAGGAGGCCCTGGCATGGCTTTCTAGACTTTCTGCAATTTTTCTGATGTCCTAATTTCTTGATCACCTGTGCTGACACGATCCTGATTTCCTTCAATATGTCTTTTTTCCACTCCTGGGAAATTTATGTCTGTTCTGGCATATGTCCCCATCTTCCTTTGTGAAAAGAGAGGTAAGGAGGGGAAGGAAAAATGCCTTTTAATATTTTTTCGCAATGTCTTCATGTTCTGTCAATAAATTACCTCTGTCAGCTTTTAGAGGCCCTACTGGCTCTTGTACTGACCTCTTGTTCCTCCTGTACTTGAAAAATGCCTTATTATTTATCTTAGCCTCTCTCGCAATCTTCTTTTCATTCTTCACCTTTGCTTTCCTTATCATGTTTTTGCACTTTCTTAACTTTGTACTATAATTTCTCCAGCTGAGTTGCTGTTTGATTTTTTTTTTAATACTTTCTCACTTTCCTGGTTTTGATTACTTCCCCTACCACTACCACATCCTTTTTAGAGCTATTTGTTTGGCCTATTTTCTATGCAGCAGGTTGCTAGGGAACACGCATTTTCTTCGGGCAGTTTCTATTCATTTCTCTCTGATTACACTCTTCTGTCAGCGCTTTCAGTGCCCTTGGCTTTTCTTGGTAGGAACTGACCAACTTGTGTTCCTTCTGGAATCACTGCATGTCCTGCTAAGAGGGTCCTAATTCCTGCTGGGCCTTACTTGGAATGAGCAGTTCCCCCAGACGGCAGGCCACAGGTCAAGAGGAAGCTGGGTACTTTGATTGACACATTGCTCAAGCTTCCCCCACATCAAACTGCCTGCAGGTACAGGACCTTACAGCGAGTGTAGGTACCCTGTGCACACTGGCAGGAACTCAACCCCCTGCAAAGAGCTTGCCTCGGTAGTTGGGAGAATCCCGTGGGCTCACTAACAAGACCAGTCAGGTGTGAGCAATACCCTCGGGACTCCTTGGCCAATGTCTACCTTCTGGATGCCTCTTTATCTGCTAGGCACTGTTGCTAATGCTGGGCACTGCTGCCACCTCTGTTGGGTGTTGTCACATTGACTGCTGTCACCACCTAGCCACCACCAGACTGCTGCACTGCCATGGTCCAGACCACAGCTCTCAATATCTCAAAGCCACACTGAGTTTGGATAGACGTCTCCTCTCCTGCGTTATGCCACAGGTGTCGAGTTGCCCTTGCCTTATAGAGCCTTCAGGGAGGCAGAGAGTTTCATCATTACTTCCAGCACTCCTCTCCTGGAATGAGATCCCTGAGAAACAGAGTCAGATGGACCCTCAGGATGATGGTACCTTACTGAAAGGGCATAGGGAACTGGCCCTGAAGTAGATGGCAGAGCAAACCAGGGCCACTTATGAGGCAAAGATACAGAATTGTAAGGACATGAGTAAACAGAGAGAGGAGAGGACCTCAGGAAGACAGAGGACTGGAGCAGATACACAGAGCATGGTGGATCAGAGTTCTCGTGCGCCTCTGACAAATTAACATCCCTGATTTCCTGGTCTGGGCCCTCACACAGTACAGCAGAACTTTTTTCCTCTTACTTTCCTGTAACATTATCTGTGGTACATCTAAAGTAACATTCCTCTTAACTTCGTCTAGTTTAACTGGAGATTGTTGCTCTGCAACCAGAATCTTAACTAATATAACCTCCCAGTTTACCCAGCGGTGGCCTTCTGGTGCAACTTTTCTGATATGAATGCATGCTTAGTCTTCATTATCCAACTTCATTGTCACCTCCCCTCTGAAGTCTTTCCTGACAGCACCCTCTCTTGTGACACTTCAAAACTCTGCTCATAACCACTTACTGGAGTGTGATTCATCTATTTATAAACACTCCACTTGCCAGACCATGAGGTCCTCGAAGACAGAACCATGTCTTAGTGCCTGAAACGCAGAAGGTGTTCAGTCAGTGTTTGCAAAGATGACTCAGTGGCTCCAAGTGGATTCTGGGAGCCACCTGCCAGTTGGCACCATGCTGCTGCTCAACCTTCCAGGCACTCGAGGGGGCTGAATTTCTGCTGACTTTGCTAACTTAGCCCTTCACTCTCAGCTCCATCTTTTCCTAGTCCTCCCTGGGGTCCAGGATTGCTTGCCTGCTGGGACCCTCCTGCTCTGTGCAAACTTCACTACCTTTGGATCGGTGACAATTCCAAGGTGACCCCCTCTGGGGCACAGCACACACTGTTTCCCAGGGTTCTAGAACTCTATGCTGAGTTTTGGCTCCTCTTAATGGCTTTGTGTGGTTGCCTGGGGCCCGTGCTACCTGTGCGTCTGCTCATGACAGCATCCCCCACCTGATCCAGCCATCTGTTTATTTTGGCTGCATCTCCTCCTTTATTCTCTGACTCCTGAAAGATGGTGAACAGTAGCTACTTCCTTTAATCAGCCAGAAGCCCTGGTTGCCTTTCCATGGTAGAAAAATTGTCTCCAGATCAGTTGCAGCTTTCTTACATGAGAAAGAACATCAGTGCTCATTTGCTCAGGAAAAGCAACAACAAAACCCTCTCGCTCCGTTTAGACCATTTTTCCTTTATGGATTGCAGTGCCCCTAGCACGCCCACCAGGTTTCCCTGCCAACTGCCAGCAATGTATCCAAGTTGCTGTTTCACTCCGTGACAGCGTGAGGCAAGGGAAGAGCTTCATAGCCTTGGGTGGGGGGTTGTTTGCTTTACTCAGGTTCTCACATACAGAGTGTTTTGCAAGAAGGGTTTCTGCCAGTAATTGATACTCTAACCTCTGTACCAATAGGTGTGCAGTTGCCTGGGGCATCAGGTGGTTTAAATGCTCTGGGGTTGTAACCCCTTTGCCCCTCAAAGTTTTACTTTTCTGACCTCTGCTTCCAGCCAAAAAGAAAAAAAAAAAATGATACCCAGGCTTAGTTCATCCTCAGGAATTTCAGAATGGTCTCCCTCTGAGCCCCGCCTCTTGTGCTGATCAACATGGCTTTCTGAGATTCTGTGATAGCCACGTGCCGTGGTCTGGAAATAGAGTCAGAACTTTGGGCAAAACAGTGCCTGCTGCGGATCCAGGCTCAGGCTGTTTCTGGTCTCCATGATGAATAAGGATGTCCACTCAGGATGGGCTCATATCCAAAAGAGCTGCTCCTTGCTTGAGAGGAAAGAAACAGCATTTCTGCGCCAGGCAGTGGCCTTTGGGCCTGTTGCTGTGGGATGGACACAGAATGAGAAATGAAAGGCCGTCTCCAGCCAGGCTGAGGCTATGAGGGATGAGGATGGTAGAGGATGCTGTTGACTCTCTTTCTCTCCACGGCTAACTGCCTTCAGTAAGAGATTTCAATGCATCAAAATATTAGCTAAAGAGATACTTTAATTTGGTGACAAAAGGACACCTATTTAAACCTATTTATCAGTGAAGGCAGCTAGAAGTGGTTTGTATTTGAGCATAAATTACCACCCCACTCCAAAGCGCTGATCTTTTAAAGTGAAAACCTGGTTTGGTGATTTGGGGCAGCCAAAGCATGTGTAATAAAAGAGAAAGAGCAACTGTACAGGGAGTCAGGCCTTGTCATTTCTTTATATATATATATATATAATTTATTTGTTTTATTTTTTTTAATTTTTTTCAAGGTCAACCAGAATCAGTCTGTGTTGTAGGCAGAACTCATTTATTTTACATAAACTAAAATACATACCTAGATGTATATGTTTGTATGACATGGTATCGACCTATGATACATAATTACTAATATAATATGCAAATCAGTATTAATATAGTAACATTAATATACTAACATGTTCACAAGTTATAACATATATATACTATTATAAATATGTGATATGTACTATTAATATAGAGTAATTTTATATACATATTTTATATATATAATAATTTCTGTGGTGAAAATGGGATAATTGAAGCTCAACTATAAAGGTTTGAACTGACAGGTAAAAAAGTAACTTGGGATCTCTGTTTGCTGCTAAGTCACTTCAGTTGTGTCCGACTCTGTGCAACCCCATAGACAGCAGCCCACCAGGCTCCTCTGTCCCTGGGATTCTCCAGGCAAGAACACTGGAGTGGGTTGCCATTTCCTTCTCCATAATTTATTTGTTTTATTTTAGTTATTTGGGGCTATGCTGGGTCTTTGTTGCTGCACACAGGCTTTCTCTAGTTGCAGCCAGTGGGGGCTACTCTCCAGTTGCAGCTTGCGGGCTCTCACTGCAGTGGCTTCTCTTGTTGCAGAGCATGGGCTCTAGGGCACGTGGGCTCCAGTAGTTGCTATGCATAAGCTCAGTAGTTGCAGCTCTCAGGCTCTAGAGCACAGGTTCAGTAGTCGTGGGACACAGGCTTAGTTGCTCTGCAGCATGTGGATTCTTCCAAGATCAGTGTGCCCTGCATTGCAAGGTGGACTCTCAACCACTGGATCACCAAGGAAGCCCAGTGTCTCCATTTCTAATGCTAGACTCTTTACTAATGATGTCATTTTGGGCAAATCATTTCTCCAGCTTCAGTAGTGACCTCAGTGGAAGCAGAAAACACTGACATTCTAATTGCCAAATCCATAGGCTAAGTTTCATTCCTCATCCTATTTGATAACTCCATTGTACATGGTGCTCTTGATTGCTCTTTCCTTCTCAAAACTGTCTTGCTTTTAGTTCCTGGGGCTCGCCTCTATGAATCCTCTTCCCTTCTCTCTCCCAGCCCTTCACACTCCTTTCTTAAACCCCTCCTGTCTCACTGCTGCCCATCCATTGCCTGCTGGTTATTTCCCAGAATTTCCCCATTGGGCCTCTTCTCATTATTCTTCCATTCCATAAGCAATTCCAAGGATCCAACCACCATCTCTTAGCTGATAGCTGCCATCTCTCTACTTCAGAGCTCTCTCAGCCTCTCTCCTGAATGCCAGCCTCTCCTTCCAACTTTAGATGACAAGCCCCTCCAACTCAGCCTGTCCAAACTCTGTTCACTGTCTTCTTATATATGTCCCATCTGTCCTCTGAAACCCGAGTCCTTGCAGCCTGTTCTGCCTTCTGTATTTCACTTGGTCTCAGAAGCTAAATGATCTTTTGTGCTTCATTCTCCCTAAATAGATATTGCTGCCTAGTTTACCTGAGGCAGGTAGGAACATGAAGATATTCCTACATCTTCATGCCATTGCTGCTTCTCTCTTCTTGTCCACAGGGTCTGTCACCTGAATCTCTAAAATAGTACTGGAAGTAGTTAAGGATGGGTGTAGCTGACATAATAGAAAGCAAGACTTGCCATGGCTTACCCAGAGAGTTTTGTGTTGTTGGTTTTTTTTTTTTTTAATGCAATATGAAATCCAGATACAGAAGACCCAGAATCAATATGGCAGCCCCATTATACCTCCAAGGCATGCCCTAATTTCCTTCTATCTTCCCATTCAGCCATCCTTGACTGGTGCTATCATCTGTGGGCTTGTCACCTCATGCCCACTAAATGACTGCTCCTCTTCTACATCCATATTCCAGACAGAAGAAGAGGAAAGGCAAAAGGCAAATGTCTCTCAAGTCTGTTCCCTTTCAAAGAGCAGTCCTGAAAGCTCCACCCAGTGACCTGACTTACCTTCCATTGGCCAGAATGTCATGGGACCACTCTCTCCAAGGAAGACTGAGAAAGGCTGTGGGAGTTTTGTTTGTTTTTTAAGCAGGGCCCATAGCCTCCCTGAAAAAAAGAAATTGAGAATGGTTCTGCTGGAAAGGAAGGGAAGGAATGAAAGGAATCAACACTGCATTAGCAAATATCTGTGACTGCAACAGCCTGTTCTTGGTCTCCTGGCCATCTGAATCTTCATCCACTACTCTGTCCTCTATACCCCCTAAAAGAAATCTGATCATACTGTGCCCCTATTTAAAACATCTCTGTTGAATCCTCAGTGGCCGCAGAATAAAGAACAAACACTTTGGTCCATGGGGCCCCATTTTCTTTTCTATGCTCTTCTCTTGTCATCACCATCTGCCCAGAACACACTCTAAGATCCCATAGAACCCATAATAGTATGACTGTTCCCACTGCCCAACTGCCCTTCCCATTGCTGGAGATATTTCTTCAACCTTCATTCTTGGGGAGGGTGTAGGCATATATCAACCCCTTGACTCAGGTTTCTTCCTTAATCTTTAGAAGAGAGACCTTCCTCATGCCTCCGAGTCCTCCCCATCCTACACAGCTTGTGATCCTTGAGTGCAGACAGTGGTGTGTTGATCCGTGTTTAACAACCAGCTCTCTGGGGATGGGCTTCCCTCATAGTTCAGTTGGTAAAGAGTCTGCCTGCAATGCAGGAGACCTGGATTCAATTCCTGGGTCAGGAAGATCCCCTGGAGAAGGAAATGGCAACCCACTCCAGTGTTCTTGTCTGAAGAATTCCATGGACAGAGGAGCCTGGCAGGCTATACAGTCTATGGTCAGTCTAAGAGTCAGACATGACTGAGTGACAACTCTGGGGATGGGAGGCTCTGGTCTCTATTTACTGAGTCCTGTAGTATAAATACTACCCCCATGACCAGATTCAAGCTACCAACATGATGTAACCCAACCTGTAACTGAAAAGAGGCATGATTGGCTCCCAAGAGCCATTTTGAGTACAGCAGGAGACCCCCAACAGGGAAGAAGGGTGCGTGATTAGGTCACAGCACCAAAACCACAGGCAAAGCTTAGCAGCTACTCCCTCACCATCATCTCTGAACTAACACTCCCCCAACCCCTGCCCTGCCAAATAGATCTCTTCTTTCCCTGAGTTTACACTGCTCTTTGGTGATTCTTCTCCCACAGTAGTGTTTTTCTTAAATCTTCTTCTGTGTGAACAAGTGTACTTTTTCACACTGTGTGTTCCCCCTATCATTTACTCCCCACACGGGGCAATGAGCCCCTTTCATCCGTGATTCCCTGGTGAATCCTCACCTCCCTGGAGAGGCTGCCACACCTCAGGTCACCACCAGGAGTTACTCTTCAGCATCAGATGCAGACACAGAACCTGGGCAGCAGGCGACACATAGTGGGACTAAGTGTCCACTTGTTTAAAGGATGAAGGAGAAAAAAGAACTGATTTTTCTCTGCCTGGAGCCCAGTCCCTCCTCCCTGATATCCTAGGACTATTCACTTATCATTTGGGGCTCAACTTCAATGATTCATTCTCTAGGAAGCCCTTCTTGGACCAGCCAACCCTCATCCCCGCCACCAAAGGTAGGTTAATACCCCTTCTTTGGGCTCCCATAAGCCTTGGCCATCAGTAGAACTGATCGCCCTGTATACCTGTGTTTCAGTTATGACAGTTTTGACAGCCTGCGGACCATCAGCTTCCTGAAGGCAGGGGCCCTGTTTGCAGTGCCACAAAGGAGGTCCTTACTGATCACTTGCAGAATGGGGACTGAGCAGAATGTGTAGAATGCTCAAATATTCCCTGGGGAGGTTTAGTTTTATTTCTTTTACCTTTGTCTTTTGCTCTTGCTATCCTTATTATTGTTTTTCGCACCAGATCCCTCCTTTCAATTGGTAATACCAAAAGAAAAAAAGGAAAGATTTCAATGAATTGCAGCTTCCAGCTGGTTATCATTATTTAAATGCTGGCTTTATCTTTGTGGGCAGCTGAAGCCTATGATTTAAGCTATCTCTAGCTGAGCAAGAAGGTCTGGTGCCCGCCCAACCACTCATATTTCCAGAGTGCACTTTGCTGTGTCAATACACATTACTTGTCACATTGCAAAGAGTCTGAGGAGAAGTTTGATCTCTGCTGTTAGATTGTTGTCATGTGTCAAATCACACAGCCCAGGGGGAATGACTACAAATGCACAAGAAAGGCAGACGCTGAGCCCTGGTTGGACTGCCTGAAAGATAAACACCTTGTAGAGACCAGGAAAAGAAAGGCCAAAAAACAATCAGAAGCCACAGACACTGTAAGGCTTACTTTCATCTTCTTGCCCCTCTGAGCATCTCGTTTTACCAGCCTGGGCAAATATGCATTTTTCATCCAACTGGCCTTCCAGCTGATGCTCCCTCAAGGGGGGACTAGTTCGAGTATGTAGTAGCATCACTGGTAACCAGGGTGGCAGCTGCGATGCTCTCACAACACAGCTGAGGAAACAAGGCAGGTGACTGTGCAAGTTCCTCCCCACCGGCTCCTTCCCAATGAAAACTCAGAGAAAATGGGCAAATACAACTAGACTCAGGGAAGAAAAACCCACTTCAAGGAGTATGAACTACCCAAGCAGGAAGGCTGGAATAATTGTTTGCTGCGGCTGGTGATAGTTTTTTTTTTTTTTTTTTTTTCCCCTTCTTGTTTCTTTTAAGTTGGCTGAAAAAAAAAAAAAAACCAAATGGGTACTAGCTGTTCCATATTAAAGAAGGAATGGGCGCTAGTCAGTCGCCCCATTTCAAAACGCCCACGCGCTTGAAATAGTTTCCTAGAAAGGCAGATATAATTTAACTGGGTGTAGCTTAGCACACTGGCAGGGCATTTTTACGACACCTTCCAAATCCTCGATGGCTGATCTCGTGGTATGACAGCAGCACACCACATTCATTGCACCAGACAAGGATTAGGGGAGTAAAATTAGTCATGTATGTAAATTGTAATCACGTTGGACGGTTGTATGTGCTCATTTAGGCATTTTAACAGTGTGTGATGCTATCCTCTCCGCAGGACTAATAAGCATTAGCCATAATGAGGTCAGTCAGTCAGCCAGGCATTCTCAGGGGATTTAATTGGGACATGGGTCTCTGCTGAAGTGAAAATTAATAACTTTTGTCAATGTTCTGGTGAAATGTTCTGTCTTATTAAACTATGAGGGTCAATTAGAAAGCATTATGTAATAAAGTCCCCAGCAGCAGAACTCAAATTGAGTTATACCACAGTCATTATTCCAGGGCGAATGCATTTGAAAATGGAAAACCAGAGCGCCATATGGAGGATTCGGGTCAGATTTACAAGCATCGCATGTTAAGGCTTCAACAAGAAGGAAACAATTAAACGTAATACCGAAATAAATCAGTGCGCCCGGCGTGCTGTGCAGGGCGGGGCGCCTGGGGCCAGCGCAGCCCTGGAGCCGTGACACTGCGCAATGGCAGCACAGGCGAAAAGGCTTGTTTGGGCTGTATCAGGCAGCGCCGTCCCCGCAGATCTCTCTAAGTGCTTGCTTCAAATCTGGGGCACACCTGGAAGCCTTGGGCCAGCACTCCGCCTCCTATAAATAACTCTTTATTGTCTGGCTATTAAGACGAGAGATTGCTTTTTATTAAAGTGCAAGTTATTGTGGTACAGCAAATTAAAGAATTTTAAAGTACACTAAACAGCCTCGATAGTCCCCATTCAGTCATGTTTTATGGTATTTAATTTAAAAAAAAATCCTAACTCCCTCAGGAAAGAGTTCCACAAAGTTCCAGTAGGGTTGATTCGCCTGCCCCCTCAGGACCCTACTGGGGTCAGGGCACTAGATCTGCTTTTCAGGAGTGCCACTACCTCCATCCTACAAATGATGGAGCCCATTAGCATCTAGAATGCTTCTAGCTTCCGCCAGTCAGTGCTCACGAATCCTACGCCTTTTCCTGTTTTCTTTTAGATCTGCTTTTTGCGGTCATCAAAACGCCTTCCTGTGAATGGCGGAGCCAGTCAGCATCCAGAATGCTTCTGGCTTCGGCCAATCAGTGCTCACGAATCCTCTGCCTTTGCCGTCTACTCTGGGCTTGCTCTAGGAAATGTGCTAGAAGCCTCTGCTGCTGCTGCTAAGTCGCTTCAGTCGTGTCCGACTCTGTGCGACCCCATAGACGGCAGCCCACCAGGCTCCCCCGTCCCTGGGATTCTCCAGGCAAGAATACTGGAGTGGGTTGCCATTTCCTTCTCCAGTGCATGAAAGTGAAAAGTCAAAGTGAAGTCGCTCAGTCGTATCTGACTCTTAGCGACCCCATGGACTGCAGCGTACCAGGCTCCTCCGTCCATGGGATTTTCCAGCCAAGAGTACTGGAGTGGGGTGCCATTGCCGGTACTTGAACTGAGCGGTGTATTATGAGGGAGAGAGTCTAGGCCGAGCTTTGGGCTTTGACATAGAACTGTTCAGGCACTTATGACAAAGAGTGATTGGGAAGAATGGATGCTGGGGACACGGCCTCAGGCCTAGATGTGTGGGGGTGCTGGAAGGACCGGACTGTCCTGTCTCTTCTGGAAGCCTAGGCAGGAGGCTTGTCTGCTGCACTCTTCAAACAGATATTTAAAGATGCTCTGCACCTGAAACAACTAGGGAATAGAAGAGAGGGAGGGGAGGAGAGGCAGGCGGATGGGGGAGAGGGAAAGAGATATATTATCCTTACTCTCCCGTTGCTGAAGGACTACAACTTCCCTGTCCCGCCCACTCTTTTCTGAACTTTCTCTTCCCTAGTGAAGTGATCTGGAGAAGGAAATGGCAATCCACTCCAATGTTCTTGCCTGGAAAACCCCATGGACGGAGGAGCCTGGTGGGCTGCCGTCTGTGGGGTTGCACAGAGTCAGACACGACTTAAGCGACTTGGCGGCGGCAGCAGCAGCAGTGAAGTGATCTGGGGTCTGATTATTTCTCCTTTCCCATAATCACGTATGTTGATTGTGTTTCTCATTAAACGCCAATTGTAACAATGCCCCTTCCTTGAGTCCAGACCGCGGTGGAAGCCAATTCATTCCCCTCACCCTCATCTTCATGGCTACAGTTACGGTCTGAGTCCCTGTCACCTCCCACCAGGGCCCCTTTTCCAATGCTGCCCCCCTCCCACCCATTTTTTCACACCAGTCACAGTAATGTTTAAAAAGACACACACACACACACACACAGATATGGTCAAGCTGTTTAAAAAAAAACAAAAACAAAAAACTCAACACTTTTCGTTTGCAAATAGGATAAATTCCAAAACACTTGCACAGCCCACAAAATCCCGCCCGGATGTGTCCAGGGCTCACCGGAAGCCATGTGTCCTGTCACACTGCCCCTGCGGCTTCTAGAACGTGTGATTTTGTTGCCCTACTTGGAGTTTTTGCGCATGTAGTTTTCTTAGTCTGGAATTTTCTTTCTCCTGGTTATGGATGACTAGTTCTTCTTAAGCTTAAATAGCACCATCCGGGAGGCCTTTTCCAACCATTCTATCTAAAGTAGACCCATCTAGAACTATCATCACCCTGCATGTTCCCAGTATAATACTTTCCATAGTGTTTAATTTTAGAAAACAGCTTAGTTTGGGCTGTTCTTTTTTTATTTTTTTCCTTGATTTCTTCTGAGCCTAAGTTCTATGATGGCAAAGACCAGGTCTGTTTTATTTTCAACTGTGTAGTCAGCAGTGGGGGCAAGTGACAGGTGCTGTGTGCTCAGTGAATGAAAACCTCATTGAATTAAAGGATTGCCTCGGAGAGAAACATGAAGTTTTTCCAACTCCTTTGTTTTGTAGAAACTATTTCTGAGGATGGAGAAATAATACGCACAAGAAAGTTGTGGAAGAGTTGGGACCGGTACCTGATTTACCCTCAAAATATTTCTTTATTACTTTCTTTTGCCACATCACCCAATCCTATCTCTTGAACACATCTTGTCTTTTTCCCTATTTGAATAAACACCACCAAATCCTATGGTGAAAGCATGTTTAAAACCATTTTAAAAAGTAAAGCTGCTCCATCAATAAGAGAACAGATTATTTCATTCTAGTATATTCACATAAGGGAAAGAAAATGAATGAACCAAAGCTATGGGCCTAAAAATGGTTGAATCACAAACACATAATGTTGAATAAGAACAGCTAGTTACAAAACAATATACAATTGTGATAGCACTTATATAGAGTTTAAAACATAAGCAAAACTAAATAGCAAGTGGTTAGTGGATATATGGTCAAACTCTAATAAAAAATAGGAATAAAGAATTTTTTTTGAAAAATAATAAAAGCAACATTCAGATGGTTACTTGCCAAGTATAGAGAGAGGTGGGAAGGAAAGGAGCCTGTGGAAGGAAGAGCATGGAGATGGGGTGGGTGGTGATACATTAGTTGGGTAGCAGTTTCACGATTACCCATTTATATTTTATACTTAATAATTTGTAAGCTGATATATATATATATATATATATATATATATATATATATATATATATAAAGGACTTACCAGGTGATTCAGCAGGGAATAGAATCAGGAGACACAAGAGATGTACTTTCAATCTCTGGGTCAGGAAGATCCCCTGGAAGAGAAAATGACAACCCACTCCAGTATTCTTACGTGAGAAATCCCATGGACAGAGGAGCCAGGTGGGCTACAATCCAAGGGTTGCAAAGGGTTTGACATGACTGAGCAGCTAAGTACATGTATGAAAAATTGATTAATTTTTAAGAATTAAAATTGACATGATTTCAGCTTTGCCTGACTATACCCAATCTCAGAAAGGAGTTCTTTCTCCTTCTTCAGGAGTGCCTCAAAGAGCTTCCTCCAGCCTCACAAAGCTGGAGAACTGGAGTTCTTGGGGCCTGTTCCTGAGCCAGGTCAATATTATACAAAAACATGCAATAATCGTTCAGACTGTGTGGAAGATGACTTTGGAGTTAACTACCCAATGGGGTAGAGCCCTTGAGCAAAGTAACCTCTTTATTTGCCTTTCCACAATAACAGACTCTTCTTTACTGTCCTCAGGACTTTTGCTCATTTTCTATCCTGTGATTACAATGCAAATACCCCACATCAAAATCAACACCCTAATGATCTTCACGGGTGCTGAGCAAGTGATATGTTGAAGAGAGGCATGGCGGTGGTAAAGGAGGTGAGACAGACTCAAAGGCAAGTCAGGCTACTGTCCTCTTGGCCAGGTGGCCTTACCTGTTTTTTTGCACAACCTCATTAATTGAAGGAGAAGCGGGTGACAGAGGATGAGATGGTTGGACATCATTGCCTCAATGGACATGAGTCTGAGCAAACTCCAGGAGATGGTGAAGGACCAGGAAGCCCGGCATGCTGCAGTTTATGGGGTCGCAGAGAGTTGGACAGGACTGAGCAACTGAACAGCAACAATTTATTTCACATTCTTCGTCTCTGATTTGAGCCCTGGACTTGTTACCAGCACACAGTACCCCAGATAGCCAGCAAGTGTGCCCTAGTGGTGTTGCCACATGCTGAAATTAGTCTCTTAGAGCAATTCCTTTTTCTAATGTTAGTGGAGGGAGTTCCCACCATAAGGGTTTCTGGTTCATTTGTGTTACTGGGTCTCTCAGGGCCACACTTCTGTTTTCAGAGAGAATTTTGGCATCGGGCTCCTTCTGACATGTCAGGCTGAAAAGTGATTTTGAGCCAAAAGTTCTGTTGCTTCATTTCGGTTATTTATGAGAAGCTGGTATTTTCTGCTAACAAAGACAATGGGAAATTTCAAAACCTAAAAATTATCAAGCTGTTGGGATAATGGTGGGAAAATAGAAATTGCAAAGTATTTCTCAACAGTTGGAGTAACTTGCCTTCCATATTTTTTCCCAAGATAATTATGAAGATAAATGCCACTTGCCTTTTGGAATCTTTTTGCTGATAAGTATGAAACTATTCCAGGGAGATTCTGGATGCCGGGTCCCCATGACCACACACTCCTGTAGGAGAATGCAATCTGCCTGTACTTTCATCTGTTGGTTAGTGAACGAATGGAAGAATAAGTGAATGAGAAAACAACTCAGCTACACACACACACACACACACTGCCACACATACTCATGCATTACTTAGTTTGAGGCTAGATTGTTTCTTTATCTTAAAAAATGTGGGGGGTTTCTCTGATTATAAAACTAACGTGTCATTATAAAATGCTTGGAAAATACAGAAAAGTATAAAGAAAAAAAAAAAAGACATCCATAATCCAGCCTCACAGAAAGATCTTATTAACATTGAGGTTTATATCACATGATTGTTTTTTGAGCATGTAAATGTTGCGTGGCTGAGATGTTACTGTGCATACTGCTAATATCTGTATTAGACAGAATTCTAAGATAATTCCCCAGTGCCTGACACCCTTGATTTATCTCCTTCTCCTGGAGCATGGGCAGAAGTGACCTGCAAATGGGAAATAGACATCACTCCCATGACTGGGTTATGTTACAATGGGCTTTAAGAAAAGGAGATTATCCCAGGTGGGTCTGACCCAATCAGGTGAACCTTGAAAGAGACTGGACTTTTCCTGGACACAGAGATATGAAGCATGAGAAGGATTTAAAGTGAAGGAGATTCTCTCTTGGTGGCCTTGAAGATACAGAGGGCCACAGGGCAAATAATTCTGGAAGGTTTCAGAAGTTAAGAGCAGTCCTCACTGACATCCAATAAAGAGACAGGACCTCGGTCCTACAACCACAAAGAACTATATTCTCAAACTAGTTGAATGAGTTTAAAAGAAGACCCCAGCTGAGGACTCAGCCAGGCCAACACATTCATTTTGGTCATGAGACCCCAAATCTACATAACCACAAAATAATAAGTGCCTACATTTGTAGTAATTTGCCATGTTGCAATAGAAAAAAGACCAAATATTCTTTTTCATTCACATTACAACTTAAACCTTTTTTTCCTATTATTGTTAACTAAAATTTTAATATTTTCATCTAATATGTGTACAGATCATTTGTTATTGTTCAGTCACTCAGTCCTGTCTGACTCTTCATGACCCCGTGGACTGCACCAGGCTTCCCTGTCCTTCACCAACTCTCAGAGTTTGCTCAAACTCATGTCCATTGTGTTGATGATGCCATCCAACCATCTCATCCTCTGTTGATCCTTCTCTTCCCACCTTCAATCTTTCCCAGCATCAGGGTCTTTTCCAATGAGTCAGTTCTTCACATCAGGTGGCCACAGTATTGGAGCTCATCTTCAGCATCAGTCCTTCCACTGAATATTCAGGATTGATTTCCTTTAGGATTGACTGGTTTGATCTCCTTGCAGTCCAAGGGATTCTCAAGAGTCTTCTCCAACACCACAGTTCAAAGGCATCAATTCTTCAGCCCTTAGACATTTTTATTGTTCAGCTCTCACATCTGTACATGACTACTGGAAAAACCATAGCTTTGATTTTATGGACCTTTTTCACCACAGTAATATCTCTGCTTTTTAATATGCTGTCTGTGTTTGACATAGCTTTTCTTCCAAGGAGCAAATGTCTTTTAACTTCATGACTTCAGTCACTGTCCACAGTGATTTTGGAGCCCAAGAAAATAAAATCTGTCACTGTTTCCATTGTTTCCATTGTTTCCCCATCTATTTGCCATGAAGGGAAGGGACCAAATGCCATGATCTTAGTTTTTTTGAATGTTGAGTTTAAGCCAGCTTTTTCACTCTCCTATTTCACCTTCATCAAGAGGCTCTTTAATTCCTCTTCCCTTTCTTCCATAAGGGTGGTGTCATCTGCAAATCTGAGGTTATTGATATGTCTCCCCGCAGTCTTGATTCCAGCTTGTGCTTCATCCAACCCAGCATTTTGCATGATGTACTCTGTATATAAATTAAATAAGCAGGGTGACAATATACAGCTTTAATGTACTCCTTTCCCAATTTGGAACCAGTCCACTGTTCCATGTCAGATTCTAACTGTTGCTTCTTGGCCTGCATACAGGTTTCTCAGGAGGCAGGTAAGGTGGTCTGGTAGTCGCATCTCTTGAAGAATTTTCCACAGTTCATTGTGATCCACACAGTCAAAGGCTTTAGGGTAGTCAATGAAGCAGAAGTAGATGTTTCTCTGGAATTCTCTTGCTTTTTCTATGATCCAACAGATGTTGGCCATTTGATCTCTGGTTCTTCAGCCTTTTCCAAATCCAGCTTGTGCATCTGGAAGTTCTTGGTTTATGTACTGTTGAAGCCTATCTTGGAGAGTTTTGAGCATTACTTTGCTAGTGTGTGAAATGAGTGCAATTGTGCAGTAGTTTGAACATTCTTTGGCATTCCCCTTCTTTGGGATTGGAATGAAAACTGACCTTTTCCAGTCCTGTGGCCACTGCTGAGTTTTCCAAATTTGCTGACATATTGAGTGTAGCACTTTAACAGCATCATCTTTTAGGATCTGAAATAGCTCAGCTGAATCACTTCTGCTAGCTTTGTTCATAGTGATGCTTCCTAAGGCCCACTTGACTTCACACTCCAGGATGTCTGGCTCTGAGTGAGTGATCACACCAACATGGTTATCTAGGTCATTAAGATCTTTTTTGTATAACTCTTTTTTTTGTATTCTTCTTAATATCTTCTGCTTCTGTTAGGTACATACCATTTCTGTCCTTTATTGTACCCATCTTTGCATGAAATGTTCCCTTGGTATCTCAAATTTTCTTGTAGAGATCTCTAGTCTTTCCCTTTCTATTGTTTTCTTCTATTTCTTTGCATTGTTCACTTGAAAAGGCTTTCTTATCTCTCCTTGCTATTCTTTGGAACTCTGCATTCAGATAGGTATATCTTTCTTCTTCTCCTTTGCCTTTTGCTTCTCTTTTTTACTCTGCTATTTGTAAAGCCTCTCAGACAACCATTTTGCCTTTTTGAGTTTCTTTTTCTTGAGGATGGTTTTGATCACTGCCTCTTGTACAATGTTACAAACCTCTGTCCATAGTTCTTCAGGCACTCTATCAGATCTAATCCCTTGAATCTATTTATCACTTCCACTGGATAATCATAAGGGATTTGATTTAGGTCATATCTGAAAGGCCTAGTGATTTTCCTTACTTTCTTCATTTTAAGGTTGAATTTCGCAATAAGGAGTTCATGATCTGAGCCACAGTCAGCTCCTGATCTTTTTTTTTTTTCTTTTTTGCTGACTGTATAGAGCTTCTCCATCTTTGGCTACAAAGAATATAATCATAATTGGTATTAACCAGTCTGTATTATTGGGCATTTAGGTGTTGCCATTATACGTCTGTACGGTCAAAGTATGGTTTTTCTGGTAGTCATGTATGGATGTGAGAGTGGACCATAAAGAAGGCTGAGCACCAAAGAATTGATGCTCTCAAACTGTGGTGCTGGAGAGGGCTCTTGAGAGTCCCTTGGATGGCAAGGAGAGCAAACCAATCAAAGGAAATTAACCCTGAAAATTTATTGATAAGACTGATGCTGAAGCTCCAGTCCTTTGGCTACCTGATGCCAGCTCATTGGAAAAGACCCTGATACTAGGAAAGGTTGAGAGCAGGAGGAGAAGGGGGAAACAGAGAATGAGATGGTTGTATGGCATCACCAACTCAGTGGACATGAGTTTGAGCAAACTCTGGGAGATAGAGAAGGACAGGGAAGCCTGGTGTGCTGCAGTCCATTGGGTCACAAAGAGTTGGACATGACTGAGCAGCTGAACAACAACAATTATAGGTGTTAGAGGTGTGTTACTTAAAAATTAAGTGTTGTCTTCTTATTTTGTAACTGTGCTTTTTATTTATTTATTTATTTATTTTTTGTCACATGAAAGAAAAGCAAAACATCTGCTAAGCTGCATTGCCTCTGAAAGAAAGAGACAGAGAAACAAATAGGGACATGGTATGTCTAAGGTTTTCTCTTTGCTCCTGAATGGAAGGTAAAGACTGTGTGTTTCAAAGATGGGAGTCCTGAACACCTGCAGGCTACATTGCTCAAGGGGAGGGATGAAGACTGGGAGCTACAGAAGTTAAAGACTGGCTTCTCCCTAGTTAGGGGTTCCCCAGGGCTGAAGAGAAATATGGGTTGGACCCTTTATGGCTCTCTGGTCCCATCTGAGCCTGGTGCTCTGGATCACCTCAGAGTGCATGACCGACTATGGGACTATGGGACTGATGAGGCTCTGCCAAGGTCCTCAAACTCAGTTGGACGTGGGCAAACTGAGAACTCATCTCATTATGCTTGGTTAGTACTGGTTTCAACCAAATTTAATTTCACTTTGAAAAATATATATGAAATTTCATACTTAAGAGATATGGGGCATTGCTACCTGTTACATAAATGGTACTATGATAAATAGTCCTACATAAATGTGTCTCTCTATTTATTACTATTTATTTGAACAGATTTCTAAAGATAGGTTCAAGGATATAAGTATTTTGACATCCTTTATATAAATTGATGCTTTTGAATTGTGGTGTTGGAGAAGACTCTTGAGCATCCCTTGGACTGCAAGGAGATCCAACCAATCCATCCTAAAGGAGATTAGTCCTGAATATTCATTGGAAGGACTGGTGCTGAAGCTGAAACTCCAATACTTTGGCCACCTGATGTGAGGAACTGACTCATTTGAAAAGACCCTGATGCTGTCTTTGGAAACGATTAAAGGCAGGAGGATAAGGGGGCGACAGAGGATGAGATGGTTGGATGGCATCACCAACTCGATGGACATGAGTTTGAGTAAGCTCCGGGAGTTGGCAATAGACAGGGAAGCCTGGCGTTGTACAGTTCATGGGGTCGCAAAGAGTCAGACATGACTTAGCAGCTGAACGGAACTGAACTGAACCTATATAAATAATAAAATTAGCAGGTTTTTTTTTCAGGTTTTTAGATTTCTTAAGCTAAAATATATAGAAGGCACTAGATGCATAATAAATTCTCCCTTCGGCCTCTTCCCCCAACCACCCCAGTGTACCAACGACAGAAGATTCAAGCCCAGCTGAGCAAGTGTAGGCACTGTATATTTCCTCCTGGAGAAGGTACTAGCATGCAGCCTAGGCTGTGTAACAACTGGCACACTCATGGCCTGATACACACCACCAATGCCAGTAACTGGCTGTGTGACCTTGTGTATGCATTTCTTGGGGCTGCCAGGACAAACTACCACAGCTGGATGGCGTGAACAACATAAATTTATCATCTCACAGTTCTGGAAGCTAGAATTCCGAGGCCAGGGGTCAGTAGGATTGGTTCTTTCTGGAACTGTAAGGGAAGAATCTGCTGAACTCTCTCTCTCCCAGCTCTGGTGGCTTACTGGCAGTCATGGCTGTCTTCTCCCCATGTCTTCATAACGTCTCCTCTCCACTCCAAACTCCCCATTAAAAAAAAAAAATTTTATTTGTTTATTTAGTTTTGGCTGTGCTGGGTCTTTGTTGCTGTGCAGGCTTTTCTCTGGTTGTGGCAATCAGGGGCTACTCTCTAGCTGCAGTACGTGGGCTTCTCATTGCAGTGGCATCTCTTGTTGGGCAGCATGGGCTTTAGGGTGCATGGGCTTCATTATGCTGTGTATGGGCTCTAGAGCACAGGCTCAGTAGTTGTGGCACACCGGCTTATTTGCTCCACAGCATGTGGGATCTTCCCAGACCAGGGATTGAACCTGTGACTCCTGCATTGGCAGGCAGATTCTTTACCACTGAGTCACCAGGAAAGCCCCCCATTCGCCTTTATATAGGGATACCAGTCCTATTGACCTCATCCAAACTTGAGCATCTACAGAGACCCTATTGCCATACAAGGTTACATTCACAGATCCTGGGGGTTAGGACTTTAGGGGGACACAGTTCAATTCATGACACTTTGGAGAGCCATATACTCTCTCTGAGGCTGTTTCTGATCCAACAAAACCTCCCTATAGTGAGGGTTCAACTTACATGATAAATGGGAAGGGAGATAAATGACAGAGCACTTACCAGTGCCTGGAACACAGCACTTACTTAATAATATCGACTAAGTTACCAAGTAAAACTGTTGCTCTTACTGTTGCGGTACACTCACATGGATATAGAAACCCATCTCTAATTATTGAGTGGAGATGTGTGTTTATGTGACTGCTGCAGCACCCCTACAGAGGAGAGGCCATCTTACTTTTCAAGTATCTGGTGCGTTTTCCTGGTCCAGTCTTCACAGGCTGATTGTTAGCCAGACACAAACCTCGCCTCTGCCACAAAGCCCACTTCGGAGATTGGCGCCTGCCTTCTGCTGCTAGTTCGTTGTTTGAAAAGTGCCAGTGCCCCTGTTCATCCACAGTGCCAGGAATCTGCACAAAGCTGCCCGCACAAGCAAGGCTTCCCTGAACTCCAGGGTTTCAGAAGGTGGATCTGGCACCAACCAAACGTAGTGAGAGAGACCTTTGTGATACACACGAGTGTGCACGCACACACACACACACACACACGCCAAAGCAAAGACCCCAATCAGTACTTAAAGCATCTTGTAAAAGGAATAGAAATTGCTCAATCTCTTTGATGATATCCAAAGAGTCTTTTTTAATATATGAGAAAGCCCATTCTAAATTCTGAACACATCTGGTGTCCCCAGCTCTTTCTCCCCCACTCTAAACCCTCTTAAGTCCATAATTTAGAAGGTCTGAAGACACACAAGGATCTCACTGCAGCATAATTGGGCATCCTGAGCCCTCTGGGTTGGTTTTGGTGCCCCACCTCAGCCCGGAGAAACTTTGTAACCGAGTAGGAGAGGGAAGGTTTGGGGAAGGGGCAGGGGGCGGGGGGCGTGGACAGTGGCCTGCCTTTGATGGGAGAGCTAAGCCGCCTGCAGGAAAATGTTTGCTATTCATTTCACCCTGACACTCCAGGAGAGGAGCACAATTTCTTTTGTGATTGGAGGTAATGTAATCTACAGGAAAATCAATGTGGGCTGACAGGAGAATCGCCCAGCTGATCCGCAGACCAGAGACACTGAATCACAGCAGCTGCAGGCAGCCGCTCGGCTCTGCACTACTGCTGCCTCTGGGAGAACGAGGTTTTGGAAAAGCTCACACCCTGGGGTGCTCCTGACTCCGCTAGGCTGTCAGCCCGGCTGGCTGGGCTGCTAGAGTTGAGTGACAAAGCAGTCAGTTGAGGGGAATGTGTTAGGGGCACAGAGGGCCACAGCATGAGGCCTGGAGGGTTTCTGTGAGGGGGGAGACAGAGATGCTCATATTACAAAGAGATGGGAGAGATAGACCCACCAACAGATACACACACACACAGTTTTAAATGATCTTTGTGAGCCTGTATTACTTACTGCTTTTTAAATTAAAAAATTCTGACTCTCTACCTCCACCCTCAAACATGCATTACTCTAGTAATCAGAGAATAAAATGTAAAAATAAATCAGAGAAACTTAACGACTATAGCTCTTGCCACCCTCAAAACAGCTGCACATCTGCTGGGCCCCTCTGCTGGCCTGGTGCAGCTGACCTCAGCACCCAGAGCCACCACAGCGGCAGCAGCAAGATTAGCAGGTGTCACCCCAATATGGCTGTGAATCACGTCCTTCAATCTGGAGACACAGTCAGGATCCCAGGCACATGCTGTCCCCACGCTGAATGTCCCTTTTACTTGCATCACGGCCACAGACAGCCTTCTGGTCCCTGGGTGTTTGATTTAAGGCATTACCAACAATTCCCCTTTGGGGGTGAGGGGACCTGAGATCTGTATAGTTAAAACACCTAGTCTGTTGCAAGAAGCATGTGGAAAACAGCACTTGAGAAAGTAATGGTTTAAGAACCAGAACCCAGAGATTGAGTCATGGTGGTACCCACTGGTACCCAAAACCAATTCCCGGACCCAGGAGCCCGGGTGGCCCAGAGGAACTGGCGAGCCTCACAGGCCTCTTGTGACCCCTCCCTCTCGGCTTAGCGAAACCACGTCTCCCACAGACACTGGCTGCTCCACTTCTCTCCTGTCTCCTCCCTCCCGAGCTCCCTGGCAGAGGCTTTCTACTTCACCTACTATGTTCCTAGCAAAAGCGTTTGAGGCCGTAGAGGCGTCGGCCTCAAGCCTGCTCTCTTCCAAGATCGGGGGCAAGTCTTGGTCTGAACAGGCGCCCATTCCTTCCTTTCCCCCTGCACAGTCCCTGCTCTGCAAGGAGCTGACAAGGGCTCTGGACAGCGGGACAGCGGGATCCAATAAATCTGAGGCCTGTCTAGGTGCTTCATTTATCAAGAGGCCTAATTTACCCAGGCCCTTTAGACTAATTGCAGATTTGCAAAAACTGCTGAGAGTGTAGAACCGAGTATTGTGAGTGTCCCTTGCCATATTTCTGCTAATGTGTTTCATCTGGAGTGCATAAAGAGGCAGGGATGCTGATTTTAGACACAGCACTTTGGGGCTAATCCAGCTAAATGATTAGCCCTAAAATTCTGCAGTGATGTCATTTTCCCTACAGTGCTCTGCCAGTCGGCTTGTTTGCTTTATAGTAAGAAATATGTACTCACAGCCCCTGCTAGCTGTCTCGGCTTCAGGGAAATCCGCCCTCCGTGGTTTATTTGGGGCAGCAACGCAGCCCACCCGTCAATCTCTGGGTCTCTTCCCGGGTTGACAAGGATTGCCAGCAGACAGCAATAATGGCAAAATGTAACTTCTTCAAGGGACTCTTGGATATACTACAGTCTCCTCCATCACCCTAGGCATGTCTGTGGGCAGGTTCTGCCAACCAGGGATGCCATTCAGATTCTGAGCGTCAAGCCAGATGGATGTGGATAAGAGGTGGGGTCTCAGCTCTGCCCCCAGCTGTGTTGGCACCTGCCAGTTCCACCACCTCTCTGAGCCTCAGTTTCCTCCTCTACGAAACAGACATGAACACCTACTGAGAAACTCAAAAGAGATAATATGTATGCAAGGGTTACCCAAGGAGGCAGCCCTCACGGCAAGGATGAACAGGGAGCTTTGGAGTCAGATGGCTGAAGTTCAAGCTCAGTCAGTTCTGAGCCCTAAGATCCTGATTACTTATCTGCAGTGAGCTCTAGGCTCCTCCTACTTCAGACGCACGGCTATGAAAGTAGCCTTGCGGGATGACTGAACTCAGCATCCACTCACCCCAGCTCCAGGCCTGTGTTCTACACATGACGGGTGCTCAGAAAACAGTGCTCTCATTTGGGTTTATGCATGTCCCCAGTGTTGGGCCCATGTATCTGTTTCAGAAGCAGTTAATGGTTGTTTCACAGCCTAGCAAGTTATTTTCCCAGGAAGTTCAAACGAGTCTGCATTTGGCATAACCCATACTTTGGCCACCTCATGTGAAGAGTTGACTCATTGGAAAAGACCCCTCAAGGAGAAGGGGATGACAGAGGATGAGATGGCTGGATGGCATCACTGACTCAATGGACATAGGTTTGGGTAGACTCCGGGAGTTGGTGATCGACAGGGAGGCCTGGCGTGCTGCAATTCATGGGGTAGCAAAGAATCAGACATGACTGAGCAACTGAACTGAACTGAACAGAGTTGAAAAATAAAATTTCTAAAGTTGGTTAGACTTTCTGGAATTCCTTGCTATGTTTTGGAGGAGGGATAGCAATATCCAAATTGCCGAAGTCTTTGCAAATTCCAAAATGCATATCCTCCTTAGTATTTATAACAAACATGTATAGAGTGCTTAGTACATGCCAGGCACTGTAATAGAAGCATTTTATATACAACTGCCCATTTCCATCTTAATCACACCTCTCCAAGGCAAGTGCTATTATTGTGTCCATATTAGTGATGAGAAAAAAAAACTTTGTAAGATTAAAGACTTAAACCAAAATTGCTCTCTCTGTTAAGGAACAGAGAAGAAACTCAACCCTTTGGGTCCAGCTCTCCTCAAACTGATGCTTTCTCTGGAACATCACACAGGGGCAAAGTCACAGGAAGGGAAACCTGCAAACACAGGCTGCAACCCAGCAGTGGTCTACAGAGTGCCAGTTACTAAGCTGGGTGCTGTCCACATAGCATCTCTAATCTTCCCAACAATGCTGCAGAGTGGGAAGTAATATTGATCCAAGTTACAGATGAAGAAAGGAATGCTTGTGCGTTTCCCCAAGTTACTGGGCTTGAAATGGGAGGAGCTGGGAGTAGAATCCAAGGCCAGCTCCCTCTAGAGGCTACTTCTTTGTGCTAATCTGGGAGGAGGATGAGCCCCGCAAATGGGCTCATGAAGCAGACACCCATGATGGAATTGCTGGGCCCGTAATCTTTAGAAACTGGCTCTGGTTCAATTGTGAGCATGATCTTCATAACTAGGCCAGAATAAATGAGGCTGTGTCTTTGACACCTTCACAAGGCCCCTTGCTTGCCTAAAAACTCTGCAGCATGATCCTTTGGCCTAGAGAATTGTTAAATAGCAGCCCTGGAGAAGCTGAGGGCAAAGAACTCCTCTATGTTGTGAGAGGCTGGGTGTAAAGCCATCTTATTAATTGGCCCGCCTGGTGGGAATGTTTGTCCTGATGGATCAAAGCTTGAAGCTGAGACACAGCACCCAAAGCCATGGAGGCAACATTTGTCTTGCATCTCCCATCTCTGATTAAGAAGCCGGGGGCATGGGCCAAATTGCATGATGGATTCCTCACACATCATACCATAAATTTACCCCCAAGGGCCCAGTGCCGTGGGTCCCGCCTGTGTCAGCATGCTAACACACAGCCTCAGAACCATAATGTAGTGTTCTAGGGGGAGGCTGAAATTAATGAAACCCTGGCTGACATTTTGAGCACGCACACACATATCTCAAGATTATCCCACAAGTATATTTCTTGTAGAGAGAGTAGTTTTTCCATATTAAAAGATGGCATTAACCTTCAATAGTCCATCACTTGCGTTAATCCTTTCCACCTGTAAATATTTCAGATAAAAATATCACACTGGCTGTGCCTGTGTCTTACAAATGTGGCTTAGATCTGGACATGGGAGAGATGATAGGTTAAATTTTTCACTTGTAAATATCCATCAAAACTAGAATCAGTGGGTGGTGGTGGAAGGAACATGGGATTTGAGGTCTGCAAAGCCTGGATTCAAATACCAGCTTCATTACTAGCCCAGGGACTTTGGGAAGGTTCCTTGGCCAGTCACCCCCTACATGTGTGGAGTTTATGCCTTGCAAAAAAGGGCTTTGTATAATTAGTCCACCCAGAGTGCCTGAATTTTTATAATTCATCTGCCTGAAGGGCGTGGTTTCAATACTTACACCATTGTAAGCATGACCACAGTCCTTGCTGCCCTGGCTTTTTCAAGGCTCATCAGCCTCCTGCGTAAAACGAAGAGCATGCCTTCTTTTCCAGGTCCTGAGCTTGAGTGATGCTATATGTATAAGCCCAGACCCATATTTCTATCATGGAAAGGAGGCCCAGTGCATTCATTGTAGCTAGAACCAGGATTATAAAATGGCAGCCTGTGGGCAAGGGTCATTCCACATATGGGTTTTATTTGGCTCACACATGATTTTAGAAATGTTGAAGACAAATCCTTTAAAATCCACAATAATCAGGAGCCTAGAAACCTTTCAAAATCAAGAGTTGTTTGTTTTTATAAAAATTGTACTTCCGGTTGTCGTTTGCTGTTCAGTCGCTAAGTTGTGTCCAACTCTTTGCGACCCCATGGACTGCACCATGCCAGGCTTCTGTGTCCTTCACCATCTCCTGGAGTTTGCCCAATTCATATCCATTGAGTCAGTGATACCATCCAACCATCTCATTCTCTGTCACTCCCTTCTCTTCCTGCCCTCAATCTTTCCTGGAATCAGGGTCTTTTCCAATGAGTTGGCTCTTTGCATCAGATGGCCAAAGGATTGGAGCTTCAGCTTCAGCATCAGTCTTTTCAGTGAATATTCAGGGTTGATCTCCTTTAGGATGGACTGGTTTGATCTTCTTGCTGTCCAAGGGACTCTCAAGAGTCTTCTCTAGCACCACAATTTTAAAGCATCAGTTCTTTGGTGCTCAGACTTCTTTATGGTCGAACTCTCACATTCATACATGGCTACTGGAAAAACCATAGCTTTGATTATATGGACCTTTGTCAGCAAAGTGATGTCTCTGCTTTTTAATATGCTGTCTAGGTTTGTCATAGCTTTTCTTCCAAGGAACAAACATCTTTTAATTTCATGGTTGCCGTCACCGTCCACAGTGAATTTGGAGCCTGAGAATATAAAATCTGTCTTGACAATTGGAATGTCTGGGCACATGAATGGCACCCGCCAAGAGTGATAATCACCAGGACCTGTGAAAGGGTGCTTCTTGCAGAAAGGCAAGCTCATTGCAGGTCTCACGGCCCCTGCTCTCAGCCTGCACGGGCACCATGCGGGCCACCTCCCTCAGGCATATTCACCACTAGTTCCTGTTCCCACTGCCATTCAGATGTCCAGGCTCCTGCTCCCTGAAGTGTGATCTCCTGTCCAGCACCTGGGAGTATGTGCAAGTTGAGGAAGCTCAGGCCCCAGCACAGACTTCCTGGATCAGGATCTACAGTTTAACAAGGTTCCCTGAGTGATCCACAGGCACACTAAGGTTTGAGAAGCCCTAGATTAGGAAGAGGGTGGCAATCTGTGGCCTGTGAGCCAAATCCAGCCAACTGCCTGTTTTGTCAGTTAAGTTTTATTGGAGCACAGCCACGCCCATTTGTTTATATGGTCTCTATGGTGAGTAGTTGCAGCACGCCCTCAAAGCCTGAGATATATACTGTCTGGCTCTTTACAGAAAAGATTGCCAACTCCTGCTCTAGAAGAATGCTTTTTCTAAAAAAAAAAAGCAAAATACATTTCTAAAAGAATATCTTATTATGGGTTCAAATTGGACATTCCGAGAGCTATAGATGCCACAGAGGGAGTAACTGTTCAGGAACATTTCTTCATACAAACTGCTAGTTTCACCTTCTCTGGTTTCTCTTGATTTGGGGTTCTGAGTTCTCAGTCCTTAGGGAGACCACAAAACTGTATCCCTAACGTTGGCAGAGGAGCCTCTTCCATGTGGATCTCCTTCCTCTTCTTTGTCTCTCTCTCAGCCTTCCAGGCATTTATCCCCTTTTTCATCTCTTCCTCAGGACTTGCTTCTTCTTTTCTCACCTGTTACATCTTCAGCTAGGCCAGGTTTCTTCCTGGATGATTTGGGTAAGTACAGCCCTGGGCCAGTCAGGATGGGGAGGTCAGGCTGGGTTGTCAGTGCAGAACCTGTGAGATAAGAAGGCCTTTCCCCAAGCCTCAGATTCATAGTTCATCTTCTACACTAGTGCTTTGCTATAAGCATGGCTCTCTTTACCTTATGCCAGCTGTGTGTATACAGACCCCAGAAGACAAAAAGAGCAAAGCAGAGACTCATCCTGCAACCTGATGAAACAACTGGCCCGTGGGAGGCCCTCACTGCTGGTACCTGCGGGCCTTCCCACCTGAAGCAGCATGTTGTTCTTTTTTTTACTGATCTGGAGGTAGAAAACTCTGTGAAATACTGCAAAGTAAAATTGTTTGGGAGCCAAAAAAGTGTCTAGAGCCACACAATTTCCATATGTGGGTATGATGAATTTTCAACTGACCAGTCAACAAAGACTCTTCGTCTTCAAAGTGGAATTCAGCATTTCAGAAGGTGTGCCAGCCAGCAAGGTGTTCACCACATGAGAATCCCACAGTGATGGAAAACTTCAGGTGGGCCTCAGGGCTTGCACAGCGGATCTGGAGTGTTAGGCACGGCCCCAAACCTCCCCTTGGCATCCAACGAGGAGACTGGAAGCCTCAGAGGCCGAGGGGCATCACACTGGATTGTAGCATCTGAGCCGGGAGAGGCTCCTATGCCTGCCTTTCCGCCTTTTTGTCTCTTTGAATGTGATTCCATCGGGGGAAGACTTCCAGAGACCCACGCACACCCTTTGTATTACTGAACCAACAGAGGGTCTCATAGCCCACTCCGGAGCTCTTCCCCATCTCTGTCAGGAGATGATTCTTAGAGAGAACCTAAATCCCTCTTGCTTCTTTCTCTAATTTCTGTTTGTTCTCTCTTTTCCAAAGAAGCATCAGTTGCTACTCTCCCCCTGCCTTTTAAAAAGCTCTTATTTATTTATTGCTGTGCTGGTTCTTTGTGACTGCACACGCTTTTCTCTAGGCGTGGCAGCTGGGGGCTCCTCTCTGGTTCCAATGCATGGGCTTCTCATGGTGGCTTCTCTCGTTGCAGAGCACGGGGTCTAGGCCACACAGGCTTCAGTGGTTACAGTGCCTGGGCTCAGTGGTTGCAACTCCCAGGCTCGAGAGCACAGGCTCCAGAGTTGTGGTGCATGGGCTTCACTGCTCTGCAGCATGTGGAATCCTCCTGGACCAGGGATTGAACCCATGTCTCCTGCATTGGCAGGTGACTTCTTTACCACTGAGCCACCAGGGAAGTCCCCATTCTCTCTTTTGTCTATAGGGAGAGGATAGCGCCCCTATCCTCTCTGCTGTCTCTTCTCCAAGTTATAATTGTATTTCCTTTCGTCTTTCCCCATTAGTCTTGTTTTACAACTCTTAAGTATCACTACCCTGGAACTGTTTCCAAATTCCCTGCATTCCTACAAACCTCATTCTTATCTTGAAAATTATATAAAAATGTATGGAGTCAACATAGGAATAGGATGGTTGTATAGCTATTAAACTCTATCATGTTATGGACGTGGCCAGGATTTCTTCTGAAGAAAGTGTTCAGAAGTAGTGAAAGTGGGGATCCAGAGCTGGACTTTTCTCACATTTGTTTCTTGGAGTCAGGGGATGTAGGAGATGGTTGACAAAGGCCTACTAAGAATAATGGTAAAGTTAATAATGATGACAATCATATTGAATGCTTATGATGTACAAGGCTCTGAACTAAGGTTGACATGTAGTATTTCACTCAGTCCTCATAATAACCTTTGGAGAAAGCACTGTTATTATTTCTGTATTCCAAACAAGGAAATTGAAACACACAGAGATTAAGCAACAGGCTCAAAGCCCTCCTGTAGTAATTCCAGATGATCTCACAGAAAGGTTCCCTCTCTGCTATGAAGGATATAGAATTTCCCTGATTGTAAGAGAGACATTGAGGAGCCTGTTCAGGGAAGAGGCCATCTTTTTATTCCCCACTGGACCCCCAGCACCTAGCAGCGTGCCTGGCGCATGGTGGGTGCTCAGCAAATGTATGTGGGGTGAGTGGGTAAATAAACCTCACTGCTGGCTTTGAGCGTGGTGTCAGGACTTGGCAGAGACCTGTAACTGAGACCAGGTGATGACACATGCTTACAAGAACATAACTGAAGTAAGGGGTTATCCCTCCTCCTGAGCAGCAGAACCACCCAACGAATGCGGAAGGTGCAGCTCCTCTGGGCTCACTGTAGGTCTCCTGAATTGGAACCTTCTCAGAGCAGCCTGGGAGTCTGCTTGCTATCAGACCTCTCTAGGTTATCATCAGTCAGGACTGCCCAGGGACTCCTTCACCCTGCTTTGTACCCAGGCAGGGAGACTCTACAGACTGTACTCGTGTGCAGACTACTTCTATGGGTGCCTGCCCGCTGACTGCTGACTGGGTCCAGGCTTGGCAGAGTACCAGCAGGGGATCAAGCGAAGGAGAGCATTTGTGCAAGTTGCTCTGACAACAGCTGCTTCCCCTACCGAAGGCCATTGCTCACCAGGCACCTAGTCATGGCCCCCTCCCGCCCTCACCCCTTTAGCCTTCTGTTTCTCTGTTGTTATTAACCTGGGTGCCCCTCAGCACCCCTTTTAGTTTCCCCTGGTGGCACCCCTACCCCCACCTTTGAAAACAGTCAAGTGTGCAGTCTGCTTCCTCTTGGGACCCTGACTGGCCATGTGTGACTGTGAAGTTAGGCACGCTGTCACACAGTGGGGGTGGTATGAAGAGGGCTGCCATGGGTTCATTTCTAGGGAGTTTGCTAATGGGACTATTCTAAGCCCTTTATCCTACTGCTGGGACCCAGAGGCTAACCACTGACAAGGTCTATCTGTGTTCCAATTTGCAGTTTTCAACCCAGATCTGATTTATCAAATTTTTGTTCAAAGTAAGCTGGAAAAATCCTAACACTATCTTTTGGAGTACTGACCTGTACCGTCATGAGCCTGACTTGAAACATTCTACTGAAATGAAAACCTTTCTCTTGTGAGGTTTTCATGTCCAGGTTATTGAAAAGCCACTCTGCCTGAGGTTCCTCCATTCACTCACTCCCTGCATCCTGGAAGGTTGGGGTTGTGAGTGAAAGTAGATGAGCCTTATAGGAATGAACGTGGGGAGAGAGGGCCAGCATTCCCTCCAGGAGGTAAAACTCAGGCTTCAGTCACTTTCCCAAAAACCTCAAAGTGAAAACTGCTCACAGCCCCAGGCTTTGCCTGTTTTCTGCCCAAACTCAGTAAATCAGCCAGTTTGCATACCACACAGACCAGCGTCTGCTGAAACAGGCTCAGGCCCTGAAGAAACCCAGGCTGAGGAAGCCCCCTCCAATCCCAGTCTAGAGTTTTCGAACCTTGGCCAACCTTTCCCAAGCGTTTGGCCCAACACACAGGCCTGGGCCCAGTTTAGGGTTTCAGAGTGGCAGTTTCAAAGCCGTCTCATTATTACTGATGACCAGGGCTTGCCGAGAGCAATAGTGTTTTATAGCCCACTGAGCAGAGGGCCCCAGGAACTGTGGGGGATACACTGCCTCTGAACTTGCACAAGAGCTGTTCACAAAGGGGGTGGAGACCACATGCTTAGCTGAAGCTGCTCCAAGTAAAGGTTGCAAAAAGCAGACAACCAACTCTTAGGCTCCCACACAGCAGCCCAGACAAACAGCAGTATCCAGCTGTGGCCTCTGACCTTGTCTGTGGGCCTCTCAACTGCAGGGAAAGCAGAGGGAAGCTGTAGGCAACTGCATGGTTTTGAAAGCAGGTTTTGGTCCTTCGGACATCGTCAGGTGCCCTTAGGATTACATCATCAGGAAACTGAATGATACTTCTACTCGTTCCTGGGCCATCTTGCTTAGATGTAGACCTGAACTCTCATTCTTTACCAAAGTCGATTTCTTTCCTGTCACCACTCACGCTCTGCTGTCCTGGCCCAGTAGAAGTCCTGAGAAAAACTGGAGTGTGAGTTTCAGGGAGCAGAAGGAATAATATTTATTGATGCCAGACTTTTTTTTCATGCTTTGAGTTTCACATTTATTCTTCATAGCAGTCTTAGGAAGTAGCAGGCATGATCATTCTCGTACTCATAGCTAAGGCTGACACACGGGTTTTTAGGCAGTCACATAGCTGGGGGCCTCCCTGGTGGCTTAGATGGTATGTCTAAGAAGTATGGAGCTAGCTTTGCTCTGTTAGCTTCATGGCAGATTCTAGAGTGAAGCACTGGGCAATCTGTGTTTCCCCCAGTGCTGTTCTTGGGAACTGTTTATGCAACTTTTGTTATCATACAAACTCCCTTGACAGAATCTCTAATACAGGTCCTCCCATTGGCAACAGGGTGTCAGTCTTGACCGTGGACCTCAGATCCGTGGTGACAGAATCTGTGGGTGTCTCCCAGAGGAAGGCAACGGAGGCAGCAGGGACCAAGGTGACCTCCCGTCCTTCCTTTCTGTATGAGATTGTTCCTTGAAAAGTCAAACAGGACTTGATTATGGTGGGTTGGCCCGCAGGTTTCCCCACACTGGCTTTTGTGGCACATGGTGCCTCCCTCAGCATCAGATTTGAAGGCAAAACTGAGCTTAAAAGACATAGCTCGTGCCTTCTGGCTTTACCCTGTTCTGCCTGCCTCTCCCTCTTTCCATCACTGCTGACCTGGGGACAGTTTAGACAATGGACTCTGGAGCCACCTGTCTGTTACTTACCAGCTGTGTAACGTAGCTCAAGATACTTAAAGTCTCTGTTCTGTTTCCTTACTTGAAAAATAGGAATAATAATCATAACAATACCTACCTTGTAAAACTGTTGTGAGTTGTTATACGTAAAGCACTTTGAACAAAATCTAGCATATGGTAAGTGCTCTGTAATAATAGTAATAATACCAATATTATTATTATTATTCATTCTTACACATCATTGCAAACTCTGGTGTCCCAGGCACTGAGGAGATCAAAATAAATTAGCAGCTGTCCTCGCCCTCAGGATGCACATGGTCAAGGAGGGGAGGCAGAGAAGTAAACATAGATGGCAGTGACACATTCCGAGTACCGTTGAAGCCTCTGTACAGAGCCCCATGGAGGACCACGGTGGGAGAGGTGCTTACCCTACAGACCTCCCTTGCTCACTGTTTCATCCCCTGCCCCAGGTATAGCTGCTAGTCCAGGGTCAGCATTTTACTGGACTGAAAAAGTCAGGAGCTGAGACTGAAGAGGAGCTTACCAGAGAGGGGAGTTGGAACTGACTCAGGGTTTTCTGGGGAACAAAGGGGAAGAGGTGAGAAACAGCCATGAGCAAATGTGCCCTAGCATAAAACAGGCTGGAACATTCTGACAACTTCAAGTTCAGTGTGGCTGACCCTCAAGGGGTGGGGTGGGGTGAGGGCAATGTGAGTAACAGGATCGAAGTAAGAAAACCAGTTAATAAACTTAGTGTTAATACTGAGGAGAGCTAATGAGGACCCAGATTAAAGCAGGCCAGTGAGGAGAGCTGGGAAGGCTGGCTGGGGGACTGTGGAGGAGGTAACCCTGGTGGTAAGCTGAGGGTGCAGTCAGCCCAAAGAGGCCAGCCCTGCTATCTTGGAGCTCAAGGGGACAACATGCAGATGAGAACTACTGGGACCCTCGTCTACGTGGATACAGTTTTTGCTCAGATAGAGCAGCTGCTGCTGCTGCTGCTGCTGCATCACTTCAGTCGTGTCCGACTCTGTGCGACCCCATAGACAGCAGCCCACCAGGCTTCCCGTCCCTGGGATTCTCCAGGCAAGAACACTGGAGTGGGTTGCCATTTCCTTCTCCAATGCAGGAAAGTGAAAAGTGAAAGTGAAGTCACTCAGTTGTGTCCGACTCTAGTGACCCCATGGACTGCAGCCTACCAGGCTCCTCCATCCATGGGATTTTCTAGGCAAAAGTACTAGAGTGGTGTGCCATTGCCTTCTCCGCAGATAGAGCAGCACTTTCTGTTCAACTAGTAACTTTGCAAGACACTCGGTTTTTTTATCAGCTATTTTCTCTGAGGAAAAGAAGTCATGTCATTCCATGTTTAGAAATAGGATGAATGTGCACAGTCAGATCTTTCCAGGTGGCTCAGTGGTAAAGAATCTGCCTGCCAATGCAAGAGAAGTGGGTTTGATCCCTGGGTCAGGAAGGTTCCCTGAAGGAGGAAATGGCCACCCACTCCAGTATTCTTGCCTGGAGAATCCCATGGACAGAGGAGTCTGGTGGGCTACAGTCCATGGGGTCACAAAGAGTCTGACACCACTGAAGTGACTTAGCACTAAGAGGGTTCACAGTCAGGGTTCCATGAATGCTTTCTGGCCCCAGGACTGCCTCTCACTTTCTGACCCAAGGCATCCCCTACTGGAGGTGTGAAAAACACCCATGGCTGCAGGTCAAACAGGGCAGCCGCATGAAATCAATCAGATGTCAGATGTAACCAAGATCTCAGAATCTGTGCTTTTGTAAACTCCCCCTCAGGTGTGAGAAATGGCTCAGGATTTCAAAAACAAACCTGTACATTCACAGCATTGCTACTGTTATGCTGCAGGAGGCAAAGGGTATGTGGCCGGGTGGCCTGTTTGGAGTCACCCACCCATGAGTTCAGTTCAGTTCAGTTCAGTCACTCAGTCGTGTTCGACTCCTTGCAACCCCATGAATCACAGCTCACCAGGCCTCCCTGTCCATCACCAACTCCCAGAGTTCACTCAGACTCACGTCCATCGAGTCAGTGATGCCATCCAGCCATCTCATCCTCTGTCGTCCCCTTCTCCTCCTGCCCCCAATCCCTCCCAGCATCAGAGTCTTTTCCAATGAGTCAACTCTTCGCATGAGGTGGCCAAAGTACTGGAGTTTCAGCTTCAGCTTCATTCCTTCCAAAGAAATCCCAGGGCTGATCTCCTTCAGAATGGACTGGTTGGATCTCCTTGCAGTCCAAGGGACTCTCAAGAGTCTTCTCCAACACGACAGTTCAAAAGCATCAATTCTTTGGCACTCAGCTTTCTTCACAATCCAACTCTCACATCCATACATGACCACTGGAAAAACCATAGCCTTGACTAGATGGACCTTTGTTGGCAAAGTAATGTCTCTGCTTTTCAATATGCTGTCTAGGTTGGTCATAACTTTCCTTCCAAGGAGTAAACATCTTTTAATTTCATGGCTGCAATCACCATCTGCAGTGATTTTGGAGCCCCAAAAATAAAGTCTCACTCTGGTACTCTACCCCAAACCAACGGCATCGATGCCAAGAGACACCTCGGGAGCAGACAGCCCGCACGGAGAGCACGCCTCAGCCCCACCTCAAGGGAAGCATCTTGTCCTCAGAGTAGCAAACATCTCTTGTCTCTGTCATTTGTTTTAAATGGTGAAATCCCTCCCTCAAAAAATGAGAGTGAAAACGTACCTTGGTGTGTCATCATCTATCATCACGAATGAACAACAGGGGAGTGTACCAAGTACTAGCAAGTTTGTTTTGTCCACTTTCATTTGGTTATTAATTTTTAATTCATAAAGCAGTTCACCATTATAACAATTTTAAATAATCCATTAAATTGTTCTGGGCACGGATAGCATTAGAATATTTTTAAAGTAAATTTATTACTGACAGCCATTAAATTGTGTTGGTAGTCTTTTGATCATATGCCATCCATTCAATACACTTTTCTGAGATGCCTTTCAACAAGTGCATATTGTCAAGGTTGCCTGTCTTTCTGATCCTATATGTTAAAATATACTAACATTTGTTTAAAATCCAGTAATGAGACAGACAGCTGAGTTTACCTTACTTTATGCAGTATGCATACTCCCAAAAAGTTGCACCTAAGTGGCATTTTTGGTAAGTTTTCTCATACTTTAGTATTCTAGCTAGGAGAATTCCATGGACAGAGGAGCCTGGCAGGCTACAGTCCATGGGGTCACAAAGAGTTGGACACAACTGAGCAGCTAACAACACTTTCACTTTTTTATGTTCTTTTCGAAAATAAAAAGATCAATACTAAACTTTTTTAATACATAAATTGAGATTCCACATGTCCAGTGTGCTTAAACTGAAGTATACCTAAGAATCATTTTTAAAATTATATTAACAGTGAATGTATGTATGTGTATTTAGCCTTCATTCAATACATGTTTACTGAGTACCTACTGTGTGCCAGGCACTGCTCTAAGAAGCTGGGAATTCAGCAAACAAGCTAATGTCCCTTCCCTTGTGGAGATGATATTCCAGTGGGACAGTCATACTAGCCAAGTAAATAATTGTGTAATGTAATTTCAGCAGCAGAAAAACTGCTATGAAGACAAGTAATGCAGGAAAAAGAGAACAGTGGTGGAGAGGGTATCTTAGACATTGTGTTCATTTTCCATTGCTGCCTAACAAATTACCATGACCTCTGTGGCCTAAAGCAACACAAATATATCATCTCATATTTTCCATGGTCAGGAATCAAGGGAGCGTTAGCTGGGTTCTCTGCCTAGGTCTCAAGGCTGTAGGCAAAGGGTCAGCCAGGGCTGGGTTGCCTCTGAGGCTTGGGGTCCTCTTCCAAGCTCCTGTATTTGTTGGCAGAATTTAATTCCTTGCAGCTGTAGAAATCATGAAGGCAAAAGGAGAAGGCCTGTGACTGCTCAGCTGGTTAGGTCAGATCCACCCAGGATAATCTCCACTTGATTAACTCAAAGTCAAATGATTAGTAACCTAATTGTGGCAGTTATATCCTATTAAAGTACAGGTTCCCGGTGCATAGGAACGTTTTCCCAGTGGGGAGATCTTGGAGGCCATCTTAGAATATTGCTTATTACAGAGCGGTCAGGGGAGAACTTTTCATGGAGGTTACATTTGAGCAAAGACATGGGGAAAAAAATCAGAGATTGAGCTGTGTAAAGGTCTGGGAAAAAATCATATTGGCATGTGCAAAGGCCCTGTGGCAGGAACTGGTATATCCAAGGATTGCAGAAGGGCCAGTGGAGTTGGAGGTTAGTGAATGAGAAGAAACATGGTATGAGGTCAAAGAGGGAAGCAGGCCACAGACCATGGAGAGCCTTGCGGGTTATGGGGAGGAGTCTGGAGGTTTCTGGGTTGGAAGTGATTTATGATCTGATTTATATTTTAAAAGCCCTCTCTGACTTCTTTATGAAGAAGGAATTGTAGGGAATTATAGAATAGAAAAAGAGAGACTATTTTTAAAACTTTGGCTGAAGTCCAGACTGAAGTCCAGGTTTGAACTAGGGTGGCAGCTGTTGGTTAGAGAAAAGGAACTCGAGGTGGGTTGCGGAGGTAGAATCAATTAGATGTACTTAAAATGTAATGATTTAAAAGCATATACTCTGGATCCAAACTTCCTGGGTTCAAATTCTTGCCCTGCCACACACCAGCCATGGGAACTTGGACAAATTATTTAACTTCTCTGTGTCTTAGTGTCCTTGTCAGAAAAAATGGGATTTATAATAACACCTACCTTGTGGGGGTTTGTGAGTGTTTGGTGAAATAATTCTGATAATAATTGATGTATGAATGTCATTTACGTGTATATAAATGGTGGCTGTTATTTTTATTGATGATAGACGTGGAATTTGAGAGGAAAAAGATATCACAGGTGTTTTCAAGTCTCTTATTCTGAGTAACTGGAAGAACAGTGGAATGGAAAAGACTGAAGGCTGCAGCATGTCAGCTTGTCTAATATTTTAGTGATTAGAATACAGTTACACAATGCATGCATTTGCCACTGACTAGCAGTGAGAAGTTGTATAATAATTAATGTGACCCCACGAACCTCAGTTTCCTCATCTGAAAAAATATATAGGGTTAGTAATAGTCATTGAGTTAGACAAGGCTGTGGTCCATGTGATCAGCTTGGTTAGTTTTCTGTGATTGTGGTTTTCATTCTGTCTGCCTTCTGATGGATAAGCATAAGAGGCTTGTGGAAGCTTCCTGATGGGAGGGACTGGCTGTGGGGAAAACTGGGTCTTGCTCCAGTGGGCAAGGTCATGCCCAGTAAATCTTTAATCCAATTTTCTGCTGATTGGTGGGGCTGTGTCCCCTCCCTGTAGTCTGGCCTGAGGCCAAACTCTGGTAGAGGTAATGGCAACCTCCTTCAAAAGGACTTCCGCCAGCATTCAGGGGCTCCCAGGTCTGTTGTAGTCAGAGCCCTGACCCCACAGGAGGCCACTGTCAACCCACACCTCCGCTGGAGGCTCCAGGGTACTCACAAGCAAGTCTGGCTCAGTTTCTTGCGGGGTCACTGCTCCTTTCTCCTGGGTCCTGATGTGAACAAGTTTCGTTGTGCCCTCCAAGGGTCTGTTTCCCAGTCCTGTGGAAGTTCTGCAATGAAATCCCACTGGCCTTCAAAGCCAAATTCTGGGGGTTTTCAGACCCTTTGCCAGATCCCCAGGCTGGGGAATCTGTTGTGGGCTCTAGAACTTTTGCAACCATGCAAGAACTTCTTTGGTATAATTGTTCTCCAGTTTGTGGGTTGTCCGCTTGGTGGCTCTTCGGTGGGGCTAATGCCGACCTCCTCTAGGAGGACTTGTCCCACACGCTGTGCCTCCAGGGTCTGCTGCAGCCAGAGCTCCTTTCTCCGTGGCAGGCCATTGCTGACCCGGCCTCTGCAGGAGACACTCAGACACTCAAAGGCAGGTCGGTCAGTCTCTTGTGGAGGTCACTGATCCTTTCCCTGGGCCCTGGCATGCACAAGGCTTTGTTTGCACTCTCCAAACATCTCTGGCAGGTACAAGGTTTGATTCTAAACACGATTGCGCCCCTCCTACGGTCTCATTGGTGCTTCTCCTTTGCGCTTGGATGTGGGGCATCAAAAGCAAGACTGGAAGCTGACTGTGGATCAGATCATGGACTCCTTATTGCAAAATTCAGCCTTAAGACGAAGAAAGTAGGGAAAATCACTAGGCCATTCAGGTCTTACCTAAATCAAATCCCTTATGATTATCCAGTGGAAGTGACAAATAGCTCCAATACTTTGGCCACCTGAGCTGACTCATTAGAAAAGACCCTGATGCTGGGAAAGACGGAAGGCAGGAGGAGAAGGGGACAGGGGACGACAGAGGATGAAATAGTTGGATGGTATCACTGACTCGATGGATATGAGTTTGAGCAGGCTCTGGGAGATGCTGAAGGAGAGGGAAGCCTCATATGCTACAGTCTGTGGGGTCACAAAGAGTCAGACACAATTGAGTGACTGAACAACAACAAAAGTAATATTCATCTTCCAGAAGAGAATGAGGTAGCCCCCAGGACACCGTAGGGCAGAAGGAAATGTAAGGATCTCTTGCTTCAAGGAAGCAGTGGACAATAGGGCAGTTCTTGTGTTTTTTAACAACTGTTGAAACAGCTGTCTCCTTTATACTCACTTATCCAGGGATTTTGCAGTGTTTTTGGCTCTCACTTAAAAAGCCTGAGATCACTGCAGGGACTGTCACTGAAAAGCTATTAGGTAGAAAGAGCTGTTGGCTTCCACTATCATTGGGACTACCTGAAATCTAGCTACAACCTCTCTGAAAACAGACATCATAGACTCTCTCCCCAGGGTGTTGTTAAGAAGCCCTCATCCCTGATCACTCTGGGACCCTGCAGGCAGTGTTGGGACCCTTACAAATGCGCACAACCTTATACACTCTGCAGCAGCTACGCGATGCAGGCAGAGCTGAGAGGACCTACCCCCACATCCAAGGTCAGGAGCAATGGCTGCACTTTGCTGGAGCAGCCGTGAAGAGATACCCCATGTCTAAGGTAAGAGAAACCGCAGTAAGACAGTAGGTGCTGAGAGATGGCATCAGAGGGCAGACAGACTGAAACCACGATCACAGACAACTAGCTGATCTGATGACATGGACCACAGTCTTGTCTAACTCAATGAAACTAAGCCATGCCATTTGGGGCCACCTAAGACAGATGGGTCATGGTGGAAATGTCTGACAGAATGTGGTCCACTGGAGAAGAGAATGGCAAACCACTTCAGTATTCTTGCCTTGAGAACCCCATGAGCAGTATGAAAAGGCAAAAAGATAGGACACTGAAAGATGAACTCCCCAGGTCGGCAGGTGCCCAATATGCTACTGGAGATCAGTGGAGAAGTAACACCAGAAAGAATGAAGAGATAGAGCCAAAGCAAAAACAACACCCAGTTGTGGATGGCACTGGTGATAGAAGCAAGGTCTGGTGCTATAAAGATCAATATTGCATAGGAACCTGGAATGTTAGGTCCATGAATCAAGGCAAATTGGAAGTGGTCAAACAAGAGATGGCAAGAGTGAATGTTAACATTCTAGGAATCAGTGAACTAAGATGGACTGGAGTGGGTGAATTTAACTCAAATGACCATTATATCTCCTATTGTGGGCAGAAATCCCTTAGAAGAAATGGAGTAGCCATCATAGTCAACAAAAGAGTCCAAAATGCAGTATTTGAATGAAATCTCAAAAACGACAAAAGAATCTCTGTTCGTTTCCAAGGCAAATTGTTCAATATCACAGTAATCCAAGTCTATACCACAACCAGTAACGCTGAAGAAGCTGAAGTTGAACGGTTCTATGAAGACCTACAAGACCTTGTAGAACTAACACCCAAAAAAGATGTTCTTTTTATTATAGGAGACTGGAATGCAAAAGTAGGAAGTCAAGAAACACCTGGAGTAACAGGCAAATTTGGCCTTGGAATACAGAATGAAGCAGGGCAAAGACTAACAGAGTTTTGCCAAGAGAATGCACTGGTCATAGCAAACACCCTCTTCCAACAACACAAGAGAAGACTCTACACATGGATATCACCAGATGGTCAACACTGAAATCAGACTGATTATATTCTTTGCAGCCAAAGATGGAGAAGCTCTATACAGTCAACAAAAACAAGACCGGGAGCTGACTGTGGCTCAGATCATGAACTCCTTATTGCTAAATTGAGACTTAAATTGAAGAAAGTAGGGAAAACCACTAGACCATTCAGGTATGACCTAAATCAAATCCCTTAAGATTATACAGTGGAAGTGACAAATAGATTTAAGGGACTAGATCTGATAGACAGAGTGCCTGATGAACTATGGACAGAGGTTCATGACATTGTACAGAAGACAGGGATCAAGACCATCCCCATGGAAAAGAAAAGCAAAAAGCCAAATGGCTGTCTGAAGAGGCCTTACAAATAGCTGTGAAAAGAAGAGAACCAAAAAGCAAAGGAGAAAATAAAAGATATACCCATTTGAATGCAGAGTTGCAAAGAATAGCAAGGAGAAATAAATAAGCCTTCCTCAATGATCAATGCAAAGATATAGAGGAAAACAATAGAATGGGAAAGACTAGAGATCTCTTCAAGAAAATTAGAGATACCAAGGGAATATTTCATGCAAAGATGGGCTCGATAAAGGACAGAAATGGTATGGACCTAACAGAAGCAGAAGATATTAAGAAGAGGTGGCAAGAATATACAGAAGAACTGTACAAAAAAGATCTTTATGACCCAGATAATCACAATGGTGTGATCACTCACCTAGAGCCAGACATCCTGGAACTTGAAGTCAAGTGGGCCTTAGGAAGCATCACTACAAACAAAGCTAGTGGCGGTGATGGAATTCCAGTTAAGCTGTTTCAAATCCTAAAAGATGATGTGTGAAAGTGCTGCACTCAATATGTCAGCAAATTTGGAAAACTCAGCAGTTGTCACAGGACTGGAAAAGGTCAGTTTTCATTCCAATCCCAAAGAAAAGCAATGCCAAAGAATGCTCAAACTACCACACAATTGCACTCATCTCACATGCTAGTAAAGTAATGCTCAATATTCTCCAAGCCAGGCTTCAGCAGTACGTGAACCATGAAATTCCAGATGTTCAAGCTGGTTTTAGAAAAGGCAGAGGAACCAGAGATCAAATTGCCAACATCTGCTGGATCATGGAAAAAGCAAGAGAGTTCCAGAAAAACATCTATTTCTGCTTTATTAACTATGCCAAAGCCTATGACTGTGTGGATCACAATAAACTGGAAAATTCTGAAAGAATTCTGTGAATACCAGATGACCCGACCTGCCTCTTGAGAAACCTGTATGCAAGTCAGGAAGCAATAGTTAGAATTGGACATGAAACAACAGACTGGTTCCAATAGGAAAAGGAGTACGTCAAGACTGTATATTGTCACCCTGCTTATTTAACTTCTATGCAGAGTACATCATGAGAAACGCTTGGCTGGAAGAAGCACAAGCTGGAATCAATAATACTGGGAGAAATATTAATAACCTCAGATATGCAGATGACACCACCATTATGGCAGAAAGTGAAGAGGAACTAAAGAACCTCTTGATGAAAGTGAAAGTGGAGAGTGAAAAAGTTGGCTTAAAGCTCAACATTCAGAAAACTAAGATCATGGCATCTGGTCCCATCACTTCATGGCAAATAGATGGGGAAACAGTGTCAGACTTTATTTTTGGGGGCTCCAAAATCACTGCAGATGGTGACTGCAGCCATTAAATTAAAAGACGCTTACTCCTTGGAAGGAAAGTTATGACCAACCTAGACAGCATATTAAAAAGCAGAGACATTACTTTGTCAGCAAAGGTCCGTCTAGTCAAGGCTATGGTTTTTCCAGTGGTCATGTATAGATGTGAGAGTTGGACTGTGAAGAAAGCTGAGCACAGAAGAATTGATGCTTTTGAACTGTGGTGTTGGAGAAGACTCTTGAGAGTCCCTTGGACTGCAAGGAGATTCAACCAGTCCATCCTAAAGGAGATCAGTCTTGGGTGTTCATTGGAAGGACTGATGCTGTAGCTGAAACTCCAATACTTTGGCCACCTGATGCAAAGAGCTGACTCATTGGAAAAGACCCTGAGGCTGGGAAAAATTGAGTGCAGGAGGAGAAGGGGATGACAGAGGATGAGATGGTTGGATGGCATCATTCACTCAGCGGACATCAGTTTGGGTAGGCTCCAGGAGTTTGTGATCGACAGGAGGCCTGGTGTGCTGCAGTTCATGGGGTCACAAAGAGTTGGACAGGACTGAGCAACTGAACTGAACTTATACACTCTAGAAAACAGGAAATAACACCTAGACCTGAAGAATCTAGAATGCACTTACCCTCTCTCTGCTGACCTATTCTGGCCATTGCTAATTCTTGAGATAAAATGTTCATTTCTCCTTACTAGTCCTGGGATAAGGTGGTTCTTCTAGAACATAAGAACAGTAAAGAACCCTGGATTCACTGACTGGGGTTCTCCCATTGCTCCTTCATGATCTCAGCATTCTGAAAGAAGCTGGGGTCTCAAAGAGTGGGACACGACTGAGCACCTCCCCTTCCCTCTTAGACAAAGTCAAGATTTCTCTTCGTGTCCTCAGGGCTCCCTGTAATATGTCTTCATGGTCACAGGTCATCATTGAAGTGAAGTGAATTCGCTCAGTCGTGTCTGACTCTTTGCGACCCTGTGGACTGTAGCCTACCAGGCTCCTCCATCCATGGGATTCTCCAGGCAAGAGTACTGGAGTGGGTTGCCATTTCCTTCTCCAGGGGATCTTCCCAACACCCAGGGATCGAACCCAGGTCTCCTGCAGTGGAGGCAGATGCTTTAACCTCTGAGCCACCAGTGTTACCGCCTGAACTATAAACTTTGTAGGGACAAAGATAATCTCAGCTTTGTTCACCACAAACATCACCAGTCTGTCATAGACAGTCAGTTGATGCAGCTCTGCATCCACTATTGAGCACCAGCTGTTTGCCAGGGCCTGTGCACTGAAAATACGGTGGTTTGCAAGATAGACTCCTTCTCTTTAAAGGGTCTATAGGCAATGTAGTTGTTAACACTCCTGCCAGTGGTCAGCTGGGATGGAATACTAGTAGAAAGGCGTATATGTTATCTGTGATGTTTGAGAGGTTTGGAGGAAGTAGAAGGAGTATTATATAGCACTGATCAAATGTTTTCTAACAACACTGTAAATGAGCACTATTGTGTTCCTATTTTACCAACAAGAAAACTGATGTGCCAGGAGGTTAGCTAATATCCTGGTGAAAATGTGGAAATGTAGTAAGACCATGATATGAATCTAGACCAGGGACAGAGCTACAGAGCAGATGCATGGGAATGCAGGTGCACAGGTCCCCATGCTCAGGAGGACCCAGTGCTGGGCTTAATGCTCTGCAGTCCCCACTGTGGGATTCCTAGCAATTTTGTCTTTGAACTTGGGTGTGTAAATGAAGTCTGACAGGACAATAGAGCAGGTACGTGAGGAGGTGCTCATGATCTATCTGCCAGTCCTTGTCCCTCTATTTACATATAGCGTTTGGGATGCCCTGTGGCACAGAATTTCAGAGGCGCCATCCTGTGAGAGGGTCAGGGAGACTCCAAGCGAATACAGGGTAATCATGTTATGTCTACGGCTGAATAAACGAGGGTGCTGACAGCCCTAAGGACCTGCATCATTTTCATTTGAACCAGAACTTACTTCTAACACAGGAAGGGAATAGTGGCATTCTAAGAAACAAACAATCAGTGAACCCTAGCATATCCTTTTTTACTCTTGCTGCTTCCCATACACTGAGAATGATGCCTTAGAAGGAGAGAGAGAGGGAAGTCAGTCCACACTCGCTTTTCTTCTCAGTCCTTCTGCACTCAGCAGTGAGCCAGACACAGAGCGTTGCTAGAACGCACACAGATCCAGCAAATGAAATTTGTGTCATGAATCTACTGTTCTAGCAACAATGAACTACATGTGTGAGCTATGAAATAGGAATGTGTCATTTTGATGATTCCTGGTGAGTTAAATGCTATTATGTTTACATTTAAAATTCCATGACATAAAGTTAAATGGTAAAAGGGATGCTAATAATTTAAGATTTTAATTTCTCTTTACCTTTAATAGCTTTGTTTCCTGCTTTTTAAGCACAAGACCCTGACAATTTTCATTTGGCACTGGGCCCCCAAATATAGGTGGTCTTGGAAGGGAAGTCCTATAGCTGGCACTATTCAGTGCTACACATTCCTAAGACAAGTTCCATTCTTGTAACTATAGTGTGTAGCTTGATAAGAGGGGATGTGTAACCACCATTGTCACATGTACACTCCCAGGGAAGGGCGAGACTGTCATTGTGACCTAGGTAGAACCAGTCTGGGAGAAGCCAGTGAGCAGAGCTGGTGGTCGGTTGATCAGCAGACACCAGCTGCTCTCACCTTGAAGCCTCTCACGGAGACTGCATCCTATCCAGAGTTTAGTGGAGGAAAAGTGACTGCCTGTCACATCCAAAGAATGGAGATGAGAGTGCTGCTCAGAAGGTAACAGAAGGCTGACAAGACACCAGATCCTAAGCACCACTGAGTCAAAAACTTCCATCTAGAAACCCCAACGATTCCGTGATGATTCCCCAGCCAAACCCACCAGTTGAAAAGTTCATGTGAACTTTGGGGTTTTGTTGCAAAACCTATAATCAGGCCAGGTTTCAGGTTCCATAACAAAGTGCTTCCCAGCCTGGTGACCGCAAGCCAGACTGACATTTGTGAGTGCATTTCCATGGAAAAAGAAGGTGCTGCTTAATTGCATTAGGAGAATTATACCACAGTGCATGGGGGAACACTGACAGGCTTTGACAAGCATGAGGAAAACGTACTCTTTTCTGCGCCATGTCCATTTTCTTTGGGGTCATGGCCATTACCATGGAGATGATATGCAAAGAAGAACTAGAATTTATTCCCCTAATGAAAACCAAGTTGGCTGTTCTTTCTTAGTAATAATCACAGCAACCACCCAGTATATTGCTACCAAACCATCCTACTTCCTTCTAGTCATGAGGATTGTAATTCCGTTCTGCACAAGGCTATTATTTTAACTTATGAGTTTCCCAGAGGGAGGGGCATGCTAAGCATGGGGGAAAAAATCTAGGGTTATAGGGAGGGAGCAGATAGAGAGATAACACTGATGATTCAGTGTTGTTTGTTAACCAGGAAAGTATAGAAAGCATGTGAAATAAAATCCTTCAAAGACAATTTTTCAGAGTACATACGACTCTAGGGAAAGTGTTTTAGGAAGGAAGTTGAAAATTATGGATGTTTCAAACAGGAAAATTGTATAAATGGACATTTCCTAAAAGGGAAGTGTGTAACTATGCTCCCTGAAAGCTCAAAATCGTATTTCTAATAGCAAAGATAATATTTTGCAAATATTACACTCTTCTAACTTTTGGGTTTTCTCTTAAATCACCTTCCCCTGCTGTCTTCCGCCTCCAAGGCTGAAGCTTGGGGCTTCTGGCCCCGGGGATACTGCCTAGAACAAAGACACCATTGATCAGTTTGAATCTCAAAGCTGACTTTCTTGACCTCTTAAGCAAGAAAATCATCCTCAAAGCCAGGCATTGTTGAGAAGGAAAGAGATTTTCTAAATTCCTTTAGCTGCCGTTAGTCTATCAAGAGCCAGGCCTGGTGGAGTAGGCCCTAAAGAGATTTACTCCACACCACCGTGATGGGCTATGGAGGAGTGGGAAGCTGGCTGCTCTGAGCCAGAGAGGTCGGACAAAGAAGGCAAAGGAGGCAGGCAGACATGGGAACCAGCGGTGTCCTGGACTCTTCTCTCCTGTCCTAAGTCCTGGACCTGGGGCCCTGGGTAGAAAGACCAAAGGAAAGGCTGAGAACATCAGGAGGACTGTAACTCACTTCTTGTCATGCTTCTTGGGGGATTCTTCGGGGTGGCTGTGAGCCTCAAGAAGTCCCCTATATGGTCACCTTTAACAGGATACAAGACCATGAGACGATGGAAGCAGAAGGGAGCCAGGCCTGTGCACCTCAGGTGATGCTCCAGGTTCCTCGCGCCCTTGGTTGTCACATGGAGGATCCAGGGTATAGTGATGAGAAGGTGGGAGGGATGAAAGCAAGGATCAGCATGAAAAGGCCATACCAGGCCCTGAGAGCAGGAAGAATGGCCGGAAGTGGGTACCGTTCCATCACCCCAAAAAGGCCAGGTAGACGCTGATCCCAGTACAGGGAGCAAACCAGCCCTGCCACTTTGCAACAAAGACCAGCAAGAGTCTAGAGGATCCCACCTGGTCCCCTCTCTCCCCTTCCACCAAATTACACAGAAACCTCTTTAGCCACCCCTTAAACCACCTTGAGATGGAGAAAGAGTGGGAGAGAGGACAAGAAGTCCTCTTACATACAGTCCTTTTACATACAGAGGACACTCTGTATGTAAAGGGAAAATTTAAACCAACCCTAGAAAGGAGTTGAATTTCAAATAAATAAAATATTTAAATGAAAATGAGAAAATTTAAATTGGAAGAGACTCATATTGTTAATTGGCAAGTGGTGGGGAGGGGTGGTTGTCAGAGGAAGATCAGACCAGCTTTGGGAAGTAGAGAGACCATTTGATATTGTGCATCTGAGTGGAGTGTGAGTGAGTTTGCAACGCGGCTACATCTTTATTCCTCCCTCCTCCTTACCATTCTATTGAGCATACACATGTCATCTTCCTTCAAGTCAAAGCAAATTTGGTGTTTGGAAGTGTCCTCTGGGAAGCCTAGGGGCACGAGAAACTTTCTTTAATGTCCCAAAAAGGCAAGAGCAATTTGAAGTTTGCAAGATATCCTCCTGAGAAGTCCTCAGTGCTCTCATCACTTGAATTAAAATCAAAGCTGCTGCGAAGACTCGCTGAGCCCCACTGAGCTCCATGTAAAAGTGGAGGTCAGCATTCTTTAGGGTCGGGGGAGGAGAACTTGTTGGGAGGAAGTGGGAGACGTGGAATGAAAAATCATTAAGAGTTTATCTCCCTGTAAAAGTCTCCGTTGAACCCACATGTATTGAAGCCAACTAGACAGACTCTGGTCTGCATATGAGAAAGAGACTAAATGTTATGATGAGAGGTAGCATTTTCCATCAGCATCTCTGCTCCCTCCACCCCTGAAGCTGTGCAGGGCAGTGCTTGTGTGGCTGTGTGCACGTAGATATGTGGCCCAGGCAGAGCCCAAGAACTCTTTTAAGGATGCTTAAAAGCTGAAGTTCAAGAGCAAAGCTGAACCTGCGTCAGGAAAATGGTTGCACGTGTTAAGTCATCTCTAAGGTGTTTGACTGTAATTGAATGCCCACTTTATGGTCATAGCCTGTTTTATGAAGGTACCCATCCTGAGAAGCTGCCCTCCGCTGCCTCTGCCAGCCCTCCTTGATGTTCAGCAGTTTCTGAAAATCATGCTGGATACATGGAGTAGCCTGACTTTTTACAAAACACACAGAATCTCAGAAAGATCCAACTAAAGGTTATAGCTAGACTTGAGCATTGACGATTAAAGTATGACCTGGTCTGTTTTATTGCTGAACATCAGATGTTCAGCTGCACAGAAACATTTAGAATAGCAGTTCTGCTGCCTTTTACTCATGTGCCACCAAATTCTGATCAGTGTAAAATTGATTTTTGTTAAAACAGGATGTATACTGTTCCAGTGATGTCAGCCAGACAGATGAGCAGAGCCCCATGCAGGAGTGTGGAAGGGATCACCCGCCTGTGAAAGTGTACAAGGTGAGGCATGACAAGGAGCCAGTGTTCAGGGTAGAAATTCACTCTTGCCTGGAAAATCCCATGGATGGAGGAGCCTGGTAGACTGCAGTCCATGGGGTCGCTAAGAGCAATATAAATCTGGGCACCTCTGTCACAGGCGACACATAAATTAACCATCACATGAATGTACATCAGCCTAAGACAACAATGTACGTGGAACCTGTGACTTCCTTCCTTAAGAATATGTTTCACTGAACCAACGGTTTCCCTCCTGGCTCCTGGCTTGCAGTCTGTGCTCTTTGAATCTGAGATTTAGTAGCACTCAAGTGATGGGGTGGTCACATTTACTGGTATTTCACTGTTGACTTGCCTGACCTTCAGCATTGAGTTGACCTTGTACAGAACTGTTGACCACCTCGGTCACCCATTATTGTACACTCCTGAGGAAAGATGTCCCACATTTCAGCCAACACTGCTGCTGCTAAGTCGCTTCAGTCGTGTCCGACTCTGTGTGACTCCATAGACAGCAGCCCACCAGGCTCCCCCATCCCTGGGATTCTCCAGGCAAGAACACTGGAGTGGGTTGCCATTTCCTTCTCCAATGCATCTGAGTAGGACACAAAGTTGAGGAAGGAGAAACTGGCCCTTCTTTTTCTCCTGTCTGCCTGCATCAGCTGGGACATGATCTTCTCCCGCCCTTGGGATTTATACCATCCATGACCCAGACTGAGAAATACCACCTACTTTCCTAAATCTTCAGCTTTGCAAGTGACAGATCATGGGACTTGTTGGCCTCCATAAACATGTTAGCCAATTCTTCATGATACATCTCCTTGCACATTTATATATAGATAGACTCTAGGATATCCATATCTAGCTATAGACTTATAGATATGTGTCTTATTGGTTTTGTTTCTCTAGAGAGTTCTAATATAGTTAATTCACCAACTCCCATCTTTGTGCTATAAAGGGTATCAGAAATCATTCAATCCAATGCATTCATGTTTCCACACACATTAATTGTATGTCCTGTGGACTGTGCTAAAATACAATCTAACCCTGCCTTCAGCATGCCATCATTTAAGATGACATTGCATACTTCATGTCATAGTATCATAGGTTCTTCAATTGGAAGGGAATAAAAAATTCGCCACTTCCAACTCTCTGTATTTTATAACAAGATTCCAACCAAAACATTCCCATCAAGTGGTCCTTCAGCACTTCAACTTCAAACACTTCCAGTGACCAGGAACTCACTACTTCCAAACACAGCCCATCCTAGCCTTGGAATTACAGTTATAAATTACTAAATCACTCTTTGGAATGTTTATGTTTTGTTAAGAAAGCATCAGGACATTAGCTAATTTTTTTAACTATTCTCTGCAAAATATTATACATATATGTACAAATGTACACAGTAAAACATAGAATCAGTGGCTATAGTACTTCTCAATAGGATTAATTAGGGAAATGGATTCCACCTGTGTGTGTTTGCATGCACATAAGCACACACATGCACACACAGTGTTACTCCAGTTCTTAAATTTTCATCAAGAATGGTTTATTTACACAAGCATTGGCTGCTCTTCTCTTTGGAAATTATTAACAGACCCAAAAGAGTTTTGTGTTTTTTTTGTTTTTTTTTTTTTAAGCTCACCAGTTTACCTTGGAGCAGAAAAAAATGTAAGTGTAATTTATCATTTTGCCAAAATAAGTAAGTGTTGAGGAGGTGAGCACCAATCAGTTGCTTAAGTGAGTTAATAATGGGAACGTCAATATGGGCACCATCCATTCTTTGTCTGGATATCAGTGAACAGAGCCAGTTCATGGTCTCTCACCCCAGCCTGTACCCAGATCACCAGTGCACATGCTTCTAGCCATGTTCAGACCTTCTCTCCATGAGGTATGCTGTGGAACAAATGATAGGTCTCTTTGGGGTATTTAAAGATTCAATACCTTCCTCCCTATTGTATTTCACTGCTGCAAGCGCCTTGACTGGGAGACAGGCATTGGTTTTACATCACATTTTAGGGGACACTGATATATCTGATGGACAAGTATGCTGTACGCTGTAAGCCTCCAGATTTCGGAAAGGTTGAGTCGTGGGAACATCCGTTGCAGTTAAGGAAATACAGTTTACTTTCCTGAGCATCAGAAAAATAAAATGCAAGGAATTCCTTCAGCTCAACCACCACATAGAGGATTGAGTTCGGTTTGTCTGGTGTTTCTATCACTTGCCCCATTCCCTCTGGCTGTTCTTCCAAGCCCCCTGTTCTCATGAATGTTATGCTTTCACCTCTGTTAGCATCTTCTTCTAGGTATGTTTCCTTTTACCACCTTTATTTTTGGCAGCGGTGCTGAGTTTTTTCCAGCCAACCAAAATAGGGCCAGCTCTCATCTGAAGGTGTATCATTTGGGTTTCTTTAAGCTCCTAGGCTGATACATCCCGAAAACCAGTTGTATCAGGAGAGATACAGCCCATGAATTATAGACATAAATAGTATTGGGGAAGATTGACCTTCACACAGACAGATAAATAAGTGATAACAGTGAGACAAATAAGAGCATGTAGATAAATAAGTGATAATCTCAAGAAAACTTTTTTTCTCTCTACATCTGCAACCTGAAAACTTGGGCGTTCTCTATTCATAGGTCTCCAGAATTCTAGAACAGACCCTTCATTTTTACTCCAGCAGATGGTCCAGCGAAACTGAAACAATGCCCAAGCTTCTTTGCGAACATTGGCAGAGTATTGGTGCAGAGTGATGGACACACTTTTGGTGCAGAGTGATGGACACACTTTTTCTCATTGTGAAAAAGCCACAGGTGGAGGCTAGGGATGGGGTAGAGGGTTTCCCTCTTTCCTTGGAATAAACTTTGCAAAATATTTGCAAATCCTGAGAAGAAATTAAGAGTGGGTCAGGTGCCCTCCAGGTCACTACTTTTTGCCAGTTTCACTGGCAGTCCCTTGCCCAGCTTTGTTCAGCTAATTAATCCCCCCAGACACTCGCATTCACCACATTCAAATTATAGCAGAAAGGAGCTTTTTTCCCCATTCTATTTTTCTTTAATATACACTTGAATTATACTCTTCTGACATCAGCTTCCAGCCCCACTGAGGGGTTTCCAACAGCCTAATAACAAACAGATTAGAGGCCAGAAGAGCATGTATTCCTCAAGTCCCTCTCTGCGTCCAGCTGTGAAGCTGCATGGCCGTTACAGGCAGAGGCGAGCCCGGGCTGCGGCTCCAACTCTGATGTTAAAATGGAAACTCGGTGTGAAGGCCTCGGGAGGATTAGAGAACACTAACTTTGCTGCCCATCAGAAAAGGATAATGTTCCCCGTTCTGTTCCTGCTGGTATCAGTTCCAAGTTGGAAAGCCGCCTCCTCTCCTAATTCAAGCTGGGGCCAGAGTGGAGCAAGCCCTCTCAGATATTGTAAGCCAGTGTGAGCTCAAAAAAGAATTCACCGCTCAAGGCCAAATAGCTTCAAAGCTAATAATCCTCCAGAGTCGGTGTGAGAGTGCTACAACTGTCAATGTCAACTTACACAAGGCATGGTGAGAGCGAAACTTCAATAATGACATCATGGAGGAGAGGGCAGAGGGCAGCCGCTGTACAGGGAAGTGCCGGGGCCCTTCAGATCTTTGAAACCTGCAAGGATTTATCCGGACTAACGTGTCTCCATGTAGTCATTGCGGTCTTAGGCTACTCTGATTAAGGATTTAACGTATTCAAAGGGTTTCGGCAGCAGCAAGATGACACGTCTTCGGGAGCTCTATTGGATTCCATTATCTTCTCCTCGCTTCTCCTGCAGACGCCCTCCCTCCCACCCTGTCCCGTCTCCTCCCAGGCCCCTAGACAGACCTCCTCAGACAAGAGGCTGATCCACTTTGGGGTCTGTACTGGCCCCCATCTCGCCGCCTCGTTTGTTTCGTGCCTGGGTTTGATTGTCAAACAGGCCTGGCCACACTTACATACTTGAGTGTCAGGATGCAAACCCCAGCAGACTTGAACAAATTCCTCCAGGATTCCCTGGAGTCTCACATAACTTCCTTAGCCAACCCTGTGGTGGAAAGAACGCAGGTTCTTGTTAGAATACACCCAGAGATATATACGGTCATGGTCACAGTTCAAAAGAATAAACTTCTTAGCATCCCAGGGGAGGGAGGAGGAGGGAAGTAAAGCTCAGGGCAGGAGTGGAAGGTCAGGCAGGAAACTCCCCCCACCCCCGTCCCCGAGGCCCATGAGGACAGGGCAGTTCACCTCTGCCTCTGGTTGCTGGCCATAAATGGAGCACCTGTCTGCCAGGCACAACAGCAACTACAGGAGAGAGGGAGTTTAAGAAGGCTCACTGGGGAAGGGAGATGCCCTGAAGATGTTGGCAGCACAGGGAACTTGAGTACTTTGCAGCTGCAGCCGTGTCTAGTGCCCCCTTTGGAGGACTGTGTGGTCTGATTTACTGGGCCACAATGGGCCCAGTGTCAGAGGCCCTGGACTGCAGGGATAAGAGCTCAAAGTCTGAATCAGACAGACGTGAATGCCAGTTCTGGTCTGACTTGCTATGTGTCCTTGGCAAAAGCCTTCACCTCTATGAACCAGGGTCCTGATCTGAAAAATGAGGATAATACCTCAGAGAATCAGGACTATGTGACGATTACATAAAATAATGCAGAGTATATGGCCCTAGTAAATATTCAGTAAATGTTAGCTGTTATTATCATCATCATCATCATCATCCAAATGGCAGTTTTCCCTACATCTAAAGGAATTTTCCTGGAGAAGGAAATGGCAACCCACTCCAGTATTTTTGCCTGGAAAATCCCATGGACAGAGAAGCCTCATGGGCTACAGTTCATGCAGTCACAAAGAGTCAGACATGACTTAGCGACTGAGCACAAAGGAATTTAAAATGTAAGAATTTGAGAGAAGCATAAAAACATTTCAGAGGGAAGAAATAAAAAATGTCTACAGATTAAACTATACAGAGCTTTTCATAATGGTTAATGTCAATATATATCCAGATTGAAAATTCCAAGTGTGGTCTACAGGAATGTCTCTGGAATGTTGATGGAGTCCTACCCAAGAACAGCCATGAAACAGCTTGGGATGTATTCTCAAATTAATCAATCTCACAACCTTATTAAAGCACAATTTACATATAACAAAATACATACATTTTTGGTACATAGTTTTGATGAGCTTGGGCAAATGTCTTCACTCATGGAGCCACCACAACAATTACAGTCATGAGTGCATGCTCAGTCACTCAGTTGTGTCCGATTCTCTTGTAACCCCATGAACTGTAGCCCTCCAGGCTTCTCTGTCCGTGGAAATTTTCCAGACAAGAATACCTGAGTGGATTACCATTTCCTCCTCCAGGAGATCTTCCTAACCCAGGGATTGAAACTGTCTCCTGCATTGGCAGGCAGATTCTTTACCACTGAGCCACCTGGGAAGCCCCAGTTATAGGCATACCCTGTTTTATTATGTGTTGCCTTATTGTGCTTTAACGATACTACATTTTTTTTTTTACAAATTGAAGATTTGTGGCAATACTACAAATACTAGGTCTGTTGGTGCCATTTTCAAACAGCATTTGCTCACTTCATGTTTCTGTCATATTTTGGTAATCCTCACAATATGTCAAACGTTTTCATTACTATTGTATTTGTTAGGGTGATCTTTGATCAGTGATCTTTGATGTTACTACTCTGACTTGTTAAAGGTTCAGATGACAGTATCTTTTAGCAATAAGTAATTTTTAAATTAAGATTGTACATTGTTTTTTTAAAACATAATATACATTTGATAGGCTGTAGTATAGTGTAAATATAAGTTTTCTGTGCACTTCACATGGCTCAGCTCATTTTTATATTCATTTTATTTCCGTGGTTGGAACAGAATCTGCAATATCTCTGAGGTTGTAATGAGCACTAGCCACACACCAGAAAGTTCCCATGTATCTATTCCTCATCAGTACTCACCCTTGGACCCGGTCTCAGGCAACCATTGTTCTGCTTTCTGCCACTATAGATTAGATTTCCTGTTCTTGGTCTTCAAATAAATAAGATCAAACAGTGTATACTCTTTTGTGCCTGGATTCTTTTGCTCAGCATAATATTTGTAAGCTTCATTATTTTGTTGCATGTATTGGTACTTTGTTTTCCCTTTCTGGGTAGCATTGCCCTGTATGGATATATCACATTATTGAGTCATTCAGCCTGTTGATGGACATTTGAATTGTTTCCATTTTGGGTTTATTATAAAGAAAGCTGCTTGTGAACATTTACTCCATGTGTTTTTGTTTCTCCTTGGTAAATATGTAGACGTGCAATTTTTTAATTTTAAAAGAAACTACCAAGCAGGTCTCCAAGGTGGTCATACCCTATGACTCCCCCACTCTTGGATTGTCTGCCCATCTTGGCCAAGAGTGAGGTATCAAGGGAGAGGGGAGGGGGCTGTTGGGGGGGTGCCCTAGCCAGGGAGGAGAATGTTATCACTGACATTGTGCTGCATGATGATAATAAAAATTGGACTGACTTTTAGCGGTTTTGTTACTGTTTTTAAGTTCTCTGCAGACAGTGCACCCCCTCACTGTCCTGCCAGACAGACTGCTTGCACCGCCTCACCATTGCTCACTGTTCCCCGAGAGGTGGCATGGTCAGTCTTTTGCATCTTAGCTACCTTAGTGCCTGCGAAGTGGTATTTTATGTGATTTGAGTTTGCCTTTTCCTGATGGCTGATGAACTTGAATTTTTTGGCTTCTCATACATCTTTTTTTTTTTTTTTGGCCAGGTGTCTTTTCTAATCTTTTGCCTGTTTTTAATTGGATTGCACATTTGTCTTTATTTTCTGGTGCTGTAGTAGAAGTTCTTTATGTATCCTGGGTGCAAGTCCTTGACCAGGTGCATGTATAACAAATATTTTCTCCTGAAGTGTGTGGCTCCTTAAATTTTAATTTCTGTGTCATCCTGCTAATCTTTATCTCACTGACCTTCATGGACATCAGATTTCTTCCTCAACACCCAACAGTCCACCAAGTACATTTGTGTTGCTACTACGTCTGCTGCTAAGTCACTTCAGTCGTGTCCAACTCTGTGAGACCCCATAGACGGCAGCCCACCAGGCTCCCCCGTCCCTGGGATTCTCCAGGCAAGAACATTGGAGTGGGTTGCCATTTCCTTCTCCAATGCAGGAAAGTGAAAAGTCAAAGTGAAGTCGCTCAGTCGTGTCCGACTCTTAGTGACCCCATGGACTGCAGCCTACCAGGCTCCTCTGTCCATGGGATTTTCCAGGCAAGAGTACCGGAGTGGGTTGCCATTGCCTTCTCCGTGGTCTGTTGCAAAGACATAAATGCCACGATGCCACTGACCTAAAGGGGGCGCTCTTCTTTGTTCCTTCCTGTGGTGATTCTTGGTGCTGTCAATGCCCTTTTACACATGCTGGTTAGATTAGGAAGCTCTGCCTTCTGGCCTGCCTGCTGCCAGAAATACTTCCCACCCTCCTGCTCCTTCCCGTCTCTCCCTCAAGCCCCCAGAATGCTTCATGTGGGCTTTTTCAGGGTCTTGCTCCTCAAAGTCCTACTCTCACAGTCCCCACCCCAGCCACACCATGACATAGGGTCTGTGCTGGGCTTAATCTTCCTAAACACCTCCCACTGGTTTTCTGTCTTTACCATGCCCACCTGTTTACCTCTGCTTCCTCATACTTCTGCACGAAGCCCAGAACTTAACTGGAATGTTTTGAAGCAACCAAACTCCCCCACGCCTACCCGCCCGCCCCGCCCCGCCCCCCTACCCCGCCATAGAGCCATCAGGGGAGGTCAGAGTGTTCCAGAGGACTCCGGGAACTCCAGGCCCTCCACCAGGAGGCTGTAAGGAAGCATGGCACTTGTTTATAGAGGCGCGATTCAGGAACGGGCTGCTGGCAGGCAAAAGAAAGGAAGGCAGGTGGGAGGCAGGGGAGTCCAGGACCTGTAAAAACTGGCCCAAGTGCCACCACAGGATCACGTCAGTATCTCACTCAGGCGTAGATTGCGAGGATTAAAAGAGATGCTACATAAAAGGCACTTAGTTGATGTCTGGCACCAAATAATTGCTCAATAACTGTTGGCTATTAGATCAGGATCCCTTTTATCTGACACCGTATGGACTGGTGTTGGTCAGTTAATGGAAAAAGTTGGTTGAAAAGGGAAATCAGAGAAAATTATACTACACACCTTCAACATTTTAACTTAAAACATATAAACGTACATCCATTCACTGCTGTTTGATGTAAGTCCAGCGCCTTGCCTTTGAGTGTGGGTCCGTGGATGGGCGTGTCCAGCCGCCTTTCCTGAGTCAGCCACACCCAGTAATGTATTATCTACCATTTCCCGTTTTTTTAAAGTGGTTCGAGAACTTACACTTGCCAAGTCCTGAGTGAAGAATCATTAAAGATGTGTGCATTTCCCCCAATCTTTAATGGTAGCTTACCCATACCTAACTCATCAGCAATTTTTCAGCAGCCCAGCATCATTTGCTCATCTCAAAGTACCCAACTCAGTTTGCATACGAAGAAAGACTCTTTCTTTGCACTCTCATTGTATCATCTGTTTGCAGAACGTTTCATTTAATTACTTATTCGCAATAAGACTTTCACAAAGACAGGCAAAGCAAGAATAAGACAGGTCCAGGATAAAAAATCCACTGATGCTTATAATGTAAGGGTACGTTCACCTAGGGGGAGCAGCAATGCAGGCTGGAGAAGGCTGTGCTGGTGTGCAGGCGCAGGGCATAGTCAAGGCACTGGAGGCTCCCGAATGGCTGCTAGCCAGGCTTAATCCCTGTGACGTGGGCATCAGTTAATTTAGGAGGGGGTTGAAGAGCAGCTGTTATCTAGCAGCTTGGTTAAATAGAAGCCGTTGAGAGAAGCTCTGTGTAACTTGGGTCAGATGCTGTTTGTCATCAAACTTTGTCTGGACCTTTGAGATTATAAGAGTCCCCTCTCACTCTAGGGAGATACATTCCAAGACCCCAGGTGTTTGCCAAAGCTGTACTCAACCCCATATGTACTATTTTTTTCCCTATACATGCATACCTATGAGAAAGTTTAGTTTACAAATGAGGCACAATGTGAGATTAACAATAACAATAAATAATAAAATAGGACAGTTAGAACAATATACTGTGATGAAAGTTAGGTGAATGTCTCTCTCTCCAAGTACTGTACAAATTTATTGCCTTTTTCATTTTAACTAAGCACTTAGCACACACTGGGGCTATAACAGTTTGAGACACAACAGAAAAACTAGCACCGATTTCTTTTTTCTTCTCCACAATTTTCATAGATAGAAGATTTGTTCTCTAGTAGGGTGGGATGGGGCGGAGAGTAGGAGGGAGGTTCAAGAGGGAAGGGACGTATGTATACCTACGGCTGATTCATGTTGATGTTTGGCAGAAACCAACACGATACTGTAAAGCAATTATCCTTCAATTAAATATAAATTTTTTTTTTTTAAAAGATTTGTTCTTACCATAGACCTTAGCAACCTCAGCATACAATTTTCCTTCTTTCCTCTTTGAGTTGAAAACATTCACTCTTTTACTTAAAGGAAGCACTTTATGGCCTCTCTTTGGCATACCTGAATTGCCAGCATCACTCTTCTTATGCTTTGGGGTCATTAGTAAGTAAAAGTTATTTCAACACAGGCACTGTGATACTATAACAGTTGGTATGATAACCGAGGAGGCCACTAAGTGACCAGTGGGTAGGATGCTCTAGACAAAGGGAGATTCACTTTCCCAGGCAGGATGGAGTAGGAGGGCAAGAGATTTTGACATTCTCCTCAGGACAGCATGCATTTTAAAAGTTATAAATTGTTTATTTTTAGAATTTTCCATTGAATATTTTTGGACCACAGTTGACTGCAGGTAACTGAGACCATGGAAAGCAAGATCACAAATAAGGGGTGGGGGGAACTACTGTACTTCCCACCCTTCTGGAAATCCACAGGAGGAGGCACTGGGAGTTAGAAGACTGTGTTCTGGTCCTGGTTCTATCAGTACTTACATACTTGTGACCTTGGCAATGACATTCACCCTCATTTCCTAGAAGGAATGTTTGATGCTTGGGGAGTTGAGTGATTTTTTCCACATCATTCTTGAGGACCTAATGAGATGTCTGAGTAATGCTTTGTCTGAGTTATGACAGATCTCAGTTTGAACACTTTCTCTTGTCTTTCCATGAGTTGCCATAACCCAGAGGCTGAAGGTCAGGCCATGACATATTTTGTTGTTGTTGCTCAGTCATGTCCGACTTGTGACCCCTTGAACTGTGCCATGCCAGGCTTCCCTGGCCTTCACTATCTCCCTTAGTTTGCTCAAACTCTTGGCCATTGAGTCGGTGATGCCATCCAACCATCTCATCCTCTGTTGCCTCTTCTCCTCCTGCCCCCAATCCCTCCCAGCATCAGGGTCTTTCCCAATGGGTCAGTTCTTCGCATCAGGTGGCCAAAGGATTGGAGCTTCAGCTTCAGCATCAGTCCTTCCAATGAATATTTAGGGTTGATTTCCTTTAGGATTGACTGGTTTGATCTCCTGGCAGTCGAAGGGACTCTCAAGAGTCTTCTCCAGCACTACAATTCAAAAGCATCAAATTCCTCAGTGCTTAGTCTTCTTTATGGTTCAACTCTCACATCCATATTTGACTACTGGAAAAACCATACCTTTGAATATACAGACCTTTGTCAGCAAAGTGATGTCTCTGCTTTTTAATATACTGTCTAGGCTTGTCATAGCTTTTCTTCCAAGGAGCAAGTGTCTTTTAATTTTGCAGCTGCAGTCACCATCCACCGTGATTTTGGAGACCAAGAAAATGAAATCTGACATGGTTTCCACTTTTTCCCCACTTATTTGCCTTGAAGTGATGGAACCAGATGCCATGATCTAGCTTTTTTGAATGTTGAGTTTTAAAGCAGCCTTTTCACTCTCTTCTTTCACCTTCATCAGGAGGATCTTTAGTTCCTCTTCAATTTCTGCAGTTAGGACTTTAAAATTCCAGGCAGTAGTCACTTAGGACAGGAAAGGGCAGAGGCCTGCTCCTCTGTTAGTTCCTCTTAGCATCTTGTTTGCCTTCCTCCTTGCCCTTTCCTTGCCTCCAGAGCATTGTTTATCAGGCAGACACCAGTGCAGCACCTCAGGCAGCGGCTGCCACACTAGACAACCCGCTCCTGGGTCAGTACACCTGTTGCCAATAAAAACACAATTAACCACAGCCGGATCCATGCCATGCTCTCTGCGGCTCTTTGCAGGGGGTGAGTGTGGGGAGAAGGTGCTATATAGAATGTAAAGAAGGAACCCGTGTTACAGACTTCTACCCACCAAGCTGAGCCAAAGCAAAAACGCCCAGCTGTGGATGTGACTGGTGATGGAAGTAAAGTCCCATGCTGTACAGAACAATATTTCATAGGAACCTAGAATTTTAGGTCCATGAATCAAGTAAATTGGAAGTGATCAAACATTTTAGGAATCAGTGAGCTAAAATGGATCAGAATGGGAGAATTTAATTCAGCTGACCATTATGTCTATTATTGTGGGCAAGAATCCCTTAGAAGAAATGGAGAAGCCATGTCTTAGTCAACAAAAGAGTTCAAATGCAGTATTTGGGTGCAATCTCAATAACGACAGAATGATCTCGGTTCATTTCCAAGGTAAACCATTCGATATCAGTAATCCAAATCTGTGCCCCAACCAGTAATGCTAAAAAAGCTAAAGTTGAACAGTTCTATGAATACCTACAAGATCTTCTAGAACTAACTCCAAAAAAAGATGTCCTATTCATCATTGGGTACTAAAATGCAAAAGTAGGAAGTCATACCTGGAGTACAGGCAAGTTTGGCCTTGGAGTACAAAATGAAGCAGGGCAAAGGCTAACAGAGTTTTGCCAAGAGGACACACTCATCATAGCAAACACCCTCTTCCAACAACACAAGAGATGATTCTACACATGCACATCACCAGACAGGCAATACCAAAATCCCATTGATTATATTTGCAGTCAAAGATGAAGAAACTCTATATAGTCAGGAAAAGTAAGACCAGCAGCTGACTGCAGCTCAGATCATGAACTCCTTACTGCAAAATTCAGACTTAAATTGAAGAAAGGGAAAATCAGACCATTCAGGTACGACCTAAATCAAATCTTTTAAGATAATACAGTCAGTTCAGTTCAGTTAGTTCAGTTGCTCAGTCGTGTCCGACTCTGTGACCCCATGAATCGCAGCACGCCAGGCCTCCCTGTCCATCACCAACTCCCAGAGTTCACTCAGACTCACGTCCATCGAGTCAGTGATACCATCCAGCCATCTCATCCTCTGTCATCCCCTTCTCCTCCTGCCCCTAATCCCAGCATCAGAGTCTTTTCCAATGAGTCAACTCTTCCCATGAGATGGCCAAAGTACTGGAGTTTCAGCTTTAGCATCATTCCTTCCAAAGAAATCCCAGGGCTGATCTCCTTCAGAATGGACTGGTTGGATCTCCTTGCAGTCCAAGGGACTCGCAAGAGTCTTCTCCAACACCACAGTTCAAAAGCATCAATTCTTCGGCACTCAGCCTTCTTCATAGTCCAACTCTCACATCCATACATGACCACAGGAAAAACCATAGCCTTGACTAGACGGACCTTAGTTGGCAAAGTAATGTCTCTGCTTTTGAATATGCTATCTAGGTTGGTCATAACTTTCCTTCCAGGGAGTAAGCGTCTTTTAATTTCATGGCTGCAGTCACCATCTGCAGTGATTTTGGAGCCCAGAGAAATAAAGTCTGACACTGTTTCCATTGTTTCCCCATCTATTTGCCATGAAGTGATGGGACCAGATGCCATGATCTTCGTTTTCTGAATGTTGAGCTTTAAGCCAACTTTTTCACTCTCCACTTTCACCTTCATCAAGAGGCTTTTTAGTTCCTCTTCACTTTCTGCCATAAGGGTGGTATCATCTGCATATCTGAGGTTATTGATATTTCTCCCACCAATCTTGATTCCAGCTTATGCTTCTTCCAGCCCAGCATTTCTCATGATGTACTCTGCATATAAGTTAAATAAGCAAGGTGACAATATACAGCCTTGACATACTCCTTTTCCTATTTGGAACCAGTCTGTTGTTCCATGTCCAGTTCTAACTGTTGCTTCCTGACCTGCATACAAATTTCTCAAGAGGCAGATCAGGTGATCTGGTATTCCCATCTCTTTCAGAATTTTCCACAGTTTATTGTGATCCACACAGTCAAAGGCTTTGGTGTAGTCAATAAAGCAGAAATAGATGTTTTTCTGGAACTCTCTTGCTTTTTCCATGATCCATCAGATGTTGGCAATTTGATCTCTTGTTCCTCTGCCTTTTCTAAAACGAGTTTGAACATATGGAAGTTCACGGTTCACGTATTGCTGAAGCCTGGCTTGGAGAATTTTGAGCATTACTTTACTAGCATGTGAGATGAGTGCAATTGTGCGGTAGTTTGAGCATTCTTTGGCATTGCCTTTCTTTGGGATTGGAATGAAAACTGACCTTTTCCAGTCCTGTGGCCACTGCTGAGTTTTCCAAATTTGCTGGCATATTGAGTGGGGCACTTTCACAGCATCATCTTTCAGGATTTGAAAGAGCTTAACTGGAATTCCATCACCTCCACTAGCTTTGTTCGTAGTGATGCTTTCTAAGGCCCACTTGACTTCACATTCCAGGATGTCTGGCTCTAGGTCAGTGATCTCACCATCATGATTTTCTGGGTTGTGAAGATTTTTTTGTACAGTTCTTCTGTGTATTCTTGTCACCTCTTATTAATATCTTCTGCTTCTGTTAGGTCCATACCATTTCTGTACAGTAGAAATAACAAATAGACTCAAGGGATTAGATCTGATAGATAGGGTACCTGAAGAACTATGGACAGAAGTTCATGACATTGTACAGGAGGCAGTGATCAAAACCATCCCCAAGAAGAAGAAATGCAAAAAGGCAAAATGGTTGTCTGAGGAGGCCTTACAAATAGCTGAGAAAAGAAGAGAAGCAAAAGGCAAAAGAGAAAAGGAAAGATACATCCTTCTGAATGCAGAGTTCCAAAGAATAGCAAGGAGAGATAAGAAAGTCTTCCTAAGTGATCAGTGCAAACAAATAGAGGAAAACAATAGAATGGGAAAGACTAGAGATCTCTTCAAGAAAATTAGAGATACCAAGAGAACATTTCATGCAAAGATGGGCTCAATAAAGGACAGAAACAGTATGGACCTAACTGAAGCAGAAAATATTAAGAATAGGTGGCAGGAATACACAGAAGAACTATACAAAAAAGATCTTAATGACCCATATAACCACAGCGGTGTGATCACTTACCTAGAGCCAGACATCCTAGAGTGCTAAGTCAAGTGGGCCTTAGGAAGCATCACTACGAACAAAGCTAGTGGAGGTAATGGAACTTCAGCTGAGCTATTTCAAACTCTAAAAGATGATACTATTCAAGTGCTGCACTCAATATGCCAGCAAATTTGGAAAACTCAGCAGTGGGCACAGGACTAGAAAAGGTCACTTTTCATTCCAGTACCAAAGAAAGGCAATGCCAAAGAATGTTCAAACTACTACACAACAGCACTTATCTCACACACTAGCAAAGTAATGTTCAAAATTCTCCAAGCTAGGCTTGAACAGTGTGTGAACCGAGAACTTCCAGATGTTCAAACTGGATTTAGAAAAGGCAGAGGAACCAGAGATCAAATTGCCAACATCCGTTGGGATCATAGAAAAAGCAAGAGAGTTCCAGAAAAACATTTACTTCTGCTTCATTGACTACGCTAAAGACTTGGACTGTGTGGATCACAACAAACTGGAAAATTCTTAGAGAGATGGGAATACCAGACCACCTTACCTGCCTCTTGAGAAATCTATATGTAGGTCAAGAAGGAATAGTTAAAACTGGACAAGGAACAATGGACTAATTCCAAATTGGGAAAAGAGTATGTTAAGGCTGTATATTGTCACCTTGCTTATTTAACTTATATGCAGAGTACATCATGAGAAATGCTGCACTGGATGAAGCACAAGCTGGAATCAAGATTACTGGGAGAAATATCAATAACCTCAGATAAGCAGATGATACCACCCTTATGGCAGAAAGTGAAGAGGAACTAAAGAGCTTCTTGATGAAGGTGAAAGAGGAGAGTGAAAATGCTGGCTTAAAATGCAACATTCAAAAAACTAGGATCATGGCATCCGTCCCACGACTTCATGGCAAATAGATGGGGAAACAATGGAAACAGACTTTATTTTCTTGGGCTCCAAAATCACGGTGGGCGGTGACTATAGCCATGAAATTAAAAGACACTTGCTCCTTGAAAGAAAAACTATGACAAACCTAGACAGCATTTTAAAGAGCAGAGACATTACTTTATTAACAAACATCCCTCTAGGGAAAGCTATGGTTTTTTCAGTGATCATGTATGGATGTGAGAGGGACCATAAGGAAAGCCAAGCACTGAAGAATTGATGCCTTTGCACTGTGGCTCTGGAGAAGACTCTTGAGAGTCCCTTGGACTGCAAGGAGATCAAACCAGTCAATCCTAGAAGAAATCAGTCCTGAATATTCGTTGGAAGGACTGATGCTGAAGCTGAAGCTCCGATCTTTTGGCCACCTGACGTGAAGGATACCTGATGCTGGGAGAGATTGGAGGCAGGGGAGGAGAAGGGGACAACAGATGTTGAGATGATTGGATGTCATCACTGACTCGATACACATGAGTTTAAGTAAGTTCTGAGAGTTGGTGATGAACGGGGAAGGCTGGCATGCTGCAGTCCGTGGGGTTGCAAAGATTCGGACATCACTAAATGACTGTAATGACTGAACTGACCCACCAAACACGTTCGCAGCCTTCAGGGGTGATTCCAAAGAGCCAGGAGCGCCTGATGAGAGTTGTACTCAGAGAAGTCCTTTTGCAATAGTGGGGTTAGCAGCCCTCTACATTGGGTGCTTTGTTCCTAGGATATAGTCATGGGGCTTCCCAGGTGGTTCTAGAGGTAAAGAACCTGCCTGCCGATACAGGAGATGTGAGTTCGATCCCTGGGTCGGGAAGATCCCCTGGAGAAAGGAATGGCAACCCACTCCAGTATTCCTGCCTGGTGAATCCCATGGTCAGAGGAGCCTGGCGGGCTATAGTCCATGTGGTCACAAAGCAGTGGACACGTTTGAAGAGACTTTGCACACATACACAGGATGTCTTTTGCCCCCCCGCCTCCCCCGCCGCCATGGCTCCTCACCAGCTCCTGAGGCAAGAGGCCCCACACACTCATGGCCATTTGTCCTGGGATCATGGCCTCCAGGAAGGGGACACATTGAGTTCTCTCCTCATGTCCCCTGCGATCTGAGTAGCTTGGAAACTTTCTGCAGACTTATTTTTTGTTGGGCTGAAAGAGAAAGACATGGGCACACAGAAGGAAAAGAGAGAGGCAATATTTGTGGGAGAAAAAAAAAGAACACAGAAAGGAAGAGGTCCAAGGAGACTGCCCAGGACTAGAATAGAAGAAAAGCCTGCCAGCGAGCCAGGTGCCTCAGCAGTGCTCCCTGACACAGCAGCTCACAGATGCAAACAGCCATGCTCCGTGTGTGTCTGTGTGTGTGTGGTGTTCCCACAAAACCCCTAAAATCATTCAATAATATTTTAAGGTTTTTTTTTTTTTTACAGGATGAACAAATTAACATTTGGTGAAATTTTTCCTCCCTATCTAAACCCAACCCTGGTTTTTCTCTCTCCATCTGTGTTCTTTTGGCAGAAACTTGTACAGAAAAAAAAGAAGAAGAAGAAGGAGCAAAGGGTCATTCTGGGAAGTGATGGGATGCTGGCCAAGCTGGGAACATTCCACGACCGTGGTGAGCTTCTGCTGAAGGGGCCCAGCCACTGGCCACCCTGGGAGACGTTCGTGATGGAGGAGTAGAGCCTGGTGAGGGGCCTGAGCTGCAGGTCCGTTGCTTGTGTGCTCACTCTTATATAAGGGTCACAGCAGCTCCACTTTGGGGTTTTTGTGCAGTTGTGTTTCGTTTTGTAAAGCTTCAGCCCTGCCATCCGTACCACATGCTTCTTGCTGGGGGAGGGGGAGGGGGTGCGGGGTGGTCATCATATGAGCTTCCTGAGCCTGGAATTTCCACCCTGGTTGTCCCTACACATTGTGGAAGTTGAGGAATAAATCCTGCATTTTTGCGTTTAACCGCTGAGTGACTGGGTAGGCCCTTAAGGGAGGGTCAGTGTGACCTCCAGAGAGCGGACATTGGTTGTTCACTTGCCGTGGTCCTTCAGGCAGGAACCCATCTTCCTGACCAGGCCAAGCTGGAACTCCGACCTGAGTCAGCCTGCAGGGTCCTCCCCAGCAGGTGTAGCGGAGACAGCGTCTTCAAGGTGGCTTGCGGAAGTGGAGAGTCTGACTTGTGGAATCCCAGTTCTGCCCTGTCCGTGACCTTGAGCAAGTCACTTAATTTGTCTGAGCCCCATGTTGAAATGTATCTGAGACTTGATGGCAGGGTTAAGTGAGACTGAGAACAGTTCCTGGCACAGACTCCGAAGGCGACGGCCACTTATCTTACCGGCCCTGGCCTCCTTGTCCTCGTCCCTGGAGAGTGCCCAGTGCCAATGAATGAGGTTAGGGCGGAGTGGGGTAGGGAGGGCTGGCATTTACTGGAAGAGTCTGAGCTTTCAGCGTTTCCCCCTCGGCCCCACTCCCGCTGCTCCCAGGAGCCCTCTAGGAGACGGGTGTAGCCCTGAGTGCAGTCTTTACAATTCTAAGTGAGCCAAAGAGCAGCCTGTGGCTGCCTGTCACCATCAGAAAGGCCAGGTTGTGCTAATAGGAAGTGATGGTTGGTCCCATTTAGTAGAAAATGTCCAGAAAGGCAGGATTTAAAGGAGGCTCACATTCCTATGGTGCTTCTCCTGGGAGCTCAGGCTCAGGGGTGAGCAGCATGGACTCAGATGCAGAAGGGCCTTGCAATTTGGGTAGAAGGAGAGGTGGGGCTTGCAGGCCCTGCACTGGCCCTGCCACTCACCAAGGATTGTTCTATTTCTGTAAACCCTTTATTCAGGCTGAAAAGGGGGAAAGTTTGGGGGAATATTTGGGAAGGATGGAAATGCTCTTGGACTGGTATAGCATTCTCAGAGGGGCAGAAATGGTGGAGAACAGACACACGGGGTCTCTGTGCTGCTACCCTGGGGTCACCCAAACAAAAGCAGATCTGAGTCTTGGCAGTTTGATGCCTGGAAAGATGAGATGATCCCACAGTTTCATCAGCAGTTCAGGGAGCACACAGTTAAACAGCCTCACCATCACTCTGCTGGCTCAAATGGATGACGATGTTGTTCGTTTTCTTGTGATCCATCAAGGCTTTTCTGAGGCTACTCAGAGATTTGATGTCATTGTTCAGTTTCAGGGAGGGAAGATCACCGGCTTGCTCAGGGATCCCTGGACATCGCTGATGCGATCCCAGAGCCAGACCTTCCTACAAGATGGGTGCATGTTCATGTGCCCTCAGTTGCTAAGTTGAGTCCAACTGTTTTCAACTCATGGACTGTAGCCCACCAGGCTCCTCTGTCCATGGGATTTCCCAGGCAAGGATACTGGAATGGCTTGCCACTTCCCCCTCCAGGGGATCTTCCCAACCAAGGGATCAAACCCACATCTCCTGCACTGGCAGGAGATTTCTTTACCACTGAGCCACCTGGGAAGCCCAAGATGGGTACCAGGGCATAGTTCAAGGCAGGCTCAACTCTTTCTCCACCCACTGCCCGCTTCCCAGATGAGCTAGTGGGAATTACTTGACTTCTCAAGGAACAGCGTCCTGGGGCCCAGATCAGCAATTTGTGCCCACTGACAGGTCAGGCAAAGTGGACCTAAGGAGGGCCACTTTTATTGGGGCATAGAATCCCCTGCTCACAGGTCTGTCTAGTCCTCTGGACTCACTCCTTTCAGTGGGGACACATGCTACCTTGTAGCTGGAGGCCTGGACATTCTGGGTGTGCATTTTGTTACAGAGACTTAGATACATAGCATAGGCTCTGGCCATAAGGATCGTTTAGCTGAGCTGAGTGTCTTAATCCTTTGAGCTGCTATAACAGAATACATTGGCTTGGGTGACTTATACACAGCAGAAATTTATTACAGTCCCAGAGACTGGGAGGTCCAAGATCAGGACAGCAACAGATTTGGTGTCTGGTGAAGGGCTGCTTCCTGGTTCATAGACAGCTGTCCTATCACTGTGAGCTTGTGTGCGGGAAGGGGTGAGAGAGCTCTCTGCAGTCCCTTTCAGAAGGGCACTGATTCCGTCAGGAGGGCTTCAGCCACATGAGCTAATCACTTCCCAAAAGTCTTGCCTTCTAATGCCATCATACTGGGGGTTAGGATGTCAACATGTGAATGTGGGAAGGACACATTCAGTCCATTGCCCTGAGCACAACAGGTAAACTAGCATCTGTGATATGTCAGAACACATAGAAGGTAGGTACCTATTACTGTGATGGGCAGCCATGGCGTAGAGTCACAGCATGGTAGAAAAAGAAGGCACTTCAGTGGGAAAGCATGGATTCAGAAAGGTCAAGTAATCTGCCCCAGCCTCACAGTAGAGTTGTGGTAGAAATGCGACAAGTTATACAGGTTTCATGCACCCCAGTCACGGGATGGTTCTGTCCTGTCTCCCATACCATAGCTCCATGTGGAATGAAGAGCTAACAGGGAAGCCAGCGCAGAATGATGGAAAGGTCTGAGCTTTGAGACCAGAGAATCCTGGGTTTGAATCCTACTTACTCTTCAGGACAACACGGGCTGAGTCCATAAATGATGATGGACGCTCACAGGCAGTGATGGAGAACCTTCATTGAGAGGACCCACTAAAAGAATTTATGAGTGTTTACATTTCCTGAGCCTAGGTTTCTGCATCTGTGAAATGGGAACAGCAGGGGCCCCCTAAGTTGTGCCTGTGGAGGGGGAGTCCATGAGAGAAGACGTGGAAAGCACTCACAGTGTGTCCTGCCGTTCCACAGCCTTATTGTTTACCAGGCTGTCAGTTAAAGCAAAAGCCACATCTTGCAGAAAATAAGGTTAAAAGCAGGTCTGAGAGAGGAGAGATTGTCAGAGCCCGGAGGAGAAAGCTCTCCAGGAGATGAAGAATGACCTTGCCGAGGGGCTCACCAGGGAGGAGTCGGCCAGGTGAATGGCTGGCGTTTAGCTGAGCCAGGCATTCTCGGCCTTGCTCCCGGCCCCCTTGGCCTGGGAAGAGTGCCCTGCGTGTCGGCTGCCAGCGCTCCGAGGCGCCGTGTAATTACTTAGCGGTTTACTAGCATTGGAGACACCCAGGGTGCACTTGAGCCATCAATTAGCTCCCGCTCACAGCCCCCCTGTGAGGCCCAGTGGTATCAGGACTCCCATTTTTCAGCCAAGGAAACTAAGGTGTAAACAGGTTAAGCAACCAGCCCAAGGTCACACCTCGAGTCAAGCAGTCATGAGGCGCCAAGGCTGCGTCCTTGCTGGCTCCCCGGCCTGTCCTTAGCCCACTGGCCCATGCTGCTGCCTATAAAATCCGCCGTTTATATCTCGTCAGAAAGCCAGGTAGTGCACCAGGGACATTAGGAGATGTACAGAAAGGCCATTCAGCTGATTTCCAAGGCACTGCAGGGTTTTTAAGGAGATATTTAACCCCTTGCTTGGAGAGGTCGATGGGGGCGACAGGACCTGAGTTGGCAGTTCCTGTGCTGGGCGGCCAGCTTGCCTCTCACGTCACAGCTGACTTTGGGGGCCTGGCTCTGCTTGCTCTCCACCTGCTCCGGGAGACATGTGTGCTGGCACCATCTGGGGACCCCAGAGAGCATCTCCTAGGAGATGCTGAGATGGTGAGTATGAAGTGCAGGCCCCACTCCAGCTGGCCGGTGGTTCCAGGACTCTCCCATTGGTTCCCATTAATAGGAGAGAAAGGTGGCCTGAGGTTGACCAGCTTTCACAGGTGTGTGGGTGAGCCGGCAGGAGGGGTGAGGCCCGAAGAGCTCTCTGTTGCCTGATGGTTCTCCTGGCCACACAGAGCTGCTCCTGATGGTCCCTGGTCCCAGCCAGCCACCTCCCTGATTTGCCTGTGTTCCAGACCTTTTCTCTCTCAAGGGCACTGTCCTAGCCCATGTCCTGTTCTTTCCAGGCCTTTCTAGGTCACCAGCCGAATATTCTTGGTTTCTCCCTCTCCCTCAGCATCCCTTCCCTAAATCCAACCACTTGTCTCCCTAAAATATCTCATGGATATTTCTGGAATTTCTACCCAGACAGTTCTACCCTAGACCATTGTAGGTAAATCAAAAGCTTAGCACTAGATGAGTGGTCTTCAGACTGTGTGGGGAAGCCCAGATGAGGAGGCCTTTGGTCCTGCTATTGGGATGAGGGAGAACTCAGCAGGTAAGTCTCCAGTTTCCTAACAGATATCCTTCTTCCATCAGATAGTCTGCTCTTGTTAATTTTATCAGTTGGGCTTCTACATAAGATATCATTTGAATGAAAGACCTTGCAGCTTGTGAAAGTTAAGGAAACTACCTAACCTATGGCAAGGCCAAATGGGGGCATTTCAGATAGACCGGGGTATCTTTTAATGTGGGCTTCCCAGGTGGAGCAGTGTAAAGAATCCACCTACCAGTGCAGGAGACCTGGGTTTGGTCCCTGGGTTGGGAAGATCCCCTGGAAAATGGAATGGCAACCCACTCAAATATTCTTGCCTGGAGAATCCCATAGACAGAGGAGCCTAGTGGGCTACAGTCTATGGGGTCATAAAGAGTTGGACACAGCTGAGTACACACAATAGCAATCTTTTAATGTCCCTCCAGTCATATGCTTATAGCCTCAAAGAGTGAGCCTCCTTGAATATAAACAGGGAGCCCACAGAAGCATCTCTTTTCTTGTAACTTTTGGGAGTCTCCAGGGACCTCAGGCATCCGAGGCTACTTTGGGCAGAAAAGTTCAAGCTGTCAGCTGAGTCTCTGGGCTGGGAAGGCTGCTTATAGCAGAAATCAGGCAGGGTGAGTAGGGAGGATGGGCAGGGACTACCTGGCAATAAGAGGACTTGGCCCAGACTCCACTCCAACCTCCAGCTGCCTCAGCCATGGCCTCACAGAGAGCTCGTCAGAAAGGGACATGGAAAGATGCCAGAATCATCCTATTTGTCCGGAACCCAACCTGAGCCATTTCCAGGCACTCGCAGGCATGAGTCCCTTTTTCCAGGTACAGACTGGGTGTGTTCAGGGTAGAGTGAGTGATGTGGGGAGCAACACAGCCTCTTCCTGGAAGGGCCACCCAGCGCCCCGCCTCATGGTCTCTAGCCTATGTGGCACCCTCCTGGCCATGTCTGTGGTATATGTGGGCCAACCACAGAACCTCACCCTCGTTTCCTGGGTCCTGAAGGGCACAGGCTAGGGGACCAGACACGTCTGGATTCTTTCCCCAACTTGGCCACTCTGCAAACCCTGAGACCTTCGTTAGGCAAGTGAATGGCTTTGAACCTCAGTTTTTTACCCTGTAAAATGGGGAGAAGTCATTTAAACGATCTGCACTTTAGTTTTTTCATACATAAAAGTACAAATAAAAGCAAAACCAATATCCTTGATTGTAAGGATCAAATGAGATCGTGTATGAGAAGAAAGCACTGAGGTGAACCTGACTCCGTGAGCTCAGTTTATCAGGATGAGGATCTGGTTGCTGGCTGAGTCTCCTGGGGCTGCTGGCCCCGGCCATGTCACTAACTTCTCCTGCCCCCACCCCGCCCCCAGCACTCTCCTGTGCGGAGTCGTCTGTCCCTCCTCCTCCCATTTCTCACCCCTGACGCCCCATCTGTCCCCGCCAGTGACTGGGTCTAGGATGTCCCCCTCAGGCGTTCCTGCCCAGAGGAGAGCCTATAAACACATCTGGGACTAGTTACCATTACGTGTTTCAGCTGTTAGTGGGCACGCAGGCCTATTATTGGCAAATCACACTTTGTTAACAGAAGCCAAAAATTAAGCGTTTTAATGTGAACGTTTTGACTTTTGAAGCATTGACTGTTTCTTAAGCACTGTGCAGGTTAAGCAGAATACGTCTGCCACCGGATGGGCCCACATCTGTTGCAGTGCCTTTGGTTTCATGCCGACCTCCCTGGGGCTGTGATGTCTGCCTCCCCTCACCGTGTACCTGGAGGAGGAGGGACGCCAGTAAGGAAGGAAGGTGGCTGGGGAGAGAGGGAAAGTGGAAGGCCTGTGCAGCCGGGTGGCAAGTTCTCCCACTCAGAACATTGATCAGCCGACCCGTGTGATATATTGAGTTCGTTTCCACAGGTAATTGTTTAAATGTTATAGCAGCTTTAACGTGTCGTCTGTTAAAGCGTATTGGTTAGGCAGCCATTGCAGACTTGTAATGTGGGTAATATTTAGATGATTTACTAGGTGAAGTGCAGCTTCTGATTCAATCAGAGTTGCCTTTGATTCAATAGGTGATGTATCTAATCCGACTGGGAGCCCATCGAATCCAGAGGTGACGTGTTTGATTCACGGGCTGATGTACCTGATTTAGAAGTGATGGATCTAGTCCATGCTGAAGGATTCCAATTCCCCCACACCGGATGTTTGCTTCAGTGTGTGATGTATCAGTTTTAATAATAAGACACGCTTTGGGGACAATGAGGGTACCGGCTCCTCCACACCTGGCACGTCTGTGGCTATAGCCCACTTCCTACAGAGCTGGTCTCAGCCTCGTGGATCAGAGGGACAACATCGGGGCAAAACCTAGTTTCCCAAGTGCGAGCTGAGCCTCCCCATGCTGTGTCACCGCCACCCTTCTGAGATCCATACCTGGTCTTTTGTCTGTTTAATTGTCCAGGGGTCCACGGGCACGCCCATCACGCTTAGGACCTGGTTCCTTGCATGTGAGGGGACACCCTAGGCAATTAGGAGATGCTCACCTGTGTAGACTCTGCTCTCGGCGGCCGGAGGTTCCTGGAGCCTCACCTGACACTTCGTGGGGTCCCAGTGCAGTTTTCCCAGGCTGGGCACAGAGCTTTCAAAGAACGTTTGAGGGACTGGATTTTCACATCCCAGCTGGGGAGAGAGGGAAACCACCTTTCTTCCCCTCCCCCTTCCCACCTCCCTCCCCCAGTGACTGGCAACCTCATCCTCCCAAGAGTCAAGATGTCCTGTTCCTATCCTCCCCTCTGCCCAGGATGCCCCTCCCCTTCTCCTCCTCGTGTCAGCAAGCTGTGCACCCTGTCCAGAGTCACCGCCTCCTGTCACCCTCCCTGACAAGCCACCCCAGCCCTGTACCTCAGCTCAGCCCCGGAAGAGCACCCTCCATGGTTTTCCTAGTCTCTGGCCACATCTCTGTGATAACACTTGTCACATAATGTTGTCCTGTGGCGGAGAGGTCTCTTCTTCACCCTGCTGTCCCCAGCACCTGCTCAGCACCTGGCCGAGTGCTGGCAGACTGACACGCGACCTCAGAGGGGGAGGTAAAGGTTTAATTAATAATGTTAATAGTGAGAGCTCATATATATGGAGCTCCACGTATATTCTAATTGTTATAAGTGTAAAGTCTGATACTTCATCTCTTTATCTCTCTTAATCCTCACAGCACACCATAAGTGGTAAGAACCATCATTACCTCCACATGTATAGACGGGGACACTGAGGCTCGGCAAGGTTAAATGATTTCCTCAGGGTTCACCTTAGCCAAATCAGAGTTGACGCTAGATTTCTCAGACCCCAGAGCCAAGCTCTTAACTGTCGCATCATGATCTGGCCCCCAGGAACAGAAAGACTGCTCTGTCCTCAGCCAGGATAGGGGGGCTGGAGTCCCTGGGGATGCAGAGATACCGGCACACTGCTCTGTCCTCATCCAAGACAGGGAGGCTGGAGTCCCTGGAGATGCAGAGATGCCCTCAGGGAGACAAAACCATGACAGAAGGCAGAACAACCTAATTAGCAAACTGAAGCACAGGGGGAGGGGCAGAAGAGGCAGGAGTAATTAGGGAGGCTTCCTGGAGGAGGTGTTTGATCTCACTCTGGAGGAAGAGAAGAAGAAAAGTGGGGCTGCCGGCTATGCTGATGCCTATCTCAGCTGCTCTTCATTCAGCTCTCATGTCCTCAGGCCACCTCTAAGCATGGGGGAGGCAACAAGGCTGAGTGTGCGGCAACTAGTCTTTCTGGTAACAACTAGTCTTCCCCCTACCAGGAGCTCTGTGTGTCCGGGAGCTGGGCCGTGACAGCCCGATAGTAGGAGCAAGCAGCGATCCTATCTCTGCCCACAATGCATGAGTCGTCTCATCAGATGCCAGGAGGGAGAGATGATGCTCTGAGCCTATACTCAGGTGAGTCCTGGATGCTCTGCAGCCACAGGAATCATCCAGGTCCTGCCTCTCTCACTCCTGCTCCTCCAGGACTGACCCCGCAGTTTCCCGCTCGCTCATTTCCATCACAGCCTTGTGCCCCCAGAGCCCTGGCCCCGCTTCAGCCTGCAGTCCCTTGTAAGATGCCATCATCCACGGAGTGGGGTTTTTGGAAGACAGACTCGGAGTTTAACCTGCCGCCTCCCAGGCCTCTGTCGTGTTGGGTCTGAGGAGAAGGCGGGAGATGTCTGAGGCAGGGCTCTGCTTCCAGGTGACCTGGCCCACTTCCTGTCACAGGCCCCACAGTCTGTCCCCATGAAGCTGGCATCTGCACTGAAGCAAGCTCTCCGCGGGAGTTTGACTGTGACTGCGTTAGGCCAGGTGTGCAGGTGCCCAGGGACGGGGCCCTGGCGTCAGAGATCGCAGGGCCCGCCCCGCCCAGCTCTCCACTGATCCAGTGCCACAGCTCCCTGAGCCCTCCGCCTCCATACTCTTCATCCCACCTCCCAAGAGAGCAAATCTGACTGGTTCAGAGCAGCCTAGAGGTTGACCCCTGGGCAGCAGGGTTACAGCAAGCACAGCAGGCAGTAGTTGGGGGAAAGTGTGCAAACCAGAGCAGCCAAGGAGGAGAGGATGGACAGCTCTGTCTGGGAAACGATGCTTTCCTGGCTACCGGCTGTAGGCCAGAAACTTCCACATTCTCCATCCCGTCTGGCTCCTCAGCCCTGAATTCTACCCCCATTTAACAGAGAGAAAACTGAGGCTTGGAGAAGTTAGTGGGCTTAGCCAGGGTCATCTATCACAAGTGTTGAGAAATGAGGGAGGGAAGTTACACGTGCTAGCCCAGGGCTGCCCACCCTGTCTTTCTCTGTTTCTGTGCATCTCTGTGACTCTGTTTCTCTGTGTGTCTGTCTCTGTGTGTCTTTCTTTCTCTCTGTCTCTCTGTCTCTGTGCATCTCTCTGTGTGTGTCTGTGTGTCTCTGTCTCTGTGCATCTCTCTGTCTCTGTGTCTCCCTATCTCTGTGTGTCTCTCTGTATCTCTCTGTCTCTGTGTATGTCTATGTGTCTCTCTGTCTCTGTGTCTGTCTCTGTGTGTCTCTGTGTGTTCCTCTATCTCTGTGCATCTCTCTGTGTCTCTCTGTGCCTCTCTGTCTCTGTGTGTCTCTCACGGTGGGCTGTCAGGCCCTGTGACAGGCTGGTGTGGGAGATTTTGGACCAAGTACATCTCTGTGTCCTCCGGGCTCACCACCCAGGCAGAGGCCTGCTCTAGCCCAAGGTTGGTGACGGGCCAGACAGGCTGATTCCTAGGAGGCTCGGTGCAGAACAGCTGCCGGTTCCATTTCTGCTGCTTCCGGAGGCTGCCGCGGCCCTGACTCCACACACTTTCCCAGGCTGCGCCCGAGAGTGGGGGGTCCTCACATGCAAACAAAGGAACAGCTCAGCCCTGCAAATGGCTTTGAAAATGGGGCCACAGGGATTCCACTTGGCTGACACACTCCTCCCTGGCCCGGGCTTCCTCCCCCAGGGGCGTCCCCCAGCCCCTGCCGGCCAGCTGCATCTCCCACCACCACCCACTCCAAAGCCCTGACCACACGGACGTGGTGGCTCAGTCCAGAATTCCCTGCACACCCCTTCCCACGCAGGGAGGGGCGGGCAGCAGGGGTTGTGGGGGCTGACTCACTGCCAGAATCCAACACCGGTCACAGAGCCTCACGGGGCATCCACACCCACCCCGGGCTCAGCCCTGCCTGAGCCGAGCAGGGTGTTCACACGCGACTTGCCTGTCGTTCTTCTCTGGGATGAGACCTCCAGTCTGAGACAGAGGATGTTAATCCCCCCACACACTGTTGAAGGGTGTCAAAGCATTTATGCAGAACTTGCCAAGGGGTGACCACAAAAGACACAGGCACCTGTTAGCCCAGCAGCCTTCCTGTGGGGTGTCCCTGGGGACATACGGACACATTCGCAAGAGTACAGAAGCACTGACAGTTTTGAAGACGTCACTTGGCAGCCCCTCTGTTTTAGGTATTCTCTCCTAAAGCCAGTGTGTGTGAGCATACACTGGTGGTTTCCAGTTTGCCCACGAAACAAAGAAAGGCCTTGCCCATCCTGAATCGGGCTGTGGTACATCTCCTCAGTGTGTAAAGTGCTCAGCACCAAACAGTACTGCAGACTCCAGCTATCATCCAGGCCAGGCGTGGGCCACACGAACAACAAGTCCCTGCAAACTCTGCACCTGGCTGCCTGCCACCCATCTATCTTGCGCTAAGAATGCAAATGTCTCCAGTACATATTAATGTATACATTTGAACTGAAAAATGAAATCCGAAGTTTTCCTTTCTTACAAAAAGTTATGATCTAGCTATTTGCTTTTTGCCAAATTACATTATAAGGTGGCTATTTTTCATAAATTAAATAACCCAGATCTGCAACTTCAAGGTTTTGATGAACAATATTTAAAGTGTATACATCATATTCAATACACCAGACATTTTATCCTTTATAACTATGTCAACTTATGATGTAACATTTTGGACGTCAATATCAAATGCTTAATAGTGAAAGCATTTTAAAATGCTTAAAAATATTTGAAAGGCGACATGGTTTTCCAAAATTCTTTTAGAAGCTAGTCAGACAAGAAATGTTGAAGGCCATTGCCTGAGTCCACCCCTCACACTTCAGTGAGGCACAGAAGAGGACTGGTTAATAGCGACTGATGGGGACAGTTTCCTCAGAGCAAGAGTTGTCTTGCAAGCCTGCTCTGTGGCCCTGGATCCTCGGGAGAGAGTGACCTCAGGCCTCTGGACAGATGCTTACTGCGCAACAGGAATCTGAGTCATGGTGACCAAACTAACTGGAACCTCTCAGGAAGGGAGCCCTTGAGGGAGCCTGACATGAACCCAGGAGCTGGAGACACTGTGTTGATGCCTGGAGCGCATCTGCAGAGGCCCGAAGGTGAGCGGCTGGATGAGGGCGGAGAAGGCAACAGTGGGGAAAACCGGGCTTCCACCCAAACAGGAGAAGGACAAGGCCGCGGGCCATCTTTTGAGGGCCAGGTGCGCCTACGAAGGCAGCAAGTATGATTTTGTTTTGGAGAGCCCTCCAACCAAGCAGGCTTCCTGCCAGGGCCGAGGCAACCCCGAGAGAAAGAGGCTGGAGATGGCCCATGGAATGCAGAGCTTGAGAAGGGCAGGTCATAAGCTGTCAGCTAGAGATCGCATCTCCCCAGCCATGTAAAGGCTCAGCAGGGACCCCAGGAAGACCCACAAATGCCCATCACAAGAAAATGAGCCAATGTTTGCACAGGGGCCAGATTGTAACAGTCCAGGCAAGAAGGATCTTCCCACTGTCACACCTCTTCCTCTGCCCCAGCCCCAAAGAGCCAGAGGCTGCATGGTTGATAGAAAAGGAGATGAAAGTGAAAACAGTGAAGCTGGCCACAGTGTTCCCCTGAGTCTGGGTGGAGCTGGGAACAGGGAGAGGCTTTAAAGTGGGTGGGAGAGTGAAGCTCTGGGATTAGACTGGACTGGACTTCTTAATACACTATTTGAAATTGTGTGATAATAAGATAAAGTGATGAAATCTACTAAAATTGGGATATGACCCAGGCTAGTGGAAAGATAGGCCATGGTAAAACCATACATAGTCATGTTTGATCTTTCGCTAACTTCCCATAGAGTCAGACTCCACAAGGCAGGGAGGGGGTGGTCAAAGCCTGGTGCTCATGGTTAGGCTTCATGAGCCTAACCTCCACAGGTGAGGTCAGGCAGAGAGAAGAACAAGGCGAGGGGTCCATGCTAGAGGAAGGTGATGGTGCAGGTACAGCAGGGCGAGAAGGGTCACAGAGCAGCTTTGATTGCACAGTGTGTGGCAGAGGGGGGAGCCAGCGGGGAGCGGCGGGCAGGGTGGGAACTGCTCCAACAGCATCCACACCCTCAGGCGTCCCCCCAGTTTAATAACCATGAGTCACAGGGGGCCACCTGTGACATGTGCCAAGAGTGTGGTGTAACATGTTAGAAGAATCTGGAAGAGACTTCACCTGAGATGACTGCACCTCTGAGTTGGACTTCGAGAGATGGGAGGCTGAAGATGCTGAACGAGTTTATGGAAGAGAAGGGCAGACTTGCTGAGTCCTGGGTGATGCCCACACAGCCCTGCTAACCCTGTGGTCTCCCAAAGCCCAGACAGCGCTACCTATCAGCACAGATCCATCTGCCACCCTCCGGAGCCCCAGCCTCTGAGCTGTCACTGTAGTCACCTGGGCTTAGGCACCCAGATGAGTTGGGGCCGCAGGCGGAGCTTTCAGACGTGCCTGGCAACCTGCCCTGCTTGGTCCATTCAGTCTCTATTCTTCTTAGCTCCAGAGCCAGTGCACCCACAGACGCAAACATGTGTACATGTCCACATACACACATATGCATGGTGACATGTGTACACACACTACTGATGGTACTTGTCTCAGGGAGCAAGCTCTTTGAGAAGAAGCAGAGTCAAGCACAGGCAAATACCTTTTGCCTCCTAGTCCCTAACTCACCAGACATAGCCATTTTGATTAAGGCAGCCAACGATGAGGAAGAAAATAGCCCAGACTCATCCCACCCACCAGGGAAGACTTGGGTACAAACAACTGCCGAGTCTTGCCTTGACCGTCTCCCTCCATCACATGAGCCCTGTTAACTTCTCGTCCCTTCAGCATTCTCTCTGCCTGCAGAGGAGGCCATGGCCATCTTAGGAGCATCTGGAGTCCCAAGGTCTCAGTGGCTTGGAGGTCCTCAGTTCTCCATGCTCATGCAGGCCCCCCAGAGTCCGGACTTAGACATCTGGTTCCCCCATCTGTCCAACCTGTAGAGGGAATGCTACTCTCTTCATGAGAGCACCAAGAATCTCCTGTGTCAGTTCTAGGAAGGAGAAGCCCTGTGGGGAAGGATGGTTGACCAAGTGACGTGCACTTTCCCTGAGATGGACCTTCTGTTGGGCTCACTCCCATTTCCACCAGCATATAACCCCATGGGAGTATTGTTCCCCTGATTGCTCTGAACAAGAACACTTGGTTGTCTGGAAGGACCTTGGTGCTCATTCCCAGTTACCTGGACAATTAACTTGCTGGCACCTATGGCCCCAAATTTCCTGCAGGGGAGAGCCTGGGCCAAGGTCAGTTGCCCAGAGTCATGGGTCTCAAGGGCTCCAGGTGCTGGGAGCTGGTGTCCTTGGACACCTCTGGTAAGTGCTGGACCCCTGGGCCAGCCTGCATTGTGCTAAAGTGGTCTGATTGCTGCCCCCAAAGACATGGTTTTTCTCTTGCTTGTCCTGTAAGAAGAGACCTTCAGAAAGGACAGAATCCCTATGTGGGAGTGAAAAAGTTTGCCAGCGCAGAAAACTTCCCAAACCCATGGGCCCAACAGGAGAATGGGGGCCTTCGGTCCGGGACTCCTTATAATTTTCCATTCTCTGTAAAACCTGTCCCTTAGCCCATGCACTAGGACATCTGCCTCCACCCTGGTGCGTGATAAGCAGTGCCCACCAACAAGCCAGCTAACTGTGCCATAACAAGGAACTGTCGACCGAGCAGCTTAAACAGCTCAGGAGTCTAAGATCAGGGTGCCCAGAGGGTTGGGGTGGTGGCCCATTGGGGTGGCCAATGCGGGTTGGGGCAGAGCAAGGGGATTTCCAATACTGTTCTTTGGTCTTGTGTTGGGAACAAAAGTCTCGGGTTTATCTTCGTTTCCGTCTCTACCCAGGCATTGCTGGGAGTGGTTACATAATGTTGTCACTTAACAATTGTGTGATATGTGCTTGTTTCCTGTATACCAGCATCCCCAGTGCAATCTGTGCATCTAAGATCCAGAAGGATCAAGTATTAGGACTCGAAAGAACACCAGGGAAAGACTAGAAAGTGTTTGCTGCCCTTAAGGCTCTGCCTGCCTAGAGGAGAGTCACATAGCCTTTAAACAACCCTATCACAATATGTTAAGTCCCCTGATCAAGTGATGCTTTGGGGGTCCCAGCAAGGGACCAAGGAAATGGCAACCCACACCAGTATTCTTGCCTGGAAAATTCCATGGACAGAGGAGCCTGGTGGGCTTCAGTCCATGGGGCTGCAGAGAGTCAGACATGACTGAAGTGACTGAGCAGGGATGGGAGCAAAAAGGATTTCCCACTTTTTGGATGATTAAAGTGAGGCCTGGAGAGTCAAGGTGATGACAAGTTTTTTGGTTTATTTTCTTGTTTGTTGGTTGGATGCCAAGCCCAGGAGAGGCCCGAGCACTGCAGGGCCCCATCTCTCTTTCCAGAGTCGGGTCTGTACATGGGGTTGCCTCCCACCCTTTGGTAGCCCTGACACTCAGCATCCCCAGAGAAGATGCTGGCAGGGCTGCCCTCACACTGGCTGAGTACCTGGAGCCATACCAGGCAGGCGATGCCCACCCTGTGCTGGGGCCACCTGGACAGTTTGGTGGCCTTCTGGGGGTGGGGGGTGGGGTGTGCAGGGTCAGGGAGTCCACCTGGCCTGGTCTCCCGGCCACAGGAAGTGACAGCTCCTGGGCTCATGTCAGCAGCTGTTGCTTGGTCTGCATGGCTGGGATAAACAGGCTGATGTCCTCAAGGCGACCTCCCTGACTCAGAGAGTTTGGGAACTGAGGTATTCGTTCCCTGGGGGGCAGGGAGGAGGCAAGGACAGGACTTGAGCTGCTGACTCACCCTCTCTTGCTATCTCTATGTTCCCATTCTTGAGGAGTCAGGAGAGAACTGGGCAATGAAAGCGCTCTCTGCGAAGGACAGGTTCCAGGACAGGCTCTCATGCCGCCCCTCGCCTCTTCCAGATGGCAGCCGCTTGGAGCACTGTCTTGCCTTCATAAGAAAGCCTTCCTTACAAGGCCTCTGGGTGGTCAGGCGAGCGAGGGAGGGGAGAGATGATCCCACAGGGTGCCAGCCGGAGGCACAGCTAGGTAGAGTCACCACAAATATTTTTGGGGTGACATATGAATTGTAAATAAACGAGGTGGGGATAATAGCAGAAACAGCCTAGAACTTTAGTGAACAGAGGAGCCTGAAGGGGCATTAGACAGTGCACAGTCTCAGCTCATGGCCAGGGCCAGCTTCTTGGGCAGGTGACCTCTGCAACCATATAGGGCCCCACCCTCAGAAAGGCCCCACTCTTGGTTTAGTGCTCTGCTGCTACCATTTGAAATTCACAATAATTTTCTAACAAAAGACCCACATTTTCATTGCACACCAGGCTCTGCAAATTATATAGCCAGTCCTGTCCACAGCGTTCCAGGTGAAACAGAGAGTCCAAGAGGGATCATGGCTGCTCAGGGTCACACACTTTATTTGTTATAAAGTAGTAGTGAAAGTGTTAGTCACTCAATCATGTCCAGCTCTTTGTGACTCCATGGACTGTAGGCTCCTCTGTCCCTGGAATTCTCCAGGCAAGAATACTGGAGTGGGTTGCCATTTCCTTCTCCAGGGGATTTCCCCGATCCAGGGATCGAACCCGTGTCTCCTGCACCTCAGGCAGATTCTTTACCATCTGAGCCATCGGGGTTTGTTATAAAACCTGAATGGACCCCCCAGTCCTGTGTTCTATCACACACTGAATCTCACTCTGCCGTTCATCTCTGTTTGGGGCAAGAATGTCAGACTCTTGACTCCTCAGCACCGAGGCTCTGTGCTCTGTCGCTCTGTCCACAGAGATAGGCCTTGGCCAGTGCTGTGTGGGCCATGGCATCATGGGTGGGGCTGGGTGGTTGTTAGTTGTTGGCAGCCCCCAGCTAAGGGGAACTGGAGTTCAGGCAGCGATGTTGGAGTCTCAGCTCAACTCTTTCCTCCTTTCAACCTCTCTCTGACCATTTCGGATAATAGTACCTATTTTTAGCAATAACACAACGGTTAAAGATAATATATGTCCGGAACCCAAGATGTCAGCTTGTATGCGTTTTGGAGAAGGAAATGACAATCTACTCCAGTATCCTTGCCTGGGAAATCCCATGGACAGAAGAGCTTGGTGGGCTACAGTCCAATGAGGTTGCAGAGAGTCCGAGCAGCTAACCCACCACCGCCACCACTAGCTTTGCGGTAGTTCCCACTGGTAGGAATCAGCGCTCCTTCTCCATCCTTCCTTCACCTGCAGACTGGCACAGCTTCTCAGACCTCCGCCTCTCTGAGTGGCAGGTGGGTTAAGAGAACTAATTTTGGAGCAGAGAGAGATTTAAGCTGCAGTTCCACCATTTCCTAGCTGGATAAGCTTGGGCCAGTTCCTTTATCTTGCTGAGCCTCCGTTTTCTCATATAGGAAGCGGGAATAATAATGGGATACAGTGTATGGAGTTATTAGGAGGATTGAGTCTGTGCAAAGCAAGGATTTAGCACAGCACCTGGCATAGATCAAGTGCTCGATGAAGAACATTGTTGCTGTTTTCTGTAGCTCTGCTGGGCCTGGCTTAAGGGGGAACCCCTGCCTTAGTTCTTGAAGCTGTCTTCTTGAACCCTCCTAGTCACACCATACTCTAGGGACCAGCAAGATTGGCCTAGCCTTGAAAATCACCAGAAATGCAGAATCTCAGGCCCCACCCAGGCCTACTGCAACAGAATCTGCAGTGTAACGAGATTCCCAGGTGACTCATGCATTCACTTTTGAGAAGCAGTGTGACTTCCAGTGCATGCAGCTGGCCTCTCTTGCCCTGCCTAAGGGGAGATGAGTCAGTGCCTAGACCCAGACAGAATTCTTCTTAAAAAGGCAGAGCCCAAGCCTGCCATGGTGGATTTGACTAGAATCTCGGGCCCTTCCTGAAGGCTTGCAATGTGGCTGGGAGACTAGGCGAGTAAGGCAGTGATGTGAAGGGTGTATTGAAGCATAAATGAGGGATACTACCGCGGTGGTCCAAACAGGAAGTGAAGGGCCTGAATTAGGACAGGGCCAAAAGTGTGGGGGAGAAGGGGCTGAGTTGTAGAAATGTGTCCATCTAGAATTCAGCAGACTTAGCACCCAGGTTACAGGTAAAATAGGATAAGGAAGGATCAGGGACAACTCTGAGGTTCTAGATGGAGATAATGGGATGATAATACATTGATAGAGACAAGGTTGGCCAGAAGGAGGAGAAGGGGGTGACGATTAAGTGAAAGAAGGTATGCTTTCCATCCAGGACACTGTAGTTCTTTTTTTTTGTTAATTGAAATATAGTTGCTTGACAATGTTGAGTTAGTTCCTGCTGTACTTGAATCAGCTATATGTACACATATATCCCCTCCCTAGGGAGCCTCCCTCTCCCCAGTCCTACCCCACTATGTCATCGTAGAACTCCGAGCTGAGCTCCTTGTGCTCTACAGCAGCTTCTCACTAGCTAGCTATTTCACACATAGTGGTTTATATGTTAGGGGCTTCCCTGGTAGCTCAGCTGGTAAAGAATCTGCCCGCAATGCGGGAGACCTGGGTTCGATCCCTGGGTTGGGAAGATCCCCTGGAGGAGGGCATGGCAACCGACTCCAGTATTCTTGCCTGGAGAATCCCATGGACAGAGGAGCCTGGCGGGCTGTAGCCCATGGGGTCGCAGAGTCGAACACAAGTGAGTGAGCACAGCACAGTCTTTATGTCAATCCTAGTCTCCCAACTTGTCCTACCCTCCCCTTCCTGCTCTGTGCTGGACACTGTGATTCTGATGGACAGGTGGCAAATTAGTTAAAGGTTTTCCATGAGAAGAGCGGGCTTCCCAAGGCAATCAATTCCTATCTCCTTGCAGCACTCATTGTTCTGTGGAGTGCTTCAGGGCAATGAAGTGAAAAGGCTGTGGGTTCAAGTCCTGACTCTCCCACTTAGGAGCCGTGCACCGTGTACAAAAGTTAACAAACCTCTCTGTGCCTCAGCTTTTACATGTACAAAATTACCTATCTCAGACCCCGGCAGAGAGGATTAAATGAATTAATATTTGTGATGTGCCTTAAACCACGCCTGGACCATAGCAAACACTCAGATATTATCCATTATTATAATGGCCTGTTTATTTGAAATTGTGAGGTCCTTGGGGACAGGGACCTCAAATAAAATCATCTTTGTGTTGCATAACACTAAACACAAAGCAGGTATACAATATGGTCCATGACATATGTTGTTCATTAAAGGTGGCCCAGTGGGCCGGTATGGTATCTGTACACAGATGAGTACAGAGGTTGTATCCCTTTACAAATGTTCATCCCTTCCCCACTCACTTTTTTCTAATCACAACTTAATGACTTGTAGGTAATGAGAATCCGTGCTCATTCACAGCCTAAGCTTGGCTGTGGGTTACTCTGGTAACTGAGCTGGCTCTTGGGTAAATCCACTCTCCCCAGAGGATGATACTGCCCCTTGAGCAGGGGCAGCCTGTCCTCTGAAGATTCTCTCGTTCATTTGACAAAGATTATCTGTGTGCCAATCAATAATAATGATATTCACTGCTATTTCTTGAGGTCAGACACCAAGCTGAGTTTGAGTAAGACCAAGGCTCTGCACCTTGCTCTAGAGCTCACAGTCTTGTCAGGGAGAGAGACAGGAAGACAGGAGATTGTAAGAGAGTGTGAGATATGTGACATGGGAGGTAACACTTGCTGCCAAGGGTCGGGCAGACTCAGAGGAGAAAGAGCACCCCAGTGTGCTCACTTGAGATGTTTCTTCTTCCAAAAGAGGACCAAGATGGCAGCCCTGAATGCATGCCACTCCCACCCCAATGCCGCATACATTTTCTCTTTCACTGTCACACTGGGCTTGGTGACACTGGTCAGGGTTAAAGACTGGGAGCAAAAGGAAGGCAGAGGTCAGGTGCCAGGCACACGTGCATGGAGGAATTCAAGGCTGGCACAAATCTTAGAGTGTCTCAGGTCCTCTTTACTAGAAGCAGAGCTTGAGATCTGGGGAGAGTACAGCTGAATTATTGAGGGGGTACTCCTCAGGGAAAACTAAGGAGGGAGAAGTCACAGAAAATCAAGGAAGGAGAAAGAACAGAGCAAGAATGTGGTCTTAGCTGAAGTCTAGTCTTTTCCCAGATTCTCAGGGTCGGGGCTGAAGAAGCGTGCCCAGGCAAGGCACTCCCTTGGTCACTCAGCCGAGAAGGCAGGAGGCTCTGGGTTGTCAACAGTCAGCAGTTGCAGCATGTAGGTGGGCACACTGACCCAGAGAAGGGGGCCTGGGTGTGGCCTCAACTTTGCCAGCACAGGCAGGTTCAAGTCCAAGGTACCAGCATTCCACAAGGTCCACTTACCCCCAGGATCACTTTGGTCTATGTGTGACCTCTTAGAACATGCACTTTGGGAACTGAGGTGTTCTGCCAGGCTCTTGGAAGAATCTCAGGCCACACTTGGTGTAAAGCTTGCTGGTGGCCAACTCTTCCAAGTCTTTTCCACAAATGCTGCTGCTGAGCACATCTGCCTCATCCTGCTTGTGCATCCAGAATATTCCTAAGAACCAAGACTTTGAGTGTTCGGGACAAGTTGATTTGCCCCACACGATTGGATATGGACACCCTGAAAGTTAGAACTCAGAAGAGCACTGGAATGAAAGTCCATACAACTGGCTTGCTGTGTGACCTTGGGCAAGTCCCTCCAGCATCCCAGCTCTCTCAACTTTGGTTTCCTCACCTGAAAAATGAGGAACTAGACCAGAAAGTTTCCAAAGTGAGATATCCCAGAGAAAGCAAACAGACAAATCTATACAGCAGATATTAAATTTACATCTGCTGTTCACACACATCTGTAAACTGGTGTGTGCAGTTCTGTGTGTAGAGAAAAAGGAGAGTATTTGCAAGCCAGAGTGCTGGGACCTTTTATTCATATGTATTTAGAACCTTTGCTGTTTGTACTTGGCCAGCTTTGGATGGCAAAACAGTCTATTCTCTGTGGAAATTCTGACTTATTTTTCCAGCTGGTCTGCCAATTGCCAAGAAATGTCATCTGAATATCATTATTTAATCGAAGATTAGTCCACGCCTGTGATATAGGCTGTAACTATTATCTTCTTTGATTCTTTACATAAGCACACATTTTCTTCCAGAATTAAACCTCACATTCATAGAGGTAAATACTACTCCATCTTTGACCAAATGGCCAGGAGCATGATGAAGTAACCCATTGGGATTGTGACCCTCTGTATCTGTGTGTGTGTGTGTGTGTGTGTGTATGTGTGTGAGTGTTCATCGTATATATGCGTGTGAGTGGGAGGAAGTATAAGTGAGTATGAGTGAGAAAAATACCTTTGGATTCATTTCTTACAGAAAGAAAGAGGACCTTCCTTGATTGTTGGTCATATCACCATAGCCTTCTTGCAGCTGATTTCCAGTATTTGTTTTCAGATCAGAACATGTGAGAAATAAAACCCAGCCAAGCCTGCTGGGAGGTAAAGGGATGGACCAGACTCTATTTGCAACCCAGTCATATTGCAGATCTCTTGGGTAAAGCAAAGGAGGAAAGGGCAGGGAGGGCATGAGTTCAAGCTGTAAATGTTGGCTTGGGTGTTGGAAAACTCTAGACTGAATGACCTTAGGAGGCTCCCACTTAGCCCTGGAATGTCTCCAGCCTTCTTAAGCTCCATGTGACATCTAAGCTAATCTAGTGCTTTCAGGGTTTCTAGGACAATTTTCTCATTGGCCTTGGTCTAGCCAGTTGAGGTGATAGCATTTCATTTCAGTTTTTTTTTTTTTTTTTAATCAGGTTGCTCCCAGTAAACCTGGGCCCCCACCTGCCCTCGGAATAGAGCTCATTACAAAGTTAGGACTGGCTCCCCAGTTCATGAAATCCCTTTAGATTCCTCCCTTTTTTATAGCCTCTTGGATTCTGCCTGGTCTTAGGGCCACGCTATGGCCAAACATCTAACACCACCATTCCCAAATTGTTAGCTAAATGATTATCTGCCAGAAAAAGAGAGTCCAGGGACAAGACCTTGGACCTACTCGGCTGCGTGACTGTTCCCATACACCATAGTGGGGGCAGAAGAGGTCACTGGCTTCATCTGTAAGAGCTGTACGGACAGCAGCCCTGGACCTAACAATCAGAAATTCTCAGAACTTACTTATTCTCCTCTCTGCTTCATTTCCTTGAACTTTTTCTATTTCCAAAGGCAGTTCATGGACATGTGTTTGTGGGTGCATGATGCTCAGTTATGTCTCACTGTTTGTGACCACATGGACTGTAGCCCACCAGGCTCCTCTGTCCATGGAATTTTCTGGGCAAGAATGCTATTTCCTACTCCAGGGGGTCTTCCCCACCCAGGGATCAAACTCTCATCTCTTGCATCTCTTACATTGGCAGGCAGACTCTTTACCACTGGTGCCACCTGGAAGGTGCAGTTCACGGATGTGTCAACTCAGAGAGGATCATAAACATCAGGATGATCACGTGTATGCCTCCAACACTTCACCACAGGCCTGGCCTGTTGTAGGCCCACAAATACATTTTTTGAAATAATGAATGGGTGAGTGCATGAGTGCATGGAGTGGGTGGATAGATGGAGATTTCAGAATAGATGGTCAAGATAATCTCCTTTGGAAAGGGTAGAGTTGGGAAAAGTCCTTCATCTGCATTTGTTACACTGTTACAGACATAAGTGTTTCCTACCCTACTGAGTGATCCAACTTTCAAATCAAATTGGAAAGCTCCTTTGAGGTTCCTCTGGGTGCATAAATGAGAGTTGGAGGAGGAACAGAGGCAAATGGGGAAGGAGTGACCAAGGTGAAGGCCAGACCTCAGTTCCCATTTGAGCTATATGTGCATTTCAGGTCTTTTCCCATACTACTCCGCACGTCTCTCCCCCTGGTGCTCCCACAGGTAATGATGGGGGAAGATGACTCGATGGAGAAGATAACCAGAAGCCCAACCAGATTTTTTTTTTTTTTTTGTCCAGTTGCTCAGTATAGAGTGACTCGTAAGAACTCCAGACAAGGATGACGATGGAAAAGGAGTCTAGCAGTTCAGGGGAGGGTTGGGGGAAAGAAAGGGGGACCCTGGAGGCTGGGAGAGAATGGGAAACATGTTTTGTAAGATTTCCAAGATTTTTTGGGGCTGTTGTTAGGACTTTTTCGTAAGACCTGTTATCCTGCTGGGGTTTGCATCACTATTTGATCTAAGCCCCAACAGGACGACTACATCTGCTACTAAGCTGTGTTGTAAATGTCTTTAATTTTTATATTTCATCTGAAGGGAGTTGTTAAAGTGAGTTTACAGGGTGATGGCTCTTTGAATAAAGGCCATCAATACTGGAGCAGGGCTCTGTGTGACACTTAATTTTCGCTCTAATAAGCCCTCCTAAAACATTACAAGATTTAGAAGAGGTGTGTCTCCACCCCCGCCCCCTTTCTTCCTTTCTCCTTTAACTTTCCTCTTCATATTTTGCCTCCGCTCTCAATCTCTTGTGCTCTCCTCTCCTGCTTTCCTTGAAGGACACATTTGAAGAGAATATTTCTGCCCAGATGACACCACTTCTCTTTTCACTGCCAGCCAGATGTGCTCTTGACTTCTGAACAGGAGAAATGTTTCTTTGAAGTTTTTCAAAGACGTTGCTTTTATTTAGAATGTTCTTCCCTTTTCTTTCTCTCCCTCATGTTTAACTGCTTGGGAAGCCCTGGGAAGGGTTTTCACAGGGGCCTCTTTTCTTTTCTTGGGGGCATAAAAGGACTGGGATCAGAAGCATTTTATTCCCAGAGAGCCTTCTATCTTCGGCCCCTATGATTCCAAGTGTTTGCTGGTGGAGCCGCTGTCCCCAAAAGCAAAAAGAAGATGGCATCGCATTTATCCTGGAAGCAAGCACATTCCTGAGATGAACAGAATAGTTCTGTTGGGGGTGCATTTTTCTGAACATCTATCTTCCATAAGGTTGGACAAAAGAGGCTTTTTCTTTCTGGCTATGGTGCAGTGGCTCAGAAGATAAAGAATCTGCCTGCAATGTGGGAAACCTGGGTTCGATCCCTGGATTGGGAAGATCCCCTGGAGAGCAGCATGGCAACCCACTCTGGTATTCTTGCCTGGAGAATCCCATGGACAGAGTTGCTTGGCAGGCTGCAGTCCATGGCTGCAAAGAGTCGGACACGACTGAGTGACTAAGCCACGTGGTGCAGTCATGGAGGCTCAGATACTCTTGTTCTGTCACTAAGGCACGCCAGGCCTCACTGTTCCTCACCATCTCCAGGAGTTTGCCCACGTTCATGCCCAGATGCTCGTGGCTTGGCCTGAAATTTTGTTAAAACAAAGATCAGTGATGGGAATTCAGGGGACACTTCATAAAAGGATAGATTGGCACCCAAAAAATAGATCAGAAGCCCCTCTGAAAACAAGAAGAGAGCTTTGTTCTGTCTTTATCTCCCTCAAAGCAGCACAGTTCAGCATGCTACTGGGCTGACCAGTGTTTTAAAAGGGAATTGGGAAGAGTTAGTGCTTCAGGAGATGTAGTGATAGGAAGCTGCAAGATCCATTTGGAAAATGGGCCCATCTTTAATACGACATATTAGTGCAGAGGATTTGGAATATGAAATCCTAAAGTTCCAGCTGTGTGCACACTACCTGTGTCTCTATCCCCATTGAATGTAACTTCCAAAAAGGTGACACAGTCTGGGGCCTGAAAGAATGCCTGGGACTCAGGAAGCACATGGTAAATCTTCGTTGCCTTTGTGGATGTGTCTGTCTCGCAATAGCCGTGATTCTTTGGGAGGGAAGGGCATTCTAGACTTAGAAAGAATTTTTTGCCTTAGAGTTTCTCAGAGGAAATAGTTACAGTAAGCGCCCTACATATGAACCTTCAAGCTGTGAACTTTCAAAGATGCGAACGTGCATTCACATATCCAACCACGTAAGTTAGTTCACAATGTCTGGTGTACATTGTCATGTGTGTGCACCCTCCACAAGTGTTTGTGCTTTTGTGGACTTTGCTGCACAGTACTATATAGAGTACAGTGGTACAGATCTTTGTTTCAAGCTAGATCTGCAAGAGGAGGACTTCTTTGAGCTACTTGCTGTGCAACATAAGGAGCTTACTAATGAAGACCTAATGGAATGGGAGGCCCAGGGCAAGGATGAAGAGAGACAAGAGGAGGAAGAAGTAACAGAAGAACTGAAGAAGTTCGCAGCACAGGAAATGTCAAGGGGATCTTGTTCATCTGAGGAGGCACTGTTAGTTTTGGGGGCGAAGGACCCAGCTGTAGAAGGATACACGAAGGTTGCAGCAGCCGTTAAGAATTCAATCAGTGCTGCTGTGCATCTAAGAGGAGAAATAAAGAGTTACTACCCAGATATTACTGGATTATTCTTTCAAGAGAGTAGATAGAATTGAATCCAGCAAGGAACCAGAACTGTGCCATCAACATCAGGCATGAGTGAAACTGCGTCTTGCCCCGCATCTCCTGTTGCTGACAATGTTTCAGCTCTCCCATCTCCCACCTCCTCGCCCTCCTCCAGTCGGTGACTCTGTTCACTCGATGCCAGCCCCTGTATGCCAGCTGTTATACTGTACTTTTCAAGGTGCTATTCTATAAAATTAAAAATGTTTTACTTTTCTGTGTTTGTTTTTATGTATTATTTGTATGAAAACTATTATACACCTATTACAATACAGTACTATATAGCCAGCTGTGTTAGTCGGGTACCTCTGCTAACTCTGTTGGACTTATGAACAAGTTGGACTTACGCACTCTCAGATTGGAATTTGCTCCTATATAGGGGACTTACTGTATTCGGGATTATCAGATGACTTCTTACTCCATCAAAATATGTATATTTCTGAGGTTGTTGAGAAAGATAAATAGATTTGGTATTGTGGATTTTGTGTTTGGTTTATGTAAAAATGTGTTCATTAAAACCCAGAAGTGTTTGTGTACACAGGCACACGTGAACTGGTTTCTGTCTGTCTTACGTGAAGTGTGTTGACATCTACAGATAATCACAGTCAGACACTCCTTTGACTAATTCCTGGTAACTAACAAAGACCCAGTCAGATTCAAAGCATGCCACCTCCCATCTGCCTGAAATCATACTACTCCTACAAGTGACTGGGTGAGTTAATAAAAGTTATTCTACAGTCTCTCTTCTTACCTACTTGCCTGTGTTCTTAGGGGCAAGTTTCATATATGACTTTAATTTCTGAATTTGGTGAAATCCTGAAATTACCCTACTGTAGCTAAAAAGGTGAGGCCACCATATTTCCCAACCTCCTTTATAGTTACTAATCACATTGTCCTAATAATATATTATATATTATAATATATTATATATATAATTATTATATATGTAATAAATATAACATATTATTAGGACAGTATGATTAGTTTAGTATAGCAGACTGTGAGGAGAAGTGATACTGATCACTTCCCAGTCAAGTCAGCTGAAGGTCTTTATGCTTCTTCCATCCCTGTCTCTTCCTCTTCTTTAGCATCTGGAAGGCCACATCCTTCAAATGGTACAGAAAACCAAACAGGACCTCTTTCAAGCTGGGTTTCTGAGTCTGGGATGTACAACATAAGCAGGTAAAAATTTGTTACATTACGTATTGAGATTTCAAGAATCATTTGTTATTGCAGCATAGCCTAGCACATCCTGACTGACATGCCTTTGGTAGTCTGCCCAAGCTATCAAACCAAAGCTGATGGCTCCCCTTTCTTAAAGTTTCTCACATCTGTTCCTTTCCATTTCTATGGCCAAGATTCCAGTTCACACACCCAACCTCTCACTTGTACACTTGCAGGAACACTGCACTACCTCTAAGCCTCCAGCCTCTCCCACTCTATTCCTTCCTCCTACCTCATTTTCAGATCCTCAAACATAGCTTAGCATCATGCCACTCTCTTGCTCAAAATGGCTCCCCATTGCCTACGAAATAGTCCAAACACTGAAGCCAGAGCCACAAACCCTTCTGTAATGAAAATTTAATCCTGTCTTTCCAGCTTCTTTTCTCAGATCCCTCTTCCTACCTCTGATTGAATTAATCACTCTCTTCATGCTCCCATGCTGCACTTTCCCACCTCAACTATTGCTGGTTTTCCCCCATAAGTCTTATCTCTCCTCATTCCAGGCCCCAGTTATTCCTACCTGACAAAGGCTTCAGGGCCAATTCCTCCATGACATTCTCCCTCTCTGTTTTTAACTTTTATTTTATATTGGAGCATAGTTGATTAATAATGTTGTATTCATTTCAGGTATATGGCAAAGTGATTCAATTTTATATGTATACACACACATACACACACACACGCATATCTATTCTTTTTCCAAATAGGTAATTACAGAGTATTGAGCTGAGTTCCCTGTGCTATACAGAAGGTCCTTGCTGGTTATCTATTTTAAATTTAGCAGTGTGTACACATCCGTCCCAGACTCCCAGCCTATCCCTCTCTCACACCTTTTCCTCCATAGCCATAAGTTCTCTAAGTCTGCAAGTTTGTTTCTGTTTTGTAAATATGTTCATTAGTATCATTTTTTTAAAGATTCTGTGTATAAACTATGTCATGTATTTGTCTATCTCTGACTTCACCTAGTATAATAATCTCCATGTTGCTGAAAATAGCATTATTTCATTCTTTTAAATGGATGAGAAATATTCCATTGCATGTGTGGACCACATCTTCTTTATCCATTTATCTGTCATTGGACAGTTAGGTTGCCTCCATGGCTTGGCTGTTGTAAACAGTGCTGAAATGAATATTGTGTGTTACATGTATCCTTCTGAACCATGTTTTCTCTGGCTGTATGCCAAGGAGTGGAATCGCTGGATCGTATGGGAGCTCTGTTTTTAGTTTGTTAAGTGAAGTCGCTCGGTCGTGTCCGACTCTTTGCGACCCCATGGACTGTAGTCTACCAGGCTCCTCCGTCCATGGGATTTTCCAGGCAAGAGTACTGGAGTGGGCTGCCATTTCCTTCTCCAGGAGATCTTCCCAACCCAGGGATTGAACCCCGGTCTCCCATATTGCAGGCAGATGCTTTACCATCTGAGCCACCAGAGAAGTCTCTTTAGTTTGTTAAGGAAGCTCCATATTGTTCTTCATAATGGCTGTACCAATTTATATTCCCATCAACAATGTAGGAGGGTTCCCTTTTCTCATACCCTCTCTAGCATTTATTGTTTACAGATTTTTTGATGATAATCATTCTGACTGCTGTGAGGTGGTATCTCACTGTATTTTTTTAAAAATATTTATTTACTTATTTATTTGGTTGTGCTGGGTCTTGGTAGCACCACACAGAATTTTCGATCTTCTATTGGATCTTCTATCAGCTCTTTTAGTTGCTGTGTGCAAAATCTTAGTTGCAGCATGTGGGATCTAATTCCCTGACTGGGGATCAACCCCAGGCCCCATATACTGGGAGTGCAGATTCTTAGCCACAGGACCACCAGGGTAGTTCCTCACTGTAGTTTTGATTTGCATTTCTCTAATAATTGGCGATGTTGGGCATCTTTTCATGTGCCCCTTGCCCATTTGTGTGTCTTCCTTGGAGAAATGTCTATTTAGGTCTTCTGCTCATGTTTTGATTGGGTTGTTTGTTTTTTTGATTTTGAGCTACGTGTGTGGTTTGTAAATTTTGGAGACTAATCCCCTGTCAGTCACATCGTTTGCAAATATATTCTCTCATTCTGTGGGTTGTCTTTTCAATTTATGATTTCCTTTGCTATGCAAAAGCTTTTGCTTTTAATTGGGTCCCATTTGTTTATTTTTGTTTCTATTTCCACTACTCTAAGAGATGGTTTGGAAAAGACATTGCTGCAATTCATGTCAAAGAGGGTTCTGCCCATGTTTTCCACTAAAGGTTTTATAGTATCCTAAAGGCTTTATAGTATTTAGGTCTTCAATTCACCTTTTGAGTTTATTTTTGTATATGCTGTTTAAGAATGTTCTAATTTCACTGTTTTACATGTAGATATCCAGTTTTCCCAGAACCATTTATTGAAGAGGCTGTCTTTTCTCCATCACATAGTCTTGCCTCCTTTGTCATAGATTAAATGACCAAAGTGCACGGGTGTAATTCTGGGCTCTATCTACGTTTCTACCCTGGGCTTTCCATCTATGTTCTATTAACCTATGTTCCTGTTTTTGTGCCAGTATCATGCTATTTTGATAACTGCATCTTTGTGGTATAATCTAAAGTCAGGCAGCCTGATTCCTCCAGCTCTGTTTTTCTTTCTCAAGATTGATTTGTCTATTTGGAATCTTTATGTTTCCATACAAATTTTAAGATTTTTTTTTGTTCTAATTCTGTGAAAATCCATTGGTAATTTATTAGGGGTTCCATTAAATCAGTAGATTGCCTTAGGTGGTATAGTCATTTTGATTTTTTATTTTTCCAATCCAAGAACATGGTATATCTCTCCATCTGTTTATGTCTTCTTCAATCTCTTTCACAGCACATGATAATCTCTCTTTCTAGCTCCCTCACATAAAAGTGATCCTATCTGTCTCTGAATTCCTAAAGACCTGGTCCTTTCCTGTCACAATTAACCCCTACCTCAGAGTATTACTTGTGTTTCACAGAGAAAGTCTAAGAACTCTTTATTTGCACCATCCTCATCTAATTCACAGTGACTAGCTCAAAGCCTACACACAGTAGCTCTATAAACTGCTGAAGAATTTACAGAGAATGAGCCAATAGCTCAGAGACCTAGTAGGAAGGAGGCTGTTTATTCTACTGTGTATACTAGCTTATCGAGTATTTAAAACTGTTATTTTGAGAATATTCTGATTCCACAGCTTTAGAGTGGATCTCCACAATGTGTATTTTAGTAAGGACAAAAGGGGATTGTGATGCAATAGATCTGCAAACCACATTTTGAGAAACACTGAAGTATACAAACGTGTGAGTATGTGTTAGTGAATGCTCTCAGTATATGACTGAAGCGCGATGGTAGTTTGGGTCATCAGAGTGCGATCTTTTCCAGGGATGGCAAATACACTTTATCTCACTTGTCAACACCAATACATTTGCTGGGGCTGTCCAGAGTGCTGTTTTAAGTAGGTCTCGAGGGCCACATCTGGACTGCACAGGAAAAAGTCCTGTGATTGATGGATGATGTCTGCTGTAGGACCAAGAAGGGAATGTGGCGGCCTGTGTGCCAGGTGTCAGCCATCACTGCCAGCTCCTTGTTTTGGAGACAGTGAGCCAGGACATGGAGATGGAGATCAAAGGATCATCTGACTCTTAATCCAGCCTGCAACCAGCACTGACATCAGCCATTGACTCCCTCAGGTGACTTTGTGGCAAAAGAAAATAAAATCAAGATGTGCAATAAAAGGCATCACTCATCAAGGAGCTACAAGTTGTTGGAGCGAACATTTGTTGTTTATATCCAAGCCTCCATTGCCCCCCACCATTCAACGGCAACTTGCTTTCCCCTCATGCATGTGCCCCTCTCTGTTCTATTCTGTTCCCGCTGGATGTGGCATGACCACACTCCCTGTTCTGAGGTGGGCTCTCACTGGCTTAGGCCAAGCAGCATATTCTGTCTCTCCAGGAACAGGAACAGAAGACAGATTCCCAGGACTCTTGGGAGCTTAAGGAAGACCCTCTCCTTACTCTTTGAGGTGAGGTATGAGGGTGTGAAATTGGACACGGCTACAGTAATTTGGGGTCTCGAAGAATTGGACACGACTGAGCGACTTCCCTTTCACTTTTCACTTTCATGCATTGGAGAAGGAAATGGCAACTCACTCCAGTGTTCTTGCCTGGAGACTCCCAGGGACAGGGGAGCCTGGTGGGCTGCCGTCTATGGGGTCGCACAGAGTCAGACACGACTGAAATGACTTAGCAGCACAAGCAGCAGCAAAGTAATTCTGTTACCATAAGACGAGGAACTGCAGCTGCTAGGGGGCTACTCTAAGCAGTTGAGGATGGAGCCAATACCACTGAGAAGGAGAGACGAGAAAGAGGGAAGTGGGTCCCAGGTAACATTATCTGGGCCACTGGATAAAGTCTGACATAGCATCAATCTTACCACTAGACTATCCAGTTATATGCACTTTCTTTGTTATCTAACTAGTTTTTTTAGTCATTTAGCACCAAACGAATCCTATCTACCAGTTCATTGAAGGAAAATGGAGATTCAGTGGTATTTGGCTCTAGCACAGGCCAGACACAATAGTGACCCAGACTCAAGGCCCCACCTGGAGTCCATCTTTGTCTAACTGTGCACACACAAATTCACTTCATTCCTTTGGTGCTTCTGCTGCCGTTACCCTGGAGTGAGCCATTCATTTCAGGAGGGAAGGAGACAGAGGCAAGTCAGTCCCACAAGGTGGTTTGCTCTGGGCCGCCAGCCTTGCGCTCTGCTTTCAGCACCTAGACCTCATCTGAGTCACCGGGCAGTAACTCCTGAGCTTTCATTACTTGCATTGGTACTGGTCTTTGAAGGTGAAAATTGCCGAACATCAGTGTTTTGATTCTTTTGAACTTAGGAGCATGTTATTACACATATAAAATAAAAAATCAATAGCCACTGAATTATACACACTAAAAGTGGTTGGTTCACACATCAGCATATAGATATATAACAATTGCTTTCATGGGATGGAATTTAAATTTATGTATTTTAACAGATCCTATTGTAGGGCTCTCATAACTAGAATATTTTATTAGTCACCTTTTTTACTACAGCCCCAGCTAAAAAGAAAGAATTTATTTCTACACAAACTTACTTGTCTATGTGGGGTTTATTCAAAATCACATTTATGGAAAACACTTTGAATGAAAAAACACTCTGGAACATAAAGACACAGGCCTCTATTGTGGGTTATTTTTTCTTCCCTCCATTGGTTATCAGTTCTCTTCTAAATTAAAGGTGAAATTGATGAGAATTAGACTGTCTGCAAGCTGGAAAAGCAATCACTTAAATAATGACATTCAAATAGATCATTTGGTATCATGTAAATGTTGAGTGAGGGTCATTTTTCAAAATAACACCTTTGTTCAACTGGCTCAAGTGTCCAGACACACTGTGTCCAGCTGCGGTGGGCAGACCCCCTCCCTCTTACTTTCTGTTGGTCCTTGAACAGAAGGGCCCCGCCTCTCATTAGAACATCCTGTGCCCTGTGTGTGAGTCTGTGCAAGTGGGTGAGTGTGGGGAGGGGAGGAGTCAGCTCAAGAAAGAGATCCTCCACCTCTTAAAATGACACTGTTAATTTCTTCAGTTTGGGAAAAAGAAAAGGTTGTCAAGATGAAGAAAAAACAAAAACAGTTTGAAATTCAGCCTTATGTCTTTAAACCACCCTCTGCTCTTTTCGTCTCTCCACCAAAATCGTGCCGTCTGGTTTCTTACCTTATGAAATATTATCGACCAGCTTGAAATGAAAGTGGGCTGTAAATTAATGCAAGCTCCCATCGGACGGGTGGGGCTGGAAAGCCACAGCTTTTAGAATGTTAAATATTTATGGTTATCATTTGAACCAAAATATGAACTTGTACAAAGAAGAACATGATGCAGATCACACTGAAAAGGTTTGCCTCACATTATGTCACAGAGAAACTTCAGAAAACTAGGGCTGGTGCGGATCGTGCAATTCGGCTCTGAGGCCATAAAGACTCCCAGAAGAGAAATGCAGGACTGGGTTGCAAATGACTGGGAAGAGCCGCCAGTCTCCCTGAGGAGCGTTTCCCTTGTTTCCCGGTTGAGAGATGAGTGGCTCATTTAGATGATCCGCTTTCCCATCCTTACATCTGGCTGAGTTCTTCATACTCTCCATGTGACCCCCCCATAGTGGAAATGAAAGTCGCTTATCAAGTATTCTTCTAAAAGTCATTGCTATGGATCATTTATTGCAGACAGTAATTGCTTTGTCTTTGTTATTGTTGGACCTTTTAATCCCTAAAGTGGGAGAGTCTTAGTCACTCAGTTGCGTCTGACTCTCTGCAACCCCATGGACTGTAGTCCACCAGGCTCCTCTGACAATGGAATTTCCCAGGTGAGAATACTGGAATGGGTTGCCATTCCCTTCTCCGGGGGATCTTCTCCACCCAGGGATCGAACCCAGGTTTCTTCCACTGCAGGCAGATTCTTTACCATCTAAGCCACCAGGGAAGCCCTAAACCTGAATATTTAAGATTTGTCGTTAGTTACAAATCTCTCAGCAACTGCAGATTTATGAAGGCTTGAAGATTTTCTTTTTAATATTTTTACTTATTTATTTATTGGCTGTGCTGGGTCTTTGTTGCTGCAAGGGCTTTTCCCTAATTGTAGCGAGTGGGGGCTACTCTCCAGTTACGGTGCACAGGCTTCTCACTGCAGCAGCTTCTCTCATGGAGCATGGGCTCTAGGACACAAGGGCTTCAGTAGTTTGGGTGCCTGGCTTGAGTACTTGGATTCCTGGACTCTAGAGCACAGAGTCAATAGTTGTGGAGCATGGGTTTAGTTGCTCCATGCCAGGTGGGATCCTCCTGGACTAGGGATTGAACCCACGTCTCCTTACTTCAGTGGATTCTTTACCACTGAGCCAGCAGGGAAGCCCTGAAGATATTTTGAACATAGACAAATACTGTAGGAGAATAAACTGTGTTCTCTTTTGGACTTCATCACCACAAGGAAGTGAATTTACTTCCCAGGTCTAGCAAAGAACACAAAATAACTCCAGGAATGCTGTTTCTGTGACCAAAAATATTATGAAGAAAAATCAATAAATTCACAATGTAATTTGAAGCCAAAGAGTGGCAGGTAAGTTTAGAAACCCCTGCAAAGGTACAACATAAGGATGTCCCTGAGATATGAGCTGGGTTCTGAAAGGATCAGCACTGTATACATTGTGCCATAGTCCACTGAGATGTGTCTGTCTGAAAGGCTTCAAAACCTTTGCACTCAAGGTCAAATAATACTCATCAGATCAGATGAGATCAGATCAGTCGCTCAGTCATGTCCGACTCTTTGCGACCCCTTGAATCGCAGCACGCCAGGCCTCCCTGTCCATCACCAACTCCCGGAGTTCACTCAGACTCACGTCCATCAAGTCAGTGATGCCATCCAGCCATCTCATCCTCTGTCGTCCCCTTCCCCTCCTGCCCCCAATCCCTCCCAGCATCAGAGTCTTTTCCAATGAGTCAACTCTTCCCATGAGATGGCCAAAGTACTGGAGTTTCAGCTTTAGCATCATTCCTTCCAAAGAAATCCCAGGGCTGATCTCCTTCAGAATGGACTGGTTGGATCTCCTTGCAGTCCAAGGGACTCTCAAGAGTCTTCTCCAACATCACAGTTCAAAAGCATCAATTCTTCGGTGTTCAGCCTTCTTCACAGTCCAACTCTCACATCCATACATGACCACGGGAAAAACCATAGCCTTGACTAGACGAACCTTTGTTGGCAAAGTAATGTCTCTGCTTTTGAATATGCTATCTAGGTTGGTCATAACTTTCCTTCCAAGGAGTAAGCGTCTTTTAATTTCATGGCTGCAGTCACCATCTGCAATGATTTTGGAGCCCGAAAAAATAAAGTCTGACACTGTTTCCACTGTTTCCCCATCTATTTCCCATGAAGTGGTGGGACCGGATGCCATGATCTTTGTTTTCTGAATGTTGAGCTTTAAGCCAACGTTTTCACTCTCCACTTTCATTTTCATCAAGAGGCTTTTGAGTTCCTCTTCACTTTCTGCCATAAGGGTGATGTCATCTGCATATCTGAGGTTATTGATATTTCTCTCGGCAATCTTGATTCCAGCTTGTGTTTCTTCCAGTCCAGTGTTTCTCATGATGTACTCTGCATATAAGTTAAATAAACAGGGTGACAACATACAGCCTTAATGTACTCCTTTTCCTATTTGGAACCCATCTGTTGTTCCATGTCCAGTTCTAACTGTTGCTTCCTGACCTGCATACAAATTTCTCAAGAGGCAGATCAGGTAGTCTGGTATTCCCATCTCTTTCAGAATTTTCCACAGTTTATTGTGATCCACACAGTCAAAGGCTTTGGCATAGTCAATAAAGCAGAAATAGATGCTTTTCTGGAACTCTCTTGCTTTTTCCATGATCCAGCAGATGTTGGCAATTTGATCTCTGGTTCCTCTGCCTTTTCTAAAACCAGCTTGAACATCTGGAAGTTCACGGTTCACATATTGCTGAAGCCTGGCTTGGAGAATTTTGAGCATTACTTTACTAGCGTGTGAGATGAGTGCAATTGTGCAGTAGTTTGAGCATTCTTTGGCATTGCCTTTCTTTGGGATTGGAATGAAAACTGACCTTTTCCAGTCCTGTGGCCACTGCTGAGTTTTCCAAATTTGCCTGCATATTGAGTGCAGCACTTTCACAGCATCATCTTTCAGGATTTGGAACAGCTCAACTGGAATTCCATCACCTCCACTAGCTTTGTTCGTAGTGATGCTTTCTAAGGCCCACTTGACTTCACATTCCAGGATGTCTGGCTCTAGGTCAGTGATCACACCATTGTGATTATCTGGGTCTTGAAGATCTTTTTTGTACAGTTCTTCTGGGTATTCTTGACACCTCTTCTTAATATCTTCTGCTTCTGCTAGGTCCATACCATTTCTGTCCTTTATCGAGCCCATCTTTGCATGAAATGTTCCTTTGGTATCTCTGATTTTCTTGAAGAGATCCCTAGTCTTTCCCATTCTGTTGTTTTCCTCTTTTTCTTTGCATTGATCGCTGAGGAAGGCTTTCTTATCTCTTCTTGCTATTCTTTGGAACTCTGCATTCAGATGTTTATATCTTTCCTTTTCTCCTTTGCTTTTTGCTTCTCTTTTTTTCACAGCTATTTGGAAGGCCTCCCCAGACAGCCATTTTGCTTTTTTGCATTTCTTTTCTATGGGAATGGTCTTGATCCCTGTCTCCTGTACAATGTCGTGAACCTCAGTCCATAGTTCATCAGGCACTCTATCTATCAGATCTAGGCCCTTAAATCTATTTCTCACTTCCACTGTATAATCATAAGGGAATTGATTTAGGTCATACCTGAATGGTCTAGTGGTTTTCCCTACTTTCTTCAATTTAAGTCTCAATTTGGCAATAAGGAGTTCATGGTCTGAGCCACAGTCAGCTCCTGGTCTTGTTTTTGCTGACTGTATAGAGCTTCTCCATCTTTGGCTGCAAAGAAAAAAATCAATCTGATTTTGGTGTTGACCATCTGGTGATGTCCATGTATAGAGTCTTCTCTTGTATTGTTGGAAGAGGGTGTTTGTTATGACCAGCGCATTTTCTTGGCAAAACTCTATTAGTCTTTGCCCTGCTTCATTCCGTATTCCAAGGCCAAATTTGCCTGTTACTCCAGGTGTTTCTTGACTTCCTACTTTTGCATTCCAGTCCCCTATAATGATAAGGACATCTTTTTTGGGTGTTAGTTCTAAAAGGTCTTGTAGGTCTTCATAGAACCATTCAACTTCAGCTTCTTCAGCGTTACTGGTTGGGGCATAGACTTGGATTACTGTGATATTGAATGGTTTGCCTTGGAAACAAACAGAGATCATTCTGTCGTGTTTGAGATTCCATCCAAGTACTGCATTTTGGACTCTTTTGTTGACCATGATGGCCACTCCATTTCTTCTGAGGGATTCCTGCCCTCAGTAGTAAATATAATGGTCATCTGAGTTAAAGTCACCCATTCCAGTCCATTTCAGTTAGCTGATTCCTAGAATGTCGACATTCACTCTTGCCATCTCTTGTTTGACCACTTCCAATTTGCCTTGATTCATGGACCTGACATTCCAGGTTCCTATACTCATATCCCCACCTTAATCTTAAAAGAAATTTAAGTGGCTTACAAAGATGTAAATATTACTCCAAGATCAAGTAACTGTTACATAAGGTTTTAAGTTTGAGACAAGGGAAAATAGGGTCAGAGAAGTAGGATGGCATCAAGAAATAAGTGTGTAAACTAAACACCCACAATTAAACATTCAAGTTTGAATTACAGGCGGTTGTAAATTTTCTTTGCACTTCCCAGCAGCCACCATGAGGAGGGAAACATGAAAGGCCATGGAAATTTAATCTGTAAAGTAAAAATAAGCCAGTTTTTCAGGGAAGCAACATAGTCACTGCTGGTACTGAGACCAATCCAGTAGCTCTCCTGAGGGTCCTTGTAAAATAATAGATGTCATCTTCTGCAGCATCATTGATCATAGCAATAAGTTTCATAGACTATTTCTTAGGAGAAGAGGAGGCTATGTTTTTGGTCAAGGCACACAAGTAACTAGGCTTCTGAAGATGCTTTCAAGGTTGGTCTGTAGGTTGGAGTAGGAGAATTAGTCTTTCTGAATATTGCAGTCCATCAATCTTACACTTGTACAAAGTACAAATGCAGTCGGATAGGACTTGACTAAGTTCTCGAATTAGCAGTGTTTTGAAGGTTCAGAATCCTGCAGTGAGGTCACACATCTCCTTTCAGAGTAAGCTGTCTGTAAAATGGCATGTTAGCCTTCACCAAGACAGTGGATAGGATATGGTTTTGTGGAGGTCCTGTTATTGACAAATGGATTAAATTGGCCTGTTATAGTGATAAGTGATAAGATTGCTTTGTTGCTAGCTAAACCTCAAAGGTTGCTCCTCTCGGCCACCACCCCTGGCCTCGGGCCGGGGATAGCTCCTCTGGGCCGCGCTTGTGAGCCATTGCAGAAAACGAAGATCATGGCATCTGGTCCCATCACTTCATGGGAAATAGGTGGGGAAACAGTGGAAACAGTGTCAGACTTTATTTTTCTGGGCTCCAAAATCACTGCAGATGGTGACTGCAGCCATGAAATTAAAAGACGTTTACTCCTTGGAAGGAAAGTTATGACCAATCTAGATAGTATATTGAAAAGCAGAGACATTACTTTGCCAACAAAGGTCCGTCTAATCAAGGCTATGGTTTTTCCAGTGGTCATGTATGGATGTGAGAGTTGGACTGTGAAGAAAGCTGAGCGCTGAGGAATTGATGCTTTTATACTGTGATGTTGGAGAAGACTCTTGAGAGTCCCTTGGACTGCAAGGAGATCCAACCAGTCCATTCTAAAGGAGATCAGCCCTGGGTGTTCTTTGGAAGGAATGATGCTGAAGCTGAAACTCCAGTACTTTGGCCACCTCATGCGAAGAGTTGACTCATTGGAAAAGACTCTGATGCTGGGAGGGATTGGAGGCAGGAGGAAAAGGGGACGACAGAGGATGAGATGGCAGGATGGCATCACGGACTCGATGGACCTGAGTTTGAGTGAACTCCAGGAGTTGGTGATGGACTGGGAGGCCTGGCGGGCTGCAATTCATGGGGTCGCAAAGAGTCGGACACGACTGAGCGACGGAACTGAACTGAACTGAAACCTCAAAGGACTTTTCTTCCTCTTATCATGCAATGAGAGGGCTTTTATAAGAGTAAAATGGTAATGAGATGCATTATTTGTCTGCCAGAACCCCTACCTTTCTCTGCAATACAATCCACCCCATTTAGGACATTGTTCCTCCTCGTCTCTCAAAGCCTTTATTTGTAACTGGGGTCAAAAGCCATAGTCCCTTAGCCCCTTGACCCCAGTTGATTTCTCTAAGTGTGGTACCTGATTTAAACTGGGCCAATCAGGATTCTTCCCTGGGATGTTTCAGACTAGAGGTAAAGAAAGGGCTTCAGGCTATCTTTGGTGGTAAAATTGTTAAATAGGGCCCTCGGGAGCTGTCAGCAGCCACAGTCTCGGTCGCCTGAAGGCAGCTAGTTTGCATAGAAGGTGATGAAAGATGGAGAGAGGCAAAGAGAAGGCACAGACCTGGCACCATCATGGCCCAAGGTCTCTGGGCATCTTTTAGACCTTTTATGATTCCCCTGTAGCCAGTTAAAGTTGAGTTTCCATCACTTTCCAACCACATGGCTTGACTAGTTCATACTCTTTTCCTCTAAAACCTTTCCCCCAGTGTGAATAAACACAAGTAAGCAGATTATCCTGAAGCTCCCCCCAGGAATGTTTTATACATGTTTTCCAGACGGGGGTTGCTCGGTTAGGAGATAGTTTGTGTTCACATAGCTTATTCTCAAGAATTATACAAATAGTTAAGATGGAGAAGAGGGTGAATTCCAGGCTTCCGAGCATCAGCTTGGGCCTCATGTTCTACAGTTTCCAGCCCAAAGCTGACATCCAACACAGCTTTACTGTGTCACACACAGAATCACAGGGCTCCCTGACCTTAACATATTTCTAGCAAGTGTTTAATTTAGGCTGTTTGACAGTTTATATGATTTAGAGCCAGTTATATCTGGACCAACAGTCAAACTGGTGTTTTCATAGTCATTGTAAATTGGGACAGTCTCCCCCTTAAGAACCATATCTCTCCAACTTCAGTTACCAAGTAAGAATGGGAGGCCAGATTTTTGTGTTAGGTATCATGGAAATTAATGAATTAACAAGCTGGTCCATAACCCAAGAAAACACATTTTTAAATTATTTATATGGGAGTTAGTAACTGGGAGCTAGATCTTTTTCATAATGTTCACTGATTCTAAAATGTTGTTTTTCCAGCATTTTTACATCCTTGATAACAGAATATAATTGATACTAGATGGGGGACTATAGTTGCAGCATTTCTTTCTTAATAATGCATAAAGTGGTAGGATATCTTACAAACAATGGCATTTTTTATTTTATAAAACATGGTGTTTGATCAGGAGAGCATGTTTTCTTTGCTGTAGTATTTTCAAATATTACTTCCTTTTCTCCTCACAAAAGTTCTGTGATGTCGCACAACTTCAGAGAGGTCCAGGTGTGAGCCTAAAGCCCCCCAGCTGTTACTGGCAGAGCCCAGCTTAGAACTTGCCTCTCTGGGGTCCCATGCCGGGTTCTGCACATGGGCTCAGAGTGAGCAATTCCAGATGAGAAGTGTATTCAACAAGAGCTCTCTAGCTACCCCCAAATATAGTTTGATTTCACTATTTCCAGGCATTTCCAATAAAATTGGTATGGGGTGAGGGGGATAAAAGTAATTGGCACCATAAAGGAATCAGTTTCTGGACCTCAGAATGACCAAAAGTTTAGTAAGAATTTGGGGCACATACCCCTGACTAAGGCCCAACCACACTGTCCTCTCTCAGAGTCTTTTGTTGAATGTCAGGACCGGAAATGAGATTGGTAAGTCTCTGCCTATGGTGGACACTGCTATGGGATCAATTTCTCTTTCCCATTGACTCTGTGTATTCTGCACACAAAACACTTGGGAGAGCCACTGCCAATCACATACAGCCCTTGAGATGAAACCCTTTTGTTACCCTTGACCTTCAGCAGAGAATTCAATCCTCTTAACCCTTTGCAGTCTGAACACAGCCTCCATTAGTTCCCAATTTCATGCCACGCTGCTGCTGCTGCTAAGTCGCTTCAGTCGTGTCCGACTCTGTGTGACCCCATGGACTGCAGCCCACCAGGCTCCTCTGTCCATGGGATTTTTCAGGCAAGAGTGCTGGAGTGGGGTGCCATCGCCTTCTCCAAATTTCATGCCATAGTCGATGCAATTGCTCCCTGTCTCCAGTTAGATGCTGAATTTTCAGTCACCCTGCCCTCCAGAAACTCCTTAGTTCTCTTTTGCATGTTCACTTGTCCTTTTACAGTACCCCCTCAAAAAAAACTTTTTTTCCATCAAAAGTAAGCTGTTTGAGCACTAAGCTCCTATAGCATTTTATCTTCTGTTTCTCTTGTAGCAGATATAAATTTGTTCCTTGATATTAGGTGCAAATAACATTGTGTTTAATTCTTACTCTTCCTCCAAACAAAACTATGCTGACGACCACTAAGGGCTGGGCCTCAGGATCTATAGGCACTGTAAAATTGGGCATTGGCACAATGGCTGAGGGCAAGGAGTCTAGGAGCCAGCATCAGTTCAGTTCAGTTCAGTCATTCAGTCATGTCCGACTCTTTGCAATCCCATGGACTGCAGCACTCCAGGCTTCCCTGTCCATCACCAACTCCCGGAGCTTACTCAAACTCATGTCCATTGAGTCAGTGATGCCATCCAACTGTCTCATCCTCTGTCATCCCCTTCTCCTCCGGCCTTCAATCTTTCCCAGCATCAGGGTCTTTTCCAGTGAGTCAGTTCATTGCATCAGGTGGCCAAAGGATTGGAGTTTCAGTATCAGTCCTTCCAATGAATATTCAGGACTGATTTATTTAGGATTGACTGGTTGTTGGTTATTCAGAAGCGTGTTGTTTCGCCTCCATATAAAATAGACAAACCATTAGCCAGACTCATCAAGAAAATAAGATTGACTAATTGGATCTCCTTACACTCCAAGGAACTCTCAAGAGTCTTCTCCAATACCACAGTTCAAAAGCATCCATTCTTTGGCACTCAGCTTTCTTTATAGTCCAACTCTCACATCCATACATGACTACTGGAAAAACCATAGCTTTGACTAGACAGACCTTTTTTGGCAAAGTAATACCTCTGCTTTTTAATATGCTGTCTATGTTGGTCATAGCTTTTCTTCCAAGGAGCAAGCGTCTTTTAATTTCATGGCTGCAGTCACCATCTTGCAGTGATTTTGAAGCCCAAGAAAATAAAGTCTCTCACTGTTTCCGTTGTTTCCCCGTCTATTTGCCATGAAGTAATGAGACCGGATGCCATGATCTTAGTTTTCTGAATGTTGAGTTTTAAGCAAATTTTTCACTCTCCTCTTTCACCTTTATCGAGAGGCTTTTTAGTTCTTCTTCACTTTTAGCCATAAGGGTGGTGTCATCTGCATATCTGAGGTTATTGATATTTCTCCCTGCAATCTTGATTCCAGCTTGTGCTTCATCTAGCCTGGCATTTCACATGATGTACTCTATATATAAGTTAAATAAGCAAGGTGACAATATACAGCCTTGATGTACTCCTTTCCCGATGTGGAACCAGTCTGTTGTTCCATGTCTGGTTCTAACTGTTGTTTCTTGACCTGCATACAGATTGAGAAGGAACAATCCTGCTTCTGCTACTTCCCACCTATAAGAACTTAGAAAAGAGACCCAACTTCTTTCCACTTTGGTATTATCATCTACTGAAAGAGGATGAGAATGGAATTTATTTGGAGAGATTTTATGGCAATTCATTATAATATACATAGAAAACTTAGCACAGTGCCTATCCCAGAGTAAAGCTCAAAAGCTGTTATTTATTATCATTATTATTAGGCTTCCCTCCTGTTATATGTTGGGTCAAACAAGAATTTTAGGACTAAAGGAGCTACGATGGGCCTGGTTCTCCATCTTTGGTGGCCACCACCAGTACCCTGGCTCCTCCTACTCTAGGGTAGCACAGGTCAGCGGCAGTCAGTCCTCTGCAGGCGGTGGCCCTGATGCAGCAGTAAGCTCCAGAGGTGCACTCCTGGAGCTCACTGCAGCCACAGCCCCTCCCCTCCCCAGGCTCCCAAAACATGGGAGCTTAATAATCAGTCCCATGACCGGGGTCTGCCCTTTCAGAAGTGATGCAGTCTGGCCCAGAAAGGACAGCAAGGAAGCCCAGCACAGTTTCTACCCTCAGACCATCAGCCCGAGTGGTCCTCTCCCCACCTCCTCCACTTTCTGCCCAAGCTCCAGCCATGACTCCTGCCACTTCATGAGTCTTCCCAAGTCCCCAAAGACCCTATGTGGGGACTCCCCTGGAGTCAGACATTTTGAGGGTGAGTGGGAAAAATTACATTTTCATTCTTCTGTGCCTCCTCTAACAGCAAAAATGAATATCTACTTCCATTTTCCTGGCCCACCCGTGTCCTATTGTGGAGAAAAGTGCTTCTCTCTGCTCTCAGAAGGTAAGCTCTGGTGGGTTATATCCATGTCAGGTTCACTCTCTGGTTTTCCCTCAGGGTTGTGCACAGTTCAGTTCAGTCATGTCCAACTCTTTGCAACCCCATGGACTGCGGCACGCCAGGCTTCCCTGTCCATCACCAACTCCCGGAGCTTACTCAAACCCATGTCCATTGAGTTGGTGATATCATCCAACCATCTCATCCTCTGTCACCCCCTTCTCCTCCTGCCTTCAATCTTTCCCTGCATCAGGGTCTTTTCAAATGAGTCAGTTCTTCGCATCAAATGGCCAAAGTTGTGCACAAAGGGTCCTTATTCTATGAGTATTTGTAGCAGAGAAACTCCATGGGGGCCAAGACACTCGATACCTGCTTCCCCTAAGCCACCCCCTCACCAAGCCACTGGGTTAAAATACTGCCAAGACATGCTGCCAGTGGGTGAGGGCAGACCAGCTTCTGGGTCCCTCAAGCCAGCTTTAAATCTGGGGAGAGGGGCCTGCCATCAGTCCCCCTCCCCTTCCTTACCTCAACTTAATGAGCAAATAAGGAAAGAAAATTAAAGCAAAAAAAATTAAACAGCTTTAGCTAAGATCAATAGAATTCTATAAAGCTCTGGGCTGTGGTATTGAGTGAGCCCAGAGTAATCCCCAGCATATTGCATGTTAAGTTAACTTGTAAGAGAAATATGCTCCTTGCTCAGCCTCACACCTTCCCCTCCACTGTGAATGAGGAAGCAGGGAACACAAATTAAAATAATGTTGATTTAGTTTTTAAAGGGAGTGCCCGGGAGCGTTTTCTGCATGGCCAGCTGAAAACCCCAGCCCCAGATGCTCGGTGCCTCCCTTGCACAATACAAAGAGAATATTTGATACCCAGAGCTCAGCCCATGAGTGGATTTTTATTTTGTTTTTGGCTTTTGTTTCCTTTACGCATTCCTTTGGATTTCAAACTTTTAAACGCCAACTTGAAAATTCCTTTTTCTGCAAAAGGTCTCTACTCCTGCAGGGCTCCCTGGACTCAGTCCTCACCCACAGACGTCTGTGATCTGGACGCTTTGCATACGGGACACAGACGGGGAAGTTGACTGCCTGTGCATAGGTACAGTGTAGGTCACTGTGTCTTTTCACCCGCTTGGGTGCCCCCAGGTGATGGAGAGCTCAGGAAATCAGGTCTTCAGGCTTGGTACTGGCAATTCAGCCACCTCCTCAAGCCCTGCCGACAGCAGGTTTAAATTCAGACAGTGGCAGGCACTCGAAGCCAGTGAGGCCCCTGGGATGATTCCTCGTGAAATGAAGGCGTTCGTGGTCAGCCGTGGTGAAGAAGTGTCAGGGCTTGCAAAGGGGGCTGAGGACTCAGGCAGACCTGTGTCATACCCCTAGCTCCACCACTAATTAGCTGCATACCCCTAATGAAGTTCTTTAACCTCTCTAAACCTCAGTCTCCCATCTTTAAAACAGGAGTTGTAACGCTCCCCTCGCAGAATGGCATTGAAGATTAAGTTAGATAAAGTGGTCAGGCCACTCAAGATGACTGTTTTCATGCTCTGTGTGCATTCCTGGCTCTACCAGCATCTGCTTCACCTACACCCTACTCAAATGACTGGCCTTCCCCTATACCTGCCCCAGCCACTGATCCTTCTAACCTTTAGATCAGAATATCTTCACCTGTTGGCTTATTAAAGGAGTGGTGAGGGGCCTGCCCCTCTGCTGATCTCCCTGGTAACTGATGAGCCAACCTGAAGTAATTCTCTCAATAACTAGTAACCTCCCCTTCCCCCAGAAGTCATGAAGACTGCTGCCTTGTCCTGCCCGTCATCTGCCGCACCCTCTGGGTGTCGCTTCAGAACCTGGCTTCAGACGTGTAAGTCTCCACTCACTGAACCACTGATGGCTGTGTCACTGACTCTAGGCCCTTTCTTTGGTCTTGTGACTGGGCAAGCACCAGGCTCATAGGCCTGTGAGGTACAGGCCAGCAACTGGTAGAGTGGCAAGGAGACTGAGGAAACTCCCATGAGATGCTGGGAAGTAAGGATGGGGGATGGGAAGTTGCAGCGGGCCATGCACTGACTTGCACCCCACTCCAGTACTCTTACCTGGAAAATCCCATGGATGGAGGAGCCTGGTAGGCTGCAGTCCATGGAGTAGCTAGAAGTCGGACACGACTGAGCGACTTCACTTTCACTTTTCACTTTCATGCATTGGAGAAGGAAATGGCAACCCACTCCAGTGTTCTTGCCTGGAGAATCCCAGGGACGGGGGAGCCTGGTGGGCTGCCGTCTATGGGGTCGCGCAGAGTCGGACACGACTGAAGTGACTTAGCATAGCATAGCATGCACTAACTTGTGGGGCCTAAAAGTTGTGGGGGTACTCACAGGAAGGCCATCCACTAGAGCAGGAATTGAATGTAGAGTATTTTAAAACTTTAAAGACATAATCAAAGAGAAGTATTAAAAATCCATAATCTTGCAAACCAGAAATAGGTACCATTATTGTTCTGGTGTAAGCGTTCTGGATATTTGTTAATTTGCAGAGATACCAATATTTGTTAAAGCAAAGACGGGACCATCCTGAAACACTCTTGGTGTAACCCATTTCATTTATTTAACAAAAGATCTTTAACATCTTACCATGACATTCAATGTCCTTCTATTATGTGACTTTTGTTAAGAACTGAATAGTATTCCCTGATTGAACATATCTTCATTTCTTTAACTAGGCTCCTTCTTGAATATTCAGGCTATTTGCAAAGGCTATTCAGGCCTTTTACGAATGAAAGCATGATGAATACCTTAGACATCTGACTTTGTGACCAAGTTTGAATACTACCTAAAAATGAGTTTAGGTTAAAAAATTCTGGGTTAAAGACACTGGAAAGGTCTAAAGTCTACCAGAAAAGGAGCTTGAAATAATGACATTGTGGGAGCAAGATCCAAACAACTTTCATAGCTACCTGAACTCCCTTTCTGACCAAATGAGGCCCCAGGCCTTGGCCCAAGGCTGGAGCTTGGGAACTAGAGGTGGCCAGAGGGGAAGGTCTGCTCTGAAATGGATGGGGGAGGGGGTGGAGAGATGAATAGAGGCAGAATTAGGTGATGTGCCATCATCACCCAGGGCTGTTTGACCCCAGGCAAGTGTTTTAATCTGGGAACTCTGCAAAGTAAGAATAGTCGTATTTTCCCACCCACTTTGGGGGCTTGTTATGAGGATCTAATGAAAGGATATCTGTGAAAATGCTTTTCGAAGAGCAAATGAAACTAGGGAGGAGCTGTTCTATGGGCAACTCGGGAAAATTGAACAGTTTTTCCAAACCTCCAGAGACTAGCTTCTCAGTGTGTGGCTTTGAGCTTTTATTTGCAATGATATGAATTCCCAAAACATCAGACACACCCTCAGTCAGATGTAAGTACAGAACACACCCAAGCTAAGGGTGCTGGGAATCCTGGCCCCTCTCTATGCAGGGTTATTCACCCTGGACCCGCCTTCCTTCCACCAGGGCCGTCAGCTGCCTGAGATACAGATTACAGATGCCATATCACCAGTCCCCAAAGCACCAGCCTGGGACCTTTGTCCATCATGCATGTCACCCAGTCATCGGGTAGAAGGAAAAAGACAAGCATATTTGCCAATTTATCCAAGTCTTCTAGGCCGCTGGGGACATTTCCAGATACCCCTTAATTCTGGTCTTGTGAAACTTTCCAGAAAGATGGCTGAGGCTGGCTTTCCTCCCTGCAGCCTGAGCTCTCAATCTGGCACAGTGTCTGCTACCATCTCTCCTCCAGGGCATGTTCTTGTGTCTGGAGGAGTGAGAGGTGCATCAGAAGAACCAAGACCAGCCACAACGAAACACAGCAGCCCTCCCCTGGTCTGCCAGAGCAATAAGCCAAGTTTGTTTGGCTCCAGACTGTCCAGTTTTGCCCACCCATTGGGGGCTTTGCTGGGGGGAGGGCAGAGCTGGGCTACTGTAGGAGAGAGTGCATTCATTCACAAGTCAATAGAGGACATTCCCTGGATGCTGGGGCCAGAGCTAAGCACTGGTGCAAAGGTGTGAGAGACAATGTCTTCTCAAGGAGAGTATGGAGCTTCTTCCTTGTGGAAGAAGAAGCCCTCAGACTCTGGGCCTATGCACCACATCCACCTCAGCCCCTTCTCCTCACTCTGTCAGCCTTTCTCCTCTGGACCTTTCCAGTCTCAGTGCCTCCAACTGCCAAGGGGTATAGGTTACGTTTGCTAAAATCTCTCACCATGTCCATTCCCCGCAAAGCTCCAGAAGGGTCAAGATATTTCTTCAGTTCAACAGTCACTCAGGTGGAGCATTGGGCAGGGTGACACATGAGATATTAATTCCCCTCTGGCAAACAACCCCATACTTGGGGTTCACATACCAGGAAATGCAGCCAGCTTTCCTCAAAGAGATCTTCCAGTGATGACAGCTGACTCAGGTCCTTGCCGTGAGCTGGGCACTGTTCTTTGGGTTCTGTTTATAGTTATAGAACTCCCTGGTCTCTATACGGTGAACCATTTAATCCTCACAGCATCCCCATGAGGTAGATGCTCTCATCACCCCCATTTTACAGACAAGCCAATGGAAGTACAGAGAGGTTAAGTAACTTGGTTGAAGTCTCACAGCTCAGATGTGACCCAGTCGGGATTTGAAGCCAGGCTGTCTGGCTCCAACTTCTGGCTCCTGATCACAATTGTCTAGTGCCTCTCCATCTTTCTCTTTTATAGGCTGGAGGTGAAGAATGGATCAAGGTGTCAGAAAAGAATTTAGTCACCTCAGCATGTGAGCAAATGTGTGTAGCACCAATCTCTGGAATATAGGGGGTATTTGTCACACATTGACATCAGCTTTCGGTGAACCAAAATTTTATAGACAGCAGTCAAGGTCCCACTTAACAAATTGTTACATATATATTTAGAAATTTGCCAGCCATTTCTTTATAATAAATGGAAGTTTCAAGGCTCATGGTTTAGAAGGGAGAGAACTAGCCAGGACAAAAGGCATCATAATGCTGTGTAGATGCTGTGTTTTTTATTTCATGTCATGTATTTCACAAATATTTACTAAACACCTGTTATGGTCTGTTAGGGGCTGAGGATATAGGATCAGAATAGACAAGGTCCCTGTCTTGTGGAAAGCCCCTGCAATTGGATGGGAAAATGTCCTCTGGAAAGAATTTCTATTACCTTTTGCTGCACGAATAACGACTCCAGACTTAGTGGCTTTAGATGACAGCAGCCATTATTTACTCATATTCTGTAACTTGGAGGGACTCAGCGGGGATGGCTCAACTCTGTGGCATGTGTATCTGCTGGAGTCTCTTAGGCTGCTGTATTCACCTGGGGAGACGTCCATGAAGGTATCACCCATGGGTCTGGTAATTAGTCCTGGCTGAAAGCTACTGTGCCTCGGGTTTCTCTCTCCCTCTGGTAGTCTATATTCGCTTCTTTACCAAATAGTAGCTGGTTTCCAAGAAGGAAGTCCCAAGAGGATGAGCCCCATTGTGCAAGACTCTCTGCTTGCATCCGGCTTGCTTATGTCTCATTGACCAAGCAAATCACAAGGCCCAGCCCAGAGTCCATAGGAGAGGGGACCACACAGGAAGGCATGGTTCGTGGGGGGCCAGTTGTGGTAAAGTCCACCACAGAAGGCCTCACAGGCTGTCTGGACCCACCAACAGCCTCTCCCAGGTAACTGAATCTGGCTGTGTTCCTGACTCCCACCCTCCCTGTGGAAATTCTGACCTGGAGACTGACACTAGAGAGAAGCTTCTGAGTCAGTGGGGAAGGGCCAGGAACCTCTTTCCATCAGATCAGAAATGTACCTTCTGTATCATCACCTCTGTGGATCAATTTCAAGATACACCCTCAGGGTCCCCATCTCAAAAATAATCGCACCCTCTGCCATCTCTCCATGATAGCTGCATTCTTTGGAGAACACATCCATGTCTGAGTGGAATAGAGACATCTTTAGTTACTGAACCTGAGCCCAGCTGTGTGTGATTTGGTTCATAACACATAATTGTAACAGGATCTGTCTGGACCCTGTTAGCCTGGAGGAGGGCTTAAGGGGAGTTTAAACAGAATTAATCAAATAGTTGGAGCGAAGTGGCAGAGTACAGAGAACAGCTTCCCTGTGGCTGGTCACGGACATGCTGTGAAGGCAAGTCCTTGGTAGATGGCAGGAAGAAGAGGTCACAGGGCCCTGGGTGGGCCAGTGAGAACGAGAGGGTGGGCTGACTGCAGGGATTGGGATGAGGGTGGCCGTGGCACACCCCCATTAAACATCTCATCCATCACTTTCCCTTTCCTCGGTTTCCCATAATCCCAGTGATTTTTCTAGTGGGGTCCAGGCAGGAATGGGAATCCCTGGAAGCTCAGTCGTAAAGAATCCACCTGCCAAGGCAGGAGACTCGAGTTCGATCCCTGGATCAGGAAGATCCCCTGGAGAAGGAAATGGCACCCCACTCCAGTCTTCTTGACTGGAAAATTTCATGGACAGAGGCGGCTGGCAAGCTACAGTCCATGGGTTTGCAAGAGTCAGTCACGACTTAGTGACTAAACCACCACCACAGGCAGGAACATCTTGCTCTTAATCCTAAATGTCTCCTCTATCTTTTGTCAGTTAGTTCTTTCTTTCCTCACAGGGTCTAGCGTTTGGACCTCAAAGCCAAGAAGAAGTTCCCTTTTGCTCTGCCTTCCCCTATCACATTCTTTCCTGAGGGAATGAATACAGAAAGACTAGCCTAATTGAAGGGGGCAAAGGGCCAGAGAAATTATAATGGGGAGAAAATTTTGTTGACATTTCCAAAAATTATTATCCCATTGCGTAAGAATGCATAACCTAACCATATGCTGAAACTTATATTGGTCTCATCCCTTTGGGTGGGTTCAACCATGATTAACAAACCCTTGTATTGTCTTCTTAAGTTCAAGAACCTCTCCAGGTATTTTTATAGCAAGAGTGGGCTAAGTGGGAGTGACCTGCCTCTTGTAGTCAAGATTCTGGCAACCAGATAGGAAAAATGAGGTAAGTAACTCCCCTTACAAACAGATTTTTCTCTGTTGGCAACAGCAGTGTTTGCGGGAGGATAGGAAGTGACATGATCAAAATTGTATTTGGGGAAGATTAATCTGGCAGCAACATATTAGGCTGGTCTGGAGGTGAGAGATCTAATAATAATATCTATGAATTATATAGTATCTAATGTGACCCTGTAGTAGACACTTGATGTAGTCTCTCCCATTTCATCCTCACACACCTTCAAGGCCATGCATTGTTTTCTGAATTGTGCAGATAAGGAAACTGAAGTCAAAGAAAGCTAGACATGTGCCCCAGAGTTTCACTTTACTTCACTGCCAACAGAGTGTTAGCCACTCTGTTGTGTCCGACTCTTTGCGACCCTGTGGACTGTAGCCCACCAGGCTCCTCTGTTCGTGGAATTCTCCAGGAAAGAGTGCTGGAGTGGGTTGCCATGCCCTTCTCCCGGGGATCTTCCTGACTCAGGAGTCGAACCCAAGCCTCCTGCATTGCAGGCAGATTCTTTACCATCTGAGCCACCAGGGAAGCCCTGCCCCAGAGTTTAACTGCAAATAAGTGGTAGAGTCAAGATCAAATTTAGATCCATGTGGCTCGAAAGCTCCCTTGTCTCTGTGTTCAAAGACACTACGATAGCATAGATGAGAAATGACAACAGCCAGAACTAGGGCATTGAGAAAGGTACAGTGAAGAGCACAGTGGGACAGAAGACCTAGGTCAGAGGAATCCAACAGGCTCAGCATCAACTTGAAGTCAGATTGAGCCGAGGCATCTCTGAGTCCTTCTGCCTGGACCACTGACCACAGATGAAACTGCACTGGCCCTGGAAGCCAGAGACAGCTTCTCAAGGAGGCAGGCTAGGAGGAACAAATTCAGTCGGGTTTTCCTGGTGGTAACTCTGTTCTATTTCAGAAAAACTGATGAATCCTACACATTTAATAGGCCAGGAATGAAGGGTAATTCTTTACTAATTATCCACTATTTTAAATCCATCTCTTCATTTGTATATGCCTGCTATGCTAATTCGGAGAAGGCAATGGCAACCCACTCCAGTACTCTTGCCTGGAAAATCCCATGGACGGAGGATCCTGGTAGGCTGCAGTCCATGGGGTTGCTAAGAGTCCGACACGACTGAGCGACTTCACTTTAATTTTTCACTTTCCTGCATTGGAGAAGGAAATGGCAACCCACTCCAGTGTTCTTGCCTGGAGAATCCCAGGGACGGGGGAGCCTGGTGGGCTGCCGTCTCTGGGGTCGCACAGAGTCGGATACGACTGAAGTGACTTAGCAGCAGCAGCAGCAGCTATGCTAATTCACTTCAGTCGTGTCTGACTCTTTGTGACCCCCATGGACTCTAGCCCGCCAGACTTTCCTCTGTCCATGGGATTCTCCAGGGAAGAATACTGGAGTGGGTTGCCATTTTCTTCTCCAGAGACATTTGTGTATTCTCTTATTCAAATAATCAGGGTGGGGTAGGAGTGCATGGCATAAACAGAAAGCAGGAAATCCTGGAAAAGACATTAGTTACTATTCCATAGTGATGGCAGTGCCCTGCTGTAACCTGCTAACCACTGAGGAGGCCGACCCTCATGCACGTACCTCTTTTGGTTTCCATCACTTACCATCAGAGCACCCGTCCCAGAGTAGATATTCAACACAAGCTTTGAAATCATGATGTTGACAGGGCCACCCAAGAGACATCAGACTGCCTGGTCCAGACTCTAGATTCATGGATGGGTTACGGGTCCCTGAGCAAGTCATTTAATGTCCTGGTGCCTCTATTTCCTCATCAAAAGGACAGGAGAGGAGTGGGACTTACCCCACTGGGTAAGTAAATTTAATGAGTTATATGTAGAGAACTTAAAGCAATGTATTCTAAAAGTATTAGCTATTATTATTATTATTAAGCACCTGGCTCCCATTAGGATCAACTACCTTGTCTCCACCACAGGCTCCTGGGGGTGGTCTCAGGGACCCGTGGGTTACTAGACACAGGACTTTTATTAGACTGAAACTGAAGCTCATTAATGTGAAGAAGCTCACAGTTCTCTGAACTGGCTTGCCTCCCACCTTCTTGGCCTCCCCTCCTATGATGCCGCTCAGCTCTGTGCCTAGACTGAGTCTGTGTGGTGCCTGGAGCCTCCCACTCTGAGACTGTCTCCATTGCCGCAGGCACCTCCTCTCTTCCCGGGACACCCTCACTGAACCCTGCTTTGATCCTCTCAGTCACGTTCAGAAAATCAACTTCAGCTGCTTCCAGCCTCTCCAGCCAAGTGGACCATAAGTGCTTCAGGAAAGTACTCGGGTTTCCCAAGCAGACGAGAAAGGAAGTGAATGGTAGCCCTGGCCGACATTTTTGGAGGGACCCTGGAAGCACCCTGTCCTGCACCCCTGCTGGTCATTTCCTGCAGTGGTGCAGGAAATTCACCCCTTCTGAATTTCCTGCCAGGAGCTCTTTGATCTACTTCTGAGAAAGTCACTGTCACTTGGTACAAGAAGTTCCATCCTCTCTGGTTTCCTACCTCTCCTTCACCAGTCATCGTCCTGCTCATCCCTTCTAGCTCAGTGTCCTCTTGTCTTTGCTGAGGTCCCCCCTCATGTCACCCATGCTAACCTGGAAAACATTTTCTCCGTGGCTCACTTTTGTCCACTCTTGGGCTTCCCTCTCTCATGCTCCTCTGGTCACATTCATCTGATATGAATACACAGAGTGTGTGTGTGTTAGTCACTCAGTCGTGTCTGACTCTTTGTAATCCCTTAGACTGTAGCCCACCAGGCTCCTCTGTCCCTGGGATTCTCCAAGCAAGAATACTGGAGTGGGTTGCCATTCCCTTCTCCAGGGGATCCTAACCCTGGGATTGAACCCAGATCTCCTGCATTGCAGGTGGATTTTTTACCGACTGAGCCACCAGGGAGCCCAAACACACAGCACTCATGCCAACTTGAGAGGCTTAACCCTGACCCACTGACCTGTTTAGCCTGCATCTTAGTTCATTGTTCCTTTTCTGTTTCGAACCTTTGGATCTAGAAGTAGTTGTGTTTGCAGCCATAACCTCCTCCTCTCCCAATTTCTCCCTAAACCCTTTTCTTCAACTGGTGTCCACCTTCTGGTGCTACTCACAGTTCTCTCTCAAGAGTCGTCAGAAAAACCCCAACCTCCAAACCAAATGACTGTTTCCTAATCCTTAATTCTCCAGACCTCTCAGAAGTGTGTGTCTGCATTGGACACGTACTCCTCCTTCAAAACCTGCTCTTGGTTCCTGGTGCCTCACTTCTCTGGTTCTCCTGCCTCCCTGAAGGCTCTTCATCTCTGTTCTTAGTGGGCTTATTCCAAAGCCTGAGACTGTTTCCTTCAGTGATCCCATGTCAGCAAATCTCCAATCTAGAGCTGCCTGCAGGATATTTCCACTTGGTATCTGATGACCAGATCCAACCTAGAAGTCTAAAATGCAGTGATTTGGCCCCTTGACCAATTGGCTTTCCCATTTTCCATCTGTATTTCTCTCAGTGGTACTGTGGTGTTTGAGGAACTCAGCTTGCAATCTGGAATTACCAGTGATCTGAGTCTTCTGTCCGATTTCCAGGTCCCTCAGATGTCAGGGTTCATCCCCTAAAGGTGGCTTTCCATTTCCCCTGCTGTCACTGCCATCAGGGCCTCAACATTTTTCCCTAGATCATCACGAACTAACCTCTCCCTTTCCATTCTGCCCCCAGCCCTAGTCAGACTTAAACTCTGTCTTTAGTGGTTATAGAATGATTTCCGGAATTCAGGTCTCATTTCCCTAAGACTGGAGGACCGTGATGGCATCACCTTCATTCACCAGTCCCAGCATGGGGCCATGTCCATAAAAAAAAATTGTCATTAGCTGTGGCCCGAGACATGTCTTTACATATTGTGTCCAGGGCAATGATTGTGACTGGTCTGTACCGTCCCTTTTTCCCTGGTAGCAATGGTTCTATGACATCAGTCAACTTGTAGACTCACTCTGACCACCACCAATGATCTTTGCTTACAGTCCTTAGACTCCCTAATCTCTCTTAGCACTATCTTGCTACTTGTTCTGTCTTCTGCTGTAAACTGTGGTCCTTTATTTAGTTATGAGGACTTTTTAAAGGCAGGAACTACATCAATTTTGCCAATACTGAATGGAGAATTGTGTGTTAAGAAAGGTGATAATCTCCAGGGCCAGCACACTAACATTTAAACATTTATGCTCACATTATTTCCCCAGTTATCCCAAAGTTCTCTATGCAAAATGACAATATCTCACATTTTTCTGAATGTTCCTCTTTATGTGTGTGTGTGTGTGTGAAAAAATTAGTTTCCACAGACCAAAGGAAAAAAAAATCCAAGTTGGAAAGATCTTAGTTTTGCTACCATTTGCTTAAAAAAAGACCAATTAAAGACAAATGTGCCCATGAGTCCACAGGAGGTGATTAAGCAGTCACGCTCCTTGCCCTCAGGGAGGTCATTACCTTGAAGAATGAAGCAGCCACTGCAGTTCCTATTAATGGTACGTATTGACTATATCTGTTTTCGAAATCCTTTCCCTTAAGGATAGAGCACGTCCCCCAAGGCCACCAAGCTCTGCGCAGCCCATCCAACCTCAGTGAAGGTTATGACCTGTAGGCTGCCCTGAAAGCCTGATGCCACCTTGCACTTGACCTTATAGTGGTGAACAGTGAGGCTCAGTTTGTAGGGATCAAACATACACAGAGGGTAAAAACACAGGTTTCGATGACTTCAAAGGAAATGGCAGACCCCAGGCAGACCCCATTCACTTGAGATGATTCTGAAGACTCAGAAGTATCAGCAGACCAGAGGCAATGTGGCTGGAAGCAAGCTCTGCTCTAATACTTGGTAGCTGAGGGACTTTGGGTAAAGCATTTGTCCTCAAGTCTCAGTTTCCTCATCTGAAAAACATCCCCCTTGCAGGGCTGCTGTAGGGATGAATTAATGTTGAACAGGATTTCAGTGTGTATTTTGCGCCCAGCACAATTCTAAGCATCTATAGGCATTAAGTCATTTAATTCTCTCAACAAACCCCTGAAACAAGTAGTAGTATGATCCCCTTTCTACACTGGAAGGAAATCAGAAACAGAAGGGTAAGCAAATTGCCGAAGGTCACCCAGATGATGACTATGCACAAAGCCACTAGCACAGAGGAGCAGCTGCTCTAAAAGGTGAGTCAGTAGAGGAGACTCGCTTGGAGGGGGTACAGAGCAGGGACGTGTGTGACACTCCCACAGTCTAGGAACAGAGGGCATTGGGCAAAGATCACCCTCTGATGTGTCAAAATCAAATCTGACTGGTTTTTTCGCCGCTTCCTCTTAATGTGATTGTGCAAGTGTGCGCATATGTGTGTGTGTGTGTGTGTGTGACAGGAATGAGGAGGCTCAGGAATGGGGTGACACCCTTATGTATCTTTGGCCCCTCCACAGCCACTCCCCTGGAAACTCTGCCTTCAGACGAGCACAGGTGACAGGAGCCTTAGGGAGAAGTTTGCTTCATCCCTGACTCCCTCTTCTGGCTACTGGTCCATCTCTTCTCCTCCAAACTAGCTCCTGTTTGATCTGTTTATACTTTGGGAACTCAGGTTAGGTCTTGTTGGGGAGGAAAGAGTTCTGCCACTTTATAAAAACTTTAAAATCACCAGTGAACACATATTCTCCATATAAGGATCATTTAGACCAACCAGGTTTTAAAGAAAAGTTGGAGTCAGTTGGAAGTTAAGAGTTTCTGGGAAAGAGCTAAACTTAGTAACAAAATAGAGATCTCCATCCAGCTTGGAAATGAAGTGCCTGCTATCTGCATGTGTGTTCAGTCACTGAGTCGTGTCCAACTCTTTGCAACCCTATGGACTTAGGAACTAAGATTCAAAGTTGCCTTGATGAGGCCCTAGCTCCCACAGGGTTTTCAGGTAGGGGGAAGATAAATACATGGAGAAGAGTGTGAGGCAGGGATGAAACAGGTGCTGGGAAGACCAAGGGGAGGGGTGCTGAAGCCTCATGAAATGAAAATGCCAGAACGCCTGGTTTGATCAGTTGCTTCCCCAGCAGCCCTGCCAGGAATAATCCTGCAACTCACTTCCCTCACTCTGAGACTCTAGAAGTTCTCCACTCAAGCTTTCCTAGGACTGATCCAATTCATGACTGCCTCTCTAGGACCCACGCAAGGAATTGAAAGCCTGATATCGGCCTGTAATCTGTATTTTTCACCATCACTGTACTGGGATTTGTACTAGGTTCATTGCTATAGATAAACACAGCCTAAGACACAGTAATAAACAGTCACTGAGGTTTCCTTTCTGGCCAGAGCAACTCTGAGGGGCAGGGGAAGGTGATGAGCTGAAGAGGAAAGGCAGTTTCCTCACTGAAGGAACCAGGGGTAGATAGAGTATGGAGCCTATTGCCTTCTTCTTTTTCTTTTCTTAAGGTGGAGTCCCCCATGGTGGGATTAGTGCTCTTCTAAGAGTAAGAAGAGGCCAAAGCCCTCTCTGTCTGCCACATGAAGGCACAGCAGGAAGGATGTTGTGTACCAGAAGAGCCGTCACCAAGCCTGAATTTGCTGGCACCTTGATCTTGGACTTCCCAGAACTATGAGGAATGGCTGTTGTTTAAGCCAGCAGCGGGTGGGAGGGATAGTTTTGGTTTTGCCCTCTGCTGCTTATCTCTTGCTGTGCAGCCTGGTTCCTAACAAGCCTCAGATCAGTACCAGTCCATGCCCCAGGGGTTGGGGACCGCTGGTTTAAGCCACCCAGTCTGTGCTGTTTTGCTACAGAAGCCTATAGGAAGCGTAGGAAATTTCCTACAGATAAGAACTAGGATCTGATGTAGAAGGAGCGTGGAAAAGTGGGGAGTCTTTGTACCCTGTGTCTTCTTGCCTATTTTAATACCCCATCAAAGGTCTCCTTCCCACACCAGCATGCCAGAATCAGTCAGCCCCAACTTTGCTAGGCCTTGAGGGCTGGTTGTCATGTGTTGGTTGGACAGTCGTGTCTGACTCTTTTGCGACCCGCCAGGCTCCTCTGTCCATGGGATTCTCCAGGCAAGAATACTGGAGTGGCTTTCCATGCCCTCCTCCAGGGGATCTTTCCAACCCAGAGATCAAACCAGAGTCTCTTGCATCTCTTGCATTGGCAGGAAGGTTCTTTACCACCAGCGCTACCTGGGAAGCCCCTTGAAGGCTGAGCTCCTTTGAAAGAGGCTTTGATTTGTAAACCTAGGAGGCTGAAAACTTGAGTCCTTCTAAGAACAGATCAGAATGGAACTCCCTCTGGAGACAGTGTGGGGTTGGGCTTGGACACACAGACACACAAGGAAGAGAAGACAGCCAGCGGGTTAGAGAGAAGAGAGAGGAAATATCTCAGGACTCCCACTGCAGATTGTCCCCCCCTCCCGCCCCCACCCGCAACCAGAGCACTTCATTTCCAACGAAATATGAATCAAGAAAGAGTGTTGGGCACACGCGGTAATGAAAATCCATGATTCAACTGTGCGTTCATAATTATTTCATAAATAAATGGCTTCTGGAGAACTGCATCTGTCTCTGGCCACGGAGCATCTGTCTTTCACTAATGTATGCCGGCCTGCACAGAGCCGGCCCATGAGCCCCACTCATGGCCGCCTCTCCTCCTCTCCATCACTGTCCACCCAGAGGTTCTTGTGGTTCAGAAAGAGCTGCAGCCCCACACTCCTCCTTGAGGCTGATGTCTCGTCAATAACATTAGCCGGCATTACGGGCCGCATCGGGGTAGAGCAGAATCAATACGGCCAAGTAAAAAGTCTAATCAGTTGACATGGCCATCCTCAGCAGGCCTCACATTACAAGAAATGAGTTTTCTTAAGGAATCAGCGTCAGGGTTGCTTAGGTGTCCCACACCCAGATGTCCTAAAATTTATAGCTTTGCATTAAGCAGGATTGGTGGGGAAAAGTGAAATGGTAACTGGGGTTAAAGGCAAAATAAATGGGGGGGCTTGGGCCACTCCACTGATGGGGAGGGAGGCATGTGGCTGGGGGAGCCTTCATGGGACCGTGCTCCCCACAAGCCAGCCAATCCTGCAGCTCATACCACTGTTCTATTCCCAGGGGCGGCTCCTGCTGAATGACGGGAGGTCACTTCCCCTTCAAGGGGCTGCTTAGCACTCAGGCACTGCCACGGTCACCCCTCCTCCTCTCCATTCACCTAGAGTCACCCACATGCCACCAAAGCAGAGAGGAAGATGCAGTAGATCTGTTACTCTTATGAACTCAGATGCTCATCTTTGTCCATTTGTCTGGTCAGTGGTAAAGAACCTGCCTGAAATGCAGGAGACCTGGGTTCGATCCCTGGGATGGGAAGATACTCTGGAGAAGGGAATGGCAACCCACTCCAGTGTTTTGCCTGGAGAATTCCATGGACAGAGGGCTATAGTTTGGTAGGCTACAGTTCATGGGGTTGCAAAGAGTCAGACATGACTGAGCAACTAACACTTTCCTTTTCTGGTGATCAGAGGGAAGCCACATTCAGTCACCTGATATGAAAGTGTCAGCAGGAGCCTTTACTGGGCTCAGTCATTTTTGAGACAACCTACCAGAGGTAGGTTTCTCCAGAGATTTACCGTCTTCCTCTTAAAGGGACAGCCTCGTGATACAAAGCCAGGGGGAGAATTCCAGTAGCCCCAGGAGAGCACTCACCTATTTAATCTCACCTCTCATGAGCTCACACAAGCCTTTATTTATTTTGGCTGTGCTGGCCCTTTGCTGCTGCATGCAGGCCACTCTCTAGCTGTGGTGCACAGGCTTCTCATTGGAGCGGCTTCTCTCGTTGCAGAGCACAGCCTCTAGGGCACTGGGCTCAGTAATCGTGGCACATGGGCTTAGTTGCTCCATGGTACATGGAATCTTCCTGGACCAGGGATTGAAGCCATGTCCACTTCACTGGTAGGTAGATTCCCAACCATGGGACCACCAAAGAAGTCCCACACAAGCTTCTGACCTCAAGTTCACAAGCATAGATCAAGGGTAAGGGAAAGTGAAGGCAATTCAAAAGAGTAAGAAATGGTCTCTTCCCCAAATTGCTGGTGGAATAAAGGGAGGACACAGGCAAGGGCCAAAAATGGCTATTATATCAGTCAGGCTGAGAAACGGTCTCTTTCATTCATTCTTACAGGAAACAAATACATTGAGGACCTACTATGTGCTGACATTGTTCAAGGTGCTGCAGTAGAGCAGTGACTGAGAGAGACAAGGTCCCTGTCCTGGGGAGCTCACACTTTTGAGGGGGCCAGCAAACAATGAACAATTTCACAGGTGAACATAGTTTCAGGAAAATTCTATGAAGAAAAATAAGGCAGGTGATGGAGAGGGCAGTGGAGATGAAAGGGGAGCTGCTGCTGTGAATGAGGATGGTTAGTGAAGGCCTTGTTGAAGAGGCACATTTAAGTAAAACTGTAAAACGAGGCCTGGCTGAGAAGACAAAGTGCAAAAGTCTTGAGCAGGCCAGGTGTGTCCCTGGGGAGTTTAAGGAGGAGCTAGGAGATCAATTCGAGGAAGGAGAGAATGGCAGGAGATGGCACTGGGGAGGGAGCCAGGGGCCAGAGCCCATAGGGTCTTCTGGGCAAGAAGGACTATGGATTCTCTCTTGACTATATTGGGTTGGCCAAAAAGTTCCTTGGAAAAACTTGAACGAACTTTTTGGCTAACCCAATAGTAGGAAGCCATTAGAGAGTTTTGAGAGGGAAGTTGACATCACATGTTTTCAGTTTATCAGGATCCTTCATGAGAATAGTTTGGGACAAACTGGGTAAGAGATGATGGACTCAGCAGTAGAGAGAGTGATAAACTATAAGATTATTTTGTAAAATGGTGAAATCAAGAGATGAGTTGGGGGCATATTGAGTTTGAGATGCCTATTAGTGTGTGACACAAAGAAGCCAAGGATGAGGCCGGGGTTTTTTGTCTGAGGGAATGAGCAAATACTGGGTTCTTTTCTCAGGTGGGAGCAGATTTGAGCAGGCAAAATCAAGAGATGATTTGGGGGCATGGTGAATTTGAAAAGCCCATTAGTATCCGAGCAGATTAGAAGATGTGGCTGTGTGTGTGTTCAAGCCTGGAGTTCCATGAGAGTTCTAGATTGAAGAGATTAACTGGGAAGTCACCTGCATACTGATGATGATAATATTTAATATCATATTCCTGGATGAGTCACTTTGAAAAGGAGTCCAGAGAGAGCAGCCATGCAAAGGGATCAAGGACTCTGCTTGGAAGTACTCCAGCATTTGGGCGGCAGAAAGATACAAAGGAGCCAGCAGTGAAGACTGAAGAGGGTGGTCAGGGAGGTGGTGAGGATTTGGACAAAGTGCTGTGAGATCAGTCCAGAGGGAAATATTTAATCTGGAGATGGCAGAAATTGAATGTCAACCTTGAAGGATGAGATAATTGTGATTAGATGGGAGTGGGAGGAGGAAAGTTTGTCAGGAAATGAGGGTGGAGAGTGAGGGTGGAAAGAACAGCAGAAAGAGACAGTGTGGGGAAAATGGCAGGCTGTCCAGACACGCTGGCACAGGTAATGCATGGGGGCAAGGAGAGGTGGGTGAGAGGAGAGCCCAGATCAGCAGAGTCTGCAGCCAGATTCTGAGTGAACGTGCATGACTGGACATGATGGAGAAGTAATAGCAAGTTGTATCCAAACTGTGTCAACAGCCATCAGAGAACATGGGAATCATAGCTTTTCCTAGTTTACTTAACGGGTAAGATCCCTGAGCTAAAGTGCCTTCTACACTATGTTGAATATCACCCACCTCTCCACTTCCCATTTCTTGGTGGCTCAGATAGAATTTGCCTGCAGTGCAGGAGACCTGGGTTCAATCCCTGGGTCAGGAAGATCCCCTGGAGAAGGGAATGACAACCCACTCCAGTGTTCTTGCCTGGAAAACCCCATGGACAGAAGATCCTGGTAGGCTATAGTCCATAGGTTCACAAAGAGTCAGACACGACTGAGCAACTAACACCTTCACACTATGGGAAATGCTCATGTAATTCCAATAAGCCCAAGCAATTTAAAACATAAGGAAAAATTAAATTGCCAGCTGAACAGAATGAATCAAGTCTCTATGTGTACCCATCCCTTGAACAAAACTGAGCTAAAGCTTCTTGAAAAATCTGATCCATTTGCCTGATGATTTATCCCATGAAACAAATACTAGCATATTGTTTCTTTCCCCCAAATATCTACATTGATTTTGTCGTACATTCATCTTATGTTGTATTTTAAAGACCCAATGATTGTCAGTTCTGCCAATAGCTTTGGCCAAAAGCAATAACATTCTGACCTGTGAAAAGACCTTTTGGGTCTTTTGGGAAAATAAAGGCTTATGGAACAGTGTCTCCAGGGAACTTAAGCTCCATCAGGGGAGAGAGCACAAGAAATAAGGAGCAATAATTGCTCTAGAAAGAAGAGACTCACAGTGGGGCGATATCACCAGCTGAGGGTGGCCGGGAAAGCAAAGAAACCCAAGGGACCAGCATTTGGAAAGGAGAAGCGGCTGAGGGACATAGTGAGAAATATCATTTGCTGAGTGCCCATTTGAGTCAGGGACTGTTGGGTGCTTTACAGGAAAAATAAACCCCAAAACAACTCTGTGGAGTAAATATTATTTATCTTCATTTTAGAGAAAAGCCAAATAGGAAGGTTAAATTCTTGTCCACAGAAGTGGAGCTGTGAGAAGGGAGGCAGGTTTCCACTGCAGGTCTCTCTGGCCCCAAACCTTAATCATTTATCCTCCAGATTCTCACAGAAGAACTGGCTTGAGTGAGTGGGCACACGAATGCAAGGAAGGAGCAAACAGCTTAGAAGAATCTTTGGAGTGGGAGAGCCTTAAACATGCTTTGTTAAACTATGCAATGACACCATGAACACTTTCCACCACCAACAATAGAATGGAATAGAGGCTACAAATAATCCCCAACCACAACTTCAGTAGACTGAGAACATGCAGACCCCCAAAACACAGGGCTATCAGTGACCAGAGCTACCGGAGCCACCAGTGACAGGACGGTCAGAGCCTTGCCCTCCTTAAGCGTAGCTCCTCAGTCAGGAAATCTTCAGACAACTTGAGTTCAATAAGAATGAGACACTTTGTTGTCATGTGTTAGAGAATTTTAGTGATAAATGTATACCTCCAAGATGTAAAAGGTTCCTCTTAAATATGGCACCCTGGATTGGTAATTGAGAATCTCATGTTGAAGAAACTATGAGAAAACAAAATTACTGGTGGAAAGGCAACAAGGTTTAAACTTTACAGAGGTCATTTGTAAATATGTGTTAAAACTTCAAGCATATATATCTTTGGACCCATCAATTACTATGGAAGAATCGATCCTAAGAAAATAATTGGGTAGGTTATTAATTCATGTGCAAGACTATTCATTGCTAACTGTTAATCATGAAAATCAAAAACATCTACATTTTATAAATAGAGAACTCATTAAATTATATTGAGTATTTAGTGGAATATCAAATATCTGTTTTAAAAGTGAGTTAAATCTCTGTATGGAAAAAATACTATCAATATCTAGTTAAGTAAAAACAAAATCACATATTGCCATTATTTTTAAAGGTTTATAATAAAAGAAAATCTGGAAGGAAACCAACATGGAGGTAACTGTAGGTAACCTCCCCTTTCTTGTTTTTCTGTTTACTAATTATTTGAATTTTCCACTAAACAAATATCACTTTTATAATAAAAATAAATAAATAATTCTATACTGAAAAAATAAATCAAATTCATAAATGAGAATGCTTTGAGGGAGGAAGTTTTTCAAATTAGTTTATCATTAACCAAAATAAATTCTAGTTGGATTAGAGTTAGGTATACAGTCTGTGTTAAGCAACTATATTCCAATTAAAAAATAATAATTGGAAAAATAAAATGATTACCAATAAATAAATAAAAGCAGTCTATAAAAACCAGAAAGAGACCAAATATTGAATAATCTCTGCAGAGAAAAGACTGTCTTAAATGTAAAAGCAATGCAAGAACTAACAAAGGAATTTCATTTTTGTATATTTAATTAAGTCAAAAGTTTGAAACTATCTTCTGAACATCAAAAATCATCGTGAGTAAAACTGGAGAAAATATTTTCCACAAGAAAGAGAGAGTGACTCTTGCCTTTGATATACAAAAAACTCACTGAAAATGTTAGGAGAAACACTATGAACTCAATATTTTAAATGGAGAAACATAAGAGGTGGTAAATATGTTCATAATATACATTTACCTCATTGGTAATTTACAAAAGGAAGACTACACAAGGAGATAATTTCTCTGTTGTTTTCTCTACTGTTTTCTCAACAAAGACTTTAATGTAATAGTAGCACTGGAGAACATGAGCCTGGCATTTTCCACATATGGCTGATGAGAAGGTTAAATGTTCCTAATCTGGGGGAGAGCAACATGGAAATATACAACTCCTTTCAAGGGTTTTTCACCTCTTGGTCTTAATTCAGAAGTATTTCCTAGAGAAATAGAGAATAAATAACAAAATTTCTTGTACATTCTCATGGTGGTATGTTCAGTTCAGTTCAGTCGTGTCCGACTCTTTGCGACCCCATGAATCGCAGCACGCCAGGCCTCCCTGTCCATCACCAACTCCCGGAGTTCACTCAAGACTCACGTCCATCAAGTCAGTGATGCCATCCAGCCGTCTCATCCTCTGTTGTTCCCTTCTCCTCCTGCCCCCAATCCCTCCCAGCATCAGAGTCTTTTCCAATGAGTCAGCTCTTTGCATGAGGTGGCCAAAGTACTGGAGTTTCAGCTTTAGCATCATTCTTTCCAAAGAACACCCAGGGCTGATCTCCTTCAGAATGGACTGGTTGGATCTCCTTGCAGTCCAAGGGACTCTCAAGAGTCTTCTCCAACACCACAGTTCAAAAGCATCAATTCTTTGGCACTCAGCTTTCTTCACAGTCCAACTCTCACATCCATACATGACCACAGGAAAAACCATAGCCTTGACTAGACAGACCTTTGTTGGCAAAGTAATGTCTCTGCTTTTCAATATGCTATCTAGGTTGGTCATAACTTTCCTTCCAAGGAGTAAGCATCTTTTAATTTCATGGCTGCAGTCACCATCTGCAGTGATTTTGGAGCCCAAAAAAATTAAGTCTGACACTGTTTCCACTGTTTCCCCATCTATTTCCCATGAAGTGATGGGACCAGATATGTTACATAATAGCAAAGAAATAAATAGAACGGAAATGTTCAGTAGATGAACAGCTGACTATATTATGCAATAAACATACTATGGAGCATTGTATAACTGGGATAAAAGCAAGTAAGACAGTTTTCCAGATTTTTCTTTTTTGAAAATGTGGTCCTTATCTGCAAGAATACAATTCTGCTGTGGAGGTAAGTTGTAGAACTAGTGTATGGTTTCAAGCTAGTATACAGTTCAGGCTACAGGTGCTATCAGGATTTCAGAGACAGAGTAGCCCTGACACACATACACGCACCTTATATTGTATAACTGTGTGTGTGTGTGTGCATGTCGCTCAGTCGTGGCCAACTCTTTGTGACTCCATGGACTGTAGCCCACCAGGCTCCTCTGTCCATAGGATTCTCCAGGCAAGAATACTATAGGAACATCATTTTTCCTGCTACTCCATCCTATGATTTTTTTTTTTTGCCTACATTCTTCAAGGTAAGATGGTTGGACCTAAGATGATAATTGTTTCTCTTTCTGACTTACTGCACTTAGTATGGTAATCACTAGGTCCATCCATGTTGCTGCAAATGGCATTATTTCATTCTTTTTTATGGCTGAGTAGTATTCCATTATATATGTACATATATAATGGAAGAATATGTGGTGTGTGTATATATGTATATCCATTCATCTGTGGATGGACACTTAAGTTGTTTTCATGCCTTGGCTCTTGTGAATAGAGCTAGAGATGGAGTACTTCTAATGCAACCATTTCTGCCTTCTAGGAGGGAGAGAATTCATCATGAATGAGGCTTTTGCTGAGAGGCCACAGTGAGACACTATTCCAGTCTGTTCCTTGATACATTAGGATTCAGCTGACATACGGAAAAGCCAATTTATTCTTCATAATAAACAAAAGGTGTCCTACTTAGGTGGACAAATTGTTTTTCAGGGAGGTGGTGGGATGAGGCCACTAGCATGGGTCTAACCCAAAGTGGGAAGAGAGAATATAAGTATTTGACTGCTACTGTAACAATTTATCACGAACTTGGTGGCTTAAAACAATGCAAATTTATTATCTGAAGATTACAGATCAGAAGTCTGACAGGGATTCTCTGGGTTAAAATTAAGAAATTAGTAGAGCTGTATGGTGAAGACCAGAAGCTCTGGGTGAAAATCTGCTTCCAGAATCATGGCAGAATTCAGTTTCATGAGGCTGTAGACTGAGGTCCCCCTTTCCTGGCTGACTTTCATTGGAGGCGCTTCTCCGCTTTTAGAGAAAGCCAGCTCCTGCTCTGCATCCTCCATCTTCAGAGCCAGCTACAATGCTTGTCCCTGGTGATTTAACCAAACACTAACCTAGGTACTGTTGTGAATGGGGTTTTACAGATATACTTAAGCTTACTAATTAGCTGAGCTTTAAAAAGAAGGCAGCCCAACTGAATCACTTGAGCCCATAAAAGCAGAGAAATTTTTGGAGCTGGAGGCTGAGAGATGTGGTAGAAAAAGAAAGCAGAGGGTAGATAAGGAAGAGGAAAGATTAGAGATCTGACGTATAAGAAGAGCTTAGCCATTGCTGGACTCTGTAGTCTGTGCCTTCCCTTCTATCGCGCTTCTGATTTTGCAAGCAGCCATCTCCATGTACTTTTACAGTCTCTCTGTAACTCTGCTCAGCTGTGAGGAGATTCTGTGGGGCCAGGCAGCCCTCTGGGAGGATTTCTGCAGCATTAACTAATGATAACAATCTTTGCCACCCCAGGCTATGACCATTTCCCCACCTCCAGGTTGGGGTTCACAGAAGGGATTGTGTCTTAGAGACTCTGTCTAAGCTGTCAGATGTATCTTAAGTGGCTACTGTCTTTAAACCACACCAGCCTAAGGAAGTCCATCCTCTGTCCAGTGTTGGTAGGCAAACTAAATAACAACCAAAATGGCCCAGCACTGACAATCTTGCTGGAAGCCAGCCCCAAACAACCCAACAGGCATACTGTACAAAACATGAGCCCTGTCTCCATCTATCTTCTGATCATGGTCCACAAGGAAGGGCTTCCTTCATTCCTCTTTTTGGAGGTTGAATATGGTTCCTCACACAATGAACTCACTATTTTCCAGAGGCCTTTGCAGTTCATTACAAGAGAAAAGACATCCTTCTGGAGATTAAGCTGTCTGGAAATTTCCTGTGGTCACATTCAGAGGAGGCATTAGCATACACTACTCTTCTTTGCCTCGGGCAGTTGGAAGGCACAACAAGGAAGAGACTTCACTGGGGCAGGAGACCTGTATTTTCATTGCAGGGCCATTCTTGACAACCTCAGGTGTGATGGATCAGCTTAACACGTTAGCTTGGCTCAGCTATAACCCTCAGTTATTCAATCAAACATTATTCTGGGCGTTGCTGTGAAGTTATTTTGTACCTGTGACTAAAGTCTACAGTCAGTTTACTTTAAGCAACATTCTAGATTATCTGGATGGGCTGGCTCAATCAGTTGAAAAGCCTTAAAAACAGGACCAAGTCTTCCTTGAAGAAGAAGAAATTCCACCTGTGGAATGCAGTTTCGGATCATGCTTGAGCCTTCTGGTTGCCCTTCCTGAGCCTGCCCTGTGGTTTTCAAGCTTGCCTAACAGACTTCACAATCACATAAGCCAAGTCCTGGAAATCAATCTTTATATAGATTTTTACATACATAAAAGCTAGTCACCTGAGTGTGTTCCCTCTGCACTCCTGCAAGCCTGCAAACAAGCCTGTGGCCCCTTCCTTGGGGGAACAAGGCCCATGCCCTCCAGAGTTGAAACAGGTGAGTAAGAATGGGGCTTGCTTTACAATGATGATCAGAACAACAGCAGGCATTCACAGGTGCTTTCTGTGTGCCAGATCCTCGTGACCAAGAGGTAAGTACTATTATTAACCTCAGTTTGGAGACCTGAAACTGAAACTGAGGTGAGCATGCACTCAGTCCATGATAGTGTTGGCAGCGGGCACCAGGCAGCTTCCCATGCTGACTCGGACACCCGTGGCATCACCCTGCATCTGGGAGCGCTTACACAGGGCCTGTGGCCTCCTTCCTTCTGTTCAACAACAGTTACAGGTAAGAATCTATCTTAAATGAAAATGGTTTTCATTTGTCTTAAATGAAAACAGAAAATGGTTTTCTCCTGTAAAGTTTCCTAAATTTTAGGACTCAGACTTGCTTGGGGGGTAGCTAGAACTTGTGTACCTTTAATTCTCCTTCATGGTGTTACTGACCTCCTTGGTTCTAGCAATTGAAGTTGGAGTATTAATAAAGCAGGGGTCCCCAAACTCCAGGCCATGGACCACTACCCATGCATAGCCTGTTAGGAAGCTGGCTGCACCACAGGAGGTGAGTGGTGGGCCAGCAAGTGAAGTTTTATCTGCCAGTGCTTGTCACTCACATTATCACCTGAACCTTCCCCAACTCCAACCCCACTCCTCTGGATCCATGGAAAAATTGTCTTCCACAAAACCGGTCCCTGGTGCCCCAAAGATTGGGGGCCTCTGTATTAGAGGAAACATGGGACATTCTAATGCATGATATTGTTTCTGGTTAAATGGATTACAGTTTATGGGCTTCAAAGCAACAGGGTAGTGTGAGCAAATAGCTGAACCATCCAGGTATTTCTTCAACAATCCCTTTTTGGTATTGACTCACTTATTTGGAGCACTTGGATCTGTGAGACCCAGGTTTCTGGGGAGACAGAAAGCTCAGCCCAAAATAAGACTTTGTGTCCAAGGGCAGGTGCTGTGCATTAATGACCATCTCCAGGTCAAAGTCTTCCAGGAAAAAAGTCAGTGTCACCAAGAAGGGGCTGGGTAAGCATCAGAAAGCGGGGGGCCAGGTTGGTACCCGCCTCACGTCCTGAAGGCCCGCAGTTGAACTTCAGGCCAGCCCCTCCAGGGATGGGCTGGTGTTAATTATGATGCAATCCCCCAGCCATGCAGCCTCAGCAACAATTTCGGGAGTCAGGGTCCGTGTGCAAGGCCATTAACACTAAACATGTTTTAATCCATAATTGTGCGAGATTTATTTAATTTAGGGGCTTTATTTATAGTTCGATTGGAATTGTAATGTATTTTCGGCCTTCCGCACTGGGATCTGTCAATTTTTACAGCGTCTTTTAATTGTGTTCTTCCAGGCCAGGTGCAAGCAGTTTTCCAAAGCAGGCTGATCACAGGAGGCCTCCTGTTATGCGATGGGGGAGGGGAGCGGCCTTGCACAGACATGACCCTGTGTCACCAGGAGGGCAGGGACGTTGACGCTGGGTCCTCAGTTCTTGGAGGGACCCAGCCCTCAGATTGCAGTCATGACCCCCACCCAGCCCAGCCTCTCCCTTCCTGATGTGTCAGAGCTTGTGTGCTGAGCACCAGCTTCCAAAAATTTCCTCTAACACCCTTCCATCCTTTTGTTCATTCCTTTGTTCGATTATCAAATGTGTGCTGAGTGTCTATTGTGTACCAAGCCTTGTGCTTGGCTTAAGAATGCAAAGACAAATAGGCTGGTGGCCCAGACTTTGAGGAGCTAAGAGTATACCAGGAGGAGACAAAGAAGAACACATAGGCTGCCTGGTACTAGACACTGAGCTCCATGCTAGAGACTCACAAAAGAGCAGAACCTTATCTTACAGGTTTGGAGGAATGAGAACAAATTTATCTGAGAGTCATTTGGCTACAATTTGTCTGGTAGCAATGTGGAGGAAAGCAAGTTTGTCAGTACGGCAATTTGATCCAAGCACCTCCAGTTCTCATGCTGTCTGCGCTGAAGACTTCTGCCGATGAGGAATGCTGGGTTTCATTAAACACGAATATTTCTTAGCCTTGTTTATCTTGGAGCTTTGGTAGTTGTCAAACACCATGGGGGTACTTTTGCAACCCTTTATGCATCTTTGAGCATTTAGTCTAGTTTTCCAAGTTATTTCCCTCTGAATCATATACTGCCACAAGCTATGAGTGTTGGAGGAAAGTACCAGAAATCGAAGTAAAAGGAAATGGAGAAATGAAACAAGGTTGTGCCAGCTGGGAGCTCACACTGGGAAAGATCCATTCAAATGTAGCTAGAGGAGAACATAGCCCCGCCTCTGTGCTAAGACCAAGCCACTCGATGAAGTCGGGGCCTCCTCTGTGTGGTTCACTCAGTTATCCCCCAGAACCTAGAACAATGCTTGGTGTGTGCAGTCATCAATAAATATTGAATGAATAAATGTGAGTGAACGTGAAAAAACAAAACACCAGGGACAATGCTTTACTGGTTAGAAAAACAAACATGCTTGGTCAGGAAACAGTGGGGGAAAAAAATGTATTTTCTGAGTGCCTACTACATGCAGTAGGGGTTACAAAGACCGTCTCTTTTGCAAATGGTGTTAATAAAGCTAGATAACCACATGTAACAGAGTAAATCCTCACAACAGGGTGAGGTGATCATATTATTCCCACCTTGCAGAAAAGGATTTGAGAGCTTAGGGAGATGAAATAACTTGTTTGGGGTCTCCAATTACAAGAGCTAGGGAAAAGAAAGGTTAAGGATAGCCCTGGTGAAGAAGACCTCCTTTCCTGTAGCTTTGCAAGAGAGGAGATAGCACATCCTAATTCAGGAATAGCTGATAATGGCAACACATTACTCCAGAAAGAATAACAACATTTTATAAATGTTTTCAGAAGAATAGCTTTAGGGCTGAAGGAGCCATATTCAGTAAAATTGGAATATGAAGAAGCTGAAATATGAAATCCTTCCCTCCCCCATCCACCCCGCCCTTTGCAGCTGCAAGTCTGTTCTCTGTATCTTTATGTTTCTCTTTTGTACTTAGGTTCATTTGTATCATGTTTAAGAGTCCACATATAAGTGATATGGTATTCTTCTTTCTGATTTCACTTAGTATGATACTCTCTAGTTGCAACCATGTTGCTGAAAATGACATTATTGCATCCTTCTTTATGGCTGAGTAATAGCCCACTGTATAAATACACCGCATCTTTATCCATTCATCTGTTGATGGACATTGAGGTTGTTTCCATGTCTTGGCTATTGTAAATAGTGCTAACTGTGAACATTTGAGGTTCATGTGTCTTTTCAAAGTATAATTTTGTCTGGTTATATACCCAGGAGTGGGATTGGTGGATCATATGGTAGCTCTATTTTTAGTTTTTTGGGGAACCTCCATACTGTTTTCCATAGTGACTGTACCAATTTATAACCCCACCAACAGTGTAGGAGGATTCCCTTCTCTCCAGACCCCCTCCAGCATTTGTTATTTGTAGACTTTTTAATGATGGCCAATCTGACCACTGTGAGGTGATACCTCATTGTAGTTTTGAGTTGCATTTGCCTAATAAGTAATGATGAGCATCTTTTCCTGTGCCTTCTGGCCATCTGTATGTTTTCTTTGGAGAGATGTATATTTAGGTCTTCTGCCTGTTTGTTGATTGGGTTGTTTTTGTTGTTGCTATTGACTTCTATGAGTTATTTGTATATTTGAGAAATTAATGCCTTGCTGGTCAAATTATTTGCAAATATTTTCTCCCAGTGTGTGGGTTTACTTTTCATTTTGTTAATGGCTTCTTTTGCTGTGAAAAGGCTTTTGATCATATACCATTTGTTTATGTTTGCTTTTATTTCTATTGCCTTGGGGGATTGATATTTTGCCTATATTCTGGGAATATTAGGGTGTCATGTCTTATATTAAAGTCTTTAAACCATTTTGAGTTTATTTCTGGATGATGTAAGGGCATCTTGTAACTTCTTTGATTTACCTGCACCTATCCATCTTCCCAATACCAACTGCTGGAGAGACTGTCTTTTCTCCATTGTTTATTCTTGCCTCCTTTGTCAAAGACTAGTTGTCCATAGGTGTGTGGGTTTATTTCAGGGATCTCTATTCTGTTGCATTGGCCTATATGTCTGTTTTTGTGCCAATATCACGCTGATTTGATTACCATGGCTTTGTAGTTGGAGAAGGCAATGGCAACCCACTCCAGTACTCTTGCCTGGGAAATCGCATGGACGGAGGAGCCTGGTAGGCTACAGTCCATGGGGTCGTGAAGAGTCGGACACAACTGAGCGACTTCACTTTCACTTTTCACTTTCATGCATTGGAGGAGGAAATGGCAACCCACTCCAGTGTTCTTGCCTGGAGAATCCCAGGGACGGGGGAGCCTGGTGGGCTGCCATCTATGGGGTCGCACAGAGTCAGACACGACTGAAGTGACTTAGCAGCAGCAGCTTTGTAGTATTGTCTGAAGTCTGGGAGAGTTTTGCCTCCAGTTTTGTTTTTTTTTCCTCAGGATTTCCTTGGCAATTCTGGGTCTTTTGTGGTTCCACATAAATTTTAGGGTTCTTTATTCTAATTCTGTGGAAAATATCATGGATAATTTGATAGTGAAAAAGTGAAGTCGCTCAATCATGTCCAACTCTTTGTGACCCCATGGACAGTAGCCTACCAGGCTCTGCTGCCCTTGGGATTTTCCAGGCAAGAATACTGGAGTATTCTGCCATTTCCTTCTCCAGGGGGATCACATTAAATCTGTAAATTTCTTTGAGTAGTATGGACATTTTAACAATATTCTTCCAATCCAAGGGCATGGGGCATCTTTCCATTTTTTTTTTAATCATTGTCATTTCCTTTATCACTGTTTTATTGTTCTAAGTGCATAGGTCTTTCTCCTCCTTGACTAGGTCTATGCCTAGATATTTCATTTTTTAGACACAATGAGATTTTTTTTTTTACTTTCTCTTTTTGATATTATTATAAAGAAATGAAACATTATTATACACTTATCTTGCTGTGTTGCTGACCTCATTTATCAGTTTTAGTAATTTTTGTGTGGAGCTTGTAGAATTTTGTATATGGTATGTCATGTTATCTGCATGAAATGGCAATTTTACCTCTTCCTTTCCAATTTGGAGATCTTTTATTTTTTGTCTGATTGTTGTAGCTAGAACTTCTGATATGATGTTGAATAGAAATGGTGAGACTGGACATTCTTGTCTTATTCCAGAATTTAACAGAAAGGCTTTAAAGTTTTCATCATTGAGTATTGTATTGGCTATGATTCTTATTATGTTGAGATATGCTCCCACTATACCCACTTTGGTCAGAGTTTGATCATGAATGGATATTGAATTTTGTCAATACATCTATCATCTTTTGAGATGATCATGTAGTTTTTGTCTTTTCTTTTGTTAATGTGGTATATTACATTGATTAGTGCATGATGAGCCATCCTTGTGACCCTGGGATGAATCCAACTTGATCATGTTGTACAATATTATTCTTCTTTGTTGTTGGATTCAGTTTGCTGGTATTTTGTTAAGGATTTTTACCTTTATACTTATCAAAGATATTGACATATAATTTTCTTTTTTTGTAGTGGCTTTGTCTGGTTTTGTTATCAGGCTGATGGTAGCTTTGTAGAATGATTTGGGGAGTAGTCTGTTCTCTTCAGTTTTTTGGTAAATTTTGAGAAGGATCAGTTCAGTTCGGTTGCTCAGTCGTGTCTGACTCTTTGCAACCCCATGAACCGCAGCACACCAGGCGTCCCTGGCCATCACCAACTCCTGGAGTTTACACAAACTCATGTCCATTGAGTCGGTGATGCCATCCAACCATCTCATCCTCTGTCATCCCCTTCTCCTCCTGCCCTCAATCTTTCTCAGCATCAGGGTCTTTTCCAATGAGTCAGCTCTTCACATGAGGTGGCCAAAATATTGGAGTTTCAGCTTTAGCATTAGGCCTTCCAATGAACACCCAGGACTGATCTCCTTTGGGATGGACTGATTGGACCTCCTTTCAGTCCAATGGACTCTCAAGAGTCTTCTCCAACAGCACAGTTCAAAAGCATCAATTCTTTGGCGCTCAGCTTTCTTTATAGTCCAACTCTCACATCCATACATGACTACCAGAAAAACATAGCCTTGACTAGATGGACCTTTGTTGGCAAAATAATGTCTCTGCTTTTGAATATGCTATCTAGGTTGGTCATAACTTTCCTTCCAAGGAGTAAGCGTCTTTTAATTTAATGGCTGCAGTCACCATCTGCAGTGATTTTGGAGCCCCCCAAAATAAAGTCAGCCATTGTTTCCACTGTTTCCCCTTCTATTTGCCATGAAGTGATGGGACCAGATGCCATGATCCTCGTTTTCTGAATGTTGAGCTTTAAGCCAACTTTTTGCTCTCCTCTTTCACTTTCATTAAGAGGCTCTTTAGTTTCTCTTCACTTTCTGCCATAAGGATGGTGTTATCTGCGTATCTGAGGTTATTGATATTTCTCCCAACAGTCTTGATTCCAGCTTGTGCTTCATCCGGCCCAACGTTTCTCATGATGTACTCTACATATAACGTTAAATAAGCAGGGTGACAATATCCAGCCTTGATGTACTCCTTTTCCTATTTGGAACCAGTCTGTTGTTCCATATCCAGTTCTAACTGTTGCTTCTTTACCTGCATACAGGTTTCTCAAGAGGCAGGTCAGGTCTGGTATTCCCATCTCTTTCAGAATTTTCCACAGTTTATTGTGAATCACACAGTCAAAGGCTTTGGTATAGTCAATAAAGCAGAAATAGATGTTTTTCTGGAAGTCTGTTGCTTTTTCGATGATCCAGTGGATGTTGGCAATTTGATCTCTGGTTCCTCTGCCTTTTCTAAAACCAACTTGAACATTTTGAGAAGGATGCATATAAATAATTATGTGGTAGAATTTCCCAGTGAAGGCATCCAATCCTGGACTTTTGTTTGCAGGAAGATATTTGGTTTTCTTTTTGCTTATTTGTCTTAGATTCTATTTCATATAGACTGACGATTTATTCAAACTGTTTCTTCTTGATTCTTGTTGGCAAGCTGTTCTTCAGGAAATTTTTCCATTACTTCTAGGTTGCCCAGTTTGTTGGCATATGCTCATAGTATTTTCTTATACTTTTTTGCATCTCTGCTGTATCTGTTATTTCTCCTTTCTCTTGAGTCCTCTCTTCAGTTTATTGATTTTTGTTTATCATTTTAAAAAGGCAGCTCCTGATTTCTTTTTCTGTTGTTGTTCTCAATCTCCATTTTATTGCCTCTGATCTTTGTTTTCTTCCTTCTGCTAACTTTACATTTTGCTTCTTGTTCTTTTTCTAGTTATTTTATGTGGTAGTTTAGGTGCTTGAGTTTTTTTTATATTTTTTTGCAGAATGCCTATATCATTTTGAATTTCCCTCTTAGAACTGCTTTTGCTACATTTCTTAGATTTTGTAAGGTTGTGGATTCATTTTCAATTGTTTCAATGTATTTTTTTTATTTCTTTGATTTTATTGTTGGTCCATTGTTTTTAGTAGCATATTTAGTCCCCATGTGTTCTTTCTTTTCCAATTTTCCCTTCTATGTTTGATTTCTAATTTCATATAGTTGTGGTCAGAAAATGTGCTTGAAGTAATTTCTATTTTCTTAAACCTGTTGAGGCTTGTTTTGTGATCTAGTATGTGGTCTATTCCTGAGCACATTCTGTGTGCACTTGAAAATAATGGTTGTTTTTTTTTTTTTTTCAATGTAATGTCTGGAAGAAATGAATTAAGTAAATGATTATAGTGTTATTTTAGGATCTCTGTTGCCTTATTGATTTTCTGTCCAAAAGATCTGTCCTTTGATGTCAGTGAGGTCTTAAAGTCACCTACTATTATTATGTTTCTGTCAATTTCTCCCTTTATGTATTTAAGTGCTCTGACTGATGCTAAAGCTGAAACTCCAATACTTTGGCCACCTCATGCAAAGAGTTAACTCATTGGAAAAGACTCTGATGCTGGGCGGGATTAGGGGCAGGAGGAGAAGGGGACGACAGAGGATGAGATGGCTGGATGGCATCACTGACTCAATGGACGTGAGTTTGAGTGAACTCCGGGAGTTGGTGATGGACAGGGAGGCCTGGGGTGCTGCAATTCATGGGGTTGCAAAGAGCTGGACACGACTGAGCGACTGAACTGATACTGGGTACATATATGTTAATAAAATACAGAATCCTCTTCTTGAGTTGATCTCATTATCATTATACAGTGTCTTTCTCTATGACCTTTGTTTTAAAGCTTATTTTCTCTGATATAAGTATTGTTACACCAGCTTTCTAGTCATTTCTATTTGCATAAAATAGCTTTTTCTATCCTCTCATTTTCAATCTATATATATATTTCACACTAAAGTGAGTCTATTGTAGGCAACATATTGTAGATTCTTGTCTTATTATCCAATCTGCCCCTCCATATTTTTTAATTGGGACATTTAGTCCACTGATGTTTAAAGTAATTATTGTTAAGCATATATTTATTGGGCTTCCCTGGTGGCTCAGTGGTAAAGAACCCATCTGCCAATACAGGAGATTCAGGTTCTGTCCCTGTGTTGTGAATATCCCCTGGAAAAGGAAATGGCACCCCACTCCAGTATTCTTGCCTGGGAAATCCCATGGACGGAGAAGCCTGGTGTGCTATAGTCCATGGGGTCGCAAAAGAGTCAGATGACTTAGCAACTGAATAACAACAATTCATTGTTGTTACAATCACTTTCACAAAGTTTTTTGATTGTTTTTCAACCTATTTACTGGCTTATTTAAGTGATATGCAATCCCTTTATATATTTGCCTTTCCTTTTATGATTTTCCATTTGCTATAGATTCTTGCTTCTCTTCTATTTAGACAAAACTTTTCAATATTTCTTTTAGGTTTGTTTTAGTATTGTACACTTTTTTAGATACTGACTGAGAAATTCTTATATCTGATTCTGTTCTAAATGGTAATCTTGCTAGGTGGAGTATCCTAGGTTGCAGGTTTTTTTCTTTTGGAAATTTGGACATATCTTGACACTGCCTTCTGGCCTGCAAGGTGTCTGTACAGAAATCAACTGATAGCGTTATGGGGGTTCCCTTGTAATTGACTCTTTAATTATTGAAAATACAACACATTTACAGGAAACTTGGAAAATACAGAGCAAATTTACAAATCCACTATAACAATTGTTTGTTTTAAGTAGATCAGTTCAGTTCAGTTGCTCAGTCATGTCCGACTTTTTGTGACCCCCATGGACTGTAGCGTGCCAGCTCCCTGTCCATCACCACCTCCCAGAGTTTACTCAACTCATGTCCATGGAGTTGGTGATGCCATCCAACCATCTCATCCTCTGTCATCCCCTTCTCCTCCTGCCCTCAATCTTTCCCAGCATCAGTCTTTTCAAATGAGTCAGTTCTTTACATCAGGCGGCCAAAGTATTGGAGTTTCAGCTTCAACATCAGTCCTTCCAATGAACACCCAGGATTGATCTCCTTTAGGATTGATGGTTGGATCTCCTTGCAGTCCAAGCGACTCTCAAGAGTCTTCTCCAACACCACAGTTCAAAAGCATCAATTCTTCAGTGCTCAGCTTTCTTTACAGTCCAACTCTCACATCCATACATGACTACTGGAAAAACCATAGCCTTGACTAGATGGACCTTTGTTGGCAAAGTAATGTCTCTGCTTTTTAATATGCTGTCTAGGTTGGTCATAACTTTTCTTCCAAGGAGTAAGCATCTTTTAATTTCATGGATGCAGCCAACATTTGCAGTGATTTTGGAGCCCCCCTCCCCCCAAATAAAATCTGCCACTGTTTCCATTGTTTTCCCATCTACTTGCCAGGAAGTGATGGGACCAGATGCCATGATCTTTGTTCTCTGAATGTTGAGCTTTAAGCCAACTTTTTCACTCTCCTCTTTCACTTTCATCAAGAGGCTCTTTAAATACATAAATTAAGATTTTTAGTTGGAGTTTCAATATCAGGCTCTCAAAAATTAATAGAATGAATGTACAGAGAAGTAGAAGAATATACATAGACCTGAAAAGCAATATGAACCAATTTGACATAATTAAAATTTATACTATTTTCACAAAACAGTAGGATACAAATTCTATTCAAGTTCCCATAGCCTTTAAACTAGGAGATGCTGGAACATATCCAGAGACGTAAGACCAGGTACAGAAATTTCATGGTCTAAAGGTAATGAAATCATGCAAGATTCTGTTCTTTTTACTGTGGAATTTTGTTAGAGATCAATGTCAAAAGATATGTGAAAATAACCCACATGTTTTCAAGTGCAGTGTGATATTTACTAAAAAAAGGTCTTTGATTTAGCCATTGAAAGTCTCAATAAAGTTAGAAGACTAAAAAAACCCAGAGGGCGATTGCAGAGAAGAAAACATTTAAATGAGAAATTAATATCACAGATACTTTAAATAATCCCATGTATTTGGAAATCAAATGTCCACTTTTAAATGAGGGATATATATAAGAAGCCATAACAAGGAAAATTAGAAAATATTTGTAGTAGAATAAAAATGAAAAGAGAATTTAGCAGAATTTGTTGCAGGCAGCTGAAGCTGCTCAATGCAATTAAATATAATGTGGAGTCTTGAATGAGGTATGAAAGCAAATAATGGACAATAGCATAAAATTTTGTGAGATTTGAACAAAATCTGTACTTCAGTTAATAATACTGTGTTACATGTTAACTTCCTGTTTTTACAACATAGTATTTCTTCGTATTCTCAAATTAGAATATCAAATTAGATTAGAAGTTTCAAGCCTCATTCATATTTTTTAATCACCAATAAACTTTCTAGACTTTTAGTAGTAATACTAGATGCCAAAATACATGGAACTATATAAAATTTTTGAGTGAATATAAATTAGAAATCTAGCATTCTACTCATACTAAGTCTAATAAGTGGAATCAAAATGTCATAAATTGTTTAGCTGGGCAAAAATTCTTAAGTTTTCTGAAATATATGTACTATATATGTATGTATGTATGTATGTATACAAAAGCTTTTCTACTATGTTTGGTAGGCTTGAGAAAGAACATTTAAAAAAAGAGATGGAGAAATTTAAAAACATAAGCTAAATGAAATGGGAGCACTGAATATGAAATAGAAAAAATGAAACAAGCTAGATAAAAGTAAAATATCCTTATATAGTCCAGTTGTTTTTAAACATAACTGCTCATTAGAAACCAATCTGGAGCTCTGGCAAAACAAAAGAAATATCTGGGCATTTGTATTTTTCAAACACTTCTAAGATATTTCTGATATGCATCTGGATTTTAAAAAGTGATTACAGGTTTTTCTATTAAATGGCAGTTTTAGTGATATAGAATTCTACTTTTTTATGTTGGCCAATCATGATATAGTTATTGTATTAAATAAAAATCACAATAGTAGATGTTTATCAATTTTCACAATCAATAGCCAAATCAAAAAGATCATTACAGTTGCAAGCCATAGTGGAAACATGATTAACCTCACAATATAAAATAATTACATACAATTTGGGGGCATTAAGTAGAATGATGTGGTAAGTGGAAGTACATCCATGCACATGTTTTCATCTGACCAGCCAGTCTATATCTTTTGGTTGGTGCATTTAATCCATTTACATTTAAGGTAATTGATATGCATGATCCTATTTCCATTTTCTTACTTGTTTTGGATTTATTTTGTGTAGGTCTTTTCCTTCTCTGTGTTTCCTGCTTAGAGAAGTCCCTTTAGCATTTGTTGTAAAGCTGATTTGGTGGTGCTGAATTCTCTTAACTTTTGCTTGTCTGTAAAGCTTTTGATTTTTCTGTCAAATCTGAACAAGAGTCTTGCTAGGTAGAATATTCTTGGTTATAGGTTCTTCTCTTTAATCAGTTTAAATGTATCATGCCATTGCCTTCTGGATTTTACAGTTTCTGTTGAGAAATCAGCTGATAGCCTGATGGAAGTCCCCTTATATGTTATTTGTCATTTTTCCCTTGTTGCTTCTAATATTTTGTCTTTGTCTTTCATTTTTGTCAGTTTGATTACTATGTGTCTTGGTGTGTTCCTCCTTGGGTTTATCCTTCCTGGGGCTCTCTGTGCTTCCTGGACTTGGTTGACTCTTTCCTTTCCCATGTTAGGGAAGTTTTTTGTTTTTTGTTTTTTTTTTTAATTTTATTTTTAAACTTTACAATATTGTATTAGTTTTGCCAAATATCGAAATGAATCCGCCACAGGTATACCTGTGTTCCCCATCCTGAACCCTCCTCCCTCCTCCCCATACCCTCCCTCTGGGTCGTCCCAGTGCACCAGCCCCCAAGCATCCAGTATCGTGCATCGAACCTGGACTGGCGACTCGTTTCATACATGATATTATACATGTTTCAATGCCATTCTCCCAAATCTCCCCACCCTCTCCCTCTCCCACAGAGTCCATAAGACTGATCTATACATCAGTGTCTCTTTTGCTGTCTCGTACACAGGGTTATTGTTACCATCTTTCTAAATTCCATATATATGCGTTAGTATACTGTATTGGTGTTTTTCTTTCTGGCTTTTCAGCTATAATCGCTTCAAATATTTTCTCTCTCTCTCCTCCGTCTGGGACCCCTATAATGTGAATGTTGATGTGTTTAATGTTGTCCTAGAGGTCTCTCTTAGGCTTTATTCATTTTTTGTTTTCATTCTTCTTCCTATATTCTGTTCTGTGGCAGTGATTCCCACCATTTTTTCTTCCAGGCCATTTATCCATTCTTCTGTCTCAGTTATTCTGCTATTGGTTCCTTTTAGTGAATTATTCATCAGTTTGTTTGTTCTTTAGTTCTTGTAGGTCTTTGGTAAACATTTCTTGCATCTTCTCCATTGTTTTCCTGAGATCCTGGATCACCTTCACTATCATTATTCTGAATTCTTTTTCTGGAGGGTTGCCTATGTCCACATCATTTAGTTATTTTTCTGGGGTTTTATCTTGTCCCTTCATCTGGGACATAACTTTCTGCTTTTTCATCCTGATTAACTTTTTGTAATGTGGTTTTTGTTCTAGCTGTGGGATTGTGGTTCTTGCTTATTCTCTCTTCCTTATGATGGAGTCTAAGAAGCTTTTGTAACCTTCCTGATGGGAGGGACTGGTAGTGGGGAAAACTGGATCTTGCTCTGGTGGGCAGGGCCTTACTCAATAAAGCTTTAATCAAATTATTTGATGACGGATGGGGTTGTGCTCTCTCCATTAGTTGTCTGGCCTAAGGTGACTCAACCCTGGGGTCTACAGGCTCTATGGTAGGGTTAGTGGTGACCTCCAAGAGGACTTATTCCAAGGGGCCCCTTGTAGGACTGCTGCTGTCAGTGCCCTGACCCCTGTGGCAAGCCACTGCTGACCCGCACCTCCACAGGAGACCCTCCAACACCAGCATTTAGGTCTGGTTCAGTCTTCTGTGGGGTCACTGCTCCTTTCCCCTGGGTCTTGGTGCATGCAAGACCTTGTTTGTGTCCTCCAAGAGTGGAGTCTGTTTCCCCCAGTCCCATGGAAGTCCTATAATCAAATTCTGCTGGCCTTCAAGGTCAGATTCCCTGGGGATTCTCAGTCCCTTTGTTGGACCCCAGGCTGGGAAGCCGGATGTGGGGCTCAAAACCTTCACAACAGTGAATGAACTTCTTTGGTATTATTGTTCTCCAGTTTGTGGGTCACCCAGTTCAATTCAGCTCAGTCACTCATTTGTGTCCAACTCTTTGTGATCCCGTGGACTGCAGCATGCCAGGCTTCCCTGTCCATCACCAATTCCCGAAGCCTGCTCAAACTTATGTCCATTGAGCTGGTGATGCCATTGAACCATCTCATCCTCTGTTGTTCCCTTCTCTCCCTGCCTTCAATCTTTCCCAGCATCAGAGTCTTTTCAAATGAGTCAGTTCTTCGTATCAGGTGACCAAAGTATTGGAATTTCAGCTTTAGCATCAATCCTTCCAATGAATATTCAGGACTGATTTCCTTTAGGATTGACAGTTGGGTCTCCTTACAGTCCAAGGGACTCTTAAGAGTCTTCTCCAACACAGTTCAAAAGCATCAATTCTTCAGCACTCAGCTTTCTTTATAGTCCAACTCTCACATCCATACATGACTACTGGAAAAATCATAGCTTTGACTAGACGGACCTTTGTTGGCAAAGTAATGTCTCTGCTTTATTTTTATTTTTTTATTTTTTGGTGGGTTGCCCAGCCAGCAGGTATGGGATTTGATTTCATTATGTTTGTGCCTCTCCTACCATCTTGTTGTGGGTTCTTCTTTGTCTTTGGTCATGGGGTGTCTTTTTTTTTGGTGGGTTCCAGTGTCCTCCTGTTGATGGTTCAACAGCTAGTTTCAATTTTGGTGTTCTCACAGGAGATTAGTGTATGTCCTTCTATTCTGCCATCTTGAACCAGAAGCTGTAATTGACTTTTTGTTTTACTCTTGCTGTATGGAATCCTCTCTTTATCTTTATTTATTTATATATTTTCAGCTGTGCTGGTTCTTCATTGCTGCTCGCAGGCTTTCTCTAGTTGGGGCAAGTGGGGGCTATTCTTAATTGTGGTGTGTGGGTTTCTTATTGTAATGGATTCTCTCATTATGGACTATGGTCTCTAGGTGTGCAGGCTTCAGTAAATGCAGCCTATCGGCTCTAGAGTGTGCAGGCTTCAGTAGTTGTGCCATGGAGGCTCATTAGTTGTGGCCCTTGGGCTCTAGAGGACAGGCTCAGTAGCTGTGGCACGTAGGATTAGTAGACCCACAGCATGAGGAATCTTTTTGGAACAGGGATTGAACCTGTGTCCCCTGCATTGGCAGGCAGGTTCATTACCACTGACCCACCAGGGAAATCCCTCTCTTTAACAGTTGACATTTTATTTATGGAATGTCTGCTGTTCCAGTTCATCTTGTTTGGGACCATCTTTGCTTCCTGTTCCTGGATATGTGTTTCCTTCTTTAGGTTTGGGAAGTTTTCGGCCATAATTCCTTTTTTGTTTTAATTGAAGTAGGTTTACAATGTTGTGTTAGTTTCTGCTGTACAGCAAAGTGATTTAGTTACGTATACAGGAAGCAACAGTTAGAACTGGACATGGAACAACAGACTGGTTCCAAATAGGAAAAGGAGTACATCAAGGTTGTATATTGTCACCCTGCTTATTTAACTTATATGCAGAGTACATCATGAGAAATGCTGGACTGGAAGAAACACAAGCTGGAATCAAGATTGCCGGGTGAAATATCAATAACATCAGATATGCAGATGACACCACCCTTATGGCAGAAAGTGAAGAGGAACTAAAAAGCCTCTTGATAAAAGTAAAAGTGGAGAGTGAAAAAGTTGGCTTAAAGCTCAACATTCAGAAAACAAAGATCATGGCATCTGGTCCCATCACTTCATGCGAAATAGATGGGGAAACAGTGGAAACAGTGTCAGACTTTATATTTTGGGGCTCCAAAATCACTGCAGATGGTGACTGCAGCCATGAAATTAAAAGACACTTACTTCTTGGAAGGAAAGTTATGACCAACCTAGATAGCATATTGAAAAGCAGAGACATTACTTTGCCAACAAAGATCCGTCTAGTCAAGGCTATGGTTTTTCCTGTGGTCATGTATGGATGTGAGAGTTGGACTATGAAAAAGACTGAGTGCCGAAGAATTGATGCTTTTGAACTGTGGTAATGGAGAAGACTCTTGAAGAGTCCCTTAGACTGCAAGGAGATCCAACCAGTCCATTCTGAAGGAGATCAGCCCTGGGATTTCTTTGGAAGGAATGATGAAGCTGAAATTCCAGTACTTCGGCCACCTCATGCAAAGAGCTGACTCATTGGAAAAGACTCTGATGCTGGGAAGGATTGGGGGCAGGAGGAGAAGGGGACGACAGAGGATGAGATGGCTGGATGGCATCACTGACTCGATGGACTTGAGTCTGAGTGAACTCCGGGAGTTTGTGATGGACAGGGAGGCCTGGTGTGCTGCGATTCATGGGGTCGCAAAGAGTCAGACATGACTGAGTGACTGAACTGACCTGAACTGACATATATATTCTTTTTAAAGATACTTTTCCATGATAGTTTATTAAAATATATTGAATATAGTTCCTTGTGTTATCAGTAGGCCCTTGTTATTTACCTGTTTTATACATAGTAGTGTGTTTGTGTTAATCCCAAACTCCTAATTTCTCTCTCCCTCCATTCCCCTTTGATAACTGTAATTTTTTTTCCAAATTGTGAATCTATTTTGTAAATAAGTTCATTTATATTCTATTTTTGCTCCCACATGTAATGCTAGGACATCTGTCCTGCTCTGGGACATACATGCTCCCAAAGCCCAGTATGACCACCACTGTGTCCCACCAAGAGCATGCTGATAATGAACTACTATGGCAGACCCGCCCTCCATCCTGTGTGCATCCTATAGCACAGGCTATAGTCTAGGCTGTCTCCACACAACCAAACCAAGGCCTCTAGCTGAGTCTGTCCACTGAAGCATGAGTTTTGCTGCCCACCCACTAGCAGGAATGCCTTATGGGCTGGGAAATGCAGTGACATGGCAGGGACCATCTGTGCCAGTTCCTCTGTACACTGCCTGGAAGCTCCCATACCCTCCTCATAAGCAAATTCTAAGCCACTCCATCTTCCTGGATGTTCCAGCAGACCTCTGAGCCAGCAGGGGATCCCAGGTTGAGGGACCCTTTCCTCTTTCACAGCTCCCTCCAAGAGGTACAGGTTTCAGCCTGATCCCTTTTATTTTTCTTTCCTTTCGTCTTACACAGTTACATAGGGAACTTTCTTGCAGTTTTGGTTGTATAAGCACTCTTCTGCCAGTTTTCAGTTGGTATTTTGAGATTTGTTCCACATGTAGATGAGTTTTTGATGTGTTTGTAGAGGGAGGTGGGTTCCATGTCTTTCTACTCTGCCATCTTGATCTCTTTCCCCCCATTCTAACTAAATTTTGAGTCTTAGTACTGGTTTGTAGTTGGCATCCTTGCATACCCTTGTTCCTGGAAATTTCTCACTGGCAATCTCTCTGCCAACCTGTTGCTCAATACCCTTTGCCTACCTTTCCCTCTCCTTTTAATGTCTTCTTTTAAAAATACTTGTTTTAAAAGTATTTATTTAATTAATTTGGGGAAGGAAATGGCAACCCACTCCAGTATTCTTTCCTGGAGAATCCCAGGGACAGAGGCTACAGTCCATGGGGTCACAAGAGTCAGACATGACTTAGCGACTAAACCACCACTTAATTAATATTTTGGCTGCATTGGGTCTTAATTGTGACACGTGGGCTCTTCTTTGTGGGCTTAGTTGCCCTATAGCATGTGGGATCCCTGTTCCCCAAGCAGGGCTCAAACCCACGCACTGGAAGGTGGTCTCTCAACCACTGGACCACCAAGGAAGTTCTTCCTTTTAACTTGTTAATCAGAGTAGTTTGTCTGTCTGCTTGTTCCCATGTATTCTGGAAGGATAATTCCCTCTTCACTCTATTTCCACAAAAAAGACTTGGAGAATTATGTACAATACAAAGACTTGCCTATCCTTTAGAGGAGCACTGACGCTAGTGATTAAGGTAATATATTTTTCACCCCTGAAATAGATAGCTGTATTCTTCCTTACAGCCCAAGTTGACATGCACCCTAAGGTCACATTTAAGATAATTGTGGGTTGAGCAGGTAGCAGAAAAATAGCCAAAAGACTAGATTCAGGAGTAAAGAAAAGAAAGTGTATGAATTAATGGGTATATCCCATCTTGAAAGTTAATTACAGAAATGTCATACTATTTTAGATGACTTCTCAGGACATAAATTGCCTTTCTCAGTCCAAGATAACAAGAAGCTGAATCCCAAAATTATCTCCATGCCTTGGGTTAGCTAACACCTGGCATCACCACCAAGTTCTGCCCAGACTACCCTGAAAAGCCTCTAGGGTAAATTCACTCTGGAATGTGCTGGTTGACCTGCTTTTTAAAGTAAAGATTCTTTTCGGTATGTGCACTGAATCCTAAAGGACTGGAACATCATGAGCAGATGTGAATGAACTAGTGGAACCTTAAAACTTTGGGTGAAGCCAGGAATTGTACTGAACTTAATTTCCTTAGGGGAGGAAAAATAATTCTATGGTAAACAGAACCATTTTGATTATACAATATAACTAGAAAAATAATGGATTCCTTATTTTCAGAATATATATTAAAATACGTAACTAATTTTTTAGAAATGTTGGTGATGGTTTAGTTGCTAAGTTGTGTCCAACTCTTGCAAGCCCATGGACTGTAACCTGCCAAGCTCCTCTGTCCATGGGATTCTCCAAGCAAGAATACTGGAGTGGGTGGCCATTTCCTTCTACAGAGAATATTCCTGACCCAGGGATTGAACCTCTGTCTCCTGCATTACAGGCAGATTCTTTACTGACTTAGCTATGATGGAAGTCCAAGTGAATTTGATGCGTGCACACACACTACTTGCTTTACAACTTCTTATTGTCTAAATCTGTCTGTGTGTTTTTCAAAAACCATTATGTCCCAGTGGAAGACTTCCTTGATCAATTTTAACATTCACTGATTTTTTTTTTAAAGGTGAGATCAATATAAATAATCTCTCTAACATACATACAACAGAGATTGTGAAGAATTTGCTGAGCTGACCCCAAGGGTTCTACTCAAGCAAACTTTGTACTTGAGGTATTATGAGGACTTTAAGGCAGTGCTTGGGAGAGCTGCAAGGTTAAACAAGACCTTGAGGAAAGAAGGTGATACTTTAAAAATTATATAGTTGGATAAATTTTATATGTTATGATGAAGTTTGAGTCATTTTCCCTCCAATTTTTTGTTTTCCTGGGTTTTGGTTTGTTTGGGGTTTTCTGGTTTGTTTTTATTTTTGGTCTGTTTCTGTGTTTGGGAATGGTCTGTCATATGAATCTTGAATCTTGGTTAGAGCATGTGTCAGTCAGCTTAAGTTAAATATGTCATAACAGACTTCCCCATATCATAGCAGCTTAAAGTCTAATTCCTGCTAATGCTGCATACACATCATAGATATAGATATGGCTATAGCTTTGCTCTTCATCACATTCTCTTCTTATACCCAGGGTGATGGAGCAGTACCCGTCTAGAATATTGACGTTCTTGTTGTTATTAATTGAAGTATAATGGTTTCCCTGGTGGCTCTGCCTGCCAATGCAGGAGGAATGAATTTGATCCCTGGGTTGAGAAGACCCCCTGGTGAAGGAAATGGCAAGCCATTCCAGTATTTTTTGCCTGGGAAATCCCTGGGACAGAGGAACCTGGCAGGCTGCAGTCCATGGGGTCCCAAAAGAGTCAAACACAATTTAATGACTAAACAACAACAGTATAGTTGCTGTACTATATTGAAGTTATAGGTATATAAAATAATGATTGACAATTTTTAAAGGCTATGCTCCACTTACAGTTATTATAATGACTATATTCCCTTGTTATAGAGTATATCTTTATAATTTGTTTTATATGTATTAGTTTCTACCTCTTAAGCCTCTCTTCCTAAATTGCCCCCTCCCTCCTTTTCAGTCCCTACTGGTAACCACTAGTGTATTTTCTGTATCTGTGAGTCTACTTCTTTTTTCTTATATTCACCAGTTTGTTACAGTTTTTAGATTTTGCATATAAGTGATATCATGCAGTATTTGTCTTTCTCTAACTTATTTCATTTTGTATAATGTCCTCCAAATCCTGCATGTTGTTGTAAATGGTAAATTTTCATTATTTTTATGACCGAGCGGTATTCCATCGTGTGTGTCTGTGTGTGTCATCTTTTTTAACCGTTCATCTGCTGATGGACGATTACGTTGCTTCCTTATCATGGCTATTGTAAATAATGCTGCCATGAGCATTGGAGTGCATGTATCTTTTCGAGTTAGTGTTTCCGTATTTCTTGGATAGATAACCAAAAGTGGAAATACTGGGCTATATGATAGGGTATTGTTTTTAGTTTTTTTTTAAAAACTCCTACTATTTTGCACAGTGACTGCCATTTACTCCCCCACCAACAAGGTATGAGTGTTCCCTTTGTTGTTGTTAATTTTACTTTTTATTTTATATTGGAGTATTACTGATTTATACTTGTGTTAGCTTCAGGTGTACAGCAGTGATTTAATTGTCCATATGCATATATCCATTCTTTTTCAGAATCTTTTCACATATAGGTTATTACAAAATGTTGCATATAGTTCCCTGTGCTAGACAGTAGGTCTCATTGTTTGTCTGTTTTATATATAGTAGTGTGTATATATTAATCCCAAACTCCCTGCCTTTCCCCTTTGGTAACTCTAAGTTTCTTCTTGAAGTCTGTGACTCTGTTCAGTTTAGTTCAGTTCAGTCGCTCAGTCGTGTCTGACTCTTTGCGACCCCATGAACCGCAGCACACCAGGCCTCCCTGTCCATCACCAACTCCTGGAGTTCACTCAAACTCGTGTCCATTGAGTCGGTGATGCCATCCAACCATCTCATCCTGTGTTGTCCCCTTCTCCTCCTGCCTTCAGTCTTTCCAAGCATCAGGGTCTTTTCCAATGAGTCAGCTCTTCGCATCAGGTGGCCAAAATATTGGAATTTCAGCTTCAACATCAGTCCTTCCAATGAACACCCAGGACTGATCTCCTTTAAGATGGACTGCTTGGATCTCCCTGCAGTCCGAGGGACTTTGCATTTTGTAAATAAGTTCATTTGTATCTTTTTTTTTTAGATTCCACCTGTAAGTGATATAATATTTGTCTTTGTCTGACTTCACTTAGTGTGATAATCTCTTGTGTTCATCCAAGTTGCTGCAAATGGCATTATTTCATTCTTTTTATATGGCTGAGTAACATTCCATTGTATATGTATACCATATATTTACCCATTTTTCTGTCAATGGAGATTTAGGACATTGACTATTGCTAATAGTGCTATAGTGAACATTGGGGTATATGTATCTTTTCTAATTATGTTTATTTTCTAGATATATGTACAGGAATGGGATTCCTGGGTCATATGGTAACTCTCTTTTCAGTTTTAAGAAACCCCCATACTGTTCTCCATAGTGGATGTACCAATTTACATTTCTGCCAACATTGTGGGAGAGTTCTCTTTTATCCACATACTCTGCAGCATTTACTATTTGTGGACTTTTGAAGATGATCATTCTGACTGGTGTGAAAGGATATTTTATTTTACCTTTGAATTGCATTTATCTAACGATTAGGGATGTTGAGGATTTTTCATTTGCTTTTTGGCCATCTGTATGTCTTCTTTGGAGAAATGTCTATTTAGACCTGCCAATTTTTTGATTAGGTTGTTTGTTTGTTTGTTCTTTGACATGGAACTGCGTGAGTGTTTGTATATTTTGAAGATAAATCGCCTACTGTTTGCTTCATTTGCAAATATTTTCTCTCATTATGTGGGTTGTCTTTCAGTTTTGTTTGTGGTTTCTTTGCTATGTAAAAGTGTTTAAGTTTAATTAGATCCCATTTGTTTATTTTTGTTTTATTTTCATTACTCTAAGAGGTGGATCCAAAAAAATATTGCTGTGATTTATGTCAAAGAGTTTCTGCCTATGTTTGCTTCTAAGAATTTTATAATAACTGGCCTTACATTTTAGGTCTTTAATCTGCTTCAAATTTATTTTTGTGTCTTATACTAGGAAATGTTCTAATTTCATTCTTTTACATGTAGCTGTCCAGTCTTCCCAGCACCCCCTTAATGAATGAAGCGTCTATCTTTTCTACAATGTATATTCTTGCCTACTTTGTCAAAGATAAGATGACCATAGGTGCATGGGTTTATTTCTGACTTTATATCCTGTGTCACTGATCTATATTTCGGTTTTTGTGCCAGTACCCTACTGTCTTGATTACTATAGCTTTGTAGTGTATGTAGTCTGAAGTTAGGGAGCTTGATTCCTCTAGCTCTATTTTTCTTTCTTAAGATTGCTTTGACTACTCAGGGTCTTTTATGTTTCCATACAAATTTTAAAATTTTTGTTCTGTTTTTTGTGAAAAATGCCATTGGTACTTTGGGGATTGCATTGAATCTGTAGATTGCCTTGGGTAGTATGGTTATTTTGATTCTATCTATGCAAGAACATGTTTTTTTCCCATTTGTTTCAATTTAAATTTTTTTCATCAGTGTCTTATAGTTTTCAGAGTACTGGTCTTTTGCCTCCTTAGGTATGTTTGTTCCTAGGCATTTTACTCTTTTTTAAAAAAATTATTTAATACAGTATTGTGTTGGTTTCTACCAAACATCAATATGAATCAGCCATAGGTTGACCCATGTCCCCTTCCACTTGAACCTCCCTCCCACCTCCCTTCCCAACCCACCCCTCTAGGTTGTTACCAAGCCCTGGTTTGAGTTCCCTGAGTCATACAGCAAATTGCCATTGGCTATCTATTTTACATATGATAATGTATATTTCCATGTTATTCTCTCCATACCTCCTACACTCTCCTTCCTCCCCTCCAGCCCTGTCCATAAGTCTGTTCTCAATGTTTGTGTCTCCATTGCTGCTCTGCAAATAGGTCCATCAGTATCATCTTTCTAGACTCCATATATATGCCTTCAGTTCAGTTCAGTTGCTCAGTCGAGTCTGACTCTTTGCAACTCCATGAATCGCAGCACGCCAGGCCTCCCTGTCCACCACCAACTGATGGAGTTTACTCAAACTCATGTCCATCGAGTCAGTGATGCCATCCAGCCATCTCATCCTCTGTCATACCCTTCCCCTCCTGCCCCCAATCTTTCCCATCATCAGAGTCTTTTCTAATGAGTCAACTCCTCGCATGAGGTGGCCAAAGTATTGGAGTTTCAGCTTTAGCATCAGTCCTCCCAGTGAACACCCAGGACTGATCTCCTTTAGAATGGACTGGTTGGATCTCCTTGCAGTCTAAGGGACTCTTCAAGAGTCTTCTCCAACACCACAGTTCAAAACCATCAATTCATCGGCACTCAGCTTTCTTCACAGTCCAACTCTCACATCCATACGTGACCACTGGAAAAACCATAACCTTGACTAGACGGACCTTTGTTGGCACAGTAACATCTCTGCTTTTTAATATGCTGTCTAGGTTGGTCATAACTTTGCTTCCAAGGAGTAAGCGTCTTTTAATTTCATGGCTGCAGTCACCATCTGCAGTGATTTTGGAGCCCCCCAAAATAAAGTCAGCCATTGTTTCCACTGTTTCCCCATCTATTTCCCATGAAGTGATGGGACCAGATGCTGTGATCTTCGTTTTCTGAATGTTGAGCTTTAAGCCAACTTTTTCACTCTCCTCTTTCACTTTCATCAAAAGGCTTTTTAGTTCCTCTTCACTTTCTGCCATAAGGGTGGTGTCATCTACGTATCTGAGGTTATTGATATTTCTCTCGGCAATCTTGATTCCAGCTTGTGTTTCTTCCAGTCCAGCGTTTCTCATGATGTACTCTGCATAGAAGTTAAATAAGCAGGGTGACAATACCCAGCCTTGACGTACTCCTTTTCCTATTTGGAACCAGTCTGTTGTTCCATGTCCAGTTCTAACTGTTGCTTCCTGACCTGCATATAGGTTTCTCAAGAGGCAGGTCAGGTGGTCTGGTATTCCCATCTCTTTCAGAATTTCCACAGTTTATTGTGATCCACACAGTCAAAGGCTTTGGCATTATATATGCCTTAGTATATGATATTTGTTTTTCACTTTCTGATTTACTTCGGTCTGTATATAGTCTCTAGGTTCATCCACCTCATTAGGACTGACTCAAATGTGTTCCTTTTTAGGGCTGAGTAATATTCCACTGTATATGAGCCACAGCTTCTTTATCCATTCATCTGCCAGTGGACATCTCAGTTGCTTGCATGTCCTAGTTATTGTATACAGAGCTGCAGTGAACATTGGGGTACAGTTGTCTTTTTCAATTTTGGCTTCCTCAGGGTGTATGCCTAGTAGTGGGATTGCTGGGTTATATGATGGTTTTATTCCTAGTTTTTTAAGGAATCTCCATACTGTTCTCCATAGTGGCTGTATCAATTTACATTCTTATCATCAGTGCAAGAGGGTTCCCTTTTCTCCACACCTTCTGCAGCATTTGTTACTTGTAGATCTTTTGATAATGGCAATTCTGATTGGTGTGAGGTGATACATCATTGTAGTTTTGATTTGCATTTCTCTAATAATGAGCGATGTTGAGTATCTTTTCATGTGTTAATTAACCATCTGTTTGTTTTCTTGGGAAAAATGTCTGTTTAGGTCTCTTGCCCACTTTTTGATTGGGTTGTTTTTCTGGTATTGAGTTGAATGAGCTGCTTGTATATTTTTAAAGTAATCCTTTGTCAGTTGTATCATTTGCCATTATTTTTTCCCATTCTGGGGGTTGTCTTTTCACCTTGTTTATAGTTTCCTTTCCTATAGAAAAGCTTTTAAGTTTAATTAGGTCCCACTTGTTTATTTTTGTTTTTATTTCCATTACTCTAGGAGGTTGGTCATAGAGGATCTTGCTGTGATTTATGTCATAAAGTGTTCTGCCTATGTTTTCCTCTAAGAGTTTTATAGTTTCTGGTCTTACATTTAGCTCTTTAATCCATTTTGAGTTTATCTTTGTGTAGGGTGTTAGAAAGTGTTCTAATTTCATTCTTCAACATGTAGCTGTACAGTTTTCCCAGCAGCACATATTGAAGAATGTCCCATTGTATATTCTTGCCTCCTTTGTCAAAAATAAGGTATCCATAGGTGCGTGGGTTTATCTCTGGGCTTTCTATTTTGTTTCATTGGCCTATATTTGTGTTTTTGTACCAGGATCATACTGTCTTGATGACTATAGCTTCATAGTATAATCTGAAGTCAGGAAGGTCAATTCCTCCAGCTCCATTTTTCTTTCTTAAAATTTCTTTGACTACTCAGGGCCTTTTGTGTCTCCACACAAATTTTAAAATTTTATTCTATTTTTGTGAAAAATGCCATTGGTAATTTGATGGGGATTGCGTTGAATCTGTAGATTGCCTTGGGTAGTACAGTCATTTTGATTCTTCCTATGCAAGAACATGTTTTTTTTTCCCCCCCATTTCAATTTCAATTTTTTTTTCATCAGCCTCTTATAGTTTTTGTAGTACAGGTCTTTTGCCTCCTAAGGTAGGTTTGTTCCTAGGCATTTTATTCTTTTTGATGCAATGATAAATGGGATTGTTTCCTTAATTTTTTTTTCTGATTTTTCACTGTTAGTTTATACAAATGCAAGAGATTTCTGTGTACCATATTAAATTTTTATCCTATAACTTTACTGAATTCATTATTGACCTCTAGTAGTTTTCTGACAGCATTTTTAGGATTTTCTATATATGCTATCATGTCATCTGTGCACAGGGACAGTTTTCTTTTCCAATTTGGATTCCTTTTATTTCTTATACTTCTCTGATTTCCATGGCTAGGACTTTCTAAACTATGTTGAATAAAAGTGATGAGAATGGATATTCTTGTCTTATTCTTGATCTTCAATGAAACGCTTTCAGCTTTTCACCATTCAGAATGATGTTAGCTGTGAGTTTGTCATATGTCATTTATTATATTGAGGTAGGTTCCTTCTTTGCTCATTTTATGCAAGGTTTTTTTTTTTTTTTTTATCATAAATGGATGTTGAATTTTGTCAAAAGCTTTTTCTGCATCTGATGAGATTATACGGTTTTTGTTCATTTTGTTAATGTGGTATATTGCATTGATTGATTTGCATATATTGAAGAATCCCTGGGATTAAACCCTACTTATGCTATGCTAAGTCACTTCAGTCGTGTCCAACTCTGTGTGACCCCATAGACGGCAGCCCACCAGGCTCCCCTGTCCATGGGATTCTCCAGGCAAGAACACTGGAGTGGGTTGCCATTGCCCTCTCCAATGCATGAAAGTGAAAAGTCGAAGTGAAGTCGCTCAGTCATGTCCGACTCTTAGCGACCCCATGGACTATCATCCTTTTAATGTATTGTTGGATTTGGTTTGCTAGTATTTTCTTTTTTTAACAGAATATACATATTTGTTAAAAATACCTGAAGCAACTATGGTATAATAACATTCATTAAATCTGGACAACTAAAATCCCTGTGTGGTATACAAATGATTGTTTTACTATTATTTTTATTTATGTGTTTTAATTGGAGTTTAATTACTTTACAATGTTGTGTTAGTTTCTACTGTACAACAACGTGAATGAGCTATATGTATACATATATCCCCTTCTTCTTGAGCCTGCCTCCCTCCCTCCACTCACCTCATCCCACCCCTCTAGTTCATCACAGATAACTATGCTGAGTTCCTTGTGCTATACAGCACTTTCACAATAGCTATCTATGTTACACATGGTAGAGTATTATGTTGGGCTTCTCTGATAGCTCAGCTGGTAAAGAATTTGCTTGCAATGCAAGAGACTCTGGTTCGATTCCTAGGTCAGGAAGATCCCCTGGAGAAGGGATAGGCTACCCACTCCAGTATTCATGGGCTTACCTGGTAGCTCAGCTGGTAAAGAATCCTCCTGCAATGCAGGAGACCTGGATTTGATCCCTGGATTGGGAAGATCCCATGGAGGAGGACATGGCAACCCACTCCGGTATTCTTGCCGGGAGAATCCCCATGAACAGAGGAGCCTGGCAGGCTACACTCCATGGAGCTGCAAAGAGTCTGACGTGACTGAGCAACTAAGCACAGCACAGTATATTATGTCAAAGTTACTCTCTGTCCCACCATCTCCTTCCCTTTTTGTGTCCGAAAGTCCATTCTCTTAGTCTGTGTCTCTATTCCTGCCCTACAAATAGGCTCATCAGTACCATTTTTCTCGATTCCATATATGCATTATGATGTTTGTTTTTCTTTAAAAAATTTTTTTTAGATTGAAGGATAATTACTCTACAGAATTTTGTTATTTTCTGTTAAACATTAACAAGAATCAGCCATAGGTACACTCATGTCCCCTCTCTCCTGAACCTCCCTCCCATCTCCCTTCCCATCCCACCCTTCTAGATTGTTACAGAGCCCCTGTTTGAGTTCCCTGAGTCATACAGTAAATTCCCATTGGTGATATATTTTACATATGGTATTGTAAGTTTCCATGTTACTCTCTCCATACATCTCATCCTCTCCTTCCTCCCCTCACCCCATGTCCATAAGTCTGTTCTCTATGACTGTTTCTCCATTGCTGCCCTGCAAATAAATTCATCAGTTCCATCTTTCTAGATTCTATAGATATGTGTTAGTATATGATAATTTTTGGAGAAGGCAATGGCAACCCACTCCAGTACTCTTGCCTGGAAAATCTCATGGGCAGAGAAGCCTGGTGGGCTGCAGTCCATGGAGTTGCTGGGAGTCGGACACGACTGAGCGACTTCACTTTCACTTCTCACTTTCATGCATTGGAGAAGGCAATGGCAACCCACTCCAGTGTTCTTGCCTGGAAAATCCCAGGGAGGGCGGAGCCTGTTGGTCTGCCGTCTATGGGGTCGCACAGAGTCCGACGCGACTGAAGCGACTTAGCAGTAACAGCAGCATGATATTTTTGTTTCTCTTTCTGACTGACTTCACTCTGTATAATAGGCTCTGGGTTTGCCCATCTCACTAGTACTGGCTTCACTTTGTATGACAGGCTCTAGGTTCATCCACATACTATAAATGACCCACCTTCTTTTTATGGTGGAGTAATATTCCATTGTATATGTATACCACATCTTCTTTGTTCATTCATCTGTCAGTGGACATTTAGGTTGCTTCCACGTCTTCTATGGCTATTATAAACAGTGCTGTAGTTTGGGAAATATGTGTCATTTTGAATTAGGATTTTCTCAGGGTAAGTGCCCAGTAGTGGGATTGCTGGGTCATACGGTGGTTTTATTTTTAATTGTTTAGGAGATTCCATAGTGTTCTTCATAGTGGCTGTATCAGTTTACATTCCCACCAACAGTGCAAGAGGGTTCCCTTTTCTCCACATCCTCTTTGCATTTATTGTTTGTAGATTTTTTTGATGATGGCCATTCTGACCAATGTGAAGTGATACCTCGTTGTAGTTTTGACTTGCATTTCTCTGATAATGAGCAATGATGAGCATCTTTTCATGTGTTTCTTGGCAGTCTGTGTCTTATTTGGAAAAGTGTCTGTTTAGATCTTCCACCCATTCTTTGACTGCATTGTTTATTATTTTCTGATACCGAGTTGCATGAGCTACTTGTATCTTTTGGAGATTAATCCTTGGTCAGTTGCTTTGTTTGCAAATATTTTCTCCTATTGTGTTTTTTGGATTTTAAAAATTATTATTATTTTTAATTTATTTTGGCTGTCCTGGGGTCTTTGTAGTGCACGGGCTCTTCACTACTGCACGGGCTTTCTCTAGTTTTGGGAAGTGGGGCTACTCTCTGGTTGCGCTGTACGGGCTTCTCACTGCAACAGCCTCTCTCGTTGTGGAGCACAGTCTTCAGGGTGTGTGGGCTTCAGAAGTTGCTCTGTGAGGGCTCAGTAGTTGCAGCTTGCCATCTCTACTAGTTGTAAGCTCAGTAGCTGTAGTGCACGGGTTTAGTTGCCCCACAGCATGTGGGATCTTAAGTTTGAACCAGGGATTAAAACTGTGTTCCCTGCATTCTTTACCACTGGATCACCAGGCAAGTCCCATTTTTTTATTTCATTTTTTTAAAAATGTATTTTATATTGGAGTATAGTTTTTAATTATTTTTTTATTTTTTAACCTTTTTATGTTGGAGTTTAGCCAAATAATAATATGATTGTTTCAGGTGGACAGCAAAGGGATATAGCCATACATATACATGTATCCATTCTCCCCCAAACTCTCCTCCCATCCAGGCCGCCACATAATGTTGAGCAGTGTTCCATGTGCTATACTGTAGGACCTTGTAAAATATACTGGATATTTTATCCATCTAAAATATAACTGTGTGTACATGTCGATCCCAAACTCCCTAACCATCGCTTTTCCCAATTCTCCCTCTTGGCAGCCATATGTTCTATTTCTCTTTTGTAAATAAGTTCATTTGTATCATTTCTTTTTAGATTCCATGTATAAGGGACGTCATACAATATTTCTCTGTCTCTGATTTACTTCACTTACTATGACGATCTCTAGATCCATCCATGTTGCTGAAGATGGCATAGTTTCATTCTCTTTTATGTCTGAGTAATATTCCCTTGTATGTATGTACTGGATCTTCTTCATCTATTCCTCTGTTAGTGGACATCTAGGTTGCTTCCGTGTCTTGGCTATTGTAAACAGTGCTGCAATGAGCCCTGGGGTGCTTATATCCTTTTGAACCATGTTTTTCTCCAGATATATGCCCAGGAGTGGGATTGCTAGGTCATATGGTAGCTCTACTATTATTATTTTTTTAAGGAACCTCCGTAATGTTCTCCATAGTGGATGTACCAATTTACATTCCCACCAGTGATGTGAAATTGTTCCTTTTCTCCATATCCTCTGCAGCATTTATTGTTTGTGGATTTTCTGACGGCCATTTTGACTGGTGTAAGGTAATGCCTCATTGTAGTTTTGAATTGCATTTATCTAATAATTGATGATGTTGGGCATCTATTCGTGTACTTGTTGCTCATCAGTGTGTCTTCTTTGGAGAAATGTCTATTTAGGTCTTCCATCCATTTTTGATTAGATTGTTTGTTTTTTACATTGAACTGTATGAGCTGCTTGTATATTTTGGATATTAATCCTTTGTCACTTCCTTGATTGGCAAATATTTTCTGCTGTTCTTCAGATTATCTTCTCATTTTGTTTATGGTTTCCTTTGCTGTGCAAAAGCATCTAAGTTTAATTAGGTGCCATTTGTTTATTTTTGTTGTTGTATTGTTGTTCAGTTGCTCAGCCCTGTCTGATTCTTTGCAACCCCATGGACTTCAGCACACCAGACTTCCCTGTCCCTCACTATCTCCCAGAGTTTCCCCAAGTTCATGTCCATTGAGTCGGTGATGCTGTCCAACTACATCATCCTCTACCACACCCTTATCCTTCTGCCTTCAGTCTTCCCAGCATCAGGGTTTTTTTTCCAATGAGTTGGCTGTTCATATCAGGTGGCCAAAGTATTGGAACTTCAGCTTCAGCATCAGTCCTTCCAATAAATATTCAGGGTTGATTTCCTTTAGGATTGACTGGTTTGATCTCCTTGATGTCCAAGGGACTCTCAAGAGTTTTCTCCAGCACCACAATTCAAAAGCATCAATTCTTTGGTACCCTTCTTTATGATCCAACTCTCACATCCATCATGACTACTGGAAAGACCATAGATTTGACTAAACAGACTTTGTTAGCAAAGTGGTGCTTTTGCTTTTTAATACGCTGTCTAGGTTTTTCACAGCTTTCCTGGGAAGTAGCAAGCGTCTTCTAATTTCATGGCTGCTGTAACCATCTGCAGTGATTTTGAAGCTCAGGAACAGAAAATCAGTCACTGCTTGCACTTTTTCCCTATCTATTTGCCATGAATTGATGGGACAGGATGCCATGATCTTAGTTTTTAAATGTTGAGTTTTAAACAAGTTGTTTTTTTTTTTTTTTTTAACTCTCCTCTTTCACTCTCCTCAAGAAGTTCTTTTCCTCTTCACTTTCTGCCATTAGAGTGGCATCATCTGCATATCTGAGGTTGTTGATATTTCTCCTGGCAATATTGATTCCAGGTTGTAACTCATCCAGATTGGCATTTTGCATGATGTACTCTGCATACGGAGAAGGCAATGGCACCCCACTCCAGTACTCTTGCCTGGAAAATCCTGGTAGGCTGCAGTCCATGGAGTCCCTAAGAGTTGGACACAACTGAGCGACTTCACTTTCACTTTTCACTGTCATGCATTGGAGAAGAAAATGGCAACCCATTCCAGTGTTCTTGCCTGGAGAATCCCAGGGACGGGGGAGCCTGGTGGGCTGCTGTCTATAGGGTCTCACAGAGTTGGACATGACTGAAGAGACTTAGCAGCAGCAGCAGCAGTACTCTGCATATGTGGAAGTGTGAAACTGAAAGTCTCTCAGTTGTGTCCGACTCTTTGTGACCCATGGACTGTACAGTCTATGGACTTCTCCAGGCCAGAATACTGGAGTGAGTAGCCTTTCCCTTCTCCAGGGGATCTTCCCAACTTAGGAATTGAACCCAGGTGTTTTGCAATGCAGGCGGATTCTTTATCAGCTGAGCCACAAGGGAAGCCCAAGAATATTGGAGTAGATAGCCTATCCCTTCTCCAGGGGATCTTCCTGACCCAGGAAGTGAACCAGAGTCTCCTGCATTGCAGGCGGATTCTTTACCAACTGAGCTGTGACAAAATACAGGCTTGGCGTATTCCTTTCCCAATTTTGAACCAGTCTGTTATTCCATGTGTGGTTCTGTTACTTCTTGACCTGCATACAGGTTTCTCAGGAGACAGGCAAGGAAGCCTGGTATTCTCATCTCTTGAAGAATTTTCCACAGTTTTTGTGATCCACACACTCAAAGGCTTTAGCATAGTCAATGAAACAGAAGTAGATGTTTTTCTGGAATTCCCTTGCTTTTTCTATAATCCAATGGATGTTGGCAATTTGATTTCTGGTTCCTCTGCCTTTTCTAAAGCCAGCTTGTACACCTGGAAGTTCTTGATTCAAGTTTGCTGAAGCCTAGTTTGAAGGATTTTGAGCATAACCTTACCAGCATGTGAAATAAACACAATTGTGTGGTATTTGAACATTCTTTGGTATTGCACTTTTTGGGGATTGGAAAGAAAACTGACCTTTTCCAGTCCTGTGACCCCTACTGGGTTTTCCAGATTTGCTAATAGCATTATTTTTTAGGATTTTAAATAGCTCAGCTGGAATTTCATCATCTCCACTAGCTTTGTTGATAGTAATGCTTTCTAGGGCCCACTGGACTTCACACTGCAGAGTGTCTGGCTATAGGTGAGTGACCATACCATCATGGTTTTCCTGGTCATTAAGATCTTTAAAAATAGTTCTTCTGTGTATTCTTGCCATCTCCTCTTAATCTCTTCTGCCTCTGTTGCATCCTTACCATTTCTGTCCTTTATCATGCCCATCCTTCCATGAAATGTCTGTTTGATATCTCCAGTTTTCTTGAGGAGATCTCTAGTCTTTCCCATTCTATTGTTTTCCTCTACTTCTTGGTATTATTCATTGAAGAAAGCCTTCTTATCTCTCCTTGTTATTCTCTGGAACTCTGCATTCAGTTGGGTACATCTTGCCCTTTCTCCCTTGCTTTTCACATCTTGTCTTTTCTCAGCTATTTGTAAAGCCTCCTCAGACAACCACTCTGCATTCTTGCATTTCTTTTTCTTTGGGATGGTTTTGGTCACTACCTCCTGTACAATGTTATGAACTTCTGTCCATAGTTCAGGCACTCTGTATACCAAATCCAATCCTTTGAATCTATTTGTCACTTCCACTGTATAATCATAAGGTATTTGATTCAGATCATACCTGAATGACCTAGTGGTTGTACCCAGCTTCTTTAGTTTAAGCCTGAATTTTTCAATTAGGAGCTGATGATGTTAGCTACAGTCGGTTCCCAGTTTTGTTTTTGCTGACTGTATAGAGCTTCTGCATCTTTGACTGCAAAGAATATAATCAATCTGATTTTGGTATTAACCATTTAGTGAGGTCCATGTGTAGAGTTGTCTCATGTGTTGCTGGAAAAGGGTGTTTGTTATAACCAGTGCATTCTCTTGGCAAAACTCTGTTAGCCTTTTCCCTGCTTCATTTTGTACTCTAAGGCCAAACTTGCCTGTTACTACAGGTATCTCTTGACTTCCTACTTTTGCATTCTAGTCCCGTATGATGAAAAAAACATCTTTTTGGGGGGTTAGTTATAGAAGGTTTTATAGGTCTTCATAGAACCATTCAACTTCAACTTCTCTGGCATCAGTGGTTGGGGCATGAACTTGGATTACTGTGATGTTGAATGGTTTGACTTGGAGAACTGAGACCACTCAGTCATTTTTGCAGCACCCCAGTACTGCATTTTGGACTCTTTTGTTGGTTATGAGCATTGCTTCATTTCTTCTATGGGATTCTTGCCCACAGTAGTAGATACAATGAAAAGTGAAAGTCACTCAGTCGTGTCCAACCCTTTGCAACCCCATGGAAAAGTTCATGGAATTCTCCAGGTCAGAATACTGGAGTGGATAGCCATTTCCTTCTCCAGGGAATCTTCCCAACCGAGCCATCAAACCCAGGTCTCCTGCATTGGAGCAGATTCTTTACTAGCTGAGCCAATAGGGAAGCCCAAGATTACTGGAGTGGGTAGCCTATCCCTTCTCCAGGGGATCTTCCTGACCCAGGAATTGAACTGGGGTCTCCTGCATTGCAGGTGGATTCTTTACCAGCTGAGCTACCAGGGAAGTCCAGTATATAACAATGGTCATCTGAATTAAATTTGCCCATTTCCATCCATTTTAGTTAACTGATTCCTCAGATGTCGATGTTTACTCTTGTCATAACCTGCTCAACCATGTCAAATTTACCTTGATTCATGGACCTAACACTCCAGGTTCCTATGCAATGTTATTCTTTATAGCATCGGACTTTGCTTTCACCACTAGACATGGCCGCAACTGGGCATTGTTTCGGCTTTGACCCAGCTGCTTCATTCTTTCCTGTGCTATTATTAATTGCCCTCTGCTCTTGCCCAGCAGCACATTGGACATCTTCTAACCTGCTGGGCTCATCTTTCAGAGTCATATCTTTTTGCCTTCTTATACTGTTCTTGGGGTTCTCACAGCAAGGATGCTGGAGTGGTTTGCCATTCCCTCCTCCAGTGGACCACATTTTGTCAGAAGTCTTCACTGTGACCCATCAGTCTTGGGTGGCCCTACAGAGCATGGCTTATAGTTCATTGAGTTACATAGCCCCTTCACCACAACCAAGTCAGTGATCTATGCAGGGGATTTTGCTGTGCAACAGATTTTGAGCTTAATAGGGTCACATTTGTTCATTTTTGTTATTATTTTCATTTCTCTCAAATGTGTGTAAAAATGATCTTGTATGATTTATATCTAAGAATGTTCTGCCTATGTTTTCCTCTAAGAGTTTTATAGTGTCCAGCCTTACCTTTAGATCTTTAATCCATTTTGAGTTTATTTTGTGTATGGTATTAGGAATTGTTCCAATTTCATTCTTTTACATGTAGCTGTCTAGTTTTCTCACTGCCAGTTATTGAAGAGACTGTCTTTTCCACATTGTATATTCTTGCCTTCTTCATCAAAGATAAGGTGACCATAGGTGTATAGACTTATATCTGGGCTTTCTATTCTGTTCCATTGATCTGCATTTCAGTTTTTGTGCCAGTATCCTACTGTCTTGATTACTGTAGCTTAGTAATATAGTCAAAAATCAGGGAGCTTGGTTCCTCTGGCTCCATTTTTCTTTCTTAAGATTGTTTTGACCATTCAGGGTCTTTTGTGTTTCCATTCAAATTTTAAAATTTTTGTTCTATTTCTGTGAAAAATGCCATTGGTACTTTGATGGGGATTGCAGTAAATCTGTAGACTGCCTTGGGTAGCATAATCATTTTGACAATATTGATTTTTTCTATGCAAGAATATATATATATATTTTTCCAGTTCCATTTTCTTTCATCAGCATCTTATAGTTTTCAGAGTATAGTACAGTTTTTTGTCTCCTTAAGTAGGTTTATTCTTAGGCATTTTACTCTTCTTGATTTGATGATGAATGGAATTGTTCCTTAATTACTCTTTCTTATTTTTCACTGTTAGTGTATAGAAATGCAAGAGATTTCTGTGTTGTTGTTCAGTTGCTCAGACTCTTTGTGACCCCATGGATTGCAGCATGCCGGGCTTCCCTGGCCTTCAGAATCTTCCAGAGTTTGCTCAAACTCATGTCTATTGAGTTGGTGATACCCATCTGACCATCTCCTCCTCTGCCATTCCTTTTTTCTCCTGTCCTCAGTTGCTCCCCGCATCAGGGTCTTTTTCAATGAATTGGCTCTTCTCATCAGGTGGCCAAAGTATTGGAGCTTCAGCTTCAACATCAGTCCTTCCAATGAATATTCAGGACTGATTTCCTTTAGGATTGACTAGTTTTGAGAATCCCTTGGACAGCAAAGAGATCAGAGTCTTCTCCAGCACCACAGTTTGAAACCATCAACTTTTTGGTTCTCAGTCTTCCTTATGGTTCAACTCTCACATCTGTACAAAACTACTGGAAAAATCATAGTTTTGACTAGAAAAACCTTTGTCGGCAAAGTGATATGTCTCTGCTTTTGAATTTTCTTCCAAGGAGCAAGCGCCTTTTAATTTCATGGCTGCCGTCACTGTCCACAGGGATTTTGGAGCCCAAGAAAATGTAGTCTGTCACTATTTCCATTTTCCCCCCACCTCATTGGCATGAAGTGATGGGACTGGATACCATGATCTTAGTTTTATGAATGTTGAGTTTTAAACCAGCTTTTTCACTCTCCTCTTTCACCTTCATCAAGAGGCTCTTTAGTTCCTCTTCACTTTCTGCAATTAGAGTGGTTTTGTCTGCATATCTGAGGTTATTGATATTTCTCCCGGCAATCTTTATTCCAGTTTGAGCTTCATCCAACTTGGCATTTCTCATGATGTACTCGTCATAGAAGTTAAATAAACAGGGTGATATATACAACCTTGACGTACTCCTTTCCCATTTTGAACTAGTTCATTGCTCCATGTCCAGTTCTGTTGCTTCTTGACCTGCATACAGTTTTCTCAGGAGGCAGGTAAGGTGGTCTGGTATTCCCATCTCTTAAAGAATTTTCCCAGTTTGTTGTGATCCACACTGTCAAAGGTTTTAGTACAGTCAGTAAAGCAGAGGTAGATATTTTCCTGGAATTTCCTTGCTTTTTCTATGATCCTACATGCATGTGTACTCAGTCCTGTCCAATTCTTTGTGACCCCATGGACTGTATAGCCTGCCAGGCTCCTCTGTCCATGGAATTTTCCAGGCAAGAATACAGGAGTGGGTTGCCATTTCCTACTCCATCTATAATCCAACAGATGTTATCAATTTGATCTCTGCTTCCTCTGCCTTTTCTAAATCCAGCTTGGACATCTGGAAGTTCTCCGTTCAAGTGCTGTTGAAGCCTAGCTTGAAGGGTTTTGAGCATGACCTTACCAGTATGTGAAATGAGCACAACTGTGCGGTAGCTTGAACATTCATTAGCACTGCCCTTCTTTGGGATTGGGAAAAAAACTTGACCTTTTGCAGTCCTGTGGCCACTGCTGGGCTTTCCAAATTTTATGACATATTGAATGCAGCCCTTTACCAGCATCATTTTAGGATTAGAAATACCTCAGGTGGAATTCTATCACCTCCACTAGCTTTGTTAGTAATAATGCTTCCTAAGGCCCACTTGACTTCACACTCTAGGATGTCTGGTTCTAGGTGAGTAATCACACCATCATGGTTTGCTGTTGTACAGTCACTCAGTCATATCCGACTCGTTGTGACCCCATGGACCGTGGCATGCCAGGCTTCCCTGTCCTTCACCATCTCCCAGAGCATGCTCAAATTCATGTCCATTAAGTCAGTGATGCTATCCAACCATCTTGTCCTCTGAAATCCCCTTCTCTTCCTGCCTTCAGTCTTTCCCAGCAGCAGGGTCTTTTCAAATGAGTCGACTCTGCATCAGGTGGCCAAAGTATTGGAGCTTCAGCTTCGGCATCAGTCCTTCTAATGAATATTCAGGATTGATTTCCTTTAGGACTGACTGGTTTGATAATCATTGAGGTTATCTGGGTCATTAAGCCCTTTTTTTTTTTTTTTTTTTACAGTTCTGTGTTCTTGCTCTCTCTTCTTAATTTCCTCTTCTTCTGCTAGGTCCATACCATTTTCTGTCCTTTATTGTGCCCATCTTTGCATGAAATGTTCTTTTGGTATCTCTGATTTTCTTGAACAGATCTCTAGTCTTTCCCATTCTATTGTTTTCCTCTATTTCTTTGCGTTGACCACTGAGGAAGGCTTTCTTAACTCTTCCTGCTATTCTTTGGGACTCTACATTTGGATGGATATACCTTTCCTTTTCTCCTTTCCCTTTTGCTTCTCGTTTTTTCTTAGCTATTTGTAAGGCCTCCTCAGACAACTATTTGTCCTTTTTGCATTTCTTTTTCTTGTGGATGGTTTTGGTCACTGCCTCCTGTACCACGTTACTAACCTCCTTCCATAGTTCTTCAGGCACTCTATCAGATCTAATCCCTAGAATCTACTTGTCACTTCCACTTTATAACCATAAGGGATTAAATCATATCTGAATGGCCTGATTGTTTTCCCTACTTTCTTCAATTTAAGTCTGAATTTTGCAATAAGGAGTTCATGATCTGAGCCACAGTCATTTCCCAGTCTTGTTTTTGCTGACTTTATAGAGTGTCTCCATCTTCAGCTGCAAAGAACATAATCAATATAATTTCAGTATTGACCATCTGGTGATGTAGATATGCAGAGTTGTCTCTTGTGTTGTTGCAAGAAGGTGTTTTCTATGACCAGTGCGTTCTCTTAGCAAAACTCTGTTAGCCTTTGCCCTGCTTCATTTTGTACTCCAAGGCCAAATTTGCCTGTTACTCCAGGTGTTTCTTGACTTCCTACTTTTGCATTCTAGTCCCCTATGATGAAAAGGACATCTGTTTTTGGAGTTAGTTCTAGAAGGTCTTGTAGGTCTTAATAGAACCAATCAGCTTCAGCTTCTTCAGCATTAGTGGCTGGAGCATAGACTTGGATTATTGTGATATTGGATGCTTTGCGGAAATGAACAGAAATCATTCTGTCGTTTTTGAGATTGTACCCAAATACTGCATTTCAGACTCTTGTTTACTATGAGGGCTACTCCATTTCTTCTAATCACTTCTTTCCCATAATAGTAGGTATAACATTCATCTGAATTAAATTCACCCATTCTGGACTGTTTTAGTTCACTGATTCCTAAAACATCAATGTTCTCTCCTGCCATCTCCTGTTTGATCACTCCCAACTTACCTTGATTCATGGACCTAACATTCCAGGTTCCTATGCAATATTGTTCTTTACAGCATCAAACTTTACTTTCACCACCAGACACAGCCACAGCTGGGCATTGTTTCCGCTTAGGGTCAGCCTCTTCATTCCTTCTGGAGCTATTTCTCTGCTCTTCCCCAGTAGCATCTTATGGACACCTATTGACCTGGGGGGCTCATCTTTCAGTGCCATATGCTTTTGCCTTTTCATACTGTTCATGGTTAGTGTATAGAAATGCAAGAGATTTCTGTGTAATGTATTAAATTTGTGTCCTATAACTTTCTGAATTCATTGATGAGCTGTAGTAGTTTTCTGGTGAAATCTGTAGGATTTGCTACATATTACTATTATGTCATCTGTGTAAAATGACAATTTCACTTCTTTTCCAATTTGGATAATTTATTTTTTTCTCTTTCTGACTGCTGTGGCTAGGACTTATAAAACTGTATTAAATAATAGTGGCAAGAATGGGTCCCTCTGTCTTGTTCCTAATCTTAGATTAAATGCTTTCATTTTTTCACCACTGGGAATAATGTTTGGTGTACGTTCATCATCATTATCAGTTCAGTTGTTCGGTCATATCTGACTCTGTGACCCCATGAACCACAGCACGCCAGGCCTCCCTGTCCATCACCAACTCCCGGAGTTCACCCAAACCCATGTCCATCGAGTCGGTGATGTCATCCAACCATCTCATCCTCTCTTGTCCCCTTCTCCTCCTGACCTCAGTCTTTCCCAGCATCAGGGTCTTTTCAAATGAGTCAGCTCTTCGCATGAGGTGGCCAAAGTATTGGAGTTTCAGCTTCAACATCAGTCCCTCCAATGAACACCCAGGACTGATCTCCTTTAGGATTGATGGTTGGATCTCCTTGCAGTCCAAGGGACTCTCAAGAGGCTTCTCCAACACCACAGTTCAAAAGCATCAATTCTTCAGCTCTCAGCTTTCTTTATAGTCCAACTCTCACATCCATACATGACCAATGGAAAAACCATAGCCTTGACTAGATGGACCTTTGTTGACAAAGTTGAGGTAGGCTCCTTCTATGCTCACTTTGTGGAGAGTTTTTATCATAAATGATATGTTGAGTTTTGTTAAAAGCTTTTTTTGCATCTGTTGAGATTATCATATGGTTTCTGTTCTTCACTTTGTTATTGTGGTGTATCACATTGATTGATTTGTGTCTACTGAAGAATCTTTGCATCCCTGGGACAAATCCCACTTGGTTATGGTAAATGATCCTTTTTACGTATTGTTGGCTTCTGCTTCCCAGTATTTTATGAGGATTTTTGCATCTGTGTTCATCAGTGAAATTGGCCTGTAATTCTCTTCTTTTGTGATATCTTTGGCTTTGGTATCAGGGTGTTAGTGGCCTTGTAGAATGAGTTCGGGAGTATTCCTTCCACTGCAGTTTTTTGGAAGGGTAGGTATTGGTTCTTGCCTAAATGTTTGCTAGAATTCATCTGTGAAGCCATTCATTCTTAGGATTTTGTTTGTTGGAAGATTTTTTATTACAGTTTCAATTTCAGTGCTTGTGATTGTTCTGTTTATATTTTCTATTTCTTCCTGGTTTAGTCTTCGATGGTTATACTTTTCTAAGAGTTTGTCCATTTCTTCCTGGTTGTCCATTTTATTGGCATACAGTTGCTTATAGTAGTCTCTTATGATCCTTTGAATTTCTAGTGACTATTGCAATTCTTTTTCATTTCTAATTTTATTGATTTGAGTCTTTTTTCTTTATGAGTCTAACTAATAATTTACCTATTTTGTTGATCTTCTCAAGGAACCAGTTTCTAGTTTTATTGATCTTTGCTGTTGTTATCTTCATTTCTTTTTCATGTATTTCTGCTGTGATCTTCATGAGTTCTTTCATTCTGCTAACACTGGGTATTTTTTTCTTCTTTCTCTAATTGCTTTAAGTATAAGTTTAGGTTATTGATTTGTGATTTTTCTTATTTCTTGAGGTAGGATTCTATTGCTATAAACTTCCCTCTTTGTTCTGCTTTTGCTGAATCTTACACGTTTTGGGTCATGGTGTTTTCATTGTCACTTGTTTCTAGATATTTTTTTATTTCCTTTTTTATTTCTTCAGTGATCTCTTGGTTATTTAGAAGTGTATTGTTTAGCCTCCATGTGTTTGTAATTTTTACAGTTTTTTCCTCTGTAATTGATATGTAATCTCATAGTGTTGTCGTTGGAAAAGATGCTTAATAATGATTTCCATTTCCTTAAATTTACTGAGGCTTGATTTGTGACCCAAGATATGATTTGTTCTGGAGACTATTCCTAGTTCACTCAAGAAGAAAGTGTATTCTGCTGCTTTTGGATGGAATGTCCTGAGATACCAATTAAGTCTATCAGTTCTAAGGTGTTATTTTAAGTTTGGTTTTCCTTATTAATTTTCTGTCTGGATAATCTGTCACTGGTGTAAGTGGGGTGTTAAAGTCATCTACTATTATTGTGTTACTATCTATTTTTTTTTTTTTTTTTTTTATGGGTGTTAGCATTTGCCTGGAGAAGGCAGTGGCACCCCACTCCAGTACTCTTGCCTGGAAAATCCCATGGACAGAGGAGCCTGGTAGGCTGCAGTCCATGGAGTCACTAAGAGTCGGACACGACTGAAGTGACTTAGCAGCAGCAGCATTTGCCTTATTTATTGAGCTGCTTCTATGTTGGGTGCATAAACATGTACAATTGTTGTATCTTCTCTTTGAAATGATCTTCCTCATCTCTTGTAATTGTCTTTAAAGTCTATTCTGTCTGAGTATTGCTACTCCAGCTTTCTTTTGAGTTACATTTATATGGAAAATCTTTTTCCATCCCCTTACTTTCAGTTCATACGTGTCTCTAGATCTGAGTGGGTCTCTTATACGTGGCAAATACATATATGCGTCTTGTTTTTGTATCCATTCAGCCAGTATGTCTTTTGGTTGGAGCATATAATCCATTTACACTAAGATAACTATTGATATGTATATTCTTATAACCATTATGTTAATTGATTTGGATTTGTTTGTGTAGATTTTTTTTCTCCCTTTCCTCTTTATTTTTCTTCTCTTGTGAATTGATGACTATCTTAGTGTTGTGTTTGAATAGCTTTTTCTTTCTTGTGTGTGTATCTGTTGTTGATTTTTGACTTGAGGTTCCCTTGAGGTTTTGATATAGCAATCTATATATATATATGTATCTCTTCTTGCTATTCTTTGGAACTCTGCATTCAGATGCTTATATCTTTCCATTTCTCCTTTGCTTTTTGCTTCTCTTCTTTTCACAGCTATTTGTAAGGCCTCCCCAGACAGCCATTTTGCTTTTTTGCATTTCTTTTCCGTAGGGATGGTCTTGATCCCTGTCTGCTGTACAATGTCACGAACCTCAGTCCATAGTTCATCAGGCACTCTATCAAATATAGTCCCTTAAATCTATTTCTCACGTCCACTGTATAATCATAAGGGATTTGATTTAGGTCATACCTGAATGTTCTAGTGGTTTTCCCTACTTTCTTCAATTTAAGTCTCAATTTGGCAATAAGGAGTTCATGATCTGAGCCACAGTCAGCTCCTGGTCTTGTTTTTGCTGACTGTATAGAGCTTCTCCATATTTGGCTGCAAAGAATATAATCAATCTGATTTCGGTGTTGACCATCTGGTGATGTCCATGTGTAGAGTCTTCTCTTGTGTTGTTGGAAGAGGGTGTTTGCTATGACCAGTGCATTTTCTTGGCAAAACTCTATTAGTCTTTGCCCTGCTTCATTCTGTATTCCAAGGCGAAATTTGCCTGTTATTCCAGGTGTTTCTTGACTTCCTACTTTTGCATTCCAGTCCCCTATAATGAAAAGGACATCTTTTTTGGGTGTTAGTTCTAAAAGGTCTTGTAGGTCTTCATAGAACCATTCAACTTCAGCTTCTTCAGTGTTACTGGTTGGGGCATAGACTTGGATTACTCTGATATTGAATGGTTTGCCTTGGAAACGAACAGAGATCATTCTGTTGTTTTTGAGATAGCATCTAAGTACTGCATTTTGGACTCTTTTGTTGACCATGATGGCTACTCCATTTCTTCTAAGGGATTCCTGTCTGCAGTAGTAGATATAATGGTCATCTGACTTAAATTCACCCATTCTAGTCCATTTTAGTTCGCTGATTCCTAAAATGTCGACGTTCACTCTTGCCATTTCTTGTTTGACCACTTCCAATTTGCCTTGATTCATGGACATGACATTCCAGGTTCCTCTGCAATATTGCTCTTTATAGCATTGGACCTTGCTTCTATCACCAGTCACATCCACAACTTGGTATTGTTTTTGCTTTGGCTCCATCCCTTCATTCTTTCTGGAGTTATTTCTCCACTGATCTCTAGCAGCATATTGGGCACCTGCTGACCTGGGGAGTTCTTCTTTCAGTATCCTTTCATTTTGCCTTTTCATACTGTTCATGGGATTCTCAAGGCAAGAATACTGAAGTGGTTTGCCATTCCCTTCTCCAGTGGACCACATTCTATCAGACCTCTCCACCATGACCCGCCCATCTTGGGTGGTCCCACAGGGCATGGCTTAGTTTCATTGAGTTAGACAAGGCTGTGGTCCTAGTGTGATTAGATTGACTAGTTTTCTGTGATTATGGTTTCAGTGTGTCTGCCCTCAGATGCCCTTTTGCAACACCTACTGTGTTACTTGGGTTTCTCTTACCTTGGATGTGGGGTATCTCTTCACGGCTGCTCCAGCAAAGCACAGCCTCTGCTCCTTACCTCGGACGAGGTGTATCCCCTCACCGCCGCCCCTCCTGACCTTGAATATGGAATAGCTCCTCTAGGCCCTCCTGTGCCCGTGCAACCACCGCTCCTTAGACATGGGGTAGCTTCTCCCGGCCACCGCCCCTGGCCTAGGGTGTGGGGTAGCTCCTCCCGAGGAGGAGAAATAGAGGAAAGAAATAGAGGAAAACAACAGAATGAGAAAGACTAGAGATCTCTTCGAGAAAATGAGAGATACCAAGGGAACGTTTCACACAAAGATGGGCTCGATAAAGGACAGAAATGGTATGGACCTAACAGAAGCAGAAGATATTAAGAAGAGGTGGCAAGAATACACAGAAGAACTGTACAAAAAAAGATCTTCAAGACCCAGATAATCACAATGGTGTGATCGCTGACCTAGACCAAGACATCCTGGAATGTGAAGTCAAGTGGGCTTTAGAAAGCATCACTATGAACAAAGCTAGTGGAGGTGATGGAATTCCAGTTGAGCTATTCCAAATCCTGAAAGATGATGCTGTGAAAGTGCTGCACTCAATATGCCAGCAAATTTGGAAAACTCAGCAGTGGCCACAGGACAGGAAAAGGTCAGTTTTCATTCCAATCCCAAAGAAAGGCAATGCCAAAGAATGCTCAAATTACCGCACAATTGCAGTCATCTCACATGCTAGTAAAGTAATGCTCAAAATTGTCTAAGCCAGGCTTCAGCAATACGTGAACCGTGAACTTCCTGATGTTCAAGCTGGTTTTAGAAAAGGCAGAGGAACCAGAGATCAAATTGCCAACATCTGCTGGATCATCGAAAAAGCAAGAGAGTTCCAGAAAAACATCTATTTCTGCTTTATTGATATGCCAAAGCCTTTGACTGTGTGGATTGCAATAAACTGGAAAATTTTGAAAGAGATGGGAATACCAGACCACCTGACCTGCCTCTTGAGAAACCTGTGTGCAGGTCAGGAAGCAACAGTTAGAACTGGACATGGAACAACAGACTGGTTCCAAATAGGAAAAGGAATACGTCAAGGCTGTATATTGTCACCCTGCTTATTTAACTTATATGCAGAGTACATCATGAGAAACACTGGGCTGGAAGAAGCACAAGCTGGAATCAAGATTGCCAGGAGAAATATCAATCACCTCAGATATGCAGATGACACTACCCTTATGGCAGAAAGTGAAGAGGAACTAAAAAGACTCTTGATGAAAGTGAAAAAGTTGGCTTAAAGCTTAACATTTAGAAAACTAAGATAATGGCATCCAGTCCCATCAATTCATGGGAAATAGATGTGGAAACAGTGTCAGACTTTAATTTTTGGGCTCCAAAATCACTGCGGATGGTGACTGCAGCCATGAAATTAAAAGAAGCTTACCTCTTGGAAGAAAAGTTATGACCAAACTAGCTAGCATATTCAAAAGCAGAGACATTACTTTGCCAACAAAGGTCCGTCTAGTCAAGGCTATGGTTTTTCCAGTGGTCATGTATGAATGTGAGAGTTGGACTGTGAAGAAGGCTGAGCACCGAAGAATTGATGGTTTTGAACTGTGGTGTTGGAGAAGACTCTTGAGAGTCCCTTGGACTGCAAGGAGATCCAACCAGTCCATTCTGAAGGAGATCAGCCCTGGGATTTCTTTGGAAGGAATGATGCTGAAGCTGAAACTCCAGTACTTTGGCCACCTCGTGCGAAGAGTTGACCCACTGGAAAAGAGTCTGATGCTGGGAGGGATTGGGGGCAGGAGGAGAAGGGGACGACAGAGGATGAGATGGCTGGATGGCATTACTGACTCGATGGACGTGAGTCTGAGTGAACTCTGGGAGTTGGTGATGGACAGGGAGGCCTTGCGTGGTGTGATTCATGGCATCGCAAAGAGTCGGACACAACTGAGTGACTGAACTGAACTGATATATATGTATGTATGTTACATATACATACATATATGCTTATATGTTATATATACATGTACATGTGTATATATGATAGATATGTTATATATATATATATATATATACACACATATACATATACCATCATGATGATCTGGGGCGTGAAGATCTGTTTTGTACAGCTCTTCTGTGTATTCTTGCCATCTCTTCTTAATATCTTCTGCTTCTGTTAGGTCCATACCATTTCTGTCCTTTTGAGCCCATCTTTGCATGATATGTTCCCTTGGTATCTCTCATTTTCTTGAAGAGATGTCTAGTCTTTCCCATTCTATTGTTTTCCTCTATTTCTTTGCGTTGACCACTGAGGAAGGCTTTCTTATCTCTCCTTGCCATTCTTTGGAACTCTGCATTCAGTTGGGTATATCTTTCCTTTTCTCCTTTGCTTTTCACAGTTATTTGTAAGGCCTCCTCAGATAGCCATTTTGCTTTTTTGCATTTCTTTTTCTTGGGGATGGTTTGATCCCTGTCTCTTGTACAATGTCATGAACCTCCTTCCATAGTTCTTCAGGCACTCTGTTTATCAGATCTAATCCCTTGAATCAATTTCTCACTTCCACTGTATAATAATAAGGGATTTGATTTAGGTCATACCTGAATGGTCTAGTGGTTTTCCCTACTTTCTTCAATTTAAGTCTCAATTTGGCAATAAGGAGTTCATGGTCTGAGCCACAGTCAGCTCCTGGTCTTGTTTTTGCTGACTATATAAAGCTTCTCCATCTTTGGCTGCAAAGAATATAATTAATCTGATTTCAGTATTGACCATCTGGTGATGTCCATGTGTAGAGTCTTCTCTTGTGGTGTTGGAAGAGGGTGTTTGCTATGACCAGTGCGTTCTCTTAAACTCTATTAGCCTTTGCCCTGCTTCATTCTGTACTCCAAGGCCAAATTTGTCTGTTATTCCAGGTGTTTCTTGACTTCCTACTTTTGCATTCCAGTCCCCTATAATGAAAAGGACATCTTTTTTGGGTATTAGTTCTAAAAGGTCTTGTAGGTCTTCATAGAACTGTTCAACTTCAGCTTCTTCAGCATTACTGGTCGGGGCATAGACTTGGATTACTCTGATATTGAATGGTTTGCCTTGGAAACGAACAGAGATCATTCTTTTGTTTTTGAGATTGCATCCAAGTACTGCATTTCAGACTCTTTTGTTGACTATGATGGCTACTCTCTTTCTTTTAAGGGATTCTTGCCCACGGTAGTAGATATAATGATCATCTAAGTTAAATTCAACCATTCCAGTCCATTTTAGTTCACTGATTGCTGAAATGTCAACGTTCACTCTTGCCATCTCCTGTTTGACCATTTCCAATTTGCCTTGATTCATGGACCTGACATTCCAGGTTCCTATGCAATATTGCTCTTTACAGCATCGGACCTTGCTTCTATCACCAGTCATATCCACAGCTGGGTATTGTTTTTGCTTTGGCCCCATCTCTTCATTCTTTCTGGAGTTATTTCTCCACTGATCTCCAGTAGCATATTGGGCACCTACCGACCTGGGGAGTTCATCTTTCAATGCCCTTTTTGCCTTTTCATACTGTTCATGTGATTCTCAAGGCAAGAATACTGAAGTGGTTTGCCATTCCCTTCTTCAGTGGACCACATTTTGTCAGCCCTCTCCACCATGACCCGTCTGTCTTGGGTGGCTCTACACAGCATGGCTCATAGTTTCATTGAGTTAGACAAGGCTGTGGTCCACGTGATCAGATTGGTTAGTGTTCTGTGATTGTGATTTTCAGTCTGTTTGCCCTCTGATGGAGATGGATAAGAGGTTTATGGAAGCTTCCTGATGGGAGAGACTGACTGAGGGGAAACTGGAAATTGTTTTGATGGGGGCGGGGCGTGCTTAGTAAATCTTTAATACAATTTTCTGTTGATGGGTAGAGCTGTGTTCTCTCCCTGTTATTTCTGTTCAGTTCAGTCAGTCAGTCATGTCTGACTCTTTGCAACCCCATGAATCACAGCACGCCAGGCCTCCCTGTCCATCACCAACTCTCGGAGTTTGCCCAAACTCACGTCCATCGAGTCGGTGATGCTATCCAGCCATCTCATCCTCTGTTGTCCCCTTCTCCTCCTGCCCCCAATCCCTCCCAGCATCAGGGTCTTTTCTAATGAGTCAACTCTTTGCATGAGGTGGCAAATTATTGGAGTTTCAGCTTCATCATCAGTCCTTCCAATGAACACCCAGGACTGATCTCCTTTAGAATGGACTGGTTGGATCTCCTTGCAGTCCAAGGGACTCTCAAGAGTCTTCTCCAGCACCACAGTTCAAAAGCATCAATTCTTTGGCGCTCAGTTTTCTCTATAGTCCAACTCTCACATCCATACATGACCACTGGAAAAACCAAGGCATCTGATTACAGAACACCTGCGGGCTCTGGTGCTATTGTAGGCTCACCTGTAGATGACATCAGAGTCTAGAAGACACCAGGGCTATTGCCTGCCCATTAGTGGGTGAAGCCAAGCCCTAGGGTTAGTGCCAGATTGCTAAAAGGAAAACCAGATCTTGGAGTCTGATTGCAGGGACCAGGGACCCCAGAGCTGGAATCAGATTACCACAAGGATGGGGTGAAAATTTCTGACAAAACTAAGTATAGGGTCTGGGGTGTCCCAAAGCTTGGTTAACCTACTAGTGGGTAGGGCTGGGACCCATCTGATCCCAGGGTAGGGTTTGGCCTCCTGTGGGCAGGCTGGGTCTGCAGGCTGTGGGTTTGTGGTTTTCTTATGTCTGGTGTCTGCCCTCTGGTGAGTGAGGCTGGTCTAGAGGTTAATGGAGGCTTCCTGGAGGACAGGACTAGTACCGGACCACTGGTGGGTGGAGCTGTGTCTAAAGGCATGTCTACAGGTAACTGTGGGCTTAGGAAATCTTTTGGCAACTTCTCTGCTGGTGGGTGGGGCTTTGTGCCCATCTAGTTAATTGCTTGGCCAGGGGTTACCAAGCCCTGATAATCACATACCCTTGGGTGGGGCCAGGTCTTGGTGTTAATCAGCTAGAGGGAGAAATTTATAATGGTGCTCATCAGCACTAGTATCCATGTGGTAGAAGAAGTTCCCAATGATAGTTGTCACCACTGTCTGTACACAGGGTGAGACACAGATGACTCTTGCCTCCCTAGAAGATTCTCCAAGGCCAGTTGGTAGGTCTGGCCCAGGTTCCTATCAGATTACTGCTTTTGTCCAGGATCCCTGAGCATTTGAGGTTTTTGTGTGTGCCAAAAACAACAACAACAAAACAACAATAAAAAAACAACAAAAGTGTTATTGTTCAGTCACTCAGTTGTGCCAACTCTGAGACATCTTGGACTGCAGCACACCAGGCTTCCCTGTCCTTCACTGTCTCCAGGAGTTTGCTCAAACTCCTATCTATTGAGTTGATAATGCCATCCAGCCATCTCATCCCTGTTGCCCCCTTCTCCTCCTGCCCTTAAGTTTTCTCAGGGGTTTTTCCAGTGAATTGGCTCTTTATATCAGGTGGCCAAAGTATTGGAACTTCAGCTTCAACATCAGTCCTTTCAATGAATAGTCAGGGTTGGTTTCCTTTAAGATTGACTGGTTTGATCTCCTTGCTGTCCAAGGGACTCTCAAGAGTCTTCTCCAACACCACAGTTCAAAAGCATCAGTTCTTAGGCGATCAGCCTTCTTTATGGTCCAACTCTCACATCCATACATGACTACTGAAAAAAAAAACATAGCTTTGACTAGATTGACCTTTGTTGGCAAAGTGATGTCTCTGCTTTTGATGTCCAGGTTTGTCATAGCTTTTCTTCCAAGGAGCAAGTGTCATTTAATTTCACGGCTATAGTCAGTGTACGCAGTGATTTTGGAGTCCAAGGAAATAGTCTGTCACTCTTTCCATTGTTTTTCCATCTCTTTACCATGAAGTAATGAGACTGGATGCCATGATCTTCATTTTTTGAATGTTTTGTTTTAAGCCAGATTTTTAGCTCTCTTTCACCTTCATCAAAAGGCTCTTTAGTTCCTCTTTGTTTTCTGCAGTTAGGGTGGTGTCATCTGTGTATCTGAGGTTATTGATATTTCTCTCAGCAATCTTGATTCCAGCTTGAGTTTCATCTAGCCCAGCATATTGCATCATGTACTCTGCAAAGAAGTTAAATAATCAGGGTGATAATATCCAGCCTTGATGTACTCCTTTCCCATTTTGAACCAGTCCATTTTTCAATGTCCAGTTCTATCTGTTGCTTCTTGGCCTGCATACAGGTTTCTCAGGAGGTGGGTAAGTTGGTCTGGTATTCCTGTCTCTTTAAGAATTTTTCAGTTGTGATCCACACAGTCAAAGGCTTTAGCATTGTCAATGAAGTAGAAGTAGATTTTTTGGAATTCTCTTGCTTTTTCTGTGATCTAATGCATATTGTCAATTTGATCTCTGGTTCCTCTGCCTTTTCTAAATCTAGCTTGTACACCTGGAAGTTCCCAGTTCACCTACTGTTGAAGCCTAGCTTAAAGGATTTTGAGCATTACCTTGAAACATGCGAAATGAGTGCAAATGTGTGGTAGTTTGAAAATTCTTTGGCATTGCCCTTCTTTGGGATTAGAAAACTGACCTTTTCCAGTCCTTTGATCACTGATGAGTTTTCCAAATTTGCTAGTATATTGAGTGCAGCACTTTCACAGCGTCATCTTCTAGGATTTGAAATAGCTCAGCTGGAATTCCATCACCTCCACCAGCTTTGCTCATAGTAATGTTCCTAAAGCCCACTTGACTTCACACTCCAGGATGTCTGGCTCTAGGTGAGTGATCACATCATCGTGGTTATCCAGGTTATTAAAACCTTTTTTGTACAATACTTCTGTGTATTTTTGCCACCTCTTCTTAATCTATTCTGCTTCTGTTCAGTCAGTTCAGTCGCTCAGTTGTGTCTGACTCTTTGTGACCCCATGGACTGCAGCACACTAGGCTTCCCTATCACCAATTCCCAGAACTTGTTCAAGCTCAAGACCATTGAATTGGTGATGTCATCCAACCACCTCATCCTGTGTTGTCCCCTTCTCCTCCTGCCTTCAGTCTTTCCCAGCATCAGGGTCTTTTCCAATGAGTCAGTTCTTTGCATCAGGTGGCCAAAATATTGGATCTTCAGCTTTAGCATCAGTCCTTCCAATGAATATTCATGGTTGTTTTCCTTTACGATTGACTGGTTTGATCTCCTTGCAGTCCCCAAAGGACTCTTCTTGCTGTCCAAGGGATTATGCTTCTGTTAGGTCCATACCATTTCTGTCATTTATTGTGCCTATGTTTGCATGAAATATTCTCTTGGCAGCTCTAATTTTCTTGAAGAGATCTCTAGTCTTTCCCTTCTATTATTTTCCTCTATTTCTTTGCATGATTCACTTAAGGCTCTCTTATCTCGCCTTGCTATTTTTGGGACTCTGCATTCGGATGGGTATATCTTTCCTTCTCTTCTTCCCCTTTCACTTCTCTTCTTTTCTCAGCTATGTATAAGGACTCCTCAGACAACCATTTTTGCCTTCTTGCATTTCTTTCTCTTGGGGATAGTTTGGTTACCGCCTCCTGTATGATATTATGAACCTCTGTCTCTAGTTCTTCAGGCACTCTGTCTATCATATCTAATCCTTTAGATTTACTTGTCATTTCCACTGTATAATCGTAAGGGATTTGATTTAGGTTATACCTGAATGGCCTAGTGGTTTTCCCTACTTTCGTCAGTTTAAGTCTGAATTTGGCAATAAGGAGTTCATGATATGAGCCACAGTCAGCTCCCAGTCTTGTTTTTGCTGACTGTATAGAGCTTCTCCATCTTTGACTGCAAACAATATAATCAATCTGATTTTGGTATTGACCATCTGATGATGTCCATGTGTAGAGTCATCTCTTGTGTTGTTGAAAGAAGGTGTTTTCTATGACCAATGTGTTCTCTTGGCAAAACTCTGTTAGCCTTTGCCCTGATTCATTTTGCCAAACTTGCTTGTTACTCCAGGAATCTCTTGACTTCCTGCTTTTGCATTGCAGTCCCCTGTGATGAAAAGGACCTCTCTTTTTGGTGTTAGTTCTAGAAGGTCTTGTACATCTTTATATAACTGTTCAACTTCAGCTTCTTCAGAATTAGTGGTTGGAGCATAGACTTGGATTACTGTGATATTGAATGGTTTGCCTTGGAAATGAACAGAGATCATTCTGTCATTTTTGAGATTGCATCCAAGACCAGAATTTCAGACTCTTGGACTACTCCATTTCTTCTAAGGGCTTCTTGCCCACAGTAGTAGATACAATGGTCATCTGAATTAAATTCACCCATTCCTGTCCATTTTAGTTCACTGCTTCCTACAATGTCGATGTTCACGCATGGCATCACCTGTTTGACTACTTACAGTTTACCTTGTTTCATGGACCTAACATTTGAGGTTCCTATGCAATATTATTCTTTATGGCATTGGACTTTACTTTCACTTTCAGACGCATCCACATCTGGGCACTTTGGTTTAGCCGTTCAGCCTCTTTATTCCTTCTGGGGCTATTTCTCCAGTTTTCTCCAGTAGAATATTGGTCACCTACCAACCTGGGGTGTTCACCTTTCAGGGTCATGTCTTTTTGACTTTTCATACTGTTCACGATGTAAAAGCAAAGTCTCTATTTCTCCCAGTTCTTTGGGACTCCTGAAATTAAGCCCTGCTGATCTTCAAAGCCAAATGCTGTGGATGTTCATCTTCCCAGTGCAGGACTCCCTGGGCTGGGGAGCCTGATGTAGGGCTCAGAACTCTTATTTCTGTGGGAGGACTTCTACAATGTAATTATTTTCCAATTTGTGGGTCATCCACCTAGAGCCTGTTGAATTTGATTACATGGCATGTTTGCCCCTCCTACCCATCTCATTGTGGTTCCTTCTTTATGTCTTTCATTGTAGAAAATATCTTCTGGTAGGTTCCGGTCTTTTGCATTTGCAAATAATTGCGATTTTTGAGATGCTTGTTAGAGGACAGGGTCTTTCTACTCTGCCATCTTGGCTGATCTTGAAAGTACAGACTGGCTCTTAATGTTTCCGCATGGAAGTTATTCATCTCATTTTTCTGCCAAAATATTTTTTTTTGAGTTCTTAAATTTTTTTATATTGTATTGGGGTATAGCTGATTAACAATGTGGTGGTTTTAGTGAACAGCAAAGGGACTCAGCCATACATATACATGTATCCATTCTCCCCCAAACTTGCCTCCCATCCAGGTTGCCACATAACTCTGCACCAATGCCAAACAGAAGTAAAGAGACAGTTATGGAGGACAAGGAAAGAGTGACTTTATTTCTTTGCCAGACAAAGGGAGAACACAGCACGCTAATGCCTCAAGAACTGTGCCCACACTCTCTGGTGAATAAGGAGAGATTATGTAATCAGGAAGGGGTATGTGATAAGAATCAAGGCAGTAACAGTCTTGCATTCTTCTTTCTTCTGCCAAGTTTCAAATGGATGGGTATTCTGACAAGATTAGGGTATGTGCAGGGTCTTAGGTGGTCTCCTAAACTTAATGAGCCTCTCTGGTCCCTTTAATCTTGCTTCAGGTGCTTTCAGCTGGAGAAGGGATAGGCTACCCACTACAGTATTCTTGGATCCTCTTGTGGCTCAGCTGGAAAGGAATCCGCCTGCAATGTGGGAGACCTGGGTTTGATCCCTGGCCTGAGAAGATCTCCTGAAGAAGGGAACGGGTACCCACTCCAGTATTCTGGGTGGAGAATTCCATGGAATATATAGTCCATGGGGTCACAAAGAATCGGACATGACTGAGCAACTTTCAGGTGGTTTCATGGCTGTTCCTCCCTTGATTAGCAACTGTTTGATTCTTCCCATTGGAACTCAAGAAGGTCATGGAGACTGGGGTCTTGTCTACCAGAAATGGGGGACAAAAAGGCCTCCATGCCGAGAGCACCACAGGGCCATTCTCGGCATCAATTTCTGCTTATATTTTACTGGTCAAAATAAGCAACATGGTCGAACCAGATGTCAAAGAGACAAGGAAGTATAATCCTCCCCCAAGGGAGGCACAGCAAACATTTGGGAACAAAGATGTAGGATAGTACACAGAACCTTCCTTTCTACTATAAAAACTTTCAAAGACTAGACTTGCAGGGATGGTCTAGGACTGGCCAACCAGATTAACCCGCTTGGACTCTCTGAATGAGAGCTGGCTATGCAAAGCAGCAGGATCAATGGAGAAGTCATTCTGGGTCTACCGGGCTACAATGCTAGCTGAAGTATCTAACACCCAGTGCTGGTGACACCATCCAGGTTCATACTGGACTAGTTCTGTGATATGATTTTGGTTGTTTGCTTATTTTTAGCCTCTTTCATTTCTGTCTACTTCCAAACTTTAGTGATCTAATCTTCTTAGCACTTCTGTGAGCCACCCAGTAGCATCTGGTACATCTTTTCTATATAAATAAGCCAGTCATTCTGTTGCTTTCAGTTAAAAACTTGATTGATACCATAAGGCTTTCAGCCAACCCAAACATTTCTCCAATTTCTGATCACCGTGTGATTGTTGCCCAAAGCCCCATTACCCCTGTACAAATGAATGTCTAGGAAAGTATAAGAGCAATTTACACTAAAAAATATTGCGTAGGAAAGGCTGGGAGGAGCCCAGGTCAGTCTTGGGTCCCGTGCACTCTTTAGATTGAGAGGTACTAAGGGTCAAAAAATTAATGTGAGAAGGGTTTTGTTAGGTGGAGACTGGGATAATCTCGAGTTAGAAAGTATAAGAAAATGCAGTAACGTTTCTGTAGCATGACCAAATATTCTGGGTTGCTCTGGACAGTCCCAGTTACTGTTTTTGTGAATCCGTTCATGCATATCAATTATTTTTATTGTCCTCTTTCACTCTAAAACATATTCTAGCTTAGACAATAAGTTATATGACCACTCCAACTATAATGGAAATGGTCCTGGACCAGAAGTCAGAAGATCTGCATTGTAATCATAACCTACCACTAATCTATGGAGTGACCAATAAACTTTCTGAACCTTAGCTTCCTCATCTATAAAGTGGAGGAGTTCATGTAGATCACTGGTTGGCAAATCATGTTCCAGTTTTTGAGAACTATCTCAGAGTCCCCTGCAGCGAGGAAGAGGAGGCCAAGTGGGAAAGGCTCTTGACACACCCAGAGAACCTCTCCTCCTGTTCGTTTCATGCCTTGTGGCCGTACCTAACTTTTTGTTTGGAAAATAAGAAACACACAGACACAGACACACACACACACACACACACACACACACACAGGAAAATCACTGGCCTGGATAATCTCTCAGACTTCAAAAACCAGATTCCTAGAGCTTGCTCTACTATTGTGACCTCTGTATCCTTGACAGTGAGCTGGTCATGAAATGGAGTCATTAGGAGAGAGCTACTTGACTGCTCAGCTCTTTCATTTTAAAGAGACAAATGCCAAACTTCTCATTCTGTCAGTTTAACAAGTTCCATTAGAATGATGCTCCTGCTGCTGCTGCTGCTAAGTTGCTTCAGTCGTGTCTGACTCTGTGCGACCCCAGAGATGACAGCCCACCAGGCTCCGCTGTCCCTGGAATTCTCCAGGCAAGAACACTGGAGTGGGTTGCCATTTCCTTCTCCAATGCAGGAAAATGAAAAGTGAAAGTGAAGTCGCTCAGTCATGTCCGACTCTTCATGACCCCATGGACTGCAGCCTACCAGGCTCCTCTGTCTGTGGCATTTTTCCAGGCAAGAGTACTGATGTGGGTTAAAATGATGCTGACATTTACTTATTTATTTTAATTGTTAAAAATATCCCTAAACCCACTTTTCCATCCTGGTCTCCTGGTTCTACTCTGTCCCCAAACTTGCCTCAAGATTTTCTGTAGCTCTGCCTCAGCTCGTGGGGTCCCTCATCCTCTCTTGGCCAACTCTTAGAGTTCAGCCCAAGCGCCATCTCTTCTGTGAGGCCTCCCTCAACCACCACCACCCTAGGAATGACTTCCACCCTCCATCCTGGCCTTCCACACCTTGTTTGGTAGTTAGTATATGTTGCTTCATGTGCTATTGTCTTTCAGCCCTAAACACACTCTTTTAGATTCTGGTCTGGGATGCTGAGGCTGGTACTCTGCCACCTCCATTTCTCCTTTGCCAATTGACTTCCTGTTACATGGTGCCAGTACTGGTAATTCCAGAGAGATTAGAAGGCAGGAGGGAGAGAAAATGGACTTGCTTCTTCCTGCATGCATGCCTGCTATTCCTGTCAGTGTTGCCCCCAGGCAGTAGAGCTTGGTTCTGACCTCCAACTTCCTCACCTATATCCAGGACCAGCTTCACTGAACAACCTTAGAGGTACCACCGGTAGCCAAGCAATAATCTATCCTCAGAAATCTGAATTTCAGTTCTTCAGGCCCCCCTACCTCAAGCTCCTGGGATAAAAGTCATTGCCAGGCAGCCCACCTCCCCATGTTTCAGCCCCAGCTCCATAAGGCACTTTGTCCATACCTCTGAGGTACCAGAGGCTCTATACTTTCTCAGCTGCTAAGTCGCTTCAGTCGTGTCTGACTCTCTGCAACCCCATAGACGGCAGCCCACTAGGCTCCTCTGTCCCTGGGATCCTCCAGGCAAGAATACTGGAGTGGGTTGCCATTTCCTTCTCCAATGCAGAAAAGTGAAAGTGAAGTTGCTCAGTCGTGCCCGACTCTTAGCGACCCCGTGGACTGCAGCCTACCAGGCTCCTCCATCCATGGGATTTTCCAGGCAAGAGTACTGGAGTGGGGTGCCATTGCCTTCTCGGATACTTTCTCAGAGGCCCAGTTAATTAGGCACCTCCTCTGAACTTGAAGGTTCTGAAGACCCAACCACTTCCTTCCTTTTGTCCCCTAAGACTTGGGAGTAGTAGCTGCTCCCTGTAGCTATTATCTGTTTTCCTTCAATATTCTCCTTTACCTTTTTCAGGCTTCCAACACCCATTTAACAATTCCCATATTGAATTCTCTCTTCACTCTTCACTATGAAGGACATAGTGAAGTTTCTCTTTTCCTGATTGGACCCCAACTGGCCTACCATGAACTGTCACTTACCATGTTACACATATTTTTATTTCTCAACTATATTGGAAATTTCTTTTTTTTTTAATTTTAGCTGCACCGAAAAGAACTCCACAAAAGTTTTCTTGTTGATTGATAAGCATATAAGATTCATGAATAGGAAAAACGATGAAAAGTGAAAAGAGCAGGACTTCAGACAAACAGATCCGAGTTCAAAGTCCAATTTCAATGGTCTCTGCTACTGAACTTCCTTGAGTCTCACATTCTCAACTCTAAAGTAGGATAATGCTTATCCTACAGGTGTGACGGGGGCGGGGCAAACATGAGAAAAGGTAGGACAGATGCTTAGGAGGGAGGCTGGTGGATGTTTCACACTTGTACATGGTGCTCTTTCTTCCACCCACACTGATCACTTTGAATATTCTGTAGCTCCTTCTCTGCTAGGTAGGTGGTCATCTCTAGGCATTTCTGGGTCCCTTGGGTATTTGTAGCAGAAGCATAGCACCCTCTGACTGTCGAGCTCGATCGAGAGGCGGGACTTAAATGAGTCAGCCTAATGGTATTCCTCACATCCTCCTTCATGCTTGAGTCTTTCCTCTTATTAAACACACACACACCCCCACACCCACACACACCCCCACACCCACACACACCCACACACACCCACACACACACACCCACCCACCCTTGACCTTTCTTTGCAATCTGACATAAGCTTTCTTCTTTTTGCCACCAAGCTTCCTAAGAAAGCCCCCCACCACACACACCCTGATCCCACACACTGTCCTGCAGTCCAGAGCAACTGTAGGGACCAGCTTCTTCATCCATCTCTCTCAGCATTCCTAGCCTGTGTCTGTCTCTTTCTCTGTCTTTTAATGTTTGCTCTGTTTTCTTCTATTACCCAACTGCTCGACCTACTTTATATATCAGAGTCCAAATCCTGGACAGAGCTGGTTTAAACAGCTGTGTTTGTTTTGTACCAGACCTCCTCATAGGTCCCTTTGTTGGTCATTTGCCCAGTTGTGTCTGAGTCTTTGCAACCCCATGGACTGCAGCATGCCAGGCCTCCCTGTCCTTCATCATCTCCCAAAGTTTGCCATCCAGCCATCTCAACCTCTGACCTCCTGTTCTCCTTCTGCCTTCAATCTTTCCCAGCATAAGGGACTCTTACAATGAGTTGGCTGTTCATATCAGATGACCAAAATACTGGAACTTCAACTTCAGTATCAGTCCTTCCAACAAGTATTCAGGGTTGATTTCCCTTAAGATTGACTGATTTGATCTCCTTGCTGTCCAAGGGACTCTCAGAAGTCTTCTCCAGTTCAAAGTCATCAATTCTTTAGTGCTCTGCCTTCTTTACAGTCCAGCTCTCACAACCATACGTGACCACTGGGAAGACCAATGTTGTTGTTCAGCTGTTCAGTTGTGTCTGACTTTTTGTGACCCCATGGACTGCAGCACGCCAGGCTTCCCTGTCCTTCACCATCTCCCAGAGCTTGCTCAAACTCATGACCATTGAGTCAGTGATGCCATCCAACCATCTTGTCCTCTGTCATCCCCTTTTCCTCCTGCCTTCAATCTTTCCCAGCATCAGGGTCTTTTTTCCAATGAGTCAGCTCTTTGCATCAGGTGGCCAAAGTATTAGAATTTCAGCTTCAGCATCAGTCTTTCCAATGAATATTCATGGCTGTTTTCCTTTAGGATGGACTGGTGGGCTCTCCTTGCAGTCCAAGGGACTCTCAAGAGTCTTCTGGAACATCACAGTTTGAAAGCATCAATTCTTGGGCGCTCAGCCTTCTTTATGTTCCAGCTTTCACATCCATAGATGACTACTGGAAAAACCATAGACTTGACTATACTCACCTTTGTCAGCAGAGTAATGTCTCTGCTTTTCAACACACTGTCAAGGTTTATCATGGCTTTCCTGCCAAGAGCAATGGTCTTCTGATTTCATGGCTGCAGTCACCATCTGCAGTGATTTTAGAGCCCAAGAAGAGGAAATCTGTCAGATCTTCGAACTTTTGTCCTTCTATTTGCCATGGAGTAAGGGGGCCAGATGCCATGATCTTAGTTTCTTTAATATTTAGTTTTAAGCCAGCTCTTTCACTCTCCTCCTTCACACTCACCAAGAGGCTCTTTAGGTCCTCTTCGCTTTCTGCCATTAGTGGTATCATCTGCATTTCTGAGGTTGTTGATGTTTCTCCCTTCTATCTTGACTCCAGCTTGTAACTCAGCCAGCCTGGCATTTCTCATGATGTGTTCGGCATACAGGTTAAACAAACAGGGTGACAGCAGACAGCCCTGTCGTACTCCTTTCTCAATCCTGAACCACTCAGTTGTTCCATACAGAGTTCTACTGTTGCTTCTTGACACGCATACAGATTTCTCAAGAGACAGGTAAGATGGTCTGGTATTCCCATCTCTTTAAGAGCTTTCCACAGTTTGTTATGATCCACACAGTCAAAAGCTTTAGTGTAGTTGATGAAACAGAGGTAGATGTTTTTCTGGAATTCCCTGGCTTTCTCTATGATCCAGCAAATGTTGGCAATTTGATCTCTGGTTTCTCTGTCTTTTCTAAACCCAGCTTGGACATCTGGAAGTTCTTGGTTCCCATAATGCTTAAGCCTAGCATGCAAGATATTAAGTATGACCTTCCTAGCATGGCAGATGAGTCCAATTGTCCAGTGGTTTGAACAGTCTTTAGTCTACCCTTCTTGGGAATTGGGATGAGGATTGACTTTTTCCAGTCCTGTGGCGACTGCTGGGTCTTCCAGATTTGCAAAGTACAACACTTTGATAGCATTGTCATTTAGGGTTTTTAATGGCTCTACTGGAATTACATCACATCCACTAGCTTTATTAACAGCAGTGCTTCATAAGGCCCACTTGACTTCACACTCCAGAATGTCTGGCTCTGGGTGACTAACCACACCATCATAGTTATCTGGTCCAAGATCTTTTTTGTACCGTTCTTCCTTGTATTCCTTCTATCTCTTCTTGTTCTCTTCAGCATCTACTAGGTCTCTACCATTTCTGTCCTTTATTGTGCCCATGTTCCCTTGATAGTTCCAATTTTCCTGAAGAGATCTGTAGTTTTCCCCTTCTGTTGTTTTCCTCTATTTTTATGCACTGTTCATTGAAGAAGGCTTTCTTGTCTCTCCTCGCTATTTCTTGGAACTCTGTGTTTAGTTGGATATACCTTCCCCTTTCTCCCTTGCTTTTCACTTCTCTTCATTCTTCAACTATTTGTAAAACCCCCTCAGATAATCACTTTGCCTTCTTGCTCTTCTTTCTTTGGGGGGATGGTTTTGTTCACTGCCTCCAGTAGAGTATCATGGCCCTCTGTCCACAGTTTTTCAGGCACACTGCTTACTATATCTAATCCCTTAAATCTATTCATCACTTCCACTGCGTAGTCATCGTATTGTTCAGTCACCCAGTCATGTTCAACTCTTTGCAACCCCATGGACTGAAGCATACCAGGCCTGTCTGTCCCTCAACATCTCCCAAAGTTTGCCCAAGTTCTTGTCCATTGCGTTGGTGATCCTCTGACGCCCTCTTCTCCTTCTGCCCTGAATCTTTCCCAGCATCAGGGACGTTTCCAAGGAGTCAGCTGTTCAGATCAGATAACCAAAATACTGGAGTTTTAGCTTAAGCATCAGTTCTTCCAAAGAGTATTCAGGGTTGATTTCCCTTATGATTGACTGGTTTGATCTCCTTGCAGTCCAAGGAACTTTCAGAAGTCTCCTCCAGCACCAGAGCTCGAAGGCATCATTTCTTCAGCCCTCTGCCTTTTTTTACAATCCAGCTCTCACAACTGTATGTGACCACTGGGAAGACCATAGCTTTGACTATACGGACCTTTGTCAGCAGAGTAATCGCTCTGCTTTTTATCACACTGTCTAGGTTTGTCATAACTTTCCTGCCAAAAAGCAAACATCTTCTGATTTCATGGTTGCAGACACCATCTGCAGTGAGTTTAGAGCCCAAGAATAGGAAATCTGTCAGTACTTCCACCTTTTCCCTCTCTATTTGCCATGAAGCAAGGGGGCCAGATGCCATGATCTTAGGTTTTTTAATATTTAGTTTTAAATTGGTTCTTTCATACTCATAGGGGATTTGATTTAAGTTCTACCTGGCTGGCCTAGTGGTTTTCCCTGCTCTTTTTAGTTTATGCCTGAATTTTGCTATGAGAAGCGGATGATCTGAGCCACAGTCAGCTTCAGGTCTTGTTTTTGCTGACTGTATACAGCTTCACCTTCTTCTGCTACAAAGAATATAATCAATTTGACTTCAGTTTTGACCATTTGGTGTTGTCCATGTGTAAAGTCATCTCTTGTGCTGTTGAAAAGGGGTGTTTGCTATGACCAGTGCATTCTCTTGGCAGAATTCAGTTAGCCTTTGCCCTGCTTCGTTTTGTTCTCCAAGGCCAAACTTACCTTTCATTCCGGGTATCACTTTACTTCCTACATTTGTATTCCAACCCCCAGTGAGGAATAGATTGAGCATCTCTTTTTGGTGGTTGTTCTAGGAGGTCTTCTAGGTCTTCATAGAACTGATCAACTTTAGCTTCTTCAGCATTGGTGGTAGTGGCATGGACTTGAATCACTGTGATGTTGAATGGCTTGCTTGAAAAGGAACCGAGATCATTCTGTCATTTCTGAGGTTGTATCCAAGTACTGCATTTCAGACTCTTTTGTTGATTATGACGGCTACTCCATTTCTTCTATGGGATTCTTGCCCACAGTAGTAGATACAGTGGTCATCTGAATGAAATTCACCCATTCCCGTCCATTTCAGTTCACTTATTCCTAAGATGTCAATGTTTATTCTTACCGTCTCCTGCTTCACCACATCCCATTTACCTTGATTCATGGAGCTAACATTCCAGATTCCTATGCAATACTGTTCCCTTACCAGCCTATAAACAGGCAGCTCTTGGCCTGTCACTCATGCCTGGACAGTCTCTGGCCACTGTCCTGCAATAGTCAAACGAGCATGGCTTTCTTGTGTCGGGGCTGAGGATGGAGCACTTTTTACTAGCAAGTAAAGTTGGACTTGATAGGCACTTGTTAATGCATATCTTATGGACATGCTCCATTTGCACCAAAGTATTAACAGTTTCCCTAATCACCAAATCCAATGAATGCGTCCCAATTTTCATCTTACCTGATTCTCTGGAGTGTTTTATATAGCTGACCACTTACTCTTTGATACTTCTAAGTCCTCTACTTTCCCCTCCATGAGTCTGGTTCTCTCCTTACCATTCTTGTCAATCTCCCTTGTTGATTTCTCTACTTCACTCACTGCTAACTTTGATGAAGCAGCTAGTCCCTGGACTTTGCAGTGGAGACATAACACCTAAGACATCCTTCCTACTTATACCCTTGTTGCCTTGTGGTACTGCAGCCTGTATGCGCATTAGGAGAAACGTGGAAGGAGTAGCTGGAGATTCAGAGTTTCCAGTTACTGACTGCAGGGTACTGACGAACTCTAGGGCAATGGTCAGGAATTAGGAGCTGCTTACTGGGCTAGAGGGAAGGGCTCCAGATAGTTAATATCACAAACATTCTGCCTCTGTCCTTCTCCATCACAAATATTTGAAGTGTTCTCCAAGACTTGTCTATCAATATGAAGGCTCTTAGATAACTCCAGTCTTTCACCGGTGGCATCCTGTCAAAATGTCCTGGGCCTCCCTTTGCAGGCTCCATTTAATCAGAACACACTGCTGTAAATAAGCTGAAGAATATTTAAAACTTCAGGTGAATTTAAATCAATGAGTTTTCCCTAAAGGATTTTATTTTACGCCTTATCATTTTGATGTGAAGGACTCTGTCCTTTTTTAAATGACATTCCTGTAAAAGCAAACAAGAGAAAGGGATGTGTCACTTAGAACTGAGGGTGAGAGGGAGGCACATTTCACTCTCTCTGAAATCAGAGTGCCTAGCTCTAATTCCATTTTAAAAATTAATGTATAGCAAAATTTACTTTTCCCCTGTATTCTATAAAATTCAGGACATACATAGAGTGGTTACCACCATTGCAAACAGGACATAATAATGTTCCATCACTCCAGAAATTCCTTCCTGCTATCTCTCCACAGTCATATTCCACCTTCTCCCTAAGCCTTGGCAACCACTTATCTGTCCTCTATTGCTGCAGTTTTGTCTGCTGCTGCTGCTGCTAAGTCACTTCAGTCGCGTCGGACTCTGTGCGACCCCATAGATGGCAGCCCACCAGGCTCCCCCGTCCCTTGGATTTTCCAGGCAAGAACACTGGAGTGGGTTGCCATTTCCTTCTCCAATGCATGAAAGTGAAAAGTGAAAGTGAAGTCGCTCAGTTGTGTCCGACTCTTCGAGACCCCATGGACTGCAGCCTACCGGGCTCCTCCGTCCATGGGATTTTCCAGGCAAGAGTACTGGAGTGGGGTGCCATTGCCTTCTCCCACAGTTTTGTCTTCTAGAGAATGTTATATAATAGAACTGTACATGGTATAATCTTATATCATAGTTGTCTTAAGTTTTACACATACTAAACCTACATATACTAAAACACCACCAGACAATGTCATATTTTTTGCCTTCAAACTATTAGAAAGTTAGCAGGAGAAAAATAATTTATTGTATTTGCCCATATATTTATAATTTTTGTTGCTCTTCTTTTTTAAAAAAAAAAAAACTAGTTTTTTATTTTTTGACTGTGGTGGGTCTTCGCTGCTGCATGCAGGCTTTCTCTAGTTGCAGAGAGTGGGGGCTGCTCTGTTGCAGTGTGGGCTTCCCATGGTGGAGGCCTCTCGTTGCAGAGCATGGGCTGTAAGTCAAGTGGGATCAGTAGTTGCAGCTCATGGACTCTAGAGCACGGGCTCTATAGTTGTGGTGCACAGGCTTGGGGCTCCCTAGCAGTGGGGATTTTCCCAGAACAGGGATTGAACTGGTGTCTCTGCATGCAAGGTGGATTTTCAAACACTAGACCACCAGAGAAGCCCTCTGTCTTCTTTCTTGAAGTTCCAATTTTCTTTTTGTGTAATTTCTTTTCTTATAAGTAATTTCCTTTAGCAGCTCTTTTGGAACATATATACTGGTGGAGAGGGATTGAGAAATCCTTCATCTGAGAAGGTCTTTAATTCACATTCATTCCTGCAGAATATTTTTCCAGGATTTAGAGTTTGGGGTGGAAAGGTCTTTTCTTTCACTACTTAACAAAATGTTGTTCAGCTTCCTTCTGGCTTTCTTAGTTTCTGATGGAAAAAACACAGTCATTCCAATTGTTACCCTAGAAGTGATGTATCATTTTTCTCAACTTGTTACCTTTGGGGATATTTTTTTCCTTTGGCTAAGTCACATCAGTCCTGTCCAACTCTGTGTGATCCCATAGACAGCAGCCCACCAGGCTTTGATTTTGCCTATCTGGGCGTGTATTTCTTTGGTTTTATCTTGTTTGGGTTTACTCAGTCTCTTGAATCTGGAGGTTTGTGTCTGTTGCCAAATTTAGAATGTTTTCAGTGATCATTTTTTTATACACCTTTTTTTACTGAACTTTCTCCTGTGATTCTGGGACTCTAATAACACACATTAGATGTTTTGTTATCGTTCACAGGCCCCTGAGGCTCTGTTCAATTTTTTTCTGTTTGTTGTTTAGATTGGGTAATTTCTGTTGACCTGTCTTCAAGTTCACTGACTTTTTCTGTCATCTCCATTTTACTATTGAATGGATCCAGTGACTTTTTTATTTTAATAATCTCATTTTTGGGTTCTAAAATTTCTATTTAGAAGTCTAGGAGAACTTCTAGTTTGCTATTTGTTTCAACAGAATTTGACCTTACTGTTGGTGCATTTAAATAATACTTGCTTTTAAGTCTTTTTCAAGTAATTATACCTTTGTCATCTTGGTAATATAATCTATTGATTGTCTTCTCCTATGTGAAAGATTTTCCTAGTTCTTCATAGGCTGAAAAATTATGGATTTTATTCTGCCTGTATGCCACCACTTTTATCACAGTCAAGTTGTTACAAGTAAGTCACTAGGTCCAGCCTGTACTTAAGGGGATGGGATCATGTAAGGATATGAAAACTCCAATAGAGGTTTATTGTTGTTGCTTCTCAGTCACCAAGTTGTGTCCCACTCTTTGCGACCCCATGAACTGCAGCACACCAGGTTTCCCTGTCTTTCACTATCTCCCTGTGTTTGCTCAAACTCATGTCCATTGAGTCGGTGATGCCATTCAACCATCTCATCCTCTGCCATCGCATTCTCCTCCTGCCCTCAATCTTTCCCAGCATCAGGGTCTTTTCCAATGGTTGGCTCTTTGCATCCGGTGGCCAAAGTATTGGAGCTTCAGCTTCAGCATAAGTACTTCCAATGAATATTCAGGGTTGATTTCCTTTCGGATTGACTGCTTTGATCTCCTTGCTGTCCAAGGGACTCTCAAGAGTCTTCTCCAGCACCACAGTTCAAAAGCATCAATTCTTAGGTGATTAGCCTTCTTTACGGTCCAATTCTCATATCCCTACATGACTACTGCAAAAACCATAGCTTTGACTATACGGACCTTTGGTGGCAAAGTGATGTCTCTGCTTTTCAGTACATTGTCTAGGTTGGTCATAGCTTTTCTTCCAAGAAGCAAGCATCTTTTAATTTCATGGCTGTAGTCACCATCCACAGTGATATTGGAGCCCAAGGAAACAAAGTCTGTCACTGTTTCCTTTTTTACCCCATCAGTTTTGTCATGAAGTGATAGGACTGGATGCCATGATCTTAGTTTTTTGAATGTTGAGTTTTAAGCCAGTATTTCACTCCTCTTTCACTTTCATCAAGAGGCTCTTTAGCTCCTTTTTGCTTTCTGCCATTAGGGTGATGTCTTCTGCATATCTAAGGTTGTTGATATTTCTCCTGGCAATCCTGATTCCAGCTTGCACTTCATCCAGTCTGGCATTTCACATGATGTACTTTGCATGTAAGTTAAATAAGCAGGGTGACGAATATAGCCTTGATGTACTCCTTTCCCATTTTGAATCAGTTAATTTTTCCATATCCGGTTCTGTCTTCTTGACCTGCATACAGGTTTATCAGGAGGCAGGTAAGTTATCTGGTAGTCCCATCTCTTTAAGAATTTTCCACATTTTGTTGTGATCCACACAGTCAAAGGATTCACATAGTCAGTGAAACAAATAGATTTTTTTGGAATTCCCTTGCTTTTTCTATGACCCAGCAGATGTTGGCAATTTGCTCTCTGGTTCCTCTGCCTTTTCTAAATCCAGCTTGTGCATCTGGTAGTTCTTGATTCACATATTGTTGAAGCCTAGCTTGGAGAATTTTGAGCATTACTTTGCTAGCATGTGAAATGAGTCCAATTGTGTGGCAGTCTGAACATTCTTTGGCATTTCCCTTTATTGGGATTGGAACGAAAACTGATCTTTTCCAGTCCTGTGGCCATTGTTGAGTTTTCCAAATTTGCTGGCATATTGAGTGCAGCACTTTCACAGCATCATCTTTCAGGATTTGAAATAGCTCAGCTGGAATTCCATCACCACTGGCTTTGTTGGTAGTAATGCTTCCTAAGGCCCGCTTGACTTAGCACTCCAGGATGTCTGGCTCTAGGTGAGTAATCACACCATCGTGATTATCTGGGTCATGAAGATCTTTTTTGTATAGTTCTATGTATTCTTGCCACCTCTCCTTAATCTCTTACACTTCTGTTAGGTCTTTGCTGTTTCTGTCCTTGATTGTGCCCATCTTTGCATGAAATATTCCCTTTATATCTCTAATTTTCTTGAAGAGATCGCTAGTCTTTCCCATTCTGTCGTTTCCTCTATTCTTTGCATTGTTCACTTAAGCAGACTTTCTTATCTCTCCCTGCTATTCTCTGGAACTCTGTATTCAGGTGGGTATATCTTTCCCTTTCTCCTTTGCCTTTCACTCCTCTTCTTTTCTCAGCTATTTGTAAGGCCTCCTCAGACAACCACTTTGTCCTCTTGCAGTTCTTTTCTTGCAGATGGTTTTGATCACCACCTTCTATACAGTGGTACAAAACTCCATCCACAGTTCTTCAGGCACTCTGTCAGATCTAATCCCTTGAATCTATTTGTCACTTCCACTGTATAATCATAAGGGATTTGATTTAGGACATACGTGAATTGTCTGGTGGTTTCCCCTACTTTCTTCAATTTAAGTCTGAATTTTGCAGTAAGGAGTTCATGATCTGAGTCAGCTCCAGGTCTTCTTTTTGCTGACTGTATAGAGCTTCTCCATCTTCAGCTGCAAATAATATGCTCAATCTGATTTTGGTTTTGACCTTCTGGTGATGTTCATGTGTAGCGTCATCTCTTGTATTGTTGGAAGAGGGCATTTGCTATGACCAGTGTGTTCTCTTGGCAAAATTCTGTTAGCCTTTGCCCTGCCTCATTCTGTACTCCAAGGCCAAACTTGCCTGTTACTCCAGGTGCCTTTTGACTTCCTGCTTTTCATTCCAGTCCCCTGCCATGAAAAGGACATCTATTTTTAGTGTTAGTTCTTTATTGAATATTTAAATTTCAGCTTCTTTGACATTAGTGGTTGGAGCATAGACTTGGATTACTGTGCTGTTGAATGGTTTGCCTTGGAGAACTGAGATCATTCTGTCATTTTTGAGACTGTACCCAAATACTGCATTTCGGAGTCTTTTGTTGACTATGAGGACTACTCCAGTACTTCTAAGAGATTCTTGCCCACAGTCATAGATATAATGGTCATCTGAATTAAATGCGTCCATTCCCATCCATTTTAGTTCACTGATTTTTAAAACGTGAATGGTCACTCTTGCCTTCTCCTGTTTTACCACATCCAGTTTACCTTGATTCGGACCTAACAATCCAGGTTCCTATGCAATATTGTTCTTTACAGCATTGGATTTTACTTTCATCACCAGACACATCCACAACTGGGCATCATTTTCACTTTGGCTCAGCCTCTTCATTTTTTCTGGAGCTATTTCTGTGATCTTCCCCAATAGCATATTGGACACCTACCAACCTAGGGGCTCTCCTTTTAGAGTCATATATTTTTGCCTTTTCATACTGTTCATGGGCTTCTCAAGGCAAGAATGCTGAAGGAGTTTGCCATTCCCTTCTCCAGTGGGCCACATTTGTCAGGGTCTGACAAGCAGGGACATGCCCTTCAGCCACTCCACGTAGCTGGATGACATGCCTGGTGCCCTGGTTGTCCCGCGGTCAGAGTTTTGCCAAGAGAACACTCTGGTCCTTGTTGAGTGTCTAAACCTTCACTAGCTTATTAGGGACCATCTTAGAAGTCTGCCTAGTGCCTACTGTTGGAAGCAACCCAACTCCCTGTTAGCAGATTAATGGATAAACAAAATGTGGTGTATACACACCATGAAACCTATGGAGCTTTTAAAGGAAGGACATCCCGACATATGCAACAGCATGAATGAACCTTGTGAACATTATGCTAGTGAAACGAGCCAGTCACAAGAGGACAAAGATGATAAGATTCCACTTAGATGAGGTAGCTAGAGTAGTCAGATTCATAGAGAAAGAGAGCAGAATGGTGGGAGAAGGGCAGTGGAGAGTCAGTGTTTCATGGGTACAGAGTTGTATTTGAGGAAAATGAAGAGTTCTGGGGATGGATAGTGGTGATGGTTTCTCGACATTGTGAATGATACGTAGCACCGCTGAACTATACACTTTAAAATGATTAATAACACATTCTTGTTATGTATATTTTACCACAGTTGAAAAGCAGACAAAAATCAAGAAGTTTGCCTACAACACATATTATGAGGTTTTGGGTCTTGTTTAATTTCTGTGGAGAATGTCTCCATGTTTTTAGCAAGGCCTTCAACCTTAATTCAGGTTGCAAGTCCCAATCAGCCTTCTGTGGGTCTTCATTCCGGTGTCAGTCCAGTTTTCAAAACCCTTGAAGCACTGTTTGGATCTGGCCCATGTGAGGATGTGCCATGTGGGATAAGGGGTGATTCAGAAATTCATCTGAAGGGGCTACTTTCCCTAGGACCTCTCTGTCTACCATCTCCCTGGAATTTTCCAGCCTTGCCCTTTCAGTCCTCTGGCTGGAAAGCTCCTGCTCCGCAGTTTACTTCCTGGGGCTATGCTCACCTCCCAGACCAAGTGGGTGGGCAGACAGAGAAAAAGCAAAAGGGGCTTCCCCACCCTCTCTGGACAGAAGCTCCCCCAATTCAGGCAGGTGGCTTCCCTCCCAAGAATTCAGGTGCCTTCTGGTTCCTGTTGCCACTGTCGCCCCTTTCGTCACAGGGTTGCTTGGGTTTGAGGCAGGCATGAAAAAAACAGCAAAAAGAAAAAAGAATAGGGAATTTTCCCCACTCTCCTGAGCATCCACTGTTTTCTTCCTGGCTCCTTGACCTGAGGGTTTCTCCTGGAGAGTTCTCTGTCCAGCCCTGAGGACTACTCATGGGTTTCAGGTTTCCAGGAGTTCAGGCCTGGGCACAGAGAGGGGAAATGGCAAAGTCAGGCTATTTCAGCGGTACTGAGAATCCTGCTCAGCTTTCTCAGTGTTTCTGCTACTATTTGCTTTGCAGAGTCCTCAAATAGCTGATGCCTGCATTCTATGCAGGTGTGACAGCCTCCGCCTTACGGCTGGCTCTGACCTTGGCGTTGAACAAAAGGCTCCGTCCATTCACCTTTCATCCCCATTTGTGGTACCCATTTATTCTGTGGACGCACCTTGATCACCTACTACGTATCACAAACTGTAAGGGCTAGAGAAACTGCCCATCTTTAAAGTGTTGAGGACACAGTTCCCTGCTAGACACAACTTCCTGGATTTCACCCTGGCTTTCTTCCCTGCTTCTGCTTACATTCACAGTAGATCTGTGAAGTGAGTGGGCTTTGTTGCTTCCTTGAAAAGGCATGTCTGTATATGAGCCTGAAACCATTCTCATATGTGTGCTCTGTGGGTGCGGCAGAGGGCTTTGGAAAGAGACATGTTTTCAAACACACAGGTTTGTGGTTTTTGAAAGAACAGAAAGCATAAAGCATAACATCTTGCAGGATTACTTTCTGCTGAAGACCAATTGATGTGACATCTGAAAATAATCAAATAAGTGTCTTGTTTTCAGTTTGCAAATGACTTTGTGAAACTTGGGAAGGAAATTCTCCACTTAAGAAAAAAATAAAAAAAATTGAAATTGAGATCATGGGGAAGAACAAAGATGGGGAATTATGAGAGTGCTTTGAGTTCTTAATAGCACTTACATTTGTAAAAATGAATCTCTCTAAAAACCTGGAAGTGGCCTAATAACTTTAAATCACCTCACACAGTATATGCCCCAAACCCTGATAACCTCCAAATTCAATTGCTCATAACCACATTTTTGTTTTTTATTTTTTGGAGCATTACAAAAACTTGAAGTTACTGCACAATACCCAGAGCTTGGGATTTAAATTATTGAAACCTTTGTTTTTTTTTTTTTTCCATATAAGCTCTGACATTTGGAAAGAAGTTAAGGTACAATTTAATCCCAGAGGATCAGAATTTATTGAACTGATTTTTTTTTTTTTTTTTTTTGGTTTTGGCTAAGAAAACAGAAATTGAGCTGAACATCATAATGAAGAAAATAAAGACAGGAAGAGAAAAGGCGGAAGGTGGTACATGCAAAATTCTCGAAGTCCAAGGAGAGGCTGGACCTGAAGGTGAACAAGTCTGCTGACCAAGGTAAGACAAATAAAGACACACTGTCAAGAAAAATTGGAGGCAAATGACATTAAACATCATCAAAACCCCGGACTGAGGTAAGGAGAAACTGGGGCAAACAGAAACTTGCCTTTAGCTTCAGGGGTTAAGGGGTGACTTCATGTTCCTTCAGCATTTCACTCATATCTAAGTCAAGTGTTGCTAATATCCAGTGTGGATGACAGGCAATTGGACTTTGTGAATTTCTGGTTTCTAATGATGCATTCGAGTTTTATTTTTTACAGCTGTCCTTGTCTTAATCCTTTCTATTTTTTTTCTCCCCGGGGTTCAATGGTTTCTAGTTACCTATCAGCATTTTACACAGCCTGTCAGCCACCAGGCAGCACATGGCTTCTAACGGTTGTGGTGTGTGGGTCACCACTAGTTCTCTGGAAGGACAAGAGCCCGCCTGAACCACACAGCAAACTCCTTTGTATGAATGGAGCGCACTGAGCAGGTTCTGGGCGCATCCTAGAAATTGAACCAAATACCTTTTGCAAACAGCAGCTCAATGAGGTTTCCTGCCATGAGGCAAAATGCTTGGAAAGTTACTCTGCGCTGGCATCACTGGGTTTGGGGTCAGCGTGCTGAAACCGGGACTCATTATGTTCCTACCATGCCAACTTGGTGCAATTAGCCTAACACGATAATTTCCCGAAGCCATATGTTGATCTTTAGGGGAGTGAAGGCTTCATCTGCCTGATGGCTCTGAGCTCTGACTGGCATGTCCCAGCTTCCAGCACATTTCTATAAATCAAGATAACACAAACGGCAATCAGAGATGAGGTGGGACTGCCAGCCTGGAGAGGAGCAGGCAAACTGGAGCAGGGCTACGGACTTGTTGACTGTTGTAAGTGGGTCAGTTTTCTCTTTTTTTCAGAGAAGTTTTCAGAGAAAGGTCAAGGGAGCACCACTGTGTACAAGGCTGTCTCTTCCTCCACCCTCCCCTCCCCACTAAGCAAAATCAATGGAAGGACCTAGAACAGAGTAAGTTATGTTCCGGGGCTGCATGGCCTGTATTCCCATTGGACACCTATCAATGTGAGCTAGTACTGTTGGGAGCTGTCTTCGGCTGCCCCTGTTAATCAATACCTCTGTTCATTATATGTCTCTGATGAATATGGGTAATGATTGGGTGCCTGAGAGTCAGGTGACTAAAAATAACTGCGCTGTACAGAGGATCAATAGATTCCCAGCCACCCCCGCCCAGTATTACTTGAGGCAATTCGATATTCTCCGCCACCCCTCTTGAGCCCCCCACCCATGCTATCCTCTCTGGTCTTCATTGATAGATCGGCTCCGTCCTCAGAGCAGCTTTATTAAATTAGTAGCACTTAATCTGCTGTGCTATCGTCAATGACACGGGGCAGACTAGCAGATGGCGAGTCTTCCAGTGGCTCAGAAAAGCTAAGGGCTGTAGCCCAGGCAGTGCGGATTAGCCTTGTGCTGAGAGCTGAATTCATAGGTGCCTCTTCACTAAACAGGAGGATTTCCACCATTTAACGACACTTAAGAATACATTTTTTAAAGAAGGAGCTGTTTGAGGGAGGATTCTTGCCAATTACAGACGTGTTATGACAGATGAAAAGATCATAATTATGCTTGGATTCCCTGTAGGGGTGCGTTAACATATCCATGACATTTAATAACCACATGCCTGAACCAAGGTTGACTTCCCCCAATTGTTTTATCTTTCATTTCTTTGCTCTTACCGCCAGTCTGTGGGTGCTCAGAGGAAACTGGGATGGGGGGAGGTGTGTCAAGTCTTGGTGGCTGGCATCTTAGCTACCTTGGGAGGGACCCTCAATCAGTGGTACCTGAAGCTGGCTGGACAGTTCTTTACTGTGGGTCTGATGACAGTCAGCAGATACAAGCAGCCTGTTTAGCTCTTTGCTGGCCAGAGACCTGGGGCCAAGGGGGTTTGCTAGATTTGAGTCTGGGTAGCTGCTGGTTTCTCTGGGTTAGAGGAAATGGGAGAAGGGGGTGCCACAAGATGGGAGACCTGGATATGTGTGGCTCCGGGGATGGAGAACAGGAAATACTAAATGGAAAGGGAGACTCCAGGAAAAGTCACAGTCTGGGTTAGCCTAATGTTAAGCTAGAATTTGTTTAAGAGGTGGGGGTGATATTAAACAATCGCGGAGTCAAAAGCAGCCTGTATGATTCTTCCTATTGGCCTCGAGCAGTGTGACAAGAGATGTGGCCAATGATGACCTCTCTCCATCTGCTAGTTTTATTTCTAGATGATAAAAGCCCAAACTGTAGAAAACCATTGTCAAGAGAATATACACTGAAACACAAACATATATAGTTATCATCCTGTTAGCTGCTGTCCGCAAATTTCCCAGGGTCAGGGTGGAAGCTATTTACAGAAGGCCAAGGTGCAAAGATACTTAAGGTCTTCCTTTTCTTAAAAGATCTTGGGCCAAGGCTTCTGGGAAAGGAAATTCTGGAAACACTGGAAAAACATCCCCAAAGGGATAGCTTTAGTGAGGAAAGAGACAGTGTTTGCTGGGCTCTATTGGAACTGACTGACTAGGATCTCTGGGGCTCTGACTCAGCTTGGCTATCTGAGCATGAGATGAATTTGATTTTCCTAAGAAGTGTGTTCAATAATAGCATGATTCAGTCCAAAAAGGAGACCAAGTTATCTAACATGGGAGCTTTAAATAAGGGTGAATCACAATGTAAGCTAAAGTGTTTCTTGGTGTATTTCATAGTGATCTCTTGGAGTTGGTTGAGGTTTCTTCAAATCAAGGAGGTAAGAAGAGATCAGTGACTGATAAATCTTTAATATAAAAATTGTACAAGAATTTTGATACAAATTACAAGAGGTATTTGGACAAAATATGAATAAAATTCCATTTACATCCCCAAACCCTTATGCATTTTATGCAAAAGACATAGACAGTTATAGTACAGAAAATACAACAAAGGAAACGGCAAATAAAAACTTTTAATTCCCTTAAACTACTAAGAAAAACAAAACAAAACAAAAACAAAACCCTTGTTCAAGGTACATACAGTATTTATGAAGCTACCGACGTCACAATGATCAGATCAGGGTGATGTAAGCTGTGCCCGTCCCTGGGTGCTGACCCCTTTCGTAGTGCAGACCTTGGTTCTGTGACAGGCTGGGCAGGAGAGGCTGGTTTGATGCAGAGGAGGACAGAAACAAACAAAAAAAGCACAGCCCTCCCCACCAAACTCCAGGGTAGGGGGTGGGGAAAAGGACCTATCTTGGGGAAAATTCCTTTTCCTTAAGATATTTCAGTTCCCTTTGGCCAATTTTGCTGTCAAATAGGAGGGTTGTGTCCAGTGTTTTTGTTAGCAAGACACACCAGTGGGTTTGGGGTGAGTAAGAAAGTTATGTATTCTCTCAACCAGGTGAGGGAATCTTGCTATGCTAGTTCTAAAAGGCTTAGTCGATGAGGAGCATTTGAGAGCTGAGAGCTTGCTTTCCTGAAGTATTGACTCACCTCCACTTTTGAGGAAAGGCCCAGGGAGGCCTCAGACCCACATCTTCTCCTGGTTTCTCCACCTCCCTCACCCCTCTGACCTCCAGGTACCCATGTTTAGCTCTCCTGCCCTGTTCATACTGGCATTGGTAGGAAAATGGTTGAGACTTTTCTGGCAGGGCAGCAGAACCAAAGTTTGCACAGGAAAGTGAGAGCACCATATATTATAAATCTTAGTCAGATCAGGTTAATATATAATACTAGAACAGCTCATTCACTTAATTCACGTTATGTAAACCCCAGACAGGGTGGAACACACAAATGTTTCCAGAGCGATCAAAATCCAGATGAAGGAGGGAGTGTTCTACCTTCTTGCTTCAGAAAAGATTTTCTTTGAAGAGGGTGGGTGAGATCAGAAGAAGAAAGGGCAGGAGTGGAAAGATAATGAAGTCAGGGGAGATTAAGATGGGCAATGAGAGGAGTGGATCTGTACAAAGACATGCAAAAACACTCCAAATTGAGTACTAGATGAAAACAGTCAACTTGGTTTACACATCTCGCGTGAGCCTGTTAACTGAGCACATTGTCTGGGAATCAAGAGCATCATGCCTCATGAATCACTGCTGCTCTTGGCCACGGCGCTGATTCACAGGCAGGCCAGGGGTGCTCTGTGGCCTAGAGTGGGAAGGGCAGGGCATGCGGCTCCTGCAGAAACAGTGCCAGGTCAGCTCACCTTGGGGGAGGTCTGCCAAGAGGGCTGGTCTTTTCTCCCCCTCTTGCGGAAACTGTTTCCAGGGCCAGAGGAGTGGGACTCTCTGACACCGATGGGCCCCTTCACCCCTGGGGCCACCTCTCAATCCTTGCATTTTGTAACAGCAGTGGGCAGAGCCGGTTGGTACTGGACTGATGTGCCATCTTGTGCATTATTTCAGCATTGTGTTTGGCAACAGGAAGCCTTATAAAGTCTTGGTTTAGCGCTTGCATACTTTAAGAAATATAGTTTTATACTATCTATTTCTTTCCATTTTTGTTAAAATACCTTTTTCCACTCTTCCTTCCCTTCAAAGAATCTTAGAAAAACGAAGCTAAAAATATACTAAAACAATTAAAACTGTCCTTAAGCATACCTATTATTTAAGAGGGGGGGGTACAGCTAATATTGAATAATCTGTGCAATTTTGGCAACTGAATTTTTAATTAAGATTCTCTTAAGATGTTTGCTAAATGATTGTAATATATACATACTGGGAGAACTTAAAAACATCAACTGCTTTTTCCCTGACCCCAAGAATCGTTACTCAAAGTGCTTTTCTGCCCAGTCCACATACTGCTTAATACAATTATTTTAGCACAGGTTTGTCTACACAGACCTTTTGTCTCTGTCTGCCACTTTTCTCTCTTTCCAAAAGTTTGCATCAAAGATGACACCTGCACGTGTCTTATTTTTTGACACAGATTTAAAATGTGACTGTTCAAAGTCAGTGGGGGGAGAGGGGTGGGATCAACAGCATCTATCAGACCCACTGCATGAGTTTAGAAAGAAGCAGGGTGTCCCCTAATTCCCCAAGAGGCACACTGAGACCTTATTGTTCATTTAGCCACTAACTAGCCACTTTTATGATCCTGTAAGTAGTTCAATATACAAAAATAGCAGCCAATTCTTATATATGTTATTTGGGCTCAAGATGTTTAGGAAGATCACATTTTCACATGATTTTTCTTTGTACCTTTTGTTCCCTCGTACTTGATTTTGTAAAGCTCATGTGCTTATACTTCCCCAAATTCTCCCAAAGTGGAGAATTTACTTTCTACATATAGGGTAGTCCCTGTTTTAGTGATTAAACTCAAAGTCCCTGTGCCTTATTATTTTTTTCAGATTGTCAGTCCAATTAAAGGTGAATCTGTCCTGTTACACTATGGATTTGGAGGTTGTCACGGCAAGATACTCGTGTACATCTAGACTACTGGTTGGAGGCCAAAGCTAAAAAATTTTTTTTCAAACCACCACGCACAACCAATTTGTTTACAGCACGTGCACTTTTTGAAGGAGAGGAAAAACATCTTAGTTCTTTATTTACAGAACATGGGGCAATCTAATCCCACTTTTGCCACTGACTTGTAGAAACTTTGTTCTAATTATGGGGCCATACCCAGTACTCCCAAAATACATGGGCTTAGAATTGCAATACTTGTTTCCAAAGACCCAGAGGATGCTGTCAAAGCCAGAATCTCTCTGCTGACCCTTTATTTAAGAAGTAGTCTTGTTACTGTGCACTTAATAGCTGGAGAGGGCACTGCGAGGCAGCCTTGGGCTTACCAGAGATACAGTTTAGTGGGTGTGTGTATGTGCTCGTGTGCTGGGAGGAGGTGCAGGGAGGGAGGGAGAGTGACTGTGGATGTGTGTGCATCGGGGAACTCAGTGGGAAAGCCTAGCCCTTGTACTCAATTTCCCCTTCACAAGGGATAAACAGGCAATTACGCATCCTTTTATATTTGATGGCCAAGTGCTGAACTGGAAAGCACACTATTAGTTTGTGTCCCTTCAGGGCCAGGGCAATAAGTAGCCAGGAGAGCTGGGGCTGAAGCAGACAGGGTGTTGTCTGCTGTTAGTGTGACAGTCTTGTCAGCAGCGTTCACATTACTGGAAGGTAATAAAGTGACAAGTAAGTTATTAGAAAGATATGAGGTGAAATTGAACCGAAGCTTCTCGCTGCTCAGCCTGGCTTTTTCTGTTTCCTCTTTTGTAATGGTCCACTATTTGTTACAAACTGAGCCTTGTCTTGATAGTCTACATAGAAAAAAAATTTTTTTTTTGCTTGCAGTAAAGGTCAAGTGAAATTTACAACAACACTTCAGAGGAGAAGAATAAAGATAGTTTTATGACAACTATAGTATGTTACTTCAAAAAAATATATAGCATTATAATGAACAATAATGCTGATCCAATTCAGTGTACTTGTAAAAATGCTTAGTTTTTTTTCTTTAAACCCCCTGTGACCGGGCATTTGGATTTTTCGACAAATGCCAAAAAGATAGCAGTTGATGTCCAGTTATTGCCGAATGACCATAAACATCATCTTGTGCAAGATGTGGGAAGAATAAGGATGATGGGAGGATACAGGAGAGGATGGGTGTCTGGGCAACAGTGATGTTACATTAGCCCACCAGTCAGTTGTACAGCTGGATTTACGTAATACTAATGGGAAAGTACCGTGTACAGTGAGCAGTCCTGACTATAGCAAAGGGAAATGCCTTTGGGGCAGAGCAGATGTGGCCTGATGCTAACACGAGGAAAGCTACCTACCACACATGGTTTGGCCTAGAGGGAGAATGTGAAAGCAGCAAAGTTGCTTTTATGTTCGGTAGGAAGGTGAGTGAGCTCACATTTTGATCAAGAGATCTTTGCAGCCAAAGAGCAGTACAACCGCGGCTATGGGGGCAAGCCACAGTCACGATGGAGAAAGAACAGACCTGTGCTGGCAATCACGTCTTTCCACTCAGCACAACTAGGGCTTGGTCTGACCACCAGCCTTTTCTAGGATCTGGTAAACCCAACGGATCTGTTAGTTCCCTAAGGGACTTGAGCATCACTTCCACTCCAAAAATAAGAGAAGAAGAACACCCCAGCCCCACCCCGCCACTGCCTGCCTGACCTGCTGGGACTTGAGCTATTCCAGGCAGCACTCTTGCTGTCCTCCTCCCTTCTCAGACTAGGGTTCAGTGAGGCGCCTGGTCACGGGGTGCTGTGGGATGCGCTGCATGGATCCGCTCCCACCCACTGCTAGGCAGAGTTGCACCGGACGCTTCTCTTGACTGCCTCCTTTCAGTGTGTCCACTATTTTCTTTTCTAGTTATCTTCAAACCAGGACAGGTGCAAGTCTTCTACTTAACACCCCTCACTTCACTGTACAAAACTGTGCTTCCCTCCAGTCTCTGTGGCACCTGTCTCTGAATGCTCTCCATACTTATTTAAACCCCTCCCATTAGAAACACAGAGAATGAGAAGGAGAAGCAAACTCCTCTAAATATTCCAAGTCTGGGTGAAATATAAGCGATGTTTTTAAACCCCAAAATTTGTCACAATTTTTGCAAAGCTCAAGAGAAGGTGTGTATCCATAAGATCAAAGTATCTTCTGGCTGATTTGTTTCGTATGACAGTAGATGTAGCGTGTCTTATGACAGGTGACACTTACGTACTTAGTCCATTTGGCCCAACACTGAAGACCGAGTGCAAGTTAGGACTGCTCAGGTCAACGGCTGGCAGTTAGCAGCATGTCCATCTCAATCTGGTTACTGCTTCCTTCTGTTTTAATTCCCAAGGGCCTCTGTTCTCATTTGCTTGGCACACGTGAGGGGTGTGTACAGAGGAGAAGGAACAAAAGGTCACTTTTTATTTGGTGGGAACCTAGTGCATGTTTCCCCTGAGTAAAATGAGGAGAATGCCTCTGTAACAGCCCCTTCTCGATATATTCAAAGCTTGCCTTTTTTTAAAAAATTGCTATATATATATATATATATATATTTGCTATTTTTTAAAAAAAAGGCAAGCTTTTGAATATATCGAGAAGGGGCTATATTATATATATATATATATATATTATATATGCATACACACACTAACAGGCTATTAACCAGTTATGTGCCTTTCTCCTCATACTGGAAGAGCCTGGGAACTCATGACCAAATAAATTACACTATAAGGACAGTGGTGCCATTGTGCTAAAAACAATGTCAAAAGAGATGTCTGCCAGCTTTAAAAGGCATCGGCCTGGACTAAGATCTGAAATGCACTGACTTATTTCTATACAATTAATAGCAGAACGAAGAATGTCATGCTTTTTATCACATTTTAAACACCAAATTATTATCTCTTGTTATTCTTGCTCCGGGTCATCCCCCTCCACAACACACAGACAGTCCTTAAAGGAGACTAAGCCTTTTCTGATCCTTACTAACACATAGCTTAAAATGATCAAAACAGAACATTTCAATACCACCTAGCAAACATGCATGTTAATAATACTGCCCAGTTTTGTACCTGTGACAGAATGCTGGTTAAAATGAATCAAGTGGGGGAAAAGGTTGCTTGGATGAAATGCTGCATGAGTCTCAGTGAACTCCGGGAGTTTGTGATGGACAGGGAGGCCTGGCGTGCTGCGATTCATGGGGTCGCAAAGAGTCGGACACGACTGAGCGACTGATCTGATTCCTTTTTCAGCCGCCCTAGCATGGATGCAGCTGGACAGAGCCTGTGTCACAACAGAAAACTCCTATGAAAAAAGAAATGAGTATGAATGGACAGAGAGGAAGGGCTCAATGGTTAAAATGGTGATCACATCATCCTTCCCATTTGCAAATAAGCCTTGGGATCACCATCTTAACTAGATTTAGAGTTAAGTCAAAACACTGCACTCAGGCACACACCCAAGAACAAGCGACACTCTGGGACTAGAAGAAATGTACGTTTTCATGATTCTACATCTTCAGGACCACTTCTGTCCACTCCCCCTGTCCCTTTTAAGCAACTAGGCTTTAAACTGGAAAATATTATACATCACTTAAAAGGCCACTGTAACACGTGGGCACTTGAGGCACAAAACTAGTAGCAAAGAGGGGAGAGACTTAAAAAGGGCAGCTTGTCCAGGACTCACTGTCATTTCTCCAACAAAAGGCAGGTCAACACATTCATGCTTCTGAGCAATGGAAATTCTGCTTGAGAATCTTGTTACTTCTGGGCTTATTCTAACTGGCTATCCACATCAGCCTGGTTTGTGGCGAGTTAACAAACACTTGTTCTAAGCCTAGTTCCTTTGTTGTGACCTGCTGACAGCTATGTAATTCACTCATTAGGGCTCTTTGACCTTTTAGTTGACATTAAACAGACTAAGCACTGATTTTGTACAAGCTGAGTTCTAATATCTCAACCGAGAGTGTAATTGTTAAAAATCGCTGAAAATGTGTTATTTCATAAAAGTGTCATTTGGTCTGTATACACTTGCAAAGCTAGTGTTTCCATAATCTTTTGCTGGGATACCAACAAAATATTTTTTCCACCCTTCTGGAATCAAATCAGTTGGTTAATGGGGCAATAGCGCAACACAGAAGGCTAAGAGGACCAAAATGTTTGCAAACAAATTTTCATTATTCTAGTTCAATCTTCCACAAACATACTGTACAGAGTCTTATATGGTATAAAACAAAGGAAAACATCTGTCTATTCAGTTTAACAACACTGAAATAAAGCGATTAAGACTTTGGGGAATTCAAAGGTACAAGAAAAACAAAAACGGTTAGCACTAATTCCTCAGCTTTTTTACCGTAAACATTTGTCATTAAAACATAGTGTTTGATATAGTTTCTTTTGTACTGCAAATACTTTTGGTCTCTCCTCACTGTAGAACAAATGAAAAATTAAATGAACCCCATAGCATCCTCTGAAGGAGATGAAAAGATAAAGCTGCTAGACACATCTAGCTTAAGATTCCATTGTTTCTGAAATTTTCACACAAAAAATACTGAAGCCTCAACTAATGATGCTTATTTTTGGAAACAATAAATACTGAGGTACAATAAATCCTACAGGAATAGTAACAAGAGAAACATATTAACAGTTTCCTTTGGCAAATTTAACGGAAGTGAATGCTGATGTGAACTTAGAAAAAAATAATTACGAAACATATGAAAAATGGAAATGCCATTAAAAAGTTAAGACAAAGGGAGTATTTCTTTTAGACTGATGAAAGAAATGTTTGAGGCCCTTAAATGCAGAAAAGAAATACATTCTCTTTAAATTATTGTGTCCTGTTCGACAAAATATGCCTTGTTTATCTTTTGCCCCCTCCACTTAAAAAAAAAAAAAGACAACAAAACACAGTCTGCAATGCACACCCTAATGGTTTTGGCTGCAGATTGAATCTGAGTAAATATCATCATTTAGTCAGTATGTTGTGGTAGCTGAGGCTGCCGATGTGGTTAACCAGCTCAGGCAACATGTGTAAACATCGGAAACAAAATAAAACAAAACAAAAAAGGTTTGGAGAATCCTCTCCCTGCTCTTTCTCACTCTCGATTGCTTGGTTTCAGGCTTGCTTTCATTTCTCTCTGACAAATCGCGTGGGGAAACGCAAAACACTAAACAGTGAGAGATCCTATTTTAAACCCCCTTCTTCTGGCTGCTCAGAAAGGAGTATTGCTTAGTTCAAGTTCAGCACATGTTTGCAAAGCTTCCAAGCACTGCTGCCTCTACCATTAAATGTCTTTTGATTTTGTCTATCAAACCAGCCTGAATCATAGTACTACTGCAGTACTTGTGACAAATTACACAGCCACATAATAGACCAACTCAGCTCAGACTTTTTCCTTCTTCTTAATGGAGAAGGGTCAGGTCCTTGCGCATGAGCATTCAGCTCTTTCACTGTATTCAGCTTTGCTCCGTAGTGAGTAATTTGGGCTTCTGTATCCTGAAATATTATCCTGCCTCTAAAGAATAAATGCCTTGGCTGTTTCACACGCATCACTTTGTTTTCCTTTTATGTAACTTAACATATAAGCAAGAAGGATACAATGTTGATTGTAATAACATTCGGCACTTGAAAGCATCACCAAGTGTTTTTTTCTTAAAGCGGTTTCCTGGTGGCCGACAAATTGGCCTGTGGTTATGTTGAGTGACTAATTGTATTTTCTTTTCTGGAAACTTGTGCAAAGTTGGCAGTTTTGTGTTAACACTAATACTTTTGTTTGGCGTTTGTGCCCTATACTGACCAGACCATTTTTATACAAGTGAATTTTTTAAAAAAGACACTTACTTGAAGTATGGCAATAGTTTAAGGATAAAAAAGAAGCATGGATATTACACATCCCCTTGTAGTGTATGAAAAAAAGTGCATGACTGGATTTATGTACTAGTACAGGACATTTTAAAAAATCAGATCTGTGCTGTAAGGCATGCCAGCACCTCTTTATCACTATATCTAGCAGGTAGTAAAAACAAGACCATGTTTTTTTTTCCTTAAAAAATGTGCATTAATGCTAACATAAATGAATAGAGCTAGCCAGCAAACTATTTTTTTTCCTGTATATCTAACAGCTGGATGTAACTGTAAAAATTAAACAAAAGAGTTAAACAACCATCAATACAATTGTTTTACATCATTGGCCTCTCAAGGCTAAATATTTACAGGTGAATCTGCCATGCTTTAAATGAAGATTCTCTCAAAACCTTAAAGTTCACAAAAGACAACTATAAGAAGTTCCTTTTTTGTTTTCCCCCCCTTTATCTCTTTGCAGGCAACAGTCATGGGTACAACAAATCGTCTCTTTGGAGAGGACCAAAAATTGTTATTCTGTCAAAGTTTGGGCTAGTTGCACGCTTTTATGTGTGCGCATGTGTACTTAAAGGGTACTTTGTTTCACCTCTAAATTAAAGATCTGACCTCTTTCTCAAAACTATAAAGGAAAAAGACAAAAAATTTCAAAAGCACCTAGTGTTTATCTTCTTATATCTAAAGAAAAGAAAACGTGTGGGTGTGTGTGTATGTAGCCACAGGTATACATGTGTGTACACACACACACACCCTCCCCCAAGTACACAAGCACACACTGACTATGGCAGTTCAGATACATAGGCCATCTGGTGAGAGCTGGCATTTGTAGTGTCCGTTCTGAGACTAATCTACTGCAGTGAAGGGAATGTTTTTGTGGAGATTAGGGTTCTGACTGTGCCGATTCCGGCTTCGCACAGAGGAAAACATCATATTGCAACCGGGGACTTTGCACTTGTGCATCTCTCGCAAATGCACGGTTTTGTAGTGCACCCTCAGCGTCCCCTTGTTGCTGTACATCTTGTGGCAAATGGTACACATGATCCCACCAGTGCTCCCGGACAAGCTGTTGAACATCAGAGACCCTGAAACGTCAGCCCCGAGGCCGCCAGGGAGGGTGGGGGCCTCAGCCTTGTGCGCCGACTCCCCGCTGTCACTCGCCCCGTCAATGTCGTCCAGGAGAATCCCCTCATCGCTGCCGGCGTCGGATTCTCTAGAGGAATGGATGCTGCTGCTGGACTGGAGGCTGGAGGTGGTGCTCAGGTCCAGGACCATGTAGTCCTCCGCCATGCCCCTCCCATACCCGTTCAGGTGGGAGTCTTCCGTCCCCGCGGGAGAGGAGGCATCTTCCCTGATGTCGAGCCCCAGGGGGTGCTGGGCACCATAGATCTTCATCAAAAATTCATCCCGGAGGTCCTTGCTAAGGGAGGGCTGTGATGAGTCCAGGCCCATGTCATCGAGTTCTTTGGTCAACAGTTTACGATGCAGGTTTATGTTGGCACTGTGTCTAGGAAAACAAGAGGGAAGTGGGGGCGGGTAGGTGTACAGGGAGTGGAGAGGGCGAGAAAAAAGAGAGCATTTTAAAATTGATTCAGTTTCCGCCAGGCATCACCTAAGCGCATTCATTGCTAATGACATTATTGTAAAAAGCAAGCATTTTCCTACATCCTCAGGATTAGGGAGTAAGTGGCAGCGGGGAGTGCAATAAGGGGAGCTCTTGATTAACATAATTTTTATAAGAGGGTGAAAGTCCTCAATGGAAGGATGAAAGCAAACCCATGCACCTTTTTCTGAATGATTGTTCTGTTCCTTTCACTCTGTAGCAGCATCAGCTGCAGAGAATCTCACAGCAGAGATTTGAAAAAATATACTGAATATGATCAACGAATGGAAACTTTCTGCTTGTCCAAACCAAATAATTTGAATTTACCTAAAAACAGAAGGAAACCCCCTTTTTTCTACAGCGAACACTTTAGAGGTATGAAAAGGATACCTTTTTTTTTTTTTTTAAAAGTAAATGGTTTAGATAATTTAGAATTTGCTTGACAAAACAACAACTTGTTCACCCTCATCTTCCTCATCTTATTTAAGAAAATTTAGCTTAGCAGGTTAGCAATTTATTTAATAAAAATAGGGTTATACACTATCTTTAAATCCCCTTTTTAAGAATGATTTGGGATCTCAGCTAAATCTAATAGTAAAATACATTTATCTTCAGAAGCTGCTGTATTTCAGAGTTAAAAATAATATTTCAAGTAATTCCAAGTTGTAAACTTTAATCTTAAAAAAAGGTGAAAAACAGAAGTTGGCTTAGTAAATAAAATCCACCCCCATTAAAAAAAAAAATCACACCCAACAAAAAAAAAAAAAAAGGGACCAAAAAAGAAAAAAACCCACACACAATACCAAAAAAAAAAAAAATTCAAGCACAATAATAACACATGGTCCCTCCATTTTAATAACTGGAATCCATACTTCTTAGGCAAGCAAAACTTATACTGTACTCACTGAGTGCTTTGCTTGTATATATATATATGTATATATATAAAGAAAAAAAAACCAAGATTTGTCCCAGAGCATCCATAGGGATGTCATGATTTACAAAGCCTGATAGTTTATTATCTATCTGAAAACATTGCCTTAGTATTTACATCCCCCATTTATTTTTAAAGTGCCCTTGGGCATATACCTCTCTCCACCTGCAAAGGCTTATGTTTGACAAGTGTCTAAATTGAAGGCTACCCTTCCAAAAAGCAAACCAATAAATAAATACAGATGCATAAAAGCTTCTCAATAATGGTGGAAGCTCTACATCTTGGAGAAGTTAATTGTGATAATAGAAATGACCTAGAATGGCCCGGATCAAGTTTGACAGACCTGCTGATTATAATTAAAAAGTATGGAAAATCCAAAATGAGTCACACCATTCGGTGACGAGCATGGCTAGTATTTCTTAGAGATGGTTGAGAGGTATGTGCCTCAGAGACAAGAAAGGTGGGAAACACGTTCCACCTTTCCACACAAGACAATATATAGCACTCTGGGTTTGAAGGGGCAGAGGGGCGGCGGCCCCCTCTGCACTGCACTTAGAACGGCTGAGCTTACCTTGTGATAATAACATCAGCTTTCTAATCTTTTGCTAAATCGATCACAAAAGAAAGCAAGAATGAGAGACAGAGAGAGAAAAAGAGAGAGAAGGAGAGAGAGAGAAAACAAATTCACATTCTAGACATCTGGTTTGGAAAAAAAACTTAAACAATAACATAGGGATTTAAAATGTTCTGATCAAAAAATCATTTTCTGTCATAAGCGATCATCTCATATGCTGTCTTGATGATTTTCAGATCAGCTGCATCATCCAAAAATCATAAATCAAATTAAGATAAACCAAATTCACAGCATCATCGTCATCCATAAATGAGTTCTATACAGATGCATGCAGTGTTGCGGATATGTGAATGATAAACAGAAGTGGTCCCCAGGGTCCCTGCTCTGACAGTTGCACCCCGTCTCCCTGGTGTCAGATGGCAGATGATTCCAAATGCAGGTTGTTAAGCAGAGTGCAGGAAATGCCTACTGAGAAATCTTTCCCCCTGACATGTGGGTATGACGCCACTGGAGTTATTACAAGAATGTGGAAATAGAGTTACAGTACGTACTATTACGCCACTGATAAAACAACCTGCCAACCATAAGCAGCTCGCAAAACCCTACCCCTCTGTGTATTATTTTTAACACCCTCCCCTCCCTTTCTTAATTTCACAAACACACATTTTGCGATGACTTTAATCTAGAACTCTGTTGCTTCTCACACATCTGCAGTTACCGCTTCCTAGATTCACTGCTGAGAAAACAGCAGCCAGACACAGCAGTCACATCAAGACACACTGAATAAGGAAGAATAAATTAACACTGATGAAAGGACACACTGATCCCCAGATGGACACATCTTCCCTGAGATGACTTGTGAAATTACACATCTCCACTGTGGTGTTACCAGGAAGAGATGTTTCTCTTCATGTCTCACTTACAGCAATAGAAATCCGTAATCTAATTAGATGAGGTACCAGCCCTCAATATCTGTCAACCAAATGATGTGCAGAAATGTGTAGACCAGCTCTGGCACTGGGTTCAACAGTGTCCCTTTTCCGCTGTCAGCAGTACTGTTGGCCTCTGCTAATATAATTACATTGACTTTTATTCAATTAAGTGCCATCCTTGCCTTTAAAAAAAAAAGCTACTTTATCAATTGATTCAGGTGTAATGCAATAATAAAGATGAACTCATGGCAGTGCATTAGCTCTGCTGTTCATAACTTCAGTACATGGGTTCATTCGTGATAGTCAATTTCCATTATGCAACCACAGTTCAAGAGAATTGATTCTTTTATGTTCATTTCTTAATCTATTTCATTTTTGTGTAATAATCCTCCTGAATGCCATATGCAAAATACCAGAAGTAGGGATAGGAGGAACGTGTGGTGGAAAGCTTACTGGTTCACTCTCACGATGGTGGGCTTGGAGCTGTTAACTCCCAGTATTACTGGAGTGGAAAGAGGCAAAGCAAGAGGGAGAGGAGATAGACTCTTGAGAGAGTCCTGATCCTGTACCTCAGGAGGTTAGCTTTGCCTCTACAGAATGGACAAAATGCAGTGCTTGATGTTAACAGACTTGGACTCAGTCAATCCAAACCACGAACTGCCACAGAACACTACTGAGGAGAAGAGATGAAGACCAGGAGCTAACAGCAACTTACAAGTTTACATGGATCAGCAAAACCTAGAGAGGTGAAAAGGAAGATGAAGAGACACAGAAACAAGAGTCACCAAGAGACTATCAGGTATACAAGGAAGAGGATTCTGAAAAGTTCAAGAAGACCAGAGAGTGCTGGAAATGGGAGGACCCCTGGCAGAGAAAGCAGGGGGCAACTGTCTGTAATAAGGAGCAGGAGGCCTCCAGAAAGGAACAGATTTTGAGTTCTCCAGAGATGAGTTTTTCTAATGAACCTAATGTTCTAAATATTTGTCTCCAGAAAAGAGGAAAAAATAACCATGAACTAAAACTGTATTAGAACTTATTATACTTTATAAGAATGTCAGCAGTACAAAAGCTGTTTCTATTTGCGTTGACTGGGTATTAGGTAGGTAATACCAATATGAGGAGGCAGCTTCCTTTTAGAGGAAAAAAAAGACTGGGATGAAAACAGAAGGTAAGTTGATAAGTAGAGGGAGGAAGGATCTGATCTTACGGGGGATCTCGTCAAGACAGTAGGACAAAATGTAGTTCCATGATGGTCACTTTTAAGAACACAAACTATATCTTATTCAAGCTCAAGTCTCCTGCTGCGCAAGTAGAATACTGGGTTGACCAAAAAGTTCATTCGGATTTCCCCATCACATCTGATGGGAACACTCTAACTTTTGATCAACCCAATACTTTGCACATGGGACATAATTAGAAGTACATTTATTTGACTTCAATCAGTAATAGGCAGAGTCTTAAACTTTCCCCAAAACAAATTACAGAAGTGGAAACAACGATCCCAAGATTGGGAACATGAACCTAAAGATTTAAGAAAAGACACAGATAATATTAATATTAAAGGTAATATTAAAAGTAATGCCACATAATAACTACGGCATGACACAGTCCTATAACTTGGGCGATGCTTAGAACCACAAATGTTTCTTCTGACCTCTGCACTCATTCCTACTATTTCTGTACTGAGTTTACCAAAGCCTCTTAAAAACTAAGAGCACCCTTAAAAGCAAAAGGTAATGAAGCTTATATGACATAGAAGAGGTCATGAAATCAGATTAACTCTTTGAAATGCTTGGTGGGAGCACTCTAACTAGATTAAAGTGGACTACCACTCTTTTTTGGTTTCTTTAACAAAAACAAGTCAATTATATCTCAGTTAAAAAAAGAAATTTTACCATACAATCACAGAAGACAGCAAATCCAACAGTCAAATAAATGCAAACACCTTTTAGAGAAAGTCAGTCCTGTCTTGAGCTTTTTTCCCTCACATTTCCCTTTCTAAGCTGGTTTAAATACCTAGTTCAACTTAATGCAATGTTTAACCATAAAAAGAAAAAAAAAATTAAGCACACTGAAAAAATGTTTTGAGATTTTAACTTTGGTTTTGAGATACAAAGAACTTTTTTAAAAAATAAGAATTTCATGACCAAGTTAGAAAATCAAAATGTGGCCATCAAACTGAATCAAGCTATAGGTTACATAAGAAGCCCAATCTAACCTTAATTCTTAAGTCAGTTCTAAGCCATCCTAAACTTACTGAACTGAAACAAAATGCTTGATAATTAATTGCGGTGCCCCAGGTGAAATGGAACTGAGGCTCCATTTTGGCCTAACTTTTGCCTTTATTTTTTCTGCTTATCTTTGCCACTTCACACACACAGGCACACACCTCAAACTGTCCAGAATGATCACAGTGAAGTATACACAGCAGAGAGCACCACATATAAATAGTGTATGTGTGTTTTTATGTATGTATATGGGCAGACATAAATTTGTATTCAACCTGTAATATAAAATATAAAATCTGGATGCTGGGTTTGAGTGTATTGTTGGACACTGAGTCAATATTCCTGACTGGAAATGTAAATCTGCTCTCCAAATCCAAAGAAATGGAAAATTAAAACTTCTGTGCCTTATTTATTCTTTTATCTAGATTGCCGTGACACTACCTGTTGTCCTGAATACCTCAAAAATATTTGTATTCCCATTTATTGATGGTGGTATACTTTAATAGCCCTGTGAAGTAATGATAGTTTTGATACTATATACATTTTTGCAAAATGGGCAGGTGCTCTCTAAGGTAGTATTTAAAGATTTTCTCCAAAAGATCTGAAAACCATCCCCAGCTCAGGAAATTTTAGTGAACAATGCTCAACCCCTTCTACCCCCCAAAAGTACAGAAGTACATGATAAATGCAAGAAACAAAAGCTAAGCAAATTCTTGCAAATTAAAAGTATGAAATCCACTCCCTTCAATCCCTTTCAATATAAAACAAATCATCCATACTGGTCACGCAGACAGTTCTCTCTCCATTCAAATTATTCACTTGAAGATAAGCTCCCACCAAACTCTTTAGGGGTTTAGCTAATTTACTGCACAGATACGGCACGTCTGTTGTAATAACAGGTAGGATGTATTGGGGTCGACCATTTATCAGAATTAGACTTCTTTTCTCAATTCACAGTGAATTATGCTGCCTACATGACTCCCCTCTCTCAGAGCCTGCCATCCCCTTACGGCCCCTAATGTGGCAGGCAAACCAAATTGACAGTCTCATCTTGTCAACAAGGGGCGATTCTCCTGAGAAGCCATTTAACTTTGCCGAGGAAGCAATGTATTAATGTGCCTGTCCCAGGAATGTTAATCATCTTCAAGCTTCCAACCTAACTTTGACGTGAACGAAATCACCAAATTTGTTTAGTAAATGAATCGTAATATGCTAATAAGAAAGCATGACATATATGGAAAAGCCAAACAGATGGTTTGTTTACTCCACTTTGCAACTTTATAAATGTTGTAACTCTGAAGATGTTAGTGAGAATTATTGGTTTGTTGGCAGAGGCGAACATGTCTCTTGCATACTAAATCTGGCACTACGGCTACAAAACAATTTGTCATTGCTGTGGAATGCTTAAAAAATGTTAATGTAGTGATGGCATTTGGGAAGGAAGATTGGTGGATGGAAAATGTCTATGCTGGATGCTCAGGTTAAGTGCAGAATTGATATCCAACGCTGTTCCCTAACCATTTTACTTCTGAGCTGTATCTGACACATCGAGGCTTCTCAAGGGTGCTGATTATTCAATAGATAACCTGTTGCACTGTAATGTGAGACGTGTGATACACTGTGAATAGGATTATGTTTTCATAGCACTTGGAAAATTTCTCAATCAGGCAGCTCATATGGTGTTCAGCTTACTACTACTACTGTTGGGTAAGAGAAAGCAAAGCCATTCATCCCAGCATCTTTTAAGGACTTGAATAAAATCTGAGCTACAATTTTGAGATTTATATTTACCCTGGATGAACTGCTGCTGCTGCTAAGTTGCTTCAGTCGTGTCCGACTCTGTGCGACCCCAGAGACGGCAGCTCACCAGGCTCCCCCGTCCCTGGGATTCTCCAGGCAAGAACACTGGAGTGGGTTGCCATTTCCTTCTCCAATGCATGAAAGTGAAAAGTGAAAGTGAAGTCGCTCAGTCGTGTCCCACTCTTTGCAACCCCATGGACTGCAGCCTACCAGGCTCTCTGTCCATGGGATTTTCCAGGCAAGAGTACTGGAGTGGGGTGCCATCACCTTCTCCGCTGGATGAACTAACTCTCCAGTTTTCAATCCCAGGTTTTATCATCTTATACAAAGAGTTCCGAAGATCTATTTCCAAAACAGTAAGAATGCATTTTTCTCTTGACATTTGAACTTCTTCTCCTATTTAAAAATAAGCTTTCTTTTCTGATGTGTACAACACGGAACGACAGTTTCTGAGATCTTTTTCAAAGGAAATACTTCCTAACTATCCAAGAAGGTTTTATATCATTAAAACAATTTGTGATCTTTTAAAAAGAGAGCATTAGGGATGTGCGAGTTTCCCAGGGGACAGGATTTTGGAGGCAATATTATAATTGAGCTACGGCCTTATCTAGAATTCTGTGTTGAAAATGAAACTATTTAAGACACATGAACAAAAAGAATGCACAACCATCTAATTTATATCTTTGGTTAAATGGTGTCAAAACTACCAACAGGAAAACTTCAGGTAAGCAACCAGCAACACAACTATGCTACCTTTTAAAGTTCAGAAACATTCAGAGTTTTCTGAAATTCTTTTTACTCATGATTCACACAAGCATAGCCACAGAAGCAGAATTCTGTATGAAAGAGGTGCTTATTGCTTCCAATACCATTAACCACTTCCAACTCCTTAGTCCTATATATACATACTGAGATCATCACGCATCTTGTGGGATTCACCTGGTGTATCACCACAGAGTGAAATTTTTACCCATCTGCCAAAGAGAAACGAGAGCAAAGCGAGCTAAAGAAACCTCTGACTTCATCTTGCTGCCCAAGGATCACTTTGGAGCAAGAAACATTAGCGGCTTTCCCAGCCTGGTGCATCTCTCTCATTTGAAACATCTCCTTGTTCCTGACCAACAAAGAAAATTTCAATAAGGTTCTTTTACTGGTTTAACAACAGTGAGCTCTTGGGATTGTCAAAGTGCTAAGCCTTTTCCAAGGAGAGAAGAAATCAGCAGCTCAAATATAATTAACCTTCCATTCTCAATGCAAACTGCCACACACAGGAGCTCTGCAGTCTATTAGCGAAGTTATAATGGCCAACGGGCAGAAGCGAAATTGGTCAAAAAGTTGGCTACTGCTGTCATATTTTTGGAATTATGATTAATGGCACTAATAATGTGGATGATTACTGATATGTGTATCTCCAGCAGTTTATCATATTGCTCTGGCTGCCTACGTCCACAATAAGCAGGATGCTATCATTTACCTCTTTATTGAAGGCAATCCTTCTCTTGAAGGAGCATATTCTAATTACTTCGTAATGTTTTATGTCTTAAACATTTTGCAGCTCTGGACCTTGCCAACTGCTTCATGTCTACCATTGATTAATTACTGAATGTTTAATCAAAATTTAGAACCTAATGTAGTCATTTATGAGCACACTGCAGTGCCAAAGTAGTTAGGCTCTGCTCCCAAGTTTGGGGAGCGCTGGGTTAAAAATCAAATCCCAGCCAGGCATGAGGATCCAAGAATTTCACCTTGGGTGCTCTGAGGCTGCCAATTCCATCTCTGCTGATGAATGGAAGGTAATCTAACTACGGGTAAACAGCATCTTTACCTCCCCTCTCTCCACTGGATCTCTCTCTTTCCCTCTTCTCCTGGTTCCCTAATCAACAGAGCACTGCTGACTGCTTGCTTCTCAGAGCAAGAAGGTTCTCGTGAAAACCCAGCTCAAGAACATAGCTTTGAAGTGGTTAAACAAGTGAAAAATAATTTGCTGGGACAAATACATAAGTTTTTTTTTTTTTTAATGTGGATTTTTTATGGTACTGTCATACAACCATTCACCGTTGAAGTTAAGTGTTTTTTTAATACCATTACTGAACTGCTGAAATGGATGCTAATATAGCTTGGAGTGCTAATGTCAAGTCCTGGTAATAAAAAAGACAGACTGCTGAATGAAATAATTTCAAGTAAAAAATAGAACAAAAGTGCTCTCTCTCTTGCTCTCCACTTTTATTGAATTGGGACTGACTGAGCCAATTGCTTTAGAAGTCTGTAAAACACAATTACTAGTGAGCGGACTGACCCCCCAGTGCCCCCTTGGTGACAGAGCGGACTAAAAAGCCAGCAGAGTTCGAGCGGCTCCCCTTAGCTGGCCATCAGACCCATGAGGCTTACTTCTGAAGGTCTGTTGTTCTCATCGCCCAAATCTGTCTCTTCTGACTGAAAAATAATCTTATTTCCCATCCATGTGCTAAAGTAACTTCATACATCATTTCCCAAGATGAAGATGTCTATTCTGGCAATTAAGGATGATCTGTCTTTTGATATTCTTATTTATGTGGTTGTTCACATATAAACACACATATACTTTATGTGGATACATTTACATGAGAACGTTAGCATAATTTTTGAATAGCTGGCAATAATTCCAATTGATATATGCAATAGCAAACTAGAGGCATCACTTACGTATGTTCAGGTTAGAAACACAGCTTTTTTTTTTTTTCCTAAGGTAAAGTCAAAATAATTAGAGCAAGCAAGAAAAAGAATTAAACCAGAAGTAGGTAACATTTTCCCCCCTAGTTAATAAAAGAAGTAATAAACTCCATAAAGTACTAGAGTTAAGATCACTAACACTTCAGGCATAACAGCTTTTTACCAGGAATTTACAACTCCTGTTTTAATTCAAGCTGCTTGCATTAGGACATAAAATCTAGGTATTTTAAAAAAGTGTAGCTTTCTGTTAACGGAAGAAAAATTGTCCTTTCCTGAAAAGCATTCTTTTTTCCTCTTTCTCAGCTTGCTTCTCTCTCTCACATGCACACACACACATCTTGGCACTCAAGAATCAAAGTTAATAAATTCTTTTTTTATGACATTGTAATTTTTTGGCAAGTGTAAACTTCTTTCATTTTCTGCCACATTCATTTATTTGAAGCTTGTGGGAGTCTTACGGCAAAAACGTTAAATTATTTCTGAGAAGGCTTTTTAAAAAGAGAAAAAAGAAACGTTTTCTAGCCCAACCTTCACAATGAAATTTCAACAGAGAAAGAAAAGTCTGTCTCCTTAGCACAACAACAAATCACTCTGCAAGAAAGGGCTGGTAGAAGCCTCTTACCTTATGGAGAAACCACCTTTGCAGGAAGGATACAAGCAAATACTAATATGTGTGTGAAGTCTCATAACCTGATTCCAGGTGAGAAATGGCCTTCCTTATTTGTTTTAAAAAAGAAAAGACTATCTACAAAAGCAAATACTTAGAATGAATCATTATGAGAAAGAATGAGACCAAAAAAGTCTATAAGGGGATCAGATAGATGGCGGGAGACCCAAGGGAGACAGAAATCATGAAGATGACCCTTTCAAAGTGGTGCCATCCTGAAAATTACCACCTATGCATGCAGTATGTACATGCTGATCTAAATGCTATTTCTGCCTGGATTTTCAAGTTCCCGATGGAGGGAGTAGTAGCTCATTCCTTTTGCGGGAAGGTAGGAATACAGGGTATATGAAAGCATTGCATTTACACAGTGGAAGTTATGTAGCCACAAGAGCTTTAATGGTACTCCCATCAAGAGAAATTTGTAAGAACTTCTTTGTATCATGGACAGGAAGTCCTTTGCTCGACATTAAGCTTTGTTGTCTAGTTGGTAGGCAGTTTGGTGGAAGTGATTGGTGTACTTCTTGGGCTGGAGGAGTGAAAGGTCAGCAGAGGCTTAAATGAGCTTGTCTTACATCCAGCTGGGCCAGCAGGAGGTCATTAGGAAGATCCGAGGCGCATGGTAGGCTTGACAGAGTCTCTCCCCATGATACAAGGAGGCCGTTTTGCTCACTGCTCTTCTCCCAGGATATAAAAAGAACCCCAGAGACAGGAATGACACTGAAGTTTATCTTACTACCAAAGTTTCGCTTGAGGAGGGCACAACTAGCAATTACTCAGAAGGGGGAATTTATTTTGTTTGTTTGCCTTTGATGGAAAGTAATGGAGATAAGTACAAAAGACCTATTGATCTCCTGGCTGTACTGTGAAACTAAAGAGTAACAGAGGGGGGAAAAATGTCTTCCTTTAAAAGTCAGAGGACCAACAGGACTTTACCTTGTAAAAGAATTCTGGTAAAGGAGAGCTGCAGTTTGGATGGCAAAAAATATAGGAAATGAAAAAGCTGATGCCTTAAAGTGTTCTCTTCTCGTACTTGGAGAAGATTAACACACTGTTTGACAGCTAATTGTATTAGGGCAAATGCACTAATAGTTATCTTTAATTGGTGCTAAGTGGCTCATTTCTTGGAGGTATTGCCTGGTGAAATCATATGCATTTATTGCAAATCTCTCTTTGGAAACTTACAGAGAACTTTTCTAAACAAGAATGATGGGAAAAATGGATGTCGCTGCTGGGAAGGTGAAAACAGGAGGCAGGTAGCATGTTTTCGCATCTTCACCTCTGTTGTTAATGTATGCAGTGGCTCGTCAGAGGTAGCTTATGTTAATTTATTCCTGCACACCTGTACAGGGCTGGAAGTCAGGTAATCAGACAAGCAAAAACCATACATCTCTGCTTTTTAGCTACGGCTACCCAGAGGCCTATACAGGAACAAATTTAGTTCTGGAGACATCAGCAGGTTTTAATAAACCAAATACAGATGTCTTACTTCATACAAATCAAGAAGTTTACATGTTTAAATCTGGACGGATTTAAGTAGCAATCAAAGACAAGGTTTCCACTTGGCACCAATGGTTGCCTCATTATTTATTTATAAGTCACCCTAAGCAAATATTATTTTGTTTCTAAATTTATCCATGGGGCTGAATCACCTTTCCTACACCTTGAAGATCAAACATAATGCTTACCTTTCTGATAAAATTCAAGACAAGCTGTAGCAATGAGTGGCCACTATTCTCAGAGGGAAGAGAGGAACAAAGATGGTAAAATTCATGTTAAGATGAAAAACAAACAGATTAAGTATTTCTTTCTATGCAGACCATCTAGTTTCTGTAGACAAAGTCTTCATTATAATTGAGGGAGTTTTAAAACAGCCAATCACTGAAACAGATATAAATAGATTTTTAACATACTAGCAAATGATAAGGAATTCAGAAGAGGACACGGGGGTTTTTATTTTTTGGAATAAAAACCAAATGTAATTTATAAATGGGCTTCCCTAGTATACAGATGATCCATGGCCACTCAGCCCTCCTGGGGATCAAAATACCAGAGAGAGGATAAGAAATGACCAAAGAAAGCCAGGGCCAACCACTTCTATGACACTCGTCAAGAAACTGTCCTTTATGAAGATTGCAGGTTCTAGGCCAGTTAGAATTCTTCCCAGGGAGTATTTTCATAGGTATACTTAAAAACCTAGAGTCAGCTTTGCTGTTCCCTGAAAGAAGAGTATCTTAGCAGAAAAATCAAGGGTAAACAAGAAAGAAGTCCAGATGTCTAGTGTCAGTATACACTTAAATACTTAAATATCAGCCATCGCCTTATAGTTCTGTAGTTCTTTACAGGGAAAGTAATTTACATTGTGCTTCTAAAACTCAGAATAAAAAGTACCCTAACAGCCACCTAATGACCAGATGAATTGGAGTTTGTGTATATTAGCTTGCTCTGTGTCATTAGTGTGGAATGGTCCTCTTTGCTTTCAAATTTATTAAACTCACACTCATTCACAAATGTATAGAAAGGACACTTCTGATACTTCACTCAGAATCCTCAGCCCTCACAAACCTTGCTTGTGCCCCACTCTCTCGCTCATGTCCCTTTTGGTGACTTCACACAAAGAATATTGTTTTTCAAAAAGCCTTCAATCTGATCTTACAAGACCTAGAAAGATGCTAAGCAAAGACTTGGACATCTCTGCTAACTAGTCGCCAAGTGTAAAACACAGCATTTACCATCTTTCTACTTCCATCCTGCTAACTGCCTGTCTGAGACCAAACACACAACTCCCTCAAATACAATCATCTTGAAAGAAGCCCAGGAAGACCTGTTTCTCACTCCGGTAAGGTGTTCTAAGCCCAAAGACAAGAAGGCTGCTTTCATAAATAGAAGGAAGAGGGTTTATTCTGTTAGTTTTATCACAGGTAAACCCCTTGCATACTTCGACCCCAACTCAAAATGCCTTCTAATGCTCTGTTTGCACAAGGAAGATGCTGCAGAGTCCAGGATGGATGAATCAAGATGCTGGGGAGAGGAGAGAAATGGACACAGGGACAGCAGGATTAGAGACAGGGGGGGATTTCTGCTTGGGAAGGTGTGTTGGGTCACAGAAAGGTAAGAAAACTCAGCCTAACTTCACAGTGGATTGAAGAGGAAAAAAGCAGGGATGAAATTCCTGGGGTTCTTGCGACTGATACAGGAAGAGTGAAGAGACAAGGGAAGAGAAGTCTACTGGGTAGATTTGAGATGTGAGGCAGAGGCTTTGTGAATAAGGAGATCAAATTACAGGTCAACATTAGTTGATGACAATGAAACAGGGGTACAATTATAGTGCAGTTATGTTTCCTGAGATGCAAAAGAGGATGGTATTCAATGGCACCCCTGTTTTTGCGTATTCGGTGGTAGCTATGCTCACATATTAACTCAAGTCATAGACTCAACAAGGATGAACACTCTTCTTATAAAAAAAAAAAAGTTGAAGTATCAAAGTTTCTGCTAAGTGTTTACCCTGGGGTCAAAAGATTTGAGGACTCTTGCAAAGCAAAGTTTCAAGTGAGAATCAGAAGACTTTCTTGTACAGTACTTTTTTTTTCCAATTTGCTTTTTATCGTGTGTGACAAAATTCCAGAATTAAAACGATTCGGCGTGACGTGCTATTTCACCCATACGAAATGTAATCACCTGTCTTCTGGGGTTTGCAATCTCTTGTGAGACTGAACATACATATCTGTATTATGCTTCCCACCTGGAATATCCTATATCCTAGTTATCCTGGGCAGTGGTCTTAACTTGTGTATGGATGGTCACCCATGGAACACTCAATCCTTAAGAGTAAAATTAGAGACTGAAATATTCTGCTTCTGTCAATAAATGTTTTTCCTCAGACAAACCACCCTCTGCACAGTACTTCCTTATACACTGAGGCATAAAAACAGCGCTCGTGTTTTCTGGTGGCTTGATGTAAATGAAAGCACCAAGCTTTGGGTGTTGTAGCCTTTAGTCCCAGAGCCATTTATTTGAGTGTTATGACTTGCAGTATTTTCAGCAAACCAACTAAAACTGTGATAGGAATTCATGCAAATAAGCTTAAATTTTGGCTTGTCTTCAAACACTCCATTTCCATAAATATTTTATGCAGTTTTTCATGAGTCTTTTATTTTTGTTAAAAAAAAAATTCCAATGCATTAACCTCATTATCACAAGTGCACTATTTCAAGTGTAAAAGAATGAATATTACTTACAAACGTGGGGGGGATGGATATAGTATTATATTTTATTATTCAAAGTCTAGCTATCTTAACTGCTGTATTCTGGGACTGTCAATGATAACCTGGAACTGAAAAGAACTCTGTGACCATAAAACATTTTTACAGAACAAGGTAAATGGAGTTGGGGGGAGGGAATTTTTTAAGAAGATAGATTTCTCTTCAAACCATGTTTTGAATTGTATGAAGAAAGCCACCCAATTTTTTCTCAGAGATTTTGCTTTTCATGCATTGGGTCCCTTGTATTTTAGTAGAAAGGAAAATATTTTTTTCTTTTATTTTTAAGAAGACTGAATTTTTAAATATGGAAAAAACAGAACATTATAGAGGCAGGTCACTACTTTTCAGCATACTTCTATTGTTGTTACTTTATGAAACAACTCTACCCACCGGGGAAACACTAGAATTTGGGTGGTAGCTATTTGGAAACTTCCTAGTTAATATTGTTTCTTCTACATATATTGATTTTTACCATGTAAAAAATTTTCTCCAGATACATTATTAAAAGACAATGTAAAACCAAAAACTGCATTTGTTATAATGGGATGAACTAACTGTGTGACTCCAGTTAGGCGGGTGTATACTCTGCTCATAAGCTTATCTCCACAAGAGGAGGACAGCTCTACTACTCCACCACTGACCACCTTAACACATTCCTTTTATATTACATTTTCTTTAAGATTGAAAAAGAACACTGCAGGTTTAGGACCAGCTGCTTCTGTTTAAGCCCAACTGTTTCAGAGCCACAGCTACATACCTAAGGTGTGATGTCATCTGAAGGCTGGACATAATATATTCTAACTGATCCTCAAAGTATATGCATGCCTCCCCTTCTATGCATAATTCCCATGACAGACTATATGTTAGAGATGTGCTCAAAGACATTGTGAAGTTGAAGTAACCCATAATCGTCATTACATTTCCCCATATCAACAATTACTTTGGTCCCATTGTCTTCCGGTATTTCTACGACTCTTAAAGAATTCATGGACACACTAAATACTCATGTAAGAATGATAACATTTCTGGTTATACCTACGCAGATGCAGGCTGTCTCGATGTCCTGGACCTATGGTTCTTTCCATCCGTAAATTTCTGTTTCTATATTGGATAAATACGTGTGTATGAAGATAATATATTGATTTAATTATAAAGCCACAAGGCAAAGCAGAAATATATATAACAGAAGCTGCAGCTTCTAAGTGAAGGTTCACGGGAAAGCAGGGAACTGTGTACACAGTTAACTTATTCACACCTAGATGCATGGAAACACACACACACAAACACACACACGGAGCACAGAGAAAAATGGCGTGCATTACTGAGTAAGATGGCGTATGATTCTGCATGCTTAATCAGAACAAGCACCGACTGCAACAATCCTTCACGAGCATGGCAGCCTGGGGATCACGCGGTCACTGTGGACAGTCTTTACAGTGCATCGAAAACATCCAAGTTGGATTATTTTTTAATGTGTCAAGTCCACCATGACTGGCACCCTCCACCCCCCAGCAGGAGCAGCCAATGGAGATTTACTGACCTGTCTCTGCTTCGGCGAGAGGGGAAGGCAGCGTTGCAGCCAGCCACCGTGCAGACATGCATCTCTTTCAAGTGAACGTTCCTGTAGTGAAGCTTCACGCTGTAGGAGCTTTTGAAACTCTTCTTGCACACATAACAGATTTTAGGGTCTGGGCTAGAACACAGGTCCCCTTCTGGGGAGAACTTCTGAGGGCTGCCGTAATTCAGAGAGGATGTAAAACTCTCGTGCAGGGCTGCCATGCTGGCACCCCCGCCGTTGTACAGCCCATACTGGCTCATGTAAAACATGTCGTAAGTGGGGTCTGTAAACTCCTCCTTCACCTTGATGACATCCTGGTGAGAGGGCTCACTGTGGTTCTCGTCCGGCCTCTCACTGTTCATCAGGACTTTCTCACTCACCTCACCGTGCATGTGCTCATCCCCCTCCATGGATTCCTCACCGAGTTTGGGCTCCGAAGACTCAGACTCATTCTCATAGTCCCGCTCAGGTTCTTGGTCCTCAGAAGTCATGCTGTCAGCCCTTCTTATCTCTGTCCTTGAAATGCACCGGGTCCTGCTATGCTTAGAAAAGTCCTTCACCGACATGCCCGGACTCATCTCCTCCTGGGAGTGGCAGTGATTGTCATGGCTCCCATCGTTCACCACAGCCCCGCTGTCATTGGGGTCGTCATCTTCATCGTCAAACTCATCGGCGGTATCGATAATTTCCTTCTCGATCTTCACAGGCATACTGGACTTCCTGGGCTTCTTCTTGGGTGCCAGGTCGGCACTGGGCTCATGAGTGGCCATCATCACTACTGGCACTGCTGGCTCAGAGGGCGGTGGGGGGTGCTGCTCTATGGTACCACTGGTTGGAATGATGGGACTGGTTGGGAGGGAGGTCGGAGGACTCACCATTTCCCCTGGAGTGAGTAAACTTCTATAAAATGGAGGAACGGGTTGGACAGTCTTTAGCCCAGAGAACACCAGCTGGCTAGGGAGAGGGTTCTGTAAGACGGGGTCTAGTGGGGGAGTGGTAAAACCCATTGGGGGCCGGCCAGGGCTCGTGAGTGTGAGATTCGATTTTGTACTTGCTATGACGGGGGTGGCGGCCCCGGACGTGGCCCGGATTAAATCTTTGTCTCGGTTATTCCTTAGCATAGGCATGTGAAGGCGAGGGTTAGGGTTTGCACTGTGGCGGTTCCGGCTGCGGAGGGAGCTAAAGACCATATTGCAGCCTTCAATGGTGCACCGATGTTTGATCTTCAGGTGAACGGCGTTATAATGGATTTTGAGAGTACCTTTGTCATAGAACGTCTTCCCACACGCGTTACAGAACACTCTTCCCTTCCGGGAGGCTGACCCCATCCTTCTCATCCGGTGGATCCGGAATGAGCTCTTCGGGTGTTCAGTTTTGGACAGATCACTGACTGGGGCGGAATTCTGAATGGGAGACACGCAGGCTGGCTCGGTTTTGGGCTCCACGTTAGTGATGCTGGTCAGGGCATTTCTATTGGGCGTTTGATCATTCTTGTAGGGCGTGGGGGAGACTTCAGACTCACTGCTCTCATTATATTCATTCTGGGTCGAAAGGCTGGGCTCCCGCAGCCTCAGTCCTGGTTGCTCTAACAGCAGCCCGTTTGGAGGCAATCCTAGCAGCGGGGCTGAGACTGGGTTTATGTACTGGAATGGCAGCAGGAAGGCGAGGCTGTTGGGGATGTTTTCGAAGTGATGAATGCTGGAAGGGTTGCTGTTCTCTAGATGGGCGAGGAGGCTGGGACTCCTGGTGCGATTATTGCTCTCAATGAAAGTTCTGATGTCTGAGTCTGTCTTTGAAGATGGTACAGCTACGGCCTGCCCTTCTTTCTCCTGAATCGCCATCAGCTCCACGATGGATTTGGTTTCTCCGAACCGCAGAAACTGCTGAAGGGTGATGATTTCCTCTTCTCGAGACATGATGGCCCAGCGGTCCAGCACCTTGCCGGCAGCATCCTGGAGGCCACATCAAAGAAACGACAAAGACAAACACAGAAACTTATTGATTGTGCATAATTACTCAGTGCAGCTGAAGGTGCTCTGTCTGCTCATGGAACACCACGAGCGAGAGCAGAAAACAACATGCAAGCTCTGTTAATACAAGTTGATCCATGAAGCAAACTTCTCTGCCATGCAAATGCAGTCATTAGAGTCACAGTTAGAGAAACAGATTGAGTTTAATAATGTCAAAGCAAACAAAACGTAGACCACTGGGGATCTGTGATCTAAAATGCCTACAATCTACTGCTACTTTTAACAACAATGGTCTATAGACTATGCAAGTATTTAGCATATATTAGTACAAGACGTGAACTCTTGCTGTGCGACCCAGTGTATGCAAAAGCAAAACAGAACATGGTACCTTAATCTTTATCAAATAGTGACACCAAAGGAAGGAATTAGGTACATTTTTCAAATTTTATTTAACACAATCAGACATGACACTGGATTCAATGATGAAACTGCCTTTAAACAGGAGCTATTATCTGAATTTCTAAATCACGAAGATGAATGAAGTAGCATCACCCCCATACTCACATTGCTACGCTGCATTTCTCCACTTTTAAGTGGCTGAATTTTAGTGTCACGTTACAGTAGGCAATTTCATAAGGTAGAGTAAGGAAACACAGTAATTGTACTTTTTCTGAAAATTGATTGTAATTCTATGATTCAAAGTTTGAGTTAAGAGTATTTGACTTTTTATGATCTTGTTATAAATGACAGTTATAGATATTCAGAAAGTAAACCTGTGATGGATTTAGATAAGAATGTGTAAAAATATTGTCTCTTAACATCCTGCTCTGATAGTAGAGAGCGTCCACAGAGAATACACATCAGTAATCACCAGACTATGTGTTGTTAAATATACATTAAAAGCATTTCACACTTTCATTTTTGCTAGTAACTATGAGATATGCCTGGAGGTAGGACTTAAAAACCCTGCAATGTAATGTCAGGCAATCCATTTCAGTATGGATTGAGAGAAACCTATTCAAACACTTAATGACTCCATCATCTTCTAGGGCACAGCTCCTTCCTACCAGGACAGGACACTTGGCAACCCTCTGTGAACAGCACTTGTTCCAACCCTTGACAGTCGATTTATGGAAGCACAAAATCATCTTAAATGCAAGACAAGAGCCTTATTAATTACAAAGAGGAAAATCATCACATTGTAAGGGAGAAACCTAGCAGACACCACCGTAACCAACTTGCCTAAATGAAGGATCATCACAGACCTTGTGATCTATATACTGAAAAGGATACACTGTGGTTTCTGTGGCGTGCTTGCCCAAAAAAATGCATACCTCAATCTAATTATGAAAAAACATCAGATAAATCAAAACTAAAAGGTGTTCTGCAAAACAGCCCCAAGTATTCTTCAAAGTGTAAATGTTGGGAAAGATTTTTTTAAAGTCAAAGAAAGACCAAAGATTGGTTAGAGATTGGAGGAGACTAAGACAGCACAAATGAATATAAGATTCTAGGGATCCTAGACCGGAAAAAGTACATTTGTGGGAATAGTGGTAAAATTTCAGGAAAGTCTCTCAATTAGCGAACAGCACGGATCAATCCTAATTTCTCGGTTTTAACAACTGTCCTATGCATGTGTAAGATGTTACATTAGGGCAAACAGGATAGAGGGAACTGTACTATTTTTGCAAGAGAGAATTCTCTCTCATAGATAGTTCTATTCAGCCCCGTGATGTGAAATTCTCTCTGGACCACAACTGTATGGTCTGAATCACAACACCTAATTCGATATTAAGGTGATACTTGTCACTTATTTAAATTACTTAAAAAAGAAGCTCTAATAGTTATAAGCCATTCCTTATAAGGCTCATTTCTGGCATTCTATCCTTTTATATGTGTGTTGGTGTACTACCTGACCTGCCTCTTGAGAAATCTGTATGCAGGTCAGGAAGCAACAGTTAGAACTGGACATAGAACAACAGACTGGTTCCAAATTGGGCAAGGAGTACATCAACCCTGTATATTGTCACCCTAACTTATATGCAGAGTACATCATGAGAAACGCTAGGCTGGATGAAACACAAGCTGGAATCAAGATTGCTGGGAGAAATATCAATAACCTCAGATACGCAGATGACACCACTCCCTGTGGCAGAAAAAGTGAAGAACTAAAGAGCTTCTTGATGACAGTGAAAGAGGAGAGTGAAAAAGTTGGTTTAAAACTCAACACTCAGAAAACTAAGATCATGGCATCTGGTCCCATTAACTTCCAGCAAATAGATGGGGAAACAGTGGAAACAGTGAGAGACTTTATTTTCTTGGGCTCCAAAATCACTGCAGATGGCGATTGCAGCCATGAAATTAAAGACGCTTACTCCTTGGAAGGAAAGTTATGACCAACCTAGACAGCATATTGAAAAGCAGAGACATTACTTTGTCAGCAAAGGTCCATCTAGTCAAGGCTATGGTTTTTCCAGTGGTCATGTATAGATTTGAGAGTTGGACTATAAAGAAAGCTAAGCACCAAAGAATTGATGCTTTTGAACTGTGGTGTTGGAGAAGACTCTTGAAAGACCCTTGAACAGCAAGGAGATCCAACCAGTCCATCTTAAAGGAAATCAGTCCTGAATGTTCATTGGAAGGACTGATGCTAAAGCTGAAAACTCCAATTCTTTGGCCACCTGATGCAAAGAACTGACTCACTGGAAAAGACCCTGATGCTTGGAAAGATTGAAGGCAGGAGGAGAAGGGGACGGGATGAGATGGTTGGATGGCATCACTGACTCAATGGACATAAGTTTGGGTAAACTCCGGGAGTTGGTGATGGACAGGGAGGCCTGGCGTGCTGCAGTCCATGGGGTCGCAAAGAGTCAGACATGACTGAGCGACTGAGCAACTGAACTGAACCACGTAAACTGGCAAATACAGATGTCCCTCCCTCATTTGCAGGAGAACTTAGCCTTCAGATTAGACACTCTCATGCAGTTCTCTGTTCACAACAGTCATACCATGGTATGCCGACACAGTGACTGACTGGATAATCCTGGAGTTGCGAAGTAGCTGCTTTTTCAAAAGTATCACTGGTAGCAATGGTCTCCCTTACATCCTTTTTTGGGACAGGGGAGTAGAGGAGACTTTTGGTATTGTAAATAAGCAGAGAAATAAATTGTGATTTTACAGAGATTATCTCATTTGAGTCTTTTAACAGCTTCCAGAGCTTGGCAAATGTTTAGCAGATGAGACACCAGAGGTATGACTGCTTAAGGTTGCGAAGATGCTAACTGGGGTCTAGGACTTGAACCCAGAAATTCTGACTCCAGGTTCATTGAACTTACTGAGGCCATTTTCGAGGTGGGCACACTGCGTCTGTGATAACAAGGGGCAAGACCTCTCCTGAACAAGGCTGGTCTCCAGATCACTGTCATGACCTCTTCTACACCATTTTCCCTTTACCATCAAATCCATTTTCTTGATTATTCTTTTTATGAACGCGTTCACTGTGGAAACTCAATCTGAGTGGTGTATAGTCATTTTTACCTCAGGTTCTTCCTAGGTAGCCTGCACCTAAATCTGCATGTTGATACCGTACTTACAGAGCTGGCAGCCTCTGATATTAAAATAGGCCTCAGAAACCATAGCAACTGATCAAACCCACCTGAGGCATCTCTTTTCCATCACCCTTCTGTCTTCCCTCCCCTAATGGTACACAGCAGTCCCATATGGTTTCTCTTTTCTCCTGTCCCGCCACGAATGCCTGCTGCTATTTCTAAATCTACTGCCTTTCAGATTCTTTTTTAGTCCTGAGTGGCTGTCTCCACTAAAAGAGAGACTGCTCTGTTAAACTACTTACTTCTGGTGGAAGAGATCCAGGTAAGCAAGGTTTAGAACTTTGCTGGTTTCCTGAATGATAAAAGAGAAGCTTTATTTATTGTGGTAACAGAAGCATCCGTTTATAATTTACCTGGAAGGACAACATAGTATCTTTGTAAATGAATGTGCCTGGGGACAGGTCAACTATCTACATGACATACTCCAACTAGAATCCTCCTGACAGGGTACCCTCTGGATTCAGGCAATGTGAAGTTCTTTTCAAAGAAGCCATCATTCATCAAGACCATCTAAAGACCTTCCCTTTCATAAACAGAGAAACTGCAACACGAAACAAAGTTGATTGTCTTATGTAATAGAATGGGTCTGAAAGCTCAATGCAAGGAATGAATATCAGCTTTAGCATATCCTTGGGTTTAAGCAGTTGAAGGGAGTTAGAAATCATCAAAGGAAAACAAAGGAGGCCCAGGTTTTTTGCCTGCAGATCTTTGTGACAGAAGTAATCAGGATCTGGTGCAGTGATTCTTAAACCATGGCTTAAGATTCCTCTGTTAAGACTTTCCATGAGTGGCCTATATGCTATCAAAAAGGACCACTCTGCAAGGAATTCAGAGTAGCAATCTGGTAACTTTCAGGACAATGTGACACTGCTGTACAATGAAAGACATGGTCATTTCTTTTAAAATTAACTAATTTTTACTTTATTTAACTCAACTATTGGCTCAAAATCAGCTGGGGGAAAACTGGTCCTTCCTCACAGATAGTTTGAGAAGTACAATACAAATCTAAAACCTAGGCCTCCTCATCATGTCAACTACACTTTACCAGTGATTGAGAGCCATAAAAAGAATTTGGTATTGTCACAAAATAAACAGTAATGGAAAAAATTCAGTTAGGCCACTATGAACGTTCTGACCACTTCATACTGGGATGCCAGACTTGTGTATGAATGAAAAGTCACATCAGAGTGAGTAACTGGATTCGTGGCCTTCCCATTCATGTTGTAGTTGGTGACTGAGTTACTTTAGGCTCCCCCATTTGTAACCAGAGCTCAGTGACCATTTCATTGGAAATTATTATTTACAAAATGAGGATGAGAAGATTTGTCCTGTTAAGTGAAATGCAAAGTATTAGGATAAATATTTTTTTAATTTTTGGCTGCACCATGCCAGTTTGTGGGATTCTAGTTCTATAACCAGGGATCAAACACAGGCCCTTGGCAATGAAAGCACGGAGTCCTAACCATTGGACCTCCAGCGAAGTCCCTAGGATAAGTATTGATTTCCTATGATAATAATTGGCTATCCTATTAATTAGAAGATTTGTAACCAAATAATCCAGACTTATAAACAAGTTTTACTGTGTTCAGAAACAGTATAAAACACTTAAAATATTTACATCTAAACATTTTAAATGAAAAGACTTCCTTTTATATTCACTGAACTGGTGCTTTTATCACTTAGGAAAAATCTGGCACCCAGTTCAATATGGGTCCAGACTGAACTAATACAATACTGTAAAGTTTAAAAATAAAATAAAATTTAAAATAAAAAAAATATATATATAAATTAAAAAAATAAAATCTTTGTCAGTAGGGTCACGATCATGGTTTCAACGGTTTTATTTGAGCCCCTTTTTCATATCAAAACATCTTACATGATGCGTAATTTTAAAACCAAAGTCAAGTTAAGATCGGCTGTTTTTTCTTATGTGAGGGAAAGGGAGAATAGAGAAGGAAAGATGTAAAGAGACTGGAGAGAGACCAGATAGAGACTTTGGGATCATTAGACTGACTGTCAGCTGACCTTAAGCCCCGAGAATCTGCTTGAAGGCCAAGAATAAACCTGTTTGTGCTCATGGCAGGCCACTAGCATGCTAGAACATAGAGGGAAACACTGCCTTTCCTTCCACACATGGAAATGAGACCGAATAGTAAACACAGCAGAGACCTAGGGCCTATTTGCTCTAGCAGTATTCACATTATGAAGAAATGAGCAAACGGCTTAAAGACCAGCACAAAATAGTTTAATTTTCAACTCTATTTCATGAATATCTTTCTGTCAAATTTAAGGCATAATTTAAAGGAAAAATCCAAAAACGATTAGCTAAAAACTAAAAACACTTCCCCTTTGATCTAATTTTAAAGCTTTTAATGAAATGCTATCCACCTAAAACAAAATGAGAGGTTTACGAGACATACTTTCTGATATCATGTCTAGATTTGCAAGCATCGTGTGCTATCCTTAAGGTATTATTCCATTCCAACTGTATTGGCAACTTATTTTCATGACCGGTTTCCTACTGGGATTTTCTCTTCTTTCTGGGCTGGAGGAAGCACAAGCTGGAATCAGGATTGCTGGGAGAAACATCAATAACCTCAGATATGCAGAAGACACCACCCTTATGGCAGAAAGTGAAGAAGAACTAAAGAGCCTCTTGATGAAAGTGAAAGAGGAGAGTGAAAAAGTTGGCTTAAAGCTCAACATTCAGAAAACTAAGATCATGGCATCCGGTCCCATCACTTCATGGTAAATAAATGGGGAAACAATGGAAACAGTGAGAGACTTTATTTTTTGGGCTTCAAAATCACTGCAGATGGTGACTGCAGCCATGAAAGTAAAAGACACCTACTTCTTGGAAGGAAAGTTATGACTAACCTAGACAGCATATTAAAAAGCAGAGACAATACTTTGTCAACAAAGGTTCGTCTAGTCAAGGCTATGGCTTTTCCTGTGGTCATGTATGGATGTGAGAGTTGGACTATAAAGAAAGCTGAGCGCTGAAGAATTGATGCTTTTGAACTGTGTGTTGGAGAGGACTCTTGAGAGTCCCTTGGACTGCAGGAGATCCAACCAGTCCATCCTAAAGGAGATCAGTCCTGGGTGTTCACTGGAAGGACTGATGATGAAGCTGGAACTCCAATCCTTTGGCCACCTGATGCGAAGAGCTGACTCATTGGAAAAGACCCTTATGCTGGGAAAGATTGAGGGCAGGAGGAGAAGGAGATGACAGAGGATGAGATTGGTTGGATGGCATCACTGACACAATGGACTCTGGCAGTTGGTGATAGATAGGGAGGCCTGGTGTGCTGCGGTCCATGGGGTCCCAAAGCATCGGACACGACTGAGTGACTGAACTGAACTGAACTTCTTTCTCCTTTAGGAGTTCAGGTATTAAGGCAAGAGGAATAGACTTGCGTAGAAGGTAGAGAAACGATCTCAAGCCAATCCAGCTTGAGATCTATCAAAACTGAACTATTAATTGCAGAGTTAAAACCTAATGAAACCATGCTATGCAAAACTTGAAACATAAGTTTTGCCAGGTTTTCTTGATGTTTAAGTCTTAATTAAACAAATAGTGGGAGATATACACAAAGGAATACTACTGGGCAATAAAAAGGAATAAACTATTGATAGAAACTAACCTTAAGAATGAAAGAAGTCAGACCTAAAAGATAACAGATGTCACTATGCCAGTCAGAGGAATCATCCTTGAAAAGTAAGCCTACAAGAGGAGAAGTGAGATCAGTAGTTGCCAGGGCCCAAGGGTAGAAGAAAGGACTGACTGTAAAAGAATAGTGGGAACTTTAGGCAGTGATGGAAATGTTCTATATCCTAAGGCTGATGTATATATGACTATATAGGTTGTAGACTTTAAAACCTCCGAGATTTTTTGGCATGTAAAGTATACCTCAATGAAGCTGACACAAAACATTAAACTATGAAAATTGCATGAACTCTCAGAACTCAACATTCACAACTTTCCCCATTTATATACAGACCATCTTCTTGTTCCCTGCATTCTGTTGTAACCAGAAAAACACACACCCCCTCCTCCATTCTCTCCTATCTGTAGGGGGTACACAACAGTCCACTGATGTGGTGAGTAAACATGAGAATTTCTATTTTCGTAACCTAAAAAGACATGTGTTACATTTTTATATGTAAATTTACAATATACTACTAACTTAGAAACAGCTTCACACACACTGGGGTGCACGCTCATGTATTTTATGAAAAGTATGAAAAGAAGGTGTAGTCATAAAAAGTTTAGGCTGCTTCACTACAGAGCTAATACTGACATGTGGCAGACACGGAGCATGCACACACATCTTCACACACACTTTGGAAGAAGTTGAAGAGTAGTCTGTTAATTCACCTAAGCTCCCCTTCACCTGCCTTTGTGCTGGCCTCTTGGTTAGGTGGACGTGTGTCAAGGAAGTGACCCAGAAATTAGGAAGTTTATCATTTAACTGGTAGATCACCTCAGGGGGAAGTGGTGGGCTCGGACTATTATCTCAGATGTCGTGAACAGGGCCATTCCCTCAACTTCATATGGCGGTGTAGGGGGTGCTGCAAATGAGACTTCATGTATGCCCCCCGAGCGCTGGGCGGGGCTGCATGTGAGGGCTGAAGGCACTACCTATAGCTTTACCAAAAAAACCAATCTTACAGAAGTTATAGAAGTCCTCTTCTCTCCTTTTCACCTACAAGCTACCTGTTTTAGAACTCATGTGGATCCATATGTGACAAGCAGATATTTCAATTTTCCATTGTTCCTCTAAAAGTCAAGTTACTTTTAAACTTCTCTTCAGCCAAAAAGTTTAACTGGTCTGGGTACTCTCCACAAATATCAGAGCCACTCCCCCTCTTTTTGTTAGGGGGGGGGAATGGCTAATTATTTATTTATCTAATTTACATGACTGGCATGGGTTAAAATTTGTGTGTGTGTGTAAGCAAGCAAGAAGTGGGGGTGGGGAGGGGTGGGGGTGTGCAGAAGGGGCAGAAGAAGAAAAATGGTAAAACAACAACAAAAAATTCTTATTGAAAATAACAGATTCTGGGAAGCACTTGGGGGAAATTTTGTAGGCAATATTGTGATAATTTTTGAGAAACACTTGAAATTATGTGGGGAAACAACTTGGCATGCTTATTTGTTTTAGCAAATTTACATTTAAACACTTATTTCTGGGAGGGCACCGACTGAAAGATGAACCACTACCATATACAGTATACACTGGAACAGTCTGCTTGTGGAAGTAAACAGAATCATACTCTTCTTTATTCAGAGTTCTTTCAAGTGAGTGAGCTTTTCCAGTGTTTCAGGCTAGTATTTCCAGGCCAGTTGAAACAACTGTAATATCTGTAGGCAGAGTGAGGCATGCTCATTTATACCATGATTGCACCAAATGGTTCAAATTAGACTTGATAAGAAAAGAAAATCAAATTCGTTTTGGGTAATAAAAACTACCCGATTTCCAACATTTGGAAATTTGTGTTTTGCAGAATTTCTCAAGAGCATCATTTTAGCTTTTAAATACAATGTTGACCAGTCCATTCTTGCTTCTTCTGCCCCTCCCCAGGACAGAAGGGTTCCATGACAAAGAATCAACAGGGTGTGGTACAAAAAGAAATGAAAACTTGCAAAGAAAAATCAAGACTGGACTTTGCTAACATTCATGCACATTTATCCCTTCTGGGAAACAAATATGCTTTCCTCATCAACCCAAGCCCATTGATGTCATGAAATGTGTGCACAGACATCAGAGCTATGTATATATTGGCTGGCTGTGATTATAGAAGCTGGTGCTAAATTCATTGTGCGTGGATTATAAAGGACCTGTCTGAAGTATCTTTCCAATTCCTCCTTTTTCCCCCAAAGGAGAAATGAACTCTATAGGAATATCCACCACTGGTTAGAATGACAGAGCTCTCAAAAAACTTTGCCTTAAAGAATTTTCTGTCAAGGTGAGACTCTTATTAGTCCTTGCTAACACAGGTCTGTTCTCTATAAATACCATTTGCACATTAGGGATTAACTTTAAGAGCTACTTATCACATACATGTGCATGTACACAAACGTGTACCTGTAGAGAGACTACCATCCTCAGGTTACTGCACGAATCTCATTATAAATCAGTCGTCTTATAAGATGAAAAATGTTCAATCATGAAGAATTGGTAGTATACTAAGGAAAGGCATATCAAATTACTTGAAAAAAAAAAAAAAAGGTACAGAATTAAGGAATTCATCTCCTTGGATGAAACTGGAAGTCTGAAGGAAATGGCCCCTGACTGCAGTTGGGAGCAGAAGGAAAAGACAACATGGTAATTTTATGTGATTTTTAGGTATGGCTCTGGTAGATTTTTCAAGAGATAAATCCCTACCATTTCTGTTTCTGATCCTTATTTGAAGCTACTTTTCAGTGAAGAAGGTATCTTTTAGAAGAAGAAACAAATTATTGAGAAATTGAACAATACACCCTCCCAAAATGACCACTTTTCAAACCAAGAGGAATCAAAATACCAAGGGATTGGTTTTAAACGGCTCTTCTGATTTTTTTTTAAAGTATATTGTTTGACTTTTTTGATATAAAAATTTACTTTGTTACAGAATGTTCTTGATTATGGACCAGATGAGAACATATAATTCGTAGAGGATGATTGCTTTTCTCCTCAATAACCGTCTGTACAGCAATTTTATTTTAAAATCTGTGATTATGATAGATCACTCCAGGGTTACAACATATTTAATCACAGAAACTCCAGCTAAGCTCTGTTAAAGGCCTGTCAGGATTTCTTCCCTGTACCCAGGAATTTTAGTTTGTCTGGCTTTAAACCAGGTCCATGCATTTCTTCTGTGGGTATTTGTTTGCAAATAAATAAAGCCTTGCTTTGCCATCTACAGAATTTTCAGAGGTGTAAATTACTTTCCACAGTATCTAGAACTGCACTTCAAAGAGTCCAAAGTTATTTTTCAAATTACCTAACTCCACTGTAAATCAAATTTGAGAAACTTTTAAATTAAGACACAATACATTTTAATAATTAACAATGGCATCTTAAGAATCATTTAAGTTTCAAAATAGGAAAACTCAAATCCAGCAGATCTTTATTCCTAGAAGATCAACCTATAATATAAAATTACCCATGCATCTTTAAGCACAGAGTATTTAACTCTGAACTTAGAGGCTAAAAGAGAATTTGGATATTAAAATTTCAGTTTTTGGTTATGCTTAGTACAACTTCCTCATATTCAGCCTCAGAGGAAAATAAAGAACATAAGCAAATGACACCTGAGTTCGAGTCTTCGTTTTGCCAATGATCAGCTGTGTGACTATGAAGTAACCAGTACCTAGTTTCGTTTCCTTATATGTAAGTAAGAGTCCTACTATTCTTGGTGGTGTTTAGCTGCTGTTGTGTCCAACTCTTTTGCAACCCTATGGACTGTAGCCCACCAGGCTCCACTCTCCAAGGGATTTCCCTGACAAGAATACTGGAGTGGGTTGCCGTTTTCTTCTGCAGGGAATCTTTCCGACCCAGGGATCAAACCTGGGTTTCCTGCACTGGCAGGGAGATTCTTCACCGAGCCAGCAGGGAAGCCCCACTAACTTTCTAAGCCTTACTAAAAAAAAGTCAGATTCCCTTATCTGACTATTTATACCTAGAATCTGGACATATAAGACATTTCAATTAAAATGTTTCCAATCTTAGGCTAAAATTTTTCCTCTCAACCAACTTGTGTATCTACAACTTATTTTCAGAACATACGTGTTTATGACTGAAAATATGCCCCCATGAGTTCCTGTATGGTTCCATAATCTGCATGCCTCCCTTGATGCTTTATCAGTAATATGATTAGAGGCAGTAATTCTTCTGGATCACCTTTTACTCCTGCTCAATGTAATGATCTGTTCAAGTGAAAACTTCGCTTGTATAGGGAAACTGTTCCTTCGAAGCCCCCATATCATTATATCAATAGAGTCTGTGGAAATCCTGTAAAACACGAGGCTCAGCCATTCCAAAATAAATATGTTATATCTCCATCAAGCTATATAAATAAGTATCTGTGGTTCTCCTATGATCTCTGGAGTTCTCAGAAACAGCAGTATCTGTATATAAGACTCTTGCCTCAATTAAACCTTTTAAATCGACACAAGTTACTCTTTTGGAGATGATCACCATGAGATGCTAGGGGGTAAGTCATTTTATGGTTCAGGACAGCAAAGGAACAGTTTGAAATCCTCAGAGAAAACACTAGAAACAGGAGGAAGGAGAAGGATGGGCCCTGCAAGTGGTCTTGTTTTCTTCTCCCTTCAGACATAAAGATAAAACCTGAGTCCTTGGACAGCTATAAATCTGCTTGCCTGGCAGTAAACACCACTCACCAGAGCCCGTGCTAACATTTTTGCTTGGAGCTTTACATCTTCTAGTTTACTTTTCTTTCCATAACCAATGTTCTGCCACCAAGCTTGTAGAAAGCTTCCGTCTACCCAGGGGTCTGTGCTGAGGTTTTACGTATCTAAACACAAACCAGAGAGACCCTGGCATTTCCTGATGGGCTTTCCTATAATGTCTGATAAACAGCAAAAATGGGTGCAAAAGAAAACACTTTTTTTTTTTTTTCACGATGAGGATGATTTTCCACATTAGGTAAGGGTCAAAACCTTGGAATGAATTCAAGGTCACAACCTTCAATCTTTGTATGAAGTTTGTCTGTACAACCAAGATCCTCAGTACTCATATCCCAGCTTCCAAAGCTTGAAAGGCTGATTCTAGCTCACATATTATACTTTGAATCGCTCCACAACTGAAGCTGATTGAACAACCCTAAGGAACTTAAACATATTCATTAGGATGTGGGGGAGCAGGGGGAGAAAAGAACTGAACATTCACTAAGCAGTATTCCATACAACACGTGGAGGATGGAGTGTGTGATTGAACAGAGAGATGTATTGGGAGATTTAACTTTGTTCTTCTCTGAGTGTAAGAATGGCAGTAGAACACAAAGATTAATTTCCTGCTTTAGCATTCATCAGGGAACAACACATTATTACTTGTAACACATACACGAGGCTGTTGATGGATATACTTTCCTTTGATTGCTCCGATTAAATGTGTTCCTATAAAAGGCACCCCCACACGTGTGTGTGTAATTATCAATCTACATATGCGTTATCAATTTGCGTTTCTATGTATTTCTAAGCGATCAGTGTAGCTATTAGACATTTTATTTGGCCACAAAACAGAGGTGATTGGGGGTCGGCGGCTGACTGAAGAAATAGGAGATCAAAAAATGCAATCATCAGAGTAAATAATCAACATATGGTACTGTAACGCCAAACTCAGAATTCCAAAACAGAGGAGGGGGAAGCATGCATTACGGAGCACAAGGTAATAACTGCGTCTGCATGCCTTAATACCCTCTTGTCCCAGCAGTCCTGACTTTCGAAGCAGCCCACTTCTCCACATTAACGGTAGTCATTTGGAGAGCAGCAAACGTGCCATTAGAAGCACTTTTACAAGTGTATATTCATCCACCAATTAGCTTAATGTGGCCGCTTTCTGCATATTTTCTATCCAGGCTTGCACAAATCTTATTAATATTTCCCCCTAGCGCTTTGACAGATTACCTTGTCATTACGCATCCTGGAGCCTTTTAAACAATATGGGTAAACTACTGTTTGTGAGGTTAATGACAATTATCCCCTAATTACTGCATAAGTCACTCAGTCCACTTTATCTCATAGGCAGGGTTCTGCTCTGTGTATCTGCCATTGTGTCACCGTAAATGAATCTTGTATTGCTATGTTTATCTGCCACTGCCTTGTAAATTATACTGACAGAAGAATGAACAAATTACTGCATGTCATCACTTAAATACTGCTTCTGAAACGGGGGGGGAAAAAAATGGCTTCAGCACAGAGCTTGAATTGTGATTTTAGCAGATCATTAGTAAAAACATATTTAATGTTTTCTGCTATATTTCAAGGCAGATGGCTTGGAATTTATAGTGAATTCATGATGGCACTGGGGGTAAGTGGAAGGTGAAGAGCGGTGGAAGTAAAAGAAAAGAAAAGGTGAAAACAGAAATAGAAATGCCAGCCCAACCTCCTGAATGCATTTCCTATCAGTACCACAGCTGATGTGGTGCTCTTGAATTACTTTCCAAGATTTTTCAATTCGAAATCAAGTTCCATGGGTTAGGGATAAGCTATACTCTTCAGCTAGGATAATTTTTTTTTGGGCGGGGCGGGGGGGGGGTGGTTACTTATAATCAGTCCAGACATAAAACATGGAATCTGTGTAACTGAGAAGAGAGACTGTAATAAAGGCCACAGGCTAAGCCAATTTCATTGATGCATTTTTAAACATCATTAAACAGGCTCACAAATACTGTTTCCAAAGTTGCATTGGAAATTGTTTAACAATGATTACATCAGTGAAATTAGTTTAGTCCCCCTTACTGCCTCAGGGTGACTGTATCTGCTCTAATTTACACAGAAAACAGGACAGTCTGAGTATCATTAAATTTAAAACTGTAAGCCATATTGAGCCAACTACAAATAATTTGGAAGAATTTGTTTTTAACCAGAAATCTGTGATTCTGAAAATTATCAGGTGAACAAATGTTTGCATGAGAACGGGAAGAAACAGCTGGTTTCCTAAGATGACTGTCATTTAATGAGTGTCTTAAAACATTGTGAAATGAGAAACATTCAAAATGCCTCCATTTAAATGACACCAGGGTAGCTGACAACTGGCAAGCTTAAGTGACAGAGCCATCTGAAGGATAGGTGTGTAGAAAGCTGGGTGTGCAGAAAGCTTGCATCAAATCTGCCTTACGAAAGCCACGAGCGTGCAAAGGAGGGCCCACAGCACTGACGATAAAGCTATTTGGCGGAAGCATACACGCATGCACAGACAGGACCTTCTGGTGTATTCACTAAAAAGGGTGGAAAAAAGGTTGCAGCGGAGAAAAAGGAAAAACATGAAAGCCAGAGTTGATGGCCTGACCCAGGGGCCTCAGGGATCCCAAGCAAACCCCTAGGGACTCCCTGTGATCCCCTAAAATTGATCTTAGCGTCTGTCCTGGGTTCAGTCAATGCAGAGTCAATCAAGCAGGTGCTGCGATCAAATATGAAAACGCCATACAATGTTCTTTGCTTTTAGTGTGTTAAGCCAAAGTTAAGGGTTACATCAGTTAATAGCAGTTAAGACTGACATCACTGTGACAACCACTAAGGGATTAAATTTTTCCTGACCTTTTTAAAAAAAAAACTAAGCTACCTATGGATACTGAGTAAACTAGATTTCTTTTATTTTTTTTCTTTTTTGGAAAGTACATTTCTAAATCATTAATTTCCTTTTTCTTTTAACACTGGATTTTCTTGCCTTTAAAAAAAAACAAAAAAAAAACACATTGCTAATGGTACAGCCACTCTGCTTGGCTGGGGATACGGGGAGCCGATGTGCACTTAGGGGAGATAAGATCTTGGTGTCACCTCAGAGAAGAGGCGCACAAACAGTATTTTCTTGAGTTTGTGAAGTTAATGATGGTTACAGAAAGGGAGACAGTGCTGGAGGGATCAATGTAAACGCCCAGAGGTACCTGGGTGTAAGGTAACAGATGAAGACAGCCATTAAGAAAACAAATCGTATTTCCTTGCTCACTTTAATCCACTCTTTACAGACTTTCGTCAAGTTTCCAAAAACTGAGACTCAGAATATTTCATTCCCCTTCCTGGCAAACCTTCAGCGGCTTCCTATTATGCAGAGAGTAAAAAATTCCCTTACGTGACACCTGAAATCCCTTCAAGTGCTAGTGGTAAAGAACCTGCCTGCCAAGGCAGGAGACATAAGCAACGCAGGTTCGATCCCTGGGTCGGGAAGATCCCCTGGAGGAGGCAATGGCAACCCACTCTCGTATTCTTGCCTGGAGAATCCCATGGGCAGAGGAGCACCTGGCAGGCTGCAGTCCATAGGGCCGCACAGTGTCGGACACAACTGAAGTGACTTAGCACACACGCACGATATAGGCCCAATCCACCCCTCCTACATCATCTCCTGCCAGGACCTCTGAACTCCAACTGCAAAGATCTTCTTACCATGAACACCAAGTTCAGCAAAATCTCACCTGCTTCTGAACCCTCTGCTTCTGACACATTTCCATCCTTCAAGGTCCAGCTGAAATTAACCTATACGATATTTCCTATCCTACCCTTTTCCTTCCTTCTCCCCACTCCCAACAAGAATTACCTGCCCCTTCAGCGATCTGCTTATATTTCTATGTCACGTGTATCTCTTTATCACAAGATTATTGTACTTTATTATCCCAACTGCCAGGATCAATCAATACTGAATGAATTCATTAGTATTATGAATGCATGGGTTGGGAGGCAATTTAGAGGTCATCTAATGCCACTTTTTAATTTTACAGAAGAGAAAATTAACAAGTATCTTGCCCAAGATCAGGAAGCCAGAGTGTGAGGAGCTGACTTGAGAGACTCTGTCCAGCTCCTCTGAGCCAGTCTAGGGCTTTTCTCACAATACTGTCCTTTTCTTTTATGCTGGTGTAAGGACTCGAGTCAGGACAGAGAACACCGACTGTACTGTACTGCCATGCGCTGGGTGTGAGTAGATTCCGCTCAATTGGGAGTCTTTTCAATCCCAGACTAGCCCTACCTGGAAGCCATTTTCCCCTGGACTGGACTCCCCTGCTGGCCATCAAGAAGATGTCCAACACAAATGTGAAGTCATTCTCTAAGACCACTGGTGCAGGGAGGTGGCTTCATTACCAGTGTGCTGGGGGTGAGAAAAAGTTAAGAATGGCAGCTTTAGCCATATTAATATGCTTTTTTTTTTTCTCTGAAAGTACCAGAAAATTATCTACTGCATTTGGAAAATGCTTTTGGCAATGGCATTACATTTATGTTGGACATTTTCAGGATCAGTTTTAAATCCTGGCATACAAAGGACTAGAAGGCAAATGTAACAGTGTCATGGCTGATGTTATGTATTTGCCTACAGAGTGAAGACATGAATTAAATTAGTCAGTTTAATATTAGACACAGAAATGACAAACCACTACAGTTAGAGATGTGTGTGCACGCACATTCTTTCTTCATTTTGTCTGCTGAAAATGACTATACTTATTAATTCCTGAATCCTCATCCACCTTCCCATCAATCCTGCCATCTTTCATCTCTAACCTGCTTTATCACTTTCCTGAGAAAAATATTACATCTGAGGGTTTCTTTAGGGATTCTGCCTCTAGACCCAGTCGCTCAAGAAAAACTGTTATCTGAATCCTGAAAACAAAACAAAATCTGAAATACACTAAGGCATGGAGGCAACTGAAAATGCTATTTTCAGGCTCTGAGTTTGCTTAAATAATACATAGCTGACCCTTGAACAATGTGGGGTTATTATTGACCCTCTGAACAGTCAAAAATCAGCATATAGCTTACAGCTAGTCCTCCACATACGAGAATTGATTCCTCATCTGTGGCTCCATATCCGAGGATTCAACAAATTCTGGAATATGTAGACTGTTGTATTTACTAATGAAAAATATCTGAATCTAAGTGGGACACACAGAGTTCAAACCTGTGCTGTTCAAGGGTCAACTGTAGTCTCTGAGCTTGTCTTCCTCATATATGAAATGGACAAAAATAGCTACCTGCTAGGGCTCTGAGCCAACTCATTAGAAAAGACCCCGATGCCTGGAAAAATTCAAGGCAAAGGAAAAGGGGGCGGCCAAGGATGAGACAGTTAGATAGCGTCACTGACTCAATGGTCATGAATTTGAGCAAACTCTGGTAGATCGTGGACAACAGAGGAGCCTGGCATGCTGGTGGTGTGCAGTTGATGAGGTCGCAATGAGTCAGACATGACCTAGCAACCCATGAAGACAACAAAGGGCTCTGAGGGTTAAAGAAAAATAGTAACGCCTATACTTTTTTGAGCACTTACAACGAGCCGAAGAGGCCTCTAGGAAACATACATGTGTTATGTTCATCTACACTCAAATCAGGTTTGAAGTACTATTACCAGACCCACTTTAAGAGGGGGAAATTGAGGCACATCAAAGTTCATTAACTTGCCTAAAGTCATAAAGCTAGCAATTTCTGGAGCTGGGATGCTAGTCAGTGATCTGAGTCCAGAAGTGCACCAAAACAGAAGGCACTCCTGTTTGCCACCCCTACGCCAGCCTCCATCAGGGCCTGTTTTCTCTTCCCATTGTTCTCTCCAAACTGAAATCCAGGCTTGGATAACTTTGTTGTCCAGCCACATACCTGTCTCTTTATACCTATTCTCTTAAGCTTAGTGATGTCCCACATTACTTCCTAACTGGATTATTTTAACCATTCCTCATTCTTCCCATTTACTCTTTTCATCTCACTTATATTTTGACTACATTCTGATGTCAAGTTGCATCTCCTAAAGTACATCTCTGGTCACATTACAACTTTTCTCTCCAAACTACACTTCAACAGCTCCCCCCGCGAAATGACTTAAGCATAGATTCTTCATGCTAGTATTTAAGAACTGCTCTCATCTAGCTTTTAAGTCTTGCTTCTTTAGTGCACACTCTGTCACTGGAAACTGGACCAATCAACCATCAGTGCACACACTATGCTTTCTCACCACACTGCAATTTTGTCTACAGTCTCTTCCACTTGGAAGGCTGGCATCAATTTTCTAGAGGCCCACTATCAGCCAAGGCCCTCTTTCCAAATATTACTTCTATCATAAATTCTATGCTCTACCCAGAATTCCCACCTGCTTTTCATACGATTTTTATTTTTACCACATTCCATTATATTGGTTACATGCAATTTCAGAAAACTAAGATCATGGCAATCAATCCCATCACTTCATGGCAAATAGATGGGGGAAGAGAAATGAAAACAGTGGCAGATTTTATTTTCTTGGGCTCTAAAATCATTACAGATGGTGACCACAGCTGTGAAATTAAAAGGTGCTTGCTCCTTGGGCAAAAAGTTAGATAAACCTAGTGTGTGTGTGTCTTAGTTGCTCAGTTATGTCCAACTCTTTGAGGCCCATCAACTGTGGTCCACCAGACTCCTCTGTGCATGGGATTCTCCGCAAGAATACTGGAGCAGGTTGCCATATTCTTCACTAGGGATCTTCACCAGGGATTGAACCCAGGTCTCCTGCACTGCAGGCAGATTCTTTACTGTCTGAGCCACCAAGGATGCCCATGACAAACCTAGACAGTGTATTAAAAAGCAGAGACATCACTATGTTGACAAAGGTCCATATAGTCAAAGCTATGATTTTTCCAGTAGTTATGTATTGATGTGAGAGTTGAACCATAAAGAATGTTGAGCATTGAAGAACTGATGCTTTCAAACTGTGGTGCTGGCAAAGACTCCTGAGAGTCCCTTGGACAGCAAGGAGATCAGTCAATCCTGCGGGAAATCAACCATGAACATTCAATGGAAGGACTGATGTTGAAGCTGAAGCTCCAAAACTTTGGCCACCTGATGCAAAGAGCCAACTCATTGAAAAGACCCTGATGCTGGAAAAGATTGAGGGCAAGAGGAGAAGGGGTGACAGAGGATAAGATGGTTGGATGGCATCACTGACTCAATGGACAGGAGTTTGAGCAAACTCTGGAAGATAGTGAAGGACAGGGAAGCCTGGCATGCTGCAGTCCATTGGGTCACAAAGAGGTTGGACACGACTTTGCGACTGAATAACAACTTGCAGTGTAGCCAGGCCCTTGAGTAGAAAGGCTCCACAGTACTCATCTTTATATCCCTATAGCAACCATGGTGGCACCTCACACATTTTAAGCAAATGACTTTGGCTTTATACCGATTCATTTCTGTTGACAACTGATCACTTGTAATTTCTGTAAACCCATCTAATTTTCTTTAGATGGATGCTTACTAGATATCTGAAAACAGTACGAGTCCAAAACCTAACTTGTCCAATATCTCGTTAGGCAGTCATGTGCAAAAGCAGATATCCACAAGTTATATATTATGCACTTAAGAAATACAAGTATATTTTCTAACACAAGTAAAGACTTCATTTTTCTCAAAATATTTTGAGTTCTTGGTTGGTTCTATGCTTCCAACATCATTTTATTTACTGGATTATTTACAGGATTAGGGACAAAAAAGTAAATTTCCTAAAATGCAAAAGGAAATGACGATACAGAAAGCGTGACTGTCATAGGAAAGTAAGCTGGGGGCAGGGGGAAAGAAATTTGGGAATAAGAAACTAAGTATTAGAAAGGGAGCTCAAAAATGCATACACAGAATATGAATATACATTTAAAACGTGACAGACTAGAAATGATTTCCACTTGTGGCCAACAGTGAATTACTCAATGTTAAAACTGAATATCAGAACATTTAAAGTGATTTGATTGCAACAGTAAGTAACTGAATTCTGGCCACGGTTTTAGGAATATCAGTATGAGCTGACTGGGTAGAGAAGAGGAGGACACAAAACTATAGAAAGATTTGGTAAAACTAAAAAGGCAAAGAGAAAATTAATACCTAGGTATATGAAAGTAGAGGCTGCGGTAGTCAATTTTGAATATATCAATTAAATTCTTACTATGGAACTCTGGTTGTGTGCTAAAACTAAAATACACAGGATGGGGAGTAAAAAAGCATAGAAAATATATGTGGGTGAATTAACATGAAATGTATTTTTTTTTAAAAAAGGAAATATTACAGAATACCTTTTTAGCTAGTCTAAACTGTAAAATATAAAAGGCTTTCATTTCTAATTTTATTGAAAAAAATTTAAAATTTGTACAGAAACAGAAAAGACCCCAAATAGTCAAAGTAATCCTAAGAAAGAAAAAAGGGAGTTAGAGGAATAAGGTTCCCTGACTTCAGACTATACTATTGATACAAAGATACAGTCATCAGAGCAATGTATGGTACTAGCACAAGGACAAAAATATAAATCAATGGAATAGAACAGAAAGTCCAGAAATAAATCGATGCACCTACAGTCAATACAGAAATGGTATGGACCTAACAGGAGCAGAATTAACTCATGCGAAGAGTTGACTCATTGGAAAAGACTCTGATGCTAGGAGGGATTGGGGGCAGGAGGAGAAGGGGACAACAGAGGATGAGATGGCTGGATGGCATCACTGACTCGATGGACGTGAGTCTGAGTGAACTCCGGGAGTTGGTGATGGACAGGGAGGCCTGGCGTGCTGCAGTTCATGGGGTTGCAAAGAGTCGGACACGACTGAGCAACTGATCTGATCTGATCTGATCTGGCTCTGGAGTTCCAGGTTGTTAACCACATTCTCCTGTTGGCTCAGTGATTTATACTGGAAGAGATACCATCTTGTAGATGACTGAACTGAACTGAACAGGAGCAGAAGATATTAAGAAGAGGTAGCAAGAATACACAGAAGAACTGTACAAAAAAGATCTTCATGACCCAGATAATCATGAAGGTGTGATCACTCACACTCACCTAGAGCCAGGCATCCTGGAATGTGAAGTCAAGTGAGCCTTAGGAAGCATCACTATGAACAAAGCTAGTGGAGGTGATGGAATTCCAGTTCAGCTATTTCAAATCCTAAAAGATGCTGTGAAAGTGAAGGACTCAATATGCCAGCAAATTTGGAAAACTCAGCGGTGGCCACAGGACTGGAAAACGTCAGTTTTCATTCCAATCCCAAAGAAAGGCAATGCCAAAGAATGCTCAAACTACTGCACAATTGCACTCATCTCACACGTTAGTAAAGTAATGCTCAAAATTCTCCAAGCCAGGCTTCAGCAATACGTGAACTGTGAGCTTCCAGATGTACAAGCTTGTTTTAGAAAAGGCAGAGGAACCAGAGATCAAATTGCTAATATCCACTGGATCCTCAAAAAAGCAAGAGAGTTCCAGAAAACATCTATTTCTGCTTTATTGACTACGCCAAAGCCTTTGACTGCATGGATCACAATAAACTGGAAAATTCTGAAAGAGATGGGAATACCAGACCACCTGACCTGCCTCTTGAGAAACCTATATGCAGGTCAGAAAGCAACAGTTAGAACTGGACATGGAACAACAGACTGGTTCCAAAGAGGAAAAGGAGTATGTCAAGGCTGGATATTGTTTCCCTGCTTATTTAACTTGTATGCAGAGTACATCATGAGAAACGCTGGGCTGGAGGAAGCACAAGCTGGAATCAAGATTGCCGGGAGAAATATCAATAACTTCAGATATGCAGATGACACCACCCTTATGGCAGAAAGTGAAGAGGAACTCAAAAGCCTCTTGATGAAAGTGAAAGAGGAGAGTGAAAAAGTTGGCTTAAAGCTCGACATTCAGAAAACATAGATCATGGCATTTGGTCCCATCACATCATGGTCCCATCACATCATGGGAAATAGATGGGGAAACAGTGGTTGACTTTATTTTTCTGGGCTCCAAAATCACTGCGGATGGTGATTGCAGCCATGAAATTAAAAGACACTTGCTCCTTGGAAGGAAAGTTATGACCAACCTAGATAGCATATTCAAAAGCAGAGACATTACTTTGCCAACAAAGGTTCGTCTAGTCAAGGCTATGGTTTTTCCAGTAGTCATGTATGGATGTGAGAGTTGGACTGTGAAGGAAGCTTAGTGCCAAAGAACTGATGCTTTTGAACTGTGGTGTTGGGAGAAGACTCTTGAGAGTCCCTTGGACTGCAAGGAGATCCAAACAGTCCATCCTAAAGGAGATCAGTCCTGGGTGTTCATTGGAGGGACTGATGTTGAAGCTGAAACTCCTATCCTTTGGCAACCTGATGCGGAGAGCTGATTCGTTTGAAAAGACCCTTATCCTGGGAAAGATTCAGGCAGGAGGAGGAGGGGATGACAGAGGATGACATGGTTGGATGGTATCAGTGACACAATGGATGGGTTTGGGTGGACTCCGGAAATTGGTGATGGACAGCGAGGCCTGGCGTGCTGCAGTTCATGGGGTCATAAAGAGTTGGACACGACTGAGCGACTGAACTTAACTGAACGGTCAATTAATCTACAACAAAAGAGGTAAGACTATACAAAATGGAGAAAAGACACAGTCTCTTCAATAAGTGGTGCTGGAAAAACTGGCCAGCTACTTGTAAAAGAGAATTTTTAATTTCATTCTAACACCATATACGTCATTCTCTAACAGCATACCGTAAACTCAAAATGGATCATAGAACTAAATGTAAGGCCAGGTACTATAAAATTCTTAGAAGCGTACATAGGAAGTACCCTCTCTGACATTAATGCAGCAATATCTTATTAGATCCACCTCCTAATGAAAATAAAAGCAAAAATAAACAGATGGGACCTAATTAAATTTAAAAGCTTTTGCACAGCAAAGGAAACCATAAACAAAACAAAAAGAAAACCCACAGAATAGGAGAAAACATTTGCAAATGATACAACTGACATGGGGTTAATCTCTAAAATATACAAACAGCTCACTCAGCTTAATAAAAAAAAAAAAAAAAAACCCAATCAAAAAATTGGCAGAAGATTCAAAGAGACACTTCTCCCAAGAAGACATACAGATGGCCCAAAGACGCATGAAAAGATGCTCAGTGTCACTAATTATTAGAGAAATGTAAATCAAAACTACAATGAGGTATCACACTTCACACCAGTCAGAATGGCCATCGTCAAAAATTCTACAAACCATAAATGCTGGAGAGGGTGTGGTTAAAGGGAACCCTCCTACACTGTTAGTAGGAACGTAAATTGGTACAACCACTATTGAAAACAGTATGGAGGTTTCTTAAAAAAACTAAAACTGTAACTACCATATGATCCAGCAATCCCACTCCTGGGCATATATCTAGAGAAAACCATAATTTGAGAAGATACATACACCTCAGTGTTCACTGAAGTACTATTTAATTGCAAATAATTGCCAGGACATGGAAGCAACCTAAATGTTCATCAACAGAGAAATGGATAAAAAAGATGTGGTGTATACGTACAATGTAATATTACCCAGCCATTAAAATTTGCAGAAATATGGATGGACCTGAAGATTATCCTACTAAGTGAAGTAAGAGAAAGAAAAATGCTGTATGATATCGCTCATACGTGAAATCTAAAAAAAAATGATAAAAATGAACTTACAAAACAGAAACACACTCACAGACTTCAAAGACAAACTGATGGGTACCAAAGGGGAAAGGTGGGAGAATGGGATAAATAAGGCATTTGGGATTAACATATACACACTACTATATATAAAACAGATCATCAACAAGGACCTACTGTATAGCACAGGGAACTCTGCTCAAAATTCTGTAATAACCTATATGAAAAAGATTCTAAAAAAGAATGGATATATGGAGAGTGAAAAAGTTGGCTTAAAGCTCAACATTCAGAAAACAAAGATCATGGCATCCGGTCCCACCACTTCATGGGAAATATGGGGGAAACAGCAGAAACAGTGTCAGACTTTATTTTTCTGGGCTCCAAAATCACTACAGATGGTGACTGCAGCCATGAAATTAAAAGACGCTTACTCCTTGGAAGGAAAGTTATGACCAACCTAGATAGCATATTCAAAAGCAGAGACATTACTTTGCCAACAAAGGTTCGTCTAGTCAAGGCTATGGTTTTTCCTGTGGTCATGTATGGATGTGAGAGTTGGACTGTGAAGAAGCTGAGCACTGAAGAATTGATGCTTTTGAACTGTGGTGTTGGAGAAGACTCTTGAGAGGCCCTTGGACTGCAAGGAGATCCAACCAGTCCATTCTGAAGGAGATCAGCCCTGGGATTTCTTTGGAAGGAATGATGCTAAAGCTGAAACTCCAGTACTTTGGCCACCTCATGTGAAGAGTTGACTCATTGGAAAAGACTCTGATGCTGGGAGGGATTGGGGGCAGGAGGAGGAGGGGACGACAGAGGATGAGATGGCTGGATGGCATCACTGACTCGATGAACGTGAGTCTCAGTGAACTCTGGGAGTTGGTGATGGACAGGGAGGCCTGGCGTGCTGTGATTCATGGGGTTGCAAAGAGTTGGACACAACTGAGCGACTGATCTGATCTGATAACTGAATCACTTTTCTGTACACCTTAAACTGATAAACACTGGAAATCAACCATACTCCAATATAAAATAAAAATTAAAAAAGATAACTGTTAGAACTTCATTTAATATAAAGTATTACATAAAAACTAAAAAAATTAAAAGCTTTCACTTATAATACATTTCACACCTACTGTCAGTTGCTACTTCTAAACACTGACTGTAATGGTTCCACAGAATATCAAAGGAATGACTTGGTTGTCTTAGAAATGTACTAAGTTTAATAACTACGGAACTGCTCCCCATGAACCACTGTGCAATAAAACAGTTGAAGCCTCCTTTTAAGAAAATCAACTCTTTGTTGATTCTCTAAATCACCAGGAGGACTCTTTTCTTTATTTATGTTTGTTTGAGGACGATAAGGTAGTATTAAATAAAAACCATCAAGGAATTAAGTCACTTTAATAAAGAAAAATTGTTATTCATGGAGAGAACTGCATACCACATTTTACTTTTTACAGAGTCACCTATCAAGGCAGGAAATAAGATTTCTGTCATCTCATCCGTCATCTGATTCAAGTGTCTATTTTCACGAAGTCTAAAATAGACACTGTCTATAAATTTACACGCTCTATTTGCTCATGTTCACTTGTCTCAGAAGTAATGCATGGAGGTTATCCAACCAGACCAAAAAGGCAAAGAGTATGTAAACTCTTGCCAGCGGAGGAGAGCCAGCCCAGGCCTCCAGCGGCAGGCACAGTTGACAGTGGCCACCACTGAATCCAGTTGTTGGTCTTGTACGTTCTCCCCAGATGCTCTCCTGGGGGATTATTTCTCAGGAGCACTTCTGTTTTGCCTCATTCTTTCCCAAGGAGTAAGCAAGTAAAGAAGCCTTCCAAATGGAGAAAGAGACTTAAAACTCTAGCAAATTCTCTGTGCAGTAAGGAAAGGCAGATTCTAGATACACATCCAAGATGGAGAATAGGGCAATAATAAGCCCCAGATTTAACCTTAATTGAAGGTAATTTTTGTTATTTTATTTTGCTAACTCAGATTTCCAAATCAAGGGCAACTGCCACTGTATTCCATCAATGAGGAGAATTCCAGTTAGTACTGATTTCTGATTATTAGCAGAAGAGATAACGGGGGAAATGTATGTATGTGTGTAAGAGGAAAAGACAAGACAATGTGTTTTGTCTTTCTCTCCTTTGCACCTCAGTTCCAACGCAGTAAGGAACAAGGAATGAATTCACATGGATAACTGAATGTGCCAGATGTTCCCACCTCATTATACTACAGTCTAAACACCATTACTGAGTGTAACACCAAAATGAAGAAGTCCTTAGGAGGAAAATGATATAGATCCTTATGATCCATAAGGCAAAGCCTTAGGCATACCTTCTGCCTTCCTCCTTGTATGGAATCCTACACAAGTTAGGTTTTAACGACTGTGCTGGGGGTTCCCAATGCTAACCCCAAGATCAGGAAGACTCGCAGGACTCAGCACATAATCATGCTCACAGCTAAGATTTATTATAGTGAAAGGACACAAAGCCAGCAGAGGGAAAAGGGCATAGGGCAAAGTCCAGAAGAAACCAAGAGCATCCTTCAGAGTCCTCGCCCCACAGAGACACACAAGATGCATTTAATCTCCAGCACTGAACTGTGGCAACACATAGGAAGTGCTGTGTACAAGTGAAGCTTCTTAGCAACTTAGTGGCTGGGATTTTCACTGGGTTTGGTCACATGGGCCCCCTTTGTGGAGCATGTACCAAAACTCCAAATTCCAGACTTCCAGAAGGAAAGTAAGTGTTCAGCATAAACCACTATTATTTGCATAAACAGTTTAGAACAGTAAAGTGAAAGCTACTCAGTCATATTTGACTCTTTGTAACCCCATGGTCTATACAGTCCATGAAATTCTCCAGGCCAGAATACTGGAGTGGGTAGCCTTTCCCTCCTCCAGGGAATCTTCCCAACCCAGGGATCGAACCCAGGTCTCCTACATTGCAGGCGGATTCTTTACCAGCTGAGCCACAAGGGAAGCCCAAGAATACTGGAGTGGGTAGCCTATCCCTTCTCCAGAAGACCTTCCCAACCCAAATCGAACTGGGGTCTCCTTCATTGCAAGCGAATTCTTTACCAACTATCAGGGAAGCTTAGAACAGTAAGCCTCTCAATTATAGAATGGTGGAAACACCCCCAAACCCAAGTTCCTACATGCTGCTGCTGCTAAGTTGCTTCAGTCGTGTCCAACTCTGTGCGACCCCATAGACGGCAGCCCACCAGGCTCCTCTGTCCCTGGGATTCTCCAGGCAAGAGTACTGGAGTGGGTTGCCATTTTCTTCTAGCCAAGGACAAATTTTGTACGCAGGCCTTTCTAAGGATAGCGCCACAGATCTGCTATGTTACCATTTTTCTGCACACCTACCCATTATTGTTTCAGAGCTGCACCCCACCTGCCACCCCACCCAAAAATGAATTCTAGTACTGAGGTTCTAGATGGCCATAGCTCTGGTACTTGATCCAGGAAAGGGCGCACAGGTGGGAGACAGGGAGAAATCTGTCTTCATTTGCACACAGTTAAGTGTGATTTATTGGTGCCCTCTACAGTGTCAGCTTCCCTGGTGGCTCAGACAATAAAGAATCTGCCTGCAATGCTGGAGGCCTGGATTCAATCCTTAAGGTGAGTCAAAAGGCACTAATGAGGGCTTTCCTAGTGGTCCAGTGGTTAAGAATCTACCTTGAAACGCAGGGGACACCGGTTCAATCCCTGGTCCAGGAAGATGCCACATCCTGTGAAGCAACTAAGCCCATGTGCCACAGCTACTGAGCCCACGCTCCGCAACAAGAGAGCCATTGCAATGACTGTCACTAGGAGCAGCCCCTGCCAATACCCACCCCTGCCACAGCTAGAGAAGGTCCACGGGCAGCAACGAAGACCCAGTGCAGCCAAGAAAACGAAAAACTAAAAAATATGTTTAAGAAAGACACTACTGAAAAAGTAATCTGTCCCTAAAGGGAAAAAACCCTACCATTATAAACTGTACAATACGTACAAGAAATTAAAGGTTCATAGAAGCCAAGGGACTGTGTTAGCTTCATTTCCTTTAGAGAGTATCCATTCAAATGAGTATTTAATGTATCAAATGTTATTTATTAGAAGATGCAACTAATGGTTCCCCAGAAGAGGCCCCTGGTCCAGTAGAGGCTGGAAAATCAGCTTTTGTGGGCACTTTCCATTCACTTCTAATAACAAAAATCAGTATGGGGATGTTTACAAATCTCTTGGTTTTCATTTTATATTAAAATAGGGAAGAGAGTGTTCATTGTTGTCTAAAACTGGCTCATCAGTACGTCTACCATCATGACATCCAACTTATTTATGGAAATCTCTTAGAAATGTAAGATTATTTAGGAAAAGGAGATCAAGGCAATCCATTAACTATATGTGAAAGTTGTAAAATTCTAATTTCAAGTCAACATTTCCTGAAACAAATTTCCAAGGTAGGAATGGACCTTTCAGATCTAACTAAAAGGATCTCAAAATGTGCATTAAAGAGAGAGGTAGAATGTGGACTTGACTTCAGTGAAAAGTAATGGCCACTGCTCACCAAGCACTCACTATGTGCCAGCACTAAGGGGAAAGAAAAGCCCTTCACCTGCATTGCTGCTGTTTGGTCACTAAGATGCATCCCCCTCTTTGCGACCCCATGGACTGTACCCACTAGGCTCCTGTGTCTATGGAATTTTTCAGCTACAAGTATCAGAGTGGATTGTCATTTCCTTCTCCAGGGGATCTTCCCAACCCAGGGACTGAACCCACGCCTTCTGCATTGGCAGGTGGTTTCTTTATCACTGAGTCACCAGGGAAGCCTTCATTTGCATTAGCTACCCCATCACTCAGTGCACACATGAGGGTTAGAAACTGTACTGCAACTCAAGTCCAGAGCAAGGGGGAACGTGGAGCAAGTACATGCACTGTCCTTCTGTGGAGTTTCCTGGTGTTGGTACGAGCATCCCCGCTGAGCGGGGAGATGGAGAAAGAAAACACATTCCTTCCACATCACACGGGCGAGGCAAGTGTAAAAACCTCACAGTCTCTTGTGAATAATACCACCAATCAGGGCAGAAATCCTTATTTAAGTAATTAAAAAAAAAAACAATTAGAGAGTTAAATGGAAGCTAAAATACACGCGTATGCATGTACTACCTTCTTCTCCCGATTATTAGCCAGAATTTAGTGTCATGAGGTAGAATTTGTCCTGACAGGTGTGACTGTGTTATAGAACACGCAGGCCTCTCTCCCTCTGCAAAATGGTCTGATGCTCACAAGAAGCTAGAAAAGCAGCAAGAGACATAGCAACGGCTAAGAGTCCTGACTGAGAGTGTGCTTCATAAACAACATTCTGGGAGTTTCCAGGCCTTTGTAAGTAACTCTCTCAGGCCACAGGTGCTGGATTTGTTTTCTGTGGCTTGAGGGTAAAGCTCTGCTGTGGATTTTACTCTACTTAGGGGGTGGGACGCGAGGCTCTGGGCAAAGTGAAACATGGAGGTCTTTGATCACTCCAAGCCAACAAGGAGGAGCACACCCATGTGTAAAAGTCCCCGATCCAAGAACATTTACCATTCTCCATAGAAGCACAGGCAACACGCGGGCAGGAGAAGGGGGACTCGGGACCTGGGCCCGAGGCTCCCACACACATAGCAACAAAGCAAACAGCATGCAAACAGCAGCTGCACTGACACTCAGGGAAGACGGAGGCTGGTTTTTAGATCTTACACGGGAGAGAACAAAGTCATCCCCATTAATCACAAGGAAGACAAGTGGAAAGTTGAGGCTTCTGCATCTATCCACAATAAAAAGGAAAAAAAAAATCATGGCAAACACATATATTCCGGCATGTTATCTTTCATTTACATAAACCACAGGCTACACAGACTTCCTATGGCCACAGTTACCTGCTCCATTATCCCTAGCTGTAAGGGTTTTGAGAAAGAAGAGGGAAGGAAATGGGCTAAAAATATTTCCATTATATATGGAATGGATTGGTGCCAGGTAAGTATTTTTTAGCCTTCAAGAACATTTTAACATGGGTTTCTGGCAAAACTTTTAATCATTGAATAAATATTTAAGTTAATAACACTGAACAAGAGGCCAACTCCATGCTGTATCACAGAAGTCACAGTTTAAAAGGAACGATAGCTTACGATGGAGGGAAAATTCAGTAAAAGAGCAGAAGGGATCATTGACTGTGCGGGAAAGAATGGATACGCTCTAGTTTTAACAATCCTAAAATACACTCTCCATAGAAGTAAGGGGAAGCAGAATGGAGTAGGAAAACAAATCACATCATATAGAAATAAAATAAGATACAGTGTAGAGTGTGAAGTCACAGGTCTGAGAGCCAGCACTAAGCTGTTTCCTCACTAGCTGTAATGACCACAATGAGCCTCCTTCCCAGCTATGAAAGTAGATGGTCATACTTGACTTTTACTATTATCCTTAGGATTATTAGTCATTATTAGGGTTGAGTTAAGTACAAAGACTCATGACAGGCTTTGCTGAATTCCAAGGCACACTGCAGGCACTCCATAAACACTTGCTCACAGATACACTGCTAGCTTTAGCATAAAACCAAGGATTAATTGAAATCTTGACCTTACATCCAGAAATCTATACAAGATGATCTACTGAGACTGCATACAAAATAATAAACAATAAGTGACACAACAGACTTTTAAGACAAAGGTTAAATTTTTCATAAACTACATTAATGGTCTTTAACTACTGGAAAAACTCTACTTTGATCAGCTTAAGCGTCTCCAGGTTCCAGGTGTCACGTAAAACAAGCAGAGAGGAAATTCTTATTGTGACAACAGAATCTTTTCTGAACATTTTTCACATGAATGTCATTCACTGAATCCATGACAAGTCTTTCTAAAAAATGATCATTCTATCCTTTTTGTTTACTGGCTTGTTGGGTGTTCGCAGTGTGTGTGAGTAAAAGAGAATACGTGTATACAGAAAAACCAGGGTCCTTTTCATTTTTAATATAAAGTATGGCAGGAATCTGCTTCTGCTTCTCCAGTAGAATGGAACTTCTTTCATAGAACAGAGATGCCACTTGAATGAGGATTTATGATGCGATGAGAGCCAAATATTTCACAAATGAAGCAACCATATAGGTGATTCTATAAATATTTTATTAATCCTCTAAGAGCCTCCTAAGTGAGGCCTCACAGATACTTGTATTTTTAATCTGCTATGAATAAACGCTACAACCCAGTGCCTGCATTCCAGTGACCCAGGACTAGAGAGGGGAGTGCAGACGGTTTCGGGTGTCTCAGGTACAACTACCTGTCAAGACAGAGAACCCAGTGACAGCCTCCCCCACCAGGGACGGCTCGCTCCAGTGATTCAAGGAGGTTACAGGCCTTGAATCAAGGAGGCAGCAGGCCTTGATGTCAGCTACATGGTTTTACATACTTACCATGTCAGGGGCTCTCAGCCTTCCTGGGAATTTATTCTGATAGAAGAAGTACTGCTTTTCTAAGCATCTTCCTGCTTGCCACTGAGCTGGACAGCCACTGGCTTCTCCTGGGCTTCCAGGTCACAAACGTTGGGCGTGTGCTCTTCAAGGTACGTTAAAGGGAACACAATCTCGCTTGTACTTCCTAACAAATGATTTTTGTAATGCCTCTCCTTGACTTCATTCGCATACTTCTAGTTGTAGACATTCAGCTACAAGACACATTCAGAGTTGCCTGCTTCTCATCACATGCGGTTCCTATTAACATTTAATGAGTATCTACCGGCAAGTCTGTGGACTGCTCTCCCCCCTCACCCCAGAGATCCTCCTGCTGTCTCTGAGCTAACACAGGATTTCTTCCCTCACATTCCTTTTTTTTTTAAAATAACTCAAAACCAGCTCAAAACTCATTCACCAGCCAAAGAAAAAAGTTATTTATGCCTGCTGAAACACAGCATGCTGATGTAAATGAAATTTGGCCTTACTCTAAGAATTAATAAAGTTATCCATCTAAAACATCTCAGGAGCAATCTCCTGAGATTTTTGCCTCCAACTTTTACTTTCACCAACACCTGTATCTTCTCTAGCCACTCAAAGGTCTGAATTAAATTTTTGCTTATAAGTGTAAACTGGTGGACAATGGGAACCAAGATCAAGATCTTATGTTTGATTCTTTGACACAAAGAATCAAAAACTAAGTTTGGAGAAATGTGAAGGACAACACTTCATTACCATCTGCTAAGATTCAACCTAAGAGGAAGTGGCAAACACATGCAAAGGGCTTTGGCTGTATGACAGTGAAGACCCAATCTGTCTCCAAGCTACATCGTTCACCACTCTCTCACCCTGAAAATGGGGAAGGAGGGAATGCATCGTCAGTCTGCGATGGGGAATCAAAGACAAGGTCATCTGCTCCATCACTGCTGCTTCCTGGTCTTCACCATCCACCTCCTCTGCTAGAGAAAATGCGCCCCCCCCCCTCTTCGTTCTCTGTATTCATCCATTTGTTTAGGTTACTTCATCTCTCTCCAGATCCCCAAAGGCTGTGCCCAAAGTTCCTTCCTTCCTACTCTCCTCTGATATCCTGATTTTACTCCCAAATTTATAGTCCCACCTTCCCTCTTCTCTTGAACCATTTCCCTAACTTTCTTTCTTTTCTTCTTTCCTTTCTTTCCCCATATAGCTCCTCTGGCCTCTCTCTTTTCACCTCTGAAAGCAACCTCCCTTTCCTTGATCACTCCTCCCATTTTGGTTTAGACAAAGGAGGGCTGTTGCCAAAAGTATGTAGTCACACTGATAGAAGCTAGGAGCTTATGTAACATGAAACTGATCATTCCATGGCAAGTGCAAAGAGAATGTTCAGAAGATTCAACCAGGATGAGTGAGAAGATGTTCTGTGATCGTTCTGGAATGAAGAGAACAACAACCACATTGAAAAGGTGCCACTGAAAGCACAGAAGACCTCCAGAATCCCTGGGACGATCTACCCAAATGGAAGGCATTCCCAGTGCCATGTCACTGTGCTGATAAAATCAGAATTAAATTCCATTTGTCACAAATGAAGGTTACATAGACACCGACAAGAGATTCTTTTCTAATTCCTCCTCGGATTACCAAATTTATAATTAAAGAAGACAGATTTAAGGGCTTCCCTAGTGGCTCTGGAGAAGGAAATGGCAACTCACTCCAGTACTCTTGCCTGGAAAATCCCATGGACGGAGGGGCCTGGTAGGCTACGGTCCATGGGGTTGCAAAGAGTCGGACACGACTGAGGGACTTCACTTTCACTACTAGTGACTAGTGATGAAGAATCCACCTGCCAATGCAGGGGAGACAGGTTCGATCCTTGGTCCGGGAAGATTCCATATGCCTTGATGCAGCTAAGCCCATGTGCCACAACTCTTGAGCCTGTGCTCTCTCTAGAGCCTGGCAACTGCAACTACTGAGCCCATGTACCACAAGTATGGAGGTCTGCATGCCCTAGACCCTGTGCTCTGCAGTAAGAGAAGCCCACACACCACAACTAGTGAGTAGGCCCTGCCTGCTGCAACTAGAGAGGAAGACCCAGCACAGTCAAAACAAATAAAACTACTATAAAATAGAAGATAAAGATAAATGGTTTTAAAATGGGAAAGGGGCATACAGCACAAGCTAATCATCATTAACAAAGCTTTAAGACCTTCAAGTATTTATGTATTTACTTATTCCCCCAGGCCAAGGATGAGTTGATATAAGCTAAGACTGGTATGGAATATGGGCCCAAGACTGGACTGGACATCTGTTCTTACTGTACAGGGGCTGTGCCATTCAAGTTATTAAAAGTATTTAAATACAATGCCAGTGTTTTCTTCCACATGTCTACTTTTCCTTTCTTCTCTGAATATTTTGAAAGAAGTCTTCAATTTTTGTCTCTCACTTCCCCGGTGGCTCAGAGGTTAAAGTGTCTGCCTGCAATGCGGGAGACCGGGGTTCAATCCCTGGGTTAGGAAGATCCCCTGGAGAAGGAAATGGCAACCTACTCCAGTACTCTTGCCTGGAGAATCCCATGGACGGAGGAGCCTGGTAGGCTACAGTCCATGGGGTCGCAAAGAGTCAGACACGACTGAGCTACTTCACTTCTTCTTCTTCTTTCAGTAACTAAATCATTATATGCTATGATTTAATGTTGTTTATCAAAATTTAAACAGTATCTTTTCTATGCATCAACCCTTGAAAAGTTAAACCAATCATGTCCTCTTCTTCCAGAAGTCCTGCATCAAAAGAGCTGATGTTTGTGCCTCAACTCTGAATTATGTGCTTATACCTCAGTAAGTGTGGAGATGACAGCTCTTCCTCTAACCTTTCTCAATGCTAAGAGCCCTGACGGATGCTGCCCCAGTGATGATTCTAATCATTTCACTCCCTTGCCCCAACCCTCCGATGGTTCGCCATATCCCACAGCAGTGGTCCACAGACTCATGATCAATAATGGAATTTTGAGTACACAGCCCAACACTGATATACTGACTCAAAGGAGTGATATAAAAACTCCTTAATAACTGGTAAGGCTAGGTAATGGTCAATCTGTATGGCTGCCATAACCAATCAGAAAACACCAGCCACAAAAATAATTATTATGGACACACTTGTATACTGTCTGAATTTCATGCTCACACCATCTATATGTACTACTCTCTACTAATATACAATGCCTTATATAATGTATTATGTGTACATATTCATATTGCCCACAGAGGTCCATATAGTCAAGGCTATGGATTTTCCAGTAGTCATGTACAGATGTAAGAGTTGGATCATAAAGAAGGCTGAGCAGCAAAGAATTGATGCTTTCCATCTGTGGTGCCAGAGAATACTCTTGAGAGTCCCTTGGACTGCCAGGAGATCAAACCAGTCAATCCTAAAGGAAATCAACCCTGAATATTCATTGGAAGGACTGATGCTAAAGCTGAAGCTCTGATATTCTGGCCACCTGATGGAGGAGCCAACTCATTGGAAAAAACCCTGATGCTGGGAAAGTTTGAGCACAGGAGGATAAGGGGGTGCCAGGAGATGAGATGGTTAGATAGCATCATTGACTCAGTGAACATGAAGCAAACTATGGGAGAAAGTGGAGGACAGAGGAGCCTGACAGTCCATGAAGTTGCAAAGAATCAGACATGACTTGGCAACTAAACAACAAAACAACATATTATAAGGCAAATTTAAGACAAGAAAAAATAAATACAGAACTTTATCATTAGTTACTCAAAACACTTTTCTCAGGACAAGGCCCTTCGTGATCTGGCCTCTGGTTATCCATCCAGCTTTACTGCCTGTGAATCTTTTTATGCTCCAGCAATATGGATTCACAAAATTCAGGAAAAGGCTCCTCACAATTCTATGCTTTAGAGGATGCCATTCTTTAACGTGGATGGAATACTTTGTTCCTGAGAATCTCCGACTTTCGTCTTATTTAGTGTTACCTCAATTCTTACCCACCTCTTTTGTGATGTCTTCTGATCCAAGACAAACTTAGCGAGGTTCCTTTTTTTATTAATGTGATGGTAACAAGAGCTAACATTGCTCTGAGCATTTGCCTCCCACCAAGTATTCTGCTAGCTACTATAACTTCATTATCTTCAATAATTTCCCAAACCATCATCACATGGTATGTACTAACTCTAAGCTAAGGCCTAAAAAGGTTAAAAGTCTTATTCACGTGACATAGCTAACAGAAGGTAGGGAAGGTATTTAGGCTCAAGTCTGGCTTCCCTGGTAGCTCAGATGGTAAAGAATCTGCCCGCAGTGCAGGAAACCAGGGTTCAACCCCTGAGTCAGGAAGACACCGTGGAGAAGGGAATGGCAACCTACTCCAGTATTCTTGTCTGGAGACTCCCACAGACAGAGGAGCCTGGCAGGCTACAGTCCATGGGGTTGCAAAGAGTAGGACACAACTGGGCGACTAACACACCCACACACAGACACCAAAGTCCATACTCTTATCCCTCCACTTGCCATACCTCCAATAACACAAATATCCATGGCAACCCAACTGCTGGTTTGTGCAACAACAAAACTGTTTAGCTTTGTAGTCAAAGCACTTAAGCACACAGTAAGCTTATGAAAAATGTTTGCTGAGAGTCTGTATATCTGCTTACAAATCCTGTACTTTTAAATTAATTATGAGCCTATGTGCCTATGTGTAATGTGGAATATTACATTTTACCTCTGCGTGTGCTCTTTATGTTTTAAGATTGTTACCAAGGTAGGTAGTGTTCAGTGCAGTTCAGCTCAGTCGCTCAGTTGTGTCCAACTCTGCAACCCCATGGACTGTAGCATGCCAGGCTTCCCTGTCCATCACCAACTCCTGAAGCCTGCTCAAACTCATGTCCATCAAGTCAGTGATGCCATCCAACCATCTCATCCTCTGTTATCCCTTTCTCCTCCCGCTTTCAATTTTTCCCAGCATCAGCGTCTTTTCCAGTGAGTCAGTTCTTCACATCAGGTGGCCAAAGTACTGAAGTTTCAGCTTCAGCATCAGTCCTTCCAATGAATATTCAGGACTGATTTCCTTTAGGATGGACTGGTTGGGTCTCCTTGCAGTCCAAGACTCTAAAGAGTCTTTTCCAACAACACAGTTCAAAAGCATCAATTCTTCGGTGCTCAGCTTTCTTTATAGTCCAACTCTCACATCCTTTCATGACTACTGGAAAAACCATAGCTTTGAGTAGATGGACCTTTCTTGGCAAAGTAATGTCTTTGCTCTTTAATATGCTGTCTAGGTTGGTCACAGCTTTTCTTCCAAGGAGCAAGCATCTTTTAATTTCATGGCTGCAGTCACCATTTGCAGTGATTTTGGAGCCCAAGAAAGTAAAGTCTCTCACTGTTTCCATTGTTTCCCCATCTATTTGCCGTGAAGTGACTGGACTGGATTAGGTAATATGCATGAACAGAATTTAGCCTATGACAGTGAAAGTAGCTCAGTTGTGTCTGACTCTTCGCAACCCCAGGGACTGTAGCCCACCAGGCTCCTCTGTTCACGGAATTCTCCAGACAAGAAAACTAGAGTGGGTAGCCATTCCCTTCTCCAGGGGATTTTCCTGACCCAGTAATTGAACTTGGGTCTCCTGTGGCAGATTCTTAACACTCTGAGCCAACAAGGGAGCCCAAAATTTAGCCTATGAACAGTAAATCTTGCATTCATCTTCCAAGAACAAGAAACTCTGAAAGAGGGGATATTCAAATTGTATCAGTGATTCTCTTAGGTCTATGAGGATAAATTCTAGAGGCCCCAACAAACACTGCATTGTGCTGCACTGACACAAAAGGGCAGAGAACTCTCTGGACAATGTGGGTACATAATCTTTTTCTATCTGTCTTCTCTTTCTCCTCTCATTCCCTGGAGGGAAGGAAGGAAGGACGGATGGACGGAAGGGATGAGTGAGCTCTGGGGCAGGGGATGTAGACAGAAGAGATGGTACTGTAACAACTCACAGGAAATGCTGCCTTGCATTTATTTGTCTGGCAGAAAGAATGATACCAACTAGGATAAACTGAGATCTCAGTTTTCTAAATGTGTCCTGATTACTTTACCCTTACCTAGACTTTGGTGTGTGTTGTGTGCTCTGCTGAGTTGCTGTTTCATGTCTGACTCTTTGTGATCCCATGGACTGTAGACTGCCAGGCTCCTCTGTCCATGGGGATTCTCTAGGCAAGAATACTGGAATGGGTTGCCATGCTCTCCTCCAGGGGATCTTCCCACCCAGGGATTGAACCCAGGTCTTCTGCATTGCAGGCAGATTCTTCACCTTCTGAGCCACCAAGGAAGCCCAAGAATACTGGAGTAGATAGTGTATCCCTTCTCCAGGGGATCTTCCTGATCCAGGAATCGAACTGGGGTCTCCTGCTTTGCAGACGGAATATCAGGGAAGTCCTGTGTGTGTATCCAGTCTCCTTTACTCAACTGTGCACTCTTTGAGGAGAAAAATTCAGACAACATCACCTGGGTCAATCACCTTCTGCCTCCTACCAGACTGGGTCTCCTATCCCCTCAGGCCTAACCCAGTCTCAAGCCTTTAAACATATTGAAACGTCTGAAACACACATAGGATCCACATCTTTCTTCCCTATTAAATCTCTTGGAAGCAAATACCATTTTATCAAATTATGGAACCACCAGGAGACACATCATAGAACCCAGCCGTTGGAAGCTCTACTGACTGATACAAAAGGTCAATACGGATAGTTATGAGGAGTAACTACTTAGGAAAGGGGGTAAAATAGTTATGTTGATACGGATTTGCTGATAGTACCACCAGGCCTCAGGTGAGTGGACATTTGAAAATGTGGAACTGTGGTGCTGAAGGAAGGTGGATGCAGGGAAACCAGCTCTGGGTCATCTCCCTTAAAGGCAGCAGTTGTAGCTGCGGGAGATGGTCAAGGAAGATCTAGAGAGAAAGACAATCCTATGGGAGGACAGACTCTAGGAGAAAAGCCTGGAGCTGGGCAAGTCACTAGGTGGGCGAGTCCGATGGCTCCTGCCTCTCCCTGTGCAGTGGAATGTTCCCAGTGTGCAGGCAGCTGGAATGGCACTTGTCCCCATGGAACTAACACTCTCATCTCTGTGGATAAGTCAAGCCACTCAGGCAGCATGATGTAATGCAATCACATGGGCGGAGAGTCCAAAAGATTTCACTTTTGTAAACACAAACCATATGTCATATTCCTCATCTTCCAAATGGGACCCTACCTTTTCCCCTCATGGGCTTCTAACAAGAAACAAATCTGAAAGTGCTCTGAAAAGGTAGGACTGTCACACTTATGAATGCCTTTAAGGAGCTCAAGTTGACTCTTCTGAATTAAAAGGCTAAGTGGACATATCCTTTAACATTTAAAAATAAAAAGGCAACTATTTCTGGAGTTGATCCTAGTCCAACCACTGTGTAAGCAAACTTGGGCAGTCATTTCACCTCTCCTCGTCCCAATTTAAAGTGATTTAAATTTCATTCCTGACTATCTCATTAAGGTATTATGATGATTAAGTACTTAAAATGTCTTAAGATCCAGTGAGTAATGTCTTACCGTTTGGGGGAGCAGTCATGTGATACTATGGCTTGTCTGAATAATTTTTAAAGCTGTGTGATGTTTCTCCAAATTCTCTGGGTCTTTGATATCAAAGATAAACAGACAAGATACCTGACTCTTGACTGAAGTAGCTAACACTTGCTTTCAAGTTCTAAAAGAATTATACTTTGTAACGGCACTAATAGAACGCAGTTATCAGCAGTAAAATTTAATGTTGCTTACTATCCCTGATTATGCATCTTGAATAGAAGTTAGGAAGATGCAACCCAGCTTAAAAGAATACCTCTTAGGAAAGAAATTTATTCTGCACACACATCATATTGTGCTAGGTCACTTCAGTCGTGTCCAACTCTTTGCGACCTCATGAACTGTAGCCTGCCAGGCTCTGTCCTCGGGATTCTCCAGGCAAGAATACTGGAGTGGGTTGCCATGCCCTCCTCCAGGGGATCTTCCCAACCCAGGACTCGAACCTGTGTCTCCTGCATTGCAGGTGGAATCTTTACTACTGAGCCACCAGGGAAGCCCCACACATCATGATATGTTGCTTTCTTAAAAGTCATTCCTCATGTAGCACCAAGAGGGACATTATCATATAAATAAATAGACAAGAGATGGTGAGAGGCGGAGAAGAGGGAGTAAACTCCTGGGCTTTTTAGAGGCAACCACTTGTTGTGGGGTGGAAGGCAATGAGATGGAAGAGATGGGAAAGAAGAAAGCATCAAAGATGGACCCTCAATATTGCCAGCCTGGTTGTCTAGATACACATGGCTGGGTGAAGGTTTGGGGAGAAGGATAAGTCATCAGGTCACACATATTAAGAATAAAGTGTCTCTGCCATGTTATTATTTGAAAGATCCCTTCATCAACTCCCTACTTTATTTTCATACAGTATGAGAACATGAAAACCCAAAGGGTTATACTTGCAACTTTCTGAAAAGTTTAAAATTGTTTGAAAGTTTAAAAATACTCAGTATTTCTCCCAAAGTTACTACTGAGAGAACCAGTCACACACTGTACTACTACTGGTCTCCTCGTCTAAGAACACCCATGGGAAGGTAATCGTGGGAGCACAAAGCGCTGTACCAAAACGGACCTTAAATGGGACCTGCATTCCCACAGAAGAACCGCAAGCAGACTTCTCGGTTCCAGCTTTAACCTCGAACTAGACAGGGATTTAAGAAAATGCCAGGCTCTGTGAGAATAGGGCAAAGAAAGAAAATAGCAAAGGACTTCCATCCCTCTAGGTCCAGTGCTATATAAAGAGATCAGATTTTACACCCTAGCAAATTCCACGAAAGCTTTAGCCTCATGAAAAATAGCATGTAATCTATAATATTTATGAAGATAAGGCTACTAGGTTGAATTTTTCAAAGACAATGTTAGGTAGTGCTAATATGCCTAAACTAGCAAAAGAGCATCATTGCACACACAGCACCTTGAAGACAGTTGTGTCTGCACACGCACGTTATGTACTTGCCTCTTAGCCTGAACATGGCAAGGCTTTTAAAAATATGTCAAAAGTTATTTTGGAACTCAGTGTGTTGCTATGGTGCATGCTGCTGCAAAGAAAAAGCTAATGGGCTCTCTACTTAATGTGATTAGAGCCATTATTGACATAATGCCAGGAAGACGCAAAACCATTAGCATCACACTACAGCTCACTTTAGCATCCACTCAGATTTAGCATTTGATCCACAATTTTAATTTTGTTCTGCTCTATTCAGAGCTGCATTATACAAAATGCATAATTAAAAGCTGCTGTGATTCTCTCTATTTCTCAAATTAAAAACACAGCAAACATTTGTAGTTCTAATCCACTAGAAATTAATAAATCAAATAGTGTCTTTTATCCTCTTTTCCTCCATGCAATTCAGAGTGCAGGTTGGGAATACTTTTTGCCTGCAATAGACAAGGCTGCAGACCGAGCGGCTGCTCAAAGGAAAGAAAAGTCCCCAAACTGCCTACTGTAAAGGCAAGTGAGAACCTGGAGGGCCTAGAAGCACTGATAGCCTTCTAATTTCAAGCGTTAAGCCGGAAGGGCTTTCTGCAGAGAAAAATTTTAATCAATTCACCATAAATCCTTTTGATGCATTTTCCTTCATTAGCTCACTTTGTCAAGCATACACATGCTCCTAATTTAATTTAATCAAATTCACCATGTCTTTCTGTCAACAGTGAGGCAATTCCCATGTCCAGAAGATCTCCTATCAACTCCCTACCCAGGGCAGCCTAGAGGGGAAGCCAATGAGCAAGAGGAGTTCTGCTTTATCCACCATTAAAAACTGAAAGAAAGATCTGCCAACGAGAGCTGAGACACTATTGCTAGTTTCAGTGCGTCTAGAAGTGGTCATCATCTGAAATAATGGAGGATTAGGTTTCATTAGAATAAAACGAGCACCATCTAGTCTGTGGGTGATGATCCTAGGAAAGTTCTGGGAGGACCAGAAAACAATAGCAGAGGAGAAGGGAAGTGTGTATCCCAAGCGAGGCCCTACACTGCCCTTGAGTCTCCCCTTAACACACCAGTGATGCTCTTAACTGGGCCAGTTCTCCCAGCAAGCCGAGCTTCCTCCTGCCTGTACTTCCTCAGCACCACCTATCCCCTTAAGAACTGCAACTCATCCTTTAGGTCTCTACTCAAAACTCACTTTATCAAGGAAGCAATTCCAGAAATACTTGTTTTTTTAAGCCTTGCCTGTGTGTGTGTGTGCACGCACTTTTATTTAAAGACTTTATGGTAATTTACAGGCAATATGCTTATGTGATTAGCTGAGCCCACCTTCGCCACTGGTCTGTAAGCTCCATGAGGCCAGGGACCGCATCTGTCTCGCTCATTATTTTGACTCCTAGAATCGAGCAGCTCTATCCAGCGCACAGACAAATAAATGAGTATCTGTTAAATGGCTGAATGCTGCAAGTTAATCCACCATGGTCCCCTGACAGTCTTCCTAAACATGCCAAGTTCTTCTTATTTTCCCATAACTTTCACCTTACAAGGTGGCTGTTTTTGAAATCATAGGTTAAATAAGTATAATGAAGCAAAGGTTTTGAAATGCCCCCAAAACTTTACAATTGGTGGGTTTTACATGAATCTACAGCGGGGAAGAACCCGCCTGCCAATGCAGGAGGTGTCAGAGATGCAGGTTCGATCCCTGGGTCTGGGAAATCCCCCGGAGTAGGAAATGGTAACCCATTCTAGTATTCTTGCCTGGAGAATTCCATGGACAAAGGGGCCTGGCAGGCTACAGTCCATAAGGTCGCAAAGAGCTGGACACAACTAAAGCAACTTAGCACGCACAGTAGGAAAAGAACAGAGTGAAGACGATGGAAAATAATGTAGGATTCGGAAAAACTGATAAAGTAGAAGAACCCCCTCAAGAGTGTTCTCGATACTCAACTGGAACTTAAACTCAGCCATGTCCCAAACCACCATCCTTCTCTGCAGGGCTGGAAAAGGAAGAGGCGGCACAAAACAGAGAAACCATTCACCGCCTCACGAATGGGCATAGAGTCATATGGCTTTGGGATGCCCTTTGCTTACTTTCAGTTCCTAGTATTTACTTCTAAAGACAAAAATTCCTTGATAAAAATGTGACGAGAGTTTAAAAAAAAAGAAAAAAAAAAAACACACACACACTTCCACAAAACCAATTCCCCTTAATTTTCTTAACAAACCAAGACTTTAAAACCTATAAGCAGCAGCCAAGGCCATCTCACTGTGATAGACAGTTCTTTAAAAATCTCAAACATTTCTTCCCCCCTAAAGGCAAGGCTTATTCTTACAGTATTCTCTTGATCAGTTATGTAAGCATCTTATCTTTAATCTTTTGTTGTTTCTGTTTCCCTCCCCAACACAGAGAAACAACAATGTTGCACGCGTGATTTGCCTGTTGTTTCAAACCTACTGAAAAACTAAGGCTTCGTTGGGAGACAGCTGATAGATCGAGACTGTGTCCTTCCATGCTAAGTCGCTGCAGTCACGTCCAGCTCTTTGTGACTCTGTGCACTGTAGCCGGCCAGCCTCCTCTGTCCATAAGATTCTCCAGACAAAGATACTGGAGTGGGCTGCCATATCCTCCTCCAGGGGATACTCCTGACCCAGGGGTCGAACCTGCGTCTCTTACATCTCCTGCATTGGCAGGCGGGTTCTTTACCATAACCCTAAAACAATGAAAAGTGTAAGATATGTGGGGAGAAAAAATACTATATATTTTCATGTCAACCCTAACAGGATAGAATTTGCCTTCTTTAAATCAAAAACTGAATGTGTGTATTTCTTTATATCAGAATCCCGACTTTATATGTACCTTCTGCTCAGTGTTCCCCCAAAGACAGTCAACTCCAGAAGAGACTCAGAAAGAAACTTTCTTTAGCTCCCCCTCAAGAACTGATTCCCTAAAAAGAAAAAAAAAAAAAAAGAACTGATTTCCAGAACAAAGAGGCGGCTCTGCTTTTGGGTGGGGGTTATGGTGCCCCCTTATTTGAACTTCTTAGCACATATTCCCGCAGGTGTTCAGAAAGTATCGTTCTCCTTAGAAACAGCTTAGGGTGGGTACTTGTATCCTTCTGTATCTTATAAATGTGTGACAGGAGTGTCTGGCAGAAATAAAAGAAAAATACCCAGCTGCATCTGGCTCATTACGTTGGGAGGCATTGTCTCATGGCTCTGAATCCTACACTCCTTTCCTTCTAGAGAGCTGAAGTTCTGCCTTCCTATAAAATATGGTCCTCTGAGGCATCAACTGAGTCTGTGTGTTTCCTGGTCCACATGGAAGCCCTTACAGCTGGGGAGGAGGTCCCACTCTGGCAGGCTCTTCTCCAGAGCAAACGCTGTCGGTATCTTCAACTGATCTGCCAATGGTCAGTCTGCAGACCTTTCACCATCCTGGTCACTCTTGCGGGGGATAGGGGCGAGGGTGTCTCACTTTGATTGCTCAATGCTTTTCATACCACGTGATACTCAGAATTAAATGCAAAATTCCGGATGTGGTCTGAGCAGCACAGAGAAGGGGATTCTTTATTTCATCGTCACAGCTCTCTAGTTAGTGAGCAAATGTACCTTTTCATAAAAAAGGCACATGACACAGGGAATATAGCCAGCGTATTACAAAAACTAAATGGAAAATAACCTTTAAAAGTTGTATAAAGAAATTTTAACTCCAAACCAGAGGGGTAAAAAAGGCACACGACAGAATACAAATATTTTCAACTTAACGCTTAAATTCTGTGTGGTGATAAAACGGTGCCTTTTACTTGAGCAGCATCTGTAACCTAATTTCTGATCTTTCTCTTCAATGAACGGCCTTAGTGTAACACAGAATATTTGTCCTAAAACCATCTTTTAACACAGATTACAAGATGAAAGGATTGTTAGATGTAGTAAGTATAGATCATCTAATGTACAGATGCTTATTAGCTTCAAAAAATGTGAGTTCTACGTTAACCATAAAGCTCCTGGCCAACTCTGCTAGGTTACAAAGAAATGTCATTGTGTAACAGTGTCATTAAACTGAAATAACTATTTTGTGGTTCCCTGCATTCTCGGCTCCTTCTCCGAGACCTTCCAGCTCTGACTAAGGAAAAGCAGCGTGACATTGATATTAAGCAGAAGACCAAAATGCAAATGGGAATCCAATTCACACACACACAAAAAAAACACAAAACGACTCAAAAAAGAAAAGGTTGGTGGTTGGAAAAAATCTATCTCCCAGTTAGACTGGAACGGGATTTCACAGGGTGTGTTCTGTGTGTGTGCCACACCGCTAGGACTGCCATCTATCATTATGCCAAAGAACACAGGGCCTGGGGAAGGGTTTCAAGCTTCAGGGAGGTTTATTTTCCCTTCAGTGACTGAGAAGCAATGTTGGGAGAGTCTCCCCCTACCAATATTTTATTATTACAATCTTCAAACACATAGAAAGGCTGAATGAACTCAAGAGTAAGCATCCATATATCCACCATCTAAATTCTACAATTATCATTTTATTATATTTGCTTGTAAGGATCTTTTTTATGTATCATTGATCAGCATGAGCAACAGTCACATAATTTACAATTTCAGGGGGAAAAAATTCCTGATACCACTGGGTCAGCACTCATTTTTAAAGGATAGATATAAAACATTTCAAATGCTTAATTTAGACTAACATAATCTTACTTGCCTTTGAGCTCTAAATTCTTTCTCTATGCACTCTTGGTAGAATATCTGTTAGGTTATTTATCTGTTTATTTTAACAGCTCAACAGAAAGATAGTAAAATGTTATCTGTAACAGCTTAACCTTTGGAAGCATAGTTACCTTTTGACAGTCTCCAAATGTTTCTAGAAATTTGAAAATTATCTTGCAAGCTGCTTATAGTCTCCTGTGGGTCAGCTTAAGTTATATTATCACAATAACAGCCACAAAATAATTAAGCAGCGAATACTCCTACCATTATTTGCTCTGTGGCAGGTATCAGTCTAAGTGCTTTGCATATCTGAGCTCATTCAATACACGTTGTATCTTCACTGAATATGTACTGTTAATATTGATTAGCACCATTTTAAAGATGTGAAACATGAAGCACAAAGAGTCTCAAAACTCACAAGTGACAGAGGTGGGATCAAGGTCCAGTAACCTACCCTGCAGACTCTGACCAGCCGATCCACACTGCCTCTCTATCAAACAACAAGAGGATAGTCTGTGCTGGACAGAAAACTTGTATTTCAGTCACTGATGCTCCAGTCAACCTAGCAACTGATTGGTTATTTTCAGTTGGGAAATTGAACCAATGCTCGATTTCGATGCATCTTTTCTGAAATCAGTAAATTATTAGCTTGTTTCCAAGTAAACAAATACATGTACAAAGCCCATTTTGGTTATAATATATTTGGACCAGAAAGTAAATATTGTACACTGAAAATGAAATCCATGCCTACATACCTACACACACACCCCAATATGCAAAGAAGATGTATGATCTTGAACAAGTGAAGTAGCTTCTCAGAATGTGTGTTTGTATTGACAAAATGGGATAATAATATAGAACCAACTTCATGGGATCATGATGACATTACATAGGATAACTGGAGTTCCAAAGTGCCTGTAATAATATAATAAGCACTCAATAAACACGTGTAAAACACTTAGCATATGTGGCACACAGTAGCCTCCCAAAGAGCTATCAATCATAATAATGGTAATAGATCTTATACTATTGCATAAGATCGACGTGTGTCAATAAAATTAATATTTACTAACACCATGAGGGGAGCCGTAACTTTGCTTTAATGTTGCCAAAAGAATAATTTTAATCTTGACCAAACACAGCCTTCTAGGAGATGGCATCTTAAAGGAGTATCTGATTAATTCAAGATGACTAAATACTACGATAGTGGATTTAGCAGAGCTGTTGAATTTATCAACAAATCAAACAGGTATCAGCACAAGGTCCCTGCTGCCTATCGTGTGTCAATCCAATACGGTTAGCAAACATTTAAAAACTAAGTATTTCAGCTATGGAAACACAGACCAGGAGGGGAAAAACACCTATTCTCTTGAATGACACAAGAAGGAATTACAGTCTCTATTTTAATAGTTTAAATTATAAGCTGCCACTGAGGAAAAGGCTGTAAAAACTGACTCATGGCTCCCCGTTTCGAAAGGATGATGAGACATGAAATGTTTCTGGTTATCAAACCCTGGGCCTGCAGATAATTTATAGGCCTGTTACCTGTAACCCTAATGTTATCAGGTAAATCCAGGAAGCCAAGAAGCAAGAAAATATTCCCTCCCCTCTGTATTTCCAGTTTATAAACTCAGAGGTGTCACCCACTGCAACGTTTAAAATCCAGGACCCTCGGGGCCACACTGGGTTTCTAAGAACACCGATGGGGTCACTGGACCCACACATGGTTTTAAGTGAAAAGTCATGCAAAGGTCCAGGGGCTTGCCTTAGCCAGCTCATCAGTTCAATCAAGTGTTACTAAAATCTCAACCATCCATCTGACCAGACCATTTAGTCTTTGCAGGTCCAAATGGCAATCTGCTGTACATTTTCGATTACATGTGTATTTCCTCCACCATGCCTAACAGCATGTAAAACAAAAAAGCACCGTTTTGTACACACAAAGGCACTTATCAGGGCTCACTGGCCCTCAGCACCACGCACTCTGAAAGGATTGATGATGGTGTGGTGGGAATGGGACAGGAAATGGACATCTGTGTTTTCCCCTGTTAATAACATAATGCAACTGTATTGCTAAAAAGGAAGAAAGAAAAAAAGAGGATGTTTTCAACAACTCTGAGCCACTGAAAAAGGCACTTGCTGCTGAAGTGGGAGACTTGGGTCCTGGTCTAAGTACCTGAAGGTATTTCACCTCCTTAAGCCACATTGCTTCCTTCCCTTCATTTCCATTATTTCACTGCCCTCAAATTACATGAATCTGAGTGGTTTCCTCAGATACAAGACTCCAATACTCTAAAATGATATTTTTTTGGGGGGGAGGGATGCAAGTGGGCAAACCAGTCCTTCAACAGACGCTTACTGAGACTGTATTAAGACTTCCTAAAATTTCAGTAAAACATGTCTAGCAATCATTAGCAAAGGTTACATGGTGCGTGTGGATTATAACACGAAATACGGCACCTTAAGTTGCTAGAGACGAAAGCAGGAACTTGCTGCCCGCGGCAGGTACAGTCAATGTTACTGCCACTGCAGGCTCGGGAACTTGGTCAAGTCTCCACTTTAACCCAAATCTCGGCGAATACCTAGGCACGTAGGTATGTATATATTGAGGACTACTGATTGCTACTGAAACCATAATCACAGAACTAGTCAATCTAATCACACTAGGACCACAGCCTTGTCTAACTCACTGAAACTAAGCCATGCCTGTGGGGCCACCCAGGACGGGCAGGTCATGGTGGAGAGGTCTGACAGAATATGGTCCACTGGAGAAGGCAATGGCAAACCACTTCAGTATTCTTGCCTAGAGAACTCCATGAACAGTATAAACAGGCAAAATGATAGGATACTGAAAGAGGAAGTCCCCAGGTCAGTAGGGGCCCAATACGCTACTGGAGATCACTGGAGAAATAACTCCAGAAAGAATGAAGGGATGGAGCCAAAGAAAAAACAATGCCCAGTTGTGGATGTGACTGGTGATAGAAGCAAGGTCTGATGCTGTGAAGAGCAATATTGCATAAAGGCAAACTGGAAGTGGTCAAACAGGAGATGGCAACAGTGAACGTCGACATTCTAGGAATCAGCGAACTGAAATGGACTGGAATGGGTGAATTTAACTCAGATGACCATTATATCTACTACTGTGGACAGGAATCCCTTAGAAGAAATGGAGTAGCCATCATGGTCAACAAAAGAGTCCGAAATGCAGTACTTGGATGCAATCTAAAAAACGATAGAATGATCTCTGTTCGTTTAGAAGGCAAATCATTCCATATCACAGTAATCCAAGTCTATGCCCCAACCAGTAATGCTGAAGAAGCTGAAGTTGAACGGTTCTATGAAGACCTACAAGACCTTTTAGAACTAACACCCAAAAAAGATGTCCTTTTCATTATAGGGGACTGGAATGCAAAAGTAGGAAGTCAAGAAACATCTGGAGTAACAGGCAAATTTGGCTTTGGAATACAGAATGAAGCAGGGCAAAGGCTAATAGAATTTGGCCAAGGGAACACACTGGTCATAGCAAACACCCTCTTCCAACAACACAAGAGAAGACTCTACACATGGACATCACCAGATGGTCAACACCGAAATCAGACTGATTATATTCTTTGCAGCCAAAGATGGAAAAGCTCTATACAGTCAGCAAAAACAAGACCAGGAGCTGACTGTGGGTCAGATCATGAACTCCTTATTGCCAAATTCAGGATTAAATTGAGGAAAGTAGGGAAAACCACTAGACCATTCAGGTATGACCTAAACCAAATCCCAGGGGACAGTGGAAGTGAGAAATAGATTTAAGGGACTAGATCTGATAGACAGAGTGCCTGATGAACTATGGAATGAGGTTCGTGACACTGTGCAAGAGACAGGGATCAAGACCATCCCCATGGAAAAGAAATGCAAAAAAGCCAAACGGCTGTCTGGGGAGGCCTTACAAATAGCTGTGAAAAGAAGAGAAGCAAAAAGCAAAGGAGAAAAGGAAAGATATAAGCATCTGAATGCAGAGTTCCAAAGAATAGCAAGAAGAGATAAGAAAGCCTTCCTCAGCAATCAATGCAAAGAAATAGAGGAAAACAACAGAATGGGAAAGACTAGAGATCTCTTCAAGAAAATTAGAGCTACCAAGGGAACAATTCATGCAAAGATGGGCTCGATAAAGGACAGAAATGGTATGGACCTAACAGAAGCAGAAGATATTAAGAAGACATGGCAAGAATACACAGAAACTGTACAAAAAAGATCTTCACGACCCAGATAATCATGATGGTGTGATCACTCACCTAGAGCCAGATATCCTGGAATGTGAAGTCAAGTGGGCTTTAGAAAGCATCACTATGAACAAAGCTAGTGGAGGTGATGGAATTCCAGTTCAGCTATTTCAAATCCTGAAACATGATGCTGTGAAAGTGCTGCACTCAATATGCCAGCAAATTTGGAACACTCAGCAGTGGCCACAGGACTGGAAAAGGTCAGTTTTCATTCCAATCCCAAAGAAAAGCAATGCCAAAGAATGCTCAAACTACCGCACAATTGCACTCATCTCACACGCTAGTAAAGTAATGCTCAAAATTCTCCAAGCCAGGCTTCAGAAATATGTGAACCGTGAACTTCCAGATGTTCAAGCTGGTTTTAGAAAAGGCAGAGGAACCAGAGATCAAATTGCCAACATCTGCTGGATCATCGAAAAAGCAAGAGAGTTCCAGAAAAGCATCTATTTCTGCTTTATTGACTATGCCAAAGCCTTTGACTGCGTGGATCACAATAAACTGTGGAAAATTCTGAAAGAGATGGGAATACCAGACCACCTGACCTGCCTCTTAAGAAACCTGTATGCAGGTCAGGAAGCAACAGTTAGAACTGGACATGGAACAACAGACTGGGTCCAAATAGGAAAAGGAGTACGTCAAGGCTGTATATTGTTACCCTGCTTGTTTAACTTGTATGCAGAGTACATCATGAGAAACGCTGGGCTGGAAGAAGCACAAGCTGGAATCAAGATTGCCGGGAGAAATATCAATAACCTCAGATATGCAGATGACACCACCCTTACGGCAGAAAGTGAAGAGCTAAAGAACCTCTTGATGAAAGTGAAAGAGGAGAGTGAAAAAGTTGGCTTAAAGCTCAACATTCAGAAAACGAAGATCATGGCATCTGGTCCCATCACTTCATGGAAAGTAGATGGGGAAACAGAGGAAGCAGTGTTAGACTTTATTTTTTTGGGCTCCAAAATCACTGAAGATGGTGACTGCAGCCATGAAATTAAAAGACACTTACTCCTTGGAAGGAAAGTTATAATCAACCTAGATAGCATATTCAAAAGCAGAGACATTACTTTGCCAACAAAGGTCCGTCTAGTCAAGGCTATGGTTTTTCCAGTGGTCATGTATGGATGTGAGAGTTGGACTGTGAAGAAAGCTGAGAGCTGAAGAACTGATGCTTTTGAACTGTGGTGTTGGAGAAGACTCTTGCGAGTCCCTTGGACCGCAAGGAGATCCAACCAGTCCATCCTAAAGAAGATCAGTCCTGGGTGTTCATTGGAAGGACTAATGCTAAAGCTGAAACTCCAGTACTTTGGCCACCTCATGTGAAGAGCTGACTCATTGGAAAAGACTCTGATGCTGGGAGGGATTGGGGGCAGGAGGAGAAGGGGACGACAGAGGATGAGATGGCTGGATGGCATCACTGACTCGATGGACGTGAGTCTGAGTGAACTCCGGGAGTTGGTGATGGACAGGGAGGCCTGGCGTGCTGCGATTCATGGGGTCGCAAAGAGTCAGACACGACTGAGCGACTGCACTGACTGATTTCTACAGTAAAAAAAAAAAAAAAAAAAAAAAAAAAAGGGATAAAAGGCAAACTGTCCTTGTATAAAATTTGTTTGGAGAGTGAACCCAGAGCAAAATGACTTGTAAGCAATCACACACGATGTCAGTGGCTTTCAGGTTTCTGAATTTTCATCTTCAGGCACAAGCCCACTCCAAAGCTTACCTCTGATCCACCCACACAAACCACTATGCATATACCTCCTCTGCACACAGTGGGTGCTATACACAGTGATGATACAGCGATAAAGATAATGGCAAGAGAAAAAAATACACCTGGAACTTCAAATCCCCTTCTGACAATTCTCTTACTTCCCCCTGGCTCTTCTGGGAGAGAGGGACTATAATGAACTTAACACGACACCAAGACTTCTTCCGCCTCTGTGTCAAGTAGCCTTAAGACGCAGGCACCTCCTCCCAATCCCCATCTCCTGCTCTTGTTAAATTTTGAACAATATATGCCATTTTACACCTCAGAGCTCTGGAGAGGCAGCATAGTAGCTGGGGTATGGATGTGACAGAATGTTTTTATTCCACCCCTGAAAAAAAAGCTCCCTGTTTTTGACACACTGGAAAATGTACAGCCAGAGAGTGCTGGAGGCGAAGATGCCACCCCAGCCTTACATCTGTCTGCTTTCATTTGTCTACAACTGTGCTTATAGATAAAACAAGCTTTCCAGATGTCATCACAAGCAGGGCTCATATGCTGACTTCTCTGAGACACCATTGTTGGCTGCCAGCATAACAGAGTTGTAAAACTAAAATATTTAAACTCTGAGCTACTCAACACAACTTTGAATGTCACACAGGATCTTATTTCAGGATTAATTAATGTACACCCCAATAAAATAATTATGTGTTAAAAACAGAGCTGGCTGGCGTGCAAGTGGATCTAATTTTCCTCGTTCCCACTGTGTTAATGTATACAGCCGCACCACGAAGAAATTTCTGAAAGCAAGCGCTTCCCGCAACATGGGCACATCCTATCCAGCCCGAGAGTTCCAGGTGTTGTATCTCGAGAACAAGACATTCTCATTGTTTAAAACTGACACAATGAACCCAAGATGAACAAAAGCAATATGCCAGGCACAGACTATAAAGACATTTCCACTGTTAGAGGGGAAGGCCAATGACAAGCCATGGGGAGATTTACTAAGAGGCATTGTTACGCGCATCCATATGTGAAGCTTGGCTTCAGGCAACCTCGTATCACAGCGCTTGACTGTTTGTTTGAGAACACAATATCCCTGTGGTTATAATTACAACCACCACACCAAAGAGGACTGAGGTTGTTTCACAACATCCCTTAACAAAGAAGAACTCACTGCTCCTGAGCTTCCTGATAAACTCCTCAAATGCACACACAGAGTATCTCTGATTTCCTTTTTTTTTTTAAATCCTCAAACTACATAATAATTTCATTTTCATTGCGAGAGTTCCAGGGAGCTCAGCCTTGATCTGAATGACTCTTCCTAATAACACCTAATACAGATGTTTTAAGCTAGAAAAAGCAGCTGATTCATGGTTGGGTATGTGAGACTGCTTGGATCCCCCTCTAATTGGGCTTTCCTCCTCCTCTGGTACATCTTTTTGAGCCCAGTTTGTGCATTTGAAACCTTGCGTCAGGAATGCACATTAAGCATCTGTTACTCAAAGACCTGCTTTCTGGGTTATTTGGGATGCAGAGGCCAAATCTATCTCAAAATTACAAGCCTTCTGCATTTTCTGCAGAATTTGATAAGGGACCAACTTTGCATTAGCCCAGCCAAGGCATCACATAGGGTGTGTCAGGGCTGGTCCTATATCCCACTGGCTTCATCCCATGTAGTTGGAGCTTAAAAAAAAAAAAAAAAAGCATGTTCTGTGCCCTAACTCTACCCCATCCCCCACAACATTAGGAGAAAATGTTTACTTGTGATGTCTTTCCAAGAAGACCACTGATTGAGAGGGGAAAGGAGACAGTTATTTCCCACCATCTTGAATGTTTCCATCTTCTCTTGAGCTGATCTAGTTCAAACTCTCTGAAAATAAATCAGCCTAAAGCACTCAAGATTTCCCTAAAGGCTCCAGCAGGCTTCCTGCTTCATGTGTTCCCACTCCTGGGCTGGAGGCTAATGTGTTTTAGGGATGTTTGTTTTAATGCAAAGAACTTCACTAAGTCAGAACAACCTGCCCTGGCCATCCATCTACTTCGGATGATCTTGGCCTCTCGCGCTGCTCCTATTTCAGCCTGGGAGGGAAGAGCTCAAGACCTGAGTGCTGGATTTCAGTCCCTTGTAAGTGTTAGGACAGCAGTGTCCCAGAATAATAATACCATTCCTGGCTTTGCAGGACTCCGTATTCCTTCTTCATTTGAGACTGGGGTCCATTTCTAACTGGGGGCAGGAACAGTCACTGCTGAAGCCCATCTTGCACTTGACCTTCATTCCTCCACACCCAAATCAATATAGAGCCACTCTGTCACCCTGCCAGGACTAGAGCTGGACAGTGTTGCACGAAAGAGTCTCTTCATAAAGTTATTTTGAGTGATGCTTCCCTAATTGAACCTTAATTATCAGCTTTTTGGCAAAAGTACATTCCCACAAACATTTAATAGTACATCAGGCTCTGGAATACCTGAGCTGAAATTTACTTCCTGTTCCTTAAAGCTCTCCTGGGCTTCTAGAGGGAGTGTAAATATTAAACAGTAGCAACATGAGAAATTCACGTTCCTCTTTAATCTCATCTGTGCTTTTAAAATCCACAAGGGAATCCACAAACGACCCCTTTTGTATTCCCCTTTTACAGATGAGAAAAGAGATGGGTGACTCAGTTACCTGTTTGCCTATGGGAAAGAAGGGGAGCTGGGGGCTGAGCTGGGGGTGCAGCTGCTGCTGCTAATTCACTTCAGTTTGGGGTCCACTGTCCCCTCCTGGCTACAGACCAGGGGACATAATAAGGATAAGAAGTCTGCCAGCCAGGAGAGAGCCTGTTCTGAACACTGAGACCTAACAGGTTACTCTCAGGACTGTATTTGAGTACAACTGCATTTAAAAATAACCCAATTTAACAATTCACAAGTTCTGATATATGTTTTATAAAAATGTATGAGAGACCTAAAAGCCACGGAGAGCCATAACTTTGAGCTGCCTCATTTGTTTCTCTTTTATTACCATCCTGCACGGTGGCCATAAGCCCTGCACTGAAAAGAGAACATTAAATCTTTATCCTTAACTGTTTTAGCAGAACGATAGTAATAGTTGAATATTATTTTGTCTGACTGATAAAATACCATTCAAATAAGACCAAAGAGAGCACTGAACCCCAACCACATCCTAGGAGAAAAAAGCAAAGCCCTATCTCCAGAGATAGTACTTTGTCACTCTTGAGCCTCCAGGAACATTTCTACTGCAGTATGAGCACAAAAGCTGAAACCCTGAGTGAAGGAGGCTGCTGCTGCTGTTTAGTCGCTAAGTCATGTCCAACTCTTTTGCAACCCAATGAACTGTAGCCCGCCAGGCTCCTCTGTCCATGGAATTCTCCAGGCAAGAATACTGGAGTGAGTAGCCATTTCCTTCTCCAGAGGATCTTCCTGACCCAACTATCCAACCCGTGTCTCCTGCATTGGTAGGAGGATTCTTTATCACTGGGCCACCAGGGAAGTCAGTGAAGGAGGTTACTCAGAAAGAAAACGTTTCTCTGGGTCTTCCTTAGCTGAGAAAGCAGCCGTGTGGAACATTCTGACTCCTCCTCGCAGGCCTGTTTGGCCTTTCCTAATGAAGGCCCAGTAAGGAACCAATGTGGACACATGAGCAAACCACCAGCAAACCATTTTGTTCCATGGATGCTTTAGCACAGGTGGAGAAACAGGCCAAGACTCAGGTTTACAAGACAGAGCTCAAAGCTGGAAAATACTCAAACGTCAGTGTGATTCAATTCAGCAAAACGCAATACTACTATTTATGGCCCTATCTCTTTCTTTAATATTTATTTTTATTTGTTTGGCTCCAGTGGGTCTTAGGGGCAGTGTGCGGGTTCTAGTTCCCTGACCAGGGATTGAACCCAGGCCCCCTGCACTGGGAGCACAGAGTCTCAGCCACTGGATCACCAAGGAAGTCCCTATAGCCCTATCTTTAGCTCTGTCTTTGTCCTACCAAATCACACATTCCATATGGTACAAAAAACACCATTTCCTCTTGATATTTATTTCCCCATGTGTCACTACAATGTCAGTAAGGTCAGCCTCAAACCACAGCAATGGCCTTTTCTTTGAAAGCTTTCTGCTGCTGCTGCTGCTCCTAAGTTGCTTCAGTGGTGTCCAACTCTGTGCGACCCCATAGACGGCAGCCCACCAGGCTCCCCTGTCCCTGGGATTCTCCAGGCAAGAACACTGGAGTGGGTTGCCATTTCCTTCTCCCATGCATGAAAGCTTTCTAATTTTCTATTAAATTTGCAAGGGTTGGTTTCCCCCCTCTCAACCTATACTATATCTTGATGTTCCAAATAACATAGAAAATAAAATATTAACAACCCCTAAGTTAGGAAGCCTGTTCTCAGATTAGATACCTCTTTTAAAATAATCAAACACATGACAACAGTACTAATAGCCAAATGGGGTTTATATAACACTAACACGCCTACACTTAAACTAACTGAAAAATTATACTGAACCTAGTTTGAACTCACATAAATAAATTAAGCAACTTTGTGGAAACATTCAGGGTTTCTACACGTGAGCTACTGAGTCAAGTATTTAGGGGGAAACAAAATTTTTTCTAATTGGCAAATAAATGGTTCTGTCTGAGATTTTTTCATGTGTACTAAAATATGTGAATTCAGGGCTTAGCCTACAAATAATTTAGATTAAGTGTGCTGTCTTACATACTGTATTGACTATGAATTCCCATTTAAAAAATACTATCATGTCAATATTTATGAAATATTTGAATCCTAATTCCTATCATCAGTGAGCCTTACTCACTAGCCAATCAAGGAGCAAAGGTTAAAGTCAAACTAGCTCAAAACCAAAAACAATTTAAAAAGATAAAGTATTTAACAGGAATAAAAGTATTCATTTCTGGCAAAACAAACAAAGCCAGAACCCCCCCACCAAAAAAAAAATTGATCGTTAGATCTAGTCAAAATTATAAGCAAAAAATTTAAGGAATCCACAAAATCATCTAATGTTTTAGTCATTACTAGTTACTCTCTTCCCAAAATGTTTAGTAAATTCACTCAGTATAAACCTTCACACTAAAACAATGGGATTAGAAAATAACATGAATTTTTTAAGCAAATTTTCTCAAATACAAATATGTGACCCGCAGACATAATTTTGAGTTTTCAAGTGACAATAAGTTAGAAAAGGTAAAATCAGCTTTAAGTTTAATAACATATTTTAATCCAGCATGTCCACAATATTGTCAGTCCAAAATATAATTGATATAAAAATCCATAGTGTTTTACAATGAGTCTTTGTATGAAATCTTTTAAATCTGGTAAGTTTACTTATTTATTTTACTTTTACTGCACATCTCCATTTGGTTTGGAATACCTGAAATGTGGCTATACAAATATGGGAATCTATTTTAAAGTTTACTTAAGTTTAAGTAGACACGTGGTTACTGGCTACAATATTGGACAGCTCAGGTCTATAGTTTAATAACCCTAGTTCACTTAGCACTGAAATAACAAGTCTTAACATACAGCAAAAGCCTAGGACTAGAGAAGTCTTTGAAAAAGCAAACTACAAAGCATCAATCATTGCTGGTCAGAGGGTAGATGGGCCACGCTGAAGGGCTGTATATGCAAATATGATCCATGGTTTACATAAATGTGTCTCTGACATTTTTCATTTTCCGTGCACATGTGTGGTGATGTGTGATTTAGCATCCTAAGGAGAAAAACACATCACCCATCTTCAAAGGCTCTCGGCTGATATTTTATGATACATGCCTTTCTCCTCCCCAAAGGCTAACTTCATGGCAGGTTTGAAGTACTTTAAAAAGGAAACTTCTTGAGTGATTTGAGTGTTACATGGTGGGTGGGGGGTGTGCTAAAAAGTTTCTTTCCCTTTAAAAATCCACATCCCTCTGTATGTTCAGGTGACTCCAAAGAATGTTATTTAACAGGACTTGAGAAGAACAGCAGGACTTACTACTCAGAAAGCCTTTGTTTCCATTCAGTTGCTCAGTTGTGTCTGACTCTTTGTGGCCCCATGGACTGCAGCACGCCAGGCTTCTCTGTGCTTCACTATCTCCTGGAGTTTGCTCAAACTCATGTCCATTGAGTTGGTGATGCCAGTTTCCAACCATCTCATCCTCTGCTGTCCCCTTCTCCTCCTGCCTTCAATCTTTCCCAGCAACAGGCTCAGAAAGCCTGGTGATAAGAGCCCTTGAGTGTCTACAACTGATGAATTATGTGAACTGGATTAAGTTATTAAGCTTTCTACTGCCTGCTTGATTAACCATACATACTATTTATCCCTCTCTTGAAAAAGTTATTTTATAAGAAAATAAATAGGGCAAATCATTCTATTCTTCCAATGACATTCAGATTCAAATGTTTAACTTAATATCTAATACAAGTATTACCCCTCCAAGTCAGAGGCTCTTCTCCCCACTATCAGTGAAATCTCATCTTCTAAATGCTCATCTAAGTATAATACATATCTTCATTAGAACAAAGTTTACCAACTATTTCATTAATGTTAGGGGTGTGAGGGTGTGTACTTAAGAACTCATCTCTTCTCTGTAACGCTGGGAGCACCTAGAGGGCAGGGACCAGGACGTAGTCCTTCTGTACCTGTCTCCTAACTCAGGTGCTTAGTACAGGTGCTACACTGAAAGAGCCCCGGGCTCTCAGAAGAAAAGAACATACGAAAAGCTAGTCTCAACTCTCAAGGGACTTAGTCTCAAATCAAGAAGATAAGTACAATGAGATAACACAAAATGTAATATGACCGGCTTAGTCACAGAACCAAAGGTCTCTAACCTCCAGGAGCTCACCATCTAGTGGAGGACTCCTTGGAAGAAAAAGTCAAGATAGATCTTTTAAGACTTGAATAAGCAGCATATAAGAGCTAAGATCCTACAGGACAGTCAGTCAGTATGAGCAGAAGCATGGGGATGAAGTTTGGATGACCAAGAAATGGGTGGCCACATGGTTGTAGCAGGTTCCCACAGGGTATAAGAGAGGACATTTGAAACGAAACTGGGGCCATGTTATGTATGGTACAGAGAGCTAAGACAAATATTCCTTATTTTATGTTGCAGTTAGCGAAAAGCCACTGAGAATTCTGAGCAGCAAGTGAAATGATGAAAGTGAGATTTATGGAAGAAGGATCTGGCCACAGCTTCCAGGAGGCACAAGGCTGGAGGCAAACAGGAAAATCAAATCCATGTCACTAATATACTCAGTGGGCTTCCCAGGTGGCTCAGTGGTAAAGAACCTGTCTGCCATGCAGGAGATGTGGGTTCGATCCCTGGATTGGGAAGATTCTCTGGAGAAGGAAATGGCAATTCACTCCAGTATTCCTGCCTGGGAAATCCCAAGGACAGAGGAGCCTGGCAAGTTATAGCCCACGGGATCGCAAAAGACAGCAATCAAACAACAAGAATACATTCAGCAGGTGGCAAGGGTCTCATGATGCAAGGTGATCCTCAAATAGAGAGGAAAATGCATTTTCCAGAAACGGCAAGACCTGGTAGCTGACTGGACAAATATTTTTCTTTGATTATACTGAATACCTTGCAAATGCAGTGCAAAAAATAAAAAAAATAAAAAATAATAAAATATATATATATATATATAATCTCTCCAGTGACTCTTAGAGAGACTGGGAAATTCGAATAAGGCTTAAGAAAGAAGACAATGAACTTCATTTGTGGTATATGAGAATGAAAGAAATGTTGCAAGGTAGCAGCTGAAGATAAATATTTTTTAACTTTTCATTTGCAACATGTCTATGTGTGTATGTGTGCGTATACACACATGCATGTAAGTGTGAAGGGTGTATTAGTGATTTCAGAGATAATTTCACTGCAATTGAAATCTTTTCAGTTATACAGAAATAGGAATAAAGAAAATATTATGACCGTGTGTGCTTATGCTACTAGATTCATCGGTATCACTATTCTTTCCACAGTACACCTCAATGGCCACAGCATGCTAAATGAACAAAATGTACTTGTAAACTACATTCTAGTGTGCCCACGCATTTCTGTTTTTACTGACTTATTGTACGAGTCAGTTGTTTCTTTCAGATCTGACTGGACATTCATCTACAAATACTGTCTTATAATTTATGAAATACTGTAAAAATCAATGAAATATGTTTGTAAAAGAAAAAGTCCATTCTACAGAAGCTAGCTGAATGCTTTGTAAATTCTTTTATTATTTAATTTGGACTATAGTTGCCTTACAGTATTATGGTAGCATCTGCTGTACAGCAAAGTGAATCAGTTATACATACACATACATCTACTCCTTTTTAGGTTTTAATCCCATTTAAGTCACCAAAGAACCCTAGAGTTGGGTTCCCTGTGTTTACAGTCTTGACAAGGATGGGCCACTATTAAAAAAAAAAAAAAAATTCAGGTTCCAGATTGGTGTGGGCAAGGCATCTGCAAATGATTGAAGGATTTTGTACCCAGGACCACTTATTCCTAAGTTCTAGGTTTGTTTAAAGCAATCAAAGGCAAAAATCTTAGTGATAAACTAAGATGTCATTTATATAAAAATTCAACTTAGAAATCCAATGAATACAACCATCCATACCTCAAAAGTTTGGGTAACCTCAAAAGTTTAGAAAATGAAAGCATTTTTATATCTTACATTTAAGATAAAGGCTTAATACATGTGGTTTATTTGTTTTGGTAAGGTTTTACCATTTTGATTAACTAGCTAACTATTGGAGCTGGTTGTAAAAGATAAGAGGGCTATGCCACTGCACAGTTTCCTCAAAGCAACAAAAGCACATACTGAGAATTACTTTAATATGTATTTACCTGGCAGGTTGTAAAGATGTTCCTGCTGAGAAGTTATGGTCCATTGAGAAATCACATGTTGTACCTCTGATCTTTTAGGAATACATGTCAGGCATCCAAAAACTAGCAAAAGCTCCATCCTTTGGTGATGGCAAAGTCCTGTCCAATTTTTTCCCTCCATAGCTAGCCATAAAGTCACCTCAATTAATCATGAATAGTGAGTACCATTACAAATCAGTCACAGTAAACAGCTGCTAAAATCTTTATGGGCTATCTGAAATGTTTAGTCTTAATTCAACTTAACATACGGGTAAGTTTCTTACCGGCATGACTAAGATGACACTCTTTATCATCAGTACAAACAACATTCACAATATTAATGTTTCTATGACATTCCCTGTTGATCACCTATACTACAGATCATTAAACAGATTGAGAACTCCCCAGCTCTTATTTCCACTTTTATTCAAAAGTTTCATAGAGGAAATTGTAATTGAGTGATTAAATCATTCTATTTTCATGTTAAGTCCTGTTTTGAGGAAACAAAGAGTGCACAGGGAGAGACCACTCATTACCAGTGACACCAACAACAAAGCCATTGATCTATGTTTCTCAGAAAACATACAAACTGAGGTCTTGAGGTAGCCACTTCCCAGATGGTGCATCTTGATACATTTTAGAGTGAGAAAGAGTTTCTGCCTGCCCTGTTTGACCACTTCCAGATTTGGCCAACACACCCTGAATTTAAATGCTATAAATTCAGAAGACTTCTTCAAAGTTTAATGTTGAAACACAAGTATTTTGTAATTGTAATAGGCATTGGGGGTGTATAAGAAGGAGCAAACGACTGGTTCATTCAGAGTGTTTCTGGGCAACTGCTGTAAAGATGGTAGCGTTCTAGGTAGACGATAAGGATGAATGAAAGCCTGCAATAACCCTCCTGCTCTCCTCCTGTCTTCAGTTAACAAACTTTTAAAAGATATGCCTATCCTAGGCTAGGGACTGAGAACACAGGACCAAATAAGACTCTCAAAAAGCTTATCTGGTTTTTAATGGAAAAGCCAGGCAAAAGGGTTGGAAAAGGGCCAGGTGTTGACAATTGGTACTGTGCTGAGAGGGGGACCCAGCAAAGCTGGTGAGGATGAAACCCTAAGCAGAGGCAGCAGTGAGAAAAAAGGCACTGGGGGTGCAGGAGAGTGTGGGCTGATGGGAGATAGACCAGGAAGCCTGGAAAGATGAGAGCAAGAAGGAGAGGAAGAAGACCAACGAGACATGGGGCTGGAGAGGCAGGCAGGGACCACATTCACTCAGTCCTCGACTCTGCTCATCGTAACTGCCTGCCTGCTGCGGGCTTGGTTCTACTCCAGGTACTGGGGATCTGAGAGGGGACAAAACACACCCATCCTTACTGTCACAGACCTTCAATCCTGGCAGAAGAGAAAAATAATAAGCCAGCTAAGTAAAATATGGACTATGTCAGATGATAACTTTTCAGGAGGAACAAACAGTGTAGGAAGGAGGATCTGAAATGTCTGGGGTGGGGCAGAGTTGACATTTCAGATACTGTAGCCAAGGGAAGCCTTGTTGGGGAGATTTCAGAGTCAAGACCTGATACCTGGGGGAAGAGCTTTTAGGGGAGAGAGAACACAGGGAAGCCGGTGTAGCTGAAGTCAAGTTACTGTAAGTCCTGTAGGGCTTAGGCTTTATACACGGAGGGACCCCTCTGAGTTTTCAGCAAGATCTGGCATGCCATGTTGAAAAGTTTGGATTTTTCCTCAATCCGTGAGAAAGTCACTGATGCAACATTAGCAAGTATTACCTTTCCCGAATTGGAGGAGAGAACAGATGAAAGGCTGGAAGACCACTTAAGAGGCTGGTGCAGAGATCCCAAGGGGGACAAAATGATTAGGGCCTGAACAAGGTGGTGACGGAACATCAACTCTTATCTAAACCATTAACAGATACTGAAAAAGGATGACTGTCGCTCAACCTACTGTGCTTTCTTGGTTGAACATGATAGAAAACAGCAAAAGGAAAAAAGAAGTCAGCAGCATTATTGTTTAAATTCAAGATGAAATAAAATGACTTTTCTGTTCTCTAGAGTTGGTCCATTCCTAAGTCACGCCATCAGCTCTGAGGATTTGGGCTTGAAGGTCAAGAGACCACTGTGGACCTAATCAGACCACATACTCAAAAGCTCCAACAGAGACACAATGTGGCTCCCAGGGCACCTGCTAACACTGGGCATGTCCTGCACCGAAATCCAGATCCAGCAAACCTGAAGGGCAGGAGGCTCAATAGTGCGCTGCACAGAGGCACCAGCCAGAGTGGTAGGTAAGGCTGAATTCAGCTGAGGCCAGGCTCACCGGGACTGAGCCATGGACACTGATTTTGGATGCATCTGTCCAAGAAGAAAATTTTTTCTAATTTCTCTGAACACGTCACAGGCTAGGGAATCTGCATTTTAATCACGGGTCCCAGAAGACTGAGTCAGACAGGCCATGGTAGGAAGCTTCTACATGACTCTGTTCCATAGTACTACATTCTACTTTTAGAGTGTTAATTTCACCCTGGGTTATCCAAGTTCTTACTACAGAATATTTTATTTCTTTCCTTTCTTTTACACAAAATGATGCCACAAGGCATAATTTGTCCTGTTTTGCTAAGATAAAGTATTCAGAGTCCAGACCTCCTCCAATGATGCTGTTTAGGACACATGCACAAAGAAAACAGGTTTATTTCTTTAGAACTAGCCTTGGACTATTAAAAATAGTATCATTAGTGCATGCAGAACAAACACTCAAAAGGGACCCTACACTGTACTTAAGCACAATTACCTTAATCCAGTTGAGGTTTTATGATACAACTGTGAGACACTTTTATTTTTAAGGCAGTTTAACTTGTTTTACTACTAAGAACAGACATTTAAGTTTTAAATCAAGGGTTCTCAATAAGATGATTAAGCAGTGCTCAGCAGTTCCTTTAAGAGAATTTTCATCGTCTAAATATTTATGGCAACAACAGTGCCAGCTGCATTTTTTGGGGGAGATCCATATCCTTTCCAAAGGTGGGGAGGGGCATTGCCTCAGCAACCAAAAAGTCCTACCAAGCTCCTCAGAGTCCTAGAAACTGAGGAGAAAACCTTAATCATTTCTGTTCAAATTGATGCTGTAGTTCCCAGACACCTAGCAAAGTCACTGCCCTGAAGGGCAATTTGCACGACTAACCTCTAGAGTGTGGTCTTCTGAAGTGTCTTCTACCTAATGAACTTTATGTCCATCATCTCACTGCAGCCTTTTAGCATCACTACCACCTTCATGAGGCTGTTCATGATGCTCTTTTTCTGAAGAGGGTAGCACAAATTCCACAGATTAGCTATTACTCAGATGCTCCCCGTGGCTGGCATCGCCTGGCATCACCTGACAGGGAGGTAAGGGGCTCGGGAAGCCTGTTCAGCCTTGCTGGTTAGTAGCTCCCACTTCCTGATCCCCCAAGTGCTGCCCCAGTGCCCCAGTGCTCCAAGCACCTATATTTTGGAACTGCAGTGTCCGAAAGGGGTTTCCTCGTCATCTCCAAATGTGAGGGAGGGAAGGGACTCCCTAAAAAGACCTATCTTATGACCTGGGCTTAATTTTTGGATTTTGGAGAGAACGTTATTTAATATCTCATATTTTCTAAAATCATGTCCATGAAGTAGATGCAGACAGTTATTATTCTGTCCATTTTAGATGATGAAAGCACAGAATTAAGAATTTTAAGGATGGTTATTAAAATCAACTTTCTCGGCAAATGCAGTGACCATATCCGTTGACATATATGAGTATTATTTATTCATCCACAAATTCGTATTTATGGATGGCTTATTATATGCCACACAGTACAGCAGCTAAGCACACCAAATGAGAAATCAGAAATGGTCTCTGGTCTCAAGGGACTTACAATCTGGCGAGGGAGATGAATGTTAAGTGAACTCACCAGTCCACAAACACAGGAATACAAGTTGTAAAAAGTGCCATGAAAGAAAGGTACAGGCGCTAGGAGAGGAGAACAAAAGGGGAAAAGTCATTTAGGTTGGGTGACATTTAAGCTGAGACATGAGGAAGCGAAGCAGTAGCCAGGAGAGGAGTCTGGGCTACAAGCAGCCACCACAATCCAGGGTATAGTGTGTATCCCGGAAGAAGCAGAGGGCTTGGACAGTCATACCGATGAACGAGTGAAGAGGTTTTCAAGAATTCTGTTTGCTTCAGCCTCCCACCTTGAAACATGATGACTGGCATTGGAAAGAATGTGTTACCGAGTGAAGAAACCTGAGTAACACTTCCAGTCCTATGAAACCTGTCCCAGTTCTGCCCCCTGTCCCCCTTATTCCTCAGAGGAAGTGAGCTGACCTGTCAGGGGTCGGGGCGTGGAGCAAACCATCCACCTTGGGTTGCTGGATATCAAACGGGAAAATAATGTGAACACAGAACCTGCAAATGCTAGACACATTTAAAATATTTTTAGTTAATAAAAGTTAATAAAATTATTCTACCTGTCATAAGAGGAAAACAGGTATGTTCACCTCTTTGAAAAAGCACTATGCAAACAAAATAGAATTTAAAAATATGTATACTAATAATTATAGTTAAAATTTACTGCACTTTACTATTTTGATGGCATAAGACATCAAGGCCTTAACATGCTATCTCATTTAATTTTCCTATAATTCTTCCAAGGTGGATATTATTATTCGCATTTTACACAAGAGAAAATTGAGGCTCAGACAGCTTAAATAACTTTATCTGGTCGTACGGCTCAGTGCTCAATTCTGGCAGTCGGATTCCAGAGTCTATGTCTAGGGATTGTTATTTTTAATTAATTTATTGTTAATAGGCTATGGTTTTTCCACTAGTCATGTATGGATGTGAGAGTTGGACTGTGAAGAAAGCTGAGTGCTGAAGAATTGATGCTTTTGAACTGTGGTGTTGGAGAAGACTCTAGAGTGTCCCATGGATTGCAAGGAGATCCAACCAGTCCATTCTAAAGGAGATCAGTCCTGTGTTCTTTGGAAGGAATGATGCTAAAGCTGAAACTCCAGCAGTTTGGCCACCTCATGCAGAGAGCTGACTCATTGGAAAAGACTCTGATGCTGGGAGGGATTGGGGGCAGGAGGAAAAGGGGACGACAGAGGATGAGATGGCTGGATGGCATCACCGACTTAATGGACGTGGGTTTGGGTGAACTCTGGGAGTTGGTGATGGACAGGGAGGCCTGGCATGCTGCAATTCATGGGGCTGCAAAGAGTCAGACACAACTGAGAGACTGAACTGAATTGAATCAATTATTAATTTGATGACTAAAACATGACCCCATATTTTAACTATAGCACACTAAATCTGACTGGCTATTTTCTGACATATGGCGAACATGACCCTTTTCCTCCGCCATCACATACAGCCTCCTTCCTGAATATCAATTGAATACTGCCTACAGTATCTTCAAACTCTAATCCAACTGCCCAATTTAACTGCTGTCAGACCAAGGTTCTCAGAACTTAGCTGTCTGGATGTCATACTTCCACTCTGAATCTGCATTATGATCAGACTACCTACAATAAGAGGGGCATCTTTCTTGCCTAGGTATCACGGACTCAATGGACATGAGTTTGAGCAATCTCCATGAGTTGGTGATGGACAGGGAAGCCTGGCATTCTGCAGTCCGTGGGGTCGCAAAGTTGGTTATGACAGAGCGACTGAACTGAACTGATTCTCAAACTCACAGAGTAGCCAGCAGCTGCCAGCCCCACAGTTCCTTGTCTCCACAAGCCCTCCAGACCAGTCCCCTGGTTGAAGCTCATCTCCAACTACCTTCATGCTGACTCTGTACCTGCATTGTCTTATACTTCTTCCCCCATCCCCTGCCTTCCAAGAAGACTCTCCTCACCATTTAGAATATCATTCATTTGCCAAAACTCAACTCAATTCTGATGTGCCTCATTAAGTTCCCTCTAGCCCTCAGCGACCTTGTCTGTCTCCAAATCTGGGGCATTTAATGAACATCCAGTGCACTTGACTTTTTGCCACCTCTTGCATTATTTGATAACTATACTTTTAACTTTCTAAATGCATATAACTTGTCTTATAACCATATGAAAGTTTGCAGATGGCATGAAGAGCATTATTATTTGGTGATTTTCCAGGGTCAAAGTTAAAGCAGATAATTTTTTTTTTTTAATTTCTAGAATTTCAAAATCTTACATTTAAAATAGGTAATTCATGTGTGACTGAGCAGTGACAGAGTCTGTTTTGTCCCTGCCAATCTGGTCACAAAGGCAGGTCTGTGTTATACTAGCCCATCTTTTTTACATATGCTTGTAAATTGTGGTAAAAGGATTTAGTGTTGAGGGGTGGATGGGGCAGTAGCACAGGGGAGAGAAAAATAATTATTTTCACTTAATCATTGAATGCAGTATTAGAAAGAGCATATCTAGAGACAAAATAGGACACACCTGTCACTTCTGTTGTAAGATCACACTATTACTTAATATCTCTTTGGTGCTTTACATCTAATAAAATGCTTTCAGAGGAATGAGATAGGCAGTTCATAGGTTATCCAGGGTCCTGCATCAATAACTGATAGTCAGTATCTGAATCCGTATCTACAAGATGGTATCTCTTCCAGTATAAATCACTGAGCCGACAGGAGAGTGTGGTTAACAACCTGGACTCCAGAGCCAGATCAGATCAGATCAGATCAGTTGCTCAGCCGTGTCCGACTATTTGCAACCCCATGAATCACAGCACGCCAGGCCTCCCTGTCTATCACCAACTCCTGGAGTTCACTCAGACTCACGTCCATCGAGTCAGTGATGCCATCCAGCCATCTCATCCTCTGTTGTCCCCTTCTCCTCCTGCCCTCAATCCCTCTCAGCATCAGAGTCTTTTCCAATGAGTCAACTCTTCGCATGAGGTGGCCAAAGTACTGGAGTTTCAGCTTTAGCATCAGTCCTTCCAACGAAATCCCAGGGCTGACCTCCTTCAGAATGGACTGGTTGGATCTCCTTGCGGTCCAAGGGACTCTCAAGAGTCTTCTCCAACACCACAGTTCAAAAGCATCAATTCTTCAGCACTCAGCCCTCTTTACAGTCCAACTCTCACATTCATACAACACCACAGGAAAAACCATAGCCTTGACTAGACAAATCTTTGTTGGCAAAGTAATGTCTCTGCTTTTGAATATGTTTTCTAGGTTGGTTATAACTTTCCTTCCAAGGACCAAGCGTCTTTTAATTTCATGGCTGCAGTCACCATCTGTAGTGATTTTGGAGCCCAGAAAAATAAAGTCTAACACTGTTTCCACTGTTTCCCCAACTATTTCCCATGAAGTGATGGGACCGGATGCCATGATCTTTGTTTTCTGAATGTTGAGCTTTAAGCCAACTTTTTCACTCTCCTCTTTCACTTTCATCAAGAGGTTTTTGAGTTCCTCTTCACTTTCTGCCATAAGGGTGGTGTCATCTGCATATCTGAGGTTCTTGATATTTCTCCCAGCAATCTTGATTCCAGCTGTGTTTCTTCCAGTCCAGCGTTTCTCATGATGTACTCTGCATACAAGTTAAATAAGCAGGGTGACAATATACAGCCTTGACGAACTCCTTTTCCTATTTGGAACCAGTCTGTTGTTCCATGTCCAGTTCTAACTGTTGCTTCCTGACCTGCATACAAATTTCTCAAGAGGCAGATCAGGTGGTCTGGTATTCCCATCCCTTTCAGAATTTTCCACAGTTTATTGTGATCCACACAGTCAAAGGCTTTAGCATAGTCAGTGAAGCAGAAATAGATGCTTTTCTGGAACTCTCTTGCTTTTTCCATGATCCAGCGGATGTTGGCAATTTGATCTCTGGTTCCTCTGCCTTTTCTAAAACCAGCTTGAACATCAGGAAGTTCACGGTTCACATATTGCTAAAGCCTGGCTTGGAGAATTTTGAGCATTACTTTACTAGCGTGTGAGATGAGTGCAATTGTGTGGTAGTTTGAGCATTCTTTGGCATTGCCATTCTTTGGGATGGGAATGAAAACTGACCTTTTCCAGTCCTGTGGCCACTGCTGAGTTTTCCAAATTTGCTGGCATATTGAGTGCAGCACTTTCACAGCATCATCTTTCAGCCAGATCATGAGGTCAAATCACAGCTCTGCCACTTACTAACTGTGTGACCTTGGGCAAGTTACTGAACTGATCTGTGTCTCAGAACCCTCATCTGCAGAATATGGTTAGAAATGACACTACACAGAGTTGTTGTGCGGATAAAACAAGCAAATAAATGCTTAGAACGGTGGGCATGCTTTTAGAGTTTGCTCTATCCTTTTACAACATGCTCTCTACTCTGTGTGATGGATATGTATGAGACTTAATTAGCTTCCCACACAGTCAGCTAAAGGAAGTTTTATTATTCATATGAATGTATAAGGCTTATTCTTTTCACTAAAAATCTGGTGGAACAAGGGAAATCTCTTACCTCATGAGTCAGTGATGAAAACCATTCCTGAACATATCTCTTGACCAATGATGATAATATCACTTTTTTTTTTTTTTGGTAATGCTCTTTAAGTTTCCAACTGTCAACACTTTTCACACATTTTATCCTCACAACCACTCAGTAACATGGATGGATAGATGGCTGGGTGTATAGATGTTGGATGAAAAGAGAGTAAGCAAGTCCTTAGATTCAGGGAAGTTAAAAAATTTGATCAGGGTCAAGTAAAAACTGTCTATCACACTCTCCAATACCTGCTTTAAATCTATATCCAAATGTCTACACAAGCTGACAGTTTTCTCTTGTCCTAGGGTGCACACAAATCTGAGAAGTATGAATAGGACCCTCTATGACTGATTTGATGGAAACACTGATCCCACCCATAGCGGCAGGGTAAGGGTTAAGTAGTTTTATTACTCTTTCTGTGTGCTACATGTAAGCCACACTCAAAGGAAGGTAGGAAAATGCAGGTGTGTGTTATTCTGAACTCGGTGGAGTGGCCAGAACTCTTGTAGACTGTTGCAGACAACTTTAGGCTCTCTAGGCATATAACTGGAAAAGACGAAAAGTCTAATTCAGAAAGATACATGCACTGCAATGTTGACAGCATCACTATTTAGAACAGCCAAGACATGGAAGCAACCTAAATGCCTGTCGACAGATGAATGGATGAAAAAGATATGGTACAATGGAATATTACTTGCCATAAAAAGAATGAAATAATGCCATTTGCAACAACATAGATGAACTTGGAGATTATCATACTAAGTCAGAGAAAGACAATTATTATATGATATCACTTCTATGTGGAATCTAAAAAAAATAATACAAATGAACTTATTTACAAAACAGAAATAGAGTCATATGTAGAAAGCAAACTTATGGTTACCAAAATGGAAAGTGGGGGAGGGATAAACTAGAAGTATGGGATTAGATACATACTACTATAAAGAAAGCTGAGCGCCAAGAATTGATACTTTTGAACTGTGGTGTTGGAGAAGACTCTTGAGAGTCCCTTGGACTTCAAGGAGATCCAACCAGTCCATTCTAAAGGAGATCAGCCCTGGGTGTTCTTTGGAAGGAATGATGCTAAAGCTGAAACTCCAGTACTTTGGCCACCTAATGTGAAGAGTTGACTCATTGGAAAAGACTCTGATGCTGAGAGGGATTGCGGGCAGGAGAAGAAGGGGACGACAGAGGATGAGATGGCTGGATGGCATCACTGACTCGATGGACATGAGTTTGAGTGAACTCCAGAATTGGTGATGGACAGGGAGGCCTGGCATGCTGCGATTCATGGGGTCACAAAGAGTCGGACACGACTGAGTGACTGAACTGAACTGAACCCTACAGAGGACAAGACAGACACACAAATATCAGAACATGGTTCAGTGTATCCTCACGAACCCAAAGAGTTAGAACAGGCATATTCTAATTCATCCTAGATGTACGGAATCAATAAAACATTACTAGCAAGACTTTATAAAACCACAGGTGAGAACTGCAATGACAAGTACATGAATTTGTTGCCCCAAGATAATTTTTGCATGAGTAAGTGGAATAGTGCACAGTTTCCTTTAGAGACTACATGAAAGAAAAGTAGCAAAGGCAAGAAATAACACCCCCAAAGTATTAAAATGTAATATATATATGGCATGAAAGTGAAAATCACTCAGTCATGTCCAACTCTGCGTCCCCATGGACTATGGTCCATGGAATTCTCCAGGCCAGAATACTGAAATAGGTAGCCTTTCCCTTCTCCTGGGGATCTTCCCAATCCAGGGATCGAACCCATATCTCCTACATTGTAGGCGGATTCTTTATGGTATACTGCGTATGTTTCTGTCCCAAAACATTACAACAAACACCATTTATAAGGCGAATTGGTACGCTTAGGAATGAGGACATCGCGAGGCTCAAAAAATAAAGCAAAATATCCCTCTCTCAGGACTCAGCTCCAAATAATATACCATGAATGTGCTCATGGGGAGGAACACATGTGCCCATTCTGATTCATACTCTAATGGATCCATATAAGCACTTATTTTTAAGGGACTGCTTTTTAAATTAGAAACAAAAAATATACAGCACAAAGGCAGTGAGAAAAAAGGGAAACACAGTCATGTATCAGTTAGCATCACACAGTACTGTTCTCTGGGAACCAGGTCCTGGTGACATGACAAATTCAAGACACAGAAGTAGGGTCAAGCAGCCTCTCTCACACACAGACAAAATCCTGATTAATACCAGTCTGGCAGAATTGACTTAAATAAGGCATCTCTATGCCTGCCAACTTTTTTTACTATCATTGGCATCCGTAGACATGGCATTATTTATTAAAGTTTTTATTTGTCACCAGAATGTTATAAATATATATAGATATACAAACTACAAATCAATAGCACCTTTATAAATATTTTAAGTACCATTATTTAGCAATTATGTGAGCCTCTTCATGTGCCAACACTACACAGTTTTTAACATGCCAATAAGTTCATTAAACCTATTTATGTTGATAGTTATAAAGTTCAAGGGGTTTCGTTCAGGAAATATAGTTCAATAAGAAAAACAACTTTGAAGTGAATCAGAAAACAAATTTATTGCAGTCAAGAAATGAAGATACCCTGACCTTATAAACATACTCTGCACCTACGAGCAAGTCAGAATCCATAAAGAAACTTTGCAAGTACTGTAATAACACATCACCTGTGTCTACTGGCTGTCTTCTTGGCAACAACACTCATTCTCTAGGTCATAGTTTCCTCACCTGCAAAATGATTCTTTACTCGCACTTTTATGCAGAAATAGAAAAACAAATGGTGAGTAATCATGTCCTCCCTACCCCCAAAAAAAGCAGTAATCTGTGCAACTTATGGAGAATCAAACTCCTCAGAAGTTCTAGAAATAACTGTTTTAATTCTGGGTTGTATGTATCAAGTCCAAATATTCTGAAAGAACAGTCTCTCTCTTTCATAATAACATCCAAACCATTTAAGCCAGAGGAGCTACTGGGATATATTTACTTCCAAACTGGTTTGGTCTATGATCATCGTGCTACTTCCCTGAATTTCAATTAAAATGCAGATCCTTACATAAGAGATCTTGAAACTGTACAGAAGATACAAACTCTCAAAATACTGACGCTGTATCAGAGACTTGGTAATAAGAGTCACTGACCTCTAGGCCCTTTAACACAAAACTAAGAATAAAGTTTCAACCCTAACAATATGTCCCCTCCTGATTAAGCAGCACCAGTAACACCAGCGAAAACCGTAGAACCATCTAATGGTTATAAGCAGCTCAAATTCCAGGTAACACTATTTTCTTCAGTATAGTCTTTGGAACTTCTTTATAGCGCAGTTAGTAAAAGAGACAGCACTGAAGTCAAATGCCTAGGTTTCAAGGCCGAATGCCTGCTATTTGTAAGAGAAGCTCGGGCAGTATCCTGAATCGTTCTGTCAGTTTGCTAATCCGTCAAATGGGAAGCCCAGGACCTAGCTTCTAGGACTATCGGGAAGATCAATGCATGTACTATTTTCAGCACAGGACTCAAATTCCCTCTCACACCACACTACTGTGATTCTCCAGTAACCGTCAGCTCCACGGGGGCCCCAGCGCTGACACATATTTTACTCTAATCTTTGTTTATAGAAGAAGTAAATAATCCAAACAAAGAACATTCCAGTATGCAGTGCTGATGGTTACATGATAAGGCAGGGCCTGGCACCAACGCCAGGACTGGCGATCTATTAAGGTGAAAACACATAACTTTGATAATGAAGCTGTCTCCTGATTTATAGAAGCTAGGTTGTCTTAACTCTTGGGATTTAGAACCAACCAAGATCCAGAGAAAACGGTGCCTGGTGGGGAGGAGGAAAGGGGCAGGGAGGCAAGGGGAGCATGCAGCCAGGATTTAAACAGAGAAGGTTTGAAGCTTGAAACACTAAAGCTGTCCTGAAAGAAAACAGTGTTTTAAGTTACAAGAAAACTTTTAAAAAGATAATCAGAAAGATTCTAAGCCCCATATCAGAAACGGTTGTTAGAGTCCCCCAGAAAAGATCCCAAACTTACATATTTCCCTCCTCTAAATTCAACCCTTATTCACAGACCCAAAAACTTCAAATGAGGTAATTTGAAATTCATTTCAGCATCATGTTAGTATTGACACCCTGAAGAGAACAAACCAGTCTCTTGAGCTTGAGGTCAAGGTCTCATTTTAGCACATTTGTAGGATGGTTGCAGGTACACAAAGCCTCATTAACCACACAGACAATCTCTCGCAAAAATTCTGGAGCCCTGAAAGCAGAAACACTTCCCCAAATAAACAGCATAATTGTAGCTTTCTGGTAGCTCTTTTCACTTACTCCAAAGACTTGGTAAGAAGTGGACTCCGAAAAGCCAGTTAAATAAAACTGGCTAAGAAAGCTTTTACTGGCCCATGAAAGCTTTTAAAAACCTATCACAAACTTTTTGCATTAAATCTTGGATGAAAATTGCTGAAGAATGTTTACCTTTTTAATGGTCAAGTGTAGATTTAAAAAAAAAAATTCATACTGAATTTCACAAACTTCTTACATGGATAACAAGTTTTTGGAAAAGAACTTACATGAGGCCACCCACTAGGCCCTGGATGGGACCTCAAAAGACCTTCAGGAAGACAGTCACCATTTACCAGGTAAGATCCTGGGCAGAACTAGCTTCTTTTCTGTGACTCTTCTTAATCCCACACGCAAACCAAACTGACTACCTGCTGAAGCTTCCTACGCCGATCTCATCAATTTCTGAACCCGTGCCATCTGGCACAACTTGAAACCCCACCTCTCCTTGCTTGATCACATTTTTAAAAAGTTAAGTTCTCTATAAAGGTCTCCCAACTTTCTGGGATGAAAAGGATCTTTTCCCTTTTTAAGTACAGTACTTCCATAGCGCTTTTTTTAAAAAATCGAGACACTCCATCCTGTACTAGTATCTTCTACCTACTGTTGCTGTTAATTATAGAGAGATATCTCGTCTCTCCTAGTCTATAAGCCTCTTGAGGGTAGGGTATCTGTTTCCTTCCTCTGTGCTTTTCATAGCAGGCCCATGATGAACATCTACTGGGTGAATAAATGGACCTTAATCTCCATAGCATTAGTGTAACTCCAAAGACAATTTGAGGATTATCTTCCTATTCATTCAAAGAGGCTGAACTAATGAGAACTTTCCAAAGCAGTTACACTTATATAATAATGCATGCCAAGGTTTCATTACTATAACACTACCAATGAGAATGCAAATATCATACATCCTTTCAATCACTAGTACTGACTACATGTCAGGCATTTTCCTGGGCACAGGAGATAGCAATATAAGGAAGAAACAGTTTCTCTGCTGCTAAGGGATGTAAAGTCTAGTGAAATAGATAAAATAGACAATACCAGTAAATAAAGTTTACTTACTCTAACAAAAGTCTCTGCTGTTTCGTTGATCATAGATCAACACATTAACAAATTTTAAAATTGAACTACAAAAACTTAACTTTACTTTTCTTTCTGCTCATTACCATCCTATCATTTCTGGTGAAAGACGTCTTGGACTTGATCACTATGGACCTTTTTCAACACATCCAACAGGTTTTAGTATGTAGGATTCCTGCCATACAGTTGGACAACTGTAAACTACATCACCAACATTTTGCAATTAGTAACAAAACGCAAAAAGAGAGACACAGTTTTCTTTCACCACTAACACTCAATCCAAAAAAACACAATTTTTGTAGGTTCTCTCACTACAAGTATTTCAAACTCCTATCCATTCTGTTTTATTTCTGCTGTGTGTGTGTTGACCTGGATTGCTGAATTCCTCCAGTTTCTTCACATCTAAATTTATGGAACACGTTTTCATCAGAATAATTTCCCTGCCATGAGATGAGCACCATATCATCCCACAACTCAAAACTCTAATTGGTTCTTTGCCACTCAGGGGCCCCAAAAGAAACTCTTCACATACTGTATCAGCTCCCTTTCAACAAAGCCATTTCTTAACCATCAGCTTTTCTTCCATCCAGGATATTCTGCCTTCTGGCTCATGAAGAGTCTACTTACTTCTTCGATCTGTATACACTTTGCACATCTTAAACCTCAGCCAGGATGCCCACCTCACATTCACCTATCAATCCCCATTAGCACCTTGAACAATTAGCTTGAAGAAGTCATACCTCATCTGGGAAGCTATCTTCTGAAGGAAGCACCTGGCCCTGTTATCTTTTAAGTCACCTCTGCACTAAAGTCCTCCAAGTCCAATCTATAAACTTATACTTACTGGTAAGTGGAAATTTTGGAAAATGTACTTCGTGTCATCTAGGACCACTGCTCTGCAGACCTGGAGGACAGGAAACGCATCAATGCCTGTAATCTTTAGTGGAAAGGGCCCTGCAGACATAATCACCCAGTGAATCCCACTGACAACACCGACAGGAGGCCTGTCTGTAATGCACACCACCTCACAAAGTATTTTAAAATGGAACATCTGACTCCTTTATGGATACCATGCAAGTTACAAAAACCCAGGGTGATGTAGCAACAGGAACAGAATTAGACTCTTACGTTAAAAGGAGAATAAGTCAAAGTTACTAAGTTGGGTAAAGAGGCCTTCTGCAGGCTGCTAGAGATCTGGTTCCATGCTAAAGGATGAGGTTCCAAAATCTATCAAATTTCTATTCAGGAAGCCAGGAAATTTGGTATCTGGCCAAAGAAAGCAGCATTATTGCCTCTTTTAAGAGAGCCTCCAAAGCTCAGGGTTCCTTTAATGTCACTTAACAACGAAAGACGGAGAAGGAACTGGCGACCCACTCCAGTACTCTTGCCTGGAAAATCCCATGGACGGAGGAGCCTCGTAGGCTACAGTCCATGGGGTAGCTAAGAGTCGGACACGACTGAGCGACCTCACTTTCACTTTTCACTTTCGTGCACTGGAGAAGGAAATGGCAACCCACTCCAGTGTTCTTGCCTGGAGAATCCCAGGGACGGGGGAGCCTGGTGGGCTACTGTCTATGCGGTCACACAGTCAGACACGACTGATGTGACTTAGCAGCAGGAGCAGCAACGACGAAAGAAGAAACATGAATAAGTCTTTTGGACAATTCTAAGAAACAGAGATGAACTGGCTCAGTATTTAACCTGTAACGATCAGGCGGCACTTCTCTTACAGTCCAGGTTTGGGGTTCTGAATTTAAGGTAAATGTGAGGGTCCAGTATTTTTGAATATACGAGTCTGTTTCAGGCTTTCAGCGGGTGAGACCTTTTTCCCTCTGGTGTCCAACAAATGGTTCCAGAGACCTGTTTGTCCCTCAGATGTTGCAGGAATTGTTCAGGAACAATTCATTCCTGCAAGTCTACAAGTCACCACATACTGCCAAGGTCAGGAAGACCTCTGCTAACCAAGGCGGTATTAGCCACACACTCAGGCTGTCTTAGAGAAGCTGGCCTCTGTTCCCATGTTTCATTTTAATCCACAAGTCATCAATCATCTTTGTAGAAGAGAAAACGTTCAACTTCCTCAATGGGTGAAGAGCGTCCTGCTAGGCCTTCATCCTGGTTTCTTTTTGGCTGGTGATTTTTCTAGAGGTGTACTGCTGCTGCTGCTGCTAAGTCGCTTCAGTCGTGTCCAACTCTGTGTGACCCTATAGACGGCAGCCCTTCAGGCTCCCCCGTCCCTGGGATTCTCCAGGCAAGAACACTGGAGTGGGTTGCCATTTCCTTCTCCAATGCATGAGAGTGAAAAGTGAAAATGAAGTCGCTCAGTCGTGTCCAACTCTTCGTGACCCCATGGACTGCAGCCTACCAGACTCCTCCGTCCCTGGGATTCTCCAGGCAAGAGTACTGGAGTGGGGTGCCATTGCCTTCTCCGCTAGAGGTGTACAACTGCCTCTAAAAGGCAAGTCTCCTACCTGGTTATGAAAGGAAGGCAGGAGATCCACTTAACACCACTGTGCAATGAAATTAGGAAATAAAAAGGCAGGAAGTGCAGCTACTGGATATTGAAACAGTTTTCCCAGAGGCATCTGACCTCCTTTCAGGCACTCTTTCCTTTCACCCACTCTCAAATTCCATGTATCATGCCACAATGTTAGGGAAATTCACTGTGTCCCAACAGAGCTACATATTTCATATATGTTTGCACCAGCTCTTCAAATATAAGGTTGAAAACTCAGTTAATATTTTTTTTCCTCCAGGTTGGAAATCAATAGGTGTTTAAGTCTTCACAGATTTTTTGAATCATTTCCTCCTCTTCAAACTACGCACATTACAGGCTGGGGAAGGTGGGGAGGAAATTCCAGGGGAATAAATTGGCCTACAATATGTTATCAAGTTTTAGCAATGGGTGACGGATAAAATCTTCAGGTGATTCATTGCAGGAGGCGACATTTGGCGCTCTAATGACAGAACTGCAAATTTCCCTGAGCTAGTCAGCTTCAGTTTGTCCTCCAATTGGGTAGTGGTTGCGGGATTTCACACGGGCAAAAAGTACATTTCCTCCCAGCTGACCCCAAGTGTGAAGGTCTCATTAAAAGACTTTTTCAGACGTATACCTGGGGGCTGTCAGGAAACACCCATTTGTTCCACCAAAAACAGAGAAGGAAGAGCAAAACTAGGAGTTAACAGCACCTGGGCTTTACTTAACTGTATTCTGGGAAATGCTTATGGATATCACTAAATTTACTCAATCTAACCCCTGGGGTGGTGCCAGTGGTAAAGAACCTGCCTGTCAATGCAGGAGACACAACAGACGGGGGTTCAATCCTTGGGCCAGGAAGATCCCCTGGAGAAGGTGATGGCAACCCACTCCAGTATTCTTGCCTGGGAAATCCCATGGACAGAGGAGCCTGGCGGGCTAGAGTCCATGGGGTTGCGAAGGGTCAGACATAACTGAGCAACTGAACACAGCATAGCACAACTCCCGCAGCAGAAAAATCACGTCTTCTGGCTGCTTTAGTAGACCACGGTACTTCTTCCCACGTGAACAAGCACAAGGCAACCGCACTCCAGCATCTGTGTTCTTACCTGTCTATGCCAGCCAAGAACCTGCTAAAACAAGCATTTCAAATTCTATTAGTGGCGCTCTCCCTAACAATTTCTTTGTTCTGATGTTATTTATGATACTAATGTAAACATTCACAACAGAATCAAAGATTAATGTGGGACTTCCCAGGTGGCACAGTAGTAAAGAATCTGCCTGCCAATGCAGGAGACACAGGAGACGTGGGTTCGACCCCTGGATCAGGAAGATGCTGTGGAAGAGAAAATGGCAACCCACTCCAGTATTCTTGCCTGGAAAATTCCACGGACAGAGGAGTCTGGCGGGCTACGGTCCATGGGGTCGTACTGAATCAGACACAACTGAGCAACTGAGCGTGCACACACACACCAGGTTGTTAGTGCTTCTATTTCTTTTCAGATCAATCTGGTGATCTGTCTCCACACGTGCGTGTACACACTGACGTCACCCTTTGATGAAAACTTGACAAAATTTTACTGCTCACTATTTTAAACATCTTCTCCTTCCTTGAAGTGATGGGAAAGGAAAAGAGTTGAAAGTTTCCTTGTTCGTCAAATGGCTGATATTAACTACATCCTCTCAAATAGAACTTAGCACTTTTAACAACAACGCCACTTGAACATGTAAATATGAACAAGTCGTAGCAATTTAAAAAGTTGTGGTTACTGAGGATACTAGAATATCTTGAGTTATCTCCAGCCAAAAACTCTCAAACTAATAAGATCCTTTTCTCGCCTCCACTGCAAAACCTGTAAAATGGGATAATGCGGACGTAGAGCAGGTGTGAAGAAACAGGAAAACAGAACCTGGGCAATGGTGTAATTAAATAAGCCACTGACTGAAGCAACCTACTGCATGATGACAAAGACACATCAAATAAAACTACTTTGTTGTTCTATTTTATACATTTACCTACCATGTTAACACGTGGGCAACTACATAGTCTAAATACACTGTAAAACTTTGATGCTTTAAAGGTTTCTATAAAAAACTATTAAGAATAGTTTTAGAAATAAAGCATAATATTTTTTTTAATCCAAGAAAAAAAAGCATCCTAAACATTAATTAGTGAGTATATATGCCTAAGGAAGTATAACACTGGCAGAAAGCCTAATTAACTTTCTTCTAAGGTAAACTTTTTAAAAAAACAAGTTGACAGATGATAGACGGTGTTTACACAAATGAATGATGTAAAATATTATTTAGTCATTATTGTTTTCCCCTTAAAATTCTAGAATCTTATCAATGGAAGTAAGTTTTATGAAGAAGAGGGTCTAAGACTTAAGAAAAGGTTTCTAATAATCAAGAGATTGCTCAGGTATGATGAAATAGAGAGGTGAGTAGGACCAGGAGGAAACCTAGAGTCTTCTTTGAAAGACGAGTTTTATTCCAAGTTGTATGAGAGTCAGTGGTTGGAAAAGGCAGTATACCAAAGGCAATGAGGCAACTTGGACAAGAGAAAGATAGTAAGAATGTCAATGGTTAGGGCTAGGCCTAAGGGTTTCCCTTAGGAAAACTTCCTAAGGATGAGCCAACTCAAGGGGTTCCAAATGAAGGCTATCTTCACATTCCACACTGGTGCCTCTGCCATAAAAGAGGATAGGTCAGCCTTTGTGAAGGTCCAAAACTAGCACTCTGCAGGATTATTATTACAGTAGCCAGATGAGCAGGGATCGCCTACACATGTGGACTTCTCCTAGAGCCTTCTTCTGTAAGATGATAGGCGACATCAGTTTCCCAGTGGAAACCTGTACCACTGAAATCCTACCAACGTGTGAGTCCCAACTATATACCCTGCCTTCATCGAAGTACCACCAGCCACAGCATGGGTCCAACCTGATCACTCTGGAGTCACCTGGTTTTCAAGGGACGAGTTACCACCACATCTATCACCTCCAGACCACACAGCCTGAGAACTACCAAGTTTCAGACCAACTTTTACATTCCTTCTGTGCAAAGAACCCATGTACTTTTCACCATTCAAGGAGGAGAGCTTCCAAAACACCACTGGCTGTGATACGAGCAGCTAAGAGTCAGCTGGGAGGATTTAGAAAGGAAGGAGGACGTGGGGATGCAGAGCAGTTAGAGTCAACTGAGGAGCTGAAGCCAGAACCTTACATACTTCCCTCATTTTGCTTTCACCCAGCCCTGATACCTAATCGCTAAGAAGATGCCAAAATAACAACAACAACAAGATGCTGATAATCAAGGAGAGGCTCTACAGCAGCTCTGTACCATCAATCTATTATCTGTATACCTCTTTGAAATCAGGTGCATCAACTCCCTTTTTTTCCCCTCTCTCTTAAATGTCTTAATTTACAAATCTTACTGTCCTCCCACCACCAGGAAAGCAAGATTTGTTTTTTAATTGTAACTTTTTTTTCCTTCAGTTCAGTTGCTCAGTCCTGTCCGACTCTTTGCGACCCCAAGAATCGCAGCACACCAGGCCTCCCTGTCCATACAGGATCTTAATTTCTATCATCACAAGGCTCTCTCAGCAAGGGATGCACCTGACACTTTTGGAAATTAAAAATAACACTTTCACACTGAAAAAGAAGTAGCTATCAATCAAACCACTTCTTTCTTCACTGTTACTGGCCACCACTGGAATAAAACTTACCATCCTGAGATGAATAATCCCAAATATTCAACTCCAAACTCGTAGGATTGATTCCTGACTCCAGCAGCATATTCTGGGATTTAAATCTAGCAAAAACTGTCTGGCAGTTACTCTGACCTAGAAGGGAACAGGAGGCAGGAAAGAAAACTCCCTTCCAAGGACTGCTATCAGAACTGTTGGCTATTTGCAGAATTCTTATGTCAACAGGACCAGTAAACAAGTGTTAATATTGCAAAGGGGAGGCAACATCCAGAGGGAATTCAATGTAGTTAGCTGCGTGGTGCAGAGCATGGAGATCCGAGAGGGAATTGTGTGAGCTCCTGGAAGCCAGAAGTCAGTGGCTGACAGCGATGAAATGGAGCTGCTTCAAAGCCGACTGGGCTGTGACCTGAACATTGCACATCCTTGCGCTCAGCGAGAGAGGATCAATGACTGTGTTTGCTGGGCTCTAGTCATCCCCCTGGCTAATGAAAGCTGGACTGAAAGGCATGCTATGGGGCCTCTGGGCAGCCTGCAGCCTGGCATTAGCAGAGGCTGTTATACAGCTAGGCTGGGGAGTGTACCAGGCACCAAGGCCTCCCTCACCCCCACCGCCTTCCGTCTTCCAGCCCACCAACTCCCCTCTGGCTGTCTGTTTAGTGTCACTCAGTTGGGATGGATCCTGTTAAAGATCTGACGCTTAGTGAGGACTCGGAGGTGTCTGGAACGCCTGCCTCTAATCATAAACACCACAGCTGGCAATGATGTGGTCGAAAAAAAAAAATCACCTTGATCCAGTACACATTCTCTTTGATGTTTCTACAGCGAGTTCACTGCCCAGAGAAAAAGGTACGAGGTTTTCTTTTTTTTTTTCCCCCTTAAACTCTGAAAAAAAAATCAAGCTTGACATTCTCAAATCATAACCATATGACTTTCAATTCTATGCTTTAAAATTTTTTAAAAATTATATATATATATATATATATATCTCATCACATTTTGTTCTAAGAAACTCAGAGAAGAGGCATCTGACAATGATAACATGAAACAGGTTTGGGAGATAATGGCAGTTTGAGAGGAAAACACTTCCAAAAGGGAAAAAAAAAAAAAAGCCAGACTGCCACAACCAAAAAAGGAAGAAGCCTTCTGCCAAAGACTGCAAACTGCAGTGACCTTAAGTAAGAGACTGTAGCTGATTCAAGGGAAAATGAAAACTTTTCAAAGACAACACTGCTTGCGTTGCACCACTGTTTATAAGCGCCTTCTGCCCTCTTGCCTTTTGGGTGGCGCGGTAAACACACAGCTTCACTGTGCTCCAGCCCCAGGCCGCAGGGTTCTAATGAATATTCAGTCACATTAACATGCATTTTCTTTGTGTGTGGGGCGGGGTGTGTATTTTATTCCTCCTAAGACAGAGCTAGTATGGGCAATGTCCTTGTGATGCTATGTAGGTTATCTGTACCGTCAGGTGCCTTTGCAAGTTAAATGCTAAAATTCCTCTTAGATTATGAGGAATTTAAAGAAAGATCACAATACACTCACTAATCCTGTCTTCTAAAGAAGTGAATCTAGCACAGATAACCATCAAGGTCTCAAGATAACTCACGAGATATTATTTAAATGGAGATAAACATTTCTTATTTATTACCAACGTCTGTATTACACAGCTACATTTCCGCAAGATCCCAGGAAACAATGAGGACTCAAAGATTCTTTATATGCAGCAGTCAGTTTCTTCTGGTTTACACAGTCCCGACTGCACAGAAAAAGCATACAAAACAAGCTCGGTTCCTTAAGTGTGCTTTTTCTTTTATGTTTTAATACAAAGTAATTTGAAATAATTTCATATTAAGATTTTAGAATTACACTTAACAAAAAAGTGGGAAAGAAGTGTATTCACCCAGGTAGTCTTAATATGCTAAATTTGACAAGGGAGAAGCATCTTTTATACTTATTTCAAACACAGTGAGATAATCGGGTGATTTCCAATTCTAAATGGAGTAAACGATAGCTAGATGTTTTTGGATTCTCAGGGAAAATGACAAAACTGCTCTCAACTGGCCAGTTACACGGTGACACCACCAATGTTTAAGAAATCACTCTATAAATGCACCCAGGAAGGCGGCGGCAACACATGAAGTAATGATATCCAGACGAAGCCAAGAAGTTTGGATACTGCTGTGTTGTTCTAAACTGAGGTTCTGCAGACTAACAACATTCCCCCATAATGATGGTGTCTTTAGATTGCGATAAGATTCAAATTTACTGAGGGTTATTTACTGTTGGGTATAAGGATCTGTGTGTTAAGGAGTAAAGTAATGAGTTGGAGGGGGGCAACTTGGCTGAGCTCACCGCTGAGAAACCTCAGGAGTCTGCATACCCCTATAAGGTAATTTCTTTCCTTTTTTAACATAGGCAAGGCAATTAAATGTTAGTCAATCTTAGCAAAATGAAAGGCAGGGATATGCTATTATACGCTGATATACTGGCATTTATCGTAATATTTGCATTACTGTATTAAAGTTTTTGTGATATATTAAGTATAGCTGCCAGAAATTTTAGTCCAGTCCTAATCACGAGTGTGTTTTACATTTTTCCTTGCCAGAAAGAAAACGGGGAAAATCCTATATGCTGGAATTTACAATGACAAACTAATTTTAGTGACACCAAAATAAAAAAAAGACACAGATAAATGGACACACCTGATCTGATGTCCTGTGAAGGAAAGCAGACTTCATTTCATTGTTATTTATAGTAGTATGAAGTTCATTAGTTTATTTCCTTCCTCCAAAGTTTAATAGGAGACAAAAAATTATGTCATTTAGCTCATTTTTGAAAGAAAGTCAGTCTGGGGTGTTTATATAAACAAAGTGAAGTATAGGTTTGACGTTACCATAAAAATTTTGACATCTAAAAGGGAACAATGGAGTTGTCCAGTTCTGTTTTCTAAACTGATCACTGTACAAAATAATTGTATAATCCTACCACAGCTGAGATTTGTAGACCAACCTTAAATGGTATAAATATCTCATGCCAGGGTTTCGACCAAATCTTTTTAAAAGCTGGCTGGTCTGGAAAGAACACTAAATAACTGGGTAACAGGGCCTACCAGTACTACTTGAGAGTGAAATTTGGGGAGGAGCAAGAGAAGGTGATATTCACCCACTACTGTATTTCTGTGTACCTTGAATTCTTTATAAAAGTATTATAATGAAAACGAACAGACAAAATAGAAAACATACCTTTTACGCATAAAGGCAATGCCCCCACTTTACTACTCATTTTATTTTTTTATAATCTGTTACGTGTGATTTGACATAAAAACAGGAGCCAGACATCGATAAAACTGGAAAACAAATATCTCTATCATATAGTTTAATGGGTCAAACAAGAAAACACACAGATGCATGACCAACATATCCTCATGTTAAGAAGAGAAGACGGTTTGCCAGGATTGTCAGATTAATCTTAAAGAGACAGAAACAACAGCCTTGCCCCATTTCCTTATAAAGAGGGATGAATGCTCCCTTTTACCAGCCCCCTTCTCAACTGCCACTGAAATGTAGCAGAGGACTTCCCTGGTGGTCAGCGGATAGGAGTCTGCCTGCCAATGCAGGGGATGCAGGTTCGATCCTTGTTCCGGGAAGAGGGTGTCATTCACAGGCTATGGGACTGCTGGGCCCATGCACCACAAATACTGAACCTGTGCTCCAGAGCCCGTGGGCTGCAAATATGAGTCCACATGCATCCCAACTAGAGCAGCCTCACTTGCTCCAAGTAGAGAAAGCCCACATGCAGCAACGAAGACCCAGTATAGCCTAGATAAATAAAACAATAAGATGTAGCAGAGAGTAGTGAAGAGGGTCTCTTTGTCTCTCAGAGGTGTAATCTTCATTTGCATAATAAATCCCAGTGCATTATGAAACCCACAAAGGGGAGGAGAGGAATCACGGGGGTGATCCCCAGGTACAGCCCTAGATGAAGGAATCTAGGGCAGGCAACAAGGACAAGTTTATACTGCAGGTAGCCAAATATAAACTCTCAAAAGATAGGAACTCACTTTTTCTAGGAGTTTGAAGCTTTTGCCATAAATCACCAAACATTACTGTGGCGGACTCATGTTGATGTATGGCAAAACCAATACAATATTATAACGTAATCAACCTCCAATTAAAATAAATAAATTTATAAAAAAAAAAAGAAAGAAACTTCTTAGGATGTCGGGATTCAAAGAAGAGAAGCATCTCTTTGGACTAGAATAGGCAACATCACATCCACATGTGTTTCTTGCTTTGTAGTGGCTAAAGAGCTCTAGAGGACGTGGCTAGACTCAGGAGGCAGCACATCCCAGTTATAGCTGGGGTGCTGCTGACCACACAAACAGAAAGAGGACCGATTAGAAGGCCAGCCAAGGGTGCCGCGGCTGTTACGACAATGGCAAGCGACCACAGCTGCCAATTCTGGAGTTCATACTTTGTGTCAGGCACTCACTTTACCATTATCTCTAGTTGTTGTTGCTGTTTTGCAACCCTGTAAGTTAGACATTTATCATTGATATTTTACAGAAAAGTGAGGTTCATCAAGATTAAGCAATTTGCTCAAATTCATGCATCCAGGAAGAAACAAAATTGGGCTTTGACACTTAATACCCATGACCGTGCCTAGTGTCCTTCCAGACTGAACTAAATGACCCTCATCTCAGAAGTGGGCAGATGACTTCTTCTGTCAGTATACACTGTGGCAGGATGTGATGCTCCAAACCCCTGGGGCCAAAATCCAAGGATCGAATCAAATTATCTTCAAGAATGCTCCCTGAGGACATCTAAAGGTCAGACATGCAAAGACTTTGGCTACCATCATTCTTCTATAGGATGCAATCAGTTCCTTCCCCCTCCAGTGAAATATGCTCAAACATACGAGTGCCAGGAGGCCCACAAGGAAGCATTTTCTCATGCTTGAAATGCTGGTGGGACCGTGGACCAAGCGGGTAACAATCAGCCTGGACTATTCAATATCAGCCCCCAAATAACACCTCTGGAAGACACCTGGGCTTTTCCAGATGAAGTATATCCTTGATATGAGCACCACAAAAAAAGGCAACATGAGGAGACTCTGATCTATGACATAAATGATTTTGAGGGAGGAAACAAGGGAGAAAATTTTGAAAAGAAAATGGAGCTTAAGATTTTAAAAACAAATGGTTAAGTATAAAATTGAGCAAGAAAAGAACGGATGAAAGTTCAACCTAAACTGGGAGCAAGAGATTCCCTTTCTACTGAAATATCATATGTAGTTGGGTATAAAGGCATTTCTCACTATCTATCTTGTTCCTGTGTTTGGACAATCATGGTTCAGGATGCAGGAGTTGGGAAGGCAAGAGATAAGATATTATCTGAATAGCACATAAGACAGCGTAGACAAAGGGAGATTCCTTTCATTCAGACAGACCAATCTAAATAATTTATCTGAACTTATTTTGTCTCTGAGCACAGATGGTTGAGGCTTGCGTATTGAGGAATGATTTTATTTTGTGACTTCAGATTCCAGCAGGCATATATATACTAGGTATATGCTGTATTAATATAGGTTCCTTACACCAGGCTACTTAAATGACTCTATAGCTAAGAAGTCCAAACATAGGTAAGAAAATAGCAAAGAAAAAAAAACAGAAGTCCACGGCAATTTCGAAGAATTTTTTCCAAAAACACATGAGTTGGGACTCTCTCCAGACATACTAATCTTAGCATTTTACTCTATCATCTACCCAGTCTAGCGGGTTCACGTCAGTCCCAGGGCGGCGGTGGGACTCCTCATCACACGAACCAGCGAGATGTAGGAGGAACTCCCCAGGCAGGAGAACCGTCCAAAACCAAGTGCCAAATGCACAGGGTTTTAGGCTTCCTGATGGGACAGGAATGGCCAGGCTTCCCTAGCTGTTTTCGAGAAGACTCAAGATATGATATAAATGGCCAACGTATTTGGAAAAGATCTGCCAGAAGCTACGTTTTGAAAGAAGAGACAAAGTAGTGGAAGCGCCACCTCTCTCCAACTCACTTGACTGGTGTCCTTCTCCGGATCCCTTGGCAACCAAATCAAAACCTCAAGGCGAATTTCCACCAAGAAATGAGGGGTCTGACTAAGTAGGAATGGAGAAGTAGTTGATAATCTTGCAGTGTAAGCAGCAATTTCAGGACCACTTCATCGCTTTCTGACATAGTGCTTTAACATGGCAGCATTTTCCTATTTACTTGCCAGAAACAGGTAAATGTAATCATTAAAATACAAAGTATTATGATTTGTGTATCTATACATATCTTCTACTATGAAAAGGGTCGTGTACATTCTGAGGGAGGAGACCAGAATTAGAAACTCCACAACTATTCTTCTTTATCTGTGTGGCCTTGCTTTTATAAACATGTATTTTATGTTTTTCCTCTAGAGTCTTTAACCTGAAATTCCTTAAAAGTACCACTTCTTATCAATAGTAGATGCCAACATTAAAACTCCCTATGATGTTAAACTGGGTTTTTGAGATTTCTGACCTTACCTTAAGTGGGGTGAGGAGGGGAAGAGAGAAATCCACATGATGGCTACAACTGCCTTTAAATACTCATATTTTAGGTCTGTCTGTGACAATGCTTCTTGGAAAAAATTAAAAAGCTCCCTCCCTCCAATAACATGCTCAACGTCCTCTTTTGCCAGAGGCATTCACTCATTATATAAATCAAACAAGCGCACGGCACTAGACAAAAAGTGACTCGCAGTGCCTGGCGCATTCCTCCGCGCGAGCTCCGATGATTTGGGTGCATTGCATGCAGATGTCAGGTATTTTAATAAAGAGCTCCATTGTGCAGGCCCCACTACTCCTCCATAGCTCCCAGCACTCCCTGAAAAGGGGGGGCCGGGGGAGAGGGGAAGAGCGACAGCCATTCCAGCTGGAGCTGGAACCTCGTCTGAGTCAGGAAAACCACAGCTCATAAGCAAAGAGGAAGCATAATGTTCTACAAGGACAAAACATTAGCAGAAATGTCACTCAGCCCCAGTTCCACATGTTGGCTGCCACGGCCTCTTCCTCCTAGCATGCCCGATTGATATAAATTCCATCTGCTCAGCAGCCAAGTGACAGAGAAGAAATACCGGCATCTGGTCTCCATTGCTGTCGGGTTTTTGTTCCATGTTAGACCTTAGCTAGAAACATATGAAGAGATGAAGGTGCTGGCAAGCAACTAAAAGGCTGAACTGGCATAAAGGAGACTTCTGATGCTTTTCACACTTCCCTCTGTTTTTTTTTACATGGAAGGGAAAGGCTGTCACAAAGACTCGATAAACTAAACAGTGGGAGCCAATAGGCCTGAAGGTCATTTCATGTTTTTTAGGGTGTGGGATTTTTGAAAGTTTTAATGTTGAAAATTATAAAGCACAACACACAACACTTACCCCCTTTCTGTCCATTTAATGCAACAGAAGGCAACTAAATTGCCTAAGAATGTTTTCAGCTAATATTTTTTTCCTTTCTCTTAAACATCCACTGGTTTGGACCCACTCCACAGGCACTTTATATTCTCCCGAGGAGAGTTGAAAAATGCCAAAACTCGAAACCACCAACTCTCTTTTAACTCTGAGCTACCCAGAAAAGTATAAAGTCACTATGAAGCCTAAAACCATAGGGCCAATAACAGTTAGTTTAAACCCCATGATGAAGGCTGAAGGCTCCAAGAATTCATTGCCACCTTACTCTGAGGTTGTCATTTATTCACTTACTTGATCAGGAGACTGAGGAATATAAAAAAGAAACGTGGAAGCAGAGGTGGTAAGAGAACATGGGTATCCATTTGTCTTTTTTCAGTATCTGTTATTTGCATGTTTGCAAAGTAGAAACAGTGAGAATGGCTCCACTGACGAGTATACCATAGAAAGTGTCTTTTTTTTTTTTTTAAATATTCAGGTCAGGTCATAAAGTTGTTTTGGGAAACAACTGTGGGGATGAATCTTGTTAAGTCTTCCTCAAAATATGACAAAAGAAATGTATAATTTTTTCAGCTGAAGAACAGAAAAGAGATTAAAAGGATCTCTTAACAAGTGTACTATTTGAGAATTCTGACTTGAGCTTCACTTAAAAATAGAAAAAAAAAAAAAAAAAGACAGAAACATTGCTATATGAAATTGTGCTGTGAATTAAATTGCTTTTTCCACTTCTTCCTTTTCTATTTATCACTTGGTGAGCACTTGAAGTGAGCACACCATGCATGGGAAGAGAAGCAAATCATGATAAAGACAGTAATATTAAACAGGATGACAAGGAAGTCAGTAGAAACAGAGCTGATGATACCCTCAAAGCTGTCCATCCTTATCACAGTAGGTGCTGATGACTCAGTAAATTGTAATGAAGAATGGAGTAGGATCTGCTACCAGAAGCAGAAGCAGATTTACCAGGGACCTAAAGAGGCTTCAGCTTCAGGTCTCTCATCTGACCAGGCCATTGGGGTTTCAGTGAGCTGTAGAAAGTTCTAGGTGGAGGAGGAAAACCAAGTTGTAACCAAGGATTTCTATGTATGCATTTCTGTTAAATTCCCTTAGGAGATAAATGCCTGAATTTCCACGACTATAGTAATATTCTCTTTTGGGGGTTGACCTCTTATATTCTAAACATGCATTCACTACTGTACCTGAAAATAATTAAAAGTTCACGTTAAGTAACTTAAGTAACAGCAGAGTTCAAATTAACAGATTTGTTAATTTGAACTCTGCTGTTTGTATAGGTAATGATTTTTTGGAAATGTTTCACATACTTTCAATAATCAAATGTCATTAAAATAACACCCATTGGGTAAAAAAATAGATCACCTCTAAACAACATACTTTTACTGCCTCAAGAAACATAGAAATCCTGGTTGAAAAACTATTTAGTAAGACTGAAATTAATTGAATAAAAATACAACAGAACAACCCTAGGAGATAACATGAATTGCTCCTTCTATTTGTCTTAAAGACTGGTAGAGCTTTCTAAGCTTGATTTAAGAATGAGAAGTCAATCAAAGGTTAATAAAACCACTTGAAACTTAAAAGAAAAACTGCAAGGCAAAACCAAACATATATAAAATAGATAACCAAGAAGGACCTACTATATAGCACAGGGAACTAGAAGGTATTTTGTAATAACCTATAAGGAAAAAGACTCTGAAAAAAAATATATACACGTATATATAACTGAATCACTTTGCTGTATAAACTAACAACATTATAAATCAGCTATACTTAAATAAAAAGAAACTCAAACTGAGAAAACAAAACAAAAGCGAAAACAGCTAAAAACCAACTGTGACTAATAAGATATTTCAAAGAGGGTTAAGAATAAATACGAAAAAAAGATTTACCACGAGATTAGAAATGTATGAAGAACTTGAAAAGACATTTTGGAAAAATGGAAATGACTGACAATCACAAAAAAAGAAAGTAAACCTTACTCATCATTAAGAGAAATGCAAATTAAAGCAGCACACTACCATTTATCCCCTATCAACTACCAGAAAGTCAAAGATCAAAAAATTTGTTTCAACACCTATTCCATCAATGCAAGAGGGAATAGGCCCATAAATTATGATCTATCCATACAATGCAGCTGTTCAGAAAGAGTGAGGCAGTGCTTTATGTGTTGAAATGAAATTGTTTACAAGATGTACTATTAAGTGAAAATGAAGAGTGTGGAATAATGTGCTGATTGTAGCCTCCCTCACCGTTTTTATTAAACAAACAGAAGGATATGTGTGCTTTATATGCATAGACTATTTCCAGAACTCTACTCCAATATCAAAGACTTACTTTCAACTATATAGTCCTTTGCATAATTTATTTTTTTGACTACAGTTATCTATTTCTTTCTAAAATGTTATTACTTTAAAAATGTATTTCATATAGCAGAATCAAGGGTCTATCATCCTTGAACTTATAACTAATACCTTTTTATTTATCTTAGTATTTTCAGTCACTTGACCTACCAGTCTAAGTTCTTACAGGCATAATTAACCTTGGCCTTATCAAAGTAAATTAAAAGATTTTATTTTGGGTTGCTGTTTCTGAACTTCCTTGAAAACTGAAGATTTTTTACTTTTTGATTTTTTCAGACTGCTATTGCATTTAGCTATAAATAAATTCACACATGGGGCTTCCCTGGTAGCCCTGTGTGTAAATACATACAATAAATACACACACGGGGCTCAATGGTAAAGAACCCGCTTGCCAATGCAGAAGACACAGGTTCAACCCCTGGGGAGGGAAGATTCCCTGGAGATGGCAACCCATTCTAATATTCTTTCCTGGGAGATCCCATGGACATAGGAACCTAGCAGGCTAAAGTCCATGAATCCCAAAAGAGTCAGAAACAACTCAGTGACTGAACAGCAACTGACAAACAAGCACATACATTATAAACTATAGGGTGTATGCGTGCATTTCTATACCCAAATTATATAAATGTATATACATACAGTTCTGATTATTAGAAATTTTATCATTTTCTATTTCATTACAGTCAGTGAGCTAATAATCGTAAAGATCATTTGGAGGGTGAATCCATTTCTAAGTGACAACCTAACCAATATAATGTTTAACTGATTTACTTCTTTGGAGGATTTATTTTAAAATCATTGTCTGTGTTCACAAATACGGGGATTACTTCCCAGATACAGTTTAATGCTTTTTTTGCCTTCTGATGTCTTACTCTCAGCCATTTCCTAAGCCATGTCTGAAGAAATCCTGTACTGCTAAGACATTCTTAGACCATGAAATGTATGACATTAGTCACTCACTACAAGGCAATAAGTAATCAAAACGTTTTCCTGTCTATACCCATGGTAGTACCACAGTATATGGGAGATAGTATATGCCTGTAATTTAATGCTTGAACTCTCCCTTGATATGACCATGATATGTCAATGCAAAGTGAATTCACAAAAAATAAACTCTCTTTCATTCTCTTAACATTAATTTATTGAGGTTCTATGACTCAGTCAGAATGTGGATATAGCAAACAACACTAAGAACCATCCATCAAAGAACTTACAATCTAGTAGCAGAAACAGACAAGTAAAGAGGCAATTACTGCAGAGTAGATAAAACTCCATATGGGCACTTGATGTGGTACAGCCAAACACCAAACACAGGGAAAAGCAGCAATTTCCGGGAAAAGTGATGGCTAAGTTGAGACCTACAGGCAGGTAGGTATCAGCCTTGAGAACTGTAGGAAGCAGCCCATTGCAGGCACAGACGACGGAGGCAAGCGAGTATATGTCAGTGACGGAACCACAAAATTGCCAGAGGATATAAGGGGCAGATCCCATCCTCTGAATTATAGCTACTAGCCTCTCATTCTGACGTTCAGTACAGGCAGAATACCACATCTGCTGGGTTCACTAACCAGACCAAGTATGCCTACCACAAGCCTGTAAATATCCGAGACTGACAGATGATGGCATGATAGATATGTGTACATAAAGCATCAGAGTATCACCCACTGCGCCATCCGCACCGTGGCCCTGCTATGGGGTCTAAGTGGGAGCTCTTATCACCTCTAGCCCCAAATGCAATGCCACCTTTCTCAAATTGCATGAGGTGTGTGGCTGCTTGTATTTGGAGCCCCAAAACACAACTTCCCCTGCAGTCAGGGGACTTGCAACAATACAGCTGCTGCGGTGACTGAACAGCTACGGGAACCTACATAAGTTTCGATAGCAGGCCAGAGCACCACTCCTCCGTGAAAGACAACTGATGGGGCAAATCACCAGGGAGCTGCTGAAGAGTTATTAATGGTGACAGGTACACTACCTGGGAGACAGGTTGAGAAGGGAAAAAGATTATTTATAAGCGAATAGTTAACAGCTGTACCTACTGCTAAGCATTACATGGATGCCACAAACTGTAGAATTCAAATCCTGAGTTATTCAAGCACGAACAACTGCCTGTCACCCAAATGCAAGGCATCGCTACAAATTAAGGTGGGAGAGATGAGACTCTGCAACGCAGCCTCGCCTTAGGAAGGCACTGTCATCCTGAACTCAGATAAGATGTGGAGAAAGGCAGAGATAACCATGAGGTGAATTATGGGTCTTAATAATAATGATGAACTTACAAAAACAGCTTTCTAATTTTTCCTGAGGGCTTTAGCAACAGAACAGATGCCAAATGCATCTTGTATTTTCAAGAGTGAACCCAAGTTGGAAACGTGGAGAGAGAGAAAAGTCATGTTGGAATAGCAAAATTAGAACCTCAGTGAGAAAAAAAAAGTATAGAAGTTTGGTTTAAAAATTTAAGTTGTTGGGTTATTACTGGAGATAGTTTTTACTGTATTTTCTATATGATAAGGATAACATCTGCCACTTTGATATGAACTAATATTAATGCTACTCTATCATGATTCTGGACCATAAACTACATTCTATGGAAACTGTCTCATGTATTAACAGTAAGAAAATCAACAGTGGAAGTATTCTTTCAAGTCAATGTTCTGAGAAGCCTGGAAGTTCAATATATATTGAGTTAGAAGTCTATGAGAATAAATATCCTGAACAAATTTCTATATTTTCCTTTTTATAGGATTTGAAAATTCCTATGATCATATGCATGGGCTTCCCTGGTGGCTCAGAGGTTAAAGCATCTGCCTCCACTGTGGGAGACCCGGGTTCGATCCCTGGATTGGGAAGATCCCCTGGAGAAGGAAATGGCAACCCACTCCAGTATTCTTGCCTGGGGAATCCCATGGACGGAGGAGCCTGGTAGGCTACAGTCCACGGGGTCGCAAAGAGTCAGACACAACTGAGCAATGTATTTTTCTATCATTATAAGAGCTGTCAAGAGAAGGAAAAGAAAAAAAGGTGATTCAGGAATTGGTCCCATTTTAGAAAATAAATGAAGTCACATATTGTTAATGGAGTATATATATTAGTACGAGCTTTTGGAGAACACCTTAGGATACACTCTGAAAATAACTATGATAAATGCAACTACCCATACCTTCTCTCCATCATTAACTATTTAGTTAAAAAGCAAGGAACAGAATGCTAAGACTGTATGGTATTATTTGTGTAAATAAAGAAAGAATAATACTTATAGACACACCATTACAGATTATCTCTGTAAGGCATACAAATATAAGAAGTGAATAAATGGGCTGCATCTGAGCTGAATGGCAGGGGTACTGAGGTGTATATATTACCTGTTCAAATATAACTTTTTAATAAGTACCTATGTACAGACCTAAAATTTCTGTTTCTAAATACTTAGTCTACAAACATTGAACCGCAATGATACATATGTACAAGGATATGCCCTTAAAAATGTCTGTAAAGTCAAAACACTGGAAACAGTCCAAGTATCAAATATATAAAGGATTATTTAAATAAACTTAGGGTATATCCACACAATGGAAAAACTATATGGAAGTTAAAAAGAATGGGTAAGATCTATAGATACCAATAAGGAAAGAAGACTGTATTAGTTTCCAAAAGCTGCTGTAACAAATTACCACAACCATAATAGCTTAAAACAAACAAAAAAAAAATTTATTTTCCTACATCTCTGGAGGCCAGAAGTCAAAAATCAAGTGCCAGCCCAGTGATTAAGACTCTGTGCCTCCACTGCACGGGGCACGGGTTTGATCCCTAGTTGGGGAACTAAGGTCCTACTCGCCATGCCATGCACAGAAAAGACAAAAGGAAAAAACAGGCTGGCAGGGTTGTGCTCCCTCCAGAGGCTCTGGGAAAGAATCTGTTCCACTCCTATCGCCTACCTTCTGGTAGCTGCTGGCAATCCTCAGCTTATAGGCACATCACTACAATCTCTGCCTTGATCCTGACATCACCTTCTTCTCTGTGTGTGTTCTATTTATCTGTCCCTATCTTTCTTAAAAGGATGCAAATGATGGCATTTATGACCCACTCAGATAATCCAGGACTATCTCATCTCAAAAATCCTTAATCGCATCTGCAAAGAACCTTTTTCTAAATAAAGTAACGTTTATAGGTTTCAGGTATTTGGCAGGAATATTGGTGGGGTGGCGGGGGGGTGGTTTCCCTGGTGGCTCAGATGGTAAAGAATCTGCCTGCCAATGCAGGAGACCTGGGTTCAATCCTTGGGTGGGGAAGATTCCCTGGAGAAGGAAATGGCTACCAACTCCAGTACTCTTGCCTGGGAAATCCCATGGACAGAAGAGCTTGGTGAGCTACAGTCCATGGGGTAGCAAAGGGTTGGACATGACTGTGTGACCAACTTTCTTTGGTCCAGATGGGGAGCAGGGGCCAAGAGCCATCTATTGCTCTGTCACAAAGACTAAGATATACCATTAAAATTTAAAACAGTAAGCTACGAGAGAGAGAGTGTGTGCACATATAAACATACACACACATATATAACGACTTTGATAAAATCAGTAAGATTTAATTATTACTACATATGCATATAATTATTACTGCTGCTGCTGCTGCTAAGTCGCTTCAGTTGTCTCTGACTCTGTGCGACCCCACAGACGGCAGCCCACCAGGCTTCCCCGTCCCTGGGATTCTCCAGGCAAGAACACTGGAGTGGGTTGCCATTTCCTTCTCCAATGCATGACAGTGAAAAGTGAAAGTGAAGTCGCTCAGTCGTGTCCAACTCTTAGCGACTCCATGGACTGCAGCCTACCAGGCTCCTCCGTCCATGGGATTTTCCAGGCAAGAGTACTGGAGTTGGGTGGGTTGCCATTTCCTTCTCCAATAATTCTTACTACATATGCATAAAAATGGGCTATAGCCAAACAATTAAAATAAGGGTTATCCCCGGGGAAAGCGGTTATGAACAGCTTTCATATTTTTGCATTATATATTACTGCGATCTTTGAATTTCTCTGTCAGTTTTGTACTGCTTTCATAAGCAAACAATGACAACAACACTTATTTAAAAAGAAGCTTTGATGCATTTTGACATTTTCCCAAAATATCTTACCTAACTCTGTCATGTTTTTGGTCCCTGTTAAGGGAAGAAAAGGTTTAGTCAAACCTTTGTAACAGAAGATAATTACTAGTTATTTAGCAGAATAAATTTTTATAACTATCAGGGATCACAATTTCTAAGAACAATATTCATAAAATAGACTGCCAGTTTCTAATAAGGAAAGGTTTATGCTTAATCAGACCTCCTATGAACACCTGACAATTATCCCATTAAAAAAAACTCAAACCCCAATTCTATGACCTCTTTCTCAAATAGGATTTTAAAACATTGCTCAGGCCGACCACGCATACGCATGAACCACTGAGTGGGGTTAACGGTCCATCTTTCCTTTTACCTAACTCTCCTCTTTGCAGGTTTTCTCTGTGAATACAGTTTCACATCTAAGTCCTCCTCCATTTGCAACATTCGGTAACAGTATCTTCACCATACTGAATTATTCTGGAACAAAAGTTCCTCAAATCATTGTACATTTCTCTTCTCCCTTTTACCCCTTTCTTGAGAACTGCAAAGCACTATGAAAGTCAGCTGGGGTTCCCTGGACTCTTTCCTCAGACCTCTATAAAAATTGAGCCAAGTCTTCTCTGTCCCAAAGATGATGGTCAAGATGAGCTTTTACAACAAAAATGATACTATGCTAAGCAAAGGAGTCAAAGGCAGAAAAGGCACTGGGCCCTGGTGGTCCAGTGGTTAAGACTCCGTGCTTCCCCTGCAGGGGGCACAGGTTCCATCCCCAGTCCAGAGCTAAAATCCCACACGCTTCCCACCACATGGCCAAGAGAACTGTCTGCCTTAATTTTTGTCATTTTCTCCCAAAAGTTTGTAAAATGCCTACTGTGCAAAAGGCCACAATGCCAACCCTCGTGTGCGGCATGGCCCGGGTGGAACTTTCGGGGTTGGAGAAAGTGATGAGTTTACTAAGGGCAGACTGCTGCTCTGAGGCCCGCCAGCAAGCCAAGGCATGAGACGGGCAGGAAGAGGACACGAGCTGGACATGTGTCACCCAGGAGCAGTTCTGCAGTTGGGACTCTGGGTGCCTGACAATTAACGGATATTGTCAGATTTGCTAAGAGATGGATTTAGCAATGACCGGGGAGGGGGCGGGGATGGGGGTGTGCGCAGGCAGGTTACGAAATGTGCCGCCCACCTCCGACTGGCACTCTCAGTTTCATATGCTCTATTAAAGGCAATCAAGGGTTCCCAGCCTCCCCTGAGATCAAGAGGATATAGTGATTATGAAAATAATAACAGTTTTGTAAAATTACCTAAATGTTCTAAGGGAGCTCTGAGCTCTTGCTTCTGATGGTGTTGAACACTTGCAAGAGGGAAGGCACAAAACAAAAACAAACTGGGAGACCACAGGATCCTCCGTCTGAAAGGCCACTCCAGGGCTACTTAAGCCAAACACCCTCTGTGAGTTTCAGTGGTTAAGCGAGTCTGTCCTCTGGGTGGCATTCCAAAGGCATCTCCTTCACACGGGCAATAACAAGAAGGGACGGTACAGCGGGCTTCTGTGTGAGACTGTTTTTGGGGGGAAGAGCAAGAAAGAAGGAAAAGAAAAGCTCTGCTCTCATTATTTTTTTAAACAAAAACTGCCTACAGACACTGGTGTGCCATGCCAAGTTTGTTAAAGTACAAGTGTAATTTACTTTTATATAAACATAACTTCACAGAGCTATCAGTAGGTTCCATTTCAGTAAAAACAAACAAAAAAAGAAGCTGCAAAAAATAATTATAAAACATATGGTACAAACCCCGGCTGTGTTTATTTTATGACAGTTAACATTATTTACAGTGTGATCTGGTCAGAATTAATACTCAAAGGGTTATACACAAAATATGCCCAATTTTTCTTCTTAACCATGCACGCCAGCAGTTCTGTCAACCCACCTAAATGAATTTGTCTAGAGAGCTCTTGGATTACCCTAAAGAAGTCAATTATATTTTTAACATATTATTTTATTCAAAAGGCTTGAGTAAGTACCACTGATAAGCTGCCAGTAGCAATACAGGAGGAAGCTCAATCTCTCTCTTTTTAAGTAAGAGGAAAGTTTGACAAAAAATGCATTTTAAACCCTGCCATTAGCTGCATCAGATTCTGTCACTGTACACTTCATTATCTCAGCTGGTGTTATTAATATATATTAACAAGCTTAAAAGATCCCAGTTTATTTTCTTCTGTACAAACACAGCTACTCTGCTTTACAATACACATTCATTATTGATACATCCTGTTGAGAAAAACTAATGTAAACAGCTTATCCTTGCTATTGGAATGGCTTTTGGAGGTACTGATTACAGAATCTGCCAAATGGGACATCACAAAAGGATTTTTTCCCTTTACATGTTTAACTGAGAGGTATATAACAGCCAAGAGACATCGAAACAGAAAAAGCAAGAATTAACAATAATTCTTGCAATAAAAATCTTAAATTTTCCCCAGCTCTTTTTATGAAAAGATTCTAATATTTTCTTCCCACTGAAGACATATTAATATAAATACCAATATTTATGGGACCAGGTGGTGCTTAGTAATTTAAGCTGCAAGAAAAAATGGCTGCCTTGCTTTCTGGGCATCCAGACCCCAAGGCGCCCTCCTCCAGAGAGGGTGCCGGCCACAACCTATCTTTCCAGTCCTACCAATCACAGGAAACGGCTTCTTGCAGTGGTGTTGCTGGAGCCAGATATCACCACCCCAAAAGGGCTGACTGTTAGAGATTTAGGAATGATTTTAGGCTGGCTGTCAAACACAGACATTATTAAAAGTAAAACTGTATAAACTTACAATTAGAAATGATATTAAAAATAAAGGTAACAGATACTCAGAACTTGTCATTTCATTGACACTTTACTATTATCTGTGCTCTTGAGCTTATTTACTTCTCTTTATGTTTTGTATGGTGGAAATCCTATATAAAAATGTGCTACTACACACCTCTTCCCAAGCCTGTGTTCAGAGACTTGTGCCTAGAGGCTGAAATCAGCCACGGTGGGCTATTTTCATCATAGGAATCAGCCAACACTGCAATTTGGGTATTTTTAAATTAAGAGAGCTGTTGTAATGCATTTATCAACATACAACTAGTTTCTGCTGAATAATAGATGACTGTCTAGTTTCAAAACTTGAGACTTCATTTAAAAACATACATTTGTTTAAACTTTATAATCCCATCTGTACCCATTTGGGAAGGAGAAAGAGAAGAGGAGGAGATAATTTTGCTATGACAGATTTTTTAAAATAACTATAAATTTTATTTGGATCACTTATTTTTATGAAGTCTTGTAAAACATAACATGGAGCATGATTTCCGGATATGAAAAACATTAGATATGACAAATGAAATATACGATTTGTGCCTTGGACAGGAAACACCCTGCACAGCCTCTAGAAACAAATATAAAGATTATAAAGTCCCAGGCACACAGGTTAAAAAAAAAAATTTAATGCCTGGATTATTCTGTGTTTATAATAAATTAGTAAATGAGATTCTAGCCACTGCAACTCTTTTTGTATATTTTTAAAAATCTGTCTGTTGATCTATGATATAAATACACCTAAGCACTAAAGTATAGAAGACTGAAATAATTCTGAATCAAAGCCAATGAAAAAAAGACAGCTTATAGGTGTTAAGGTTTAAGAAAAGTTGGGAGCTAAATTATTTTTGCTTAAACATGTAGCAGTGTCTGTTAAGATGGAAATCAGGATGAATCAAATACTCATATTCTTAAAAGCAAATCTGAATAAGAATAAAAATCTGCCTATTTGTATTACATGGTACATTCACAATCTCATTTTTTCAATCTCTGCTGTATAAACTTAAAATAAACATTACATTTTTCAACATTGCAGCTACTTGTAAATCATCTACTAAAAGGAAATATATTGAAACTAAATAGCAGGCCATTCAGAAATTTTACAAATGCCAACAAGGAAAAGAAAGGCAGGATAAATATTACTAGAGTTAAAAATGAATGTTTTATAGATCTTCCTATAGGAGCTGGCAAAATTTTATAGAAGTGAATTTTATTAGAGAGAAACACAGTCTAAAAATCAAATTTTAAACAGCCACTCTTGTAATATAGGACATTACAATGTAACAATAAAAAATATGTCTGACTTCTAAAATTTGCTTTTAAAGACATCTAAATCTACATAACACAGACAGACTTTGATTGTGACCATTAAATAAATCAATAATTATGTAAGTGCTTTTTAAATTTTTAGCTGTATACTGAATAATTCTTATTTAAAGATAAACAGTATATAATGTAAAGAACCCTCGATGTGATACCAGAATATCTAAATTTGAGTACTCAGTTTTGAATACTGTTAAGTTTTTTTCACTATCACCAGCTCTAAGTTCCAGTTTAATAACATGTAAAGCAAAATTAATAATACTTTCTTTATTAGATCTCAACAGATCTCCATGCTAAGTCAATCAGTACAAGTGAAATCCTTTTGTAAGCTTCAAGTGCGCTGAACCCCAAGAGCCAATGAACAAGTTCTTGTTACTCTATTTATCAGCTTAGTGGCTGGCAGGGCAATCCACTCTGAGTTAGGAAAAAACATTTCTTCCTTGATCTAAGATTTTGGAAGTCTTCCTGTTTCAGCTTCACAGGAACTGAGATGACCATGAATAAAAGAATCACAAGAGAGTAATACAAGAACGGAACATCTAACTATGCCGCCTAATTCAATCCGATTTATACCTACAGTTGTGAAACCACATTGCTTTGTTAAAAAAAAAATTGAGAAGATCATTTTTAAAAAATCCGCCTGTGTCTCTTTCCACTATTTTCCCTTTCCATATCCTCTCTTTTTTAACTGACTATAATATAAAATTGAAATATATTTTGTCATTCATTACATAAGTTTATATAAACTAGTCTTAATTTAAATGATAAATTCCACGTTTCTCTACCAGAAGAAAACCATGCACTAAGTTGCTTTTTTCCAAGTCCCTCTTATTATTTTCTTTTGTAGGTAAATCACATGCCCTTAACAACAACAACAAAAATGGTTGTTCAACCATGGCCAAGCTCATTTTCTATTCATTTAAGAGGAGGATGGCCTGTATATATTTTCATAAATAATCTAGACATGATTTCTAAAAAAAAAATTACATTATGGAGGAGTTAAACCCCAGATTATGAACTGAATGATTAAAAAAGATGCAAAACTTTCATGCTCTGGCTCTGAAACTTGGAACATAAAATGCTTCAGAAAGGAATATATTACCAAATTTTTACTTTTCATCAAAATTGACATACTTTCAAATATAAAAATATTCTCAAAGAAATACCTATAAAACTAAATTCTCAAAAATCCTAGGCAGATGTTAAACTCTGAGAGATGAAACTAGGAAATCCAAACTTTGAAACATTTTGCTTACAGTGAAGTTGTCCACATGTTTTTAAAAGACATGAAATACTTCTAGTTACTTAATCATCTTCACAAGGATTAGGGTCAAGAAGTCATTGCAACGAGGTCATGACTTTTAAAGCAATAGATTAAAAAAAACAGGAATTTCAAAGACACAGTCTCATTTCATATTAACGTTTCTGGACAAAGGAGGGGGAATTGTTTAAGAAGCTACACAGATGTCCTATGCTCACTGCGAACACAGTTAGGTCCAAAATCTCACCGGTTCTTGAGATTCCCATATACTCAACCTCCAAGCCTGGAATCAATCGAGGAGCACCTTCTCCCCTTCACCTACCAAATTCAGTCAGCAAGTGGTTTTATCTAATCCTCCTGTTTACTCTCTCTGCCACCACCCTAATGCCAGGGTTATTTCTACTTGAACTACTGTGACAGCTTCCAACTAGAAAGTCTGGCTCAGGGCTCCCCGCTCCTTAGTTCTTCATAGATACCACTACAAAATGAAGCTGCCTAAGGCACCAGTCTGGTGATCAATTATTGCAGTACACGTGGTTCAGGCTTCCTTCTGCACATGTCTGAAAGTAATTACCTCCTATTCTGGCCCTAGGCTTTGCCATGTGACTTGCTGTGGCCAACGGGGTACTAAAAAATACAAGGCCAGCAGAGCCATTTTAGAAGTGTTTGCACGTGTGCACTTGCCCCTCCTACAGCTCTTCAGCACCCTGTAACTATCTGCACACAAATAAGACCGGGCTCACTGGCTCAAGGATGAGTTACACTACAATCAATTACCACCTCCATGTCCAAACAGACAGCCAGTACCAACCCAACAGCTAGATGTGAAAACGAGGCCAGCCAACAGCAACCAACCCACTGCTCCCTCCATCCTGTCAATGTACCAGTTCACTGCAGAACTTTCCAGATGACCCACCCTCTTGTGAACAACAATAACACAGAGGTTGTTTTAAGCCACCAAGTTTGGGGTGGTGTGTCATGCAGCAGTGGCTAACGAATGTAACTCATAACTTACGTAAGAAGAATCAACTTCCAATGAAATGAAACACTTTAACTTGCTGATCAACACCCTTGGTACTCTGGTTCCATTCCACGTTTTCAAAACTCTCTCAATATTCCTCTCCACAATTCCATTATTTCATTCTTACTGACTTCATTAAAGGCATGTAGCATTGTGTGAAAGTACAAATGTGGATGTTTATGAAGGCCATCTAAAATACCCAAGGTACACTTTCCCACTGTGAAGTCTGGCAATTTCTTTTCTGCAGAAAGTCTTAAAAGAAAACATTAATAAGTATGTGAATTTTTATTTTATTTCAATCAGTGTTTTGGGCCTCATAATTTAAAACTCATGCAAATAAACTTTTGTCTTTGTGTTCCTTTTTTTTCATAATCATGAATTGCATAGCCTATTTGACATGGAGAAAAAAAAAATATTCTCCTCTTTCTCTCAGTCTTGTTTTTAAGCCCTGTCCACAGAAACAGTAACATTAATAAACCTCTCTACTTTTATTCCATAAATACTTCATAGAATTCTAACTCAAGCTCATATTCTAGTTCAAATGAAGAGATGAATCTTCACATTTTTATTCTTTCCCCCAAAGATTTATTTGGGAATGAAATAAGAGAAAAATTTGGAAACATTTTTGAAGCCAAAGTTTGGGTTCTGTCCTCAACTAAATTTATATTAACAAAAGCAGTTTTTAATCTGCTTATATTGCCTGTCTGTTTTACACACTGGTTTTCATGTCCCTCAAAATTAGTTCAGCTTTATAGAGGGAATTTCCTCTATTTAATATATTATTTTTATCTAAACTAAATATTTCAAGTATGATACTTAACCTGTTAGCATCTCCCAATCTCACAAGCTATGCTGCACACAAACATGACCTACAGAGTGAAAATTACATGGCATCTTGCAGAGCTCATCCGAAGCAGAAAAATACTCCTGAAACACGTTTAGAGGTTCTAGACGTCACATAATTACTTAGGTTTTTCAACTACCTACTCCAGATAAGGGAAGATGGATACACTTCTCACATGTCTACCCTGGAGGAAAATTTGCTTTAATTCTGTGAATGTCATTTCCAAAAGAATACATATGTAATGACTAAAAGCTCTACCTTCTTGATATTTTCTATGAAAGTCTGATGTTATTCAACGCATAAGTACATTCAGTCTCCTTCCATCCCACTTAAAACACTGCAGAAGTATTATTTGCAAAACTTCATAAAGTGTTCTTACATTTAATATCTGCATAGTTTTCTTTCACAAGTATTGCTGTAAATAAGTGAGTAACAACAAAAGAACCATAATCTTCAAAGCCCTCTTCAACATTCAGATAATATTTACTAAGTGAAGCTGATTATAGGATCTGTTTCTCAAAAAATGAAAAAGAACACCATAGACATATAACATTTTCCTATTGTCAACATATAACGCTGGCATTTAAATTCTACCATCTTGACTTTCTGTTAATATAAAATAACATGTGAGAGAGAAGGCACACTTATCTTTCATAACGAAACCCAATCTAACGTTTTTAGCAAAAGTCAAATCTGGACTAAAATAAATGGCAACCAGACTCATAAGCAAGACATACTTGACCTGTGGCATAAACAAATCTAAAAAGTTTGTGAAATTTAACCTATCAGACACTTTTCAGGTCTGGGAGCTTATATCCAAGATGCTGTTTGGGCCTTCAAAGCAATCTGCCCAAGTGAATAAATCACATATGAAAACACTATACTAGAGCACTCTTTATAAAGTTCCTTTGTAAGGAGTATTCCCCTTCTAAGGGTGTTCCCCTTTCAGGTCCTGGACACTTTTCCATATGGGAAATATAACACAGGAAAGCCTCCTTCCATCTGGTGCCTTGAAAAACACTTATGAAGAGATTTTACTGAACATCTTTTGATAATCCTGATACTCCAGACATCTCTTTGTCAGAGTCAACCTAAAATGTGAACCATGGAAATCATAATTTATACTAATAGCCTGGATCCAGGTGTAAGGTGCAAAAAAGAAAAGAGAGGACAAAGCAGATGGTATGGTCAGATGGATCCTTGTTATTGTGTGACTAAACATGAGATTACTTTCACAAGAAGGGACTGTTGGCACCAGACTATAACCATCTTAATTATATATATATAATATAGTCATCTTAATTATATATATATATAATTTATCAAGTAAGCAATTAGATGAACTAAAATTCTATGAAGGAAACTAACAAATGGAATACAGACTACTTTCAAATTTGATGTTCCTTATTTTAATAGACAACATACTTTAATATAGAACATCAAATTTTAACTGGCCCACTTACTCCCCAAGTGGTGTTGGCAAAAGTTAATTCCATGGAGATTTTCTGGTTCTAAGTGAGTGACTTTCTGGGTAGCTTTTGCAAAATGATCCTAATAGGGCTTTAAATGATCATCTTTGGATTCTCAGGAAAGGGGAATTCTAAAAATAAGTTTTTATTAACTTGTCCAAACACTTTTGAGTTAAGGAATTGGAAGGAAATGCATCTTTGCTACTTAACTTCTGTGATCTAATAAACAGGTGAGTTTTCCGAGAGCATAACTTCATTCATTCAAACTAAATGTTTTTAATTCAAAAAGTAGGGGCTGGATTGTTAATTAATTGGTTTAGTCAGTTATTAATTGCAGAGTTTAACAGTATAAGCAAGACAGCTAGGAAATGTTTAAAATCCTTTAAAGCATTAACTTTTCAGGTTAAGTTGGAAATCTGTCCAAAGCGTCTATTTACATAAAACTCACTATTGCACTGATTGCAGATCATGCATATATATACATTAGGAAAGACACATTAATGGCATCTGCTTTCCTTTCCTTTAATCGGAGCCCAGTCTCCACTAAACTGAGAGCTTTAACAGAGGGTCATGGCGCCTCTCTCTTCCCCACTTGAAACCAGCCACCACTCAAGTAAATATTTGTTCAATGAATATATTTTCCTGAACCCTCAAAACAGAAAAACAAAAGGAAACACACCCAACATAAAGGAAAACTGTCACCTAGTGAAATGTTTACATAGGGATGGTGGATCAAACTTGAAACAAAGCACACACTAAATAAAGAGGACACATTATACTATATACCTTAAATTAGTGGTGGCTCATTGGTCAACAATCTGCCTGCCAATGTAGGAGATGCCAGTTCAATCCCGAGGTTGGGAAGAGCCCCTGGAGAAGAAAATGGCACCCGACTCCAGTACTCTTGCCTGGGAAATCCCATGGACAGAGGAGCCTGGTGGGCTACAGCCCATGGAGTCACAAAAAGGTCAGACACGACTTAGTGAATAAACAACTGTTTAATTAATTTCCATTCTCCACCTCTAACTTGCCTATAAATTTTCCAGATTTACTTACCCACAGTTTTAGCCAGATGTATTAATTAATTTTCCTGTATTAAAAATTAGTAGCCATAGTAAAAGAGATAATTTTCCTTCTGTATCTGACCCTCCTACCATACAACTATTCAACATGTTTTTCTCTTATAACTCAAAGACACAATTCAAAGCAACAAAAAATTAATCTGAAGTTCTCAAACTTGCAGAAGTGGTTTACAGAAGCAAACTTTGCTTATAAAAATTTTAGTTTCAGGAAAATACTAGACTTTTACATAAGGGGACTTCATGGTTGGAGAAAGATTCCTGTTTAAGTATTGAAAATAATAAAATCATTGTTTAAACACTATATGCTTCAAGATTTTTTATTAATCCAGCTGACCTACTCATCAAATTAAAATGCCAATATTTCTCACACCATACATGAAAACATGCATATTATGATTAGGTACATGAATGCATGAGTCTCCATAAAATTAAAACAGAGAGAAGCATCTACTCCCGATAAACACCAAGAATTACCTAAAACTTTGATTTAAAGTAAACTGAGTATTTCTTTAATTTTTAAAATAATTTTTGTAGGTGCATTTTTGAAAGCCTTATTGGAGAGGGTTGTCCAGACACAAGCTTAATCGACTACAAAAATGCATAAGCAAAGGAAGCTAATGACCTTGCTTAATTAAAATGTGAAACTTCAGCCTCTTAAATTCCATGTATACGATTTTACAGGAGGCTTCAGTAAGTCCCTCTCTTGACAAGAGCATTCAGATTGCAGAGAAGGCTACAAAGGCGTTAATGACATTTACCCCCTTAATAAGAGCTGTTCACACTTCATGGTTTTTCCTTGTTATTGCTCAGGACAGACACTAGCACCTCATTGAAAGATCAGTGCTGCAAGGGAAAAAAAGGCCCCTGGAGACACCTCAGACTTGAGGAAAAGCACTAAATCAGGTGATGCTACATAGATGACATGTTTGATTCTCAGGGGTTCTCACTCACCCTATGGCCATGGATTTGAGGCAGTTAACACACAGCCAATCAAAACCCTCCCCCACTCCCAGAGGACAGGGCCATCCTCTTCTGTAGCAGGCAGAATGAAAGCTAGGGAGAAAAGAAAGAAACTTCTTTCAGGTGCCCTAGGTCTGGCAGGATCCAAATGTCTTGTCCTGCTTCTCAGTTAATCTCCATCGATATGGGGCTGCATGAATAAAATACTGACCTTTTCACCTATGAGACCACAATTTGAATCCAATGTAAAGTCACCGGAGAATCAATGGACAGAGGCACTCATATTTTAAAGCAATAAAGCACTGCAAAAAGGGAAAAGGGAAAAAAAGGAGTTTTTTTGCCGTGGTTTTGGCCACAGATTCAACCCGGTTTCCCTGGCTCAGCTATTATGAATTGGATCTCTGATTCAGAATTGAAAAGCTCCCAGCTCTGCCCCTATGGATCTCGAAATCTGGCACAAGCCCACGGCTACTGCAAGCAGACATTCCCTCACATGTCAATATGTGGAAAAGCGATTCCTGCCGGTGATGGAATGGTGGCTGACTCAATGGAATATACTCAGCGTGAACTCTTATTCTGGCAGAGACGACAGGACATAGAGACAAGGAGCTCTTAATTACTCTTTCAAGGGGAATTTAAGAGTGCTTTGTTGTTAATTTAAAATTCTAAACCTGCGTGCATACTTTAAAAAGAAGCAAATGAATGAACCAATTTAAGGAGCATCCCCAGCTACCTAATTCTGTGTCTTATCAACACACCATAAAATAAACAGGCTTAATATTGACGGATACTCTAGAGGCAAGAACCTCTGGAATAGATACTCTATGGTTTAAATGTCAATGTCTCTGAAGCCTGGCCTAACCTGACCGTAAGCCAATATCTTCAGTGGTCTGTACTCCAAACATTCTCCTGCTTATTCAACTAAGGATCTGGGGGAAACACTGCCTGTTGTAGACAGTATTCCTTCAGAATTGCCTCCCAAAGAGCATGCACCGAGCACCACAGTCTCGAAATACCACATTTACTTAACTGCTATTTTTAAAACCAAAAATGAAAAAAAAAATCCACAGCAGGAAAAACATATTAAAATAAAAATAGAAAATACAGTAACCACATTACTCATACTAACTAGAAAGCTGCCTCTGACACTATTATTATGGCTTTGTTAAAGAGAGAAAATTATATGAGAACAAGGAAACCTCTCCTTACAGACAGAACCTGCAGTTCTTAGAGTCTCTAAAAAAATGCTTTTCTGGGGACTAGAGGTGAGAAATACACAGTAAATTGCAGACGAGCCCTGGACAGTAAATGCGTGCCAGTCAATATCCCCTTTTCTTAATTTAGGGTCTTATGTAATATGGTCTATTGTGGCCATGCAAAGCATTGCGCTATTGAAACTCAGAACTACATACTGCAAGTCCCTTGTTCCAGGTCTATCTTGACTAAGCAACAGAGAGAGGGGCAGGGGAGGGGGACACAAGAGGTCACTGAGTTGCCACCAACAAATGATAATACTTCTTCAGTAGCAACAGGACCTCAGTGGAGAGTTTCTAAAACAACTGTTCTGGAAGCTGCTAGTCAGTGATCCACCTTCTTAAACTGGAGGGTTATTAGCAACAAATGTCAAGTTTGTGAACCAAGAGAATCACCAGTCACTCCCCTTAGAAAAGGAAGGGGATGTAAACACCAGGTGAATGAAAGAGCTTCCGATCAACAGGTCCAGGCTTGGTCTAACCACACTCACCAACACCTCAGCTCAATAGAGCTCTCTCACAGTTCTCTACAACACAGCACTCTTCCTGCATGGAAAAAGGTTTGTTCCATCCCTTCTACTAGGTAACAGTATCTCTCTTCTGTCGGAAGAATCTCCTCTTTCAGCAGGTCTTCCTAGAGCAATTCAATTTGGCAGTGGTCACTTTAATTCTGCTAGCAAATGTATTGGCCCGCATTCTGCTTTCCAGCTGCTGCTGGCAATACCTCCACAGCTATCATACATGAATCAAATAAGTATATCTTTATTTATGTTTGTCCCATCTGCACAGATATAACAAAAGCTTCCAGAAACCTGCACAGATCCTCATCTTATTTTCTATTTTTCATAGCTCTTTGTGATCTCACGTATGAGCATCTGAAATGAAAGTCAGTCCAAAGAAACAGATGGAAGTCTACAATCGGGTCTTGAGAACCTGCCCACTATTCCTGCTATAGTCATGATAGAGCTCAGTTCCTGTGCGAGCCCCTCTCATTCTCCACCAGCCCCTTCTGTCCAATTGAGCCAAACATTAGAGGACACCGTAGCTCAAAGAAAATACATGGACATGTAGAAGAATGACAAAGCTCTGATGCTCTAGGAACTTAAGGAGTTTTGGTGGGTGTGGAATTGGAAAACTGCTTGCCTTAAGGAATTAACACATACTATACACATAGCACTGGGGGGCTTCCCTGGTATCTCAGCTGGTTAAGAATCCACCTGCAATGCAAGAGACTCCGGTTCGATTCCTGGGTCGGGAAGATCCCCTAGAGAAGGGATAAGCTACCCACTCCAGTGTTCTTGGGCTTTCCTGGTGACTCAGATGGTAAAGAATTGCCTGCAATGTGGGAGACCTGGGCTCGATCCCTGGGTTGGGAAGAAAGCTGGAGGAGGATCTAGGCAACCCGCTCCAATATTCTTGCCTAGAGAATCCCCATGGACAGAGAAGCCTGGCAGGCTACAGTTCATGGGGTCGTAAAAAGTCAGACACGACTGAGCAACTAAGCACAGCACAGCATACTGAGCACTGGGGCATTCCAGGTGGCGCTAGTGTTAAAGAACCCGCCCCAATGTAGGAGACATAACAGCGTGGGCTTGATCCCTGGGTCAGGAAGATCCCCCGGAGGAGATGAATTTAAGAAACTACTACCTTTTATCCTCAAAACTCCATCATGAAGGTATCATCAGGAAAATGAGGCTTACAGAAATTATTTCCTTTCTGCAAGACTAGAGAACTAATTGGTTGTAGAACTGAGGTCTGGACTCTCAGACTACATTTTCTATTTTAAGAAAACCCAACAACTTTCCACTTTAGGTTCAACAAGGAGCATTCTTATGTTGTTCTGGAGATTATAGGGTTTAACTGATGCCATCACAGAGAATATCAATTTCAAGTAAATCTGAATTGGTTCTTACCATGGCAAATAGCCAGTGAGATCTGGGCTCACTTCTGCTCCTTTTGTGCAATACACAAACCCTCCCTCCACCTCCCACGGACACAAATCCTCTTCTGGTAGTTGCTGCATTCCACTTTAGTATTTGGTGAGCTATCTATTTCTACTTTCCAAGGGTAAAGGGAGGAATATTTTTATTTTAGCCCTGAGTACAAAACATCAAGCTATGTCCTTGGATATAAGGTGTTTATTTTCATTGCTGTTCAAATAGTTAAGAGCTTTGGCCAGGGTTTCAAAAATCCCTGTATTCCTTTTCCAGTTCTGACCCTGCCTGAGAGGCCTTTATCCACGATAACTTTAGAACCAGGGATAATAGTCTCTGAAACTCTCTCTCTAATAGGGAGGTTAGGAGGATCGCTGGGATAATGTCTGTAGAATAGTCCAAGCAGTTGGGAAATCAGACACTATAAATATAGTACATTGTCCTGAACCATCTACTTTTGTATATCTTTGCCAAAGACGGGGGGGATCTTGACCATTCACACCTGCAATCCTTCTTGCCTGAAAAATTCACATATTGTGGAAATGATGCAAAGACCCCTTACATGATGGTGGTGATAATCTGACCTTTAGTTGAAGTCAAATAATCCCTCCTATCTGTACATTCTTATAGCTTTGAGCTTAATGCCTATGATTTATTAAAAGATGTTTCTTCCATGTGAAAGAAGGCTTCCTGAGAGATCTTTTCTGGTGTACTCAGCACAGAGTAATTTATCAATACAACTGGCTATTTGAAGGACTACCTAAGTGAATGTATACCTAGATCCATTTTCTTTCTGTTTCACAAATTTCCTCAGAAATCTCTCAGGTCAGAAAACAGCCATTAAAAACGGTGCCTATTTTAAAGTAAATTTTACATCATGCAATGGAGTGAAAGCCCAGAGACTCTAACCATTTAAATAAATTCATCAAGTACTCATTCATTCTGTGCCAGGTGCTTGGAAGGGTATTGAAAGAGTTGATGAAATAGAGAAATGCAAAGGTAATAAAATAATAGTCATAAATGGAATAAGTCATTACTCAAAAAAAGCTCACATGTACATTCACACACAATGTAGTAATGGTTAATATCAATAAGAATGCTGCAGTCTACTTATTGCATTAAGGACTTTATACATATCATTTCATCAACCGTTATAGATGAAGACACTAAGATACAAATATGTTAAATAATCTATCCTAGGTAACAGACCTATCAGGAGGTAAACCAAGGTTCATACTCACGTCTGTTTCACTCCAAAGTCCAAAATCTTTGTCACGATCCTCTCCTGTCTCTTACTTGTAATCACACATGTACCATGTACATATATACATGCAAGTTTGTGTGTATGTATGTATATGCACGGGTATGTATGTACTATTTATCTACAATTGAATAGTATCTACCTTTTCACCTGACTGGCTGGGAAGACACCCTGTTCTAAGAGTCATGGTGGAATGCAAAATATTCAGGATTTAAATCTGCTTTATACACACAGCTCTAAAATGGTCAGGCTGGCAACAGTCTAGAGCAGCCTATACCACCATCTTATTCATCATCATGTTAACAGTTTACATTTATGGACATTTAGCAAGCAGCATGACTAAATGCTTTATGTGCATCATCTTAGTTTATCCTCACAATAAACCCATGAGGTAGTGAGTATCCCTGCTTTACAGGTGAGGGAGCCCAGTCTGAGGCTCTATTTTCACACATCTAGTAAGAACTGGATCCAGGATTCAAACTCACACATTTGCCTTAACTACACTCATCTTTGCCCAAAGTTTCCTGGCCTAACTGTTTAAAAAGCAGGCAGAATGTGGGCTGCTGCACCACACATGAGAGGGGCACTGACCTGTGGGCATTCTGCAGGTGCGGAGGCACCCCTGGGAGCGACTGCTCGGCGGGACTAGTGTCCCAGCTCCCCCCAGTCACATGGCCCTAATCAGATGTAAGCTCTCATTAGCGACATGCGGAGCCAAGTGACCCACTTTCAGGCCTGGTCCATGCAAACCTTCCCCACTGCCCCTCCACCCACACTCTCTAGGGGCTGCCATCAGGAAGAGGAAGCTGTAGTCCCACAGAGAGGCAGAGCCATAAAATGGCAGAAGGCCTAAAAAAAAAAGTGAAAGTGTTAGTCATGGTATCTAACTCTGTGACCCCATGGACTATAGCCCACCAGGCTCCTCTGTCCATGGAATTCTCCAGGCAAGAATACTGGATTTGGTTGCCATTCCCTTCTCCAGGGGATCTTCCAGACCCAGGGATCGAACCCACATCTCCGGCACTGCAGGCAGATTCTTTACCATCCGATCCACCAGAGTGGCTCTAAGTTACAGCCCTCAAATCACCCAGGGAGGAAAGAACTCGCCACACAGGACATTGGCTGAGAAGGAGAAAGAAATTTCTACTGTGTTAGCCCACTAGGATTTTATAGTTTATTTACTATCAGTTCAGTTCAGTTGCTTAGTCGTGTCCGACTCTTTGTGACCCCATGAATCACAGCACGCCAGGCCTCACTGTCCATCACCAACTCCCAGAGTTCACTCAGACTCATGTCCATCGAGTCGGGGATGCCATCCAGCCATCTCATCCTCTGTCATCCCCTTTTCCTCCTGCCCCCAATCCCTCCCAGCATCAGAGTCTTTTCCAATGAGTCAACTCTTCGCATGAAGTGGCCGAAATACTGGAGTTTCAGCTTTAGCATCAGTCCTTCCAAAGAACACCCAGGACTGATCTCCTTTAGAATGGACTGGTTGGATCTCCTTGCAGTCCAATAAGAACTAGCGTTTATCCTAGTGATATTAACTAATGGCTAAAACGTACTTCCTGTCTTTTACTAAGCATCTGACATCTACAGAGAAACATGTTGAGCCTGGAATGGACACTGTCCTGCTGTAACTATAGAGATCCAACTCTATGTACAGATGTAAATGAAAGTACCAACTGGAACTAGAGTTTACAACATGATTTTATCCACATTATTTCTTAATTTCACCATCCAAAAAGCAAGAGAGGTATAAAGGGTTATCTCAACTTAGAGATGAAGAAACCATGGCTAAGAATGGCACATTTTCCATGTTCACATAAATAATCGGTGGCAGGACCAAGACTTTGGCCCAATCTTCTTACCCAGCACCCAGTTCCTGCTTTACCATCCAACCTGATATCCTTTTATGGACCAGGAAAGAGCTACTTCGTCTCTGCTCCACTCTTGGCACATGATACAGTTGAAATCTTAATTACTAGGTATAAAACCTTCAGTTTTTTACACTCAATTACAAAAGGCATGTATCCCTGGAAAGGTTAGTCAAAGATGAGCATTGACAATGAAGCATTACTAAGCATTAGATCTAGAGGAAAAATTTGGGTCATGGAAATCAGAAAACAAAGGGAAGCTGATATAGGTGGAATATCAGGAAATAGGCAAGAAAAGGAACCCAAAACAGGAACCAATTTCACCTAATTTTGCTACTGAATATTTCTCCGGCCTTCTATGTTCCCCAAACCACACCATTTCGATCTACAAGACCGTCACATATCACAGCTTGATAGTCTTACTGCTCACAGAGTCAGAGACCCACATTGGAATCAGATTTGAAAACTTCCTGCATCCAGTATTTAGCAAGCACTATTACGTGCCAGGCTGGGAGGCAGGTTACAGTGATGAACAAGAGGTAAGTGGTTCTTAATTCTCTGGAAGTTTTGCTAATTAACAGTTTCTGTGATCAAGGAAAAGTCACTCGACCTCTTCGAGCTCCAACAACTACAAAAGTTAATTCACTGGCAATTCCTACAAGAGGGTGGTGTGACAGAGAGGATTCAAAGAGCAGATGTATGTGAACTTGCTCCACAAAGGGCTGTTTAATCCAAGTGTTTGCTTAATATTGATGTTGCCTACCACATGGATACCACAAAACACTTACTCTACACAGACCACTAGCTAGGGGGTGTTGGGGGGTGGAGCTTCTGTTTCTCTTTTTCCTGCCCTCTGTGGCCCAGCTGCTGTTACAGCCTTTGATCCCCAGGACACCTAAAGAAAGATGAAGGGCCATTGGACCAAATGAAGTCATTGGATATACCAGGGGTTCCACAGTGAAACATCAAGTTATGTCAAGTGAAGCAGAATTTTTTACCCATTCATTTAACAAGTATGTACTGAGTACCCTGGCTTCACAGTGTTTCTGAGTGAGGAAGCCAGGAAAAAACATTTTAACAGTTGACTTGATTTATTTCAAATTGTATTGGAGCTTGAGGGATACAGAATTCTGAGAGACAACCATGTGAGAAAAGACCTACATGGGTTAAGCTGGACTGAATAAGGTCTCTGTGAAAAAGCGGGACTCTGGTGGACAACCAGTGAGTAAAAGAGTCCAGGCAGAAGAACCCACACGTGCAGGTGCCCCAAGATGAAGAAGAATTGAATGTGTTCAGGAATGGAAGATTTCTGATGAGCTTCACAGAAAGAGGCTATGAAGTAAGCAAGGTTAGTGGAAGCTACTTATCTAACCTCGCAAATCACTTGCTCTGGAACTTCTCAGAGCCTTATGCTAACGTTATCACAAGGCCTGGAATCAACGTTGCCAGGAGAAATATCAATAACCTCAGATATGAAGATGACACCACTCTTATGGCAGAAAGTGAAGAGGAACTAAAGAGCCTCTTGATGAAAGTGAAAGAGGAAAGTGAAAAAGTTGGCTTAAAGCTCAACATTCAGAAAACAGATCATGGCATCTGGTGCCATCTCTTCATGGCAAATAGATGGGGAAACAGTGGAAAGGGTGACAGACTTTATTTTTTGGGGCTCCAAGACCACTGCAGATGGTGACTGCAGCCATGAAATTAAAAGGCACTTGCTCCCTGGAAGAAAAGTTATGACTAACCTAGACATCATATTAAAAAGCAGAGACATTACTTTGCCAAAAAAGGTCCGTCTAGTCAAAGCTATGATTTTGCCTGTAGTCATGTATGGATGTGAGAGTTGGACTGTGAAGAAAGCTGAGCACCGAAGAATTGATGCTTTTGAACCGTGGTGCTGGAGAAGAATCTTGAGAGTCCCTTGGACAGCAAGGAAATCCAACCAGTTCATCCTAAAGGAAATCAGTCCTGAATATTCATTGTGAAGGACTGAGCTGAAGCTGAAACTCCAATACTTTGGCCACCTTATGCGAAGAATTGACTCATTTAAAAAGACCCTGATGCTGGGAAAGATTGAAGGTGGGAGGAGAAGGAGACGACACAGGATGAGATGGTTGGATGGCATCACCGACTCAATAAACATGGATTTGAGTAAACTCCGGGAGTTGGTGATGGAAAGGGAGGTCTGGCGTGCTGCAGTCCATGGGGTCGCAAAGAGTCAAGACACGACTGAATTGAACTGAACTATCATAAGGCTCTAAGGAAAGGTTCCAGAGTAGAGGTCCTCCCAATGTTTAAGTTGGACCTCCAAGATCAATGGGCCCAGATATTCGAGGAAATGTTCTCCTAGAGGGTTGATTGTTCTATTAGTTCTGATTCTTTCAAGACACAGGTGACTTGAAATGGGCATCACTGCTCGTTTTCTCACCAGGCTGCTGACACCTCAGCTAATTATTTGGAGTGTCTGATATGGCTCCCTGAATCCTGGCAGGACTCATTTTGCAAAGGAGGAGATTTCCACACATGGGCTGGCGTATGAGCCCAGGCAAGTCAGTTACATGTTCAAACTGCCAAGGAGACTGTGTGAACGGCTGATTTTCAAATGATTAAATTCAACAGCGATAACCACCCATATTCTCACTTCCTGGGTCATAGTCAGGGAAAATGGGGAAAGAACAGGATACTGCTTTTAGCCCTTGTCAATAGATTTACCATGAGATATAGACTTGAAATAAGAATGACTCTTCAGCAGCAGGGAAAAAAAAAATGCCTCATGTTGCTTTTTTAGGATCAGATGGCCTATTTCTTCCTTTTTCTGTTGTGTGGGAAAATGCCTAAAATTTGCTTTACTTTTCTGGCACTTTATGAATGAACACTTTAATTGGTACACTGGAGAATACTGGGTTCTTCACCTTTAAGATACTACCTGGATTCTTAACTCACTGTAATCCACGTCATGCTCTGCAGTTTACAGCCTGCTGGTTAGCTTATGAATCACACAGATAATCATGTAAGTTAAAAGCAATTTTACAGAAACAGTACAGGATTCTTAAAAAAATTGCCAGTCTTTTAAATAAATCTATGGCACCACTATCATCTCCCTTTCTCTTTTAATAACCTCTTCAAACATGCTTGCAAAGGATAGTTTCGAACAGCCAGCCCCTCTTTCTCCCACATCCAAAAATTCAAAATCAGATCAGATACTACGATAGATACTTTTTACCCATTCAAAAGTATTTCTGAAACCAGAAGTGGCTGTGTTTATACATGAGGGATGTAGGTTTGGACCCAGAGAGAGTTAAATTAATATCCTGGCTTTACCAGTTCAACTTACAGTACATCTTCATTTGCCCAGTAACACAATCTATAGCCAACTGCTAACCAAGTCAATATGTGGTAAGACTAACAGCCACCCTAACTTGCCTTGATAATTATTCTCCTTTAACTGACATAATATTCAATATACTGTTGTTGAGAGCAATAATGCTAAAATTGATGCCTTGAGGGCTACAAGACAATTGAGTTTTAGCCAGATAAAATGACTTGTACACTAATAGTGCATTATAGGTTTCCACAACCTTTGGATGCACATTTTACAGTCTACCTGCTCAAATATGTTACATGTAATTATATTCAAAGTCTTTTGAGCATACCTTATCATTACTATATATAATTTTAAAAATACTGGCCAATAATCAAACAACATGGCTTAAGACAAAAAAGGTTTATTTCTAAATAGCCTATTTTTTTTTAATGAAATGATCATTGTCTCACTACATAAGTAACAGCGTTATGTGCTTCAACTTCTTGCTTTTTTCTTAAACTGAGAATTGTTTTCATAAGAAACAAGTAGATGATAAATGCTGAATAACAAAAAGCATCATTTAAATAAAATTCATATTACATCAATCCTACCAATAAAACAAGACAGAAACTAAACATAGTGTTCCTCTAATGTAAAAATCATCTACAATTTTCTCAAAATGTCAATTTTAGACTCTGAGAAAAAAATATTATATTAAATTTGAGACTTTGTCAAAATTGCCATGAAATTAATGAAAATTACCTATAATTTAAGAGTCACAATAATTGAAAGTGTTTCTTCTATGTAGTACTTCACCCCCAAATTAGAGACTATAAATATTAGTTAATGGCTTTGATGAATTTTCCTCTGAAATTTCACTTCTCTTGTAATTTGTATTTTTAAATCTGAGGCCTTCATACAGAACAAAACGTGGAGTATGTTTTCTATGCCTGCCCTAGAAGTTATGGTGAAATACTGAGGAAAAATTAACACCTCAGTAGTAATTTCAAGTAAAACACAGAACAGGCACTGTTCGAGGCAGAACAATAGGGTTACACCCCAGGACAACTAGCAGACTCTGTGTTTATTGCCATCACAGTGCCATGGTACACTGGGCTGTCATGATGGCGAGTCATCACAGTCATGCACGTATCCACGTGCTTCCATAAAGAGGCCACACGTACGGTCCAGGTAACTCAGGCAAAAACAGACACGTAGAGCAAAAGTAAAGCATCGGTGTCAGAACTAAGCATCACAGTGAGGCAGTAAAATGGGAACAGGTTGGGGAATATTACTCTAATTTTTTAATAAAGGAAAGAGCGCTTAGCCAAGTTGACAGTTCCATTCGAAACGCTGCAAGAGGTTTGTTCCTTCCTGTAGGGTAAAATCCACCCCAAACGGACATTACTAACCCCATGCGGAAACCACTGGAGAAAGACACGGCACTGCGTGCACCTCTAGGCTGGCAGGAGCAGGGACTGTGAATCTGCTTCCACGCTTCGTTCTTTCTGGCCTCTTTCTCCTGGACCCCCTCAGGTCCCCCTGACCACCCAGGACTTAACTCTCCACTCACCCCAGTGAAATGTACCCATCCCGAGGCAAATGAGATAATGCTTGTGAAAGTCTTCTATAAACTGAAAACGTAATATATAATTATTCCTGTTATCAGCATCATCTCATCTTCTGAGAGCCAAATTCCCCGTGCCTTCCCAAGTTGACATCTCACTACAAAATGATTCTACGCTAACCAAGCAGTCATTGGAGCAGACAGGTGATTCTACCTTCTCCGACCTTCCCTCTTTCTTTACTTCCGCACAGCCCTCGGTCTGCTCACTTGCCCTGTCTAACACCTGGAGAACGATAGGAATGTGTGTGTGTTCATGCTAGGTTAAAGCAAGGGCGAAATTCTACCCCCTCAACCCTCACTCATTACACACCAAGCTGGTAGCCTTACACACATCACAGGCTGGTTTGGGGAATCAACAAGCCTGGCAGAGCCAAAACCATTTTTTTTTTTTTTTTGAAGGGGTCAGTTCTCCTGGTATTATTCCCCATGAGAAACTTCAAAACATTGCTTCAGATTCTACCTTCTCCAACTGCGATCTCCTTTGGCAAGAGGGAGTATCTCTTCATCGTCCAGTGTGGTCTTTTTGGATCCTGGGGTCTCCCAACATGCCGCTTTCAACATTTACCCTTCAAGGGTCGTAGGAAGACAGACGGCCATAAAAACATTTCAGAGGCAAAGTACACAATGCATAACGACTTAGGAGATACGGCAAAAAAAATAAAAATAAAAAAGACAGAAAAGGCGAGGAGCCTAGGGGTATGGGGAGTGGAGGCTGCCGGCCTTCAGAAAAGTCTCTTACCAGACCCGAGATGCCCTTGACACAAAGAAGGGGCTCAAGCAGGAGGAACAGCTGCTGTGAAGGCCAAGTCTGTAACCAGGTCTGCAGCTTTTGGAATGCAAGGGTTTACTGGTTACAAAAGCAGGGAGTTTACTACAGAGGTTACACAGTTTTTCCTCTGATTTGGATGAAGCAGCAATAAACGGTTAGGGTGCAAAGACCACCAAGGAAGTACCAAACCTACCAGGTTAAGTGTGAGAACGAACTCTGCTAAACCCAGATGAAGAGCAGTCTCAGACTGCCGCATACCCATCACCCACCTCTGAGCCCTCCCTTTCAGAGGAGGCTTCCAGAAGACTCAGGGAAGCTGGGAGGCCCATGTTGTAGGGAAAGGGAGCTGAATTCAGACGAATGCAAACAGAGCAACCCTAAGCAACAGGCTACCATCTCCCTTCTAACGTTCACCATGGAGCCTGGGCGCCGCCGGCTGGCAGACAGTTCCTGCTTTCCAATCCCCTGCCCAGCCCGCCGGAAGGACCATGTTAACCAGAATGGGGCATGCATGCCTGGGCCTGCAGGGGGTGGGAGGGCAGGATTGGCCCAGGACTCCTACCCCAGCCCTCCTCCAGCTGGCCCTAAGACACCACTCTGGCGCCTCCCCCTACCTGAAGGATGTACCCCCGGACGTAGTCGCGCAGCGTCCAGCCCAGGCCATGCAGGATGTGGAGCACCTCCTCTTGCTTCAGGACGCTGAAGAGACGGTCCAGTAGAATCTTGAGCCGCACGGGCACCGCCTGCGTGCCGTAGAGCATCAGACTGCTGATGTCGAACACCACGTTGGACTGCACGATCTCCACCTGCGTGGGGTGGTACAGGTGCTGCGTGCTGAGCTTATCCAAGGCTGCGGTGGTCCCGCCGGAGGTCCAGGGGCAGCGGGAAGGCAGAGGGAAGGAGGAGAGGGCGGAGATAAAAGAAAGGAGAAGCCAGTTACTGCAAGTCACGGGGGGCTGCGTCTCCATTTCTATACCTGGATGATAACCGAAACAGGACGGTGTAATGTGCACAGCGCTCGTCCCACCTCCTCCCGACTTGGTTATGTTTCTGTATTTCATGTGTTTATAAAGTCCAGACAACAGCAGACACAAAACACACTTGTTTGCAGGAAGAGAGCCACCACGGAGGCTTCTAAATGACTATGGCTGGCACTAAAAACCCAATTAATTTGCTAATTGAACTAGGACTCAACCCAAGTCACCATGGTGTCGCCTGTCCCTGCACCAAAAGGAGGAACACATACACAGCTGCCAACTCAGGCCCCAACTGAACATTCAACCAGCATCACTGTTCTGAGTAAGATTCACCCCTTAACATACCTGGATGGCTTAAAGAGGAAGAGGAGGGTGTTCTTTGGACTTATAGGGGTAAGAGGTTAATCCAGAGGGAATAAGAAAGGCTGACCTCTGGGGGGCAGATGGGGGCTGGTCATTTACCTTAAGCTGAATTAGCTAAGAGGAATTATTCCAAGACTCAGTTCTCCAAAATACTCCTCTTGTTGTTTACCCGTTAGTTTAGTGTTCTCTAAGTTATTCATAAGAAATTAACAAAAAAAGAAATTCAGGTCATAAATAGGTACTTTTATTAGCAGCTGTGATAAAGGGTTTAGTATGAGATGAAAATAGAAAAAAAATGACTAAAATCAAAGTATGAGAATTCGTGTGTATTTCAGCTGTATCATCTCAGCATAGAAAACTGAGGATGACCATTCTCAGAGTAAATATGTTCAGTGGAACTAATATTTCAATAATTAGGCCTTTTTCTCCTCAAATTTGAGAAATCACATTTCTGCCCTAGCTCTGAAAGCCAGATAAGGCTATTCATTCTCATCCCCATCCTTATCTGAGTTACTGAGAACCCTACTGCAGATAAACATTTTTACTCAGTTTCTCTAGAGTGACCCATTAAGATACAGCATTGTCCCATCCACAGGGCTCAAAGAGATGCTGCAAAGATGACTGCGATAATGAATGAGAGGTCCTGTGAACCGAAGAGAAGGCAAAAGCACCGGATTAGCTACCAGAGTTATACAGGTATGACCTTCTAGAGATTTAAAGAGAGAAACACGCGAGCCTGAAAGATGCTCACCTAAGTGGGCATCAGACAACCACCAGGCTCAAATCTACCTAATTCTACCGGCAAGCACCCAAGGTTTCTGCAAGTTCTAACCACTGTCTGGTCGAATGCCTCAATCCCCTCAATTCCCAATAACCTTCTCCCTGAGCAATGCAGGCTACCATAGGTGCACACACTGAGCAGCTCCTCTTTTAATACACCAGTATTTCTGCATATTAATACAAGTATTTAAAAGTGCACGCACACACACACAATTTTTCGTGTTTCAAATGTACTTTTTCAGGGCTCCTCCTCCACTCTCGTTTCCTCCTGACTTGTGGTCACTGGAGAGTTCATGTACTCTTGATAAATTGCCTTCTTACATCCACAGTGTAAAGGCCCTTATCATTTACCCGCTGGCTTCATTCAACACATTTACTCCCAGGAATACTTTGTCAAAGAGTTCGGGTTTCCTCATACTTCATTTCTTGCAGCTGATTTGTCTGATCTTTCCTATTCTAGTGGTTAAGTCAACTTTGAATAAATAGCTTTAAAAATTAATTTAACGTTTTAGAAAGATAAGGGATTCACAAGCCTAGGGACTGAAGTCTTCTCTCACTCCACAGGGCATTTAGACGGCAGGAAAGAGGCATTATCATCCCTGTTCTTCTTCAAGTACAGCTTAACTACTCATCTTCTGAGCAGTGGCTGCTCTGCTTACAGAATCCAGCATCCAGCTTGGGTGGAATCTGTTCCTCCTCCCTTTCCCTTTATCAAACTCCTCGTATCAGACTCCTTCACAAAATACACTGCTGTGACCACAACAAATATGAAATTGGGAGAGTGGAGTAGAGGGGGCATAAAGTGCAACCAAACCTGATTTCTGTCCATGTGACTGGCACCTTGTTATCTACGCATTGAGTATATATATGTAGGGGTGTGTGTGTTCTAGGGCCAGGTGTAAAGTCTCACCCCTCTCTCTTCCCACTCTTTAAAAAGGGCTGGCAGTTTTAGAGGATGAAGAGAACTAAACGTTGAGGGTACAAAGAGAGGCTGTTCAAAGAATTGAAAAAACACAGGTAGAACAGATAAGGCAGAAGTATATCCCTAGATACGCTTATGAGACCATCAGAGAGTAAGAGTATTCAAAGGACATGACTGGGGACTTCCCTGGTGGTTCAGTGGTTAAGTATCTGTCTTCCAACAAGGGGGTGTGGATTCCATCCGTGGTCTTAGGAAACTAAGATCCCACATGCCGTGGGGCAATTAAACCCATGCGCTGCAACTAAGACCATGCAGTCATAAATAACTGAACAAACATTTTTTAAGAAAATAAAAGGACGTTACTGATTGTTTAGCATGCCACATGTCCAGAAGTTAGAATTCTGTTGTAAGCCACGTAACGAGACAGTCGAGGTCAACAAGTTTTTGTGTAAAGGGCTAGACTGTAAATATTTTAGGTTTATGGGCCTTGCCTCCAGTTTCACAACTACTCACCTCTGCTATTATAGAGAGAAAAGCAAACTTAAACGAATGGGCATGCCTGTGTTCCAATATAATTTTATTTACACAAATAAGTGCCTGGCTTACATTTTGGGTTCTGATATGAAAAATAAAAGGGTCGGCCAAACAGTTTGAAAAGTCAATATTTGATAAGGAAAAAGCTACTAGTGTGTGATTTAAGCAGCAGTTATCAAGGAGATGAGCCATAGAGGAAGGTTGGAAAAATTAAACTGCCCAGCCTGCTGATGTCAACTGCAAATTTCAGCATAAACACATCATCAAAGATTATGCTCAAATGTCTTAAATGAAATCAAAACTTTCTGCTTTATAACTGCTGGATGGTACTGAGTCACCAAGTTGTCAACAGCTTTAAGGGGATGTCTCCTTGGTCAGCAAAGGGTTCAGTAATGATTTTTAAAATTGTCATAGTAACAGTAAACTGAGAACTGGACTCTGCCTAAGGTTATGCTCTTCCTATGTCTGATTGTGGGGGAATCAAGACTGGAACTCAGGCAGGTTAGAAATTTGAGCCAATAGGAATGAAGGAAAAGCAGGGCAAGAACTTGTTCAGCAGGATGGAGTGGGAAAAGATGGTCCCCTACCTTTATGAGCTATGGGCCAACCCTCTGTTAAGATTGTCCTATACCAACTGTTTTGCCAAAATTCCTTTTCCAAGTGAAATCTTTACCAGAAATAGGACACAAAAATATATGAAGGTGAAGCTACTCTTGGTAAAGCTTGAATGGACATGAATTTGACAACTTCCCATTATGAGTTACTATCTCTTCCCTTCCTGTTTAAGCATCTCAGTGGGACCCCTAGAGTTCTCAGAAGCACAGTTTGAAAGCGCTTTTCTATACAATGAGATGATATCAATTGTTCCTCCGGCTGTGCTTCCCCTTCATTCTGGGTACAGAAACCACATTTCCCTTCAGGGAGCCCCTCTTCTTGTACACTCGGTACCATTTATTTCATAGAATATTCCTGAAGCCAGGCCTGGAAAACCAGCACCTCCTAGTTCCTTGGCCACAAAAACCAGTTTAAGAAAGGGCAAGTGACCTAAGTCTAAAGAGCGATATTGAATCCAGGGTTTCAGTTAGAACTGTGGGGAGTTTCCCTCCTTGAAATCTGTAGTTGTCAAATATGCTTGGGAATGAGAGTCACGTGGAGGACAAGTGGGCTGCAGAATGGCTGGAGAAAGACTAAGGACTGACAATGCTGTTTGAGCCAGAAGATACAGTTGCAGAAGACACAGTTATTTTTCAGTTACCCGAGCCAACAAAATCTCTCTCCCTTTCTCTCTTCCTATGTCTGCTGGAAGTAGGATTCTGTAATTTGTATCTAAGAGCCTTAACTAAGACAACTACCTTTTGGGGGTATTCTTTCAGCTAGATAACATGTATTTCAAAGAAGCTGTCAGCAGTTCAACTAAAGGTATGTTAGTTCCAGGCCAAATGCAATTCACAATATCTCCAGTGACTGGAATGAGGGTATCCCTAACAATTTTATATCTCACACAAATTTGCCAAGGGTGATGAACATCATCAGCAACATTAACAAATAAAAATAATTGTTGTATGGGGGGGGGAATAAAGGAAATGATCATTTAAGTACTAACTAAATGTCAGGCAGGCATCATTCTAAGGTTATAATGATCTTGTTTAATCCTTTAAAAAGATTAAGAACACAAGACATTACTATTACTGCCTACAAGTTCTATGAGGGTCAGTAACTGGCCTAAGGTCACTTAGTTATTTCTCCCAAGAAATTCTGTTGCTACTGCATGTTCAGATAAACAGTCAATAAACAACTCTAGTAACATGCAAGTCTTCATCATGCTGGAAGTCCCTAACTGCCAGCAGTCTGGGCTTCCTGCCCATCACTCTGCTGAAGCAAGCATTTCAAAGGTCACCAACACCTGCCTTCCTACAAAATCCGATCGCTTTTCCCTTCATTATTCTCCATGATCTCGCCATAGCAGCTGACCTTATTGATCACCACTCCTCCTAACGCACTCTTCTCCTTCATTCATGCATACATGCATTTACTCACTGGCACTTAACAACTCATCCCCAAGGCAGGTGCTGCATGCAGATGCTCTCATCGTCTATGCTATAAAAGAGATGTGATGAAGTACTGACGGACACAGAAGAAAGAGCGACTCTGCAGGCGAGGGAAAGTCTTACAAGATACTGGCAAGCAAGAAAGGAAGGTGGCAGTCCAGGTAGATGGAACTAAGGTAGGGATTCTCAAACAATGTGTGTCCAGAATCAGCAGAAAGGGCTTGTTAAAACATAGATCAGATCACTGGGCCACCCTCCCCTGGAGTTTCTGATTCATTGGGTCAAGGGTAGGGGCTAAGAAACAGGATTTCTAATAAACCTCCACAAGACACTGATCCTGCTGGCCAGGGACCATACTTTGAGAACCACAGCACTAATGAGATGTGTGTAAGAGAACCGAATATCCAACGGATGTGACAAACCTGTGGCCAACAGGTGGAAGATGGATACAGAAAAGTCAGACAAGCAGTCTGAAAGAAACCTTAACACTGCAAGCCAAAACCTCTGGAAAGGTTATAATTTTATTTCTGGCTAATAGGATATAGAAAATACTAAGTATTTCATAAGATTAAAATGACATAATTTTAGATGTAAAACTCTGATGAGTCCAGAGGTTTATCTAAAGGAACAGTTGTCAGCTGGGGCAACTTGGCTCACAGCCACAACCCCTAAAGAAGAGGGTTGAAAGGGAGATGGTCAAGATTCATTTGAAAAACTACTGGGACTTCCCTGGTGGCTCAGGAGTTGAGAATTGGCCATGTAATGCAGGGGATGTGAGGTCCATCCCTAGTGGGGGAATTAAGATCCCACAGGCCATGGGGCAACTAAGCCGGGCGCTGTTTAACTACTGAGCCCAAGTGCTCTGGATCCCACATGCCACAGCTAGAGAGAGGCCTGCGACTGCAACTACAGCTCCTGCACGCCGCAATGAAGATCCTGTGTGTCACGACTACGACTGGATACAGTCAAATAAATAAATACTATTTTTTTAAAAGGAAAAATTACCACAGGTGATGCTGACATACACCCCTAATACAGACACATCACTGAAAACCACAGAGATCAGTCAAAGGGCAAGATGACCGAGAGCTAAGTGAACAGGGTAGGAAATGTTTGCAGTGCTCTACTGTGAGATGTCTTGTGTATGTTTGTGTGTGTGTGTTAGTCACTGAATTGTGTCTGACTCTGCAATCTCATGGACTGTAGCCTGCTAAGCTCTTCTATCCATGGAATTCTCCAGGATCTCCATTCCTTCTTTCTCCAGGATCTTCCCAAACCAGGGATCAAACTCGGGTCTCTCCTGCACTGCAGGCAGATTCTTTACCATCTGAGCCACCAGGGAAGCCCTTGGACTTCAAATGATGATCTGCATAAACCTGGGGTATGCATGGGCCTTTCAGAGATATGCAGACACATGGACTCAGCTTCCAGATCCTGAAATCCCGTATCTATTCTTTCCCAAAGTGAATTCCCCTGAGAACAGACCTGCCTGTCCATGCAGACTATCGTATAGTCACTCAGTCATGTCTGACGCATTGCAATGCCATGCACTGTAGCCTACCAGGCTCCTCAGTCCATGAGATTTCCCAGACAAGACTACTGGAGTGGGTTGCCATGTCCTTCTCCAGGGGATCTTCCCAACCCAGGGAACAAACCCACGTCACCTGTATTGGCAGGTGGATTCTTTACTATTGAACCACCAGGGAAGCCCATCCATGCAGATTATCCACTCCCAATCCTCCTTTGAAAACTATACCCTTCCTTCTTGACCAAATAAAAGGCACACTCTGCCTTGACTTAGTGCACTGGCCTAGGGTGTAAAGCTCTCCTGGGTGCCAAAATAATGGCCAATTTGAACTGCTTTGTGAAGCCTTATTTAATGGTTAATAAAAGCACTAAGAACCTAGGCAAGGGCCCTCTTTCCCTGATTATGCAAGTAAAGGGTAACTAGAACCTGGTATTTGGGTCTATGCTGAAATATTCAGAATTCAGACATTATGTAAAATGGGGCAACAGTCAAGTCACCTCTTGAATTCTTATATATGATAATGTATCACTTTTTAGAAACTATCCTATGAGAGCAAAGCAGAAATGTCCAATGCTGAAAATGGCTTTTCCCTCCATTCTTTTCAATTATTCCTGATAAGTAAAGCCCCCAAGCACATGTGATGCCCACTCTTTTAAATTCAGTTTGAATATTTTCTCAGACCTGTGAAATTTGTTAGATACACTGAATAAAACCTGTGGATATGAATTTTACATGATGTCTTTCAGAAACAATGTTTATTATTTAATAAGGTAATTACTACCCATTTAATCAAGTACTGTCAAAATATTTATTTGGTTATGATTAAGCATCATTTGCATCTTATAAAGTTTTGAATATCTACATCCTCTTAATAGAGATAAAATTACAATAAACTATGATCTAAATGCCAAAGCACTTCATTTTTAGCAATATATAACTCCTTTCATTAAATATGTTATAAATTTGACCGTGTTTTTATAAAATATGAGTCTTATCTTGTTCCTAAAGTCCAACACCAGACAGTGATACATAGATGAAACCAACTGCATTATCAAAGTAATATTTTTAATTTTAATATATTCCTCACTTCATAAAAAAAAGTTATACTTTATAGCACATCATTAGTAATTAAGTAATGAGAAATAGCATTTCTATTGTATACTTAGTAAGTTAACTTCATTGGCTCTACATTTTATTCTAGACTGTTTCAGCAAACTATCCTATGACATGCAACCCATAATTTATTGATTCTTATTAATATTTCTCAAAATGTATATTAATACATTCATTTGAATTGAAATGTGAGTTCATTTTTTCAATGATAATTAAGTCTGATTTGGCAGCCTGATTTGACCATGAGCACTGGTGGAAATTTTCATCAATTATGATAGCTAAATCAGCAGTAATAAAAGTATCTCCTTTAAAAAAATATATATTGCAGAAGTCATTTGAATAACATAGTATTTTTATTTTCTCAATCTTTTTGGTGTATACAATAATAAATGATATGCCTCTAAATGAAACATTCATGGCTAAATTTATAAACAGGCATTCATCATGTCTTGTTAGTGCAGAAATTGAGAAAGTAAATGACTAACAACATCTGAGTAATAAGGTGGATGACTTGCATTTCTTCCCTCTTAACAAAACGAACTGATCACTCTGTAATTGTTGGCACATTACCTAAAATGATTCCTAACAACTGAATGCTGATGTTATAGTTTCCAGCCGCACCTATTCATGTGAACAGGTGGCCAAGCACTTAGATCTGCAAAAATGGGGAAGGAAACGAGAGTGTACATTTTCTCTTTCTTCCAATAAGATCCATTCATTTACTGACACATGAACTAATCGGGGAAGAAAACAATTCATTGCCCTATCCATTTTACTGACAGATGCATTTCTGACAAAAATTCACTTCACATTTAATAAGTTAGGAAAATCTGTAACATTTATATTACTTTGATCATATTCCTCTTCATGATCAAAAGTAAACAATAAAATTTCCACTTATAGATATATTATCTTATTTTCTTAATTTTCCCTGCAGGCATGAATGATAAAAGACTTTCCAATGAACATATGATTTCATTTTTGGTAATGTTATTTGGAGACGGTGAACTGGAAACAAGAGTTAAGGAGAAAAAATAATGACTTAGAGCAATGACTTAAAGTTCCCGATATTTAAAGAGTGCTCATTGTCCTCCAGACTGAGAACAGAGTTTCTAAAGCCAGACACCAAGGGTTCAAATGTTAGCTGTGCCACCAACTTGCTTATGACCTTGGCAAGTTACTTAATGTACGAAAATATTAGGATGGCTTTTTCTTTTCAAAATTCTTTTGGGGGCAAGCAAGCCAACAGCATGGAGACCGCTACCACAGTACAAGGGGAAAGAAAAGGAGAACAAAGAATCGAGACCAAGCTAACAAGTATGGGGAAGAAAATAGATGCTTGAAGTGAAGATGAGTCAGAGTTCCAGGATGACTGAGATTTTTTAATCTGGAGGATCTGGACGGGAAATCAACTAAGATGCCTGGGACCTGTCAGGATTCCAGAGGCACCACCTCTCCAGCTGTCCACCTGTGATCATCTGCCTTTGGCAACCCAACTACTCCTGCACTACACAGGCCATCCCCAACCTGTAAGTTGAGTTCACCCAAGCTCTGTGCCCTAAACTCCAAACATGTCCTTGACCCCTTTACTGTGAAAGGGAAGCCTAAGAAACTCTGCCAAAATGCTTAAAAAAAATCAAACCTTTCCTGTTGCATTTTTTTTAATGAAGATGTCACAGATGCTCAATGAAAAAATATCAAGAAAAACAAGCAGAAGACAACATACATAATCCCACCACCAAAGGCACTATTTACCTACACATTGATATAGCTGCATCTATTTTCTTCAATCCATAATTCTATATTGTTGTTGTTGTTCAGTCTTTCAGTTGTGTCTGACTCTTTGCGACCCCATGGACTGCAGCACACCAGGCTTCCCTGTCCATCACCATCTCCTAGAGTTTGCTCCAACTCATGTCTGTCTACTAGGTGATGCCATCCAACCATCTCCTCCCACCTTCAATCTTTCCCAGCATCAGGGTCTTTTCCAATGAGTCAGTTATTTGCATCAGGTGGCCAAAGTATTGGAGTTTCAACTTCAGCATCACTCCTTCCAATGAATGTTCAGGACTGATTTCTTTAGGATTGACTGGTTTGATCTCCTTGCAGTCCAAGGGACTCTCAAGAGCCTTCTCTAACACCACAGTTCAAAATCTTTTGGCACTCAGCCTTCTTTATGGTCCAACCATGTAATTCTATACAGTTGAGGTTATGCTAGAGTTAAAAATTTCTATTTTGCTGTTGCTTTTCCATTGACCTTTACATATCATGAACATTCAAAATGAGTGACTGTGAATGTTTCCACTGCAGCTCTCCTGGATCTATTCTGCCTCTCTGGACTAACCTCTACCACTGTAGTACAGACTTTTAGACTCTCCTAAGTCCACTAGTGAAAGTGACTCCTGGCTGGTCTGGTGTGGTGTGGCCTGCCTCTGTTCTCTCTGGCCTAACACAGAAAGAACAGTCAGTTTTCAAGTCAGTCTTCTCAAAAGAGATGTTTTACTCTTTATACTTCTCTGAAAACAGTGCTGCTGCTGCTACTAAGTCGCTTCAGTTGTGTCCGACTCTGTGCGACCCCACAAACGGCAGCCCACCAGGCTCCCCCGTCCCTGGGATTCTCCAGGCAAGAACACTGGAGTGGGTTGCCATTTCCTTCTCCAATGCATGAAAGTGAAAAGTGAAAGTGAAGTCGCTCAGTCGTGTCCCATGTCCAACTCTTCGTGACCCCATGGACTGCAGCCTACCAGGCTCCTCTGTCCATGGGAGTTTCCAGGCAAGAGTACTGGAGTGGGGTGCCATTAAAAGGTAATTATGGCAGTTTAAGAAGTGAGGTGGGGCTGCTAGCTGATCAGGCACTGACTGAAGTTGCATAATTTATTCTCTTTCCTACAACTTCAAGTATTATTTGGGGGCATCCAATGGATTTCTAGGTAAAATCAGTATGAAATCTAGTGATATTAAAGAAAACAAGCTTAATATCAAGGTGCAGAGACTGGATCGTAATGAACAGACATTATGAGAATCATAGTACAGATCACTAAGTTTGTGATCCACGTGCTAGATTTAGGGTCTCCTAGCTATAAGAAAAGATACGGTAGAGCCAGTCCTCCTCCATATCGATGGGTACTGATCCATGGACTCAATCAACCATGGATGGCAAATATCCACATACAAAATATTCCATAAATTTCCAAAAAGCAAAACCTGAATTTTCCATACTCTAAGACTACTTACACAGCATTTACATTACACTTAAAATGATTTACATAGCATTTACATTGCATTAGGTATTACAAGATGATGAAAATATATGGCAGATTTGGGAGGACGTGCATAGGTTATATGAGTGACTTCACTTTCACCAACTGAGCGACTTCACTTTCACTTTTCACTTTCATGCATTGGAGAAGGAAATGGCAACCCACTCCAATGTTCTAGCCTGGAGAATCCCAGGGACGGGGGAGCCTGGTGGGCTGCTGTCTGTGGGGTCGCACAGAGTCGGACACGACTGAAGTGACTTAGCAGCAGCAGCAGCAGCAGCAGCATAGGTTATATACAAATACTACAGCATTTTATATAAGGGACTTGAGTATCTATGGATTTTGGTATCTGTACAGGTCCTGGAACCAAATCCCTTTGGATACCAAGGACAAGTGTACAGACTTTGAAAGGGTGTCAAAGAACAGCCAACACAATAATATTATAAGAGCATCTACAAAGAAAGACTATTTTTCTTTTGTAAAAGGTCTGGAGGAAAAGAGAAAAAGCAAACAGGTAAATTAACCTCTTTTTAGTATACAGAATTTTTTTGGGAAAAAGAATAGAGTTTAACCACACAATATGGATGTGTGTGTGTGCTAAGTTGCTTCAGTTGCGTCCGACTCCTTGTGACCCTAAGGACCATAGCCTGCCAGGCTCCTCTGTCCATGGGGTTCAATAGGCATTCTAGTTAAAAAGAAGGGGAAATTCATACTATAAGAGCTTCTTAAACTGTGAATTAGATTACTGAGGAAACATAATTTACCTGGATTTCTTTAAAATGCCCGAAACAGAAGCTTAAACTGGTAATTTTCTAGTTTAAAACAAAGGAAAAATTAAAGCCTGGATATAATTTCAATAAACACTTTGATAGAATCCATAGCTTTTCAAAGGAAAGTGGTGGCTAAGCCACAAGACACATAAGTCATTGTGAAGAAAACTCATTTCTGACAAGAACAGAATCACCATAAGGACAACAGCCAGCATATTTGTGGTTCATTAATGGAAGTATGTAATTTAAATGTAAAATAAATGTAAAATGTAATGCAAAATATGTAATAAATGTGAAGCAATATATACTTTTAACTACACTGCTAACTTAAAGAACAAAGAAATGCCCTTTATAAAATTCAGTTTTCAAATGTATAAAATACTACTGGTAGTGTGTGAGGGGTGGTTATAAAAGAACTTGCATCTATCAAATGAAATGTGAATAACTATTTTTTTATTTCAATTTTTAATAACAGGAATTACTCCCCAAACCTTCAAATAAATTAAAATAAATGTAAACCTGTAATTCTACAGACTTCACTTCCAATATTTTCTGTGAAGGTCATAGAAATAAGAACATATTCAGATACTTTTTTTTCCTTAATGTTGGAGTATAAAAGTGCTTTTCACTGATCCTAGAAAATTGGCTCTCAGTGATAGTTTATAGTTCTTAGTTTTCCACAACTTTTTTTAAACATAACTTTCTTTAAAAGCCAAATTCAAGTGACTTAGGTGGTTTCCACAGGAATATGCTCTAACACTCCAGGCCCTGATGTCCAGTAGACTTCACCAAATAGCTGCTCGGGCACGGTGGTGTGAAGCTCATAGCCATTCAATACAATGAAAACCGAGCCAAATGGAATGGTTTTTCAAAGCCACCTACTTCGCAGAGTAAGACAATTAAAAATTTGTATGAAAACAGTCTAAAAGAAAGCCTTCTATTTTACTAATTTCAAGTCCTGTCCTGGATATTTTTAAAATTTCAAATACTAATTTGAAGCAATTTTACAAGTGGAAAAAAGTTAAAGAAGCCTTATTCTTTGATTTTGGGAGAAAGCCAACTGAGCCCTAAATTGCAAAGCTAATTGTTTTGAGAACTCCAGTCTCTTGCCCCAACTCCCCTTAGGATCCAAATTATAATAGCATCAAGTGGTCAGCTTTTAGGAGCTCTGGGTCCTAGAATACTATTTTAATCTCTAAGAGGTTAACATTTCAATGTGTCTTTAAAGGGCTGTTTTATGGAATTCTTTCCACAATTACTTTAAGAGTGAAATAAAAACAGCTGTTCGCAACAGAATTTTATTAGGGCAATTTCTGGGGTCAGATTTTTTAAGTTTTGATTACTTATAATCAGAATATTGTTCCCTTTCCTACTTCAAGTACCCAGACCATAACCTCTGAATTTATGAGGGTGGGTGGCTCTTCATTGTTGCTAATATGACCAGTAATTTCCAATTATACCACACTTTATAATATGCACACTATACCCAATATAATGATATGTCATTTCAATGTAGCTAGCCCATGAACTTCTACAGGTTTAATGGGATTTTGCGTATTTAGAATTTCATCATAAAGGGGCCCTTTGGAATCATTAGAACATCAATCCTTTCCCATTATAAGACTCAGCTTTCTTACTAGGCATGAGCATCAGAGTGCGAGGCAAAGGCTTAACCTACCATAGGTTGTGAGCCAGTTCCTAGTAATAGCTGTCACACTGGAGGAGAACAGTAACAAATGGCAATGATGATGGATTAAAAACTTTTCAGTGAGTCAGGTGATCAATAAGGAAGGTGGACCATGACCGTTACTAAGAGAAAAGCTCCTTATGACTTCAAGTAATATTTAGATCTGCACATTTTACCCACTACTTTGGGGGGACAGAAGTGTGCCACCTGAGAGCAAATTAAGTACAAAATAACTCATGTTCCCTTTAAGTCACAACTTTCTAACTGTAACTGTCAAAGTTGAATTAATTAGGATATTTAATATCAAAGAGAGAGAAGTCTTGCTTTTAGAATTTTTTTTTTAAGGAAAGAAGAAAAAGAATGATATGGAGCTCAAAGAGTTGATCCCCAAGCCTGGTGATAAAAACTGTCAGTCCTTATATGTGAAAGGCTTATTTGTTTTACTTGAACAAATAGTGTGTCAGTGTTTTTAAGTCAAAAAAAAAAAAAAAAGACACCTCTACTGAGCCACCATAAACCCTGATTATGTATGCCTTAGGTGAAGAGTCCTTGATCTTTTTTTTTTTTCTCTTAATACATGAGGGATAAGTAGATGAATACTCTTATGGTCCATTAGGAAAGTGAACCTACCCTGTAGGGAGGAAAGGGGGACAGAAGGAGTTCCAATGAGCCCCAACTGTCCTACAGATTTTAATTGCTCCCTATTTGACATGCAGCTTTGGGTGTATATGGATATGCACACATACACACACACACACACACACTCACAATTAGTCCAGGGTAGAATTTGAGCTCCACTTGAGACTATATAGGTAATATTTCAAACTGATTGGCATTTCCCCCCCTGTGGCCTTATGAATAATACAGTCCTCACAACAGACTTTGGAAATCATTAAAGTCTGACTGAGGCACACGCAGAAGTAGACTGTCAACGTGCGCTCTCTCGGCTAGGAGACTAAACAGATCCTCGGTTGTACTTCTCTTCCTTCTTCCTTTTCCTTTCAAGGCCCACTTTTGGGGGTATGTCTCTCCTCATCTGCATCTCCATGAGTAGGTGGTTAAGCGGAAAGAGGAAATGCAATCTGCAAGCTTGACAGTAAGTCTAGGAAGACATCAAATAACTGAATCTACCTGCTGCGATCAGGTTTGGGGATTATTACTATTATTATTCCTTCTGTTGTGCTATCCAGTCTCTAGTTACCAAGGAGAGCTGAGAGCTGACTACACAAAACCCTGCTTTATGTAATTCACAGATCAATGAATTAAATGCACACTGACTACAAAACATATCCCCTTTAAAACTAATACCTTGTTTGCTGAATATCCTTCTATTCAACAAACAAAAAAATGAATCCTGTAAGAGAATAATCACCCTACTCCCAATTTATTAACTTTAAAGACTTAATTTTCCTGAAGTAGCATAGATCTGTATCAGAAACTTCATTATGGAAATATTGCAAAAGCAAGTCATATTTATTTTCGATAGAATATGGGCTTTAAACTCTACCACAGCAGTGAAGAAGTATTTCAAAACCTAGAGAGAACAGTAATACAAAAGCCAGCACTTGGTAGAAAACACCTAAAAGAAAGAAATGATTATATTCAGTCTTTTCTTTTTAATGAACGTCACCTTTGTGTCACAAGTATTTTTCCTTCCCTCTCCCAGTAAGTCAGTCTGAAATCTCACTCTAAATCTATAATCAATCTCTCTTTCCCCCACTGTAATCCCTTGAAACTCTGGGCTATCACACACACTTTTGACACTGACGTGTGTTTTCTTCTGGATTGCTGGATTTGCTTAATGCATATATCAAGTATCAAACTGCTTTGCATCAGTGACTGGCGGGATAAAAGACCTCTCTATAAAGATTTGCTCATAAAAAAGGGCTAAGAAGGCTGTCTTAGGAAAAGGCTAAACTAACCAATTTTTAAATGCATGAGCAGAAAATGTTAAGGACTAAAGCAACGCTTGCTGATTTTTTCACTAATATCATCGATGTACGACTGAGCAGAGAGGAAGGCCTTAAACTTCCCATCCCATTTGCTATCAGTTGGCTCTTTGACACCTGAGTTATCAACAAGGCAAAAGAGCATTCAGAGTTTAAGCCACTTGCAAAGTGAAACTATTTTCTACCATCACAAATACTTCATGGAGACCAACTTTTGAGAAAAAGAAGTCTCCTGAAATGACATGAACAAAGAAACGGGGGAGATATTGGTTAGCCCAGTGAATCCTGGTTACCAATTTCATAATAATGACTCTAATGTCCAATTAGAAGACAAGGTCTATTCATCAGGATCAACAGGCACATTGTTTTTGAAGATCCAAAATTTCAAGTGTAACCATTGTTCCTGTAGATATTTCACTGTATTTAAAAACCAGTAATAGAAAACACTTGCCAAGTTCATTTAGTCTCTGACTGAGGCACACATATGTGATCTCCTAATTTACAGCTTGCACATACAGATGTTCACACTTAGTAAAAGGGCTTCTTAATAGCTTTTTTTAATTAAAAGTGTGTTGATAATAGGTGTTTTAAACATATCCAAACAACAAAGCTGAACTGACAAATGCCTGTCTTCATGTCTCACATCGAGGCAAGATTTTATGAGAGAAACGACTATGATTCAGTCACATGTCTATAGGATAAATGTTAAACCCCACCCCCAAACCTCCAAATGAAATCTTTCATTAATTTTTTTCTCTATGATCTGTTTCCAAGTCGAAAATGTTAGATTGCTACTAGGTTTATGTAGCCGAAAGCAGAACCACACAGCCGTTGCTGGCTGCCTGCAGTTTTTTTCCCCTTGCAAAACTTTGAACCCCATCCAGCTTTGACACACTGCCTCTTCAGTTAATAACTATCAAGTTTCCCCTTGTCTCCTGTCTACTTTTCTTTGAGGCAATTGCGCACTCAGCACCCCGAGATAATAACACACATCTATAAGATAAAAGCAATGGCATTAATGTAATTGTCTGCCTCTCTCTCTTTAGCCTAATCTTTTTTTCCTTCAGTTTTGACTGCCTATGTGACACCTGTTTTTGTCTCCTCTGATCCCACGACAGGTTTTCCGCTGACAAGGTTTTTGCCTGACAGAGATTCTGCAGACAAGAACATAATAAAATATGAAGAACTGCTTGTCAGAGTTTCTGCCAATGCTCATATGAAATAAAGGAAAAAAATGACTTTTTAAAATTTTTTTTATAAGGGGCCCTGTGACGGTCGCTTTTGGCCCGTCAGGAAAAAGACCTCCCTGGCCAGATTCTCCAAGCCAAACAGGTGTTTTCTTTTATGTGAGAGGTTGATTTGTTTTTTAATTTCTACTGATAGTGGAAAACATGAACAGCCAAAAGCGGGGGAGGGGAGAATTTCTTACCCTCAGATTTTTGCAGGCAAAGGAGTATTGAAGAGCTACTAAATAAAAAGTGAAAAATATTTAGCTCAAGACAGATCTTCCAAATAAAACAAAAATGCCAATATCTGTTAATGATCAAGCAAATTTAACTTCTCTAAAATTTACTTCTTGGTTGGGTAGGCTACTGAAACCTTCCACCTAACTTTCACTTGTTTTGTTGCTTGAAGACGCACAAAGGAACAAAGATGAAAACAAGAGTAAGGACTGATAAAGAAACACAAAAACAGAACTAAAGGCAGGGTGGGGTGGTTTGCAGGCTGTGCTTGAGGCTGCTGGGAAAGAAATTGGCAATCAGAAATCAGAGACTTTTAGGTACATGCAGGAGATTCCCATAATCCTTCCTGCCACGTGCTACCTCACTCCCTCATGTTGGGGATGCTACAGTGGGTTATCAGCACCCAGAGATGAAGAACTGTTTTTCCTGAGGCCCCAAGCTAGTGGGAGGCGTTGGTATTATAGAAACTACCCTTCTGGTCTCAGTGAAATATACTGATACTACACAGAACTGATGCCTTCTAACTGTGGTGCTAGAGAAGACTCCTGAGAGTCTCCTGGACAGCAAGGAGATCAATCCAGTCAATCTGAAGGGAAATCCACCCTGAATACTCATTGGAAGGACTGATGCTGAAGCTCCAGTATTTTGGTCATCTGCTGTGAACAGCTGGCTCATTGGAAAAGTCCCTGATGTGGAGAAAGATTGAGGGCAGAAGGAGAAGAGTGTGTAAGAGGATGAGATGGCTGGATGGCATCTCCGATGCAATGGACATGAACTTGGGCGGACTTCGGGAGATGATGAGACAGGGAGGCCTGGCATACTGCAGTCCATGGAGTCACAAAGAGTCGCACATGACTAGGCGACTGAACACCAACAACAATACAGAAGGAAAGACTTAATTGCTTCTGGGGGCAAGGAGGGCCAGCTTCCCTGATGACCAGGGCAGAGTAAAGTGCAGCCATCAATAGCACGGCACGTGTGAAAGCACAAAGGACCGAGTGAAGGAAGGACAGGAGCCGGGATCGGGGATGTTAGGATGCTCACACAGATTTCAACTTCTCTACCAGCAAACCAGGTTAATCAAACACATGATCTCACACTGAGATCCACAACAGCCATGCCTAACAAAAACAATTCAAGTCACATATGTAATTTTAAATCTCTCTCAGTGCTCAGTTGCTTCAGTCATGTCTGACTCTTCACAACTTTATGGACTGTAGGCCGCCAGGCTCCTCTGTCCATGGGATTCCCCAAGCAAGAATACTGGAACAGGTTGCCATTTCCTTCTCCAAAGGATCTTTCTGAACCAGGGATCGAACCCATGTCTCGTACGTATCCTACACTGGCAGGTGGGTTCTTTACCACTGGTGCCACCTGGGAAGCCAATCTCATTTAAAAAGCAAAAAACAAACAATGAAACTAATTTTTCAAAAATAGTTTCTGTCTAGCCCAATACATAAAATATTTCACCAATATGTAGACCACTTACTTAACTTATATGCAGAGTGTATCATGCAAAATGCCTGGCTGGATGAAGCACAAGCTGGAATCAAGACTGCCGGGAGAAATATCAGATATGCAAATGACACCACCCTTATGGCAGAAATTGAAGAGGAACTAAAGAGCCTTTTGATGAAGGTGAAATATTGAGAGTGAAAAAGCTGGCTTAAAACTCAACATTCAGAAAAAATAAGATCATGGCATCCGGTCCCATCACTTCATGGCAAATAGATGGAGAAACAGTGGAAAAAGTGGCAGACTTTATATTTTAGGGCTCCAAAATCACTGCAGATGGTGACTGCAGCCATGAAATTAAAAGATGCTTGCTCCTTAGAAGAAAAGCTATGACAAACCTGGACAGCATATTAAAAAGCAGAGACATTACCTTGCCAACAAAAGTCCATATAATCAAAGCTGTGATTTTTCCAGTAGTCACGCATGCATCTCAGAGTTGGACCATAAAGAAGGCTGAGTGCCAAAGAGTTGACGCTTTTGAAATGTGGTGTTGGAAAAGACTCTTGGGAGTCCCTTGGACTGCAAGGAGATCAAACCAGTGAGTTCTAAAGGAAATCAATCCTGAATAATCACTGGAAGGACTGATGCTGAAGCTCCAATCCTTTGGCCACCTGATGTGAAGAGACGACTCATTATAAAAGACCCTGATGCTGGAAAAGATTGAAGGCAGGAGGAGAAGGAGATGACAGAGGATGAGATGGTTAGATGTCATCATGGACGCAATCGGACATGAGTTTGGGCAAGCTCTGGGAGATGGTGAAGGACAAGGAAGCCTGGTGTGCTGCAGTCCATGTGGTTGCAAAGAGTCAGACACAACTGAGCGACTGAACAATAACAACAAGTAGACCACATAAAAACCATTTTCATTGAGCTATTTTACATTCTTGTTTTCTAAGATTAAATCTCTAAATTTCAGTGTACACTTTATATTTACAGCATACCTCAGTTGGGACTAACCACATCTCACGTGCTCAGTTTGAAAATAGTGGCTTCCCTTTTGGACACCCAGGTCTAGTGTTGCCTTGTGTTCCTTGGCCAATCGAACTTAAGGCCCCAAAAAGCTCTTCTTTCAATTAAATGTGTTTGCACTTGATTTTGTAGGATCACCTGACCATACAAGCAGGCTGAGAGATCTTGAGGCCAAAGGAGGGATTTTATTGCGTATCAAGGAACACAGTCTGGATTTGGAACCAGTCTGTTGTTCCATGTCTAGTTCTAACTGTTGCTTCCTGACCTGTATTGTATAGAAAATATTTAAAAGGATTACGGCTATAACTGGATAGATTTGTAAGCAATCTGTTGAGAAGCCTACTGGTAAGTTTCCTCTCTCCTAAAGGAGATCAGTCCTGGGTGCTCACTGGAAGGACTGATGTTGAAGCTGAAACTCTAATACTTTGGCCACCTGATGTGAAGAGCTGACTCATTTGAAAAGGCCCTGATGCTGGGAAAGATTGAGGACAGGAGGAGAAGGGGACGACAGAGGATGAGATGGTTGGATGGCATCACTGACTCAATGGATGTGAGTTTGGGTAAACTCCAGCAATTGGTGATTGACAGGGAGGACTGGCGTGCTGCGGTCCATGGGGTTACAAAAAGTCGGACACAACTGAGCGACTGAACTGAACTGATACAATACCTTGGGCTTCCCTGGTGGCTTGGTGGTAAAGAATCTGCCTGCCAATGCAGGAAGGTGGGTTCAATCCCTGGGTCGGGAAGATTCCCTGCAGAAGGAAATGGCAACCCACTCTAGTATCCTTTTGTCCAGGAAATTCCATGGACAGAGGAGCCAGTGGGCTGTAAGTCCAAGGGATCGCAAAAAGTCAGACATGACTTAGCAACTAAACAACAACAAATATAACACTTTGGGTATATGCTCACTAATGACAGATTAACTCAAGCTTCTGAAGAGTTACAGATTTCTACCCTCCTGAAAGGCAAACCCTGGTGAAGAATCAGTCACACAGACAACATTTTATGCCTCCCAGAATACAAGTCAGAATTTCTCTAAACACCACAAGTTTCATCCAGTGATTTTACTATTCAAGTGCAGGGCTGAGGGGTGGAGGATGGGGATGGGGATGGGGATCCACACTTAGAAGAAGTCCTCACCATGACACAATAGGAGGAGGAAGAACAGTTGAGAGTTTTGCTGAGGCATCCTGGATTCTTATGACCCAGAAGCATCTCCTCATTATCTGAACAGAGCATCCTGAGTAAAATGAGAGGAGCTGAGTATGTTTCATTTATAACCCCTTCAATTTGTGTTCTGCTTAACCTGCTGAACTCCAGTTAATTAAGATGTTCCTATAAACAATTAAGCTTCCTGTAGGATCGTTAGCAAGATATAAAAATTTATGATGTAATAAAGTGCAATAAAATGATAAAGTGGTTAGCCCATCAAAGCACTTCACATGCAAGAATACAGGTATGAAAATAGGCCAAAGTAGCCTTTCATCCTGCCTAAAATTCATTTCCTTCTGGTTTTCGGATTTTCAACAAATAAGCAATCCTATAGTTCAGTTCAACTGATGTGCAGTTCTTAAAATATGAAAAAGAAAAGTGTTTCAGACTTCTATTCAAGTAAGGGCACACATGACATTTTAGGAGAAATGGACAGTATGAAGCTCAAGTGGATTTGCTGGGGAATACAAGATCTCCCTGGGAAAACTAGGCCCTACAACCAAAGAAACTGATGACCTAACTCTAGCACTGGGCACCAGAGAAAACCTGCATGGGGCCCAGGAGAGTATCATTACTGTTCAGTCCACGTTTTCATTTAATCCTCCTCAAAACGTCACTGTGCTATTCAGGTAGCTTCCTATTATTATCTGAGTTTACAGATGAAAAGAACTGGGGCTTACTAAATAGAGACAGAGATGGGATTCGAAAACTGTCCTGAATACACTCAACTTTTAACCCCGTCCACTACGATAAAACACCTGTTGTGTCATCAAGGTTGAAGTTTTACTTCTGTGAGAATTTAGAAACGACGAACACTTAGCAAGTAGATTATCTCATTTAATATCAGAAAGAACCCTGCAAACGAGGCACTATCATTACCCACATTTCACAGATGAGAAAACAGAGGTTATGTAACCTGGCCTGGGTCCCGCTGACAGCAGGTGGTGGAGCCAGGAGCAGAACTTACACAGGGCTGCAGCTTCACCTCCTTTTGTCTTCAGGCCCACTCCCCCTATTTGTGTACACGAAGCTTCTTCAGACCCTGGGGCTCCAGCTCTGTAGCTTCAATCTCCATTTCCTTCCTGGAAAGTCCTTAGCAGGGGACCCGCACTGTACACTTTAGAGGTCAGGATTTATCAGATCCACCTTATGTTTCTGTCTGAATAAAATGGAGCTAGAAAAAAACATCTGGGGAACTAACAGGCAGAGAGCCCAGGACTTTGAAGGGGAGGCACTGTTTGTGCTGTGATTTGAAAAAAAAAAAGTCAGAGTTCAAAGCACTGTTCCAAAGGTGGGCAGGCGGAGACACAAATCAAAACAAGCAGTTCAGGGACGCAACAAGAATATAGTTAACGCCATGAATCAAGGAGCGAACCGTCACATTTGAGAGGGTGTCCTCCTTCTCAAGCTTATCAGCTGTGATCAGGGAGTGAAGGGGAGAAGCACAAGAGGGCACACTGCCCTCAGGTCATGCAAAGATGGCTCATGTGCCAGGCAGGAAAGCGGCCTTGTGTTTGCTCTCTAAAATAAAAATAAGTGGAGAGATGTTCAAGGACTTTGTCCATGGAGAGAGCATGGAGGCAGAGCTAGGAGGCACCTAAGAGCTAGTTTCCCTGACTGAAAGAGAATCCTTCAGCTAGGCAAGCCAGGTTTCAGGGTCATCGTTGGGAAGAACAAAGTCTTCTACAAAGACAAATTCTTTTAAGCAGATATTCCACTAATTTCCACCTTTTCCAAACCAGTGCACCAAGGGAAGAGAACGGTGGGGTTTCCATCCTCGTGTTTCTAAGGAAAGTCCTAGAGGCATGGCAACCTACTTCCTCCCAAAGGATTAGTTGTCATTGCCACGCTGAAGCCTGCATTTATTTCCCCGTGCTGAGGTATCAAGCTAGAACCTTTCTTACTCTTTTCATCTAATCCTAAATATCCCTCCTCAACAATTCTCTCCCAAAGCAAAATTCAGAATTCAGTCTTGCTGGGAAGGTCTTCAGCTTTGTAAGAAGGAGGCCAGTACTTTGCTGGTTAGTATCTGCAAGCATTATTTTCCTTTGTCAGAGGACACTGTTTCACTCACTCTCCTCTCTTACTCTTGACAAATTTACAAATGATCACACAGAAACTGCTGCTGCGTTACTCAGAGTGAGCATGAGGTCACAGAAGTGTCATGCGTTATTGCTTTTGATAGAAGACTTCTAGAAGGCTAGCAAAGAACAGAGGGTGGAAAAGGAAAGCTTATACTTAGTTACACTGGCTCCTGGACTCGAGTCAGGGAGAATATTACAGAGCTACCAGTTGGGGATAAACTACTTTCACAGATGTTTAGACAATTCATAAGAAGAGCACAGACTGGGACAAATAATAAAGGCATGTGACCTTTCATGGAATAAAATGAAAAATTACTGGTTTTGATCCACCCTGCTTAAATCCTTATAAAGTACCATGCAGCCAACAAATCTGAGGCGTCCGTAAACAGAATACTGTGATCTCGTGATTCTAAATGTAGGACGGACCTAATCAAAAGGTTTTTCATTACAGAAAGCTCAGAACCAATGGCCTTGATTTGGGACTTAATTATGCAAATTAAGCCTAACTAGGGTTTTCTTTTAGGTGTATCCTTGCCAGATTTAGCAAAAACACAGGACCACTCAGCTAAATTTGCAAGGTATGTGTTTATACTAGAAAATTATTCACTGTTTACCTGAAATTCAAATTTAATGGGATGTCCTATATTTTCTATTTGGGTGAGTGTCTCTATAAATACCCCTGTTCTGATAAGACATATCTAGTAAAGAGTTGGGAATTCAAATTCAATGATGCCGAGAAAAAAAAAAAAGAGAGAGAAATTACTTCCAGTGAATTACAAAAAAAGAAATACTTGAAATTAATGGATTATATGAATATTAAGTCTTTCAGTACATTAAACCATAAAGATGGTTGGTAGATGACACTAAATTAACTTTATACTGCTTTTCATTTCCTGTGGCACAGAACTGAAGAATCAAAGCATACCTGGCCCAATACTTCAGAGACGATATATGTTCAGTAAATATCTCTTCACTGATGTTGAGATGACACAGGCCAAGCCTGTTCATTTTACATTAAAAATTCTGAATAGTTTCAAAATTGGCAGGAAAACAGCTGGGTTGTTGAGCTAATAATTAAAGTATTTAAAGTCAAAGTATTCTACAAAGAAAATAATCTGCACCAAGCAAGCTACTATGGGGTTCATTAAGCTATGTAGTACCTTTTTCATTTTTTTCATCAAGCCTCTTACCCTTGAAAAATTTTTACTGAACATCCCAAGAAACGGTGGATTTTTTTTTTTAAAGGTAGTTTTAACAAGTGAGTTTTGTCAGAAGTAAATATTACTGATATCACCAAGGAAAAAAATTTCTAAATAAATAACCTTTCTAAAATCTGCCCACCTCTTTTATCAAATCAAATATACCCCATCAAGTTTTTATTTTAAACAATAATTTTCCAGTTGTCTTAGATGATCGTTAAATGTCTGAAAATCATTTAGACTACCTTAATTGTTTAGAAATAAGATCGTCATCTAGACTACATACATTAAAACTAACTTGCAAATAATAAATACTGAAACTCATTTAGGACAGTAGCCCCCGGCCTTATGTCCCGCCTCCAGTTTATCACAAGGGCAACAGGGCTTATTTGATTAGTTACACTTCTTGCTGGGAGCAGGTTCCTCAGAGGCGACTGACGGTACTTTCATCAGTCTTCTTTCCACTTCTTTCCATCGGTACTCTTCTTTCCACTCCCGCTTGCCCACTGCTTGGTATATACTAGTAATACGTGCTAATCTGTAAGACTGTATAAAACAGAGGAGAAGGGGGCAGCAGAGGATGAAATGGTTGGATGGCACCACCAACTCAATGGACATGAGTTTGAGCAAACTGCAGGAGATAGTGAAGGACAGAGAAGCTTGCAGTCCATGGGATCACAAAGAGCTGGGCATGACTTAGCGACTCAACAACAGCAACAACAATATAAAATCTTTGGCTGAGCAACTGAGGTTTCAGTGGCTAAGACTCTGCATTTCCAATGCTGGGGGCCCAGGTTTGATCCCTGGTCAGGAAACTACATCCAGCATGCCAGAACTAGAGATTCCAAGTACCACAACTAATCCCCAGTGCAACCAAATAGATAAATGAGTGTTTTTAAAAAATTCTTTGCCTGAAGCTTCAATGCTGTGAATAGCAAACTTACTTAGTATGGTGGGAAAGGGTCAAAATGCCATGTCCTAAATTTTGACCAACCCAAACATTTATGTCATCAGTAAAGAAGTCCATTACTGCTCTGACGCCGGTAACTTACTCTGATAATGTTAAACCAAGAAAAATTAAACTTGCAGAAAACGTGTATTTAAAATTTTTTGCAAGATGCATTCTGGTAATTTAAAACAAATGAAAGAAAAACACAGAAAAGACAGTGCAAAGAGAGAACGGAAAAAAAATACAGTTGTTAAGTGAATTAAGTAGCAGTATGCTGGAGTCCTTTAACCAAAGACTGTGAAATATGGCAGAATTAGAAAATGCCAGATTATTATACACTGTCTGTATGGACAACCTATACCCCAAAAGAACTTGTTTTAAATATTGTTAAAAATCAATAAAGCTCTGCTTTTATTATCAAAGGGCACGAGCTGAGATTCCTTAATGGGGAAAAAGAGCAGGGAATCCTTCATTAATTCAGTGGGAAATACCTCCTGGTAGTCAAGGAATCATTTTTGGGTTCCCCCCTCTCAACTCAATGGTGCTAAGATTTCAAGGAAATAACCTGTGAATAGCACCATGCACAGTGAGTAATTTCAAAGTTCAGGTGTTACAGTATGATGAATTCATTATGCCTTTTAATTTTTTAAAACATCTTAAAATTTTTGTTCAGCAGCTAAAGTCACTAATTCAAGTAGGTTTAAGATACAATCTATAAAGTAAGAGTGTGTGTGTGTGTGAATAATAACCTATGAAATCCAAAATCTTGTGAAGAAACTGAAGATGCTGATAACAAAGATTAGCAAGACATTAATTCACAAGAGGCCAACAAATTTCTAAAAATTCATCTTTTTTGTAAAGAACCCTTGATTTTGGCATTTAGCTATTTTTAATGGCAAATGTTAACTTTTTATGGTACAATTACTGGTGGAGTATATTCAGTGCTATGGTGAAATGATTATATAAGATGTATTTTGGTAGTCTTACTGCTTGCTGTTCTAATCCACTTTCACAGAAAAATCACACCATGGAAAAATAAGTCACTTTCTCCTTGTCCCACGTAAAGAATAATGTCCTGAGTAAGGCAGCCAGAGAGAATGCTGTGCCTCACCTCTGAACAGAAATCAGTGAAGACATGATTTCAGGGTTTTCTGTGCAGGGGAAGAGAGTGAAGCAATTAGTTGAAATGCTAAGGGCAAAAAGAGTGGATGCTCTCATTTCATTGCCAAAGTCAAAAGCTAAGAGCCAAACCCTTGCTGTCGTATATGTCCTACCATACGGGGGGAGAATGGGATATGTATCTGTGTGTACATATTGTGAGTTGTATACAGACATGTTGCTCTTGGGAGAAAAGAGGTCAAGGTGATAATAGTGGTGAGGAAAAGTTAGAACTGAGAAACTTTGAAATTAATATACCAGAAACACAAGATTACTAATGACACACTAGCAAAAGCCCAGTCTGATGTAACAGAAATAACCTTATTCAAGTTTGGGGGAAAAAACCACATCCCTCAGAAAATCTTAGAAACAACCAGTGGCTGCAGATAATTTATGTTGTTCAAGAAGGAAGAAATATTGCTTTTCCCTCCCCATTACACTACTAATGTAATATGCATGTGGAAGTTAGACAGATAAAATAAACTGGTGACACAGCCAACGTTTATACTCACAAGGCTACCGCAGTAGATAGATGATGGTAACCAAGATGGCTTTGGAAAAAATGAGAGGGAATGAATGAAAAGTCCTTTGTTTAATGACTGCCCCCCCACCCCCCGCTCATTGCTCATGTTTGTCCAGTTTGTTGCTTTTAACATGTATTATTTATTTTAAAGACTTCATATATTTTATCTTCAATACTCACAATAATCTTACAAGGCAGGTATTATTAACGTGTTACAGACAAGAATATTCAGATGCAGAGATTTTGACCTACGTGCCATCAAAGTTGTAGAGCTGCCAGGTTCTTTTTCGTTTTTGCTTTTCTTTTTTGTCTCCACGATTCTTACTGGGCTCGGGACATAAGCTATTACCTGGCAGAGCCCAAACATATTGTGCGAAAGGATACTTAGTGATATGAACTGAACTGTGTTCTCGCCAAATTCATATGTTGAAGCCTTCATCCCTAGTACTTCAGAATATGACTGTATTTGGAGACAAGTGAGGCCATCAGGCTGGGCCCTCCCCCAACATGACTGGTGTCCTTATGAGAAGAGGAACCTGGAGCACAGAGACACGGGTGTGCCCCCACAGAGCACAGACCACGAGAGCACACAACGAGGGCAGCCGTGTGCAAGCCGGGAAGAGAATCCTCAGAACGAAACCATCCTGATTTTGGACTTCTGGCCTTCAGAACTGTGTGGAAATACATTTCTGATGTTTAAGCCACCCACTCTGTGGCATTTTGTTACAGCAGTCCTAGCAAGCAGACTATGGTAGGAAAGGAGAAGAAATCATCGAACAGTCACTCGCAAACAAAACTGACAGCAGCTTAAACGTTGTTCGGAACTGCACTGAGAGTTGTTACAGATATTGGCCTTGTTAATGAAGCAGGAACAAGTTCCCTCCCTGGAGGTGCTGCAGGACTGTGGCTTTGTCTGCCAGGCACACACCTTCTAGTATGTTCCCCCCATACTACTCTTTCTACCTCTTTTCTCTCCCTCACAGACACAGGGCTGAAATGTCTCCATAATGCCAATCCACACACCCCCAGCAAGCAAGATACATGATAAATTGAAGGCATTTCAAGGCATGGCCTGGTGTCGTTTCTTCAGATCTTGCTAGAATAACATGACATTTATAAAAATACAACCCACTGGATATTTGGCACTGCTTGGGAATGAAGAATATGTCCACTTAAGAGCCAATCCCCCAAGGCTGTCAAAAAAATCTCAAGCCAGGATTTCTTCTATAAACATTACCTATCTTTTAAGATTCTACTGTCCAGGAAGTAAAGAAAACGTCTCTGCTTATTCCCAAGTCTCCTCTGGCCTCAACATAAATAACATAAACCAGACAGAAGGACAGTTAAATGCTTGGTCAAGGCCCAGGGATGGGACAGCTCTGTGCATCTGGCAAGGAGCCTCCGCACTTCCAGCCGTGGCCCTGGGTCACCCTCGCCGGAACACACACCTAGGCAGAACTCACCCTCCACCGGGGCCAGCCTCCTCGAATCCCTGGGCATGCTGAAAGGGGGTATTTACGGATTCTTTTTTCAGATACCAGTCAAATAATGTTCCCGTTCACTCACTCACTCACCTTAAGACCATACAAAATTTAACATCTGGGAGGACCAACTCTGCCCCGAAAGCAGATGACAAGGGTGAGCAGTCATGGAGGAGTTCTCCTCAAGCAAAAGAGGATTTGCCAGCTCGCCTCTGAGGTCCCGGGCCTGAAAGGCCAACTGTGGTATGTTTGAGTTTCCATGGGGCCTGGTGCTTGCTGGCTGCTGCTGCGTTCACTCAGAACCCAACTGTGCTATAAACATCTAGCCCTTCTGCTGAGAGCTGCCCGCCTGGCCTTACTTCTGGGAGCCAAGAATACGCTATTTGGGAGCTGCAGGCTACATGGGAGCTAACACTTGGGGCACAGCTGACCCTTCTCTTCTCCAGGCCAGTGATGGCTCTAAAGGAAAAAAAAAAAAAAACCACGCTTACACGAACATAACAAGAGCAAGGAGAAAAGTCCAGATTTTCCTCACCGTGTGCCACCCAGCCATGTTTACACTGATCGCAAGTCCTCAGGTTAATCTTCCCCGGCTGGAAACACTCACATGTGCAGTTCACCAGTGTGCAGCGGATGGCCTGAGAGTGAGAGGAGGAAAAAGAGATCAGCGTCTGTTCAAAAGGGACCCTACTTGTTTAGCATTTTAAGAAATACCACCTTCTTCCCATTTTTAACAGCGTTAGGGACCTGGAGAGATTTAGAGAAAAATTTTGAAACCATCAAAAATCTCTTACCAAAACATATTAGAAAACAAAGCTGATTCATTAATAGAATGTTTCTTGCCATTCATAGATAAGCTTTAAACTGGAAGCATAGACTAAGTAGTATACGAGTGAACCCTATTCTTATTCTATGAGATGCTGGCTCTGTAATACCAGAGATCCGAAAGAGAAAAAAAGATTACTACTGCCAAATATTCACTGACAAGAGTGCAAACGATATAGACTCTCCTAAGATAACAAGTGAAATGTTGAAAATAAAACATGATATACAAATAATATTAACAGAATATGACTTTTCTTCTGCAGTGTTTGATTGAAAAGCTTTATCAATCTCTTAGACACCTTTTGAAAGACACTTCTTTTGGCCCAATAACATCCATCATATTTCTGGCACCATTTATCACTTCCTAACTCCTTGATTTTTTCCATCCTTGAAATACTAATTCCATTTGCATTCCTATTTTGAAAAACGCAAAACGACCTTCTCTTTATTTTAACGATGTAAGAAAGTAAGTTTAAATTTGCTTTTAGATCAGATGTAGAATAGGAAAGGACATTTATGTGAATATTCGATATTTGTAACAATTCAGCTGTATTATAGAACACTGGAAGACACCCTCAACAACGTTTTATTTCTTTACAAGTACCTTTAAAAATCATCTCATCAGTTTACATTTTAAAGTGAATCCCTAGGAAATTAACATTAATGAAGTGTAACTCTTTATAGATTAAAAACCTAGGCTGAAGAATTGTGCTAAAGCTGACCTATGCTCCAGGACTACAGTTAATAAATTTATCTCATACATTTAGTCCTAATTTGCATGGAAATTCTGAAGACAGAAGGGATTTTGTCCAACCATTCACAGATTAACAATCTACTGTAACTACCTGAACTGCCAGGAAAAGATCTCTCTACAGCTTTAGATGCAATCAATAATTACTGGTTTGGGGGTGGGGGTGGGGAGGCAGGAGGGTACCTGAAACTGCAGTGCTGGGCCTGAAAGCTCTGCCCACTTACACAGCTTCAGATGCTCATATTCCTGGAATCAATTGGGTTTTTATATAAACTGTCTCATTTGTAACAGACAGTGTTTTAGATATTGTTAACATGGTTGAGCCAAATTCCATTTACAGAGAATAAGACTGAATGGGCTTTTACTGTTCCCCATGCTTTAGATCAAGCAAATTTAAAATATTTCTCTTTTGCTAATGAACATTAAATCTATAGGTCCTTATTCAGTTTTCAGTGTTAAGAGTCGCTGCTGTAGCCTCCTTTCTTGCTTCACCTCTAACCCTAGTTTGCTCCTCTATTACTGCAAGAAAAATAGGCAAGGGTACCATCTGTCTGATGTCTCAGGGTCTTTCTTCCAGTGTCAACAGTCCAATTACCTCTTAGGAGGTTGTACAACTTTGCTGTATGTATGAATGAATAAAGGAAATAGTAATAAGACACAGAGAGAGCAAAGGGAATGCTGATAGAGCAAGAATAATGTATCTGGAGGTCAGAAGGGAAACTATTTCTCCCCAAATTTCTTATAACAACTTCAGTAGTTTGACTGAGCAATACATCAGAACATTCCAGGTTGGAAAGAGCTTCTTTAAACGGCATGTTCATTAGGAAACTAAGTTTGATTGTACTGTAGTAAAACAAACCCCAAACAGTTTTTTAGAGGGCAGTGTTTCTACAAAAAATAGGGCACTCCATACACTATTCAGTTATAAATTCAGATACAGCAGCCAGATTGACATTAAAATATTTATATAATCTAAGATATGATAACAGAATCTTTCATAAACACTAAAAAAAAAAATTAACTCTGCTTACCAAAATAATGATCAAAACTAAGAATGACCGTCTCTCAAGAACTATATGTTAATTCTGGCACCAAAGACATACACCTTTTAAATTGTTAATTTGATAACATTTTATTATTTCACAAAAATAGCCTCATTTTACATTGTGTTTTAAAATACACTTTCCTCAATTTTAATTATAGTTATATTCAGGACAAAACAAAGTAAGAGACTTGTAGATTTGCTTTATTTTAGGTATATTTATTTACTGGTTCAACTAGTCATTCATTTCCTCAGAACTAGCTTATGATTCAAATATTTTTCTCTTCCTAAGTAACTTTATACGTCTGCCACACTTGGGAATTAAGACTTTTTGTACCATCATCCTTTTTTCATGAATTCTACTTCTTCTGTACCTAAACATACAAACATTGGAACACCTCAACTCCTTTTGTATATAAACACTTAAGCACTGGAGTATCCATTTTGTATTTCTATGAATTCCAGAAGGTCTATTTGTTTTAAATCCAGATTTATATAGACTACAATTGTGCCTTAAGGGAATTATATATATTTAAACAATACGGTCTAAATAAATATTTTGAATACAAGACTATTGTGGCTTCAAAGGAAGTTTTACTCTAAATAACATTTTTGAAACAGCATAAAAGTTTGACATACTATTTATTCAGAACAAAACAGAACCAATGTGATCACTTGCCAACTCACCCACACTTCAAAAACATAAATTATCATAAAACTATCCAAGCCAGTTAAGCCTCAAAACGTATACACTTTACGAGAGAGCTGGGAACAGCAGAGATGGAGAAGCCTTCATTTTGGTGATCACACCCGTTTCGTTATGAAGCTAATAATACACCAGGTCTCCCACTCACTGCTGGGCACCCACAACTACAGAAAAATCAGGGATGATAGCGAAGTGACAGAAAGGGAACAGCAGAAGAGAGACGATCTGATCAGGTTGTTCCTCCTCACAGATTCAGGACCTTATGCAGGTCTGGCCAACTCAAGCCAGCAACCCCTCCACACCTCCAGGATCCCAACTCATCCAATGCCCTGAAACTCCTTCCTCCATTTCAATATGATCAGCTTTTCCAACAGCCCAAGAACAAGAAAAAAAGTTCTTAAGCCTATATCTTAAATAAAAGGAATAATTTCCTGCTTACCTTTACCATGGATATCTTGAAAGAAAAATCCATGCACCCACCACCCAGCGCTTCCACCTACATTTTAATTTTACAATCTGGATTCTGCCACACACAGTCCCGAAACTGCTGTCTCCAACAGGGATATTCTCATCACATCTGGTCCCTTTTTCTAGTCTCCTCGTTCTCCGAGACCTCAAGGCAGCTTAAGGCATAACTCTCCTTCATTCCTGGACTGTAGAGACAAACTATCCTAGTGTTTTGGCAGCAGCTTCTCACTCTCTCTCCACTGTAAATAAATACAGGTGTTTCTCACAGGCAGGCTTCTCGTTCTTTAACTTGGCAATTTCATCCCTTCCTACAGCTTCAAGTATCATCACTACGCAAAACCGATCACTGCAGAACCAAGTACTGTGTTAAGTGGCAGGAAATGCATAGTGAATCTCTATGCTCAAGGATTTGACAGTCAGAGCTCTTGGGCAGTGGGTTCCGAGGAGACACCCTGAGAATAGGAGGGAACCCCTGAAGAGGTTTGAGAAGGATCGTTTCTCGCTCTTTACAACTTTGTCTTTTCTTCCACCAAAGGTAGGACATAAAAATTTATCTACAACAGCAAACCATTAATGATTAATAACAATAATATTTATATAACTAAAGTAATATTATAATGAATATACTACTCAATATTAATATTTTTATTATTAATAGCAACGGTTTGCTGGATATTTGTCATTTCCAGATACTTACAAATATTAGTGAAAATACCATGAGGTCCGTACTAGTATTCCCTTTATTTCACAGAGGAGGAAACTGTGGTGGAGCTAACTCAGGATCTTACTTAAAGTCACAGCAATCAGATCCAGGTGTGTGGGAGCTCTCCCTCCTACTCGGTCGGGCAGCCATGGGCAGAGCCCCTCCACCTGCCCACCATCCACCACCACTCTATACTGTTAACTCCTGTTTCTCTTTCAAGCTTTCAACACAAGTATTACTTCCATTCTCCAGAGCAGCTGCTCTCATCTCCTGATCAAGGCAAGATCCCCATTAGTCTCCTGTTTCACAAGTGTCACAGCACTTACCACAGTCGTGAAGATTATATTTATCTATAATTTATCTATACTACTTATTCATAACCTAGTTTATATATACCAGTGGTAAAGAAAACGCCTGCCAATGCAGGAGACAAAGGTTCGATCCCAGGGTCAGGAAGTTCCCCTGGAGAAGGAAATGGTAACCCGATCCAGTATTCTTGCCTGGGGAATCCCATGAACAGAGGAGCCTGGCAGGCTACAGTCCTTGGGGTTGCAAAGAGTTGGACACAACTGAGTGACTAAACATGCACACACGTGTATATAAATATATGTGTGTGTGTATATCTGGGTGGCTATTTGATTGAGATATGTCCTCCCCTCTAAAATTTAAGCTCCTTAATGGCAGGGTGACATATGTTGGGCTTACAATGTATACTGGCAAATAAAGGTGCTCAAAAGGCATTTAAAGAATTTCATCAATCTCTTAGCCTCTTTCCCATCTATAAAATGATAACAGTAACACAACTGTGTCAATAGATTCAAATGAAATAATAGATTCAAATGAAATAATATAAAGCATGTGGCTCTTTGTCTAGTGATAACAAAAGCTCAAAAGATGGAAACCATTTGTGACCTCAACAAACTTTCCACATATTACCTCTGAATTATTTTTCCCTTATGATTCTTCCCAATGTATTTCTTCCATACCTTGTAAATGCTTAATACATATTTAGTCTTAATGAGTAAATGAACACCTTGACACATATGATGCCACTTTCTTCATACTATAATCCTCTAAATTGGGCATGACAGGGATCATTATTTGTTTTAATATGGAGTTAAAAAATGTTTATATAGGTGTTACACATCTCTTAAATGATAGGGTGGATTTCCCAATTATTAATCAGTTTATTTCCATTAACTACAGAAAGAGAAGATATACAAGGGGATATATGTATGCTTACAGCTGATTCACTTTGCTGTACACCTGAAATTAACACGACGTTGTAATCAACGATACTCCAATAACTTTTTAAGTTGTTAAAAAAATAAGATACACAGTTGAAACCAGTAAATTATAAATATTCAAGTTCAAAAGTATATCTACAATGAATAAAGTAGACCAATTTAGTATAAAAATATTTAATCAATTTTCAGTAATACTCTCATACTTGAATATTAAGTAAGAGTGCATTTTCAAGTATTCTGGATGAGTTCCAAAGACCTATTCAAATAAGAGATTCTGTAATCACTAAAACTAAAGTATCTTTAGCTTTATTATACTTGTAGCTGGCTTGAACCCTGCAAATTTATGTGAACTGAATATCAGTCTTCTCACCAAATGACATTCCTCAGGAAAGCAGAGAATGGGTCTTCAGCTAATATTAATATTTAGTGTATTCCACAAAAGAACTATACACATGGCTAATTAATACATCTCCTATTAGCTGTTCCTTGTTTGGGAACACTTACAGAAATTAGTGCAAAATAACAAAAGGTAAAATAAGGTCACGGGGCATGGAGAAACATAAGGCACATTCTGAAGGAGCCATCACAGAGAACTTCCAATTCAAAAAAGCCCCACTAAAAGTAAGACTAACTTCCATTCTGGGCTTTGTCTTTTCACACTAAAAAACCATTTGCCATGAGATGTCCTCAAGTGTTCATTAACTTGGCCAAATAGTCCACGTATAACTAAAAATCCTTTTAAAATCCACTTTCTCCTTATTCATTTCTGGAGAGAATACCAAGATTTACAACTTGGATTATGAAGTTTTACTAGAATGATTTTAAATGTTAAAGAGTTAAGTACATAACCTGCACTGAAACTGAATTACTGAAAAACTCAGTCATTAATTCAGCATTCATCTGTCCCAGCAGTTTCTCCCATAAACTTAGGTGCTACAATCTAGGCACACAAATTAATTGGCTATAATGCTGATCAGTGACATGGTTTGCCTCTCTTACTTTTAACAAGAACAAATTTCTTAATCAAATGAATTTTCTACTTTGGAAATCACATGGAGGTATGATAAATAGGTAAGATCAGCCAACCTTCTATGAGGATACACCGTAGTCTATGTTATAATTAACTCATTAAATCATCACTGCATATATCACCCATCTCTGAACATATACACAAGTACCAGAAGAAAAGGTATGTATGGTGCCAAAGATCAAGTAAACCTTTTACTTGGCATAAAAATGTCCTTCAAAGACATTTATCTTAAAAATATAAAATCTGGAATAAAAAAGTACCTGCAATGAATCTGGAAACTAATTATTCTATGATCGCCTCAGAATACACTGCAGTAATTACAAAGTAACAGCTACCAACACTATGGATGAAAAGAGTAATCATATATATATATGACCAAAAAAAAGATGGACTTCCACACCCATGAATACATCTTACATATGAGAACCCAATATAGTACTTCAGGCATTGCCACAAAGATTCTAAAGAACTCACGATAGTAATGGTGATTAAGTCAGAAAATAGCCCCTTGTATACTTTTCAGGACAGTTTTTTCTCCTCCATTTTCACATGGCTGATTCATGATCTAATTGAAAAGAAACAACTTCCAAGAGAAGTACGTTGAGTTTTGGCGAAGACATGGGAAATCTCTATGTTACCATCTTTGTAGAAGAACATAGTGTCTGAAATTTGCATAAGTCATTGCACCTCGAACAATGACGTCTTTTTTTGCATGACAGAAGATTCCTGAGCTTACTTATGACTAACATGAACTAGACAATTACATGAGAAACTTACTTTTCAGTTCAGTTCAGTTCAGTTGCTCAGTCTTGTCCGACTCTTTGCGACCCCATGAATCGCAGCACGCCAGGCCTCCCTGTCCATCACCAACTCCCGGAGTTCACTCAGACTCATGTCCATCGAGTCGGTGATGCCAACCAGCCATCTCATCCTCTGTCGTCCCCTTCTCCTCCTGCCCCCAATCCCTCCCAGCATCAGAGTCTTTTCCAATGAATCAACTCTTCGCATGAGGTGGCCAAAGTATTGGAGTTTCAGCTTCAGCATCAGTCCTTCCAATGAACACCCAGGGCTGATCTCCTTTAGAATGGACTGGTTGGATCTCCTTGCAGTCCAAGGGACTCTCAAGAGTCTTCTCCAACACCACAGTTCAAAAGCAGCAATTCTCTGGCACTCAGCTTTCTTCACAGTCCAACTCTCACATCCATACATGACCACTGAAAAAACCACAGCCTTGACTAGACAGACCTTTGTTGGCAAAGTAATGTCTCTGGCTTTTCAATATGCTATGTAGGTTGGTCATAACTTTTCTTCCAAGGAGTAAGCGTCTTTTAATTTTATGGCTGCAGTCACCATCTGCAGTGATTTTGGAGCCCCCCAAAATAAAGTCTGATACTGTTTCCACTGTTTCCCCATCTATTACTTGATTACAAAACACAGGACAAAAGGAAAGGTATTTACACCAGCTGCGCTTTTATAATCAGGTATCAAAACAAGGCAAGAAGATGTGAGCTGGATAGACACAGAACACTGGGCAAGGGACTTCTGAATTTAAATATCCTATAAAGAGGTATTATAACAACCTACAAAGTCTTATCTACCTCGGCTGCTGCTGCTGCTGTTAAGTCGCTTCAGTCGTGTCCAACTCTGTGTGACCCCATAGATGGCAGCCCATCAGGCTCCCCCATCCTGGGATTCTCCAGGCAAGAATACTGGAGTGGGTTGCCATTTCCTCCTCCAATGCATGAAAGTGAAAAGTGAAAGTGAAGTCACTCAGTCATGTCCGACTCTTCTCGACCCCAGGGACTGCAGCCTACCAGGCTCCTCCGTCCATGGGACTTTCCAGGCAAGAGTACTGGAGTGGGGTGCCATTGCCTTCTCCGTATCTACCTCTATGAGACTATAAATATAAATAAATACTTATGGTAAGGAGGGTATGTTTTTGCATTTATGTAAGGAAATGTACAGATCTGAGTTTGAATGAGTTATGTTCACAGACTTCACAAGTGATTATCAGTGATTATAGGGTGTATGGGTGCACAGAGTTTTAAACTACAATGTAAATGCCACTATTCATAATACAATAGTAACAACAGCAAATAAGAAGCAATGAAGTTATCCTGTCTGCTTAACCAAACCCATCAACCAATTCACACAATAGGACTGCAACAGTATATATCTTAGCTGGTGGTAAGATAAATTAGAAATAAAAAAGTTTATTGACCCTTCAATAAAAGATTCCTTATTATATCTTGTAGCTGAGTCAGGAGCCCTACAAAGACACGGTCAGTCCACAGCCAGTACAAGGTGTAGAAGCTACTGATGTAAACAGTGGACAACAAGGTCAAGACAGAAAGCTGGGGGCTTCCCTGGTAGTCCAGTGGTTGGGAATCGGCCTTGTAATGCAGGGGACACCAGTTCGATTCCTGGTCCTGGAAGATCGCACATACTGCATGGAAACTAAGGCTGTGCTCCACAATTGCTGAGCCTTCACTCTAGTGCCTGTGAGCAGCAACTACTAAGCCCATACACCCTGGAGCCTGTGCTCCGCAAGAGAAGCCATTGCAATGAGAAGTCCATGCTCTGAAGCTAGACAATAGTCCTCTCTGCAACTAGAGGAAGTCTACAGGTACAACGAAGACCCAGCACAGCCAAAAATAAACTTAAAAAAAAAGACAGAAAGCTGGGCGACTGAAAATGGCAGACTTCAACAAGACATCATAAGAACAACATTACTGACCAAGGAAATATTATCTTCCCAATAAACACATCCAAAATACCTGAAAGAGATTCACTGTGAAAAGGCAGCCTTTGAATACCAGGTACTGCTAAAAAGCAGAAGACTTAAAACCTCACTTTAATTTTCTCTTAAAAGGTGTGCTCCCTTCTCCCCCAACAACTGGCAAATGGATAAATACAACATGCGTATTTACACAATGGAATATTCATCTGGCTCATACAAAGAGAAGAACAGTTGATAATACCACAATATGGATGAACTTTATCATGCTGAGTAAGAGAAACCAGACACAAGAGATCTCATATTACATAAGTCCATTCATATGAAATATGCAGAACACAGAGATCTGTACAGATAGAGAGCAGTTAGTGGTTTCTTTCTAAAGTGATGAAAAAGTTCAGAAATCACTGTGATGATGGTTGTGTATAATTGTGAACATACTAAAATTCATTGAATTGTACACTTTAAATGAGTAGAATGTATGATCCGTGAACTCTATCTCAATGAAACTGTTTAAAAGTGAGGACAGCAAACCCACTAAACCACCTAATTTCTTTTAATGGTTTTAAATAATTTAATTCATGAGATATTATTGCTCAGGGGACATAATATAGCATAATATCCTTCTTTAACTAGCAGGTCAATATACAAATACTAAATGATTAAACTGTGGTGTTGGAGAAGACTCTTGAGAGTCCCTTGGACTCCAAGGAGATCAAACCAGTCAATCCTAAAGGAGATCAGTCCTGGGTGTTCATTGGAAGGACTGATGCTGAAGCTGAAACTCCAATCCTTGGCCACTGATGCGAAAAGCTGACTCATTATAAAAGACCCTTATGCTGGGAAAGACTGAAGGTGGGAGAAGAGGACAAAAGAGGATGAGACGGTTGGATGGCATCACCTACTCAATGGATATGAGTTTGAGCAGGCTCTGGGAGATGGTGAAGGACAGGCAAGCCTGGCGTGCTACAGTCCATGGAGTTGCAAAGAGTCGGACATGACTGAGCGACTGAACAACAAAATGATTGAACAGAAGGCAGACCAACTAAAGAATTTCTGCTGCTTAAACTTGAAATTCCTCTACTTTGAAAATATTAAAAACTAGTAGGTCCATGTTAAAATGACAAACACTTTTAAATCCAACGCCATTTTTCTACCAGGAAAATCCAGGCCATCCTTATATCCTCCAACAAACTGGGGGTCAGGAGGCCTCTCAGCCATAACGTTCAGCACATTAACACTAAGATATTAGAAAAACTCAAAACAAATTTTTAAAAATGGACAATGAAGAATCCTGTCATGTGTACGAGTAAAAGCATTCCTCTATTTTGCTGTTGTTGTTTAGTTCCTAAGTCATGGCCAACTCTTTGCGACCCCATGCACTGTAGCCCACCAGGCTCCTCTGACCATGGCGTTTCCCAGGGAGAATACTGGAGTGAGTTGCCACTTCCTTCTCCAGGGGAGCTTCCCAACGCAGGGATCAAACCCACATCTCCTGCATTGACAGGCGGATTCTTTACTAGTGAGCTACCAGGGAAGCCCCATTGCTCATCTTACTGGGATGAAAAAATTACCTCCGCAGAAGTCAAGAAATGAACATGGTTTAGGAGGAGGGGGCAAAGACAGAAAGCATATATTTCTGAGCAGATGCTTGTGTATGAGTGTGAATGTTTCTATGACTATGTGTGAATATATAAATACAAACTGGGAGAAAGGGACATACACAGAGGCACATAAATTTTCACAGACATGGATCCAATGAGCATCTGCAGTCATTATCTTACAACTACAGCCTACTATCAATCGACATGAGGAAGACCCCATTTAAATAATGTAGGAGTTCAGAGCAAAAATCAACAGCGGGATATAGCCAATTATATAAGGAAAATATCCCTGCTTCCATGGCATCAAAGCCTGCATAGTGCTTCTGTTATGCCTTTTTTCCCCCCAATTAAATTAAGTCTATGGTAATACAAGCTATTTTGTTAGGCAATTAGTAATATTAGAGAAACAGGAAATGAAAAGGCATTTCAATTTGGGCAGAAACATTTTATTTTCTTACCTAGCAGTTAACAATTAAGATATCTCATTTATTGCCTGTTTGCTTACGAAATTTTATGGACTACTTAGGCAGCTGGGATAACATAATGAGAAAAGACATACTCTTCCCATGAATGTACACCTAGCATCTAAATGAAAATAAGGAGTTAGCTCACTGTAAAAGAATAACCACATTTTAACTAAGTTCATTCTACATTTACCAGAATTACTTAACTTTACATAAGGAGCCAAAGCACCTCTGATATCATGTGAATGATAAGTAATACTCATCTCATTTCACCTTAACGTTGAATCAGCAATTTTGTATTCCATTGATATATATACATTTTATTCACTTTCGCTAATGCAATTTGAAAGGTGGTAATGTGATTACATTTCTCTGTGGCATTCATGAAAACAATTACTAATATAATATGATAGGGAAGCCATTAATAAGGAAGGGATTTATAATGAGATGCGAGGAGATTTATCAACCTTCAAAAGCTTTACAAAGAAATACTTCTCATTAGGCAAGAAGTAAGACAAGATGAAGCCTAAGTTCTGGTATTTCAGAAGCAGCTTCCATTCTGGGAAGACTGATCGCCTGATGATCCCCTGCTTTGGTGGCCAAGCAGAGAGGCGCAGGAGGAACCCAAGACTTGCCCCACGTTGTGCCTCATGTACGACATCCTACACAGAGGACCACATCCTAAACTGAGGGCACTTCCCCTTCCCAGACACCATGGGGAGGACTTCTTGAAGGGAAGGAATCCCTCTTAACCTTGCTCCTCTTTAAAAGGAGCCAGCCCCATTATTTCAAATGCCAGAGCACAGTAATCAATCCACTTACCAAGCAAGAGCATAAGGTGGGTGACCTTTTAACTAAATTTACTCCTCTAGGTTTGTGAGAAGAATTTATCCCAGTGAAGCAACAAGGGAGACAGGTCGCTGCATTTTCGAATGTATCATTTCAAATGACAGCTCTGATTACCCAGGCCAGTTGAGGCAGCCTGTGTGAGACTTAACATCTCGCATCAGACAGTGCCATGAAGCTTGCATAATACTTCAAATACATTCCTGTATTTAATCATCAAAATCCCCCAAATTAGAGATTTTTCAAACAGCAGAAAAATGAGGCTGTGAGATGCCCTTAAATGGCCACAGCTAGTAATCCGGGGCTCTTTCCACCAGGCCGATGCAGGAGAGGAGAGGCCCTGAATAATCCCCTTGCCACCCTCCTCCACAGTGAGATTTTCTCAGACATTCTTCCAGTTCCAAGAGGAGTTTGAGACTGAATAGGAGATGCGCGTGAAACTAGCCACAGAGGGAGAGGGTGGGGGAAGGTTTTAAGCCACTTGAAAAGGTGAGGGGAACTGCTAAGTAAGCTGTTTAACCATTTACACTAGGATTTTCTACAAACCAAGTGGCACATTTTTAGACACAGAAAGTGACTCTCAACCGCTTTCTATGGAATCTGTCACTGGTTACCTTAAAAAAAGGCAAAAATCTGGAGGCGGGGGGCAGGGGGGAGTGAGACAAGGATTTGCCAAGAACACTAATTTTACACCATCTTGCTTCAACTTGTCTTGGGATTGTCCATTCATAGAATATCTCAGCAAACATTTTAATACCTTCCATTGTGCATCTGTCTATGCATCATAACTATGTCTGATTATGAAAGAGTATGTTTCTTTGCCCATGAGCAGGTATCACCTCAGGAGTCATACCTATTACAAATAATAATAATGATATGATGAACAGTCTACAGTGCCCTCTTATACGTTATTTATGTGAGGTCATAGACTCTCCAGGGGTCTGTGCTGAGACCTGGACGGGCTTCATTAGAGCATCATATAAATCACTAAAGGCACATCTTGATTTCACCACTGGCTAGAGTCACTGGAATTTTTTAAGTGGAACCACTCAGATAAAAACATTCTTAAAAAACACAACGTTATCATTTCTTCTAAAAGGTGGGTTTCTCAAATTGTATGCATTGCATTCAGATGCTCACAGAAATCCCACAAATTTCTAAGGACTCTATAAGCATCTGAGGGTAAAAGGTGCCCTAGAGTGTTGCAAAAAACATGATTTTCATTTTACTTTTAAGGATTAGTTTAAAGGACAGAGAGAGACACAGAGAGAAAGACAGCAAGAAACAGACCATCCAGCTGCTATCAAATGCTTTGACATAACTGAGCAAATGGGGAGACTAATGCAATGGTTGTCAGGAACTCTGAGCTAACTCTTGTAAATTCAGAAATAAACAGAAAGCTTGTGGGGAAAAAAGGGAGTCTTCCAGAACAATGTTAATGTCATCTTGGGCATGTGGACTGGGTTCACACCTGTGTCAGCTGAATCAACATAATGGGCTATAACAGCTTCAAAGCAGCTAATATGGTCCATTGGGTCAATAATCCGTGAACTAAGAAGGATTTACTTGATAGACTATAAATGGTTCATAAGAACTCAAGAATCACTCCATCAGATCAAAAATCCAATTTTCATATGGTGCCTTTCTACGAATTAGCCAAAAGAAAGTAATAGCTCTAAAGGACTTTAAGGTCTATCAGTTAAAAATTTACTTTTTAAAGAACAGTAGAGAGGAGGAAGAATTAAACGCCTCTCTTCCTTTTTGGTGAACCAACCTATTTTAAAGGGGAAAAAATACACTTTACGATGGAAAGCTAATATACAATAGGAAATGTTCAAGGGGCTTTTCACGTTTTCCTCAGGGTACCTGAATAAATGGATCCAAAGAAATGACATGCATGCATACACACCTTCATTTCCTCTCTCTCTATGCCTCCACATACCTACAGATAATACCTCTAACTACATCGTAAACACCATTTCTAGAACAGCAACATTTAAAAATAAAGATTTACATTTTATTTTTTTTCTTTATAGGGTTTATATTTGTGGGTCTGCTGCGAGAAGCGTACAGAGACACGTGGGTCAGCACACGGACACTGGTGAACTCTTCCATCTCCACGTACGCAACTATAAAAGGTAAACAGTAAGAACCCCAACATATTTTCAGCATTTGAGAGAGAAAAAGAAGAGAGGGTCAGTCCACAGGTTGACTAAAGCTTATACAGCTAGTACTTAGAGATAACTGCAACTTCTGTCCACTCCAGGCTGCAGAGAAATACCAGCCTTTATCCTGTGTTCATGCTTTCATTACATATTCACACTGGGTGATAGTGGCTGCAGATTCATTTTTTTAAATGTAAGCTCATGCATGTGAATAATTGTATTTACTAAGTTCATAGCAATGAAGAAAAGCAAAGGAAAATGCTCCAAAAGTATAAAAGACTGAGATTAGAATTCCTAACAAGAAAGAATTCCTTTACTAGGGAAGAAAATGTGATCTATCACCTGTCTCTCAAAATGCTATTAGCCTCTCTTCGTCATAAGGACAACAAGAAGGATTCTTTTCTTTTGCTTTTTACAGAAGTAACACTGAATAAAATAATAAATGTTTTTACATCAAAGTATATTAGCTATTGACATAAGCTCGGTCCTCTTAACTTCCACACAAGGGAAAGAAAAATTCCAATAATTCTGAAATAGACAGATAAAACTTTTCTCTGTGGCTACGGCCATGTACTATTATACATAACTGCTTATTTTCAAAAAAAAGCCTTATTGGTGCTCTCTGAAGGATTTTCTTTTATACATAGCTTTATCCTATAATTTTGTCCCTGTTGGGCACGCTGCCTAAATTTAAACACAAACAGTCAAGCAATGAAGAAACATTAACACATTTACTGTGAACAAAAACTCCCAGTTGTACAGTGAAATTTTAATACATTTCAACTTATCTCTTTTACTAATGGGGAGAGTACAAACCCTGCAGGAATTCGCTCTGCAAACTGGTAATTACAGTAGACTCACTTTTTTATAATGCATATGTATAGTCAGACACAAAAAACCCTGGCTGCCCTTTTGATGTAGGTTACAATAGGAATGTTTTAAAAATTATGAAAATCTATAGCAATTCTAAAGGAATGCATTATTTCATGGAAAACTGTCCTTTAACTCTGTATATAGACACAAATAGACACATATTTAGATACCGGCTTTACACACCAGAAGGCACAATCTTTATCAGTATGTACTTTTATGTCATTTTCCCCCATAATCTTGTACAGAATAAATCCACTCCTTGTTGTACAAAGCTGGATGTGACTTTGAATAAAATAATTTCTCTCTTACATAAAGATGATATTCTTTCATTCCATGTCTGGTTTTCCTACTTTGTCCTCTCTAGCTTCGGGTATTTAAATCTGTATTTTGAGATCTCAAAGTATCTCTTCATTAAATTATTAGGGATTCCAAACCAATCATTTATCTCTTAGTATAAGCAGATGTGCTTTTTGACCAAAGACCCTATGTATATACCTGCAGAGAACAAGAACCACGCCCTGTAATATTAATAGTAGCACACACAGTTGATAGAAATGAGGTAAAATTTGTTACTATTCACATCACTTGCTAAACACATTTCTCTGTCAAATTTTCAGTTCCATAACTTTATAAGAAATTGAAATCTGCTAGAATGTTAACAGGCGATTAATATATAATTTACATTAAACATGTATTTCTAAGTATTGGCATACAGGGTGCAAGGGTGGAAATGAAAGCAGAAAAGCTTTCAAGTGGACATAAGTTTTGAAATGTTTTGTGAATTTCAAGATAAATACACAAATAAATGACGTTGCTAAAAATGTTTATTTGTGACTGAGGAGGAACTACTAATTTCAGCAGTATCTATCTGGAAATTGACATTAAAAAATTCACATGTAACATAAAACATACAGCATAGGCTACCAAAACAGGCAAGCTGCTGTACATAAATCATTTCCTGGTCACCCAACTTCAGATAAGACAGTGACAAGAGGTTAACAGAAGTAAACATTCCCAACAGGCTTGGCTAAAGCAGAATCCACTCATGGTTCAGGGAAGATACATTTTTAGATATACATATCAGAAAAAGGAAATCAACCCTGAATATTCATTGGAAGGACTGATGCTGAAACTGAAGTGCCAATACTTTGGCCACCTGATGCAAAGAGCTGACTCACTGGAAAAGACCTGATGCTGGGAGGGATTGAGGGCAGAAGAAGGGAACGACAGAGGACAGGATGGTTGGATGGCATGGCTGACTCAATGGAGGCGAGTTTGAGCAATCTCCAGCAGATGGTGGAGGACAGGAAGCCTGGCGTGCTACAGTCCATGGGGTCGCAAAGAGTGGGACACAACTGAATGACAACAAATTAAAGACTTCCCTGGTGGCTCAGGAGGTAAAGAATCTACCTGCAATGCGGGAGACCAAGGTTCAATCCCTGAGTCAGGAAGATCCCCTGGAGAAGGGAATGGCAACACACTCCATATTCTTGCCTCGAGAATTCCATGGACAGAGGAGCCTGGTGTCTGGTGGGCTACAGTTCATGGGATCACAAAGAGTCAGACACGACTAAGCAACTAAGACACGCACACACCTTATATTAAGGACACACGTCTAGCTCTTCTTCTGTGCAAAATTAGTAGCCTTCTAACCTTATGTCTCCCTGTCAGTATAAGAAAGGATGCTTTCTTCTATGCCATCGCCATTTCTCTACCCCCAAAGGCCACCTGTGTGAGAGTGTGCCTGAAACCAAAACAAGAAAACCAGACTCATCATGGTTCAAGAATCCAGGCACTGGCTCTGTCACAGGCAATGTTTATGTTCTTGGGCAACCCCTACTGCTTCCACAGGCAATGAAATGACACATTTCCCATTTAAAAAAAAAACCCCAAACATACAGATATAAACATAAATACAAATATATTCTTTTCTTGAAGTCAGTTTTTGCAGCTGCCCCTTCTGTTCCTTGACCCAACTGTTACTAAAAATATCAAATACATAGCTGTAGTGGCTTTAACATGAACAAATTAACAGAAGGATACTTCAAGGATAGCTACATGTGAAACTTGAGCCTCTGCAAAATCCATTCACACTATATAAACAGAACTGAACACGAAAGGGTAACAACTTTAAAATGCATGTGGTCCATCACACACAAAGCGTTCATGCTTTCCTTTGCTAAGTCTGTTACTCAGAAGACCCTGCTACAAGTTGTGAACTACTAAACAAATTTGCCATCTGCTCCCTCCTCACATAATTTTGAAGGCCAGGTGATCAGGAACATGAATTTAACATCAACCATGTTAAAGGAATTTGAAAGGTTAAATCATAACTCATGTGCTATAGTTATTCTATAACTTTCTGATGGTCAAAGAGAAAGAAGCAGAAAGTCAGTATTCTGATTGCCTGGCTGCAAGACACAGGGATGGCTCTGAATGAAAGCCTACAGATACAGACAAAATACACACACCCCTCCAACACCTTCTCCAAACGAATACGTCTCTCAATTTGTCTTTCAGTAAGGGCTTCCCAGATGGCACTACTGGTAAAGAATCCACCTGGCAATGCAGGAGATGCAAGAGACAGGGGTTTGATCCCTGAGTCGGGAAGATGCCCTAGGGGAGGAAACAGCACCTGCTTCAGTATTCTTCCCGGGAAATCCCGTCAACAGAGGAGCCCGGTGGGCTATAGTCCATGGGATCACAGAGTCAGATGTGACTGAGCACACAAAGGAAAAAAGTAAGTTGAGGGGGTGAGTCTGAATACCCTGCATAGGCTGATGAGGTCTTCCCAATCTGCTTTCCTACTCCGGAAAGCAATGAAATCAATGGACGATTATAGACTTCTGATTAATATGAAAGTATTACATGAAAAACGGGCAGTATGCTACAATAGGCTTAACACATTCATACATTTGAGTTTTTCTTCAGTGATTTAGAGGGTCATTTTTTTCATTTTGTGGTGCTTCCACCGCTTCAGTACAAGTACTATCACACAAGTCAATGTATTATTGGATGCCTGGATGATTAGATACACACAAATTAGCTTTGGCAGTCTACAAAGATGATAAAGGAAGATAGCAGTAACCAAAATTTCACTGTATTTATCAATCTTCTACCTTCACAACCCTGATATAAAAGAAATCTATTCCTAGCCTATATTATAGATTTTATATTATCTAAGATAGACCCTACAGAGATGGTCACAGACTGCAGATAATACTATTCATGAAACTAGCCATCAGTGCCAAAAACAAAACAAAAAAGAGTACAAGTTAGATTTATGCAAAGTACTTCATAGTTTTGTTAAGATGATTGCTTCCTGCACTGTTTAGACAATTAGCATGTCGCATTTGGGTGGACCATAAACAGATGAAGAAGGCACAATTCATTATGATTTCACTGAAATATGACTTGAATATCCAAAGAGCTGGCAGTAAACATGTTTTAACATTTTTTTTCATATCCAGTAAATGTGAGACTATTATTTTAATTACAAAATATATTACCTGTGTTCAAATTAACACCAAGGCATAGATGCCAAGATGGTATGCCTCAGATATAAGTAAAGTAAGAGGGACAGAATTTTAAGTGGCTGTGTATTTGTATAGTATTATTTTCTTTTAGACTAAGGTGGAAACAGTGTCAGGCTTTATTTTCTTGGGCTCCGAAATCACCACAGATGGTGATTGCAGCCATGAAATTAAAAGATGCTTACTCCTTGGAAGGAAAGTCATGACCAACCTAGGTAGCATATTCAAAAGCAGAGACATTACTTTGCCAACAAAGGTCCATCTAGTCAAGGCTATGGTTTTTCCAGTGGTCATGTATGGATGTGAGAATTGGACTGTGAAGAAAGCTGAGTGCTGAAGAATTGATGCTTTTGAACTGTGGTGTTGGAGAAGACTCTTGAGAGTCCACTGGACTGAAAGGAGGTCCAATCAGTCCATCCTAAAGGAGATCAGTCCTGGGTGTTCATTGGAAGGCCTAATGCTAAAGCTGAAACTCCAGTACTTTGGCCACCTCATGCGAAGAGTTGACTCATTGGAAAGACTCTGATGCTGAGAGGGATTGGGGGCAGGAGGAGAAGGGGACGACAGAGGATGAGATGGCTGGATGGCATCACTGACTCGATGGGACATGTGTGTGGGTAAACTCCAGGAGTTGGTAATGGACAGGGAGGCCTGGTGTGCTGCGATTCATGGGTCACAAAGAGTCAGACACAACTGAGTGACTGAACTAAACTGAACTAGTCTACATCAGACTCAGTTTTTGCCTCTCAATCAGAAATTAACAAATTTCAGAGTCAACCTACATAATGCTTATCTAGCTATATTCTAGTGGCCAAAATATTACTTTTAAAAGCAACTGTATTTATTTATTTTTTAACAGTCTTTATTGAATTTGTCACAATAGTGTTTCTGTTTTAAATGTTTTTTGGCTGCAAGGAATGTGGGATCTTAACTCCCCAACCAGGGTCAAACCAGCACCCCCTGCATTGGAAGGTGAAGTCTTAACCACTGGACCACCAGGGAAGTCCTCAAAGCATTTTTAGTATTTATCTCCATGAAAAACAGTTTAGATTCTGTGTGTCAATTTACTGAAATGGAGATTTCCCCCCCAAATTAATACAATAATTAATTTAAAAAAGTCAATGATAAGGGTGAGGAGGAGGGAATCCTCAGGTGCCTAAATTAGTATGATGTAGAATGGCACCCCACTCCAGTACTCTTGCCTGGAAAATCCCATGGCGGAGGAGCCTGTTAGGCTGCAATCCATGGGGTCGCTAAGAGTCGGACACGACCGAGCGGCTTCACTTTCACTTTTCACTTTCATGCATTGGAGAAGGAAACGGCAACCCACTCCAGTGTTCTTGCCTGGAGAATCCCAGAGACGAGGGAGCCTGGTGGGCTGCCATCTATGGGGTCACACAGAGTTGGACACGACTGAAGTGACTTAGCATAGCATAGAAGTATTACATCAGCTACTAAAGCCAGTTGTGTGTATTAATAAATTGAGGCTCTCTGCACACAGGTGTCCAGTATGGTACTCAGCTTCTTGTCTGAGAGAGTCAAGTATATAAAGAACAAGGGTGAGAAATACAAAACCTGTGCTAAGACCTCCAAGACGAAACCGCTTCTTGTTTGAATTCAGAATCAGGAAAAGCAGCGCTGGTGCCTTTTTTTCTTTTAGGATTTAGACATGTTAGCTGGAGCAAGGGGAGTCTGTACACTGAAAGTGAGATTTATCCATGTGCTGAGAAAACCAAGTTTCTTAGCACAATATCATCTTCTTTTGCTACAGGCCCAATGTTTACACTTCATTAAAAAAACAGATCAACCCTGAATATTCATTGAAAGGACTGATGCTGAAGCTGAAGCTCCAAAACTTTGGCCACCTGATGTGAAGAGCCAACTCACTGGAAAAGACCCTGATGCTGGGAAAGACTGAGGGCAGGAGGAGAAGGGGACGACAGAGGATGAGATGGTTGGATGGCATCACTGACTCAATGGACGTGAGTTTGAGCCAACATCAGGAGATGCTGAAGGACAGGGAAGCCTGGCATGTTGCAGTCCATGGATCACAAAGAGTCGGATACGACTGAGCGACTGAACAACAACAAAAAGAAAGCAAAACAAAGCCTTCACCTATTAAATACAAAAGAGAATGGGTGTGTGTCACAATCTTCTGTGGCACTTTCCAGAAGCACCACTGCCCGGACCGCACTCCAGAATGAAAGCCCTAGGGTCTCAAGTGTACTCGCAGAGGCGGGTGGCTTCTCTCATTGTGCTCCCAGGGTCCTCACCAGGGCCTCGGCCTGGAATTGTTAATTTTATGGTGATGCCCGTAACAGGCACGGAGCGAAACCAACGGACATACATGCCAGAAGATGCCCTGTTTGAAGAACTTTAGGGACGGAGGGAAATCGCAAACTTGTTTCACATCCCCTTGGATACCAGAAGGGAAGCGAGCTGCTTCCTGAGGGAGGCCTCTGGAGCTTTCCGACCTTAGAAAGCAGAGCCTCTCGCGGGGAGCTGTGAGCCATACCAACTGTTGAAGCAAGGTTCTGGAACAGATTCCTATGCCTGAAGCTGACAGAGAAGGGAAGAGGAGGCTGGGAGGGCTGGGTGTTGGTACCTTCATGGCTATCTGTTTTTATTTTAAATGGATGCAAGGAAGAGACATAAATGATTAATCTGACTTGTCAGTTCCCTTAGGAATTCCCTTCTTCCCTTATTGCCACCACTCACAATTCTTCGGGCCTCCCTGCTGGCTCAGATGGTAAAGAATCTGCCTGCAATGTGGGAGACCCGGGTTTGATCCCTGGTTTGGGAAGATCCCCTGGAGAGGGGAATGGCAATCTACTCCAGTATTCTTGCCTGGAGAATTCCAGGGACAGAAGAGCTTCAGTCCATGTGGTTGCAGAGTCGGACACGACTGAGTGACTAACACACACTCACCAATTTTTCAATATGCATTTGAGACAGCAGAGACTTTGCCTACACCTGCCAATGACTGCTATCCCACTTTCCTATCCAAGGAAGTCTGGTAATACCTGCACCTTTTAAAAGGTGATACATAGGAAAGTCCCTGGCACGGTCCCTCCAACATAGCTGCTGGGTGATCTTTCTCTTCCCTTCATAGTTCCTGCTCTTGTTCATAACCATCAAAGTATGAAAGCTACATGCAGCAATAGAGTTTTAACATACTTAAAAATTTCTAATGACAGGGTGCTCGTCTGCTTTCTTCTTCTTCCTTTTTTTCCTTCTGTCTTTCCAAACCCCTTGCAGAAACTCAATTCTTCACTCCAGGCCCTTATGAATACAAAGCAGGTTCTCCTCCTAATTTACGGTAATTGTAAGTGAATTAGGCCAAATCGCTCCCAAACTGATTTCTGAAAGACTGATATGCCCTCTTCTGGCTTCTTAAAAAAAAAAAAAAAAAAGTTAGTTTATTAAAAGCATAAGAGAGTGGTAGAGTGGTCTGTTTACTTGCTATATTTGTTTACTAATAATTCTAATGACTTAATAGAGGTCTTCTCAGGCAAGTGAGAATATCTAGTGGTCCCAATAATATGAAGGGTGAAGATACTGTCCAGTAATATGCTACTCAGCCAAGGAGATTTCAACAAATTTTTTCCCAATTAACAAGACTGAAAATGATATAAACTGCAACAACAGGGGTCAAAAAAAAGATAGTCAAAATATGTGTACCCACTAGCAAAATCTAAGAAAAAGTCCTCCCCCTCGATGCCACACGCCCCACCACTGCCCCCCACTGTATGCCCACGCAGACCTGCTTCACAGCTCGGGGCCGACAGCAATGCCAATTAGTGTCAGTTGTGATGGGGTTTTAGAGACAGGGCCCTTTGTCTTAGAGGAAGTGGGCTGCAACCACCAACTTACTGTACAGAGGCAACCTAACAACCCATTAGGTGGAAATGACTTTTCAGCCACTTCCTCCAGGGACTACATCAGAAACGGATGGCTTAGACAGATGGGAACATTTTTACATTTCTGTATTAACTGCATCCAGGAAGGTGGATTTTTACCATGTAACGCTGCCCAGTCCTCATTCCATCCAATCTCCTCTCTGTGCTCCTTCACTCCCTATCGTAGGATGATATATACTGTTAGCTAGTAAAATGATGGGCTAAAATTCCCTAGGAATAGAGGCAGTGCATTCAGAGTATGCTATGGGTCAGCCACTGAAACTTTTGGGCTGGAATTTCGTTACTGGAATCCTGTTTCTGGAGTAGCATTTTGCATTCTGAAAACATGTTGATAGTCACCGTTTATGCCTCACATTGTTAAACTGGTACTAGACTTGGTGAAATGTATCAGGAAGCAAAAGCAACCCCTACTCCTGAGTCCAGGAGAGGACGGAGTCAGCTCTACCAACAGGAATGCTCATGCGTCTGTTGCAATGTAAACGCTGGGCTGCAATCCAGCGTCACATCCATGTGTCCACATTGTTGCAGAGCTAAAAACAAAATTTACTCCTACTCAGAATGCCATGTACACTACTGATGTTACACGAGAAAATGTGCAACTAGTACAGTTTAGATTTTCATATTCTTTAAGATGTGAATTAAAAAACAAACATAGGTTGATTAGATCTTGCCCACATAAATACTTGTTAAACATTTAACAACCAAATCTGTCCTAATTCACTTTTTTTAAGTCATTTTTTTGCTGATGTGCAAAAATTGTTTGGTGGCACAGCATCATTTTGAAACACTGGACATTCAGGTACATAAACATTATTTATCAGCAATAAACAGATATCAAATGCCTTTATAGCACAGATATCCAACAATCAAAAGTTCCATTTTGGTTCAAGATGCTTCAGTTTTGACAGAATTTAAAGGGTATAAGAGGCGGGAAATACTATGAAATCTGACAATAATACGAGGTTTTACAGTCACACTGTAATTTTAGGTGGGCTTCACTGCCAACATTCCACAGCTCCTATTAGTGAATCCTGCTTATAATCTCTGTTGACTTTATTAACGCATTGAGAGATGTAAGTCTTTCTTTAAAATTTTTCTATGTAGGTTTTCTTAAGGACCTTTCTGTCAAGAAGTGAGATGCTTTAAACATCTAGTATGGACTACTGTCCATATAATAACACGATAATAACATGTGTCCTGATAATAACACGAATAGAAATTCATATCAATTGTCAACTTTTTTCCTTGCTCGAATCAAATATAAACAGACATAAAGGTATAAAAACTCTAGTAAATAAATGTTTCTATGCATGTATATACTAAATAAAGTTCTGTATAAATAGTATTAAAAGTTTAAGTTTTCCTTCATTTGGATGTTGGCAAAACAGCCGATTCTTTTCATGTTGTTCAAATTAGTTCATGATTTTAAAAACATTAACAATTCTCCTGCTTATTTGACAGATAAATATAACCCATTACAAAGCACTATTCAGACAGTATCTTAATTAGAACACTTCTCTGTCTCTCACAGTCACTCAGGCTCCCTCTTGTACACTGATAGTACGTGGAGATTTTTTAAAAATATTTTATAAAAGAGAATCAATACTCAATGTTAATATTCATTTCAACACTTTCTAATTTTATGAAAGAAACACTGAACTACTATGTTTTTAAAAAGCTTGGTGATATGATTTGAATTCAAAGCAAAATCCATGAAACTTCCTTAAATATGAATCCTTTTCAATTAAAAAGATCTTGTAAGACAGTGGTGATGGTAGCACAGCATCATGACGGTACTAAAAGCCACTAAAGTACACACTGTAAGTGGTGAATTTTATGTGTTATGTGGGTTTTAACTCAATTAAAAAAAATCTTGTTAAACAAAAGAAAAGTATTTCTGGGTGTCAATCTGTTTTTAAGTGTTTGTTTCAGTTAAACTAATAAGGTTACTGAATCAAATAAATCCCCTGTTCTTGGGAATTGTTAAGAACAGTGTATGAGTTTTCTTAATGGACCCTTCTCCTTCAAATAGACTTCATATAATGTCCTCGGGTAGGGCTACCCACGTGGCTTAGCAGTAAAGAATCCACCTGCCAATGCATGAGCCACAGAAGATACTAGTTTGATCCTCAGGTGGAGAAGACCCCCGAGAGAAGGAAATGGCAACCCATGCTAGTGTTCTTGCCTGGAAAATGCCATGGACAGAGGAGCGTGGCAGGATACAGTCCACAGGGTCAAAAAGAGTCGGACGCAACTGAGCACGCACACATAGGTCCTCTGCTGCTGCTGCTAAGTCGCTTCAGTCGTGTCCGACTCTGTGCGACCCTGTAGACGGCAGCCCACCAGGCTCCCCCAACCCTGGGATTCTCCAGGCAAGAACACTGGAGTGGGTTACCATTTCCTTTTCCAATGCATGAAAGTGAAAAGTGAAAGTGAAGTCGCTCAGTCGTGTCCGACTCTTAGCGACCCCATGGACTGCAGCCCACCAGGCTCCTCCGTCCATGGGATTTTCCAGGCAAGAGTACTGGAGGGGGGTGCCATTGCCTTCTCCAACATAGGTCCTCTAACAGATGTCAAAGAGCAAATCATTATTTAAAAAAAACAAACCACATTTAACACTGCTATTGCCTTCTTTAAAACACATTGAGTAGGCTAGGTCAAAACAGTGTTAGTTTCTCAGTAGTCCATTCCTTGCAACCCCATGGACTGTAGCCCATCGGGTCCCTCTGACCATGGAATTCTCCAGGCAAGAATACTGGGGGTGGGTTGCCATGAAGGAATACCTAACTCCCTAGAAATAAATGAGTAAGGAGATCCCACTTTAAGACACAGTCTTTTTAAGAATATATCCTGAGTTTCCTAGCATATTCCAAATCCTGTCTGGAGACGTAGTAATACTGGCCAACACTTCTTATGCACTTCATATATACCACACACTGTTCTAAACACTCTATGCAGAAAAATTCATTTAACCCTGACAGATACCCTATTAGGAGGGCATCATACTATTATTATCTCTAAATTACAGGTAAAAGAAAAAAAAAAAAAAAGCAAAGCACAGAGACATAAATTAACTTTCCCACACAAATGCAGATCTTTCTCCCAACAGGCTAGTCCACTATTAGGCTCTAACCCACTAGGCTCTACTGCTTCAAAGCTATGAGACCTTTATGTCCCAGGACTGCTGTGGAGTAACAAGGACTACATCATCTTCTCCCCCTATTTAAAATTTAAAATGGACTGAATTGGAGTTTTTCTTATTGCCAGAGAAAGAGTTCACAGTGGGAATTTCAGAAAATATCAAACGAGAGAATATGACAGTACCAGTGTAGACTGTAGTCGTGAAAACTAGTTCTTTTAGAATTCAGAGTACTTATTGATATACCTAAGTGATATTTAATAAGGAGTTATTCCAGTCTTTCAAGAATGATCTTTTTGAAAATCAGCCATTTAGAAGACTAACTTGCAACATGGAAAAAAGGGCTTCCAACTTCAATGATGAGCAAGCTTTCAGTCCTAAGAAAAAGAATTATTTATAAATTATGAGAATTATTTATAAACTAGTTTACATATGCATTTAGAACAGTGAATAAAGAAATGTGCAGAGGACAAAGGTTTGAGAGACATTAGGGAAAAAAAAAATTTCTTACAGAGATTAGCTTTAAATAAAGGGAAAAAAATGACCATGGCAGGGACTATAGGTGAATCAGAGGTAAATTAGAGGGGAGAATAAAATAGGTATTCAATTTTTGAAAGAGGATTCACTCTGATGAAAGTAATGTGAAACCTCAGAGAAAGAAAAAAATGGAGAAAACACAGAGATGGAGACAAGGCTAAAGGGATGTAGAGGGACATCCCCGGAGCTCCAGTGGTCAGGACTTCACCTTCCAAAGCAGCGGGTGCAGCTTCAATTTCTGGTTGCAGAACTAAGATCGCACAGGCCTTGGAGCCCAAAGACCAAATCATAAAGAACAGAGGCAATACTGTTATAAAGACTTTTAAAATGGTCTGCATCAAAAAATCTTAAAAAAATTAAAGTGTATTAAAATAAATAAACGAATGTAGAAGAAAGGTGGTGATCCCATGAGGTGCCATCAGAAAAACACAAGGCCAGTCCACACTCAAAACTTGGTCATAACCATCTCAACTCTGGTAGGTGGCACAGGTCAAAACACAGGTTCCTCTGAGAATGAATAAACAATCCTATTATATTCTTATTCAATACATTTTCTAAGCAAAAAATAAAAAAGTACTTCTGGTTATCCTACCTTTCCAATATTGTTTAAAAAAACAAAAACACCATGCACAGAGAAACATCTCCCCCTGAACATACCACAGCATGCTCACATTCTCCCTGTGTTACACAGATGCATCCATTATCAGATGAGCCTCTCTTTAAGACTTCTCGATATCAGAGACAATGTTTTCTTCTGAGACAGTTCAGACTTTCAGACGGAAAGTCCCTTAATATTTGAATCACAAGTTCTACTGATCTCACTTATAAATTAACAAAAATTGACACTTTCTTAGAAAACACAAAATGAGGCAAAGAAATCTGGCTCCCGTGAAGTAAGTGTGTGCTGAGTGTGTAAGCACAGTTTTAATCAGTTAGACAGGGTTCCTGGGACCCCCCTCCCCGGCTTATTCTTAGGACTATTATCTACTCCCTGGTTTCCAAAACCCCCATGGTGGGGTCAGCAGCCACACTGCCAGTAGTGACCCCAAAGCACTGTTTATAGTGAGCAAAACCTCAAGAATCTTGAGGCAACTAGTTCACATGATGAGAGGGCAGGTGCTAGAGTGGGAAGGCTATGACTAACTAAATTTACCCTTATCCACAATTTTCTAAGAACAGAAAAAGGTTCCTTAAAGGTACGCCCCACTTACTGAGTGGGCTTCTACAAGTTACTGATTATCTCTGAGCCCCCCAATTCTTCATTTGTAACAAAAGAACAATACTATTATTTACAGAGGGTTTTCACATTCATTAGAAATCATCTTAAGTGAAAGTGAAGTTGCTCAGTCGTATCCAACTCTGCGACCCCATGGACTGTAGTCCACCAGGCTTCTCTGTCCATGGGATTCTCCAGGCAAGGGTTCTGGAGTGGGTTGCCATTTCCTTCTCCAGGAGATCTTCCCAACCCAGGAATTGAACCTGGGTCTCCCCCATTACAGGCAGATGCTTTACCCTCTGAGCCACCAGGGAATATTAGACAATGCCAAAGAATGCTCAAACTACCGCACAATTGCACTCATCTCACATGCTAGTAAAGTCATGCTCAAAATTCTCCATGGCAGGCTTCAGCAATACATGAACCATGAACTTCCAGATGTTCAAGCTGGTTTTAGAAAAGGCAGAGGAACCAGAGATCAAATTGCCAACATCTGCTGGATCATTGAAAAAGCAAGAGAGTTCCAGAAAAACATCTATTTCTGTTTTATTGACTATGCCAAAGCCTTTGACTGTGTGGATCGCAATAAACTGTAGAAAGTTCTGAAGGTGATGGGAATACCAGACCACCTGACCTGCCTCTTGAGAAGCAGGAAGCAACAGTTAGAACTGGACATGGAACAACAGACTGGTTCCAAATAGGAAAAGGAGTACATCAAGGCTGTATTCTGTCACCCTGCTTATTTAACTTCTATGCAGAGTACATCATGAGAAACGCTGGGCTGGAGGAAGCACAAGCTGGAATCAAGACTGCCGGGAGAAGTATCAATAACCTCAGATATGCAGATGACACCACTCTTGTGGCATAAAGTGAAGAAGAACTAAAGAGCCTCTTGATGAACGTGAAAGAGGAGACTGAAAAAGCTGGCTTAAAGCTCAACATTCAGAAAACTAAGATCATGGCATCTAGTCCCATCACTTCATGGCATACAGATGGGGGAACAGTGGAAATAGTGGCTGATTTTATTTTTCTGGGCTCCAAAATCAGTGCAGATGGTGACTGCAGCCATCAAATTTAAGACCCTTGCTCCTTGGAAGGAAAGTTATGACCAACCTAGACAGCATATTAAACAGCAGAGACATTACTTTGTCAACAAAGGTCCGTCTAGTTAAGGCTATGGTTTTTCCAGTGGTCGTGTATGGATGTGAGAGTCAGACTGTAAAGAAAGCTGAGCACCAAAGAATTGATGCTTTTGAACTGTGGTGTTGGAGAAGACTCTTGAGAGTCCCGTGGACTACAAGGAGATTCAATCAGTCCATCCTAAAGGAGACCAGTCCTGGGTGTTCTTTGGAAAGACTGATGTTGAAGCTGAAACTCCAATACTTTGGCCACCTGATGTGAAGAGCTGACTCACTGGAAAAGACCCTGATGCTGGGAAAGATTGAGGGCAGGAGAAGGGGAGGACAGAGGATGAGATGGTTGGATGGCATCACCAACTCAATGGACATGGGTTTGGATAGACTCCGGAAGTTGGTGATGCACAGGGAGGCCTGGCGTGCTGCGGTTCATGGGGTCCCAAAGCATCGGACACGGCTGAGCGACTGAACTGAACTGAGAGATCACCTGTTCGAAGAGCCTCACACAATGGAAGACACGTAGCAAGCAGTGAATGAAAGCAAGTATTATGAGTGTTAATCCTATCTTCACGAAATAACCATGGAAAGAAAATATGTTTCTGATATACATAATATATGGCTTCCAGATATATAGTTCATACATTTATAAATGCCCTCGCCTGTGTTCACAGAAATCAGCTAGGGGAAGAAAAAGAGAACCTGACGGGGAAAGGAGTTGGAAGGCCTAAACCCCGTGGTACAGCTTGCAGACCTGCCCCTCCCTAGCAGTGAACCTGAAGATCAAACTTGGCTTCCACTTCCTCTGCCATGACATGCATGAGTTAGAATATGCCCCAGACGTCCTCTAAGCTCTAGGTTTATGTATATTATAAGGAACTTGCTTTCATCATGTACTTAAACTTCCTAAATATCATACCCCTCCAACCCTAAGTTCAGTCTCCTTAACAGGAAAAGACCTTGGGATATTTGTGCATTTCTCTGGTGCCTAAAATACAGTCCTGTGAAAGGAAGGTGCTTAACAGGCTGTTAGAAGGCAAGGTATTGAATGTACAAGGCTTAGCTGCATCTGATCACAGACTGGCTGGAGAAAACACTACCCCACGGGGCCTTTCAGAGCCAAAGAGCTTTTATGGTAAGAGTTTCAGACATGAAGTCCTTAGTTTAAGAATGACTTTTTCTGAGTACCAACTCTGTGCCAAGAACTCTAGATAAAGATATTGTAAAAGCATATGAAGACACAACCTGTAGCGTGTAACCTACACACTGCCTAAGTAAATAGGCAACTTAGAATGGAGTGGGGTAAACACACAGGGCGATGATGCACCGGGAAGGGATCCCAACCCAGTCGTACAGAGAAAGGAGACAGTCTCATTGTGGAGACACTGAAGGAAGAGACCCAAATGGAGAGTACACTTGAGTTGCTCCAAAACAAAATATCTGGAACTCACTTGGAAGACTAGCTAAATAGGAGAATACAAAAATAGTGAGTAACTCGTGTATATTCTGCTAATACACTGACCTCCATTCTTACATCGTTACAGAAATGGGAAGAGGCCTCCTGGTCTTCTCTCCCTTGTGTTATAGGTGGTATGTGTTCAAAGCACGTGGCTATGAACTATTCAGGCCTCTGGAATGCAAAGTCACACCAGGGAAGGTACCTTATGGCATTTAAGCCACTGATCTTATTTCCATTTTGGGTCTTCATTCAACCCAACCCGGAAAGAAATCTGTTCTGTAGGTCTCCTGGAAAGATCAGTGTTTTATTTCTCTTCTTCACATGAGTGTTCCTTGTTCCCCTCTCTCTCGCCAATAAGTCTTGAATCCCTAACCTGGTCTTCCTTCTCGTCTGACGTTGCTTCTGGCTCCCCAGGACTTTCGTCTCTCACTGTCCTATGTCTTGACTGAATTGAGAGGGAGAAAAACTAGATTTGGCTTTGTTTTCTTCTTACTCTTCTCTGCTTCCCACTCCACTGTCGAAGATGTCCTTTCTCTGAGGATCACAAGCTCTTAAGAAGATGAATTGCGTCTGTTTTATCCTTTAAAACCTAAACAATTAATACAAAATCACTGTAGATGGTAACTACAGCCATGAAATTAAAAGACGCTTACTCCTTGGTAGAAAAGCTATGACAAACCTGCTGCCGCTAAGTCGCTTCAGTCGTGTCCGACTCTGTGTGACCCCATAGACGGCAGCCCACCAGGCTCCCCCGTCCCTGGGATTCTCCAGGCAAGAACGCTGGAGTGGGTTGCCATTTCCTTCTCCAATGCATGAAAGTGAAAAGTGAAAGTGAAGTCACTCAGTCATGTCCGATTTCTAGCAACCCCATGGACTGCAGCCCACCAGGCTCCTCCGTCCATGGAATTTTCCAGGCAAGAGTACTGGAGTGGGCTGCCATTGCCTTCTCCGTTTACTGCATACTAGGTTAATAAAAATTTGGTTATTTCTCCTGGCAATACGTGAAACCATTTCTCTGCTATATTTTAAGGCTGTATTAATACATTTAAAATATGTTATCAATTTATTATTTTCAAAAAGTACTCCATGGTTAAACTTGTTTTAAAAACTGTTCTACTGTGTAAAAACAATGACTGCTGTGCCCAGTTTTGTTTCACTTGTTGTCATGTTTCTCTACTTTTTCTTTAAAATTGGAAGAAGTTACAGTTCAGTACACACAGACAAAGTCATATCCGACTCTTTGTGACCCCATGGACTGTAGCCCACCAGGCTCCTCTGTCCCTGGAATTCTCTAGGCAAGAATACTGGAGTAGGTTGCCATTCCCTTCTCCATGACAAACCTAGACAGCATATTAAAAAGCAGAGACATCACTTTACCAAGAAAGGTCTGTCTAGTGAAAGCTATGGTTTTTCCTGTAGTCATGTATGGATGTGAGAACTGGACGATAAAAAAAAGCTGAGCATGAAAGAATTGTTGGAGAAGACACATGAATCCCTTGGACTGCAAGATCAAACCAGTCAGTTATCAAGGAAATCAGTCCTGATTATTCACTGGAAGGACTGATGCTGAAGCTGAAACTCCAATACTTTGGCCACCTGATGCGAAGAACTGACTCATTGAAAAAGGCCCTGATGCTGGGAAAGACTGAAGGCAGGAGGAGAAGGGGATGACAGAGGATGAGATGGTTGGATGGCATCACTGACTCTATGGACACGAGTTTGAGCAAGCTCTGGGAGTTGGTGATGGACAGGGAAGCCTGGCGTGCTGCAGTCTATGGGGTCACAAAGAGTTGGACGTGACTGAGCGACTGAACTGACTGACCTAATCATTTCTATTTCGTACATGTTAGAGGTCAACATAATATACATCGCCATCAAGGCTTAGCACAATACGGATGTCATATGGTGTGGTGCTGAGGGAGTGCGAAGTGGAGAAGGATTCAATACATCATTAATTAACCACACCAGAAGGACATGTCCAGGGAAAGCACCCTATAATACAATCGAAGAAGTATATACTAAATCAGAAACAGTTTCAATCACATTCACGGAGTGGCATTTGGGAGCCCTCTTTGCTTGTCAAATGGTTTTTGTGCCTGCTAGATGCATGGCTATAATTAGACTCACTGAAAGTTGCAAAGAATGACCAACGAGCAACATCTTTCTTTAATATCCCTGGGGGAAACCGAGGTTCCCAGCATCTTCTATATGAGAAGAAAAAGTAGGCTGCAATTATGAGATTGAAGGAGGAAGAGTCTTGTGAGAAACTAACAGGACACTTGTGTTTAGTCACTCAGTCATGTCCAACTCTTTGCGACACCATGGACTATAGCCTGCCAGGCACCTCTGTCCATGGCGATTCTCCAGGCAAGAATACTGGAGTGGACTGCCATGCCCTCCTCCAGCAGATCTTCCCAACCCAGGGACTGAACCCAGGTCTCCCACATCGCAGGCAGATTCTTTATCATCTGAGCCACCAGGGAAGCTCCTAACAGAACACTTAGAGGATGATAATCATCAGGGTTGTATGGGTCTGCGACCTCAGAGATAGGTATTTGTGAACAGTTGACCCAACAGAGTTTAAATGGAATTAATGAAGATATGATATACACCTGAAAAAAGTTTCTACCTGCTTTATTTTTTTAATGACTTACCTATGCTTAATTTTTAAGTAAATGGTACTTTGAGGAGGAACCTGTAAACTTTTTTTTTTAATTAGCTATTTTGTACATAGTGTTAATAGTGTGTACATGTCAATCCCAATCTCCCAATCTATCTGCTTTTCAACAGCCATCTACTCTGTGGTAGACTTCACACTCATCCTAATCCAAAGCATTTCACCCTTCTTTGCCTCGGAGTCTGAGAACACCACCACCCGGAAGACCACAGTGCCTGATGTCTTCCCCAGGGCATATCGCTGTGCATGTCCTTAAAACAATTAGTCCTGAGTGTATGCCCATTCTCAAGATGATGTATGTGCAGCAGAGTCTGTTGCTTGCTGGCACTTAAGAGAGAGAGTCTTTGTGATAAAGCAAGGAGAGAGTAGCTATCAGTTAGGCTGCCACTTCTGTCATACTTGTTAATGATGCAGCTCCTGTAATTACATTGTGGTTCTTTATATGAACTCAGGGAAAGCTTGCTTGGTTTTAGTATGAAAACAATTTATGAAATTATAGAAACAGACTGAACACAGCAGTTCATTTGTTGAAGCAATTATCCAGATCCTTGTCAAAAAAAAAAAAAGTACAAGTGAGAGAAGACTGTGATGTGCAAAAAGTGTTTCTAATTCTATGCTCTAATATGTACAATATGTCTGTGGTTGTGCTGAATTATGTTAATAAACTGCAGCCGAAATATATTTGTCACAACACAAAGGAAAGGCGCTATCAATCGTCCTGCCAGATATTTTAAATTAGTCACCAAACGGCCCAGCCAGAGTTTCCTCGACAACCTGCAGATGAAGAGAAAGGCTCACTTGACGTTTTCCCAGTGGAACCAGAAGAACTTTTCTAGTACTGGGAATTATCTGGAAAATAACTGTAAAGTGACCTATGGCACAAATGCCATTTTTAAGTGACATTTAAAAATCTAACCCTGGACACCAACCTGATGTTATTTCTGACTGGCTATCCATCAAAACACAAGTATCCAAGACAGACTCTAAGAACAGGATTTGGGACACTGGTCGCTGGAGAGCTGAGGGAACAAACAGAGCAATCAAGCGATACGAAGGTTACTGCTCAAATAAAACTGCATAAAAACCAAAAAATGTCTTTAAGGTTAAAAAAAAGTCATTTTCTACTCTATGAAGGCCAGGATTCTACAGCTTATTAGCATTTAGTCAATAAAGATTAAGTTGTAGAACAGCATTGTATTATCTAAGTTTCCCTAAGCATGTTTATCAAATCTCTGGACTAATGACTATTAAGTTCAATTCTTAAAAGTTCTACCTGCAGAGCAAAGGAACAATTATTGATTTAACTAGATAAATATTTAGTTTCCACAAATTCTATACATGTAAATTTATCATATAAATATCTCCCAGTGAAATAATGGCTCAAGGAAAAAAACAGTGACTTTTGCACTCTGAAACAACGTAGCCTCTTTCTTCTAACTTGAGCACAAAACTCCAATAAAAGCATACTACTGAAAGTTTCCTTTCATTTCTTTTAATTATTTTAATAGTTAATTTCCAGGAGGTGAAAAAGAGAGCAGGGATCAAACACTAAAATAAAATGAAGTGCTAGAAAACAGAAGCAAAAAAAAAAAAAAAAACTTTTGAGCTCAAATTGTGACTTGTGCAAAGTGTTACACGCAATAAAATGCGGATGCCGTTCTTTCTCCTCACATCTGGAGATAGTTTAGTATACCGATTTCCAGAAACCAAGCAATCGTCCAGCCTGGCTAGCCCCTTTCATTCACAAATAAACAATTAATGGAATGGGCAACTAATTTTCCAAGTGTTCATATTCATTAGGCTGTTTCCTGAAATTAAGTATCAGCCTCATGATACAATACTGTACACATTAAACAGTCTCTCGCTCAGCCCCTCACTTCCTTGGCCATCTCTCTCATATTAGAGAACGGGGCATCTGTATTTCTAGTCTCCTTCCTTACAATACACTAGCATCTGAATATTAAATTTCCTTAATTGTGCTGAGTTAGAAAGACAAAATATTAAAAATATGACAAGATCCCCTCACCAAATACTAACAAGAATTTCTATTCTCATGGTCCGTTGATTCACTAATATTTATCAAACATCTACTATATGAACAGCAGAATTCTAAACCTTGACTTGTGAAAGTAAATACGTCCTCGAGAAATTTACAACTGAGTAGGGAGATAAACCTGACCACAAATAACTATACTATAAAGGAGAATGTGATCAATGTGACAAGAGAGGCATAAACAGCATGCTTTAGGGTTCAAGGGAGAGAGACTTACTCCTTTTGAGGTAATGAGAGAAGGCTTAGCAAAGGAAGTGGTTTGCAAGATGGATAGGCTTTCAAGAGGCTCGGGACTGGAAGGTCTTCAAGGTCAGAGACCATGTCTTGTTTTACTTGGCGTCCCCTACCCCCTCAACACACACACCTGTAGCACAGTGCTGGGCCATCAACACTATGAAAAAGCTAGCTATTTAGCTGAATTCAACAAGCAAACATTGGAAAAAGAAGATCACCTGAAATGGATGGGCACTGACCATGGCATGGGCTTATTCAAAGAACATGGACATTTTTGAAAAGAGAATACCTAGAGACATAACATTAGACAGGTGGGCTGAAAAATGTATTAGTCCAAAATAAAACAGAGCTAACACATTTCATTTTAAATTTGTGAACCATGGGGAACACTGAGAATTTCCAAGCATATGAATAATAAATTAGTAGGGTCTTATGTCTATTGTGCCAGTTTATGTAAGGCTATACTTACTGCAAGGAGATCCAACCAGTCCATTCTAAAGGAGATCAGCCCTGGGATTTCTTTGGAAGGAATGATGTTGAAGCTGAAACCCCAGTACTTTGGCCACCTCATGTGAAGAGTCGACTCATTGGAAAAGACTCTGATGCTGGGAGGGATTGGGGGCAGGAGGAGAAGGGGACGACAGAGGATGAGATGGCTGGATGGCATCACTGACTTAATGGACGTGAGTCTGAGTGAACACCGGGAGTTGGTGATGGACAGGGAGGCCTGGCGTGCTGCGCTGAACTGATCCTTACTTAAATCTTGTGGACTTCTCCAATTCTTAAAAAACTTAAGAGCACACGAGGGAAGAAAAAATGTACTACATTAAATAATTAGAAACCTATAAACTCTGTTAGGTTGACATTGGGCTTTGAAGGCCAACAAAAAGTTGTATGGGTGTGCAACCCAGGAAAAAATGCTCCTCTAAGAATTTTTAAGTTGAAAAGGAAAAAAAAAAATCCAAGAGCAAAGTAGCCCCAAACGCTGTATGTTACTCAACATCGATAGTGGCAGTAGGGTGTAGCTGCCATCACTATAGGCTCCCCAGAACACAGTTTTATAGCAAGAACAATACCCATGGCTCTCCTGGAAAAGGAGATGAGCGGTTGTCTTTTGTTTCTCAATTCCTTGGATACTGTTCAAGCAGTTCGCCTCGCTGCCTTCCATCACCTTCCACTAAGTGACGATGTGCAAACATAAAGGGGGGTGCTCTGAGACCTCTCACTAGGATTTAGGGGCCCCTACACCTTTGAATACCCAAACACCAATTCAGCTTTGAGTGAGTAATTCTTGGTAACCAGGACAGCAGACTGTGATAATTCCCTGGGATTTCCCAGAAGGAATGGTGACAAGCAAGCGTGTCATCTGGACGTGTCATACAGAATTGCAAAACTGTCTGAGTTGTCTCAGATTCTGGACAGACTGTCTTATTTTAAATAGTCTAGCTGATATCATGTGACATTTGGCTGAACAAAAATAGTAACAGCCACAAAGGGGAGAAGAGAGGACCTTATGAAAAATTGTCCCTAAAGAAAGAAAGGATAGTGAAGCTAAGTCCAGATTTCTAGTGCATGTGCCCTCAAAGCCAATCCTAATGGAATAAGGCTCAAAACCAAATGACAACATGTCCTATAAAATAGTAGCAGAAAATAATGCTTGGCATTGAAGCTCAAATGTATTTGACTGCCATGAGCTTCAAGGAGAAATACCACGGTAATGGGAGAGGAGGTGGTGTACCATGGGATTTCAAAGCACGAGAGCCAACAAAACTGGTTGTTCATTGGCCAAACCTTGGTAACCATTCCGGAATACTAATGTGCAAATTTTTTAGTAGCAATGACAGTGTCTTACTCATCTCAGCATCCCAATGCTAGCAGGGTGTCTAGCAGGCCATCAATACATGCATGCTTTGGGACCAAATTCAATTCAATATGACGGCTTTCATTTTAAAAAGCTAACAAAACCACTTGGAAAACTGTTTATTTCTTCCTGAAGGAAAAAATCCAAGGAACTCAACCAAATCAATACAAAGACTTTACTATCATAATTTATGGAACTAAGAATGCATTTTTTCCAACTGGCGAGAAAAACACCTCTGTAGACACACCATGGTGCCCCCAGCCAGGCAAGTTTTGCTGCTGAGCAAGAGGAAGATGCTTTCAAGAGTGAGGTTGCAACATGATGAACCCATCATTACTGCCATAATTAATGAATGGTGGAACAGTTCATATATAGTGTAGCAAGTAAGTTAACCATTCTGTCTCTCATATTCCTGAAGCTCACAGTCTCAGATAATTTCTCAAGCTATTGCCATGCACCAGGCACTAAGTATATTTATGGAAATACAGTTGACCCTTGAACAACTTGGGGATGGGGACACCCACCCTCAGCTCAGTGGAAAATCTGCATATCATGTCTAGCCAGCCCTTCGTATCCCTGCTTCATCTGTATATGTGGTTCCTTCATATCCATGGATCTGCATCCATGGTGTCAAGCAATCACAGACTATGTAGTACTGTAGTATTTACCATAAAAAAAAAATCCATGTATAAGTAGACATGTGCAGTTCAATCCTGTATTGTTCAAGGGTCAACTGTGCTTTACATACATGAATTTAATCTTTTTGACAAATGAGCAAGATAGGTACTATTATCAACTCTATTTCACAGATAAGGAAATTAGAAGTCAAAGAGATTAAATGACTTGACCAACACCTTATAGCAGGTAAAAGTGGAAATTAAAACCCAGTCTGAGTAACTCAACAGTCACATCTGTCCAACAGTAATACATCAGGATAACCCCAGTAAGGGCGGCAAATCTGGTGACTACGACTGTTAATAATATCTCCATCACCATACTGAAACCTTGGGCACCGGTGGTGGTTTTCTCAAGTGGCTGTCCCTAGCATTGCATACTCTTTCCCCTTGATCTGAACCCTTCTATCCTCATTGATATTTGGGCAAATACAATCACATTTTTGTGGAATCATACAATAAATAGTTGCCACAAATAGTATGAAACCCAGTTATGTGAATTCCAACAGGTGGTTGTGAAGGCTTAAATCACAGTGTTGGCAAATGTGTAGGACTCATTCAGACAACCACACAGTGAATTTCCCAACAGGAAAATTAATACAGGGTCATGATAAGCATTGATACATGTAAATTTCAGGGTCTACCTTCAAGTCTCTTTTAATTGTGACACTACAATCAAAATGAGATACTTATTCCACAGCCAAGAAAGAAAGAAGGTGTAAGACATCTGGACGTTGTGAGGACTAATAAGTAAAACTTGCTAAAAAATAAAGAATTTTAAAAAAGAGTTTGCTTTTTGACTACAATTTATAGGTATAGCTTTTTAGCAAGATGTAAGTTGAGAGTTAATCATTTTGGTTTTCAAAGATGCAACTAAAAACGTCATTCTATGACAAACTATATGATGCTTCAAAAAAGAAAGCATTACTCAAGGAAAGGAAAGCAGAACAATATGAAAAAGGATTAAAAAAACAGCCCTATGAACAGCCCTATGTCTAGATCCAAGTGGATCACAGACTATGACTCCACTCAGCCCACATTCTCACCCGAGGGAATCCCCACAACAGCTCTTTATAGCCATATCCTTAAAACTTTACCTATGGATGAAGGGGAAAAAATGTGAGGTTATCTATAGGAACCTCTGAGTACAAGGCACATAGCTATGGCATTTGTGGCAGGCATACAGATTACTATTACAAAACCCGGCAGTGTTAATAAAGGGTGAGCTTCCCGGGGTAGGTTTCACTAATAATTCTCTGAAGGATCAGCATTTCACTACATCCAGTTTTATCTGATTACTCAAACATGTCCTCATAATTGTTATATTTCAAGCACTGTTTCAGGAATTACATATCCACTCGGTCTTCACAGTTATGTTTAAGTTATACAGGATGTAGGTATCAGTATGTCCATTTCTGAAGTGAGGTACATGGGGCACAGAGACTTCTTATGCCCAAGGAGAAGGCCACACTACACAAGGCCACACAGCTAGTACAAACGGGAGAAACAGGATTCAAGCCTAAGCGGGTTGGCTCTGGAGCCCACGCTCCTTGTCACTGTGCCATGCTGCCCTTTCCCAGGAATGCTAGTAAAACCATGCCTCAACTGATCTCTCAGATTAGTTACGTGTCATTCTACAGTGACCAAGGGCAATTCCAGAGCTAAGATATGCACCCTTTCAGCCTGGCAGGCTTATTAGGAATCCAATCGATCACCCCAACCCCATACTTGAGTGCAGTGCTACACTATCAGTAAGGCCAGTGCCTTGGGGACTGTTGTGACCAACCCCTCCCTGCCACATGACTTCTGAGATGACCGGGGGGGCTGCTGGCCTGGCTGCCCTGTCTCTGTGATTTAAACCAGACCATCTGACTGCCTTGCTCTCTGAGCTGGGGCAGGTCTGAAAATGCTCAGATTGCATTAAGCAACTTCTCTGCTCTTTGGCCAGATTCAAGCTCTAGAGTTACTCTATGTGGATTTAGTTCATCCTCTTAAGAGTACAGAGAAGGTTTTCTTTGAGATGAATTTTTTCATGATCAAAGCTTGTTCCTGGGATGACTCAGGTGGAGGAAAGCTACGAGGCACACGGCAGTGTACTTGAGACACTACATCTGGCATACTGTTTTACAGAACACAGACAGAAGGAAAGGTCTGTAGATTCCAATTTCAAAAAGGAGGAGGAGGAGAAGTATTTCACATTATAATAGTAAGACACCCCAGGATTAGAGGGTCTACAAATTCTTAACAACAGCAAATCAAAATCAGGTTGAGAAGAAAAGTGAGAACATGACATGCGGAAAGGATAGATATGACTTCCTTCCACAAGAACCTTGACTGTTCAATTCTTAAGCTAGGTGTTCTCAGAAAGCCAGTGAAATTTGGCTGGTCCTCTGTGGGGCCCCAATAAAATGCTTTCCAGAGTCAACAGCTGACCAGTCATGTGCGTGGAGAGCAGAAGGGGTTACAGGTACCCATGGTCCTGGAAGCTCTGAAGAAAGAAGTGTTCTTTCAAAACTCAACCGACTTTCCAAAAAGAAAAAACGGAGAATGATCCATCACCAAAAATGTTCATCTACTGACACTGTAACAAGTTTAGCTGAGTCACCAAATTTCCCAATTTCTTCTAAGTGAAGCAATTTAAAAAAACTTTTTATCGAAGATCTACTAAGTGTCAGGCGCGAAGATCGCTCAAACAAGAAATCTTATCTTCAAAGGTCAATCAACTGTGGGCTCAGAAGGAGAGAGGGGAGGAGAATAATGCAAGGGAATGACAAAAATTCAAAGGGGAGAGAGGTTCTGGTTGAGGGGAATGATGAAACAAAACTTCCTAGTTAAAATATTCACAGAAAAATAAATATGTGCACCATCCGTCCTGCTTCCAAGTACATGAGAGGAGAGAAGGGAGCAAGGAGAAAATTCAACCCTAACATGATGCCTTAGAAAAACAAGAGAAGTTTTCTTAAAACAAAACAAAACCCTTTTGGCACACCAAGCTCCCTGTGACTGCAGGGTGAAAACTGTAACATAAAAACCTAGTCCATAAGTGCCAGAGGAAAAGAAACTTTCCCCAAATAACAAAATAAAAATAAACCTTCAGTTAAAATAATATATTACACACTGATGTAAACTGAAATGCTCTTGTCCATGGGTTGAGCTTATGAAACCCTTAAACATGAGCATGTAACACTAACAAACTATTTGACATTATTATTTGGGTTCAAAGACTCTCTTTCTCTAAATGTTTATAGCACCATACCAGTTATTTCAACTGAGCTGACACAATGAATTTCAAATGATCTAATACTTTTGACTTACCAGCGGATTAGCACATGATTACCCCGAGTAAAAGGATTATTATTACTGCTGCTCTAAGATATTAACACTTTCTGTAACACACTCTAAGGACGCTGTATAGATCACTAAAAAACGTGACAAAATACATGGGGGAGAGGGGATTTTTTTTTTTTAATGGAAGGTGGTAAGTGTTCTTCTCTTATAGAGTTCTCTTGCTTAGTATAAAGTGGGCCTACCAATGGTGGAACTGGCATTTTGCATGGCATTTTCAATGGCATGCAAGTCACAAATAAGTCCAGGATTCAACGCACCCAGGACATTAAGCCACGTGTGGCTTTCTTCCCATGAAGATCGGGCTCCAAACAAAACCCCCCACTTTGTAATAGACAACTAATTCTCATGTAATGAATGACAGAACACAGTGTTGATGTACTTAACAAGACAGAGCTAAATTCAATGAAGCTTGACGCCATTTATATGGAAAAGGGTTACATCTGTAGACAGAGCCAAAGGAAGAGGGGAATAATTCTGAATTAAACAGTGCAGCTTCTGCTTTGGTTCAGGCCTCTCACTGGAAATACAAATCATGGCTAAGATGTGACCCTGAACACTGGCAGCAGCAAACAAAGCTAACTACCACCATATTAAACTCTAACCCTCACAGATGAAGAGGCAACAGCTAGAGGACTTTGTTCAGGGCTTCTACTGCCCAAAGTGCCATTTCTTCATAGCCAAATTTCTGGTCCATTAAAACACTTTCTTTCTTTACCAGACTCCATGATATGCAATTCAGTGGCACTAAACAGAGTCACAGAAAATTCAGACAATCCCAATGATGTTTTACTATCTACTACATCTTGTGGGTTCATCATCAAAACAAGAATAGAGAAAGTAAGCATGTGACACAGAATGAGGATGTTGGAATGATAAACTTCGGTGGCTCTTCGGAAGGTTTTAATGTTACATTTACCCTTCTCTAACAAAGATGTACAGAAGAGTCCTAGGGACACAAATTGTGTAGAAGTGTGGGTGTGGATAGGTATAACTGTCACAACAAAAGATTCTTAAAAGCCTATGGCTAACGTAATGCCGACTCTCCTCTTTCAAAGCAAGTGCAGAAAATAGATTTTAAAGTACATTAAAAGAACACAGCATATGAACCATGCCGATCGAGCACCCAAGGTTCTGAAAACAATTGATGAATTGTTGTAAGTAGATGAGAGAAAATTGTCATCCCTCGAGTGGCTTTACAGTAAGCACACTGATCCCCACAGCATGCTCCCTGTAGCTGGATCCCCACAGCATGCTTCCTGTAGCTGGATCCCCACAGCATGCTCCCTGTAGCTGGATCCCCACAGCATGCTCCCTGTAGCTGGATCCCCACAGCATGCTCCCTGTAGCTGGTGATATGACTTATGTCTGTAGGATGCTCTTCCACACATGGAGGTACCACCACCTAGAGCGGCTCTACCTTCAGGCAGGGAAGCCTGGCTAGCCTCTCCTCTCCCCGATCGGCAGTGTTATCTGGTTCTGTTGTCACAGAGCCAGGGAATGAAGCTTTTCCAGAAAACTTACCCAAGATCAAACTGTGCCTGGTGACAGCAATGTCCAGGCCATAAGTAATGTTCAAAGGATTCAACAATGCCTGTGACTGATCATGCTCTCTCCCTTGCCATCACCTGCTGATTTTGTCCAGGTGTTTTATGGCTATCTTGAGAATCTGGAGAACAGACAGAGGGAAGGCGTTACCAATTTCTTTTGTCTGAGACTGTGAATTCCTCACACAGATGGTGGACAGCCTCAGCTCAGGGCAGCACCAGACTGCACTACCTTCAACCTCCAAGAGGGGAAGTAGAGGGAGACACAACTGTCCCCCTATTCCAGCACTGCCTGTGTGTGTGTGGTTAGGAGACACTGTGGCTTCACACGGGGAGCAGTGAAGAAGAAAGAAAGGCAACAAGTTATCTTGAAAACATTTACTTGCTTGAGGTTCTGCTAAGCACCGACCAAGCAGTTAAAAATGCTGACCAGAAGGGTGATACCTGAACAAATGTGCTTCTATCAGAGACTCTGTACCCCAAGTTTCAGCTACTTTTTCATGTGTATATCTAGAGCCATCAGCTCTCCTAAACTAACCAAAATAGGGCCTAGAAAAATCCCGGTCAAGCCTTTAGAAGCTATTATATTGCTGTCAGGGGGCTTCCCAGGTGGTTCAGTGGTAAAGAATCCACCTGCCAACGCAGGAGACTCGGATTTGATCCTTGGATCGAGAAAATCCCCTGGAATAGGAAACAGCAACCCACTCCAGTATTTTTGCCTGGGAAATCCATGGACAGAGGAGTCCATGGGTTGCAAAGAGTTTGACACAACTGAGCATGCACACTGCTATCACAGCTGGGAAGAAAACTGGATTGGTGCTGAAACCCATGCTACATGGTAGCCACTGGCTACTCGTGGATACTGAGCACCATAATCGTGGTTAGTCCAGGTTGAGGTGTGCTGTGCATGCAAAAGAGATGCTGGATTCTGAAGAAGGCATGTGAAAAAAAGGCTGTAAAATACTGATAAATATCCACAATGATTACATATTTTTATACCTATTTATATATGGAAATTATAATTTTGATACATTGGGTTAAATAACATATTATTCAAATTGACTTCACCTGTTTATTTATACTTGCAATGTGGCTACTAGAAAATCTTAAATCATAAAATTGCTTATCTTGCTACTTACTGGACAATACTGGTCTAGACAAGAGGACTACGGTCCTTTTCAGTCAGTTGTTGGTTACTTGACCATGGTCTGCTTGGTTAACTTTCTGAGCTGCATCATTTTCAAATGAGAGGAATAAAAATCAAGAATGTATCAATACCTCCAAAGTTTTACACCTCCAAAATTACAAATTTTTCAGATTATCATTCCTAAAACCCATGGTTCATTTTCATTGGGGCCTGCCGTAAAGAAGCAGTGACAAACAACAGGGAAACAGGTTCTGTTCATTATTCAATTAATTTAAGAAATGACAGCTGACTGATGGTTTTAGCTAAAGCTTTTCAGAATGGTGGGTAGACTGTTTTAATGTATTAACGTATTAATGTAAAATTTATTCATCATATGAATTCCATCAGTGACTAACAACCCACCATGATATATAAAATAAAGAATGTGTAGGCCCTGGATGGATATGGGTTTATAAAGCAGTGAAGTGAGTGGCTTGTTTTATGATTTCAAGCTCAATGTCATGGGTACATCTGACCGCAATTCATTTGGTCAGTAGGCTACTAAGGCAGACATCCTTTACAGAAACCTCAGAAAAGCTTTAGTGATTTCTTCACTTAATCAGAGGGAGTGTATCTTTCATTATAATGTACAGTTGATCCCTCATGGAGGCACAATTTCTGGCGCAAGAGTTGCACAGGTCCCATCAGTTATGCCTAACTCTGTGATAATTCCTGAAACACCTCCTCATCCAGCTCTTGGGTGGCCAGGCCCAAAGAGGATATTTTTAGAAGCCTGCTGTTCCCCCAAGTTGTACTGTTTGTGCTAAGTGACCATAACAGGGCTAAGGATGGAAGTATCTACAGAACAACAATTCAGGTGACACTTTAAATACTTAATTACACACTATTATTTACTTCCTATTAAGGAACGATGGAGGACTTTATTCGCTAAGTTCCTTGATAGGAACAAACTTTTTATTTTACAGATTATGTTGAGAATTTGATCAGTGTGCTGCCTAAAGTGGAGAAAGGAAATGGAAAACAGGAAGAGATTAAATGCAGGAGAGAAATCCAGTATCTGTTCAATACATGTATTTTTAACCCAAATGTCAGTGAAACTAAACTCTACATCCTGGCACACTAAACACCATGCTAGAGTATGTGACTGTGTGTGTAAAACACACCTACATGCACACAGCCCTCATTTATGGATATATTCCAGTGGATGAGATAGAAAAGTCAGGTCAGCCACAAAAAATTGAAAGTGTAGCTTACGGGACTCCGGAGTCAGGAACTAGGAGAGAGTCAGCAGACTGTACCAGATTGAGTTACTTCTTGGCGTGATGAGTTAAAAATTCAAACATAAGTGAGAAAAGAGCTACAAATGAATTCTGCCATGCTCTATGCACCCAATGGGGAAAGCATGGAATGTGGGACCTTCTGAAAGACATCCAAGATCAAAGTAAAGAGCACTGGCAGATAAATGAAAGCTGAGGAGCCTGGAGAGAAAGCCATCCAAATGGCTGAAGCCATCATGCTCTGCACAGCATTTCAGCGGACACATAGCCAGCATTATAGTCTGAACTATAGCTGATACTAAGAATCTAACTTATATGCAAGCAAAACATTAAATTACTTGGTTTTAGCATTGTTCTTAATGTACAACAGATAAACATTACACTGGGGTGGAATTAATTTACAGGTCCCCTCTGCTTGGCTAAAACCAGATGTACATGGGTCAAAATGTGAAGGGTTCTTACCAGAAGCTTTGAGAAATTCAAAGTAAGTCCAGTTTTGAGCTCTGTCAGTAACAGGCAAGGTGAAAAGGATTCAGTGAAAAGCAAAGCAAGAAACAGGATGGGATGTTACCTTATAAAAATGGATTACCGAGCGTTTCTGTATTTTTGTTCAATGCTTCTTAAAACAAATATACAGCGTGACTTGCGTAAACATTCAATTTGGAAATCATATGGATTTCAAATGATCATTTCATTCAATATTAAGCTGGATGAGTCTTACCTAGCAATTTCATAAGATACACCAAATTTTTTAAAAACAGTTTACAATGCTCCGAGTTATAACTCTTAACTGCCATGTTAGAAAGAAATAATCTTATTCCTCCACAGCAAAGAACTTTCAGAAACCACTCAAACATTCTTGCCCTCTGAATGTTTGGGAATGGTCTCTTCATGTGTTATTAATAATCCAGATGAAGTATTCATATTAATGGGCACACAATGAATATTCAGCTGCATGGAGCCTCATACCACAGGGATATCAAAACCAAAACTCACCTTTACTTGTACTTGCCTGACATATGCTAGCAGAGCTACCCGACTGTCCCAAACTTTTTGTGGCTTATGGGGTTATATAAATGCTCACTGTGGCAACCCAGGCACACAAAAAAATACTTGCCATTTTAAAGAGAGAGGCAAGAAAAAGTGCTCACGCAACATAAAAGTTAATTTTACATTAGTGTCATTAATATTACACTCACACTGTCACAGCCAAATAAACCTTGGGCTGTAAAAACAAATCAGGTCACTCAAGCTGCATTCTGCTAAGAAAGCCAAAACCTACCATGCATGGCTCCTGTGGACAATCTTCCTCAATGGCTTCTATTGTCCCTGGTCAACTTTTCCATTTTCCATGCCCTGAATCCCTCACGTGTCCAAAGCTACATTAGTGGCATTAAAAACAAAAACTTTAAGGGATGGTTTCAAGTATTCCAAATAGAAGCTACACTTTGTTTTCTTAAAGTCATGGTTATTTCCCCAGTTTATCTGGGCATTTAAGTTTTTTCTTTAAATCCAACAAATATTTCTCTAAAGAAAGGTCTTTATGTGGCTGAAATTAGACTGCACACAAGATAGTTTTTCAAGGCCAGCAAGCACTTCCTAACCAAATCCCCCACTTCCTTTGCTAGCTAAACATAACTCCTTTCAATGTGTACATCCTTTAAAAAGTGAGCAGGGAGCACCTCACATGTAATAGCAGGCAGCTGGGAAGCCAATTGGTGCGGTCCGAGCACACAGTTTAGAAAGCAGCTCTTTAACATTCAATAACTAAGTGGTAATTGGGCACAGAAACATAAACTGTCAAACTGAATCAAAACTCCTCTGCTTTTCAGAGTATTATTTGTAAGATTATACCAGAATTAAATTTGAACATGCATCCACCCTATGCATTCAGTTAAATTATAAAACAAGGGAAAAAAATTGCTGTGCTTTTCTTTGGATAAAATTAATGTCAGCTTTGTGTCCTTAAGCCAGACCCGATCGGGAAATGAAATATGTTTAGTCCTGAAATACTTGTGGTAATTCAATCCCGGCGCTCTCCTTATTTTCTTGATGACAAAGAAAAACTCCCAACTGGCAGGGCCACCTGCACTGATTACTCCTCCATCCACACCCACAGAATATGAAAATGAGCCAATGATCATTAACCTTAATTTCTTCTAACATAAACCTCGGCTCTTTTTCAGTCTTGCTACTCAGGGAACTCCCCTGAGATAAAGAAGGGGGTGGGGAGGGATAAGGAAACAGGGAGTGAAAGCTCAGAGCAAAGGGGGTGGAAACAAATGAAAAATGGAACCCACTGGCTTTTAAAGAACTGCACAGCTGGCTTATTAAACTTCATACAGCAAAGATGTTACAAAGATAAAGAGATTGTGAGGCATCACCACTCTCTGGATAGTGGGACACTCTCCTGTCCAGCCCTCTCCCTTCTGAGCAAGAAATAAGAAAGGATGCTTCCTCCCCACCCTCTCACCCTGCCTGCACCTCACTCCTCCGCCCAGACCTCACTCTGTAAAGACAGAGAGCAATAAAAGATGGGTCTGGACAGCAGGAATGCAGGTGTGGCTTGGAGATAGCCAGAATGAGGACCAAAGGGCCTGTACAACCAGGAGAGGGATTTCCAAGGTGAGCACTTCAAATACAGTGTTGAATGCATCACGCCTCCTAGTCATTCACATTCAAGTATCACCAACTGGAATCATTTTAATTCAAGCTGTGTGGGGCTAGATCGTATTGGCATTACATCATCTTCTAATGGATGAGGAGCTAGATGGGGCCCTAAAAAGAAACACAACCAGGAGGGGAACGGGAAAATCTCCGAAACAAGGGTCTCTACTGCACAGATGTGTAGACTGAAAATTACCCGGGTTGCCTACAGACCTAAGCAGATTGCTGGAAAAAGATGAGAAGACCATGAAAACGAAGAACATATCAACATGTCAACATAGAGAACTCTCTGCACAGCATTCCTGAAGCTGGAAAAAAACCAAACTTTAAAAATCACTACATTGCTAAATGCACATAAAAAATTTTAAAAACATTGTTCTTTTTTCCATTAGAAAACTTGAATGCAAAGGCAAATAAACGCCAAAAAAGAAAAGTACAACTGTATTAGGTACAAGTTTTATTACAAGATGTTTGTTGTCTACCCAACACAGGTGGACAGAGAACAACCCTGATTATACAGTGATCCCCTCGTTATTTCAGATCTCAACTCAAGTGGAGGAGCCAGGAGGAGGGTGAGGCAGAAAGGCAGGAAAAACAAACCAAAACAAAACCCTGGCTGTAGTTTGGTCCTGGATTCCACAGCGCGATTGAAAATAAAACCTGGATCCAGGTTGCTCGGTGTTCACTGCCTCCTGACTTAGCCTGCCGACTGCACCTCTCTCCTCTGCACCCCCAAGGTGCCATCAGGCGACCAAAGGTCAACGGTCCTCTCTGGAAGTGAGGACAGAGTGTTGAAGTATGCGGTAGCAAGAGTCATCTTAAGAAGAGATGCTCTAGCTTGTGACCTGGCGGCGAGCTGAGAGAGCAGGGCTTTTAATAAAGCAGCACTTTTGCACACTCCCAGCCTGGTTAATTTAATACCTGCCGCTTGTTTACCAAACAGCGCGGGCATGTCTCCGTGTCCGTAAGTTCCCGGTGACAGTGAGGCGACTGGATCCAGGCATGGAACAGATGCACCTTTTTACGCTCTGTTAAACCGTGTCACAGACTACAGCCCCTGAGCGCATTCCTTTATTTACGCTGCAGCCAGCTGAGCTAATTGTCAGAGACAGCCCTGGTTCTAATTCTGCAGAGTCCAGCAACTACAGGAGTGTGAGTGCTGAGGCATGAACGGTGCAAAACTCTCGGAAATGGGAACAGCTGAAACAGTCCAAGGGTAGAGGAGTAATCTGCCGAAATTTTTTTACCTAGAGAGACTGCAATAATGTCACCTATCTCCACAGGAGGTGATGGGGGTGGGAATGCAGGAAAAGCATCCCTAGTGTTTAAAAAAAAGAGAGGAAAGCAAATAGTAAAAGAAATACCTATGGAAAGGGAACACAGGCCAAGCAGAAATGGCATTCGTTTTCCAAAGAATAGGGTCAGGATGGGGCAGTTGCACCAATATTCACAAGCTCACAAACTACCTGATTATAGGCTGGTGTTCAATGTAGCTCACACCGATGGTTCTGCAAGATACAACACGATCATTTCAGATACTGTGATGTGAACCCATTAATGACACCAAAAGAGTCCCATGTCCAGCCAGCCGGTCAACTGCAGCCTGCCTGGTCACAAAGCAGACAAAGGAACTCCCATTAATTGTTCTCCTCATATCCTGCCATACTTGGAGTGGTTCCTCTTAGCTGGAATACCAGACTCATATTTTATCGGTAGCAGGTTCACTCCAGTTAAAGCTCTTCACCCGTCATGGGCATTTTTCTGCAAATTAATGTCTTTTACTTGCATGACTTCTCTTCGTATTGTAATTTGGGGTTTAAACGGATCATCATACTTTACAGAAAAGAAAAAGAGCAAGAGAGCTCCGTGTTGATAATTTTTACTACTTACGACTAAATGACCTCAACTGAGGAAGAAAAAATTAAGTCATTTGTCTTATGAGGTACAGAGGACATTTTATGGTGTACAATTTAGCTAATAATGGGTTGGGGCCAATGCTTAACAAGTCACATGTTTCCATTGTCCCTTCACCCCCTGCTTATGTTTTTACCACATCCTAACAAAAACATGACCAGAACTGGTGAAAAACATACGGTTCCAACTAATGAATCACATACTTTCCCGCAAGTACAGTAAGTACTACCAGCTGTGTGACAGTCTTGCTCTGGCAGTGGAGCCAGCATAGAACAAGCCGGCCCATCTGAAAGCAGCTGCGCTGAAAAACCACAAGCAATAGAAGTGTGTCTGCCTTCTCAGGGCGGCTTTGTCTCTCTGTTCTGTGTCTCTGCTCTGTCCTCAGGATGTGCCAGCCATCTTGTCTGGAGAAAGTTCTGGGAAATTCAGAGGTAGAGAGAAGACCCACAAATTCAAAGAACTTCAGCTTTTTCAAAAGTGTTGTCACTGTGTCAAGTGGAATGCCTCCAGAGGATGATAAAAGGAATATGTCTCTTTCCCACGTCCACCCACCCATGTGCCTCTTTGGGGACCTGTCTTAGACTAACGATTGTGTCTCTCCGTGGATCTAAGTACGGGACGTGAGAGATAGAGACAAGAACTGCACCAGATCCAGCTACTTACAGACGGGCTCAAGAACGAACCCACACAAGACACACATATCGGACAATTCGCAGATCATCAACTCAGGCCACGAGCTACTACAAAAATTCAAACCTGCCGTTTATACAACAAAAAGCTTCGTTTGTAACCACAGAGCATTCTGAAAAAAAAAAAAATTCCCTGGCAAGCCCTAGATATTTTTACACAAACGCACTTTTCCTTTCTGTGAAACAACATTCAAATGGATAAACATTACTGTTAAAGGGAAAGAAAGTAGAGCGGCATTAGTCTAAAATGTAAGTGGAAATGGTAGGATTTTTTTTTTTTACCTTTAGAGCACGTGAAGGCAATAGCTAATAAAATTTTACGAACATTATTAAGTGAACAGTAGCTTTTATGCAGTGTCTAAGAACCATCTCATCAGGTTCTCTCTGAGAAAAAGACTTAAGAGTTGTCATTCTTGGCTTTGCCAAAGTCTCAATCAGGGGGAAAAAATAGTGAAATCACTTTTTGTTTGGATAAGCATTTTAAATATAAGGAAGTCACATGTAAGGACTAACAGGGAAAGTCTGCCTTTGATACTGTCCTTTATTGCTTAATTTAGCCAACACATTGCTCTAAGCTTATGTTGTCAAGACGCTTCATTCAGCAAAAACCTCATCCCAAAGTCATATTCACATGCCTTTTCTGTTTCTACCACAGTTCTATGATCATTTTTTTTAATGAAGCTATTATCAATATGATACTTAAAGAAGGGTCAGAAGATTCACTCCATGAACAGAGGAAACCTCGACCCGCGTAGTTTAAATGCTTCCTAAGTGAATTTTCCTGTGAGTGTTTGGGTGCGTTCAGGGTTGGGCTAGTCAAAGGCAAGTGCTTGGGATCAGTCCAGAAGTCACATCCATCCCTGCGGCTGGATCAAGTCAGGCAGATGGGACAGTGTTGAGAGCACTGACAGCAAGTGGAAAGAGCAAATGACGGACTTAGAGTCAAGCACAAAGAACAAGACCAAATGTTCATGAAAACATGGATTTGAAAAATAATATACTGATAAATAAGACATAGTATTTAAATAAAAAATAATGACAACTCTGCAGCACTTAGTCCATATCAAATAAAGAACATTCTCTAACCAAAACTGGATTATGAAATTACTGAGTGAAGAAAGAACTGATACAGTTAAACCCAAGTTATGGTAAAACTACTAAAAAATCATTAAAAACCACAGTAATTAATTTCACAGCTGGAAAATTTCAATAGACTAATAAAAAATGCAGTTTATGAAGCAGTACACACAGGATAACCCTATTTTTATTTTTGAAATAAATACAAGAGAAAGAAGAGGTAAGAAAATATTCTAAAATTATTAACACTTCTGTGGACAGTGCCATTGGTAAAGCAAATGGTTTTATTAATAGTTAAGTTCCATTTCCTAAATTTTATTTAACATATATAAATTACACGTGAAAAAAATAAGTTTACAGGGGTTCCCCCTGTGTGATAAATTTGATTTTTAAGAACTCTAGTAACTAGATTTCTAGTCTTAACTAGTAATTATACTACAAAGCTTAAGTACTATGAAAAATGTAGAGCTTTTCTCAAAATCAAAAACTGAATTACTTTAATTCTTTTAAAAACTACATTTAATATTTGTTTCTCTCTTTTTTTTTTTTTGTAAAATAGGAAGACTAGTATTGAATTTATTAATTGTTTGTTTAGTTGCTAAGCCATGTCCAACTCTTTTTCAACCCCGTGGACTGTGGACTGCCAGGCTCCTCTGTCCTTGGGACTTCCCAGGTAAGAACGCTGGTGTGGGCTGCCATTTCACTCTCCAGAATTCACTTATGCCTTGTTCCAATTTTCAAAAAGTGTACTCTCATAACGTAAGCTACAAACTAGCCTTTGTTAATTCAAACTTATAAAATTAATAAACCTAGATCTAAACCTTCACCTTTCTTAAAAAAATAATACTTTTCAATGGCACTTGTAATTGCCAAAGCACTCCCATAGAATGGAAGTCCATGCCCACCCACCCCTGAAACGCCATTCTTTCCATACATGGTCGCAGCTCTCACAGAACACAATCCAGGGCCCCTGGTCATGTGTGATGCTATAACAGGATGAACTCAACAGAGCAAATCTGTAAAATATGCTTATCCAGGTTGAAACATGGCAGAAATAACTAGATTAACAACAGTACTCTTATAATAAAGGACTTAGAACCAAACCCAGTAATTGGATTTATTGTCAAAGACACATTCCAAGTTTTTCATTCATTCTATGAATTCTGAGAGGGCTGGCATGAACACTCACTTGGCAAGTATTGACCAATGATCATGGCTCAGCATTGTGTCCATGTTCAGGTTTGAACAAAAGGCTGCTAAAAATTTCTTGATGTCAGAAAAGGCCCACTTCAGGAGAAAATATACAAAATGTTAACATACTGTAGAGATGAGCAGCAGAAATCCACAGTGAACACTTTAGGAAACAGAAGAGTGGCCCTTACTCACTGGGGTTCTGAGAAGACTTCAGGAAAAAAGTAGAAAACCGTAACTTGAAAAGATACATGCACCCCAGTGTTCACTGAAGCACTGTTTACAGTAAGTAAGCTGTGGAAGCAAACCAAGTGTCCATCAACAGAGGAATGAATAATGATGTGGAGTATTAGCCATAAAAAAGAATGAAACCATGTCATTTGCAGCAACATGGACAGCCCTAGAGATGATCACATTAAGTGAAGTCAGGCAGATAAAGATGAATATCACATGGCATCACTTTCATGCAGAATCAAAAAAAATGACACAACTGAACTTATTTACAAAACAGAGATAGAGTCACAGGCTTCAGAAACAAAGTTCTGGTTACCAAGGGGGAAAGGTGGGATAAATTCGGATTCTAGGATTTACCTATACACACTGTTATACATAAAACAGATAATCAATAAGGACCTTCTGTATAGCACAGGAAACAGTATTCAATATTCTGTATTAACCTACATGGGAAAAGAATCTGAGAAAGAGTGAATATATGTGTATGTATAACTGAATCACTTCATGTACACCTGAAGCTCACACAGCACAGTAAATCAACTATATGCCAATGCAAGATGAAAACATAATCATAAACAAGTTGAGCAGCCAACCATGCAGGATGAGAAAGGGAAGAAAGAGGGTCAATGTAGGAGAAAGCTGGACAGTGAGAAATAGCACAGGACAAGAGAAGTCCAAGCTGATCTGTGCTGCTGGGGCAGGAAGACTGAGGCATGAACAGACAAGAGTGGCGGAGGAACAAGGAGGCAGGGTCCAACCACCGCAGATCGTGTCTGTCCCTCTGAAGAGGTTCTGAGTTCCCATCTTCTAAACAAACAGTGAGAACTGCTGCAGCTCCTAGCGCCATTCCCCATGAGTCAGAACTACCTCTGTCATGTTGCAGGAGGGAGACTTCAATAGAGCAACACTTCCCACGTGCCAGGCACTGTTTCAGGCACCGGAAACTCTGGAACAAACAGCCCTGCTTCTTTCTTGTCTCTCAAGCAATTCATTTCCCTAGATACCTCATTCACTAATAATTTCTTGAAAAGAAAAATAAATAAATAAAACTGTCATGGCCCTCTATGTCTTTCAGAGGCTGAAAGACAAGACTAATGTAACAAAAATAAATAAATAATCTGCATATGTAAAAGCACAATATTCCCAAACCATTTTGCTGATCTCATTCAGTCAAACTGATAAAATCATAATTAAAGAGAACAATTTGTCAAGTCGCAACTAATGGCAGATGTTAGCATATCGGACCAACCAAACCTTGGAAAATTTACTCTCTTGCTAAGGTTAACAGGTACAACACTTGGCATAAGCCACAACACAGTGTACACAACACAGACAGTGTACACTTAGGTCTAGACCACACCTTTGTTCAGAGAAGGCAATGGCACCCCACTCCAGTATTCTTGCCTGGAAAATCCCATGGACAGAGGAGCCTGGTGGGCTGCAGTCCATGGGCTCGCGAAGAGTCGGACACGACTGAACGACTTCACTTTCACTTTTCATTTTCATGCACTGGAGAAGGAAATGGCAACCCACTCCAGTGTTCTTGCCTGGAGAATCTCAGGGACGGCGGAGCCTGGTGGGCTGCCGTCTATGGGGTCGCACAGAGTCGGACACGACTGAAGCGACTTAGCAGCAGCAGCAGCACACCTTTGTTTGCCCATTACGCTGGGGACCAGCTGCCCTATCTTTGGCTGAGACACAATCCCAGGGCCTAATTTCATGCATTTAATTCATAAAATATCAGATAAAACATTGTGATTCAAATTCTGATACCAGTCAAATTTCAGCACCAACTTTTATGCAAAAGTCTATACCCCATAAAAGCCACTTTCTCAATAATTCCTGACGCAATATCCTTGGGGAAAACAATATAATCGAGTTTTATAGCAGGGCAGGTTTCTTAATCCCAGCTGGTACTATCTGGGCCCTGAAGCATGAGAACTGATCATATTAAAATCCAGATACCAGCTATTATATCTCAAATGGTTGCTTCATTTGTATTTAGCATGAAGAGGAGTCTATCTAACATAGGCTCTATTCAATACAATGTGGTTTTAATTGGAGTCTGTTTTAGATGAGCCACCCGTATTTCATCTTTTTAAAATTATCCCTAATTTTCTGCGCAATTTGCCTCTGCAACACAACGAATAGCAGTTATAGATTACTGCCATTGTTTAGATGTCTGAGAAGGTACAGCTCTCTATTTACTGAAGTACTAGGGCCTGTATCAAAGAACAAAAGTAGAAAACTAGGTTCTGTTCCAGTGCAGGGATGAATAAGGGCATATATGAAAGCATTAGTGAGCCTCAACTAGGAAGACAACAGATCAAACTCTATTATACTCTTTCATTCTGCCTATCCTGAAGCCTAACTAAAATCTCAACTTTCTTTTCTACTCAAGAAGAACCTCTTAAAAAATAATTTCTAACTATAAAAGTTCTATCTCCAACTACGTTAAACAACATTTTTTGTAGTTCTCTACTTCACAAGTATTTCCACTCCAATATATTCATTGTTTGTTACCAACTAAAAGTATTCAATAGTTTTATATGATATCACTATTTTCTGGGATATTTTCCATCTTCATTGTTCTTAACTGCCTAATAATTACTGAAGTATGTTGAAATATGGTATATCACAACACCATCACAATAATATGTCTACACAAATCCAAGTACCTAGCAGTTTGCAAACTAAAGGATGTTTGTGTGATGCCTGGAACAAGAACCATAAAACAAGGAAAACACCTAATATCAAGATTTAAAAGAGAAGTCTTCATTTAATCTGTTCCGAATTACCCAAAATGTATTCCAAAGTCAGAATTTCAGTGGGTGGCAAATATAATAAAACTGTTTGCTTTTTTTTTTTTTAATCACATGCAAAACTTAGGCCTGCTTGTAAGTGATTAGGTAGAGAATAAAGTGTCACAACCCACGTAAGTGTACCAGTGCTATTTACTAAACTATGCTGCTCAATTTTTTTCTCATCATGCTTACATAAACATAGGTGATTTCTAATTAGATTTCTCCCCTAAACAGAGTGTGTTCCACAACAGGACTCTTCTACTCATCTTGGCTTTTGAACTACCTAAAACTATTTATATAAATTATACTCTCCACTTCCAACTTATCCACCATGCACATGGAACAGAATTAAGTACAAGACAAAAATAGCACCTTTCTTTTCTGGAAATATCAATGTATGTCTAGTCCTCCACTAGTCTCCCCTACTTAAAACATTTTTATTTAAGGGTATCATCAGCTGTTATTATTTTCCCAATTTTCTCCAAAGACAGTTGCCTCATGAAATATGAGTATCTACCTAGTGATAAATAGGTAAACTAAATAGGATTATAGTATTAAAAGCAGTGCACTCAAAAAAATCTAACTTGAGGATTATTGCCACTTAGTTACCAAAATTATCCTATATGTAAACTTTCAACTGTTTCATTCTTAAACACCAAGGCTGAGTCCAAGAATCTGCTTCCAGCAGTGGCATAAACTACACGGGGTCGGGGGGGCGGGGAGAATATCACACTAATACAGGTCTTTTCTTTTCAACCCAACCCCAAAACATACCAGCAATTTCCTTACATAGTCCATTATACCAGGAGTTTGGGTTCAGTGCCAACTTGGTAGAGTCTCTATTACTAGCGTGGTCTGTATAAATTACATATAGCATATCCCATATGGAAACCATATTTTCACAGTGACCGATGTTTAATAACAAACTCTGTAACTTGGAGTATCTGTAGCAATTTCTATTATTCTGCTGCACTCTTTCAGCAATTTGTCTACTCAGATATTTAGTCTATGAAGCCAAGGCTCTTGAATTTTCTCATTGTAGTTAAAAAGGGACTAATTTTATCCCATGTTATATTAGTTACAAGATAATTGGGCTCCTTGAAAGGCACCACCATAAATTATCTTGATTCAGAAATTATCCTAAATATTGGTAGGCAACAATGCTCTTGCATAAACATACTTGTTTGTGGAAGTTACTAATTAATTTTGTTTATTTGCTTTACAATTTCATGCCTTTTTTTCCCTTGGTCTCTATCATGTAAAACTGATTAGCCAATGTGCCACAAGCTCTAACTAGTTTAATATTCTATAATACCTTTGTATACTTAGATAAAGTACACATTTTATTTTAATAAGCACAGTCACTATGTTAAAATATTGTGAGACTATACAACTTTACTGAGAACAGTTAAAAAAATTAGTGACTAGGTCAGAGTCTGAATGAATACTGCAGGTTTTTGTGTTTATGCACAAGATACAATTTGAAGTTATATATTTAAAAGTGGGAAGAACAATTCTACTACATAAGTTCTTAGCCAACTCTCATTAGAGACTCCAACAAGCTAAATACATTTTTGGACAAAATCATATAATAAAGAAACTGAACAGATAAGTCATAGGATGTTTTTAGAAATGGTTGCCTAAGTGCCATAACCTTGTTTCAAAGATAGGTTTCTTCAGTACAGGGGAGAAAGCAAAAGTGCTCATTTAAAAGATCATAATGAAACTTCATACATTCTAGGTGACAAGGGGTAAGGGATTGGGGCTGAAAGAAAGTAAAAGAAACAAAAGGACTCCCATCTAGTGAGGAGAATAGCAAAAAAGAGATACATTTTAAGGTGGTGGTTAGTTTGTTTGTTTTTTTTTTTAATATTGAGAGACTGGGAGCAATTTAAACTTAAGATGAAAAGGATACTCAAAATTTACACAAAGGAAATAGCAAACTAATCTTAAGAATGTTCCTTGGACCACTCCACAATTTCAGAATATGGAGTCTGTTAGGATAAGTGAACCAGCACACCCAAAGACAAAATTAAAACTTGAAATTATATTGGCAAGTTGGTCATAAAAACCGAAACACAGCAGAAGTATCTACAAGGAAAAAAAGCTACTAAAACAAAAAATAAGGATGTCTGACCAGTTGCGGTTTACTGTTCAGGAAAGGGCATGTTTTAGATGAAGTTTTCTTTAGTCGAATGTCTAAAATACATGTCTATATGCTTCTAAGAAGCACGGCTGAAAGAAGAATGCAGTAATAGATTCCAATTCCAAAGAATACCCAAAAAATAGCTAAAGGGAAATGAAGGGTTTCTGGGTTACTTTTCTTTTTCTTACTTTTTTTTAGCCAAGCTACTGCAATTCTGTCATGCCAGAGCCTCACACAAGCCAAACAGGTGGGATGTTATTTGAAGCTACAGCCTTTATTTAATTAGTCAACTAAAGGGTGTTGATGCAAAATCTGGATACAATCTTAAATCATTTGTTCTATAATTATTTCATGATAATTTTTTTTTTTTTTAATTTAAAAGCCCCAGCGCTGCTTTCCTAGCTAATGGGAAAAACAGGTTGGAGGGCCTTAAGAATAAATCCTTCCCTGGTTCAAAGACAACTGCTCTGACTTTTTTTCTTCTGGCTGTCTAGAAAGGAGCAAATTTTTTTTCTCCATTTTTTTTTTCTTATCATACCCTTATGGCTTTCATTAGGCACATGAAAGGCCCCAGAGTTAATTTCGTGTTCAAAATTACTCAGCACCAAGCCTTTGTATGAACCCTTACAGAAAATGACGCAAAAGAATAAGCTTCTTAAGGTGCCTAACGGACAAGCGATCTTTAAAAGGAAAGTGCTCTTTAGTGTCCATGTATTCAGACCTAAAATGAAGCTGCAATTATGGGAGAGATGCAGGGAGAGCCTCAGCAAGCCCTCATACAGTGTAAACACAGCAGTTAAAGTTGTGATGTTCACCTGATATTAAAGCCATCTGCCCAGGACGTGCTGGGGCAAGCCCCTACCAGGGAAGGCCTGCCTGCATTAAATGAATGGCTCTAACCCCCCAAAATAACCCAGGGTGTGATTTAAATCACAACATACACAATAAACTTGGGCTTTGTCACACTAATTTCAAGTGTTCAAAGTCATAACTAGATTTCTATGGTTACCCAAAATACATACACATATACTTATATACATTCATAAAACATACACTATTACCCAAAACACAATATACATTTACACACACACACATATAAAACACATAGAAACTTTTTAAAAAGGAAGACATCTACAAGCAATTAAACCTCTAACACACATGCAGAGTCGAACAGGCAGAAGAGTTCCCTAGCTACTAGAAATTTTAAGAAACAAATGGTACAAGATTAAAAGAAAAAAGAAAATAGTTCTTTGTTACATCAAAGGTGAACAACATATGTCAGGTAAGGGAAAAAAAATACATAGGTTCAAAGTGTTAGGGATGCTGTGGTATAATTGACATATAGTGAAATACACAGATCTTAAGTGTCTACCAAGAATATATTTTGGAGGGAACATGTAAAAATCATATACTGACTTATTTACATTGATTTTCACACTAGACTGGGACATTAAAAGTTACTATAATTAGCAATGGGCAACTCTGAGCAAGACTGGATTTGCTTCCTAAGTTTTAAGTGATTGCTTGAAGCTAAATTTCTGGGAACTTCTTTGGTCTGGTAATCAGTCTGCGAGTCTTGTAGGAACAAGCTTTCTCGTGATATTTCCACTGCCTCGTGGTTTCTGGCCAGGTTGAGTCGTCTACAGAAACAAGATTTTCTAAGAGCGTTCTTGTTATTTCCATTTCCTATCTCAAATGAAACCAAGTGCATGTGGATGAAAATATTAAAAATAAACACACATGCAAACTTTTCATCATCAAAGTTGTTTCTAAATTGACTCAAATGAAACACATCAACAGTACTTTTAAAAACTGAAGGCAACTCTAGTTCTACTGACTATTGTATAAAAATAAAAAAAACTTGGAAGAAGAGAACCAATTAATTTTGTATTTTTTTAAAGTAGGTTATTCTCGTGACCATGCCAACCTTAAGAATGTTAAGACTTAAGAAATGTTAATAAACTAAGAAGCCAAAAATCTTAATATAACAAGGATCTTTCCAATGCATGAATTCTCCACACTTAGGTTCTCACCTGCACTTCTGAAGTATGTCTTTAATTACATTAGAAACCCTTATATGCAGGGTACATTGTTACACATGGCACCATACTATACTCATAAAATATACTCCCAGAAAAAAGATACTCTTTAAAAGAAAAAGAAGAATGAACTATTTTATTTATTGAAATATGCCAAACAATAGTAAGTAAACTCTGAAAAGAATGAGAAAATACAATTTTTAAATATTTCTCTTTCTCTATTTTAAATAAATAAAATTGATTCTATTTTAAATTCCCATAAATTGCCCCATCTAAGACCACTGGTTACGATTTATGATTCTCAGTAGGGAATTTAATGTTGAAACACAATGATAATATCAATTTCAAAAGTTAAAAATAACCAGACGTTAATGATGTCTAGAATGGCAATGTAACCTAAGGATAATGATCCAGTTATTATTGACATGAAAGTATAAGATATTTACAAAGTATGAGGTTTAATAAGCTCTCACAAAAAAAGGAGTGAAAAGCATGTTGTATGTAACAGGCAATTTTCCCTTGAAAAACTTTCCTCAAAGCTAACTTGAAAAGTTTTGAAGTTATGGAAAAAAATACTGTACGTATTTTTACAAAAACAGAAATTAGGAAAAATACTCTGAGATTACACTTCAGAAGTCATTTCATCAAAAACACATTTTACTTCAAGTAACAGAAATAATGAAAATTCATGTTCACGGAAATGCTGTTATTGGCCTCTGTTAATATTGGAGCAAATCATGACCATTTTACTCTAACACTAATTTTAGTATTAGCTTAAACTATAAACATCTAGAAAACAACAAAAGTTCACCCTGTGGCCTATTTATTTTTTAGTCATAGGTCTAACATATTTCAAGATTGATTTCAAGTTGTAAGAAGTCATTACAATCTCAGTGCATCACTGTTGAATGTTATTACTGTATTCACTTCTCTATTACTTTATCTGTTAAGAGTTTCTTATTTAATTATGTATCAAAATTATTTATTCCCCTGTAATAGCAACAACAAAACTGAGGCCCAGGACATCACATGCTAAAAGGCAGGGGTAAAAATATATAAGGTGAATTATATTCTGCCCCACTAGTGACAGTCTAAAGGTATTTTTTTTTAAAAGAAAGATCAGTTTGTACAGATAAATGAATCCATTTCCAATATACTGCTTCTAATAATTATTAATTAAAGCAACAATATAGGCATCCCTTCCATAAAAAACAGAGGTCATAGAATTATGTGATACCCTTATGTCCTTAACTTTGCCAAACCACATTTCTGGTTAAGAAAGTCAAGAAAAAAAAAAAAGAACACTATGTCAACAGACTACAGAAACCAAGTGTAACAGCTGCAAGTAAAATAAGTGCATTGCTTATGCTACATGAAATCAGGAGACCAAATATTCAAAAACAGATTGAATATTATCATGTTCTTCCCCACCTTTCTAAACTCCAACCATCATTCCAAACACATTTCTTATCCAGACATTTAAACACATTGTATTCAATACAAGTGCATTAAAACTTATCAAATTTAGATACATTTACAATGTTTAACAAACAAGACATGGAATATGCATTCAAGACAACCTTTTCATGTTACAAAATGGCAATTATTAACTACTAGTTTTCAACTAATTTTTCATTAACAGGTCAATAGCTTCTTCAGAAAGCTGAGTCTCCCTATTTTTATTCTGTGTTTAACATTTCAAATTATAAAATTTCATCAAGAGGTCACTCTGTTAGGCTAAGCAAACTCATAGAAAATTTTCCCAAATTTATGCAAGAAACTGTGAAGCCTGGCTTGCTGTGAATCAAGCATGAATTTGAGGCATGAGCTTTGAAAGACTTTTTTTAACAACCCTGTAGTTCTTCAAGAAAATCCCGACAAGAGGCATCAAATTTGTGAACTTCAGGTCAAGCTTAATAATATAGCTGGTGAAGAGTCCAAAGTAGGTGTCGCAATACCTGCCCCCAGGACCTAGCTACATCCCTTATAGTTATATGACGTCACACCTTTCAGGGGGTTGCGATCTCAGGAGAAAACTAATATTATAATCGTGTTACTTCAGAGAAATGCTGTAAGCATTCAACAAGCAGTAAGTACACTGCCTTAGAAAAAAGTTAAAACATTATCATCGGAACATTTACAGGCGTGTCAGGATAGAAAAAAAAGAAACTTGACCCTCAGAATAAGTTATGTTCATGGAGAAACACATGAGGATCAATGGATAAAGTAACTACTGGAAAACTACAGAGAATAAAGGGTCTGGTCTATGTTGTAGAAGTCAATTACCAGAAATATTCAAAGCCCACTGATTGCTTTTTAAACTTTCCTATTATAATACAAATATACACACAGTCATACTCTAGACATTATTTGAGTATTTTTCAAAATACTTCAGGTTGCAAATCATTCCCCCCAAATCAGTGGGAAGATTAAAGAATCTTCAAGATGTTAAGACTGTGAAAGACAGCAAGTGGTCAAGTGGATGAGAAGTCTCTTCTCCCTTTAGAGAAACTTTCCTCTCTAGTGCCTGGGAAATTTAAAAATCCACATCACATGAATTTCCTAAGCTACTGTCCCAGATATCTTACAATGAACCCTTGTTACCATCATGAAACTGCTTACTATACCACTCTGTTGCCTCCATTTAACTTTGGTTTTTTAGCTTAAACAGTTTCAAATTGTAATAACCTAATCTTATCACTAAAAATTTATGAATTAAAAATGGAACTAAGACGTAAGTTAAGTAATTTATTGGGCTAAAGATGCCCGTTATCACAAAAGTGCTTGAAATCCGTGGGTCCCTAGCCAAGATTTCTAAAACTTCTGTCATACAGCAATTCAGCCCAAATAACCACTACATTTCCATGGAGATATAAGGATTAAATGAAGTATTGCCTATAAAAACATAAATACCTTAGGTTGTGTTTTGGAGCAGCCAAAAAATAAGAGTAATAATCTGAAAAGTGGTGTTATTTAATGGAATGATCATTTCTGGTTTGCTGTTAAAATTTAAAAGTCACCAACTAACATCAACCAACTTACTGGTTAAAGATTGTTCTCCACAACAAGTAAACACACACTGCAGCAACTTACTAAGCAACATTTATCATCTGATTTCCACCTACTCATCATGAGCTTACCATCATGTTCATAAGCCAAACTAAACAGTGACCCTACTTCTAAAACACTCATCTGCCATGTTAACAAAAATATTACCTTGCCAACACACTCTTTCCACTTCCCTATTCTGAGCTTGAAATGATATCTGATACAAGTTTCCAAGATTTTTTACTTTGATACCTGAAAATGAGTGCATAAGGGTGTTTTGTTTTGTTTTGTTTTCAATGAACAGGAGAAAGAAAACACCACCTCTAAATATTCGACAGGTCTGCAGAGCATTCCACTTTGTTAACTGTTGCTTTTAGGCAACACCACAATGGCTTCCGATTCTAACCTAAGAAAATCTGAGGCTTTTTCCCCATGACAATACTAAGTAGTGCCACCTACAACTGAACTCTTCCTCGAAAGGTAGAGTGCATATTTTAACATATTCGATTCACCATATAGCTTTCCTGATTTTTTTCATCTCTGATAAAACAACCAGAACCACACTACAAAACCAATGACCACACCACCCCACCCACAGCCTCTACCTCACTTAACTTTTTCTTTTACTTCTCTAGTCACAAAATCTTTGAGGCAAAACTACAGCTAGCTGCCAAGGGTCCATCTGGCAGTGGAAAGACTGTCATCACTAATATCCCGTGCTTTCTTAGGATTCGAGAAACAGGGAAGGGGAACAGTGAGTGCCTTGGGGGCCACATGTTTTGTTTTAATTTTGGCTTTCAAAATGTGGTTGAGAGTTCCCATGGCTTCAACTGTCTACACAAAACTTCTCTTTTGGAATGAGAAGTAATCAGCGAGGTATTTTGGGGAAGGTACACCTAAGTCGCTCAAGAGCCACTATGCTGGAATCAAACTGCCGGGCTCCAATTCTAAACCTCCACTTGCTCTTGCTCTGTAGGAACAGGCAAGTTCCTTAACCTCTTTGGGCCTGTTTCCTCATTTATGAAACAGAACTATCTTAGGGAAGCAACCTCTGTAAAGCCCTTGGGACAAAGTCTCTATCATAATAAAGTGAAATCGCTCAGTCCTGTCCGACTCTTTGCAACCCCATGGACTGTAGCCCACCAGGCTCCTCAGTTCATGGAATTCTCCAGACAAGAGTACTGGAGTGGGTTGTCATTTCCTTCTCCAGAGGATCTTCCCAACCCAGGGATCGAACCCGGGGCTCCTGCACTGCAGGCAGACGCTTTACCCTCTGAGCCACCAGAGGGCCATCATAATAAGTACTCACTAAATTGAACCATTATTACCATCTTAGAAAGAGGCCTGGGGCTTCCCAGGTGACTCTAGAGTAAAGAACCAGCTAGCCGATGCAGGAGACACAGGTTCGATCCCTGGGTTGGGAAGATCTATGGAGAAGGAAATGGCAACCCACTCCAGTATTTTTGCCTGGACAGAGGAGCCTGGGGGGCTACAGCCCATGGGGTTCCAAGGAGTTGGACACAAGTGAGTGACTGACACACACACCAAATACAGAGTGACGAGAAAAACTCAGACCCAAACCTGAAAGACCTCAATTCCCATACCTGGTCACAAATCATTTAATTGTTATTTAATCTCATAGAATCATTTTACCTTCTGTGAATCTCGTTGACCTCATATGTAAATGAGAAAGATGGGTTTAGAATCTGCATTAGCAGTTTCAAGGCTGGCTGTATATTTTAATCATCTGGGGGAAACTGAAAGAAAGATGAGTACATACCCATCTCCAAAGATTCAACTCTAACTGCACTTGTTGTGGGAAAAGGCAATGGCACTCCACTCCAGTACTCTTGCTTGGAAAATCCCATGGACGGAGGAGCCTGGTGGGCTGCAGTCCATGGGGTCGCTGGGGGTCGGACACGACTGAGCAACTTCACTTTCACTTTTCACTTTCATGCACTGGAGAAGGAAATGGCAACCCACTCCGGTATTTTTGCCTGGAGAATCCCAGGGACGGGGGAGCCTGGTGGGCTGCCGTCTAAGGGGTCGCACAGAGTCGGACACGACTGAAGCAACTTAGCAGCAGCAGCAGCAGCACTTGTTACATTAAGAAAGATTCTCTTTTTTGACAGTACCAGGAGTTGAATATAAACTTTCCCAGGCACCAAAACTTCAGATTAAAGCTGAAAATTCTTTTCACTATCTTAATCATTATGGTTATTCATAGAAAGAAAAAAAAAGGAACAGACACCAATTCAGTCTAGATACATTAAGTCAGTGATAGTCACTGAGATTCTAAATAATCCCAAAGTCTCTAAAAACATTCCTCTTTCCTTTAAGCCTGTGCCTTGTGTTTATAGAAAATCACAATTTATCCTTTAAACTCATAATAACAAACATGAAAGGCAATGTGTAATTAGTGGCATAAAACAGTTAACATAAAATCTCAGCCAAAGAGTATCAAGCGAGATACAGAAGAAGTGACAGTAAATAAATGACACATATCAACTAACATGCATCAAAACCAGCGACCCTCAAGAAAAGAGGGAAGTCACTTTCTAGAGGTCACCCTCTTTCCCAGAGTGACCTTTCCCAGACTGACCAAAAGGTCACTGCTGCTTTGGCAGGTTTCCTTTCTTTGCTCTTTGCTCTTTCTTTTCTTTTGGCTAGTACTGATTTAAGCATTTTATTTTGCTTTGTCTCATTCTCGTCAGTTTGAAGGAAACTAAGACCCATTCGAGAAGCAGACTTAATAAACGAGCACCAACTTCTCCACCTCCCATGCTTTAGACTAGTGAATCTTCAACATCGTTAATCTCAGCCCTCACAAGGATGCTGAATTCATTCATTCAAAGGAAATCTTACTGTCATGGCAATCTCTTCGGTAAACTCTTAAACAGATACAATAATGTCAAAAGTCCTTGTCTGTGCATCACAGTCTAAACTAAAAAGATAGTAATTATAGCAGCGTGCTATATTGAAAATGGATAACCAATAAGGACCTACTGTATAGCACAAGGAACTCTGCTCAAAATTCATTAACAAACTAATTGAGAAAAAGAATCAGTTCAGTTCAGTCCTTTGATCATGTCCAACTCTTTGAGACCCCATGGACTGCAGCACACCAGGCTTGTCTATCAATTACCAACTCCCAGAGTCTGCTCAAACTCAGATGTCCATCAAGTCGGTCATGCCATCCAACCATCTCATCCTCTGTCGTCCCCTCTCCCTCTGCCTTCAATCTTTCCCAGCATCAGGGTCTTTTTTAATGAGTCGATTCTTCACATCAGGAGGCCAAATACTGGAGCTTCAGTTTCAGCATCACTCCTTGAATGAATATTTAGGACTGATTTCCTTTAGGATGGACTGGTTGGATCTCCTTGCTGTCCAGGAAACTATTAAGAGTCTTCTCCAACACCACAGTTCAAAAGCATCAATTCTTCAGCACTCAGCTTTCTTTATGGTGCAACTACCACATCCATACATGACTACTGGAAAAACCATGGCTTTGAATATATGGACCTTTGATGGCAAAGTGATGTCTCTGATTTTTAATATGCTATCTAGGTTGGTCATAGCTTTTCTTCCAAGAAGCAAGCATCTTTTAATTTCATGGCTGCAGTCACCATCTGCAGTGATTTTGGAGCCCAAGAAAATAAAGCCTCTCACTGTTTTCATTGTTTCCCGATCTATTTGCCATGAAGTAATGGGACCAGATGCCATGATCTTGTTTTTTGAATGCTGAGTTTTAAGCCAGCTTTTTCACTCTCCTCTTTCACCTTCATCAAGAGGCTCTTTAGCTCCTCTTTGCTTTCTGCCATAAGGGTGGTGTCATATTCATATCCGAGGTTATTGATATTTCTCCCTGCAATCTTGATTCCAGGTTGTGATTCATCCAGTCTGGCATTTAACATAATGTGTTCCGCATATAAGTTAAATAAGCAAGGTGACAATATACAGGCTTGACCTACTCCTTTCCCAATTTGGAACCAGTCCATTGTTCCATGTCCGGTTCTAACTGCTGCTTCTTGACCTGCATACAGATTTCTCAGGAGGCAAGTAAGGTGATCTGGTATTTCCATCTCTCTAAGAATCTTCCACAGTTTGCTGTGATCCACACAGTCAAAGGCTTTGACACAGTCAACAAAGCAGATGTTTTTCTGGAATTCTCTTGCTTTTTCTATAATCCAACAGATGTTGGCACTTTGATCTCTGGTTCCTCTGCTCTTTCTAAATCCAGCTTGAACATCTGGAAGTCCTCAGTTCATGTACTGCTGAAGCTTCGCTCGGAGAATTTTCAGCATTACTTTTCTAGTGTGTAAGATGAATGCAAATTTGTGCAGTAGTTTGAGCATTCTTTGGCATTGCCTTTCTTTAGGACTGGAATGAAAACCAACCTTTTCAAGTTCTGTGGCCATTGCTGCATTTTCCAAGGTTGCTGGCATATTGAGTGCAGCACTTTCAAAGCATCATCTTTTAGGATTTGAAATAGCTCAGCTGGAATTCCATCACCTCCACTAGCTCTGTTCATAGTGATGCTTCCTAAGGCCCACTTGAGAAAAAGAATAGATACATGTATATGTATGAATCACTGTTGTCTACCTGAAACTAACAATATTGTTAATCAATTATACTCTAATATAAAAGGTTAAAAAACAAAAAGAAACAAAAAAAAAGATAACAATTAACGATGTTCTTTAAACCTGGGCTTAGATAAGAGAATAATATTTGAAAGAGGAGAGTAAAAGGCATGAGGAGACAGACTAGGTTTTTTTCTTTTCACTGCCTACTACTCTGACAAAGTCAGGGAATCCTATCTCAAACTCTCCATCTTCAAAATGAGTGCAACAGCCCTTACTACTTCCATTCTTCACAGAACATTATTTTGTTAATTTTCACAAATTCAGAGACCCTTAATTGAAGTGAATCCGACATGGTTAGGGCTCCAGTTTGAGTCACATTTCCATTCTTTCCCCTAATATTGAATAGCTAAAGAATTATATTAAAATGCTATGCTGTGCTCAGCCACATCCAACTGTTTGAGGCCCCTTTGACCATAGCCCACCAGGCTCCTCCGTCCATGGAATTTTCCAGACATGAATACTGAAGTGGGTTGCCATGCTCTCCTCCAGGGATCTTCCTGACCCAGGGATCAAACCTGCATCACCCGTGTCTCCTGCATTTCAGATAGATTCTTTACCATTGCTGCTGCTAAGTCGCTTCAGTCGTGTCCGACTCTGTGCGACCCCATAGACGGCAGCCCACCAGGCTTCCCCGTCCCTGGGATTCTCCAGGCAAGAACGCTGGAGTGGGTTGCCTTTTCCTTCTCCAATGCATGAAAGTGAAAAGTGAAAGTGAAGTCGCTCAGTCGTGTCCGACCCTCAGTGACCCCATGGACTGCAGCCCACCAGGCTCCTCCATCCATGGGATTTTCCAGGCAAGAGTACTGGAGTGGGGTGCCATCGCCTTCTCCACTTTACCACTGAGCAACTGGGAAAGCTCCATATTAAAATATACAATACTAAATACATCTGTATCACCATGTGTGCATGCTCAGTCGTGTCCAAATCTTGGTGACCCTATGGACTATGGTCTGCCATAGTCCACAGGACTGTCCATGGGGTTTCCCAGACAAGGAAACTGGAGTGGGTTGCCATATCCTCCTCCAGAGGGTCTTCCTGACCCAGAGATCAAAACCTGTATGCCTCCCGTGTCTCCTGCACTGGTAGGCGGACTCTGTACCACTGAACCACCTGGGAAGCACCCTATATCACTACATTACCTGTTCAATACTTTGAAGAGTAGGTGTAGAAAGTCAGGGTAGAGTGTTTGAGAGACGGGACATCCAATCTGGAGTCATAGTTGAACCTTGAACCATCTCTTGTTAGGTGTGAAACTGTAGGCAAGTTATTCAACGCTTAGTTTCCTCAGCTATCAAATGGGAAAGATAACAGGACTCAAAGTACCTAACTAGAGTGTTAGAAGGATTATACATGAGGTAATGTATACAAAGTCTTAGCCCATTATCTGTAAGGGATAAGCAGCCTAATGAAGAGTAACTACTATTAACATAATGATCTAGTGCTTTTGTCATGAAAACACCTAGGCCAGTGGGGCTGTAGGAATCTCTCAGGGAGCATCTCAAGCAAAGAACTACCCTGGGGCTTCTCAGAACCTAAAGAAGAAAATACTAATACATCCAATTCAAATACACTTCCAGGGACTTCCCTGGTGGTCCAGTGGTTAAGACTCTGTACTTCTAATGCAGCGGGCACAGCTTCCTGGCTGGGCAACTAAGATCTCAAATGCCCTGTGGCATGGCCAAAAACTTAATTAATTAAAAACAACAACACCCCTTTCAGAGACTCAGAGATGAAGTTCTTTTCCAAGCCATTCCAAAGCACTCTGGAAAAAAAGAAAAAACAACCCTGAGATTATTTCAGAAGCCCCATGTGTGCATAAAAAATTCTGCCTTCTAGTACTGTAACTGTTCTACAAGTGAGAATATCTAGAGCTTTTAGACTCTGGAAAACAACTAAAGCATCCAAGCCTAGCCTCACTGCCTGTGAACCATCTCAGTGCACAGAGAGGTCACTCCCCTCTCTGAAGTTCAGGGATGTAGACCAAGAACACCCAGAAGCCTGAGACTCCGCGATGGGCAGGCAGCCCACGGCTGGAGAATTCCAGTAGCCTGGGGTGAGGAGGTAGCAGAAGAAGAATGTAGCAGAAAACAGTCCTTCTGATTACATCAGTCATACAGTGATGGTCAACCATCTGTCATACTCAAGGGCAGCTGTAATGTTAGGCTATTTCCATGAACTATACAGAAAAAACTCATAAAACATGTCCAAAATTTTTTTAAAGGATTCTTTTTACAATATTTTACAAATTCTTTATAATTTTATAAACAATTTTAAAATTACAAATAAAATTACAAAATTTTTTACAGTATTTTACAAATTTTTTATAGGATGCTGTTTACAATAGAAAATTCCTTCTGTAATAAGAATAAAATGGATATGCTCTGAAAAAATTATCTTGGACAACAACAAAAGTCAGGTACCACATAGTTCATACTGTGAGACCCAATGCATATAATGTTCTAAATTAGGCAAAATTATTCTATTATGACAGAAATCAAAATCATGCATGTCTCCAAGGCAAAGGAGATGGAGGGGAAAGGAACAGAGGGAACATTATAGGGTAAATAAAATGATACGGATTTTGACTCTGGGCATAGTTTAACATGGGTGTGTATACATGTGTCACAACTCATGAAACTACCCTTAAAATCTATGCATTTCATTTTATATAAATTGTACTTAAATTTTAAAACTAAGGGGCAAGCAGAAGATATCTTAAAGTTTAAGAGTGGCTACAAAAATAGCGGGGGGAGATCAAGAAAAGGTATGGGCTGTACTGCAAAAACCAGAAATGGAAAGGAAGTCCACTGGAGGTGTTAGCCATGGCTGAGCCCCAGGCCTAAGTCACGCAAAGTTCCTCTCATGAAGCATCGTGCAGAGGTCTTTGTCACCCATCTGTATCAGTGGGCCATGCACGCATGAGAGAGCAAGTTACCGGGATTACACCTGGAGAGGTGTAGAGGGGAAGAGAGAGAAGAATGGTAGTGGATTTTATTCAAATGCAGCCTGGTTGCAGATGACATTTCCCATGTATACAAAGACTCTCAAGCAAACATCTACATATGGTTGTATTTTCCTGATGTCTATCAGCCCTTTTTTGTTGCAGACTTGAGCACAGCACATGTTCCAATTAACTCCACTCTCTGTTGCAACTTGCTGAGTTGGGTATCTCTTGCCAAAAAGGGGTAGGTGGTTGGTTACATAACAAGGACCTAGGTGGAATACGCTGCCAAGTCTACACAGAATTGGCGGAATGTGTGTGGTATGGATGGGGGTTGGGAGAAGGTGGGAAGAAAAGAGGCGGCCACAGGAAGAATAATAACCTTTGAGGCAGATGCTGACAGAGGCAGGCCTCATGGGCTAGGCTGCTGCGGGAAAGAAGGTCAAAGAGTAGCCAGACTGGAGGTCATGAGATGTCAATGTACAGAATGTTGATTCTCATGTGAAATTCTCATGTGAAATTTTCCCCTAGGGTGATGCTTCCAGGAACAGTCTAATGTGATAAGTAAGAACTTTAGGAAAAGGCTTGACCCAACTGCAACCATGATGGGGTTTTTAATAATGAGAGCGAGAAAGGGAGGTCATAAGATGAAAGGATAAAGGGGAGTCCACCAAAGTTTTTCCAAGTAAAACCTAAGTGATCTAACAATATGTGCATTCATTTTGGTGAATGAAGTACCGGGTTGGCCAAAAAGTGTGTTTCGGTTTTTCGATAAGCAGAAAAATCCAAATGAACTTCTTCACCAACCCAATACTACTCACTAGAAATCACACTTTAAGTCTGATCTTCTTAGACAGGATTAACGGTCTTTTTCTGGGAATTTAGACCCATATGGTATACAAACTAACGTGGGCCAGGTTCTATTCCATAGCCAAGGACTGTTTTCCTCACCCTATTCAACCATCCTCCAACCTTTGAAAGAGTTTAGGTACTACTAAAAGATGTCCTTTTCATTATAGGGGACTGGAATGCAAAAGTAGGAAGTCAAGAAACACCTGAAGTAACAGGCAAATTTGGCCTTGGAATACGGAATGAAGCAGGGCAAAGACTAATAGAGTTTTGCCAAGAAAATGCACTGGTCATAACAAACACCCTCTTCCAACAACACAAGAGAAGACTCTATACATGGACATCACTAGATGGTCAACACCGAAATCAGATTGATTTTATTCTTTGCAGCCAAAGATGGAGAAGCTCTATACAGTCAGCAAAAACAAGACCAGGAGCTGACTGTGGCTCAGACCATGAACTCCTTATGGCCAAATTCAGACTTAAATTGAAGAAAGTAGGGAAAACCACTAGACCATTCAGGTATGACCTAAATCAAATCCCTTATGATTATATAGTGGAAGTAAGAAATAGATTTAAGGGCCTAGATCTGATGGATAGAGTGCCTGATGAACTATGGAATGAGGTTCGTGACATTGTACAGGAGACAGGGATCAAGACCATCCCCATGGAAAAGAAATGCAAAAAAGCAAAATGGCTGTCTGGGGAGGCCTTACAAATAGCTGTGAAAAGAAGAGAAGCAAAAAGGAAAGATATAAACATCTGAATGCAGAGTTCCAAAGAATAGCAAGAAGAGATAAGAAAGCCTTCCTCAGCGATCAATGCAAAGAAATAGAGGAAAACAATAGAATGCGAAAGAGTAGGGATCTCTTCAAGAAAATCAGAGATACTAAAGGAATATTTCATGCAAAGTTGGGCTCGATAAAGGACAGAAATGGTATGGACCTAACAGAAGCAGAAGATATTAAGAAGAGATGGCAAGAATACACAGAAGAACTGTACAAAAAAGATCTTCAGGACCCAGATAATCACGATGGTGTGATCACTGACCTAGACCAAGACATCCTGGAATGTGAAGTCAAGTGGGCCTTAGAAAGCATCACTACGAACAAAGCTAGTGGAGGTGATGCAATTCCAGTTGAGCTGTTCCAGGTCCTGAAAGATGATGCTGTGAAAGTGCTGCACTCAATATGCCAGCAAATTTGGAAAACTCAGCAGTGGCCACAGGACTGGAAAAGGTCAGTTTCATTCCAATCCCAAAGAAAGGCAATGCCAAAGAATGCTCAAACTACCACACAATTGCACTCATCTCACACGCTAGTAAAGTAATGCTCAAAATTCTCCAAGCCAGGCTTCAGTAATATGTGAACCGTGAACTTCCTGATGTTCAAGCTGGTTTTAGAAAAGGCAGACGAAGCAGAGATCAAATTGCCAACATCTGCTGGATCATGGAAACAGCAAGAGAGTTCCAGAAAAGCATCTATTTCTGCTTTACTGACTATGCCAAAGCCTTTGACTGTGTGGATCACAATAAACTGCGGAAAATTCTGAAAGAGATGGGACTATCAGACCACCTGATCTGCTGCTTGAGAAATTTGTATGCGGGTCAGGAAGCAACAGTTAGAACTGGACATGGAACAACAGACTGGTTCCAAATAGGAAAAGGAGTACATCAAGGCTGTATATTATTTATTTAACTTATATGCAGAGTACATCATGAGAAACGCTGGACTGGAAGAAACACAAGCTGGAATCAAGATTGCCGGGAGAAGTATCAATAACCTCAGATATGCAGATGACACCATCCTTACGGCAGAAAGTGAAGAGGAACTAAAAAGCTTCTTGATGAAGGTGAAAGTGGAGAGTGAAAAAGTTGGCTTAAAGCTCAACATTCAGAAAATTAAGATCATGGCATCCGGTCCTATCACTTCATGGGAAATAGATGGGGAAATAGTGGGAACAGTATCAGACTTTATTTTTCTGGGCTCCAAAATCACTGCAGATGGTGACTGCAGCCATGAAATTAAAAGACGCTTACTCCTTGGAAGGAAAGTTATGACCAACCTAGATAGCATATTCAAAAGCAAGTCCCTTGGACTGCAAGGAGATCCAAACAGTCCGTTCTGAAGGAGATCAGCCCTGGGATTTCTTTGGAAGGACTGATGCTAAAGCTGAAACTCCAGTACTTTGGCCACCTCATGCGAAGAGTTGACTCATTGGAAAAGACTCTGATGCTGGGAGGGATTGGGGGCAGGAGGAGAAGGGGACGACAGAGGATGAGATGGCTGGATGGCATCACTGACTCGATGGATGTGAGTCTGAGTGAACTCTGGGAGTTGGTGATCGACAGAGGCCTGGCATGCTGCGATTCATGGGGTCGCAGAGAGTCGGACACGACTGAGCGACTGATCTGATCTGAATAAGACCTGCCTCTTGAGAAACCTATATGCAGGTCAGGAAGCAACAGTTCGGACATGAAACAGTCTGGTTCCAAATAGGAAAAGGAGAACATCAAGGCTGTATATTGTCACCCTGCTTATTTAACTTATATGCAGAGTACATCATGAGAAACGCTGGGCTGGAGGAAGCACAAGCTAGAATCAAGATTGCCAGGAGAAATATCAGTAACCTCAGATATACAGATGACACCACCCTCATGGCAGAAAGTGAAGAGGAACTAAAAAGCCTCTTGATGAAAGTGAAAGAGGAGAGTGAAAAAGTTGTCTTAAAGTTCAACATTCAGAAAATGAACAGCATGGCATCTGGTCCCATCACTTCATGGCAAATAGATGGGGAAACAGTGGAAACTATCAGACTTTATTTTTGGGGGCTCCAAAATCACTGCAAATAGTGATTGCAGCCATGAAATTAAAAGACACTTACTCCTTGGAAGGAAAGTTATGACCAACCTAGATAGCATTTTAAAGAGCAGAGATACTACTTTGCCAACAAAGGTCCGTCTAGTCAAGGCTATGGTTTTTCCAGTGGTCATGTATGGATGTGAGAGTTGGACTGTGAAAAAAGCTGAGTGCCGAAGAACTGATGCTTTTGAACTGTGGTGTTGGAGAAGACTCTTGAGAATCCCTTGGACTGCAAGGAGATCCACTCCAGTCCATCCTAAAGAAGACTAGTCCTGGTTGTTCATTGGAAGGACTGATGCTGAAGCTGAAACTCCCAATACTTTGGCCACCTCATCCAAAGAGTTTTCCACTCATTGGAAAAGACCCTGATGCTGGGAGGGATTGGGGGCAGGAGGAGAAGGGGACAACAGAGGATGAGATGGCTGGATGGCATCACTGACTTGATGCACATGAGTTTCGGTGAACTCTGGGAGTTGGTGATGGACAGGGAGGCCTGGCATTCTGCGATTCATGGGGTTGCAAAGAGTCAGACACAACTGAGCAAGTGAACTGAACTGAACAAGAATTTATCCAACAAGTTAAAGTGACAGAAAATAAAACACTAAAGGGGTCCCTGGGATTGGTTTCTTTATAGAAAGGACTGTAGGGTGTCATCAATATATTCAAAAAATGATTTCAAAAGAGACATGCAGTCTTCAATAGACCAAAAAAAAAAAAAAAAAGTAATATGGGACAAAAATGAAGTTAGGTACTGAAGAGATAAACATCTTTAATGCAAAGGCTTTCTAGATAAGCAGATATGACAACAGTGTGAAATTACCCCATTCAGTTCAGTTCAGTTCAGTCACTCAGTTGTGTCTGACTCTTTACGACCCCATGAATCGCAGCACGCCAGGCCTCTCTGTCCATCACCAACTCCCGGAGTTCACTCAGACTCACATCCCATCGAGTCAGTGATGCCATCCAGCCATCTCATCCTCTGTCATCCCCTTCTCCTCCTGCCCCCAATCCCTCCCAGCATCAGAGTCTTTTCCAATGAGTCAACTCTTCGCATGAGGTGGCCAAAGTACTGGAGTTTCAGCCTCAGCATCAGTCCTTCCAAAGAAATCCCAGGGCTGATCTCCTTCAGAATGGACTGGTTAGATCTCCTTGCAGTCCAAGGGACTCTCAAGAGTCTTCTCCAACACCACAGTTCAAAAGCATCAGTTCTTAGCTACTCAGCCTTCTTTATAGTCCAATTCTCACATCCATACATGACCACTAGAAAAACCATAGCCTTGACTAGACGAACCTTTGTTGGCAAAGTAATGTCTCTGCTTTTCAATATGGTATCTAGGTTGGTCATAACTTTTCTTCCAAGGAGTAAGCGTCTTTTAATTTCATGGCTGCAGTCACCATCTGCAGTGATTTTGGAGCCCAGAAAAATAAAGTCTGACACTGTTTCCTCTGTTTCCCCATCTATTTACTCTAATAATTTCTACTGCCAACACTTACCTTTTTTAACTGAAACTGTATAATCCAGAGACTTCTGGGGCTTTTCTATTTAAGACATCAGGATATCAAACTCTGAGGGGGGAGGTGACAGAGCTGGCCAAGAGAGGGCTACGTAAGGGCTACACAGTGCAAAGTGTTCACCATGGTAGCCCAAAGAGGACAAACAGGTTCCTCTGCTGACCTCAGATAAGATGTGTGTGATGCAGGAAAGGAGACCAGAAACACGGTTCTGAACATGGAATTCCCTTGGCTTCCTCGAAGACAAAGGACTGGCAGATAAGTGTCACAAAACAAACACTACTCACTGGGCTGAATGCAAAGTAATGAGTGCAGAACCTATCATGGCATGTTTAATAACATAATTTTGCTAAGGCAAACTAAGGGGTGGTTAATGAGGTTCCATCAAATACGTTATGTGAATTGTGTCATTTGCAAACCACAAAATATCACGTTAGTTAAGGGAAATATTTGACAAGCAGTTTCTAGTCTCATGACCAATTCCACATTAGGCAATCTTGCAAATGACATAATTAACACAACTTACTTAGCTGATCTCCATCTGCAATTCATTAGGAAGAGTCTTCCAGCAGAATCATGCCATCTAAAGGTGACCATGCACAGGACGGCTGTTAACAAATACAAGGGACTCAACCTATGTTAAAATTTAGTGTGAGTCAATCACTTTGCATTAAAAACCAATGATACTTTTATGCCAAAAATGTAGAGCTATTTGGTCCCCTTGGACTCTGTAACAAAAGATGAAAATATAGAAGCATACCTCCCATATAAGTCCACATATATATGAGTAAAAGTGGAGTAAAAAAGTTGGCTTAAAACTCAAAAAACAAAGATCATGGCATCTGGTCCCATCACTTCACGGCAAATAGATGGGAAAACAATGGAAACAGTGAGAGATTTTATTTCCTTGGGCTCCAAAATCACTGCAGATGGTGACTGCAGCCATGAAATTAAAAGACACTTGCTCCTTGGAAGAAAAGCTATGACCAACCTAGACAGCATATTAAAAAGCAGGGACATTACTCTGCCAACAAAGGTCCGTCTAGTCAAAGCTATGGTTTTTCCAGTAGTTATATATGGATGTCAGAGTTGGACCATAAAGAAGGCTGAGTAGCTAAGAACTGATGCTTTTGAACTATGGCGTTAGAGAAGACTCTTAAGAGTCCCTTGGACTGCAAGAAGATCAAACCAGTCAATCCTAAAGGAAATCAGTCCTAAATATTGGAAGGACTGATGCTGAAGCTGAAACTCCAAAACTTTGGCCACCTGATGCAAAGAGCTGATTCACTGGAAAAGACCCTGATTCTGGGAAAGATTGAAGGCAGGAGGAGAAGGGGAAGACAGAGGACGAGATGGTTCGATGGCATCACTGATTCAACGGACATGAGTTTGAGCAAGCTTGGAAGATGGTGAAGGACAAGCCAGCCTGCTATGCTGCAGTCCACGAGGTTGCAAAGACTCGGACATGACTGAGCGACTCAACAACAAAATACACGAATAAGTTCATCCCCATGCTTTACATACCACTGCAATGTTAAATGATGAGCAAACAATCTGTTTTCACTTTCAGGTAAAAAGAGAATGCGTCTGACTGACAGAATTTCCAAAGGTGTTTCAGGGTTGATAGCATCAGAGTTGCTCACAGTCCTCAGCACAGGGCACTAAGCTGAAAAGCAGCATGTCCTTCACCCACGAACCACTTGAAGTTGTAAGAGGGTAGTGGTCCACAGATGATCAATTCTTAGGAACCCAAACTAGGAACTCTTAGTTTTGAACAAGACTTGCCCAGAGTCCCTGGGACATAGAGAAGATGTGCAAGAGTATTTTCTCAAACCCTCAGAAATTAAAAGCGAGAACTGAGTCTGAGTCCATTGACGACACAGCTTTCTTTCCGAGAGCCTGATGCTTTTCTTATGAAAAGAAGCACTGAGCTCAGGAGGAAAATCAGCAGCACCGGCACAATAAGACAGAGACAGAGGAAGGGAGCGGAGAGGAAGGAACACACTGCCTGCCGCTGACTTTTCTTTTTTAGAGGTTTTTCAGTAAGAAATAAATGACCGCATGTTTGAAAAGCCACTTCTACAGGCCTCTGTTTCTAAATTTCAAACTTAAAATCTTTATGACTTTATGTTCAGGTTGAAAAGCTACAAAAGAAAGGCATTTGGTTTATTTCTGATGTTTGAATGATGAATTAGCCAAAATTTTCTTTGCAGACAATGTGCTGTCAAAAATTTCATTTACTTCAGAGGCCATTGCCACAGAATCATAAATGATATGGCCATAAGCCTTGTTCAGCCCCACTCTAAAATGCAACATTATTCACCCAGTTGTAAACTTCTGGGATACTTCCAAACAATACAACTAAATGTCAATACCAACTTACAGAGATCTTATAAGTCCATTCTGCAATAGTCTTACAAATATTCCCTTGAGGAAAACTAAACTCTAGCCCAGTTTTAGAAATGGAGAAACTGAGGACCAAAGTAGTTCATCCAATCTGGTTGGTTTAGAGCTGCAGTCCACACTCAACCCCAGACGTACAGGTAAGGAGCAGAGGAGAAACCAGAAATGCAGATGAAAGCACAGTTGGTTTCAAAAGTACTCTGCCCTGAATACAGAATACTAAATGAATATTGCCATTCACAAGACACAAGAACTCTTTAAAATTCAAAACAATATTGACTCTCCACAGATAGGTTTTAAGATGGAATTTTACTTGTCAACCATTTTTAATAAGGAACAGAGGGTATAAATATAGCCAAGGAATAGAGGGTATGAACAGAGTTATTCCATTTAAATTATTTAAAAAAAAAAAAAAAACCCAGAAGATGCACTATGTCTGAATGCAGGCAGGACTAGGCCCAAATAGTTAGGCCATCACTGATGTGTTTCTATCTCAGTGGGAAAACATTCTGTCTTTACCTATTCTATAAAGACTAATTAAACCATTTTCAGCTCTTCACTCTTCCCTTGTACATTCAAGGTACCTCACATCTGCAGTGTAAATAACAAAATCTGCCAAACTGCCTAGCTGCTCTCATAGCAGAAATTATATTTGAAAACAATTTAAAAAATTTTTTACACTAATTACGCATTTATTTACAGTGCCACCTCAGACCAAAGTCTGACTTCTGAAAATGTAAAACACAGTTTCAAACAGGTATATGGCAGCATGATGTAATCAACTCTGCATATACTCCAAAACCTTCCTGTTCAAAATACATTGGAGCCTCTAAGTAGCCAAATTCATTCACAAAACTATGCTATGGCTATACGGAGTATAGTCTACTTTTCAAACTGTTAAATACACGTCTACAAACATATGCTTGTGGAAGTTCTCTAAATGCTGACATCCATTATATCTAAATAACCAATATTTTTTAGTTTTCCTACTTCGCTTCTTTTATCTTGTCTTCCCTTCTATCCAGACAGCGCCTTAAAGAGTCATCTTCACTTTCTCAGTTTCCTCACCAGAAACAGGGTGATAATAACTGTTTACCCTCAGATGCCACCCACTCCTCCTGCTCCCCAGGTGTATTAAAAGGATTAATTAGATACTAAAGTTGAAGTATAGTCAGCTATGCCAAAGAGAAGGCTTAAATACAGAAACAATGATCAACTTAAGATATACTTTAAATAGAGACCCTCATGATGTTACAAACATGTCTACCTGTTTCTCTTCCAAGCTATCAGGTAGATGTTTGATTATGTGTATTTCAAAATGGTAACTTGCTGATCCAATTTTGCTGATGACTTCAATCAGTAAAAAGAGAAACATAAAAAGTCCATCACCTTACACTCCCAGTTATAAGCAAAATCAGACCCATGTACATTTCACTTTATTACTCTGACCAATTCTAAATGCAGCTTGACTTTACTGTTGTTTGAAATGATTCATATTACAAAGCTTTTGTCACTGAACTGAGGAAAACATTACCAGGTTCGGGTTTCTTACCCTCCACCGGTCACTTGTCCCAGAAGCTAAACAGAACTCCCAGCTCTCTGGCTGATCGTGGCTGGGAGCTCATTAGACTGTTCCTCACGTTAAATTACTGAAAAGGGTGATGTATTTATAATACAGCTTGCGATGCTATAAAATGGCTCATCAATCTGTTTTATTCATGGAAAGTCCACATAAGGCCACTAGTCTGTTACTGGCAATAAACCTTGGGTGCGTCTTCAAAAGACCTGCATATTAGATAATGATTTATGTCTCTGTCCAAGGAATCAAACATGATACTAACAAGGCAGGGGATAACTCAACTGACACTTTCAAAAGCAATATAATTTTTGTAGTAAATCAAGTGGGTATAACATACACAGGAAAGAGAGAAAGACAGATGATTAGCATGAACATATTAAAAGAAAAGTAGAGTGTTGGAAAAAATAACAATTCGGAGTGTTCAGATCTTAAACCATTCCTCATCCATTCTCTGCATTATTTTTCTTATACAGTATTTCTTACATAGCCCAGTCACTCCTCACCTCCCACTTTATACCTAGAATATTCTTCTGTAAAGACACAGATATATCCTAAATATTTTGCCTTTTTTATAATGTCTAAAGGCAAAGTTGCTTAGCAGTGCTTACCCTTAAAACAGAAAGCTGTTTCAAATGAGAAAGATCCAATGAAAAGAACAAGAGATATTTACAATCAGCATGAGAAACCAAAATAATTAGTTAGCTCTTACACTGTTTTCAGAGAACAGCTCATTTATTAGAAATATTTTCCCTGTTAGGTGTCTGAAAATCCCAATATTTCAAAGAGATCTCTCATCTTCAGATCAAGTGAAAAACTGACTCGCAAACAAATGATGCTTTTTTAACCACCGAGTTTTCTTGCAGGCTGCCAAACAGTCACTTAAAACTAACAGTACGAATGTAAAAGCACGGATGTAGAAAATAAAACTCTTTCTCCTACAAGTGAATAGTGAGTTTAAGATATCTTACACGTACTCACTATTTTATCTTCAATGGTCCACTTTAAGGGGAAAAAAAAAACTCATTTTCATAAAAGATTGTGAGCTCTGTAAATTCTAACTCCTATCATACATACTGAACCTGTTTGCATTGTTTTATTTAGAAAAAGAAAACTTATTTTTAAAAAGCGAGTTTTCTCCCCCGCCTGCCCCCCCCATCCCCAAATGCACGTGACATCACCACCTCTCGTCCCCATCAGTGTGTCTCAGATTCTCCTTTGGGCAAAACTGGAAAGCTACTTGACTTTTCCCCTTGGACTGCTCAATCTTCTGGACAGGGATCGTGCATGAGACAGCATTCCTAAAAGTGAAAGGGAGAAAAGCATCCTCCCTGTTATTGTTAGTTGCAAATAAAACACTCAGCTTCGGCAAGGAGCGACTCCAGACACCTTCTCTCTCACTGGAAGCAAGCTAGCCTGGTCCAGGGAGGATCAGAGGGTCAGCTGTGCTTGCTCTGCAGTCCCTTTGCTAATGGCTTATAGGTAGGTTCCCGCCTTGAACTCTTCGTTTCCAACGCGGGAAGCTGTATGTTTGCATTTACATTCAGTCCAAACAAACCCGAATTCTACATTTCAGACCAGTTTTTGCAGCTAAAACTCCCTTGGTTTTCCAAACAAATGGAATTTATTAAATGCTGCAAAATGACAGAAGACTACAGCAGAGTTTAAGACTAGAAAGGGAACAGTGTGGGTTCACGGAGTCAACTGATCTATGTAGTTTTACCATGAAACAACTTTTCAGATAATCACATGTGAATGAAGGGGGAGCGTTGCTGATGGCTTTTCCCCACATCTCACCTGTCACCAGGGCTTTTGGGATACAGAAAGAGGAGAAAATTCACCTGCCCCCCTCCAGAAAAAAAACAAAAAAATTCAAAATGTATTTAAGTGCCCACACACAGAGATTCTGTCTTTGATATGCAGGAACAGAAAATAAACTACCGCCTCTTGCCTCCTCAAACACAAAATGCACAGGTATCCACACCCTCGGCGGCCAGACACCCTTCGGGTTATCTCCCAGTTAAATAAAATAAAAAGGGCTTTTGTGTGTGTGTGTGCGTTTGGACACACACACACAGATGCACACATACAGGCGCACACACACAGGCGCATACTCCGGGAAGCCTGCCTCCACTGTTCTGTCACAAGGAGCACTCGGGGGGCCTGGGGAGGGGGGTGAAGTGTTTGGGAAGCAGAAGGCGCCGGGGCAGCCTGTATAGTGGACATTGGCATTTCTCGCGCCGGCTTTTCCTGTGGGGTTCATCTGGTTGGTAGGGTGGGGAATAGTTGTCGGCGCCCTACCAAGGTCAGCCTGCTTGGGCTGACAGTGTCTGTCTCCGTACAAAGGAAAGAATCAATACTTTTGGACTACGGCTGTGCCCTCGGTGTAAAACAACAAACACGCAGCGTCTGACATGTTTCTAGGTGATTTGTGGCAGAGCCTCTCGTCTGATCTGTATCCAGGAGCTGCTGTGTTACTGCTCTTTGCTTTGCGCCTCCCCCACCCCCTCCCGAGGCCCCCTCCTGCCCGGCCCGGCTCTGTGATGTCTAATACTTTACTCAGGTACAGAGGCGGGTGTTCTACCCTACAGCCACTTGTCACTCAATAAATCACACCTAGAGTGCCGTCTGCAAGGAGTGATCCGGGCTTTAACAAAGGATCGGAGGGACAAAGTGCAGGCAAGAGACTGTAATTATAACAAAACTAAAATATTCAGAGAGAGGGACAACACAACGGCTCCGGGGCAGGGATAAAATGTCAGTGGAAACCGCAGCTCTGTCCTCTCTCGGTTTCAGTCTTTTCCTACACCCCTCTCTCCACGGCCCCCTCCCCACCCCCCACCATTTATTTTGGTTGCTCTCGTTCTTCTTTGTTCTAAGTAGAATTCAAGGCATAACAGGAGCTTTATTAATGTGTTCACTAAAGCAAATAATGCTCACCTCATAGTTCAAAATATACGTAAGTTGTATTAAATCAAAGAGAGGCACTCTCAGTCAGGTCAGTACCTTTAATATCTTCATTATCTACATTTATATCTAGTTTATATCTACATTTATATCTACTACATTATCTAGTTTGCATCCTTATCTACAATATTTGCACAGAGAAGCCCCAAATCCTTTTGAAACTGTCCAAAATATAACAACTGTACAGAGAACCAGTTACTACTTATGGCTCGAAGTTAATTATTTGAACAGCCATGAAAATGATTATACTTACTTACACAAAAACATGCTTGTTTTGTTTGACTACACCATTTGTGTAGAAATAAATCAATAAAATGTTAATGTTATGTGCTCTTCAAATGGCTTAAGAACTATTTCATATTAGATTTGTTCTTTCTCACCCATCCCCCACCCTCCCCCTAAAATTTATTTTCCAGAGTGTGAACCATTAGCCAAGTCAGATAAGAGGGTTTTGGACAGTTTCTTCTGTTCTAAATATTTTAAATGCAGCATTTTGAGTTATCTCGGCAATTTCAGTCACATCAGACACCTCTTAATGCAGGAAAAGTGATGTTCCATCATGGAGGTCTTGCACCAGTCTCTACTGTAACTGTTGCTGATGAAAATAAAAGTGAGTTAGAATAGCTCTACACTTTCTTCCTAGTCAATCAATGCCTGACAGCACCAGTTCCTTCAGCCATGTACTTCAGTGATGATGGATCAATAACTGTGGTTTAACAACAGGGAGCCACCAATCATTATACGAATGATTAAAAGGGGTCTCACTCACATATACCTCTACAGACAGAGTAGGCTCAGGATACCTGCCACATTACCCTTCACACTACAGAAATTCAGGTACAGAAGGAAAAAAGTAGGGGGGAAATCATTAAGACAGCATAAAGGAAATATAAAATGCTTATGACTGTGTCAACTTTCAGCCACTGTCATCTTAGACAATAGTTCTCCAAATTTACCATGATGGAGTTGAATAAAATTTTAAAAGGGGAGAAGGGTATTGCTTATTGTTCAATCCTACAAAATATCAACTTATTAAGATTACGTGGGATGTCCCATGGACACCCCTTTTTACCCTCCACACATACACAAGAACCATCTGCCTAGAGAGTCAGTCCTGGCTCACTATCTTGGAAACCGTTGCTGCCTGACTTATTTTTATCTATATTAAAATTATTCCTTGAACATATTTATCTGAAAAGCCTAAAAGGCTAGGACTATTTCATCCAGGAATAAACAACATCCCTGACATGAAGTAGGTGCTCAACCATGATAGACAAATTAATAAAATCAATGAATCAGCTTAAAAAAACATATCATCTCTTTTTAAAGAATCTCAAGCAAAAGATATCGCACAACTTCTCTCATGTACCTACAGAATATCACTTTGGGAACTTCCTCGGTAATTCAGTGGCTAAAACTGAATGCTCCCAGTGCAGAGAAGGTCCCTGCTCAGGGAACTAGATCTCTCATGCTACAGTAAAAGATCCCACATGCTGTTGCAAAAACCTGGCATAGCCAATAAAAATAAATAAATAAATAAATAAATATAAAAGAATATTACCTTGAATTCACATAGTGTAATTCAAAGCACCATAAATTATCAAATTAAACCATCAAAATATATCTCTTACAGAATAACAAAATTCTCTGCATTGCTGAGTGTCCTTTCTCATTTTTCTGGGAATAGAAATGAAAAGTCCATTCTGGCATACACTCAGCTAATAAACAAATGCTAACTAGGGGCTCCCCTGGCCTCAACACTGAAACTGGAGGTTCACTGGCTTTGACCTTTGACATCAAAGAAGATAAACAACTAAAGATCTAACCACAAGACATTATTTTAAGTGCTTCAAAAAAGTTACAAACAGGGCCATGTTTTTAGCCAGTGGGGGTTTTGCTGCTCAGGAAATACTTGACAATATCTGAAGAGCGTTTCTGATTGTCAAATTAGGGGGAAAGGACAGAAGGGAGCTTGTCACTGTTATCTAATGGGTAGCCGCCAAAGATGCTGTTAAATATCATTCAATGTACGATACGACACCCCACAACCAGGAATTAGTCAACACAAAATGTGCATCATTCCAGGGTGCAGAAATCCCAGGACAGGGTGTTCAGGAAGAACAGAGGGAAAGAAAGCCTAACTAAAGAACCGCAGGAAGAAAGAACAGTGGAGGACTGGGAGAACCCAACTCACTCCTGAGAGCAGCAGACAAGAAAAGCGGCTGGAGGAAAGGACAAGGGATGAAAGAGCGTCAGATCACACAGACAGCCTTCTAAAAAGTGTGACTGGATAAACTGGAATATATCCTTATAACAGAATAATAATCAGTAATAAAAAAGTAATAGGTGATTGATATGCCCTACAATAAAATTAATCTCAAAAAGCATGATGAATTAAAAAAGACAAAAACAGTACATGCTGTATGAATTATAATGTATAATTTTAAGAAACTGAATTAATGTACAATGAGAGAAAGGCAATCAGTGTTTGCCTGGGGAAGCGAGGTGGGGGTGGGGTGCAGAGAGAGGGAGTCCTTCTATGATGGTTATGATCATCTGGATCATGGTGATGACTTTATCCAAAGCTTATTAAATTTTACATTAAAAAAATTTTTTTAAAAAGCATTTATAACTCAACTAAGACACCAGGGGAGCTGACTGTAAGACTTGGGAGTGAGGAAGTGACATGGTTCAGATATGCATGTTAGATTGCCCTGGTCCTGACAGGAGGAACAGCCAAGGAAAAGCTGAAAGTGGAGTTTGAAAGCAAAAAATAATGGGAGCCTTTACAAGATCAGAGGTGCTGGGACTGGAGAGAAATGAAGAGGGAAACAGCAGTGTCAATTGCTGTTGGATATGGTGACAGGCACTGGGAAAGGGAAGGCTCCAGGTGACTTCCCTGTTACTGGCCAGGATGTGGTATTAGACAGAGGTGACACCATTCAATGTCCTGCAGAGGCTGGCTGGAAGGGGGCAAGTGTAGACCCTGAAAACTTCTGGTTTTGACTGGCTGAATTTTGAAGTGGAGGGTCCAAGACACCTGAACTTCCAAACATGGAGGTCTATGGAGGAGTCTGGGATGAAGAAATAATTGAGCAATTGTAGGCAAATCAGCAGGAATTTAACACAAGAGCAATGAGTGAAATTCTCCAAACCAGCTATATGTATAGAATGAGTAGAACTTTTCATTGCTAAATAGAATTAAACAAAATTTCAAGTATGAATGCTACTGTTTCAGCAATAATTTCAAAATATACAAAGAAGGAAAAACAGGTATAAACAAAAGGGCAGTGGGGAGAATGAGAAAGAGGAAAGAAAACAAAACCTTGAGCAGCTGGTATACTTTAGTGAGTTAATTTTCCTAAATGCCACTGTGAAACAAGGCCACCTCAGTTTATACCGCCTGAAAGTAAAACACACACAACTCAGGCGAACATTTGGCTAAATGCTTGTTTTTACCATGAATAGCTCCCATATTGTTCAGCATATCACCTTCTGGATTCTTTTTTTTTTTTTTTTTTTTTTTAACTTTCACATGGCCAAAGCCACAATTAGAGGGAACGGTTCCAATGTCAAATTCTTAGCAGTTCCCTTATCCTTCCAAATTCTGGGAAAGATCATAGGTCTTGCAAGTATGTGCCCAACCCTTTTCCTCTCCAGCATCAATAAACAACTTGGTCTGTCTTTTAGGGAAAGACGGCTGTTTGCCACCCAGATGATTCACTAAGTAGCCCAGAACAGACAATCGAACTCTCAAATATCTAGTGTCAGTGCTTTCTTTACCCAGACATGGTGGGCACTCTTTTTGACCCCTTTTTTCAATTCTTTTCCCTAAAAGACATTGGCAACACCTCAAGTACTTGAACTGAGACATTGGCTCTTGAACCGTTGGGCAGAGGATAAGGTTTACACTGTTCTACAATTATCAACTAGATTCAGAAAAATAGACAAGGCCACTACATAAGCCACTGATGACTACAATAGTGTGTTTCTTAGAACATGATTAGACTTAAGCATGGGTTCAACGGAGAGCTAGAGTCTAGAATGGAACTTAGGTGATAGAAAGTACTCAAAAAATACAGGCTAAATGGTTGGTGGGATGAATACATGGATGGGTGAATGGTAGACTGTTGGAAGTGGGAAAACACACACACACACACACACACACTACAAAGGGCCCTAACAACAGTGGGACACCACCGTTTAGTTCAGTTCAGTTCAGTCGCTCAGTCGTGTCTGACTCTTTGCAACCCCATGAATCGCAGCACGCCAGGCCTCCCTGTCCATCACCAACTCCCAGAGTTCACTCAGACTCACGTCCATCGAGTCGGTGATGCCATCCAGCCATCTCATCCTCTGTCGTCCCCTTCTCCTCCTGCCCCCAATCCCTCCCAGCATCAGAGTCTTTCAGTGAGTCAACTCTTTGCATGAGGTGGCCAAAGTACTGGAGTTTCAGCTTTAGCATCATTCCTTCCAAAGAAATCCCAGGGCTGATCTCCTTCAGAATGGACTGGTTGGATGTCCTTGCAGTCCAAGGGACTCTCAAGAGTCTTCTCCAACATCACAGTTCAAAAGCATCAATTCTTCTGCACTCAGCCTTCTTCACAGTCCAACTCTCACATTTTTGTGGGACACATTTTGTATGGGACACCACCGCAGTCCCATACAAAAAGGCTATCATTTTGTGAATTTTCTGCAGGCCCTTCGGAAATGTCAGGATCCTTTAAAGTGAATTTCACTGACAACCATGCTGTTTCTCAAGATCACCCAATTTGTTCCGATACCAGGGTCTTTGTCATTGTTCCCTCTGCTGGAACGTTCTTCCCCTAGATCTAGGAGGGCTCACTTTCTAATTTTACTCAGGTATCTACTCAAATGTCATCTCCTCACAGCTGCCTCTTCTGATCCTGCCCTGCCCTGTTTCTCTTCGCAGTTCTTGTTATACTCCGTATCTATTCTGTTCATTGTTTGTTATTCACCTTCTCCATGAAAATATAATCTCCAAGAGAAAAGGACTTTGTCACATTCACCACTGTTCCCTCAGCATCTAAATGGTTCCTGAAACAAATAATGTGCTCAATTAATATGTTAAATGAATACAGCCGAATTATTCCCTGCAGATCATTTTATAAATCTCTTCTCTCCTCTCCCCGGAGAAGGCAATGGCACCCCACTCCAGTACTCTTGCCTGGAAAATCCCATGGATGGAGAAGCCTGGTGGGCTGCAGTCCATGGGGTCACTGAGGTCGGACACGACTGAGCGTCTTCACTTTCACTTTTCACTTTCATGCATTGGAGAAGGAAACGGCAACCCACTCCAGTGTTCTTGCCTGGAGAATCCCAGGGATGGGGGAGCCTGGTGGGCTGCCGTCTATGGGGTCGCACTGAGTCAGACACGACTGAAGCAACTTAGCAGCAGCAGCTCCTCTCCCAGGAAGTTTCATCCACACCAAGGACCCCTTGATTAGCTGTTCCTCAAATGTACTATGCACTTAACACTCAGCACATGATGCTTCCCTTGCCTTTGACGCCGTGCACCTTCTGATCACTCTACTTCATCAAGGACTAGCTTAAGTCGCATCCTTTTCTAACCTTACCCTGTAGGAAAGCAGCATTGCTTTCTTATCTGCACTCCCCTCGTTCTTAAAACACTGCACAATATACTACCCAGCACTTTGTCTTAGTTACGCCTCACTCAGCAGAACAAGGGCTGCTTACAGTATGCATTAGCAGGAGCTGTAATCTGCCTGCACAAATAAAGCCAATATTCTGTGGATAAGAAAAAAGAGAAAGTAAAAAAAAATGGGGGGGGGATTGAGTGCCCATAGAAAATGCCAGCCAAAGTGATTCCTGATCTCATTTAATCCTAACTACTGTAAAATGCAAAGGCCATTGTTCCCATTTTAAAGGTAAAGAAACTGAGACTCAAGTAAAAAAACTGCCCAGGGTCACATGGTGGAACTGAAATGACAACAGACTGCTTTTCTCCATTTCCAGAGAGAAGGAAAAAGGTGGCAAGTTCACACTTTCTTCCTGTGTAGTGCAATAGACAATAGGCTGTTGCTGGCTATGCGAATTCTCTTGGGTAAACTACATAACATCTCTAGTTTCCTCATTTATAAAACAGCAGGTACTAACTACCTGTTCTGCCTAAACCACAAGTTTATTTGGAGGCCACCTTCAGTAGAACATGGGAAAGGGATTAGTAAACTCCAGAGCTCCATGTTAGCCCCCAGAGGTGACCCAAGTATGGGCCCACGTCACAGAAGACTCAAGTGCCCTTTGCCTCAAGAGCCTCTTAAGAAGGCTGAATGCTGTCAGTTTCTTTCCCACACAGGCTGTCTGCTCCTTACAGTCACCATGTATTTCTATTGCTTTGAGGATTCCTACTAAAATAGCCACGAACTTCTTTCTACTCATCTCATTTATTTAATCTTTTAAAATTAATTTTTATTGGAGTATAGATGCATTGGTGGTTAAGTCGTAAAGAATCTGCCCACCAATGCAGGAGACACAGGAGTCACGGGTTTGACCTCTGGGTCGGGAAGATCCCCTGGAGAAGGAAATGGCAACCCACTCCAGTATTCCTGCCTGGAGAATTCCATGGACAGAGGATCCTAGTGGGCTACAGTTCATGGGGTTGCTAAGAGTCAGACATTGCTTTACAATGTTGTATTCATTTCTGCTGCTGCTGCTAAGTCACATCAGTCGTGTCCAACTCTGTGCGACCCCATAGACGGCAGCCCACCAGGCTCCCCGTCCCTGGGATTCTCCAGGCAAGAACACTGGAGTGGGTTGCCATTTCCTTCTCCAATGCAGGAAAGTGAAAAGTGAAAGTGAAGTTGCTCAGTCGTTCCCGACCCTCAGCAACCCCATGGACTGCAGCCTTCCAGGCTCCTCCATCCATGGGATTTTCCAGGCAAGAGTACTGGAGTGGGTTGCCATTTCCTTCTCCAATACATGAAAGTGAAAAGTGAAAGTGAAGTCGCTCAGTTGCATCCAACTCTTCGCGACCCCATGGACTGCAGCCTACCGGGCTCCTCCGTCCATGGGATTTTCCAGGCAAGAGTACTGGAGTGGGTCGCCAGTGCCTTCTCCATGTATTTGTTTCTGCTGTACAGCAAAGTGAATTAGTTATATATCTTTTTAAGATTTCCTTCCCATTTAGGTTACTACAGAGCACTGAGTAGAGCTCCCTGTGCTATACAGTAGGTTCTCTTTAGTTATCTATTTTATATATGTACATGAGTGCTAAAGTTACTTCAGTCATGTCATGTCCAACTCTTTTCTACCCCATGGACTGTAGCCCGCCAGGCTCCTCTGTCCATGGGACTCTCCAGGCAAGAATACTGGAGTGGGTAGTCATTCCCTTCTCTAGGGGATCTTCCCAACCCAGGGATTGAACCCACGTCTCTTACATCTCCTGCACTGGCAGGCAGGTTCTTTACCACTAGAGCCACCTGGGAAGCCCATTTTATACATAGGAGTGTGTGTGTATCAATCTCAAACTCCCAATTCATACCACCCTACCACCCAGTCTGTCTTTAAAGACTAGATATATATAAGTGATTTGCTGTGACAGAATTCTCTGAGTTAAAAAAAAAAAAACAATAAGAGAAAACTAATTTCTCAAAATGTTTCAAATATCTAGGCAAGCACATGAGAACAAAATTATTTTGTGAAATGCCTACTGCAGAATTAAATATTAGGAGAGATTTTTTTTAACCAAACTATTTAATGAATAAAAACTAATCCAAAATTATTTAACTCAACCCTTTAGCCAACCCATTAGCTTCAAAGACAAATAACAGAGCAAGGCCCAAATTTTGAGTGTGCAGAAAACCACACTAACAATCGTCTTCAAACCACCAGTTATTTGAAACAGCTGCAAACATGTTTCCTTAGAAAAACAGATTGGGATTTAGGGGCTTACAAGGTGATAGCAATTTAGTTAACCAGTCAAAAGGAAATTTCTATTCAACCCATTAAACTCCTAATATTTCTCCTTCAGGGGGGAAAACATTGACATATTACTTCATGAGCTTGTTTTGTGTACTTGAAATAGATATTCTAGACCTCTAAGTGGTACATACTGTGATGCTATATTTTTTTTTAAACATTTTAGAACATATGGCTCAAAAAAGTAAACACAACAAACCTACAAAGCATATAACAGGGCAAGATCCCATTCTATTCAACACTAATCAGACCCCAATTCCAGTATTTTAATTAAATTCTAGTCTACTTCAGCAGAAACATCGATCCCCAAGGGGCAGAGCCAGACAACTGGCCAGATTTTAACCCATCACAAGACATAAAATACCGAACTTAAAACTGAAAAAGGAATAAACATTGATGTATAACATTGGGGAGAACTTTCCATTAGTTCCTGCCCTAGAAACAGAGTTCTTAAATCAGGCTACTTAATCAAACATTAAACACAGAGCTGGAGGCCCTGTAAATCCAAATCAGCTCCCTCAATAGTAAGGACATTAGCAGAAAACTCAAGTCTGTCTTCAAGGCGGTCACCCTCTACTCTGGTTACACTCTATCTGATCACCCAACACGTTTCACTAGAAAATGTGCTGATCCCATGGATAACATCCCTACTCAGCTCCCTTGACCCAGAAGGATCCCCGTGATCAACAGGTCACCCACTTTATTTTTACTGATATCAACATAAGTTCAGTCTCACTTACCAACTTTGGTTATTTATTCAAGTTGTGTAACTGGGTCACATCACGACAAGAGCAGCCTAAACTAGATGACCTCTACTATGTGATAATCTTGGTGTCATTATTCTAGTTCTTAGAACATTTGTACTAAAATTGTATCTTTCTATAAACCACACTCAGGTTCTGGCTCTGTCCTCTGACATCATACCAAAAAAATATATAAAACAAAAGCATTTCAAAACCTCAAGAAGAAAGACCATACTCCTATATGCTCGATTCAAATATGCCTGCTGGAATATATAAGACACACAACAAACTAAGTGTGAGATGTGAGTATTATTTCCTTAGTTAAGAAAAACATATCAAAGAGGACACTAAAGAAAACAGGTTTTCCCAAACTCTTTGTCTTAATAGGCAATTTCCTGTTTGAGTAAATGTACTGTTTAACATATAGTCTAGAAATTTGCAACACAGTCTCACTGGAGAAGGCAATGCCCCACTCCAGTACTCTTGCCTGGAAAATCTCATGGACAGAGGAGCCTGGTAGGCTGCAGTCCATGGGGTCGTGAAGAGTCAGACACGTCTGAGCGACTTCACTTTCACACATTGGAAAAGGAAATGGCAACCCACTCCAGTGTTCTTGCCTGGAGAATCCCAAGGATAGGGGAGCCTGGTGGGTGGCTGTCTATGGGGTCGCACAGAGTTAGACACAACTGAAGCGACTTAGCAGCAGCAGCATAAAATCTCACAGTATGAAGTGTATGACCCCAAACAGGGGAAGAGGTAATCCCCACTCAAGGAAAGATCTAACTCAACTAACCAGCACTTCTGCTATGCAAACTAATCTTCAACTGGTTCTCAACTCTCTCCATCCTACAAATATCATTGGGAAGACTTCCTTCTTTCTGTTTCTCAATGAAAAGTGAAATACCAAGACAAGGACCAACTCTGGACATGCTAAGGCAGCACTCACTCCACCACTGGACTCAGTGGGAGTGCTTCATATCACTGCCCTCCTACACCCCCAGTGTCCCGTGCCCTTCCTTGGCTGCTACTGCCAATGCTACCACACATTAACATGCTCAATTCAGTTCAGTTCAGTCGCTCAGTTGAGTCCGACTCTTTGTGACCCCATGGACTGCAGCACGCAAGTCCTCCCTGTCCATCATCAAATCCCAGCGTTCACTTAAACTCATGTCCATTGAGTTGGTGATGCCATCCGATCATCTCACCCTCTGTTGTCCCCTTCTCCTCCCACCCTCGATCTTTCTCAGGATCAGGGTCTTTTCAAATGAGTCAGCTCTTCGCATCAGGTGCCCAAAGGACTGGAGTTTCAGCTTCAGCATCAGTCCTTCCAATGAATATTCTGGACTGATTTCCTTTAGGATGGACTGGCTGGATCTCCTTGCAGTACAAGGGACTCTCAGGAGTCTTCTCCAACACCACAGGTCAAAAACATCAGTTCTTCGGCATTCAGCTTTATTTACAGTCCAACTCTCACATCCATACATGATTACTGGAAAAACCACAGCTTTGACTAGATGGACCTTTCTTGGCAAAGTAATGTCTCTGCTTTTTAATATGCTGTCTAGGTTGGTTATAACTTTTCTTCCCAGGAGCAAATTTCTTTTAATTTCAGGGCTGCAGTCACCATCTGCAGTGATTTTGGAGCCCAAGAAAATGAAGCCTTTTACTGCTTCCACTGTTTGCCCATCTATTTGCCATGAAGTGATGAGACCAGATGCCATGATCTTAGTTTTCTGAATGTTGAGTTTTAAGCCAACTTTTTCATTCTCCTCTTTTACTTTCATCAAGAGGATCTTCAGTTCTTCTTTACTTTCTGTGATAAGAGTGGTGTCATATTCATATCCAAGGTTATTGATGTTTCTCCCGGCGATCTTGATTCCAGCTTGTGCTTCCTCCAGCCAGTGTTTATCATGATGTACTCTGCATATAAGTTGAATAAGCAGGGTGACAATATACAGGCTTGCCGTACACCTTTTCCTATTTCGAACCAGTCTGTTGTTCCATGTCCAGTTCTAACTGTTGATTCCTCACCTGCATACAGATTTCTCAAGAGGCAGGTCAGGTGGTCTGGTATTCCCATGTCTTTAAGAATTTTCCAGAGTTTGTTGTGGTCCACACAGTCAAAGGCTTTGGCAAAGTCAATAAAACAGAAGTAGATGTTTTTCTGGAACTCTCTTGGTTTTTCGATGATCCAACAGATGTTGGCAATTTGATCTCTGGTTCCTCTGCCTTTTCTAAATCCAGCTTGAACATGTGGAAGTTTTCAGTTCATGTACTGTTGAAGCCTGGCTTGGAGAATTTTGAGCATTACTTTACTAGCATGTGAGATGAGTGCAATTGTGCAGTAGTTTGAGCATTCTTTGGCATTGCCTTTCTTCGGGATTGGAATTTTCCAGTCCTATGGCCACTGCTGAATTTTCCAAATTTGCTGGCATATTGAGTGCTAATTCTTCCCTAATGGCTGCCCTTTGCCCAGAATACCCACAATTCTCACCACTTCTCTCAACCACGACTTCACAGGGTCAAAACTTCTAAGTCCAGTAACATTCCACAACAACTGCTCCAAATGTGGCCATGACTCAGAAAGTCGCACCGGGATTCTGGACCTCTATCCAGAATCGGGATCTCTATCCTTGAGGCTTGGTCTGATCTGGGGTACCCAAAGGGAATCTGGTTTTATAGTGAACAACTGCACCTTCAGAAATTCTAGTTGGTAAAATTTCGGAAAACTGCCCATGTCCTAGATTCTGGTGTGGTGTTCAGTGTGGTTTCTATGTGGTCATCACAGACTCATGAAACTTATAGAAAAATCATAGCAGGAATAATAATAATAAAATAAAGCAGTGAAGTGGGAAAAAAAATCATAGCAGGGACAGTAACAGCATTTTTAAAAGGGTTGGGGTGAGTCAGGGGAGGTAGTTGATGTCTTTGACTGAGCATGCTGTATTGCTGTGGGGGTAAGTTCTCCCCACCTTCAACTGATCTCAGGCAGCCCGACTAACACTGACTTCCTTACTATGATAACAAATCAGCAGGGACCTCCCTGGCAGTCTAGTGGTTAAGACTATGCACTTCCACTGTGGGTTTGATCCCAGATCAGGGAACTACCATGCCATGTGGCATGGCCAAGGAGATTAAAAAAAAAAAAAAGACTCAGCAATACAGAATGAACAAATGCAACCCAAAGTAGGCATACGGGGTCTGTCAACAAATCATCTGCCTTTCGTTCATTCTTCATCTGTAAATTGGGACTTCCCTGGTGCCTCAGACAGTAAAGAATCAGCCTGCAATGTGGGAGACCCAGGTTTGATCCCTAGTTCGGGAAGATACCCTGGAGAAGGCAATGGCTACCCACTCCAGTATTCTTGCCTAGAGAATTCCATGGTCAGAGGAACCTGGGGGCTACAGTCCATGGGGTCACAAAGAGTGGGACACAGCTGAGCAACTAACACTTTTACATCTGTAAGTTAAATAGCATCATAGCTCCATGCCTACTTCTCTAAATGCCAGGGAAGACAAGTGAAAAATACTCTATAAATCTAAGCTGATATTGCCATCACACAATGTATTTTACCTAGTTCTTCCTTCCACTTATCCATTCAACAATGCATGCACTCACGCGCCTACTCAGCACCTCACCCACGTGTGCCAATCACTGCACTGGGTGCTGGAGGCACCAACAGAAATGAGTGAAAATGAAAGTCACTCAGTTGTGTTCAGCTTTTTGCGACCCCATGGACTATACAGTCCATGGAATTCTCCAGGCCAGAATACTGGAGTGGGTAGCCTTTCCATTCTCCAGAGGATCTTCCCAACCCAGTTATCGAACCCAGGTCTCCCGCATTGCAGGTGGATTCTTTACCAGCTGAGCCACAAGGGAAGCCCAAGAATACTGGAGTGGGTAGCCTATCTCTTCTCCAGTGGATTTTCCTGACCCATAGGATCGAACCGGGGTCTCCTGCCTTGCAAACAGATTCTTTACCAACTGAGCTATCAGGGAAGCTCAAACACAAATGAGACACGGCCACAAACCAAAGCAGCCTAAGTGCAGGTGAGAACAACTAAGAAAGCAATTATATAGTTACAAGATGGTATGGCAGGAACAGAGAGAGAGGGATTCCAGGTGTATCCTGATCAAGAGGGTACAAAACCTGGACCAGGTGGACAAGGTGCTAAGAGAACTCTTAAAAAAGAAGGAACACTTGAACTGAGTCACCACCAAAAGATACATGGTCACCCTGGCCTGCAAATGGCTGACACACACCTGAGTCAATCTTGTATTTGACTTAATGATTATAATTCAGGGACTATTCCGTAAACATGTCAACATGAAATGTGTGCATTAGAAAGCTTTAAACCAATGAAGTGTTACGTCTCATGCTGCAGATACCACGCTATTCTAAGGGATTCTCTGTTGACCAAAGAAACCAGTAGAAAGCACTGAAACCATCCCACACCAGATCTGTGCCTTCTTTTACAGTGAGGAGTCCTTAGCATCTTTTGGTACTGCTCAAAACTATCTTATGCTACCAAGCACAAAGCACAAAAGGGTATTTAATATTTGACCAGCATCATGAATTTATATCAAAGACTAATTTGGAGATATGAAAACTAATACTGCCAGTTAATTTTCTAATTGGAACAAAATTTACTACTTCTTAAAACAAGCCATCAAACGCCATAAATCTGAGCCCACTCAGATAATGATCATTTGCCAATGTCATCTTATTCGCAGTCCAAAGCGTGGTGACCAAAGCCCTTCTATTTCTACTCTGCTAGTGTGTTTTCTCATTTCTTCTTAAAAATTTAAGGGGAATGTTTTCAAATTTTCTTTCCTCTATAAACATTTGATTAAAAGAATAATAAGACCCCCCAAAATCTGTTAATAGATACTTCCCACCTGTTTAACTCTTCCTAGGAATCATCACTAACTAATTAAAAGACACACACTACCATGATTAGTGTTCTAGTAATATTTATAATAATGATTTCGAGTTAAAAATGGGCCTTCCCTAGTGACTCAGCAGTAAAGAACCGCCTGCCAATGCAGGATACACAGGTTTGACCCCTGGGTTGGAAAGATCCCCTGGAGAAGGAAATGGCAACCCTCACCAGTATACTTGCCTGGAAAATCCCACAGACAAGAGTCTGGCAGGCTACACTCCATGGGGGTGACAAAGAGTCAGACATGACTTAGAGACTAAACACCATCATCATCAGGGTTAAAAATAATAAAGGAACTATATTTAATTAACATTTTATTTGAAATGTTTCAATCTGTTAGTCTGTTCCTTTAGGACATTCCAATGAATATCTGCATTTGTTAAAAAAAAAAACAAACTAATTTTAATAATGACTTCTTTGACAATTCTTTTCAGTAGGTTATTTTGTGTATAAAATCAAATTCTATTTCAATAATTAGGAGTCACATGGTTTTTAGTGTATTTTTCCCATAAAATATATTATTCTTTCCTATGAAGTTCTACCTTCTAACATATTTTCCTCAAGAGCTATATTTTGCCAGAGGGCTTTTCTATCTCTCTGTTTTTGGTCTCATCTTCAATTCTCTGTTTTCTTCACCCCGATAATTTTGGCATTCCCTTGATCTCTGTCATCTCCCCCGCAAAAGCTCTCTCCTGTAACTCTATGTAGCTGCTTTGTTTTTCTCGAAAGCATGAAATCCAATAAAACAGGCAGGTGATATTAAAGATATTTAATATGCTTCATTAAGAAAAAGAAACAGCAGCTTAAAAACATGCACAAGGAAGTGACTAACCAATACTTTCAATTATCTGAATACTACAGTGCAACTCACAATACAGTCAACAGCATCTAAGCTACCTTGGCAATTAAGAAAAAACATCTTTCAAGAACCATAGGTCAGCTTTCATTACTCAGGCTTGTTAAGTGATTCTGTAGCTAAATACTTCAACACACATCCAGCTGATCTGTTTTCTCAGTTCAAATGACGTACCTAAACAGCAAATTTATCTGTTTACTAAATGGCAGCCCACTCCAGTGTTCTTGCCTGAAGAATCCCAGGGATGGGGGAGCCTCGTGGGCTTCCGTCTACGGGGTCGCACAGAGTCGGACACGACTGAAGCGACTTAGCAGCAGCAGCAGCATAGGATGTAATTAACACTAATCTACTCAAAGCAAGATTCACACACATGTTTAAGGTGATCTATCCTTTAAAAAAGTTTTGGGGCTAGTGCACTGGGACGACCCAGAGGGATGGTATGGGGAGGGAGGAGGGAGGAGGGTTCAGGATGGGGAACACATGTATACCTGTGGCGGATTCATTTTGATATTTGGCAAAACTAATTATGTAAAGTTTAAAAATAAAATAAAAATTAAAAAAAAAAAAAAAAAGTCTGATGTGTTGGGACTTCCCTGGTGGTCTAGTGGCTAAGACTGCAATCTCCCAACACTGGGGGCTCTAGGTTCGATACCTGGTCAGGGAACTAGGTCCCAGATGCCATAACTAAGAGACAAAATCCACAACTCAAGACCCCTCATGCTGCAACTAAGACCTGATACGACCAAAAAAAAAAAAAAAAAAGACATTTTGAGGAAGCAGTAGCTATTTCACTTTAAGGTAATTGGTATTACTCAACCTGGACACTATACTTGCTTGACTTTAGTTTTCCTTTTTTTCTTGCTCAATTACACAGTGCTTTTAAATTCACACAATAATATTTATAAACTAGTAATAGGGTGGTATTTTAACCTGAAAAAAAAAAAAGTAAGCCAACAATGAAAACTGTGGGTTTCCCATTTCCATTAAAGTGGCAAATACTAATTTCAGAGAAACACCTCTCTCTCTCTCACGCAAACACACACACACACACACACACACACACTCTAATGTTATGAAAACACTGTCATTAGAATACATGCTCTGGTTGTTCATCCAAGAATGGTAATGAGTTGTGATGATCTACCTTCTTTAGTCAAGCCCTCCTTTGTAAGAACGGCACCCATTTAGTTAACAGCTAACCAACATTTGGAGTGCTGTCTATGTTTATTCAAGAGGTTTTACCCTTTGCAAATCTAACCGGCCCATACAAGAACAAAATCCATAATCAGGCTCTTGTTGACTCCATGCTGTACTCAACATAGATAGGCAGTGCAAACAACTCAAGTATTGTTACTGGACAAGATGATCAACAACATAGTTAACTGAAAATGAACAGCAGGGCTCTACATCGTGCCAAGTGTAGTCATTTGAAGTAGTCACTTTCAAAAACCCAAGAAAGAACATAGATTCCCAAGTATCGTAAAGTAAGGATTATCTGAGCATATAGTACTTTCAACTTTTATTGACATAATTAAGTCGAAGGAGAGATTTATTCTTTTGGTAACATTTTGTTTTCTCTAGCATATATATTACTTAGATACAATCAAACAAGAAATATTTTAAAACCAAAACTAGATTCTTAATACAGAAAGTAAAGAAAAGTACACTTCAAGTTTACATAGAGAAAGCCACGCAGGGTACTTTTTGAAAACCCACCAAGTGCCAGCCAGTCTGCTGGACACCAGTGCAAAGAAAGGTAAACACAGCTCGGTTCTTACTCTCAAGGAGAGTGTCTTTCAGCTGAGCTTCCTGATCCTCCACTGTTTGCCACAGAAACACACTATTCAAAAACTTGACTAAAACATCTCCCCTTGTGAATTCTTCCTGGGTTTGCCTGCCTCAGTGACTCCATGACACAAAAATCAGTATTTATCACCTTCATTCATTTATTCATCAAGCAGTGATTAGGTACTGTGCTGTGCTGTACTTATTTACTCAGTCATATCCGACTCTTTGTGACCCCATTGGCTGGAGCCCACCAGGATCCTCTGTCCCTGGGAATTCTCCAGGCAAGAATATTGGAGTAGACTGCCATGCCCTCCTCCAGAGGATCTTACCAACCCAGGGATAGAACCCAGGTCTCCCACACTACAGGCGGATTCTTTACCATCTGAGGCACCAGGGAAGCCCAAGAATACCGGAGGGGATAGCCTAAAGCTTCTCTAGGGAATCTTCCAACCCAGGAACTGAACCAGGGTCTCCTGCACTATAGGCAGATTCTTTACAAGCTGAGCTACCAAGGAAGCCCAGTGATTCTGTACCTGCCCACTAAATGCCAGGCATGATGCTCAGTGTAAAGACCCTAAAAATGAAGAGGACAAAACCTATCCTTGGGAAGATAACAGTTCAACCCTTAACAGATTAGCTCACCACCCACTGTATGCATCAGAGCTCCCTTGCAAATACCAACTTATGCTTCTTTGCATTACCAGCCCCTGGCATACTATAGGGGCTAAATATGTTAATTCAGTCCCTGATGAAAAGATCTTTTATGGATAATCAGAAGACTGAGTTTTGACCACAATACGTCACCAAGACACTCCTGGCCTCACTTTTCTTCGTCAAACAAAGAGGTGGCTATCCTCGCCCCATGTGACTTCAGGAGTCTACTGTTATATGAGTGAATATTCTGATTTCAAGGGAGAGGAATAAACATACTTAACAACCTCAGGATGTGCTTTAAACAATTTGAAGCCCATCTAAGCTATGATTAGTTCAATGACTGGGCCTATGCTGAAATCACATCTTGAAACATTATTGTAACCATTATTGTGGAATTTACTTTCTGATTTTGATATATTGAGTTCTTTTCTTGTCTCTCCTTACCCATAAAGGTATAATTTGGGTCTGCTGTATTCTTTCAAAGGAAGAATTGGCAAGGTGGTTGCTGTTACTTAGGATAAGTGTATAATCTCTTTGACTTTCTCTTGTTGGGCAAACTGCCCAGTGAATATCAATTTTTTTTTTAGTGCTACAAATATGGTTTTAATAGATTCGCAGATTTCAAATTATTAGAATTCAGAGCACATCTCTCCCAGGGTGAGCAGATAATTCACAACAATCCATGTAGATGCAAAGGAGATGACGAGAGATCAATCTGGATGTGAATAAGCTGACACACGGGTTTACTGCTCCTCCTGTCTCTATAGCCCACCCCCTACCCCCTGACACACACACTTTTCATATGAGCAAAAATGCCTCTGTGCCTGGGAGTTCAAATTAGTCATAACATCCACTTTAGGGACTGAGGAAGACTTACTGTAAATCAGCCACTTAGAAACCACATTTGACATATTTTGGTTATAATGTAACTATAAGTTGCATAATATTGTACCTATTGATTGGAGCTTGGGATCATAATGGAAAGCAATTGCCATACATTGAAAGCGACCAACCACAAGATAGAAAAGTGTTCCTGAAGAGCCCACAAAGGGAAATCATTTTCCTTAGAATCTAAAACTCCTTATCCTCTAGATGGTATATTCTATCACACCCTTCAGGCTGTATTGTGCCCTCAAGGTGCTAAGGTAACTTAACCTCAAATCACCCAACTCTTCAACTTCCTCAGACCAAGACAAAGGCCTAGAAGAGTACAGTGAACTCTTTCTTGATTGAAACAGTCCTGTCTATCCTGAAATGCCACAAAAGACTTATCAGAGTAACATCTCACTGGATAACAAAACTCCCAACTGATGGACAATGTTCTAACAGCTCTGCATTACATTCACATTAGAATCTGCTTCTCTGGTTTTCCTGTCCCTGACCATTACCTTTAAAAATATATAATAATTTATTGAGGGAATGACTATTTGTCAGGTCCTGTTCAACGCATTCATTTGCAAGGTGCTCTTCTATCTACTTGTCCACATGGAAAGCACGTTCTTCTCTACCATCCTTAAAGTATCATTCTTAGAGGCAGTAAACATGAAACAGGAACATCCAGGAAGGAATGAACATGGATATTACAGAGAAATGATCCAAATCAGTCCACCCACTTATGAGATGAGAAGGGTTTTAAAGATTTGAACTGTAGCTTAGAGTGGATGGTAGGAAACTTTGATTCTTTTTTCATCTCCTCTGCATGATCCCTGACAAAAGGTTAGCCTTATCATTTTTGGACCATGACTCCAATAAAAAAACCCATAACTACAATAAAAAGAACATATATAATAACTGCGTAACTCGGCAACTCATCTTAGCTCGTTTTGGAAACAGATTCTTCTAAGTACTGAAGACATGCATAAGGTTTAGATTTCACTGGGACCTACCTTTTTGTTTTACCTTACACTCTTCTCTAAATCTTCACTAATCTATCAGATGTCACGGTTTAATAGAAGTATTAACGACACCTAGTGAGGTTACTGGGTCCATCTGGAAAAATATGGTGAGGATTTGAGTCTACGTTTGAAGACCTGAAAGAGCCAAATCACCCTGAGGCCAAATTCTGCTCAGTAACTGTTTTTCAGAAGACTAAGAAGAGTAGCTAAACAGTTAACAACTTTTCCTCATTCGCAAATCCAGGGATGGGATATAATTGAAATAAGGCCTATAAATGTTTGTGCTTCCATGTGGATAAAATGCCCATGTGCCCTTGAAAGGAAAAGTGTTAGTCACTTCTGTCATGTCTGACTCTTTGTGACCCCACAGACTGTAGCTCGCCAGGCTCCTCAGTCCATGGGATTTTTTCAGGCAAGGATACTGGAATGGGTAGCCATTTCCTTCTCCAGGGGATCTTTCCAACTCAGGGATCAAACCTGGGTCTCCTGTCTTGCAGGCAGACTCTACCATCTGAGGGAAATGCATTATCTATTCCAGATCACTCTGGTTCTAACAGGGGATGTTTCAAGTCGTATGCCAAAATTATTGAGGAACATGTCAATGGTTCTTTCTAACAAAAAAGTGAGGATAAGAGCATCTGAACTCACCTGACAAGCACATTTTAACAAATGATGGATTCAGCAGAGACAGTACTCCAGAGGCTCTAGGTTTTTAGAGCTATTCTGGAAACAGTGTATCAGTTCCTACAGCAGGCTCCTTTTCTGGCTAGCCAAAATCCTTCCCTCATGCCCTCAGGTTCCAGCCACACCAACCTCCCCCATTGAGAGCTAATCAGCATCTCTCCCTGAGTGTGCGCCCCGCCACCTGCAGCCTCACATTCCCAGACAACCTGGAAAAGGACGCACAGGCACAAGTCAGAAGTGTGCAGGATTAATCCCCCCTGGCCACACTGCTCAACCGAGGATGAGCGCCAAGGGGTAAAGGTTTCCCCCTTTTATTTTGGGGGAAGACATATTCATGAGGTGTCTCTGATAGCCCCAGTGAGAATAAGCACCATTAACAGCAGTACCACAGCAATTCATCTTCGTATTGGTTTTCCCTGATCCTTCATTTCTACCCTGGGATCTATCCAAACTGAGTACTTGCATACAAGGCACTGTCGCAGCACCTGTTTGCAGGAGGACCTAGATTAATTTGGGAAGATTCCCTGGAGAAGGATACGGCAATCCACTCCAGTATTCTTGCCTGGGAAATCCCATGGACAGAAGAGCCTGGGGCGCTGCAGTCCATGGGGTTGCAAGAGTTAGATGGGACTTAGCTACTAAACCACCACTAGGTTAAGTCAGCTTCTGAAAGATCCTAAGCTAACATAGTACCTGACTGTATCAAAATGAAGGAAGAGATGAAATAAGAGACATAATTCACGGTAAAAGGGAAAAAAATTAATGATAAAGGGAGAGAAAATGGAAAAGCACAGGAAGGCTAGATCTTTCCACTCAGTAGAATGGACAGCTCATGGAGAAGCTATACTCAGAAAAAATTTGAGGGGTATAACTTGCAGCCCTTTACTTTTTCCACCAGGGCTTCTACTCAAAAGAGGGCCAGACTATACCCCAGAGCTTTTCACACACTCGGGTCATATGCATCACTCTTACCTAGAAAAAGGACATGTGGCTTCACATTGCCTTCTCAGCTCTCTGAAACCTGCTTCCCATCAGATCTGAGAAGCAAGCTCGAGTAAGCAAGCGGAGAAGAACAGTCAGCCCACTGTTATTAGTCACTTCTTTAACCCAGAATGCATCATGTCCCACCATGTGCCTGACTCCAATCAGCGTGTCCCCTGACTTCAATACTGGTTTCACAAGCACTGTCCTGAAAGGCTTCCAGGAAACAGACCCAAACTCCATCAGACATATCTGCATAGTTCAACAGTAACTGAAAATCCAAGTTGCATAATCCAGAAAAGAGCCAAGTGTAACAGAGAAAATGCCTCATTTCACGTAGTGTGAGGTTGTCTTACGCCACAGTTTCTCTCATCAAGCAAACTCTGAACAAAGCATTCATAGGTGATTGGTCTGAAATCTTTTAGTGGTTACTGATTCACAAAACCACAGCAATAATACATATTCTGCTAACAGTCAGAGGATGCTGTCATGGCATCATAATCACTGTTGAAACTGGGAGATGTGTGGCATTCCTATGAAGATGACACAAAAATCTTGAAAACAATATATCCAAATATCCTTTTCGTGAATTTGGAAATGTCTAACGTTGATAAAGACCAACAGAGAAGGAAAAAAGCCCCAACTGTTTAGGGCAAAATGAAGTCACAATTTTAACATTTTTATGATACACATCCCTAATTGCCTTGTGAATGATCCTAAAATGACTATGCTCTAAACCCATTCTCTCAGTAAGATGGAAGTAGGAACAAGTCATCAGCCTCTATTCATAAAAGTCAATCAAGAAGGAATAACCTGTGATTTTTCAATAGTTCCTTAGATAAATTATAGGATACCACTATCAAATTCTGTTAAAGAACAAAAGAACGTCATGGAATAGGTAAGCACTCTGAGAGCAAGATCAATCAAATGGACAGCTCTGATTTAATTTCCCATAAGCAAAGTTTTCATTTGGGGACATAGTAAAAACAACTTCATGGAGTCCGGGTTGCGGCAGGAGTGGGCACTAAGAAAGCAGGCAGAGTAAATAAAGGCAAAGAAAATCAAGCAAAAGTTCTGAATCAAATACTAAATAATGACACTAGCAATTTTCTTTTGCACTAGGATTCTGTTTAGCTTTTTCATTTTGAAACATTTCTGTTTTCTACTCTCTGGCTGACAAGAACACTTTCCATTTCATACAAAAGATAACGAATGTTCCTTGCATGTGTTAGACATGGACTTATATGACTGATGGTTATAAACAAAATTTCTTTGCACATCAAAGGAAAAAAAACTTTGTTTATTCAAGAAATTCCTAATGGTTTCATTTATAAGTAAAATTTTCTCTTTATTTGAGATCCAGTGGCACAGCAGAGTATAGCTGGAAGACAGCAGGTAGCTCTCATAATGAACTTTGCACAGTTTTGAGAAAATAATATCTGAAGGCAGTTCCTTCTTCTGAGGTCAGTAGATTAGTGGTTCAAAAAGAATAAACTATCCAGGGAACATCCTGAGATTTAAAAAAAAAACACAAAAACCCACACAACTGGAGGGGAAAAGGAGGAACATTCTCACTAATTAAAATTTCCAGTTCTTATGGTCCCTCTACACACACAAACCCCAGTCAAGCAAAGCCTGCAGGATCAGGCCTGTACTAAGTATACCATCATCACATTAATTATATTATTACCTCATAATGCTAACCAGCCAGGTTTACACAGAAGAGATTAAATAACAAGATAATCTTATAAACAATGCTCATTTCATCAGTGTACCAAATAAGTTTGATTTATATCTCTGACTGTTCTTCTAATTAATTTATGCACCCACATGCTTTAATTTACACAGACAGACACCCACACTGGGGTAGGGATGGTTACTTTTTTAACATCTTGAACTTTGACATAGGTTCATGTCTAGACTCCCCAGCGCTGCTGTTTTAGTTCCCTTACACTTCAAAACCGAAGTGACTGTTCAAATACCTTGCATTAAAGTTGAAGCATGCAGAAAGAAAATATTTGATCAAACTCAATACCTATCTCCCCTGCCAACTTTTAGATGCTGAATTTTAGTGGGTATAGTTTCATTCAATCTTATAACCAGATCCACTCACCCCTAAGTTACAGACCTACCTCTTCTTAAAATATTCCCTTCAAAGCCTTTTTTGGATATTAAGTCCACCTCACTACAGCATCAATCCTAAACTCCTATATTTGGTGTAACACAGTTTCTAGTGATTGAGAGAGGGGGAAAAGGCTGCTAAGTTTTAAAAAACATATCATTTGTACTAATACCAGGGGCTTGGATAAATAATGTACTCTCTAGAATGCCGTATTACCACTGTGAGTGTCACAGAAATAAAACAATCCACAGAGGGAAGAAAATTCAACTCATTCCAATTCTTTAACCAGGAAAATAAAAAAACGACATTTCTGACTCTAGACCCATTTACAATAAGCTATCAGTGACATGATGGTAATGCTAGCACTCCATGAAAACCCTTAAAAAATAACAACCTAAAGGAATATCCTGGTGTCAGGATTAGTACAGTTTAGTCATTTTACAGCTTCCATGGATGGTTTCAGTGTAGGGATGAATCAGGCAAGCAGAAAGATTTTTACTTGTCTCTGATATAAAACTTTTATTTATGTATTTGATTAATGTTTATTTGTAGGACCTTAATACAATAACAGATGTCAGCTACATTATATCTGTTCTTGATTATGAACTCCTAGAGGGCAGAGACCCTGTCTATTCAGCTCACTTTTTATAGGACACAAACACAGTACCATACCCAAAAAGGCACTTAAAGATGGTTTTTATAATAACAGTGATTTCAAGGGGACTTGGTCTTCTTCTACACTCCATGAAACTCCACTGGCACATACTGAACATTTAAGAATAACAACTTTATATTCTTGAGCAATTCCATTCTTCAGATGTCGACAATGGCACTTTTCTTTTGAAACAGGGATTACCTGGATGGGACAATTTCCACTTCTTAATGTTCAAGGGTTAGCTTTTGTCCAATATCTAAATTCTATACTGACAACCCAAGCTTAAAAAAAAAAAAAAGCCAGACCCAAACATTCCACTTCTTAGCATCAACTCTACCCCTGCATCAGGCAGAAGGACCTGCTCTTTCCTTGGGGTAACATGCTAAGACCACTACGGTGGTACCTAAAACTGTGGCCTCTTTGCAGTCTTTCTGTCCATTCAAATCATACTGAACAAGAGACAGACTGAGTTAAATAATGCTCTACGATAAACTTAAGAACACAGTCATATAATGCTTATAAATGCTAAAGGAATAAAAAGCCAGCAGATGGTATTTTAAAGGTTCTCACACATCAGAAATAGAGAATTTTCACTACCTAGGTAATTTGGGGCAAGCCTTTTAAAATTTCTGGGCCTTGGTTTCCAAATCTGTGAAATGGAGACCTTACATTGTATACCTTCAGATTGTTTCCAGTTTAAATTTTGAAATCACATGAGTCCTAAAGAATCTCACACAAAGTGAGGTTCCATTATCCAGCCAAACAAAAGGCTTTTCTTCTTTCTTTTGTGAGTGAAGGAAGGGAGACTGTATGTTCTCAATGTAAATTATTTACTATGCCTAGCTCCAACAAAATATCCAAACAGAACATCACCAGCTATTTTTGTAAACAAAATATGTGGATATGCATGTAATGATATACACATTGTATGTATGTACCAAATGCATATACATGCACACCCTCCAAAACACACAATTCTCTCTATTGTAGCCAAGAATTAAAATACTTTCCAGTTTTCTCATTTTTTTCTCTCTCCCTCTCTATTGAAGCCAAGAATTAAAATACTTCCCAGTTTTCTCATTTTTTATTTCTCCCTGCATGAAGCATCTACAAAGCTACTATAACATGGGAACTCACATAAAGTAAAGCTATAAGCATCTTCTTCAACATTTCTTATATTAATATTGACAGTTCCTAACACAATCAGCTTAAGTTAAGCTGGTCCTCTGCAACCTTAACAGCATCCTCTCATAGAAACAGTGGTATTGAGAAAGGATGCAGAATGCAGTCCTCAGGCCATTCAACCAACATCTACTTCATCTATAATGTACCTGAAATATGCAATTCAAGACATAAAATTTACAAATTGAATACCACTTAAGCAGACAGTGATAGTAACAACAGCAGAAAAAGGATAAAGAAGGTTGTATAGATGTAGGGACAACCAGTTCATACACTCTCAAAACGTGGGAGGCGACTTCAGTTCATGAAACTACTTATTTTTATCTTTAATTTACTAAAACACTTCCAGAAGAAAACTTTGAGCAACTACTGATATATTATCATTTTCTTTTTTATTTAATTTTTATTTTATAATGGAGTGTAATTGATTTCTATGTAGTTTCAGGTGTACAGCAAAGGGATTCAATTATACATATATATGTATTTATTCTTCTTCAGATTCCTTCCCCATATAGGTCATTAAAGAGCACTGACAAGAGTTCCCTGTGCTATACAGTAGGTCCTTTGTAGTTATCTATTTTATATATAGTAGTGTGTATATGTTAATCCCAAACTCTTGACTTATCCACCACCCCCCCCGCCACAACATTTCCCCTTTGCTAACCATTAGGTTTGTTCACTATACTACCATTTTCTTATTAGAGAAACAAAAAAATGCCCTATGAATGCAGTCATTTATTGCAAGTAGAGAAAGAAAAACAGATGTCTTATTCAAAATTTCCTAGGTTCTCTTGGATCCCTATTCTTGGAGGAATAATTGTTAAAGCATTTAAAGGCAAATAATCTTTAAAGGACAGATATGTGAAATTTTCAGGAAAAAATTTCTTAATTTTTTATCTGCTTAGCCAATAGATGTTAGTAGATACATTTATATAATAGCAATAACCCATTCACATCACTATTTCACAGTGCCCCAACACACATACATCAACTCCTTCAATCCTTCCAACAATGCCAAGAAGATAGAAGAACACAAGTCTTCCTTCTTCTGTTCCATCAATTAAAATTAAATTCAAACATCAATACACACAAGAAGCATTATCCTAACTACTGGTTACTCTATAAGACATCAGGAAACTTGAGTGTTTTGATTTGAACATCTTTCTATCTCAAGTAAGAAGGAAGACGGTGATTCAAAACCACAAATTTCTGGCTTTCATCAAAACAATTTCATTCAAGCGTCCAGGTAAAGGGATAATTTAGTGAGTAGTATGCATTCCTTAAAAAAAAAAAATCGAGTTTCACTCATATTCCTTGGGGGAAAAAAATCCACCAATGGTCATATACAAGTTTATATTAAAATGCAACCTAAATTTTCTAAGTTTACAACTGAAGTAATTATAGATATTAATCTTTTACCTAGTTGCAGCAACATTTATAACACTATAAATGAAAATAGAACTGCAGTTTGTTTCTTTGGAGAATGGAGAATGAGAACAGGTTCTGAGGAGATATTGAATATCAAAGGATAAAAAGAAGTGAGAAAATGGAAAACGAAAAGATAAATGAGACACACAATGGGGGAGAGAGAAAGGCAGTGACGTAGCTAGGGGATGGACAGGGCAAAGTGAGATAAGTCATTCCTAGCAAAATGGCTCTTGTCGAAACCTTGCCAGGGCTCTGGACCATTGTCTCTGCCTGCAAGAGGGATGATTTCTTTGACGGTTTTTTAAAAATGCTTCCTGTATCTAAACAGCCTCAGTTTATTTTTTTCAGATTCCTGCATTTATTTTTTAAATAAAAGTTCAAATTTGAAGACTCTACTCATGTGTAAAAGGAATGACTTTTATTTTAGAAATGTACTTGGAACCTACACATCATTGCTCAGCTTAGAGCTCAAAACCTCAGAGATGTCCCAACATTCCAACCTGACAGTCTTGCCTTTGTAAAGAAGTGAAAACTGCCTCTTTCCACTGTGCCTGAAAATTATATGTGAAATCACTCTTCACTGATTGTGCAAAGTCTTAAAAATAAATACGTGCATCTTCTTGAGGAGTCATCTATCACCAAAGAGAGCTGATTGTGTTCTCAAGAAAACAACGTACATGTGCCCCAAGTGAAGGAAGCTCTTGAAAGGACATCTGAAGTTGGTCGTCAGAAATCATCCTCCAGCCTGGAATAGGTATGCAGAGCAAAGGCACCCAATACTGTAGTCAAAGCCAGAATCCATGAAAGGGTCAGCTACGAATCAATTCAGCCTGACTCAGCCGATGAAGAACTCCATCGACCCACCCGCTGTGACCTGAAGGCTTGCTTCTTTCTACCCACCCACCTATCCCTCTTTGTGCTCTTAATAAACCCACTGGTCCTGACTATAGGCCCCAATACCATAAGCATCCTTTTACATAAAAATTCATTAAATACTGTACCACTCTCAATATATTGATCCCACAAACTGTAACTCCATGAAGTGGTTCAACACGATGTCATCACCACAGAGCAACTTGTTTCATTTACAGTATCTGTTTCACTTCTACTCATGAGCTAATATAATTCAATTTTTTTTAACTGCACACAGGCTGCTAGACACATGTGCATGGCAAATGGAATCTGAACTTAGCTTAACAGCCTCATTTATTCCTGATGGTTTAAATTATTTCATCACAATTAATGACACCCCCTCAGCTTCCTGTGCAGCAATGCCAGATGTTCAGAGACCACAAAGCCACTCTCTTCTTTGACGGCTGGTGACAAGTCGTCCTCTGAAGGACATTCCCTAGGCACGCGGACTGGATGACACCTCCATTGCTTTGCACCTCTCTGCCTCCCAGAGTAACCATGTAGAGAAAAAAGCAGGAAGGCATGAGCAACCAGCAAATGCATTAGCGAGAGCAAATTATGTGAAGTGATCTAAACTCGAAGGAACTTGGCTCCTGCCACAGGAGTTCCTAACCTTGTTGTTTTATGAAAGCACTCTTCGCCTCCACCTTCTCAGCCACTGGCATCCACTGAGTGCCTGGCCTGGCGTCAGTCCTCGGGGAACACTGAAGGACATGAAAAATACAAGCTTTTCCACAGGGATCCTTTTCGGCTGTGGTAATTTTGTTTTGGGGAGTGTTGTTTAAATTTACTACCCTCTTCCTGACTGTTCCCTCATTTTTAAGAGAACAGTGTCTTCAAGTACAATTATCTTCTTACCCTGTTCAATAGGCACTTCCCATAGAAACATGCAACATTTTGGCAACTTGGGGTAAACAGCTGTGCCCTTTTTTCTTTGTAAAGCTTTATTGAAGTGCAATATAATTGCAAGGCCAAAAGTTACAAACATTTCATGTATACACCTTGATGGGTTGCGTTTACCTCTTTTTCTCAGGCTTAAGTAAGATTTCTTCTTTTCAGGAGCTGTTGGGTTTTTGGTTTTGTTGTCGTTTTGTTTGCCGTTGCTTTGTTACTTTTTAAAGAGAACAGAATGAAAGAGAGACTTCACATTTTTCCCACTTTGAGTCTCACATGGGCAAAGCCATTTACTTAAGAGTAAAAACAATTTTTTTCTTCTGAAATTCATAAACAGTAATTTTCTTATATTCATCATTTGTTTCATAGAAGAAATAAATTCGCATAATGACAAGTAGCTAAGAGGGCAGCAGAAATCGTAAACACGAGCACTGTTACAATAAGAATCCAATACTGTGGCTCTAATTTGGAAAACGCTTTCCATCAACTAGGGAACATGTGGCAGACATTTTATGGATTATTTTTTAAATGTTAAAAAAAAAAAATAAAAATGCTGATCTTATTCAGGGAATAAGGGGCCTTTTCCTTTGCCAAAAAGTGTCCTAGGAAAACTGAAAGGCCATGTGGGTCAGCCCACCCTATAGTATGAACATAAGCTATAAGAGCATTTTGGAAAATATTTTTAAACTGAGATGAGAAAAAAATCAATATCAATACAGATTCCGAGCAGATGCAAGAGGCTTCTGTGCATGTTAGTGATTATGTGTGTGGCCTACCCAGGCTAATTTCAAATGCCTCCAAAACTCACTGTACATTCTCTTTTATAAACTATTTGGGATTAAAACTAGGACCTTATCCATATCAACTTTGACAATGGACACAAATAGAGGGTAGGCTAATCAAGCCAAACAAGTTGAATTTTCCCCCTCATGGATGGCTTTTTAGATCTTAAATGACTACTGAATTTTACCAGACATGCTACACTTAGTGTTTTGACAGTTGTTTATTAAAACTACTTTCCTAGGAAGTCCACGGAAACCACCAGTCTAGCTTTTATCAGAATTGAGACCATCAGAGAGAAGTCGCGATGATGGTATACTTGCAGCAAGCAGACAACAATAGGAAACTCTAAGCACTCCCAGAGTTGCATCAAATTTTCCATGGACCAAAACTAAAATGAAATCGTTCAATTACTGCGAGGTAGATAAGTAAAATAAACAACTAATTTCATACAGCGAAGTTGAGGGAAAGTCATATGGACCTCATTCTGTTGTCTCCAAACACATTTTATCGGAGGGGAAAAAAGGAGCTGAATCAACTTTAAACTCTCATGTAGGGATGTATTGCTTGTGTGTCCCTGGCAGATGTGGAAAGGAGATGAAATGGGCAGGGGAGAATCAAATATCCCATCGCTGCAGGTTTGCTAAGGGAAAGAACACTGCAAAGATCTCACATCTGGCAATCATTTGTCAATAGCTGGAAAGAGAGCGGCAGGAAACTTTCTGGCTCTTGGAGAAGATGAAAAGACAAAAACCATGTGTCTCTCACACACACACACTCACACACACTCTCTCTCCCTCTCTCTGCAATGGTACAATGACTACTACACTTATTCTCCACCCCTCCCTTTCCCTCTAAATTTAATGATCTTCAGATATACTCGACTCCATGGTCAAAAACATGCAGTCACTTGACTTGTTAAAGCTGCAGTGTATGTACATTTTTCAAATAAACCCCAGGGCTGATGTTAGAAAATCAAAATCAGTCAAGCATAGACCGCCTGGTACTTTGGGCAGGAATCCTTGTGGTTTAGTCAATAAACAGAATCTGAATGAAAGACACCACAGTAACTAGACAGTAACGTTTTGAACGGTTCTTAACCTGAACGGGGGCTGGGGCATGTGGTTGTGCTTAGTGACCATGGACATGGTTCCCCGTCCCCTCAGATGGCTCCCTCACCCTGTGACAGGACTGTGCTTAGCACAAGGGCATCTGCTGCTCCTAACACACACTCAGTAAGAAAAGGTGAACTTATATTTGAGGGATGCTGAGAGTGCATTTGGGGAGGGAACAACTTGGTGGTGGTGGCTTTAAATCTATTTAATAGGGTAAGAAAAGGAAAATCTCAGTTTCCGGGTGTTCAAATGGATGATAACAATATATAAAATTTGCTAGCTTCATTATGAGTTCACAAAAATGACCAGCTTTGCCCCATTAGGTTTCCCATATAATAAAAAGTTTTCAAGACAACTCGCACAGAATTAATTAACTTTTCCCAAATCCTAGGAATGTAAACCTGTTTCTAGTGATCGATAGACTTCAATGGGCAGCTCAGCTTTGCCCTTATGCTGCATTTAACCAGCCGAGCGCATCCTGTGATGCTGTAAGTGAATGCTGCAGGTTGTTTAATAACCTGGCAAATTCACAGTAGCTTGTCAAATTATTACAGGAACAGTGTCATCACTAAACAAGCCTGATCACGGTTAATTACAATGCAGACTAGAGAGCAGCCACAATTGTTCATTAATTACAGGAAGCACCTCATTTAAATTTTATGGAAATTTACACTTGCACCCCGGTATGTCTGGAAAAAAAAGTGATCCTTCACGCATTCATAGAAGAAAGAAGTCTGTGGTTTATGAAACATCACAGTAAATTGTGTCTAATCGGGTACTGAAATATTGGTTTATTATTTACTCTAATTTTCTAAGCACTTCAGTGGTGAAAAATACCAAGTCAAACCCCACATCTTACATTTCCAACCAAGAAAGGAACTGTGCTAGGCTAAATGTAACAACACACGATGAGGTACAGTCATACTAAAATAGTCACTTTTTTTCTAATTAAAAATCAAATATTTAACAGCAACCAAGGGAGGTCTAAGGGCTTCCCCAGTGACTCAGACAGTAAAGAATATGCCTGTAATGCAAGAGACTAGGGTTCGATTCCTGAGTCAGGAAGATCCTCTGGAGAAGGGAATGGCAACCCACTCCAGTATTCTTGCCTAGAGAATCCCATGGACAGAGGAGCCTGGGGGGCTACAATCCATGGGGTCACAAAGAGTTGGACATGACTGAGCAACTAACACTAAGGGAAGTCTAAACTAGAATGATCATTTCCCATAAAATAATTACATAAAAGGACAATTATACAAAAGGACAATTTGGGGGTCTGTACATCAGTTAACCTTCAGAGCTAAAGAAAGTACACAGTTTCATACCCACTTCAAAAGCCACTGAAGAAAATCAAGAAAGTTAGACAGTGAATCTAAAGTGTGGATTGTCCAGCTACTTCTCTAAATCAAGTATATTAACACACACAAAAAAGCAGATAACCCTGCAAAAGTCAAGTCAGGCACAGACTTCAACAATGACAGTCATTCAGAACCAACAGCATATTCATGAAAGAGTGTCAGGGATCCTGAGATTATTAAATAACAAAGCTGCTAAGACATATGAAATTTTGGGACCAAAGGAAAGGGTTAAAAGAAAACAGGTAAGAGGAGGAAGGGGCTCCCTGAATCCTGAGATCTCATGTCAGCGAAAACACAAAAGCAAACGTTATGGGTGCCGTTATGTCTAAAGGAAAATCCTTCACAGTAAAGGATATAAACAAGCCAGAGCTCCTAAATCGAGGTGTACAAGAGGTTATTCTCAGAATCAAGAGGCCAAACAGCAAATCCTCTCGTGGTTATAATGCCTGGCCCCACGGGAAAGTCTGAGATCCAAGCAGGAAAAGTAAACGACCCTGGCCAGTCCTACGGTGAGTTCCCTGGAGTGCAGAGTTGGACTGAAAAATAAGAAATGGCTCACTCGATAGGAAAAAAAAAAACAAAAACAAAACAGAATACACATACCACGGCACGAATGAAAGAACTCTAAGCTAAAAGCTACTCCTGGAATTGTTAGCTGGTGAGGAATATATTAAGTCTCAAGTTTATTATGACAAACATAACATGAATATGTACCAGATATCATCAGAATGTATGGAAGCCGTATTTAGAAAGGAACAGGAAAAAGAGAGAAATAAATGATTCAAATGGGTCCCAGTTAATTCACCAGTGCATCGTAGTTGACTTATCTTTTCAGAGATTCAGCTTTTCCATACTGTCCGCCAAAATGCTTTTGCAAGATGAGGCATCTAACAAAATGAGCACTTTCTTTTTTTCACCCAGTAACTCGTCTTCCTTGCAAGGCTCACACAGCACTGTCAACTCCACAATATGTTTAGCTACCTACTACCATGGTTTCACTTCAATGTGTAAAAATACATTTTCTCCCTTGGTATGTCAAAGCAATATGTTCCACTGGTCTCTTTCAGGTTTATTTCACACACCCACATCTGCAAAACCCATTGCTCTTCGCACCATAACTCAACGTTCAAAAACAGATTATCCAACAACCACCCATGACAGACCATTCCAGGTGATGTGCTTGAAGAACATCACTCGTCCCCCCACCCCGAAGGGGTCAAGGATCAGACTACTCTTCACGAAAAGTCTTCCATCACTCGGCATGTATGTGTCACAACCAAGTTGTGAGCTTTCTAAAACTGGGAAACGTATGATCACGTCTCATACTTGCCACACCTGCTTTTCTGTTGGATCACAGCCATACACCACCCAGACAGTACCAGCATAGGGCACTGCAGAGCTCAGGTGGTCGTTCCGAGGCCAGGAGCAGGTGTGCAGAAGATGGTGTCCCCTTCAGAGCATCATAAAAAATGAAACTTCCTACAACCACCACTTCCACCATCACACCCACTATGAACAAGCCAATTTTTAGAACTATTCTCTTTTCTCATGCAGGGTGTCTAAATCAGTTTAAAAAAAAAAAAAGTTTTAACACTGAGATTACTATGCTTATCCCCTGAGTCTTAAAATTTAGAAAATGATGCCAAACAGAGGCCTGAAAAAATAGTATGGGTGTGCTCACGCTAGGGAGGTGCCATCCACATGGAAACTTGAGCCTGCATTTTTGCATCATTGATACACACATTCCTTAACTATTAACAGGTACCCAGCAGTGGAGGTAGGCCTTGGGCCAAGATGTCATATTTATATTTTTAATCTGCAACATCCCACTCCGCTTCTAATTTCCCAAGACCACGCAATGAATTCCAAGTCAATACTTGGATGAAAAATGTTCTTTGCTAATAAACTTAATATTACACCAGAGGACCTATCTCCCAAACCATGAAGAAGAAAGATAATATTATTAACTCCTATTTTTCTCATACAGTGCCCAGCTGAACAGCTTCCATTCTCCTGAGCTGGGAGACTCCTGTGCAGGAAGCATGGCTGGCTTGCCCATGTGTCCCCAGAGCCTAGCATCCCCTCAGCACGCAATAACGATGATTCGAAAAGAGGAGAGCTAAGATTTCCAGAGTGCCTCTTACATCCTGGCCCTGTGCTAAATGCTAGGTATGTGGTAGAACATTTAATCCTCATTAGTCAGCTATGATATCTCCACTTCACAGATGAGAAAGCTAAAGCCCAGTTAGGTTGGGTGACTTGCCAAAGGACTCATGGCAACTTGTGTCAACCTAGGCAGGCAGCATTCAGAAACCACATTCTTATTCACTGCAGTATATATACCATGTCTTGACTTCTTGAATGAGTAAACGAATGATCTCTAATTCTGACAATTTATCCTGAAAAGGACTTTTTGCTGAACAGACGCTCCACCAACCCCTCTTTCAGTCCCAGCAGCTGCCACATGGCATCTGATATATCTGTTCAGCGTTCAGAGACCCCTGACTGTCACAACACCCCCGACTGATAAAACAGTAAGACTCCGACCTGGACTTCCAGCCTCTGGTCTGGCTCCTCCAGGTTTGGGCAGAAGTCTGCACCCAGCAGTCTGCCAGCACATGCCACTGGGACCTGGGGGAACATGGCCGAGTTAGATGCTGGGTGTGGAGGCTCTTGAGAACTGCACACAAACACACACAACCCAAACACAAGGACATCCCAGCTGCAGCTCTGCAACAGGCCGTCATGGCCTCACAGGGTTTGAACACTCAGTAGGTCAAATATATTGTAAACATCATACACCCAAGTTTACTGACTACCAAAAGGTAAATTCTAAGAAGAAAAAATACACATAAATGTTGTTGTCCCTTGTATCCACAGCACATAGCACAAAAGCAGGCATTTAATATCCGTGGACTGTAAGAAGGAAGAGAGAGGAAGGGACATCGGGGGGGAAGAAAGGGAGGAAATGAGGGAAACGGAAGAAAAAAAAACAATTTCTGCTTGAAATTGGTGGCTTTTTTTCTCTTACCTTTCTTAAGTGGGAATTCAGAAAACTGTATTCTATAATGCCTAAAGTTCCTTTCCACTCTTAAAAATACCTGTTCAAATTTATTTTTTCTCTTCCTGGTGTAGGCCAATAATTACCAACATGTACTATTTATTTACTGCATTTAAATTATATTTAAGAGCCTTATGTCTGCTCTAACAATACAAATGACAAAAAAGGTATGATTCAGTGAATGTTTCTCTGTATCTAGAATTTTACAGTGAAAGCCACTAGGATTCCCTTTCAAAACTGTTACCTATTATAATTAGCCAATCTCATTATGAAATATTGCCTACTTAGTAGTCACTTGGCTTACTTCATTTTTAAATGTTTAAGATAGAAAAGGACTTAGATTCCATTGAAACCTATTTTCTGCTTTTTATAATTTTCTCTATACACTACTCAATATTTCCAAATGTATACTACCTCCATTAATCATACAACTATCTTGATGTTCAGCCACTAAGTTGTGTCTGACTCTTTGAGACCCCATGGACGGCAGCACGCCAGGATTCCTGTCCTTCACTATCTCCCAGAGTTTGTTCAAAGTCATGTCCACTGAGTCGGTGATGCCAGTCAACCATCTCATTCTGTCGCCCCCTTCTCCTCCTGACCTCAGGCTTTCCCAGCATCAGAGTCTTTTCCAAGCAGTCAGCTCTTAACTATCTATGTGTATTCAGATCTCAATTCATCAATCAGTTCCATCTCACCTGTGTCTTCTTTCCCTCTCCAAGGCCCCCGTCGGTGTTTTATTTTTTTAACTCCCACTGGGATCATCTATGCCCATCTCTTTGTTCAAAGATCATTTTTCAGCCAAGAGTGCTGCCTTAGAAGGTATTTCTTTCTTTCTTTTGACCAACAAATCTGTTCACTTTTCTAAATTTAAGCAATTTTCAATGAACTCCACTTTGCAAGTTCACTAGTGAATATCACTAACATATATTTTTTAAAGAATAGTCAACTTTTCAAGCATTTTTAGGTCCAACCTGTCTGTTCCTTTCAACTCTCTTATTCTTTCTTCCTGCCTATTTCCATAAGGTGGTGTCAATAGAATGAATACAGGCTGTCTTTGAAATTAATCACTCTTCATCCATATATTTCCTGACTTGGAGCCTGAGAAGGGAAAGGAGCTCACACTTACCGAGCACTTGTAATGTGTGAGTCGCTGTGTGGGTACCTTACATCAAGAGAAACTGTTTTTTCCTTTAAACAGTCTTACGATGGTAAAGAATCTGCCTGCAATGCAGGACACTGGGGTTTGACCCTGGGTTGGGAAGATCCACTGGAGAAGGAAATGGCAACCCACTCTAGTAATATTGCCTGGAAAATCCCATGGATGGAGGAGGCAGTCCGGTACAGTCCATGGGGTTACAAAGAGTTGGACACGATTGAGCAAATTCACTTTCACTTTTCATGGGGTATGAGGATCTACATTTGGCAAAAAAAAGGGAGGCTTTAGAGTAGGTAAATAATTAACTCAGAGGCACATGCTAGAAAGTTACAAGGCCCAAACTTAAGATGAGAAAGAGCAAGAGCATATGTCAAAGAAGTTAATGAAAAACACATAATCGTTGCATTTAGCGGCGTCCATTCTAGAGGCATGTGTGGATGCTTCGTATGTTAGAAATAACAAAGAAGACAATTAAAGGAAATGAAAAAAGTATCACCAGAAATAAAGACTTACTACTCCCCACTCTTTGGTCCAGGACAACACAGGCAAGGTTAAAGGGGACTGCTCCTCTGACTTGAGGAGTGAGCAGGAAATGGGCCATGGAGAAACGCAGAGACGCCGCATCTGTGTCGTGTCACACACAGAACGATGCTGATCCCACCCCACGATGACACACAGGGGAGCGGGGAGGGGGGCCCAGTGAGTTGGGCTACAGTAACTCTCCCTAGGGTACAAAAGAAGAACTGGGGAAAAATTACTCTTAGAATATTTCCTATCAAAACAACCCCTCAAAAGCTTCCTATGAAACCTTAATGAAGGTGATTACTTAACTGATTACAGCAGATTCCATAAGCCAGAAGGTATATGCTGCAAATGAAGTGTAAACAATACTTCATTTCATATACACAGAAGAATTCCCACTTACTTTAATATTAGTTGACCATATCATGAAGTTTCTAGTTCCTTTCTACCCTCACAGACGGCATTTATAAACACCCTCAAGAGGCACGGAGAAAGTTAAACAACTACAATTACACTCAATTACAACCTCAAACACTTAGAAATACACAATTTCTAAGAGAAAACAAAAAGGTCTGTGAGCAAGTTGGGAGGAAACAGTGCCAGGCTACTGGAACGTTTCAACCATCCAAATCACAAAGAGGAACTAAGAGGAAAGTGAGGCACGCTCTCCATCTTAGAATCCTAGAATTTCTGAGCAGAAAAGAAAATCCTTATGATCCGTGCAAATGGGCTTCCTTAAAGATGAAAACATTTGAGATCTGAACTAAAACCACAAAGTCTCACTCATGAGTTCACCACCTAACAATACGCCCCCACCGGGCCCACCACAATTAGGGCCATTAATTATCAGACAGGGGAAAAGTGTAAGGGGGAAGGCAAGCTATATCTGTTTCCAGTTCCTCACAATGTCCCAAGGAAAATATAAAGGATATAAAAGCTGGATAACGTAATTAGTAATCACTTTACACACCTAGACAATTAGGCCTTTGCATTCAGAAGTCTTAGTAGTTAGCCAGCTAGTTATAAGCAATCAAAAAATTCCTGTCAGAAATAGCAGACATTAAAAAAAAAAAAAAATTGGCCATGCTATACAGCATTGCAGGATCTTAGTTCCCTGACCAGGGATAGTTCCTCGCCCCCTGCAGTGGAAGCACAGAGACCTAACAACGGAACAGCCAGGGAGCTCCCCGTAACTACTTTTGACTCCACCTTAAGATACTAAAATACGACGTGTACCTCTGCTTTCAATGCAATGAAAAATTCAAATTGATCTGGAGAATTCCAGTTTTATCCTCTTGTCTTTATGCTAATAATAGTGTGCATTTCAACATCATACTCTAAAACACAATTTACCATGATTTTCACAAAATTTTCACAGTGATTTTTATCTCTGGAAAGTAGTAGGACAAAGAAGACTTTTTAAAATTCTTTTTTGGGTCTTTGTATATTTTGGTCTTAAATAAATAAAAAGACATAAGTTAAATACAAAGAAAACACTAACCTGATCAGCTGACACTTCTAAACAGTAGGCTGAGGGTTTCATTACGGATGGTAATTGTCTAGCGCTCATCTAAATTGCATTCGGCTGGTGCCCTAACAGGAAGTAAGAGGCCCTGAAAGGGACCCTCTAGCATCCCCTGGGAAGCTGGGGCTGAGTGCATATCTTCTCTCCTGTACATACCTCAAAGGAATCACGGTGTGCGAGAGAGCTATTTACAACTTACTTTGTGTATAATCAGCAGAAACAAAAGATATGACAACAAGCATAAAGGCCTCTCTCTTTCTCCTCTCAGGAGAATTCAACAAGGGAGGGCCAGTGGGCATTCACTTCAGTGTCAAAAGGGCTTCCAGAAAACACATTTTCTGTGGGGTAGGGAGGAAACATGGCAGGCTTCCTACACACACACACACACACACACACACACACACACACACACACACACACGATCTTATGTTTACTGAGATCACACATAAAGACTGTTAGAGACCAGACTTCTGAAAAGAAGACAGAAAAAGGCTCCACATCACAACTACCGTTCAAACTACTTGAAGCTTGTTAAAAAAACACTTGAAGCTGAATGGGTGTAGCAGGTGGGTGCAGAAGGTGGAAAGGAAGAAAGAATAAGGCACAGAAGTGATAACTTGGGAAAAGAAACATGTTACCAAGAAAAGGGCTTATAGAGTCTGGGGTGCTTCTTGCAAAACCAGGGCACATTTGAACTTTAATTTTATTTTTAAACATTAAACATTCAGGTAGGCATTTGCCTGATAGGCACTATAAAAAGTCAGAGCCTAAATAAACTAACTTCCATGCCAGCTCAAGTCTCTCTGGTGAAGCTGGCCGTAAGCCCAGAGCAGTGCTGAACTATATGTGTTTTGGTGGCTTCGGTCTAGCAATGAAGGAATGAGGCAAAGGAGATGAACCCAAGGAGAACCTGGAAAAGAATGGAGAGACAGAATTGGTTTTAAAAAACAGAGGGACAGAGAACAGTCCCGTAAGAGGACTCAGGAATATGGGCGGGTACAAGCTCCGTTACATTCCAAGTCAGAGAAAAGCAGTAACAGCCTCATGTCAGTGGTTAGATGACGCCAAGCAACAAGAAGAAAAATTACCCAGATAACACAAAGAATTCAGGCAGACCATTCTGTGAAATGGATTTGACAGTAAGCTAGCCAGGAGTTGCTTGTGAGAAAGAGCAGATAAAGAAATAAATTAATTACCCCACACTGTAAAGACGGGGATGCATGTTAAACACAGTGCTGCAAATAAGAGAGAGGAATGAATGAAAAATAAGGAGAGCTAAGTTGCTGGATGTGCAGATAATGTCTATCTTCATCTCTCAGGCAATGATTTAATGAAGGAAAACATTCCAGCACTAAACCTTCCCAACCATGGAACCCAAGGCTAAGACTCAGAAGGGCCAAGTATACAGCATCTAAAGCTTAAGAATGAAAAACGTCACTTCGTGATGAGAAAGGAACTGCTGAGTCAAAACAGCATTTATCCAGCTGCCAATACAGAATGGCCAGAAATATGCTGGTGCTTACAGAGACCTTAGATGATGCAGGATGTTATTCATAGGAAGGTGAGAAGGACGAGCAAGGTGTTGCAGGGAAAGAATTGAGCAGGGGGGAGGACAGTCTTCTCCAAGTCATCCAGGACAGTGAGCTACAGGATCAGGATGAGAGGAGAGAAAGCAGAAGAGGGTTAAGGTTCTGCTACTCACCAGGCTGACAGATACAGAAGATGACTGGGGATGGGGGGCGGGGGCCGGAGGAGACCACATCCTCCCAGGAGCCAGGATCTGCCTAAGTGAGATTCAGTCTCTCTCTGCCTCGGGAGCTGGTCCTCTGGGGTACGCTAGGGCCCTGGGCTCTGTGATGGAAGCAACCGCTGCAGGTATGATTACAGGGGATTTTCACAGCCACAAACAACAACAAAAATACCCTGTTTTTTCTACTGTGAAATGTGGGATAAGAGAGAAAAATCTCTCTTCCCTGGTGATATCCTGAGGAGCCTGATGGACCATGAATAATGCTAAAATTACACAGGATCTTTCTAACAGAGCCTCAGAGGGCTTTACACAAAATATTTATTAATTCCCCCATCAGACAAGTAAGGGGTGGGAAGGAAATTTCCACCACACTCTTTTTACTATATTTTTAAACAAGAAAACTGAGGCCTGTCACTGTGCTCTCCCCTCATTTGATAAGTTGAATAGAGTTGAAATGAAGACAAAGTTCTCTATACTACCACGCTAGTGTTTCACTGGAAAAACCTTCTATCGTTTAACAGAGTTCATCCTTGTTTTACATGGGTTTTAGCACTAAAGAAAATGAAAAGGAAGTTATTTGCACCTATGCCGTTGGGTGGACTTCAGATTCAAGAAAGAAAAGTGCCTAATTCGACTATATTCAGCTGGTTTGTAATCATTCTTGTCATTCCAGTTTACTGGAAATGGAACACCCCAAATTGTTGCTCATGGGCATATACATTGCCATGTGTGATGACTGATGATGTCAAATTTCACATATACGTATGTATATATATGCCCAGGTAAACTCTGTCTGTCCTCAAGGCTCAATGCCAACTATCCTAAAGCCAGGTAACATGCAGAGAGCACTGGCTTTGGAGTAAAACTTCTGTTTTAACCCCAGCTGTGGTATCTTCTGAAGTTGGTCAGTTAGTTCCCAATACAGAGCTTAGTTTGCTACATCTGTAAAATGTAAATAATTCTGTTTACTGTGGTGGGTTGGTAAGGCTGAAGAAGACACAGGTGAAACATCTAAGCAGATGGTAGGTACACAGCATAGGTAATGATACTTCCCTGGATACCCTGTTCTTCCCCACCCCAGCACACCATTCCCATCAGGGCTGAGAAGTTTGAGACAGGGACGGAAGGAATTTGGGGCATGCAAGCAAACCCCAAGTGTCAAAGGAATAATACAAGCAATTAGGGAAACTGAAAATTATACCTATTCAATTAGTCTCAATTAGGGGCCGGCTCCATCAACTTGTAGACAGCTTCCTAGAATGCTGTGCTGACAAAGACTATGAAGATGTGTCTGGGCCCTGAGAGACTGACTGCCCAAGTCTCCACTGGGGGAAGGAGAGAGAAGAGACACATTTTACTCTCTGCCACTCCTGCCTCAGCCAAGACCTTTACAATGAAAGGATGAGGCAATTTTCTGAGTTCACTTTCATGCTAGTGGCTTGACCTATGAATTAAAAATGAGTTTCCGATATACACTGCTATATATAAAATAAACAACAAGGACCTACTGTATAGCAGATGAAACTATATTCAATATCTTGTAATAATCTATAATGGAAAGAAGGTGAAAAAGAATATATATATATGTGTGTACATGTGTGTATGTGTGTGTAGCTGGATCACTTTACCGAGTACCGGAAAAACTGTAAATCAACTATACATCAATACAAAATAAAAGATAAAAAGTAGATTTTCCAGGGAACTCAGGTAAACGAAGTCTGAAGAAGCCTACAGTTTTGGAAAAACCCAAAACAGCAAACTGACAGATAACAGTCTAAGTCAGTGGTTCAAGCTGTATTCTCAGCCTGGGAATGTTACTAGTATCACCAGGTAACTTATCTGAAATATATTTGAAGTCTCATCTGAGACCTGGGGCTTCCCTGATAGTTCAGCTGGTAAAGAATCCACCTGCAATGCAGGAGACCTGGGTTCGATCCCTGGGTTTGGAAGATCCCCTGAAGAAGGGAAAAAATTCTCCGGAGTTCTGGCCTGGAGAATTCTACGGACTGTATAGTCCATGGGGTCGCAAAAGTGGGACACGACTGAGTGACTTTCACTGAGACCTACTATGACAGACTCCATGCGAGGCGGAGTCGGGCTGGTTGGTTTTATGAGCCCTCCAGGTGATGCTGATGAGCACAAAAGTTAGAGAACCACTGGCCTAAATAAACTTGAAAATCAAAAAAGAACTGGTAAAGCAAAAGTCTCCTTAAAAAAAAAAAAAAGACAAAGCAAGAAGTAAGAACAAAGAAGCAAACATCAGGGCATAAGGTTTGGGATCTCGGAGAGTCGGTGTCAGGAAAGGAGACTTTAAGAGAGAAAAAGCCCAAACGAGCAATCCACTTCAGCAGCACTGTTATGGGCAACTCCATGGATGCTGCAAACATGAGAAGGAAATAACTTGGGACAGACATTAGCTTTAGCATTTAAACTAGAAATCACATTAAAAGGACCCTTGTCACCTTGAACTCAACCACGGGATTTGCACCACTCTACCTGTCTCTCTGGTTTTTCACAGCAATCAAGAACAACACTGAACTGAACTCTCTAATGAGGGCACAGAGACAACTTTCAACTCATGATCACCAAGAATTTCTTTTTTTTTGGACAGGGTGGCATTTTTTAGCAAAGAGTTCACTTGGGAAGAAAACAAGTTCATTTCACTTGATCTTCACTCAGGGATGGCACAAAATGAGGCAAATCAATGGATTTTTTTCCCCTCCCTAAATTTCACAACACTCAACAGAAGCAGATGACTGGAAAAGGTATACATGAGAAAACGGAAAGGGGAGTTTAAGGAATGAAACATGATAGAAAAATGTGCCACATGCCAGAGAGTGAAAGAGAAAATGTTATACCTACCCCTCCCCAAAATTCAACATCCCATGTTACTTCTTGAACCACATACATTAAGCCTATTATGATTTAAAAGAAAAAAAAGTGTAAGTTGCCATACAATGAGTACTTAAACTAGATTCAATGCACAGTGGTTGTCTAGAGAAGCAGATTGCTGTGGACTAGTACCAAGCGGCCAGTGGAATTCTGGGGTGCAGAAACCAGGAGAGCTGGCAGGGAGCCTTCACCATGACACTGAAGCCTACAGTTCAGCACGCCCAAGATCAATGAAGGAACATGCTTCTCCTTGCATGCAAAGCTTGAACACAGGTAACAATAAGAGAAGAAAGGAAATGGGAAGGCAGATTCACCCCTGCTGCTCCCTACAGGAAAACCTTTCCCAACTCAAGCGTAAGTCGTACCGTGCACTGAAATCACCCCTTGGAACCTGCTGAGGACCTCAAACTAAAAAGAGAAAATGCACAGAAGGATACAAGGCTGATTTCTGTGGAAGACCCATGCTCCTCCTACCTACTCCACCAGCTTCCCAACCCTAGATCAACTGGGGTGAGGTCAAGGGAAGGTGAAAAGCTGTACACAGTACTCTGGACCAAACAGGTGAAAAGTGAGCCTCAACTTCTCCCACCAATGGCACCTCGCTGTTACCGAGGGTCTCAGGAAGTGGTGAGAAGATACAGTAAGACAGACTTCCTTATATTGTCCTTGAGGATCTTATAAGGTGTTTTTCAAACTGAAATCCTTTACTCCTGAAATCTAAAAGAGGTTTAGTAGACAATAGAACACTTTATAAATGATAAAACTCATGGTTTTCCATTTTGTGTGCTTTCGATGTTCACAGCTTCAAATAAAGATAGAGTTATTTATGTCAATAACTTACCAGCTATTACAATGCCATTTTCTCTCTACATGCTTTCCTTTCAGATGTCATGCTCGCCCCTGGTTTCATCTGCCACTTGTATGAGAACAATGCTCCCCAATCCCTATTCCTTAACACTCACGTGAATTTTAGTCTTGCACTTTCAAGCTCCCACTTGAAATTTCCAAGTGTTTAGTTAACACCTCGAGATAAACAAGGATATGGGTTCACTGCCTACCCTTCTTTACTACACCTCTACCCTGACTTTGTTGGCTTTTTTTTTCTTGCATTAGTATCGCCAGAATCCCATTAACAAAGACTGAGAACTATAGATGATGATGAAAAGCCTTCTCCTTATTTCCAAAACCCAGTAAATTCTGAAGGCCTATTTTCCCACTCCCATCCCCTCAGCTGTCCTCCCACACACCTTGCAGATCATCTCTCTCCATCTAGACCATTTCTAACAAGAGCATGCTCAGACCTTTGCCGTAACCCTTAAGTGATTGATAATGCATTTCACACTCATCAACCAGAGCTATGTACCACCCCTCCAACTGTCAAACCTATTCCAGATGTTCCCCACAAACTACCAATTACAAATTTCCTTCCAGGCCCTCTACAGCCTAGCTCCGCCCTGCCCTTCCAGCTTCATCTCTCCTCCTCGTTCATGACAAATACTTAAGTGAAGTGAAGTCGCTCAGTCGTGTCCAACTCTTTGCGACCCCATGGACTGTAGCATACCAGGCTCCTCCGTCCATGGAATTTTCCAGGCAAGGGTACTAGAGTGGGTTGCCATTTCCTTCTCCAGAGGATCTTCCCAACCCAGGGATCAAACCCAGGTCCTCCCACACTGCAGACAGACACTTTACCATCTGAACCACCAGGGAAGCCTTAAATCCTTAAGAGACAGTCTAATCATAATTACACTTAATGTCTCCTGCATATGCTCTAGCTTTCCTAATTTGACATAGCTCTCATACCGCTTTTTTCTGGAATACCCTCCCCTGCACTAAACTTTTTTTTTTTTAATTATTGTGGGGTTTTTTTGACTGCACTAGCTCCTCCTCACTGTGAGATGGCCTTCTCCAGCTGCGGCAGGGGATACTCTCCAGCTCCTCCTCACTGTGAGCTGGCCTTCTCCAGCTGCGGCGGGGGATACTCTCCAGCTCCTCCTCACTGTGAGCTGGCCTTCTCCAGCTGCGGCGGGGGATACTCTCCAGCTCCTCCTCACTGTGAGCTGGCCTTCTCCAGCTGCGGCAGGGGGGACTCTTCAGCTATGGTGCGCACGCAGCTCAAGTTGTGTGCTTTGTCTTTTTTGTGAAGCAGACTCTATAGCACGCTGGCTCAACAGTTGTGGTTTAGTTGTCCTGAGGCATTTGGGATCTTCCCTAGCCTGGGATCAAACCCATGTCCCCTGCACTGCAAGGCAGATTCTTAACCACTGGACCGCCAGGGAAACCTTGCACTAAACTTCTGAACATCTCTATTTCTGGAGGCCATTTCTTCCATTAAGTTTCCTGATACCCACAGGTAGAAGACATCTCCCTTGCCAGCATTCTACTACCCTCATGGCAGTCAGCACTATACAACTGCAGACTTTAAAAACACTACATGTTTTTCCTCCTGAAGGGCAAGAACTTACTGGCTTCTCCTTAGTTTTCTCTCAATCAGCTTTTCACACAGCAGATACTCAACCAATGCATGCAAAATAAATAATAAATAAATCTCTTAAAATTCACAGTGGCACCAGTGACCCAATGTTACAGAGTGATTTTTAACCATATCATTATTCCACCCAATCCTCAACAAATACCCTTAGGGCATTTAGGGGCCAGTAATTCCTATTTTATAAAAATTCAAGATGCAAGGAGGTTTCTATTTATGCACAGAGCAGTCTTCTGAGTGTAATTTAGCCTGTAAAGGTTCAGTAACTAATTCAATGTCACCCTGTTGATCTGTGGTATATTTCTGCTGAAATGATACTTCTCTTGCTAACTTTCCTTCTGACTTACTTAAGGATACCTCGAGAACCTGACTCTATCAAAGCAGTCTTCTATAGGTGAGAAAACACACAATATCTCCTCTAATATGTAAGTTTTAGAGATACTATTTCTCTGCCCAACAAGTTGTTAACAAATATATATTGGCACATATATCTTATTTTAAAATTTACTAAGCTTTACAAGTAATGAAAGTATGAAAACCTCCTATAATAAGCTTTGTAAAGAGGTATTGATTACCATATACCTGGAAAGAAAGTAATCAACCCATTATACTACCCTCAGATAAGAAGACATTTCTAAGATGCAATGAGAACAGTGTATAGACAACTGGGGATAGACTTCCAGCCCCCAGCAGTTTCTCCTTTGTTTCAAGCCAGGAGCAGGCAACTACAGCCTCTGAGCCAAATGCTAGACTGCTGCCCACTTCTATATTAATAAATAAAGTTTTATTGAAACACAGCTGTACCTATTCCTTTATATACATATATATTCTACCGCTGTTTGTGGCTACAAAGACAGAATTGAATAGTTATTACAGAAACCCATGGCTTCTAAACTATTTACCATCTGGGCCTTTAGAAGAGGTTTGCCAACCACTGTTTTAAAATATACAAAATTGTATCCCTTTTCCCAGGAACATCACTTTCAAGAAATCCCCTTTAGTAAATAAGAATACAAGTACACAGAAGAATGTCCATATTGAGGCACCACTCTTTGTAAATTAAATGAACTGGCAGCAACCTCAATGTCCACAAACCAAGAACTCATTAAGTATATTAGAGTACAATGATACACTAAGACTCCATTAAAAATTATGATGGATAGTTTTACTTACAGACATGGAAAGATACCTATGACATGCCCGAGTTTAAAAAGTCATGTACCCATAATCCTTCTATGTAATGAGCATCTATCCATACACCTGTTTGTATACATAAATGAGAAAGGATGACTAAAAAAGATGTTAATAAAATGGTTCCTTGGTGGCAGCCATTCAGGAAGAGTTTACTCTCTTTGTAGTCTTCTTAATGAGATTTTCACAATGAAGATGCACCCTTTATAAAAGCTGTTAAAAAAAAACTTTAAAACTTAAAAATCAAAGTCAGCATGCTATGCTTAGGTTCTGCGTTATATAAAAAGCACAAGGTTTTTCAGAAAATAAAGGCGGGGAGTTTGTATTTTCTTTTTGGTTAGGATAGGGCTTCTGGGTTGGTTGTTACTGTTTCTAATCTGCCTTTTTCTTAAAGACAGAAAGGCTCTTCAGCTCACCAGTAGCCTGCATATCTATGAAGCTGCATCCCCAGCGTGACACCCTCCTCTGTGGATTGGAAAAGTCCCTTACCAAAGCATACATGGGTGAGGAGGAAGAAGAGAGGTTAAAAGAACAGCCCCTCCATGGAAATGTATTAATTCAATCAGCGTCTTGCTTCTGGGTTACCATAAAAAGGTTCATAAAGTACCCAAAAGCCACGCAAGATTTTAGAATTATGCTGCTCAATGACTGATTCTCAGTGAAGAGTAAGAAAGGGGAGATTTTTCCTCTACTCTCATTTTCTTCAGCCAAACTAAGCTTTAGCAAGATTGGCATAAGTATTTTTTTAAAGTGGTTAACTTTTAGTGTATACATGACACAATTATTAAGAACTCAGTACCACCAGCGATACAGAGATGCTAACTAAACACTGCATAAGGCTTGCAAATTAACATCAGGAACCACAAAAGAAGAAATTGCTAATAGCCAACAGCGCCATCCTCCTCTCTGTGCCGGACACTTTACAGGCATCGATTCTAACCCTCATTTTAGTAATGAAGTAACTGAGCTTCCAAAGTCACATAAAGAAGAGACAAATTCAAGTGCAAACACATATGGCTAGAAAACCTAGTCTCTGCCACCCATGCTGATAAAATGGAAATTTAATTTTCTAATGAAGGACTGTACAAAATCCCAATATAAATTTAGCAGATGAAAAACCTTGAATTTTCTGGTCTATAAAGATACTACAAAATTACCATGTTGACTAATTTTTATAAGCAATTTATTTAAAATAGTATGTTTTTCAACATTTCTGAGTTAAATCTACCCATATTCTCCATCCTTACACTTACTTGTATATGCACATGGTGTGTATACCTTTTATAGATATGCTATACATTACACAGAGCACAACTTTTTAATATTGTCAAACTGGAATCTGTATACATTGGTAGACACAGGCTCCTGTTAAACATAAAGTGGTGACTTATTCTTTTGTGACTCTTCCCACAATAAAATTACTTCATCACTTTGGATTGAACAAAAGCTGTGCCCTGAAAATTAACATGTGAAGAGCTGTACAGTGATATAGCTTTTTTTTTTTTTTACGCTAGTATTTACCCCACACTATTTTTCTCTTATGTTCTCTTTTCAAATTAGGGAGAGATTAGCCTTCCTGTGAATTCCCCACAATTGCACCATGGTAAACAAACCCTTTAAATCCCAGACTACTTGGGTTTGCTATGCCTCCTTTTTAGAGGGTGTGGAGGCATTAGACTCTAATTTTTCTAAGCAAGTATTCCACAGATCAAAGATAGAACTCGGAGGCTGGACCCTTTTCTTCTAGAACAGGTCTAATTTTTATCAGTTCTTAAAGTTGGTTTCCTTGCAAAATTTAATCTGAAAGGAAAAGCAAAAATTGGTGGGTTCAACAACCATCTTCTATTTTTTGTAATATCTGACTTAAGTTATAGATGGATGAAGAATGTAAGGAACAAAGCAAAGATTCTGGGGGTCAAACTTGCTGGATACAGAGTTGAGACCTTTACTTCCTCATCTGTAAAATGAAAATAACTGTACCTGCCCTGAATGCTTTTTAAGAGTTGAATAACATAAAGTGAGTACCACCCTTAGCACACTGTGTGAGCTAGGAGGTACTTATGAAATGATGGTTTTTAATCCATCTTTTACTCTTAGCAATAGGTGAAAGTGAACGCTAAACCAAATATTTATTTTAGATCTAAAGATACAGTATGTTCAAACAAGTGTTGGCTAAAAGAAATGAAATGTCAGGCAAACTAACAATGCTAATCTAAGACCATCTATGACAATATTAATGTACTACACATAACACAATTACTTTTGATAAAAACATAATCCAGGATTAAAAGACAGTAAGAGCAGCACATTCTGCTCAACAAATAGTTCCCAAGCCCTTAACTACACTTAAGGCAAAGTGCAAGACTGTAAATGAAGATAAAATATTGCCCCAATATACATATAGGTGCCTTGCTATACTCTTTCATTTAGTTCTACTAAAAGGTGTAAATGCTATTTGCTTTAGTGTGACCCTGATTCCATGAATACAAGTGCACATTCACAAAGCCAGGGACAGAGACCAGGGTACCTGTATAATGGAACTTCCAGCTCTATTACCAAGTGCTAACCATAATGAGTGGGCTTCCAAAGTGGCTCAGCAGTCAAGAATCTGCCTGCCAATGCACAAGACACAGGTTCGATCCCTGGGTTGGGAAGATCCCCTAGAGAAGGAAATGGTAACCCACTCTATATTCTTGCCTGGGAAATTCCATCAACAGAGAAGCCTGGCAGACTATAGTCCACTGGGTCACAAAAGAGTCATTCACGACTTAGCGACTAAACAACACTGATAATAAAGCAAGCAGCTTTGATTCAAGGGATTGATTAGAACTGATGATACAAAGGTAAATAGAATGTAACAGAATTTGCCAGCTTAGCTTCTAGTCTTTGGTTATCCATAACTGATATCTCAGAAATAACAGCATCATTCTGACATCCAGGAAGGTCATCCCAGTGAGAATTTTGCAGAGTGGCGAAAACACAAGACTAAGGCTGATACAAAGCAATTCTCAAAAAAAAGAAAGAAAGCTGTCTGCCAATACTTAATATCTTCTTTCCTATTGATATTTGGTGAAATTAAAACATTCAAATTTATCCCTCCTAAAAAAAAAAAAAAGAAGCTTTCCAAGGACACTTGCCTCAAGACAAGCTCAAAGAACAAGATCTACAGAGTTTACTGAACACCCACTATGTGCCTGAACTTCATGGGTGTTGTCTCATTTCATCTTCCTGACAAATTTCCAAGTGTTCTTTCCCCCATTTTAAAACAGAAGAAAATAAATGTTAGGGATAAAGTGACTCACCCAAGGTCAAAAGATCGTAAGTAAGTGGCAACATGAGAATCCAACCTGGGACCAATCTTTTTAACTCCGCCCCAGCTCTCAATCCCCACCAGAGTTCTGCAATGTCAAACAATAATGCTGCTACAATGGGGAGAGAAAAATGCTGAAAGAATAAGTATTAATGCTTTTCAAAAGTTTGATTTTTAGGGAAAAAATACTAAATCAACTTTAATTTTCATGTTAAGGAGATGTGATACTGGGGTATTTCCATTCTTTCCCTCTTGGATTATAAAGGGGCAATTTTAATGAATTGAAAAGGGTTTGGATACAACCACAACATCCTTTTTATAATCAAGAACTGCTTCCATGATCAGGATAACAAATTTTGTTAGAGAATCTAAGCATACGCGATAGACTTTTTTTCCCCTCAATTTGGCACTGTTGACAAGTTTTTCTACTTTTTAGGAAAAAGAATTAATTTTGAAACTGGCTAGAAGGGAAAAAGAAATCCAGCACAAAGTTAAGTTTAATATTCCTCTGAAAAGTGCACTTTAAAACTGGAAACTAGAAACAAAAATCATCAAAAGAAAACTTCATCACTACCACTTGATTACATTCAGCACTGAAAAGAATTCTTAGAGTAGTCTCTAGAATGTAAGTGAAAATATCTAATGAGTTCATCTAAAATTTGAAGTGCCAAGTCCACACATCAATCTTGATTTTGCCATAGAGTTGACTGCATGTTGGTTTAAGACTTCCCATAAACAATATGAATGTATCTGTTTATAAATAATAAACCATCTACGGACAGCACTAATCAGATTAAACTCAGGAGGTCTATCTGGACAAAACCATCATTTTATAGAAATACATAAATCACGTACCCAAAACTCTATAAATACGGCACACAGACACACTCACAATTTACTGTTTTATAGTATACTCTTGACTTAAATTTCTGTTATATAAGATTCTAAAAAATAACTTATCAGTGGGAATCTATCTTGGCTTAACAACTGTAAAAAGTTTTTCCTTGCATTCATGAGGCAGTTGTCAAAGTGTGCATGTACACACAGGTACACACACATGCAACTTTATGTATGTCTTATATATCAGTTACTACTAAGGAAGAGAAAAATGAGCCATTACAAGAACATGGAATCAAAGCAAGTATTAAGGCTTGCAAGTGAAGAGCAATAGGCGATTCAAACCTAAAATGCAAATTAAGATGATATATTTATTTAGGTAAGCCCAAGACAATTTGTATTTCTCTTATTCACTGGGAAAAAAATCAGATGCATTAATATTCTATAAAGTCCCAATGCAAAATCAGGAGGCCATTCCATACATCCACATTTTAATCTGTTATAAATTAACCTGAGTCAGGTCAAATCACGAAGCCATCCGACAGCTACATTCAACATGCACAATTACAACCCCAGTCCAATCATACACACCCGGAGTAAACGTAAGCCTCAAACTATTGGAGCAGTGAAGAGCCAGGCTAGTTTTCCCCAGAGAGGGACTGGTGGGGGCAATTGGCAAAATGGATACATCCCAGACAATGGCAGAACCTGAGCCATGCCCTCCAACCCTAAAGATGCTCACGTGGTTGTACGAAAGTCTGTTTACAAGATCTGCAGCCCAGATGACCTGCATCTTAATTAAACTGCCCTCTTTCCAGAATTCCTGGTTTTAAATCACACTGGAAACGTTTGGCTGCGACTGAACTAGAATGGTTTGGTTTCTCCTTTCTGAATGCCAAAAAGAGGGAAAAAAAAAAAAAAAGTGCCATACTTAAGTTTGTTTTGTTTCAAACTCTCAGTCCTTCTGCATTCCCAAACTGTATCCCTCTGACTAGTAGAAACCGTTATTAGAGAGAAAAGGTTTAAAAAAAAAAAAACACCGCCCACACACAGCCCCCAAAGCAGCCCGGGAGAAGGAATGAGGGAGGCTGACTGGTAACATACGGTACCATGAGCTGCAGTGGCCTCGCCGTCAGCGGTGCAAGGGTAACTGATCGCTCCTGGCCTTCCGCGCACAGCGAAGCTCAGCCCAGGGAAGGGGGGAACAGGGACTGGGCGGGGAGGGGGCCCTTGCCGCTCTCGGGCAGTTTATACAAGAAGGCAGCTCAGCTCCTTTCTGGCGCATTCCTCCTCTCTATCTCGCCACCTCTTTGCCTGTGTCCTGCCGTGTTTTCTTCAGCCGGTAATTGTCCGGATGGCAAGACTTTTAAAACAGTCAGTTTAGGAAAAAGCGAAACCCTTCTAAGTGACCATCACAGCAAATCAGCTTCACGCTGGTGGGTAAAATTTTCCAAGGGAAGTGTTCTTCTGATAGTTCCTGAGTCTCTAAGTCCCCCCCGCCACCCCCGCCCCCACCCGCCGCCACACACACTCCCCTAGAGGGCTAAATGCACTGTGGCAATAAAACATTCATGCGACTTGGAATTTTAACACAATGCCATTTCCCTAGTTTAACCTGAAAGGAATGCACTAGTCACAACAGACTACATCATCCTGCCATTAAACCCTGCCAAGGAACCGCTTTTTTGGCCCTGCCGGGCCAGCTTTGACGGGAAAGGAGTACACAGACCCACACACTGAGCACAGAGGGGCCACCTCTGCTTCCTCGGCCGGGTCCAGCAACACCCTGCTCTTGAACGTGACCCCTGACCCCTAGCATTGTGACCGGCTTGTGATGCGTGTGTCACTCTGGCACTTCTGCAGAGACACACACGGTGCAGGCCGCTGGCGGCTCCCTCTCAACAGGACTTGGGCTGAAGCCAAAAGGTTCTCTCTTATTATTACTGCTACTATGGACGGGCTCCTGTGGAAGGGGGGCGGGGGGTGAAGGCTGTGCCTAGTGCTGGAGAAGGGTCTGTTTCTGGTTTTTCCTTTGTCTTGCGACTTTTTAAAACACAAACTTTGTATTTGCCTTCATAATTAGGTTGTGATTACTGACAAGCTGGTTTGCTTTGGGGACAACTTATCAAAACTGCCAGTTCTTCCTGCATTTAAGTGACATTTCATTTAGACTTACAAAATACAAAAACAGAAATTTTTCTGATTTCTCCAGAGAATTTTAGAGAAAAAACTCAAAAGTGTTGAACTCTAAATAAAACATCCACACTTAACCATTTCATGTGGCTAAAGTACTACCACCCAAAGAACAAGGAACAAATTAGTTATTTGTTTTTTCAACTCAGATGTATTGATTTATTACTTGTGCAGAGCTGTCTGCCTTCCAAGGAACAGAAGCGACAAACTAAGGAACAAGAGAAAATAAATGTACAACGAATGAATACTCAAAAATTACACTAAAAGTTTTTAAATGTTTAATTTTGGACTCTGCAGTGATGCCAATTTGGTACTGTATAGCCATTTACAAAAGTATTGATTTTTACTAATTTTCAAAGTTACAAGATATTATAAGTTTGTCCCTCCAACCTCTCTTTTTTCCTCTATCCTCAACTTCTCTCTCACTTCTAAAGTATGCCTTCCAGATCTTTCTACTTTTCTATTTTTTTTCCTTTTCTGATCCTTAACTATTTTCATATGGGGCACTTTCACTTTCAACCTTGCCCTACTTTTTTGTCCTCTAATTTGTCCTCTCTACTCTATTCAGAGGCCATTCTAAGAAGCAAGTCCCTCCTGACCCTGACCTTGACCCTGAACTATATAGCCAGGTGAACTGTGGTTATCCCTGCAAAAGGTGTTCCAGACTTAATCTCCTAGAATGAGGTCACATCCCCTTCCTACAGCAAGTAAAGAACATCTTCCTTCAGAGAACACCCTAAAATACAAAATAATGATTGTTACGCAGGTTAACATGCGAACAGAAAATAAAGCCAAATTGTCTCCTTTAGCGTAATTTTTGTCTCCTTAGTAGATGGAATTAGTCTTAAGCCCCAGTTAAAAGACTTTTTTTTCTTCCTTTTCTTTAAACAGACATTATCATGCCTTGAAGAGTCATTCTAATCCCTTCACCTTAGCCAAACCATGCTAATTCTAGCTAGGAGGACAGCAATTAATTAAAAAAAAGGAATTGACTTGAGGAATAGGGGGTGGGAAATCAAGCCAACAGAGAGGCAAAGATTATCAAATCCTATGTGAAATATTTCCATTTCAAAATATAAATGCTGAAATCAGATTGTCATTTTAACGTATATAAAATCCAGCAATAAAGATATCTGATTTTTTAAATGATCTGACTTATTACCAAAGTATATTCAAATCCAATTTTTATGTTACTAGTGGGAAGCCTAGTAAAACTGCAGACAGCACTACTTAAAGCAATGAAACTAAAATTACAGAGGATAATTTCTATTTAAATTCAGGCAGATACACTTTTTTGCTCATATCAAATCAATCAACACGATGATCTCAAAGCATCTTCGACCAGTTATCTAGAGAAAGAGAGTAAAGTCTGTGATCATGCACATGCAGCATGTTAAACCTCTCAATTGTGATGCAGTTCCTCTGAAAACCTCAGAAACTTTGAGACACACTGCTAAAAAGAAGAAATAACCCATCCCTTATTTCTAAATAAAAAAACTGTCAACCAATTTTATAACCTTAATACTGCTATGGTACAGTGAGGCACCATGAGGAAGTCATGTTTTTATATGAAACGGTACCAAATTAATGGAATCAGAACACTACCCAACCTGTAAGAAAAGCAAGTTCTATCAGTAAGTTTATTGAATTGCACAAAGTTGCACCAATGCAAAAGTTGTGCAGAAATATTTTGGTGTGGGTATAAGCATATGATCAAGTCTGTGATAACCGTCAGTAATTTTCTTTACCTTTAACTTAACCAAAAGAAAATTTTACTGTGTTAAATGGCATTTGGGAATACAAATTTTAAAGTTTTGTAAGTTACCTTTTAATTTCTAGCAAGCAAAATAGGTGAGATGTTTCTCACCAACCCCTATTAAGATAAGCACAAACAGGCATATGTTAATCTATTCTCCGGGAGAGTTTATTTGGAGCTATTGGATTTGCTAAGTCATCTACCCCTAGTAGTCCCTGCCAGTGTCCCACCTCACACCCCCTACAGGCAGTCAGACTTTAACCCTCACAGGCAGTCAGACTTTAACCCTGAGTGAGGGCAACCCTCAGAAGCAACAAGATGAGACAAGAAAGGAAGTGTGTAGATGAAATAGTGAGGGAAGGAAAAGAAGAGAGATGCAGAAGGATGAAACCAGACTGAAAGCCACACAAGCAATAGGAAAGAGAAGGAGCAGACAGACAGAGAATGAGGTGGGCAGAAACAAAATGCAACGGGAGAGCTAAGGGAGGACTGAAGGGAAAAAAAGAGATGGCTGGGGAGAGAGGAGGTATAGGAGCCCCATGACACAACAGTGGATCAAGCAGCTGGCCAGAGATGCTAATTCAGCGCTTTAACAAATCAATGCCACTTGAAAAGTACAATGCGAGCCCTCACGGGTAAGATGTCAGGGGACTGAGAAAATGCATTCTCAAGTATTTCACATTAAGAGGGAATAATGTGTTAATTTATAACTCTTCACCCTATACACTTGGATTATCTATCTGTGTCAGCGATTTGACTTCTTAAATTTATCAAAAAGGCACGCAAAGGGAGGCAGCTCTGACTGCACCACCGGGAGATGGAGGTTTCGGAAGAGCCTGTCCTGGGTAGTCCTGCAGTTCTTTTCCCTTTCCTATTCAGGCTGACATGTTGGGGAGGGGGGCAGGAAGGAGTGAACATCTGAAGGCAAGATCTGGGGAGGAGGGGAACCCCGGGTCCAGTTACTAACGAAACCCAAGGAAAGGCTTTGTGGGCCTGTGGCTGATTGCATTAGGTACCATCCGTCAAAAGTGACACAGAAGAGAAGGAATAACTTGAATCAGCAACCCCGAGCTGCCATCATCAGAATTTACTTTACGGAAACTTACTTAAGTCTCTCAGCACACCCAGCGGAAGAGAAGCTGCTGACAATCAGAGTGTAATTAAACAGTACTTTTGAAATGCCACCAGAGTCCCATAGACAGAGCTTATCAACATAGGAAGGGAAGGGAGGGCTAGTTTATTTTATTTGGTTAGTTTTGAGACAGGGAGGGGAGATGTAAAAGAACTGACATTACATCCCAGCATTTAAGAGCCTAATGTTTCTTTCTTAAGAAAAAAATATTTTATTAGACATCAGATTCTTGGAATTGTTTCCTAACTGTTCTTTAATGTAAATTTAACCAACTTTTAATTTAATGATAGCACAGCTCCTAACCTGAGAGAAAGGCTTAATACTTTTTGCTGCCAAATTTAAAGCACTATCAGACTTAAGTCTTCAGAGTGCAGGCACTGTCAAGACACAAAGGCAAGTATGTTTCAAACTGTGGAATAAATAGAAGAGAGTAAGTTTCAAGAAAGTATTGAATTAAGGTGACAGCCTTAAAGATATGAAGGGGACACGTGATTATTACATAAAAAGGGAAGAAAATGACCAGATTGTAACTGCTCTGAGTTTCACTTTAAGATTGTTTAAATGACACACACACAGCACTGTTTTAAAGTGAGCAGATATTTTTATTTGCTACCAGTACAACTGCAACAGAAACAGATATTCTCTTATTTTCAGGACATTCACATGTAAATGAATGCTGATGAATGGAAATGAGATGCTATACATGATGGGCAACCTGCAACATTCAGGTTAAAAAAGGCAAAGTTACCTCACTCACTGAAGCTTGAATCTCTTCCTTTCTACACTTGGGCACCAACAGAAATGAAAGACAATGACTGACCTTCTACCAGTTTCTACTGGCTAAACACCACCCTCCAGAGACACTCGAGATGGACAACACACGTTCTTTTGGTCTCATGTTGCATCTCTGCTATTACACAGCTACTTCTTTAAATGAGTATTTGATTTGAAACTGAAATTATAAATACTGGAAATTTGACAGCTGCACTGAGCCAAAGGATTAAAATGCCCAAAAGAGTGTGATTACTTAACGAATGTTTTCTTTCTTTCAAAGGAGATAATTAATAAGGCATTTCCTAGGTCAAGACCATAGAGTACATTACTTTCCCTTTTCATATAATCTTAAAACAGACAATATATATTCTGAGTACCATGTCTGCAACAGCCGAGGATCGTATTATATGCTTTTCAAGGGCTTCTATGCCCTCAGAGTAGGATTTGTCCTATCCCTGGTTTTTGCATGAATTACCATTATTGTCTGTCCCATCCATGCCATCCCCACATAAACTATCTATTCTTATCATTATGGTAACATTAATCCTCTCCCCTTCCCCTCCCCCACCACACCCACCTAAGGGGTTAAAAGACTTCAGTACATTTGTGACTTGTCAGTGACATATAATACCCGGGTCCTTCATGCAATCAACTTTTACTTGACATGTATTTGCTCATCACAGGACCCGCATTACTACTGGGAAAATGAAGAAAAACCTAAATTAACACTTGACATTCAATATGGTCAAGTCCTTAATTGGCTGGGCTTCCTGAGAAAGCAATTTTCTATTCCCCAAACTGTTCGCGTGTCATGTGTGGAGTGCAGCTCTTGGCCATCACTGCTGTCCCTCGCTCCCTCTAATGAGAGCAGATGAATTAGTGCTACGTGACACGATTTGAACAGGGCTTCCTCCTCTTCCCCTCCCCCCAACCTCTCTCCTATACCAATGACAGCTGTGTGGCAAGGGAAAGAAAGAGAAATGCAAGAGCAAAGAATCCTGTAAAGGACGATCATTTTTTTAAATGAACCTTAAATGTCTTGTTAAAACTCCAGAACAACAGGGTCATTTCATGGTGGAGGTGGGGAAGGGGGTTGTTACAAAGATCAGGGGAATTATCTGGCTATGGCTGATTTGGGTTGTATTAACTTCCAGCATGTTTCTTCCATTCCTGGCTAGTTGCAGTATTAGATTGCACTGGTCTAATTAAAATGGAATTTACATCCACTTAGAAAAGTTTTTTTTAAAAGGTCTGGAGAATGGGTCAGCTAGAAAAAAAAAATGAACAGCATGAAATGATTATTATTCTAAGATAAACATACCTCTGGGTTAAAGAAAAAGAGTCTTTTCAACAAACGCTTAAGTCTTAAGAACCTGCAAGACAAAACTCTTATCACCATACTTTGCTTTCAGATACTGTCCAGTACCTGAACTTCATGTTCATCATCTTATTTTAAATCATTTTTGTTTGGTTCCCTTCCTTTGATTGTTGAATTTTTGCAACAAAATCTATTTGAATGCTGATTCCATCCTATTATTTTGGAGAGGGGGAATATAGTCTGCTATAGATGTGCTTATTTAGCTCAATGAGAAACTGAATGGATGCATGACAGGAAGGTAGGACAGAATTTGCTTGGTTCAAAGATACTGAAAGGTAAACTGAAGGGATTTCTCTGCACCTTTACTTACTCGCTTTGAAACCAAAGAAGAAGTAATTTTAAATGCCTAAATTGCTTACCCAATCCAACAAGGACCAAACAGAACTGGAGGAGGTAAGAGTATATGGCAAATCACATATTTGAGAGAGAAGTTAGTCCAAAGTACATGCATCATGTAAAGATAATTATTTACTCTTTACTCATCTCTATTTAAATGACAGCTAAAGGCAAAGATGCTACCTGTGTACTAGAAAGTATATCAAGATTGTACTGGTATCACAAAATCAATGCAAGCATGCAAAATACAAAACTCAAGTCTCAAGTGCAGTTCCCCTGCCTAGCTTGATCGTTTATTAGTTATTCCTCTATAATTCTGAATAGAATTGAACTAATATTTCAGTAAGAAAACTGTGAAGTGCATTTGAATACACAAAAATGGTGAAACCCAGTTTTATACTGTTTAAAGTTATTACCTAAAACCAAAAGAGCTCTTTCCATATTTTATATTCATGGGAAACAACATGAAAGGAAATAAAGTTTTATAGCATTTCTCTTAAAAAACAGTCAATTCACAACATGATTTTAAATACTGCTACACTAACAGAAGACAAGCTGTAATGTAAGGAAACTTCGGGGAACACCTTTAATTTTCTAATTTGTTGGAACATTATCATTTCAGATACTGCAAAAACTCTCAAATAATTTAGAAATACTTTCACTGAAGCAAAACAATGCAATGGACACTACCCCTTCTGGTGGCCAAAGCACTGATATTTCAAGTATTGTTAAAGATATCTTTTGAAAATATACTTGAGACAGCTTGTGACTGGGCATTCGATCAGGTGTTTATAAGAAATGGGTAATTTGGTATTCGGGAAAAGCAGCTCAGTCAAATCCATCCAGTTAACTGCTAAGGTAGCTTTATAATCACTGAGCAACAAAGGGCAGTGTATGCTGCCAATAGCTTTAGGGTGACCTTTGCAATGCTGACTAGTCCGTCAAGTTCCATCTCTGAGATGCATGATACTACGGACAGGGGTGGTTTATTAAGTGAGGTAGGAACTAAAGACCAGGAGCCTCCCAAAGGGTAGGCATTTTACATAAAGGAAATGAAGAATTCCTTTCCTTAAAAAGAGACGCTAAACACCAAGAGATCAGGCTGAACAGCCCCATATTCTTTCCCAAAGCACTAGTAGCCATCTGAAGCGTAGAAACTAGCGAGAATTGGGACAGCATTGGGAAGCATCAGCATCTTCCCCCACACTCCCCTATGTTTCTAAAACCTGTAATGAAACTCCAACTGGGAATTGGTAAAATAGGATCAATGACCTGAGCTCTAGGAGTAAAGCTGAAAAAGAATGGTGACCTGATTGTAAAGCTTTAAACAAATTGTGAGGAGTCCAGCCTTATTTGGGGGTACTTTCCAACCACTGCTATCAAGACAGATTAGCAACTCAGGAGGGCAACAATCAGCGAGATGACTGCACTGGACTCAAAGACTGGATCACCTGTAGGAAAGTCAGCCTTATTGACTCAAGAAAGTCACTTCTTGATTGAAGAAAGTTGACTGTGACTATGGCAGAGTGGCATGCTTAAACTTGATATTCTCTTAGGGATGAGCAGACTTTGAAGTTCATAATAAACTTGAAATGGCTTTGTGGAATGTTAAGGCTTAACGTAGATGGTTGGTGCCACCGTCATGCCTACACAAAATGAAGTCAACCTGGAAATAACTGCATTCACAGCTCCAGGGTATTTAAAACGGAAGGCTCCCCCTCCTCCCCCACCCCTTTTTTTTTATTAAGAATTTTACTTTGAACCCTAAGAAGAAGCTGCACTTTCCAACTTGTTTCGCATAGCTCAAATTAAAATACTTATTTCGGTTTAGAAAGGCATCATGTTTGCCACCCACCTCGTTCATGTTACACTCACATTACACCATTTGCAAGAAGTATAAACACAGGGAGAAAGAAAGGACTGCTTTAAAACAGCCTGGTACATGCACCAATGAAACTGCTTCTAAAATACAAGACACAAATGTTATTTTATAAAAAGGAAGAGCATCTAAAGGAGTATATTCTTTTATCCTCCATTCTTCACCACCCTCTTTATGGCAATGCTTCCCTCCCCAATATGAAAGATTATTTTATCTAATTCCTAGTTGAAAGGTTTCTAAAACTGGTAAGTCACAATTGTGTTGATGCTGAACTTCTTGAACATGGCATACCAACATCATTCTGACACACTGACAGATGCTTCGTAACAATTCGCACAAGTCACTTGAGTTAAAATACCTGACTTACTATATAAAACAAACTGTTACTCTCTGGTCTCTGTTCCAGCTCAGCTCTTCTCTGATGTTCTGGAAGCAAACCAACAGCTTGTTATGTTTATATCAGCAGTGACTCCCTTCTGATTGGAGCCCGACACTGACGTTGATGCTGTTCAACAAGACCCTAGACAGAAACTAGGCACACGGAGGCACCATTTGCAGATCATTTTAACAAGATGTTGTTTCCTGTTCCCACGAAAATCAATAACAGGATGACCTTCAATTTGAAATTCAAACCAATTAATTACTGGTTCTGTTGAAAATGCTGATATCTGATTTGCCTAGAGAAATTCAACTATAAATAGATTATTTTATCTTCAAGAGCCCCTTCAAAAAATTTACACAAGCATTGAAAACATATCTTATACAACATAAATGATGTTTTCTAGAAGCTTGTATACAATATTGGCCTTGTATGAACTAGCATAGAGAAGTTTTCCCCTTGTGGTTCATCTCCTCCCCGTGACATCATAGTCAATTGCCTGGTAAATTACTGCAATCCCGCAAAGATTCAGGGCCAATGATCCACTGCTTAAAGGTGAGATAAAAAGCTCTTTATAGTTGAATTCAACTTTTCATCTACATCAGTTACTGACACAAATCATGGAATTCTTTTCCAAATTTAGAAATCTCCCCTTTCTTCCCTAGAATTCTAAAATTCTTACTTTTCAACTTTTATTAAAAGGCTCTATTTTTTGTTTTGCTCACATTTGATTTTTCTTTGTATGTGGGTCACAAGAAGAAAAGCTATACATCAAAACTATCAGCACCAGAAATATATTTACTAAACCTTTTTTTTTAACTGTTAAAAAAAAATGAAGAATTTGGTTCATCCCAGTGGGGAATTCCCAAGATGAATGTTCACATGCAATGAAACTATTATCTTCATCCATTAAAATACTATCTAAAACAGAGGTTTCTATCTGGCAGTCACTAGGCTGAATAAAGCCTACAGATGAGTTTTGCTTGGACCACACACTTTTAAAAATATTTGAAAAGGTTGCCAAGATTTAAAAATCAGGGGAGTCCACATAAAAATCTGGATTTCTGACTTCCCATTAAAAAAAGGGAGAGAGAGAGAAGAGAAGGATCTCACAACACAGGGCCTGCATCCCCACCTGACAACAACTGTCTGGATCTGGGGAGCTAAAACCTCACGGTGGTTGACACAAGGTCCTTCTGAAGCACTGCAGTCCCCCATCAGATTCACTCTTGCTTGTTACTACCTTACTTCCTCGTGGCCCTTTTGGGCAACTCGATCTTTAAAAAGACATAAAACTCCAAAGAGGGTTAACAGAGTTTGTGGAAGAAAAGGAGAAGGGTATCTTCTCTTTCTTATTTCATGAGTTTGCATAATGTAAGATGGTGGGTAGATTTTTCAAAATACAGTTGTTCAAGCAAACATTAAGTGCCAAGCAAACTGCTTTTCAAAATTAAAAAAAAAAAATTTTAAGCAAATCCGAAACTGATGATCTCATCTTAAACAGTGGTTCAACAAAACATTTACACTGGTTTTCAATCAACCACATTCTTCCCTGAAGCCCAGCAAAGATGCTCAAGTCAATGCTGTTACTCGGATCTACATCCATTTTGTTCCTTCACATGTTAACACTTCTGTGCTTCCTTTCTAGAACGATCCTGTACTTAAGTGAAAACTGACCCTAATGTGAAAATAGAATACATCTTCAAGGTAAATTTCAAAAGTCAACATTTAGGATGCATGAATATTATCACAGGAAATATTCGTCTTTACTGGCTCCACATGTATGCCACAACCTGACATTTATACTTATATTAAATAGACATTATTGCAGGTTTGAATGACCCCAAAAGTCATGGCATATTTCTTTAAAAATGATTACCTAAAAGCAGATGTCTATGACAGTTACAATGCACATCTATTTTGCTTTTTCCCTTAACTGCAAGTAATTTCAAGGAGAAAATCTATTTCTCTACTTCCAATCAACCACAAGAAGATAGTACTTCTATCCATTACTAGCTTTTACAAACAAATTAGAAACACCCTATTTAACAGAGGAAGGTATCTTTTTGCTTCCTCCGAGAATATCAACAGACTACCTCTGAAGTACTATACAGTTCAGAATGTATTAAATATGCTATGACTAGCCATATTCCAACTTATTAAAAAGAAAATGTAAATCAACTTTCATAGAGTGTTTCTAAGTTATGTTTCATCACTGGACCACATTCTTGAAAGATTATTTTTTTAATTAGGTGTTTCCTTCCTTAAAAGAGGTGCTTTTCTTCCATTCTCACCTTAAGAAAGTAACCCTTGAACACATGCCAAATTTACTTCAGTTAGACATTAATCCCCATATTCTCTTGACTCTTAACAACCTGAACAACTTTAAGTAAACAGTTTACAAAATCATAACAATCATACTGCATTCCTTAACACCTATTTGAATAGAAAAAGAGAAAATGCCCAAAGTATGAGCTCCATAAATAAAGTCTTATACCCAAAAGCTGAACAACAATGTTATTCCTTTTGGGAAGCATTTTTCCTTAATATCAATTATGCTTGAATTTTAAGCAATTAGCAGCAGACACCTGGAACTCAATTATTAATTTACCTCTCCCCACACCTTTTACACTTCTTCTGAAACCATTTCTTAAGAGGCTTCTTAAAAGAGATGACCCCATGGGTAGCATACATGTAAATGTTCAGATTTTCTTTAAAACATCTTGTTATAATCTAAGATTAAATTCACTCTTTTTTCTTTAAGTATCATTTTGGAAAAAAATTTAATTTCTCAAATAATTGAGTAAACTGATTAAAACAATTCTAGGAAATGTATAATTCACTACATTCATGTTGATTTACCTACTATAATATTTTAGAAAGGGGAATTTTATGGAAAAAATATAGTTAATTTCCATTCATGATGACCAAAGTTTTAAGCTTTTCTCCTTGGGCTCACATCATGGCAGCTGACTGCAAATACATAAAAGAGTTCTAGAAGATTCCTGATTTGGTTATTTTTGTTTGCATTTTACTGTGTCAAGACAAAAAAAAAGTATGAGATAATGAATGTTTAATAATATTTAATCTGTATTATATAGGGATGAAGCATTACATTCACTTAACTCCTTCCTTCTTTCTATGAATCACCGATTTCTAGGAAATCGAACCTCAAACTAGGCTTATGCTAAGGCTTATTTCAACACTTTGTATTTGTTTAAAAAAAAAAAAAAAAGGAAGAAAGAAGAGAGAGACCCACAGTACCGGTACACTAGCACATAAAGAACAGTGGATCATCTGCAAACTCAGAAGGCAGGCGGCAGTTGGTTTATGAAGAAATTATTAAAAATAACTATTTGCCCAAGGAAAAATGACCAACTTCTCACTTTTAACCAAAAGGGTGTTTTTAATATAACGAGCATCCAAGCTTCCCTGGTCATGAGAAAACCTGGAATATATTACACACGCATAAATGTGGCCCAGGAAGCAGTATATGAGATATGCTTGCTATTGACAGATTAGCACTTCATTTTCATTACTCTAATCTCACCACAGGCTGTGAACATTCTCTTTTTCTTATTTGAACAACAATGGTGCATGAAAAACCAAGCTGACAGGCAGGCGGGGTTCATTAAATGCACAAGGCTTTTATTCCCATAACGCATCTCACCTGTATGAAGCTAGGGTTCAGGCTCCCAGGCTAGCTACTGAAACAAGTTCTCCCAGATGTTGGACTTCTCTTTCGATCCCTTCCTACTTCATTTATAATAAATGTCCAAAAAAAAAAAAAAGAGTCAAATGGAAAAATTCTTTTTCACAATGAACTCCGTTTAACAGACAATAGGATTGGTAAGATATCTTAAGATTGATTCAGTCCCATGAATATTTTCCAAAGTTGTCCAAGAAAACAAAGAAATGATTTGAAGGAAAATGATGAGACATTTGAAGTTTGGGTCAGAGTCTAATCTTGGTATCTCTATCTCAGCTTGGTTCTAACTCATTTGAGGGTAACTATAGTTTTCCACTGGTTAAAAATGGGCAAGTCACAAAGTAAGAATCACTCCAGCTCTTTCCCAATGAATGACAAAGAGCTTCACCAAAAAGCTACCTTCAAGAAGCCAAAAGGGTACAAACTAAGGGATCATTTAAATGTCATTTAAATGACATTCCTAAGAAGGGGAATTCCTTTTTAAGGTGAGCCATCCATATGCTCACTGCATTTGAGGCAGCCACTGACAAATCCCCAACAAACCTAAAAATGAATCACTTAATTCCCACAGCCAACAGAAGGACAGGTATCCATTTCCTGCCTGTCTGTACACCACATACAGATGCTCGACCATGTGGGGTCTTACAGGAAGTCTTCCCACAAAGTCTAGAGCAGGGCTTTGGTTTTGGTACATTCTGGTATTCTAATATGAATACCTAAAAAAGAAATGCAATATTAGATAGGCCCTACAGATCCTACCTGGCTCTTGAGTTAGGTTCTGACGTGAGGTCAACAAGGAGGTGTCTTCCTGAATACAGTCATTGTATACTTACTGCCCCATTTCTTGCACGTGGCCTTCCAGTCATGTCCCCTGTTCTCCGGCACTGGGAGAGGGCACAGGAGTGGGCAGCTTTACCTATGCCTGATTTAGGTGCCCGAAGAGTCCTCCTAATGATTTAACCCAATGAAATTTTTCTTGCTTAAATTTTAATGGAAGGAAAAAAAAAAAACATTTTGAAAACCCTAGATAGAGGTTCTCATTTTAATATTAGTTTTGTTATTATGTTAAGCCAGCTGAACGTAATTATTTTCAGCATGTAAAACATTCATTATCCTGGATTTTTTCTGTTTAAACTCCCAGTTCAGGTACTCTGATCATCAACTATGAGTCCTGAAGATCTGTCTAGAGAACAAATAGCCACTAAGAGATACCTTAATAAAGTTGAAAAATTCATGACAGTCACACAAAAGCACAGCAGGTCCAAGGACTGGAAGCCGTGTCTTTCCATGTAGAATAATATTTTCGAACCTTGTCCATTTTAACAGTCTCTCAGCTGCGTAGGACAATGGGTTAAAATTTACTAAATACAAAATAGCAGTGAATCCTCACTGTGTTCTGTATACTGCATGTTTTCCATTTCAATATATACTGTCATCCATTAATATTAGCCCTGCCATGACTTTGATTATTTTTTTCTTCAACGTTTCAGTTAACTCTTATTAACTGTAGTTTGTCTCAGAGAGTCATACCTTCAACCTATTGATGGAAAACTTCATGTTTTTCCTTCTAACAAAATGCTCTCCTGTGCAGATGTAAATCTAACTGCACAGATGATAAAGCCAAGAATTACTTTTAAAAAAGGAAAAGAGAAAAAGCAAAATCTCTTTTCAGCTAAGTACTTTCTTCCACAGCGAAGGATCCAATTGAACTGCCTTTCAGCGCCTTTGAATGATAAGCCTGGGCCCCTGGTTACATGTTTTTATCACGCCCGGACTTAAAGAACCCTTACAGAGCAGAACTCAGGACAGTCCTCCTGTCAGCACCTCACGCTGAGGACCACATCTGAGGGTGGCACCTCTTTCCATCCCTCTGCCAGAGTGATGTACTGGCAAGAAGGTTCCTTTTAATTCCTTTTTATTAGGGCAAATAGAGCCAGTGAAAGTAAGGAGAAATCCAGAAAAAGAAAAAAGAAAGGAAAGGAGAATAAAGCAAGAAAATTAATAGGTCTATGGGAACAGGAATAGGAAGAAAAAACAGTCTAATCATGTATTTAGGTCATTAAGTAAGTGGCTGCCAACCAAACAGAAATGAGACTTAAAGCGACCCCCTTCCCCGCCCCCAGCAACAACACACAAACCCTACAGACAGTAGCAAAATAAGACTGCAGTCCAAAAATACTGAGTAAATAAGATGTCAGATATGCTCAAGAGAATCCCTGTTACAATGAGTAACTTCCTACTGTTCAAGATTATTTTCATTTTCTTCACAGAGAGAAATGAAAAAACTGACGGGCTTAATTAAAGAAAAACAAAAGGATATTATTTTGTTGTTAAAGGATCAATTCTTTTTTTTTAATTGGAATGATGATTAATAAGCCGAGAATTTGATTTCTACGTTAGCCAGTTTGAGTAATGCATTGTTTTTCCACAAGCATTTCCATTAAGAAAGGCTGTGTGAATGAAGAAATGATACAGCTCTTTTTCTCTTCTCCTGCTCTCTGATTCTGTGGCATGAAATGCTATCCAGAGCGTTTGAATAGAACACCGCACACCACCCTCAACCAAATGAACTCCAGTCATAAATTTTTCACCTTAGGGTTTGAATGTACACTATGAAATTTGCTAGGGTTCCTACAGGGAATGTACAAATTAAAAAAGAATCAATACTTTTTTTTTTTTTTTTTTCCCAGTCTCTAAAACTTTCTTTTAAAGCTGGGGAGGGAAAAGGCAGTACAGATCCTGCTCGGTGAGGAGCCAAGGTACCTCGGATGTCACTGCCCAGGCATCATTTCCCGGGTGTCATCTGCACATAGTAAAACTTCCTGGAGCTTTAGTTACTCAGAAAGTTTTTTCCTCTTATTTTTTGCGCCTGTTTACAATTGTATCTTATAGGAAAAAAAACTCCCTCTTCGATACAATGTCTTGCTTGTATGTCAAGACAGAAAGGCTGCTGTGCCTGAATTATGCCTCTTTTCCTTTATTTCTCTAAAGCTTAAAAATAGATGTCAAAGTTCCTTTAAAGGGTTTTTGACTCTCTTTCCCCTCCTTTCCCTGGTTCTTAAGGAGATGGAGGATCACCAAGCAAAATGTGGAAGCCAGCTGCTTTCAGGAAATAAAAATGGCATCAGCTTTGGCAGACAGGGGTAAGATCAATCATTTCCTACGATCCCCAAACAATCTTCTCTCTGACCAAGGCCTGGAGAAGCATGGTTATGTAGCGGCAAAAACACACCATGAGAGGGACAAGAGGATTTTCACATGGTGAAGAATTCATTCCACCCACAGAACAAACCAGGCTCCAAACCTCACGTGAAAGGAAATCTTGGAACCATTACGTTCCATGTTCCTTGGACAGCAACAAGAGGGACTCCCAGAAAAAAAAAATTCTCTCACTGAAAAAGTCACCCACAATTCACTCTCTTCTCCCTGTTACCAAAAAGTTCCCTGACAACACTCCACGGGAAAGAAAGGAGTTAACTCGTAGTTCAATTCCAACACCATGATTCCAACTGTGGACACAAGCTAAAGGCAAATTCCAGTGTCTTGTCTCATGCCTTTTGATACATATACACATTATAATCAAAAGTCTCAAGTTCAGAAAATACTTCTTTGGCCTTTCACAGCCATTAGCTATACATGTTTACAGGAAAAGCCCTCTCGAAAGCTCTGCAGACTGATAAAGGCAGATGCCCAATCTAACTTTCTTTAAGGGTGTGTCAGACAGGCAAGGTGGGAAGAGAGACGCACTAGAATGTGTGTTTTTCATGGAACGGGGTGACGCCAGCTCACTATCTGTAACGGCCCGTTCCCGTGGAGTCAGCTCCCCGTGTCACAACGACCTGGCAAACTTGAATGCTTTCTCTATCACTGGAGTCCTTGCAATCCTGCTTTGGCTGTGACCCATTCACTTTTGCCCCAACTTCTCTGAGATGCCTTACTCAGCATCTAATTAGTTAGGGAGGATTTGCCGCGGCTCTTAACCCTGACACAGGAGTGGGAGGATGTGCTGCTGTGGGAGCCCAAATCTGTCCTGTCACTCCATCAATCAGATTTCCATAACGCCACGCATGAGGAATGGGATTTATCAGTCAACGTTAAGATACACTCATAAATATGATTATTAAAAAATACCTACAATTATATAGATAACATAGCTACACCTTTAGGGATTTGTTTTTGGACTGTGGTTACTTGATTCACCTTAGCTTTTGCTAAGGCCTTACAGATTATACACAGACACACAGGCCCAGTTTGCAGATGATAGAAACACGAGAAAAATAATTTCAAAATGATCACCTACTATGTTCAAAGTCACTTACTGTATCATGGTGAAAATAAACTTGAAATGTGTGCACAGATTTTTTTAATATATACCAATCTATATCACATATCCATCTGAGAATATGTTTGTGCCTGCTTTATTTGCTTTAACATGTATGTAAACACCATATATAGGGCCTACTACGTTCCTTCCCCTTGCAGTACAAATTAGACAGTACCTGTTAAGTGAAGTCTGCCTGTTATACACAGACTTACAAAGTACAGGCCAACACACAAGCACCTGTGCTACAACCTGTATTTTAACAATTACCCAAATTCCTAATGTTAGTGTTACATGATAAGAATGGATGAGAAGAATTATATTGGAATAGATGTCTACAGTTAAGTCTTCAATCTAAAACATTATCACACAAATTAGAGAGGAAACTAAATTGGAGGTAGGAGCCTACTAATTCAACAGGCTGAAATTACATGCCTCCTAATATAATATAAATATTTATTTTAGCATCAAGACCGTCAGTTTGGTCAATTTAATCCTTTTTTAGTAAGATGTGATTACTGAAACACACCAACTGTAAGAAGGGGAGTAAAAAGGGAGGAGGAAAAGTGCAGAAACCTAGAGATGGCTGATGCCTGGCAGTGAAAGTCATTTTCAAAGACCATTAACTATCAACTGCTTTACTCCGGGCTCTGGTTAAATAAGAATATACATCCTCTGTTAAAAGGGACAGCTGCATGAGGGGGATAGAGTTAAGAATAAAATACATGCTATGAACTAGAAAGAAGAATCAAACCACGATATACAATTAGGCATCTGACTTGTAAGAAACACTGCCTATGTGCCTTTTAAACTGTTAGTGCATAAACATTCAAATTATTTGGGGGGGGGAAGGTAGGAAGTCAGACAAAATCACCATTTCCACTTAAATATATAGATTCAACCAACGGAAACTGTGCTTGCCTATATGAATAGAAAGAACTAAAAGACTACTGGGAGGAAAATGCATATCGAACCTGCTTTTAAATGGATGCCAGCAATGTTGTTATATGTTTCTGACAATATATTTTATTTATCATTTCTCTGAAATGGGCTAGATTTTATATTAGTGAGAAAGTTTGCTTGATTCTGTCCTATCTCTGGTGAGCAGACGCTCTGGTATTAATGTAAATCACTGATTTAATTTTTAGCTTTCTTGGTTTGCCCCTCACCTATCTAGGAAACGATTTCTCTGGTGATAACTAACACATCATGCTAATGAGAGAATCTAATGCACAATAGAAAAATGTCACTACTAATAATATTTGCATGAAGTTAAATAAAGCAACTGTAGGAGAATGTCAGACAGTTGTTCTTTAACAAGACACAGTTTCACAATGAAATTACGTTGTTAATTTTGTTACATCATTGGGTGAATCCTAAATTACTACATAATGATGCACAGAGTCATTTATAATTCTAACTTAGTATTTCACTCGTGTCTGAAAAGAGACCTTATTAAGGGATTCACATTTTATTTGAAACAGGTTAAATATACCTCACCAATAATAAAAGGTAAATGCCTCTAGTAATGTGTAAAGCATAAGCTCTAGCCCTTTACCTGTTACAGTTTTATTTCTGAGAAGATTTCAAAATATATTATTAGACTACTGCATCCCTTGAGGGAGTACAAACAATTTTAATTGCTATTCTCTCACATGAACAAAGTATTTACAAAAATGGAAAAAAAATCATCATTTATAGCCTGGTTTAAAACAACAACGATTTCCAAAAGCAGACCTTATTTTCTGCTTTTAACAATACCTTGTGAGGTTAAAATGGGCAAAACAACATTCTGGACTCTAGGAGATGAACAGAAAAGATGAGCAAAGAGTTTCTGGTTATTCTCGACCTGTCACTGATCAAAGTGACCCAAAGAAGAACTCCCTTTAGAGAAGTTAAGAGTCATGCCCTTCAAGGTTATCAAGTATTTGTCTGTATGGGAAAATATTATCCCTTTTGAAAAAAAATCATACTAAAATATGGAAGAAAAATATAGAGGCAAGAAAATGCAGTCAAATTGTCATATCTTGAACTTTAGCGGAATAGACTTAGTTCCACCAAATCTAAATTGGCTTCAGATTGTGGTATCTTTTTGTTAGAATTAGACAGACTGAAATATTTACATATAAGCATATCTAACTTGGCTCATACAAAACAAAAGACAAAGATTTTTATATCCCTACTTCCTAAATTACCCATAGAAGACACAACGCTAGAATATTAAATTTCAGTATTTATGAGCTATCTCCCACTTTAAGTTTTGCTGTAGTTAAATAATACGGATTGTGAATTCTCTATAGTTCAGTTTTGAAACTGGCTAGTCAGGCTTTTCTAATATTTAAAGAAATGATCAGGTCAATCTCTCAGTTTTTATCTTATTACAGATAACTTTGAAACAAAAAAATGCCCCAAATATTCACTTCATGAACTAAGTCCATTTTTTTCCCTTAGAAATTAAAATAATCTTAATACAGGAAAAATATCTCTAGGCCTTAGAAATATAAAATTCTGCAGCTTTAACTGGACAAACTTTTACCTGTAGTAAGACAAAAACTGGCTTAATGTGTAATAGAGACTAGTATTCCTTGAAACTGTTGGCTTCGAGAGAGATCATGTCAAGAAGTGTCTTTCCTTACATTGGCACCTACACACATGTACACACACACACTGAATCAGCATTGCTGATGAACTATAGGTCAGGAAAATAAACATGTATATTGAACATGTACAGTACACATTTTAGGATTTACACATAGTTTCAATTTAAGTTTACACAATATTTATACAAACTAAAACATCATCCTGAAGGAGGAAAAAAAAACATGTAAACTTATACCCTCTTTAGATGCCTTCCAAAAATGCAGAGGAGCTAAGCATTTAATAACCATGACAGGAAGAAAAAAGAGGGAGTTGCCAACTACATCAAAACCAAAAAATAAAGAAAACATATAAAATAAAATAACTACACTTTTTAAAATTGTGATTTTCTCCTTTCATTGTACTGTTTAGTAAATAGTATAATTAACATTACCTCATACAGCAGCCATAAAGCATAAATTATTTCCCTATATTTCTACTCTTTCCATAGTCACTGATGCTCACTTTCACACGTATATAAACACAGGTACACACAAAAGAGATTTTTATACATCCAGAGAGTGAAACAGCTGGATCAAAGACATCATAATGGTTTAGCTGCACAATTTCTCTGTCTGAGCAATTTCAAATTATTTTTCCAATTTTGATCCACCGTTTATGTAATTTACTTTTATTTGTTTTTTAGCTAAAATGCTTTGCACAACTTAAAATCTCCTTAGATTCAAATCTACTTGGAAATGGGCTAGTGCCAAAGAAGTAATCTAACACCATCTATGTGGTTCAATAGCCATTTATCAATTGATCATTATCTCTATCTGGTTTTATTAACTCTTTTCTAGCTAGAGGGAGACCTAAACCAACTTCCCCTTTCAAAACACACACACGCACACATACACAGACCACGACCTCCAGTAACAAGAAAACCCTGAAGATGATATCTAATTTTTAAAGTAGAGAACAAGTTATTTGGTCCTAAGGTCAGTGAAAACATACTCTGTGTTCCAACCACGAAGAGAGTCACCCAGGCAGGGATGTGCCTCAGAAACACACCTCTCAAAGCACCCGGCAGTGGCAAGCCAAAGAATATCTCTGAGAGGAAATGAACTTTTTAACTTGCAAGAATGGGAAATTGCACATAAAGAGTTGCTTATTGGGCTTGTGTTGATTGCATTTAAATCCCAGCTTACTGTATCAGCAGTAATCAGGGTCCCTCTACAGGATATGTCAAAATACACCTTATTCAAACGCATTTATCCTATCTAGAACTGTGTGATACAACTGTTCCCTAGCTAAAGGCTACAAAACCCTGGCTCTCTGTACTACCTTTCGCAGATGTATTTCTAAACTTGTGGTAGTCTCCAGTCTGGTAAACTGGTTTATTTCCTTCTTCACCAACACTTTAAAAATCAAATTAACTCAATAAAAGTATTTAGTTCTCATGAACTCCTTACAAACAAAGTAGGTTTCCATAAAAGAAAGTAATTGAAGTATTTTTTTTTTTTTTTGAGAGAGAGAGAGAAGCAATACCCATTTCCTAACAACCTCCATCTGCTTAAAATCCCAGTGTACAGTCACACTTTCGTGCCGTGCGGAGGCTAGTATCATACTAACTCTTGCTTTGTGTGGGTCTGATGGAGGCTTTTGAAAAGCAAAGACGTGTCTGGGAGGGAGGCACCAGGGAACTTCCCTCCCTCGCTTGAGCACAGTCCAAGATGAAAGTTTCTGGGTTGTTTCCCTTCGCTTCCTCTCCCCCTCGCTCCCCCTCGGAGCCGCAGAGCCAGCGATTGTGCAAGAGGAGCCAGGCGCGCGGGGCGCGTAGGTACCACCAAGCGCACGGTACACGGTATGAGCCGCGGGCTCCGCTGATTAACGAGCAGCAGCCGGCGGCCTTGGGCGGACACGTCGACCCTCCCCGCAGAGCCAGCGGCGGCGCAGCCAGGCGGCCCGAGGACGGCTCTGGGGAGGACGCCAAGGCTGCCGAAGTGTGAGTGCACCGGCCGGCGGGTGGGCGAGCGGGCGGGAGCCGAGCGGGAGCGGCGGGAGCGCAGGGCCAGCGCGCAAGAGGCGGCGGCGGCGGCAGCGGCGGAGGAGCTGGCACCGGCCAGAGGCTCAGGCCGTCACGCACGCCGCCTCCACCCGCGCCCCTCTGCGGCGCTGCCAGCGGCTCCCACGCAGCCTCCTCTCCCCGGCCGGGGTCGGAGTCAAGCCGCTTCTAGCCCGGGGAAGTCCGTCGGGCAGGGCCGAGGGGCCCCTATATTTCATGGCCGTGGGGTTGGCAAACCTTACTCTTGAGATAGCAGCCACTTGGATGAAGTGATTAATGCAGATAGATAACATGTCCTGGGTGGGGGTTTGGGGCAGGGGGTGGCTTTTTATTATTATTATTTAACAGAAAACAAAGAAATAAATGAAGTCTTCCCCTGACCCTGGCTGGACTGTGAAACTTTGCCACAAATGCCTTTCCTTTCTTTTACTTCAGTATCCTTTCCCCCTTTTCTTTTAAGGAGCCCTTAGGGAAGCCGAGAAGTAACCCTGCTCGTTCCAGTAACAGTTATGACAAAACAGAGCCCAAACTACGAAGTGATCAGGATTTCAAAAATGTTTAGAAAGGAAAATACCAGAAACAAAAGTACACATAACAATTCAAGGTTTCCTTTAAAAAAAAAAAAAAGTAACTTACCTGTTGGGACATTCTGAACAAGAGGTTAGTATCAGCGTTTTGCCATGTTCCCATGAACCCTGGTTCAGCTGGAGTCGTTCTGGTTCGAACTGCATGGAGTTGTCAGTACAGGAGTCTCTTAAAGTCAAGTCTCTTGCCCTCTTTGGCTCTCTGTCTCTCTGTGTCTCTCTTTCTCTCACATCCACTTCTGCCTCTTCTGACTGAAAAGTGAAGGTGGATTTTTGAGCCTCTTGGCAGCCAGTAGCAGGAGTGTAGTGTAGTTAAGAAGCTGGCTGAACTGTGCATTTCATTTGGGAAGGGGGAGATTTGGGGGAGGGAGGGGGGTCAGAGCTTCTTTTGCACCTTCTACACAGACACCCCTATCATTTATGCATAGATTGTGACTCCCTGAGCTTGCCTTCGCTCGGTTTAACAGCTGCCTGTCAGGTGTGCAGGCAGCACTGGAGACCCAACCATCAGCTTCAAACTCTAAGCCACTGCATGTCATTGGATAGAAGAGCTGAGAGTCAACTGCACTGTTCCACTGTCAGGCACCGAATGACACCCTGCACTAACCCCTCTCCAGACACACGGAGAGATACACACTCATGCACACTCCAAGCAGCACCGAGATCAGGGATGGTCCACAGGGCAAGGAGAGGCTGGGGCCCTTCCCAGGGAATTTTTCCCAACAATGCTTTCGGGTATAGCATGCAGTATCTGACATTAGTCTTTGCTTTAACATTTGTAAACTACCAGGCTTGAAAACATTTTTTCCCTCTAATTACACTGGAAGAAAGACAAATACTCAGCTGTAAGAGAATGTGAAGTTGGCTTAGGTGTTGTCTAAATGTTAGCTCCTAAAAGAAATAGTATGTGCTGGGCTATTTATAATCACATATAAACTCCTGGAGAAAATAATATACATAGTGATGTGACCTTACACTCTAAAAAGTATATACATAAACCTAGCAGGTTTTTGAACATAGAAGATGCACAATAAACATTTGCAAAATAAATACACACTATTTATTATACAGTTCCCTCGGGGCATTAATTACTCAATTGGATGTTAAACAATAAGAAACTGAATGGAAAAGGAAAAAAGTGTACCTTTTCTTAAAGCTCAATAAGTAGAAAAAAAAATCCTTTGTTAAAGTTCCTGGATGAAGCTTCTACAATATCCTTTCAAATCATGAAAAAGATGAAGAAAAAAAGCCTGTCCCATTTCAGGCAAAAAGTAATGAATATAAAAATTCCACTTTTCATTCAAGATCTCTATAAAAATTCTATAACATTTTCCAGCCTGATGAAATATAACCTCGATAGCATGTTGTATTTTTAATTAAACCTAGTTTAAAACAAAACATCTATTTATTAGATCGTATTTATCTACCTTATTTATGGAAAAGCAGAACTGAACAAAATGCACTCTACGTAAACAGTAACTCCAAAATGGAAAGCTAAATTCATGTCGTCTCATAAAAGTAGTCAGCAGGAAAAAGCCATCCTTCCTAAACTTAAAATGTAAGGCACATTAATCTTCAACCACCTACAAATACCGAGGACAAATGTACCACTCTCCTTGCTCCTTCTTAACTCAAGAATAACAATAAACCTTACTCTCTGAAACAACAAAAAAAAACAGAAAAGAGCTTCAATGGCAGCTCGGTGTCATTAGTGGACAATGAGAAAAGATGAGAAAACGTGCAGTATGTTGACACAAATGTGCCTTCCCCTCTAGAACCGCCATCTCCTGAAAGCTTTTCTGTTAAACTTCCCTCCGGTTCACCACCATTAAGCACAAAAAAGTCTCAAAAGCAGCAAATTCAATATCTGAAGAGAAACAAACAAGAACCCGAAGAATTGTTGCCTTAAAATATATTAAGTCCACCTGTGGTCAATAAAAATATTCTGGAGGGGGGAAGGCAGAAAAACCCTATGAGTCAATTGTCAACAGTGACTGTACCTTTACAGCTAGCTATTACCCACTTAAACTCCCTCTAAAATTTGCTAGCCTCTTGATTTCTGAAGTGGCACTCAGTGCCTCAGTCAAGCTGCCTGCTCAGCTCCTGACCTTCCCACTAATGGCTGTTATTTGTGGGAGGCTTAAGGACACTGTCAATAGCAAGCTTCCTCCTCGCTCCTTGCAGGCTCTGTTGTATCGCTTTGCCTGTGTGCTCTCTCTCGCCTGCCTCTGGCTCTCCTGCTCTCACCCTCTCGGCTCCCCCTCCTTCCTTCCTCTCTCCTTCACTCCCTCTTCTTCTTTTTCCAGCCCCCACCCCTCGTTTCTTCCAGTCCTATGGTCCTCTCCTTTCCCAAGTATCCCCCTCCCCACCAACCACACACACACACACACACACACACACACACTCTAACAACACAAAAATCAACTGGCATGCAGCAGCAAGCACCTGCAGTAATAGACTCTTTTATTAAAACTGTTATTCTGCAAGACTTGAAATTCCCCATGGACCGGGCCATGTCAAAGCCGATATAATTAACTAGAGGCTCAGCAACGGATCAATTACCAGACAAGCAAGTGATAGTGAAATCAATGAAAGATCATCAGCCACATTATCAGTGTTGCAACTCATTAGGGCAAAACTGAGAAATGTGCTCAAAGCGAGCCCAAGCAAGGTGGCATTACAAAACAAAGGGCTAATTTGGAGACCCTGCTGTGAACAATCTGTAACAGAATTAGCCTTTTTTCCCCCTAAACTGCACAACTCTGTAACTAAATGTGACAGACTGAGAGAAGCAGTTTATTAAGACACCAACCCCAAGTTTATTTAGTTCATAAACTCTCTCCTAGAAAATCAATACAGTCTGTACAGGGTTATTAGGCTGACTAGCTAATACATCCAAATCTGGTCTGCCCGGCTGACAAAATGCTACCCAGCCTAGGCAGGCTGAGCTCTTTCAGAGGGCAAAGCTTGGGTTGCCCTACATGAAACACGTCTACAGTGTACGGAACTAGTACCTGGCATGTAACTACTGCCAAGGCACACGCCTCAAAAGCACCAGGTTATCTAAGATTTCTTTTTTTACTAAAAATCTATCATGCAATTCTGCACCTGCTAAATGGATTTGATCAAACAAAATTTTAACTTGTTTATAAGAACAGTCTACAAAGAAGACAAGCTTTCATAGGATAAGAGGTAACAATTAACCCTGACTTGCCAAGAAGTGAATGAACAGGTAAAACGAAAACAAAAACCTTAGGCATAAACACATACTGTGCTTTGCAGATTTTAAGTTTCAAACGATCATTTTTAAATCAAGTCCTCAAAATATAAATTTGACTCCTCTAGAAACCTCCAAAATGCTTGATTGGAACTTGCCACGTACTTCCACATAGAAACACAGCATGCAGAGTCCCCAGTTCTAGGATAATCTTTTGTCTAGCAAGCAGGACACCTATCAGGACAGAGGTACAAAAAAATACACACCCACAATGCACAAACATGACTTTTGCGTTTGTCTACTGGCTATATAGTTTGCAGATTGTAAAATAACTGTCTAGAATCATTTGTATTAAAATTACTTAAAACTAGGGGAGTAGAGGCAGGCATCACTTACACAGGTTTCTGCTGTCCTGATCCATGTATTTCCACTGAAAGACTCACAAATACGAAAGGCTGTATGTTGGCTTTCCCACTCTTACTGAGAGTGAGAGACAAACCATGGGAAGAAATACACCAATTAGGTCTAAATGGCACCCAAGTTAGTAAAGACACTGTGAGAATGTGAATATCTCCACCTCATCACAACATGCAGCGGAAATACACTTACACAAAAGTAAGAAACTCAGATGCAATTTACAATATTAGAGTAAACCGGAGAACTGAAGAAAAAAACAAAAGGACAATAGTTTTTGGAAGTGATTTCTTATGTTTAAGATGTTTTCACATTTAAAATCTTCCAACAAAAGGGTTATACATAAGCATGACTTCATTGTATTGGCTCTAAGATACTAAATCCTAAACTTCAAAAAAAAAAAAAAATTCTTCATTCTCACAAGACTTTAATAAAATCCAACTTACAGATTCCTGTAAACAAACATTTGCCCCCTAACTTCTGAGCTGGCATTTACCAAGTATCTCATAGCTCATGTTTTTGAGTAATCTATAAAAAAATTAAATATATATATATTCTAAACCTATACTATAGATACCAATATTTCAGATAGTAATCAAAAGTTGTAATTACAAAGAAATTTTAGTTTTTAAAACCTTTTTGCATATAACTACATACTGTGCATGTACCCTCAATGAGATCCAATTAGTTACAAAGAATTTGCATTTCAGTTAGTGTGGGATAACAAGACTACAGGGAGGCACAATGCAATTCCACCAGCAGAGTTAGAAAGTGTGTTCTTTCTCTTGTTAGCTCTGTAAGCAATAATTCCCACAACCGACTATTTTAAATGTTACTGATCTTTTCAATATTTGGGTATTGAGATGGGTTAGATTTTTCCCTCCATTAAAAAAAAAAAATCACAAGTTGGTAACAAATATTAGCCACAATGAACACCTTGAAGAAACAAATAAGCTAAGGATTTTGTTTTGTATGTTTGTATGTGTGATTTTTTTTTGAGGGGGGGATACTGTTTGTTTTCTTTTTAATGTTCATTATTAATTTCTTTGAAAACACATTGCTTTCTTAAAATAAGTTCCATAAGTGAAGGTAAGGAAGTATCACTGAGACAGTTCTATGTAAATATATGTGGTTTTGTGATAAAGGCATGCATTTAGTACACAGAGAAAGTACTCAAGGATTTTCCTTTTTTCAGCTATGTTTCCAGCAATGTAAATCCTAGGCAAATATCAAATAAATGTACGATTTATAGACACAGTTTAACAAGCATCTCTAGGACTTCCGCTGGTTCATGGAACAATACCTGTAATTCCCTGGGTTCAGTTCAGCAGCTGTTAACAGATTCTGTAATCTGTAATGACAGTAAACTGGCCTTTGCTCTTCTTTTATGCACTATTCATTTTCAAGGCTTGGTTAAGTACAGAGCTGGGTTAAAGATCAGTGGTTTTTCATGTGACACACACTGGTATTCATCTAATGGCTTGTCAAGACAAAACTGTCCTGTTCTTGCCAAAATAATAAAAATGACGCTCCACATCGCATGACAATCAGCACTTCCTCGTGGTAAAACAACTCAAGCTTTTGTACTTCACTTATTTTATAGAGAAAAAAAATTCTTAAGTTATTGGCTATCCAAACCTATCTGCAAAATTAGGCTGCTCTTCTCAAAGGAGATTTTTAAAATGTTATGACCGCTCAACCCTCAACGGGTAAACTAGTTTCTAATCAAATCAGACTTCAGAGTATAAAAAGAATGCTGAAGCTACAAATTCGTATAGCATTAACGTATATAACTTAATATATGCAAATTATGCAGAAGCAGCAGGCTGGGACCAGTCACAGAGGTGGGGGTAACCAATTGAGGAAATGTCATTTTTCCTGAGAACAAAGTATGGGACTTGCTTTGCAACATCTGTTGGGCTGTGTGAAATGTTAACAGATGTCTTAAGTGAAAAAAAGGAAAAAGAATTAATAAAGGAAACCTCCTCTGAACAGATAACCCACCCAAATTTCCATATTCTGGAGAAAAAAAGTTGACAGCAACCTTTTTCCCCTGTGAGACCTGCCATCCCTACCTTATTGTGAGTTTCATTTTCTGTGTGAGGCTAAGGGGGAAAATTTTTTGATTCATTATCAAGAATAGAGAAAACGTAAAAACAATAATTTCCACTGAGGTTTTCCCTTTGTGAATAATTATATCATAATCTAAGCTGCCTGTTTTCTCTTGAGTCACATAGGTCATTTGATGGGAGGACAGTGAAAATTCACCCTCCTCTAAAAAAAACACACACACAGAGAAAAGATGAACTATTACTCTGCCTGCATGCTACGGGGGAAAGGAAGGTGGGAAGAAGATTAAAAAGGAGCTCATAAGGTATGTTAGTTGCTCAGTCGTGTCTGACTCTTTGCGAATCCATAGGCTGTACCCTGATAGGCTTTTCTGTCCATGCAAATCTCCAGGCAGGGATACTGGAGTGGGTTGCCATTCCTTTCTCCAAGAGATCTTCCCAACCCAAGGATCAAACCCGAGGCTCCTGCACTGCAGGCAGATTCTTTACTATGTGAGCCACTGGGAGTTTGGATATGAACATATCTGGAAAATGCCATAGACAGAGGAGCCTGGTAGGCTATAGTCTATGGGGTCACAAAGAGTCAGACACAGAGTGAGCAACTTCACTTCACTACACTTGGAGAGGCCCATCCTCACAAATAAGATTCATCTATCACACCTACATCTCTCAGCTCCACTGGCTCCTAATTTCCTCCCATTACCAGCCTTGTAAGAATTGAAGTACCTCTCTTTCAACAGCCAAGGGCTCTACAGAAGTCTGATGATCATGAAGAAACATTTTGGATTCTAACAGTTGGATTTCTTTTTTTTTAATAAGTCGCTCAGTCGCGTCTGACTCTTTGCGACCCCATGGAATTCTCCAGGCCAGAATACTGGAGTGGGTAGCCTTTCCCTTCTCCAGGGGATCTTCCCAACCTAGGGATCAAACCCAGGTCTCCTGCATTGCATGTGGATTCTTTACCAGCTGAGTCACAAGGGAAGCCCTGGATTTCTGCATTTAAATTTTGAGGAAATCAGAAAACTTTTTTCAGATTCTCATTCGTGTATTAATTTACTGGAAGATCTAGGTAAACTTGAATGCAGTTGCCTTTAAATTTAGATTTAAATGATGAAGCATGTCTGCCAACTACTGACTCTAACCCTGTGTCTGCTCCTTATGAATGTACTGAACTATGCACCTGTATTCTTCAATAAATCTTCCTCTTTGGAGACAACAATCTTATTACTTATTCTCTAAAAACTTGGGACATAAATTTGGGTTAACAGCTCATGGATTAACTAATTCAAAATGCAGTTCAAGATCTTTACAGATTCAAATGAAGGAAGAGAAAAAAAATAGTCTACCCCCTTGGATTGCCAGTCTCAATCACTGGCCCCTCTCTGCTCTATGAGTCTGTGTTAAAACTGTACATGTTATGTCCTATATACAACCACAGCCTCACCAGATGGCTCTGGCACCCTGGACTGGGCATTTCAACATATAGAAACCTCAGCCAGGAGAGCCGGTGAAGATCTCGGGACAAGAAAGGCAGGCATGCCTTTGGGTTTTGGTGAGCCTGGTTTTTGCCAAAGCAGCATGGGTACTAAATCACGCTCTGGTGTTTATTCACAGGAATATCACATTAGAGCACGTGACCAAAAAATAACAACAACTGTTGACCCCCCAAAATTGATCACTTACACTGAGGGAAAAGCTTGTACACTGAAAAAGCAGCACCGTGTGATCTCAGACTATGGGGAAGACAAGCCTCCTAAAATGAAGTTTGAACAGGGCAGAAATTTAAGTAACTTTCGGCACTGATAGGCACATCTCCCATAAGCAAATGCTACCTAAGCACCTCATCTTTCCCTGGCGAAAGGGAGAAACCATTCTGGTTGACAATTGTCTCAGTACCAGTTGGCACAATCCATGTGATACAGCATCTGCTGACAGCCTAATCAGGGGCTCGATTTCAGAGAAACACATCAAGGATGTGTTTTCAGGGACAAGTCCAAATGCCATAATCCCTTGATACACTATAAAAAAATAAAAATAAAGAGAACTTGGACAGGGTGTGGTGGATGAGGTCGTTTATAAAATGTTAGGGAAATGATGAATCCTTAGAATCAGGCTATTTGCAGATGCAAAAGCATCTGAGGTCAGCATGAATCTCAGCCTTCAAGGGAAAAAAAGAAATCAAACATGTTACCTACCCTGTTCGGACTTAAAGACAGAAAAATGAGTTTATTCATCTTTTTTCAGCTATAGACAGTGACAATGGCTTCTTCCTAGCATAACCTGAAGTTCATGTTTTATGAGAAAGTCTAGAGGAAAATGACAAGTAACATGTTTCCTTAAACGAGCATACATTAGGCAATTATTTTTGTATGACCAGGAAAAGCTGTAAAGATAGTGCTAATTTCTCTATTTACTTCCTTCTAAAGTCCGAAGACCTGAGAAACTTGCAGCCCCAGTGAAGTTATCATAATAATAGTTCAAATTACTGTCCTGAAGGAAGAATGAGTTAACCCAACTCTTGCCTTAAGAGCTGTCACAGAATAAAGCAACTATGCTGAAGGTATCCCCTTATATGAAATTCACAAACCTAAAAAATTAGTGTAAAAATTAAAAAAAACTTGAAGTTTCATAAATTTCAGAAAAAAACAGAGGCTCTATCATATATGTACATATTTAAATGAAAACATGTTAAAGCAAATTTGAATGCACCCGAAGACTGTCTTCAAAATTAAGGAACTCGATGCTAGAAACTCATTAACAGCATATTAAAAACAGAAAGAATTAATGGTTAACTGAGTTCTGAAAAGTGATATGACACTTGGTGAGCAGTAATGTTTATAAGGGACTGCAAGGAGATCCAACCAGTTCATCCCAAAGGAGATCAGTCCTGGGTGTTCTTTAGAAGGAATGATGCTAAAGCTGAAACTCCAGTACTTTGGCCACCTCATGTGAAGAGTTGACTCATTGGAAAAGACTCTGATGCTGGGAGGGATTGGGGGCAGGAGGAGAAGGGGATGACAGAGGATGAGATGGCTGGATGGCATCACTGACTCAATGGATGTGAGTCTGAGTGAACTCCGGGAGTTGGTGATGGACAGGAAGGCCTGGCGTGCTGCGATTCATGGGGTCACAAAGAGTGGGACATGACTGAGCGACTGAACTGAACTGAACTGAATGTTTATAAGGAGGGGCTTCCCTTGGTAGCTCAGCAGTAAAGAATCTGCCTGCAATGCAGGAGACCTGGGTTTGATCCCTGGGTCAGAAAGAACCTCTGGAGGAGGGCATGCCAACCCACTCTAGTACTCTTGCCTAGAGAATCCCATGAACAGAGGAGCCTGGCGGGCTGAAGTCCATAGGATCGCAGAGTTGGACACCAACTCTGGACACCAACTGAAGCGACTAAGCAGTAGCAGCAGTGTCAGTAAGAGGCACAAGGAAAGCCTCTGAAGGCCAGGTAATGTCCTGTGTGTGCATGCACGCTAGGTTGCTTCAGTCCTGTCTGACTCTTTGCTGACTACTGCCATTCACAGTAGCAGTAGTAAACTGTCAGACCTGAAGTATACCACCCCTACAGAAAAGTGCACAAATCATATGGGTATATAGGTTGGTGAATTTTTACAAAGTGATCATACTCAGAAGCACCAATTAGATGGAGATAGAGGACACTGGGGCTTCCCAGGTAAATGGTACTACTACTGAAAATGGTGAAAACAATAAAGAGAACTATGTAAAAGAAAGGAAAAAAGGAGAAAAATCAGGGGCGGGGGGAGTAGGAGAGAAAAGAGAAGAGGCCAAAGAAGGGAGATACTTGCTCACATTCACAAACCTTTCATGTAACTGCCACTAAATGTACTGCTAGCAATGGTTTTTTTTAAAGATAAGAAGTGTGACCGTGAAGTAAATACCTGAGTTTCACAAAATAAGTATGACTGTGAAAGCCAGTAAAAGGGAGAGAGGCAGAATACTTGTGTGTGAATTAACTTATCTAGGTGATGCAAGAATGGGAGTGTATCCAAGAGGCTTAAACACACCTCAACTTGAGAAGGATCAACCCCACAATAGGGAACCCTGAAACAGGCTTGCCCACCTCGCTCGCTAAGCCTGTCCTCTGACTTGTAATTATGGCTATTTGGAGTGGACATTGAGCATGCCTATTGAGAGATTGAAGAGAAAATTACACATACTCTACAGACCGTATTATTTGGAGACACTGAGTACATGAAAACATATTGAAAAAAACTACAAATACACTCCTCTAACCACCTAAACACATTTTAAGAGTTAAAAGTCTTCAAGGCTGACAGCATCCAGCCATCAAATAAACAAATCCTGAAGAGAACAGAAGTAATGCATTGGGAAAAGCTGAATGATTTGCTAATTGATAAGGCATATACTTTTTTGGCCCTGACTAGCTAGGTTGCTAGCTCTCTTTTCTTCCACATGTTATTAAGACACACATTTTCAACTAAGTATTTTTAGCCACTGTTAGGGAATACTGATCAAAGCCCTACTTGCCAAATACAAGGTGTGTGGAACATGAAAGTTAAGACACAGACCCTACTCATGAGAAGTTTATAATCTAGTACAGGAGATAAACCAGCATGCTTATCTGGCTAAGCAACCTTAACGAAACACAGAACATGTTAAGAGAGATAGTGGTCAAAGGGTATAGGACTTAAGAAAAGGAGATTCCTTCTAGCTGGTGTGGGAGGAGGAAGTTTCTAAGCAGAGGCAGCATTTGCACTGGAACTTAACTGACAGTATTCCTAGAAAAATGGTCCAGCTGAACTGGAAAGTAAGGTGGGATCTGTGTAGAACAATGAAGAATGAACGGGGTGGACTGGTCAATGGGAACTATTATACTGAAAAGGGGCTGGTATGCCACTAGGCCGTGCATGCCCAGTCACTCAGTCATATCTGACTCTTTGAGACCCCAAAGACTGTAGCCCACCAGGCTCTTTTGTCCAGAGGGTTATCCAGGCAAGAATACTGGAGTGGGTTGCCATTTCCTCCTCCAGGGGATCTTCCCATTCCGGGGATCTTCCCAATCCAGGGATCAAACCCTTATCTTCTGCACTGGCAGGAGGATTCTTTATCATTCAGCTATGTGGGAAGCCTACACTACTTGGAAGAGATGCTATTTATCCCATCATCCATCAACAGTAAAGACTGCTGAAAGCATCTCACCAGCAGCACAGTGTGATCATTACCATACTGGAAGATTTATTCAGCAAAAGTATGACAGACAGACAGACGGACTGCAGTGTGAAAAGACAGAAGTGAAGACATCAATTAGGAAGCTACTGTAACAATCTGGGTAAAAAGGCTCCAGCAAATAAGCCTGGAGAAAAAAGAGCAAGATGCGCCATGGAGGTAAAAACCCAGGGGATGAGAATGATTAACATGTGTAACAAAGGAGAAGAATCAAAGATGGCACAGAAGCTCTGAAATTCTGAGCCCGGGAAAACAGTAGCACTCTCAACAGACATGGGAGCAAACAAGTTGGTGGGAATATACAGTAAGCTCAGTTTGAGAAAACAGTTGATCATCTGGTGTCTAGGCAATTAGAAACATTCAGAAAATAGGTTGACACCGTAGTGATCAGATCTGAGAGTCATCAACAGAGAAGTGACCCAAAAGGTAAAAGACAGTGGCCAAGGTAAGCATCTTGGGACGCTTATTGTGGAAGAAGATGCTTATTGTGGGATGGCTATTGTGGGAGAAGACAGAAGGAACAACATCAACAGGGGTACTGTGATTATTCTATATTCTCAATGGGAAGAGAAGTCAGCATTCAGAGAGGTTTAAATATTCTAAGAAACCACACTACTTCCTTGAGAGTACAGTAAAGCCAAGTGTCAAGATTGCTGGGAGAAATATCAATAACCTCAGATATGCAGATGACACCACCCTTATGGCAGAAAGTGAAGAGGAACTAAAAAGCCTCTTGATGAAAGTGAAAGAGGAGAGTGAAAATGTTGGCTTAAAGCTCAACATTCAGAAAACGAAGATCATGGCATCTGGTCCCATCACTTTATGGGAAATAGGTGGGGAAACAGTGGAGATAGTGCCAGACTTTATTTTTGGGGGCTCCAAAATCACTGCAGATGGTGATTGCAGCATGAAATTAAAAGACGCTTACTGCTTGGAAGGAAAGTTATGACCAACCTAGATAGCATATTGAAAAGCAGAGACATTACTTTGCCAACAAAGGTCCGTCTACTCAAGGCTATGGTTTTTCCAGTGGTTATATATGGATGTGAGAGTTGGACTGTGAAGAAAGCTGAGCACCAAAGAATTGACACTTTTGAACTTCGGTGTTGGAAAAGACTCTTGAGAGTCCCTTGGACTGCAAGGAGATCCAACCAGTCCATCCTAAAGGAGATCAGTCCTGAGTGTTCATTGGAAGGACTGATGCTAAAGCTGCAACTCCAATACTTTGGCTACCTCACACAAAGAGTTGACTCATTGGAAAAGACTCTGATGCTGGGAGAGATTGGGGGCAGGAGGAGAAGGGGATGACTGAGGATGAGACTGCTGAATGGCATCACCGACTCTATGGGCATGAGTTTGGGTGAACTCCGGGAGTTGGTGATAGACAGGGAGGCCTGGCGTGCTGCAATTCATGGGGTCGCAAAGAGTAGGACACGACTGAGCGACTGAACTTAACTGAAAGCCAAGTGTAGTAACAAGTAGTAGTAAATGTAGTAAGAGCAAAACAAAGTACATAGGAATGAGAAATACCAAAGTCAGAATCCTGCTTTAGGCTAGGAGGGCTGGTCTTGGACTGAGGAAGTGGCAGTGGGTACAATGTAATTATAGGGCTTCCCAAGTGCTGCTAGTGGTAAAGAACCCGCCTGCCAATGCAGATAGACATAAGAGATGTGGGCTCAATCCCTGGGTCGGGAAGATCCCCTAGAGAAGGAAATGGCAACCCACTCCAGTATTCTTGTGTGGAGAATCCCATGGACAGAGGAGCCTGGCAGGCTGCAGTCCGTAGGGTTGCACAGAGTTGGACACGACAAAGCAACTGAGCAGGCACGCACAATATAATTGGGATGGTAACCGGGGGCTGAGACGTATTTGTACAGTATTAGTTCTTAAGCTTAAGAAAATGGGCATTCATCATATCATTCCTTATATATTTGTGGTTGCAATATGTTATATTCTGTATTGTAAGAGAGATGTCTTCATGGGCAAATAGGTATAGAAATTATGTAAACTAGACTGGAAAGAAGAAGTAGAAAACAGAAACTATTCCATGGAGAAATTCTGCAAAGAAAGCAAGTAAAGTAAGAGAAGGTGGTCTGAGAGTCCGCAGGGCTTGGAAGAAGTTAGCTGTGTTCCTGTGTAGATGGTTTGTTTTTCACTACAGGGGGAAAAAAAAAGAGTCTATTACAGGCAACCGGGATGAAACCAGGGGAGAAGAGGATACTGAAGATCTAAGCCAGAGGGAAAATCATATAAAAAGGGTTTTAGGAGAGCATGTGACCAAGAGCACAAATGAATAGGGTACCCCTAGACGTCCCTGGTGAGCCAATGGCTGAGATGCCTCAGTCCCAATGCAGGGGGCCTGGGTTCACTCTGGTCAGAGAACTAGATCACACTTGCAACAACCAAGAGTTCACATGCCACAGCTAAAAACCCCACATACAGAAACTAAGACCCGGTATGGCCAAATAAATAAGTATTTTTTTAAAAAGGAGGAGAAAAAATTTTTTTTCAGAAACCAAAAGGTAAGAGAAAAAAATTCCATGGTAAAAAAAAAAAATACACACACATATATATATATATCAAAAGTGGTCATGTAAAAAGCTAATTTACTATCCATCTCCCCCACTAAACTGTATAGTTGTTGAAAGAAAGTTTCATCTATTGTTGGTAAGCCAGGGCCCACCAGAGTGCTTAACACATAGTAAATGCTCACTAAATGACAGCTACACAAAGGATATGATCATCTCAGAAAAGATGAGGGCACTAGCTGAGAGAGACGGGGCAGGAAGACATCAAGGACTGACAAGAGAGGAGACAGGAGAGAATAACATGAAACTCTGCATCGGTGAAGGATAAAAGCAATGGCAAACTGCAGAAAGGACTCAGCCTTGTTTCCTTCAAAACTGTGACAAGTTACGAGCAAGCAGACTGGGTTCAAGAAAATATAGCTCCCATTTCCCATCTGGGAAGTGAAATGCTTAGAACCAGCAAGGCGATCTTAATACAAAACTGAAAAATGCCTTGTTCCAAACGTACACACTAACTGTGATAATACACCTACATCTTTGCCTTATAGCATTCTTAGAGGATTTCGTTCTTATCAAGATTTGAATAAAGTTATTTAATTTTTATTTAGACGTCTCCAATTCTAAGTGTTTACCACCTGGATTTTTTAAACACTTATGAACTAGCTAATGAAATTCCCCAAAGCAAACAAAAACCAAAAAATGTTATGCTTTCTCTGAATATATGCCCAGGAGTGGGATTCCTGAGTCACGTGGTAGCTCTATTTTTAGTTTTTGCACTCGCCATACTGTTCTCCATAGTGGCTATACCAGTTTACATTCCCACCAACAAAAGATACGCGCATTCCAACGTTCACTGCAGCCAGGACATTCCACTATTCACAATAGCCAGGACATGCAAGCCACCTAAATATCCATCAACAGAGGGATGGATAAAGCAGATATGGTACATACATACAATGGAATATTACTCAGCCATAAAAAAGAAGGAAACAATGCCTTTTGCTGCAATATGGATGGACCTAGAGATTGTCATACTGAATGAAGTCACAGAAAGGCAAATACCATATATCACTTATATACAGAATCTAAAAAGGTACCAGTGACCTTACTTACAAATCAGAAATACAGATACACGTGTAGAAAATAAACTTCAGGTTACCAGGGGATAGGAAGGGGAGAGAGAAACCGGAAGACTGGGATTGACATATACACACTACTATAAAAACAGATGAACTAATGAGGACCTACAGTATAGCACAGGGAGCTCTACTCAGTCCTCTGTAAGGATCCATATGGGAAAGAAACTGAGAAAGAGTGGATATGTGTATATGTATCAACAGATTCACTTTGTTGTTACCGTGGAAATTAACACAACATTGTAAATCAACTACACTCCAATAAAAATACGTTCTTAAAAAAGCGATGCTGTGTCACATCTGTGACCTGAACGAAGGACTGGAAGATGTGGAATAACGTCACTTAATGAGCAAACGCAAGAGGAGGCTGAGGGGAGCACAGACTCACCCCTTCCTGCGATCGGTATTCAGAGCTGCCACCATGGGCCCAAGTCCCCCAGCTCTCTGCACCATCAGTCTCCAGGCACTCTCAGAACAGGGAAATACTGAGTCACCTGGCCAACCTGTGCCACCGGCAAACAGTCGCCCCAGGGACCTGGACAAAGACATTCATCCACTGCGCTGGCAGCCACTCCCACCCGCCCTCCTAACCTAGTCCTTTCTGTGGGGACCACTGTCTAAGCAACCTGTCATAGAGCTTTATAAAGCAGCATTAATACTGTGGGCCAAAATGAGATTGATCTTTGAGCTTCGTGGTCTCCTGTTGTCAACAGTGCATTATAAAACCAATACTAAATACTTTATAAACAGGTCTCCCTACAGTGTATTAGACAAACAGTGCATATTTCATGCCCCATAGCTGGTAGCCACATATCCATCAGACTAATAAATTATTTATTAGGTGCTCAGAAGTGCAATAAGAGTCAATAAACTAACTTCTAAATACTTATAAGCTACTATTTCATTGGAAATTGCACCTGAACAAGAAAGACCATCCCACTCCCTGCACGGGGCATGGGAGCTTTCTGGCCATCTCATGAGAGGTTAGAGAGAAGCACAGGCCACATGCGTGAGATGGAACACGTATCTCTGGGACCTGAAAACCGTCTTGGTTAATGAATTTACAAAAAGAGCACCACCCAACCCTATGCTTGTTTTCTTTCTTTTCCATGTACTCTTCTCTGGTCCTACCAACAATGGCGACAACTCAGGGAAATTAAAATTGTTGGGAACATTTCCCCCTGAGTCAGACCCAATGACAACCACCACCACTCAAGCTTTGCATCGGACATCTCCAAAGAAACTAGCCAATGGCTTGCATGTACCAAGCTCTCTGCTACATGCACAGCATAGAATTTGGGACTCACAAATCTCAGGCTTAGAGTGGCACTTTTTTTTTTTTTTTTTCCCAATTTTCAGTTCAAGGTCCCGAGACTGTAGCCACCCGAGGATACAGTCCCTCGTGCCCAGTCCAATGTCATCAGGCCTCTCTTTCCAGGTTCCACCCCTCTGAAAGAAAATGACCTTATGTTCAAGAATGTATTTCAGCCCTTCAAGAAGGAATTTCTTCAGCTGGGAGTTATTTCCCAAACTATCAGAGGCGTGGACCTTTGTGTAGCATTGCGGACGCCATGGTTTCACATGCTGGCCACATTAATACTGGAGAGCAAGCATCTGTAACCCACAGCTGAGTGTGCTCCAGCCCCAAAGCACCCGCAAGGCCGATGCCAATGCAAACCACTCTTCCCATCCCACATCTGAACCACACTGGTTTTCTCCAGGAGCCAGAGGCTAAGATACAGTGCTGAAAATGAAGATTCTTGGGTTCTTTCCATTCACATGATGGATATAGAGTATTGAGAAGAATATAGCCAGGGGGACTGGCTCTTTTTCTTCTGTCCCCTTCCATACCAAATGAATAAACCATCAAGAGGTTTACAGTGTCTAATGGTGTTCCAAAATATCCCAAGGGAAAAATCCAAATGGATAAATATAGAGATGTCTACACACAAGTTTTGGTCTTTCTTCTTAAAGTTTTACCCCCATGTTTTTTGTTGTTGTTTTAGTTGCTAAGTTGTGTCCAACTCTTTTGAGACCCCATGGACTCTAGCCCACCGAACTTCTTTGTCCATGGGATTTTCCAGCCAAGAATACTGGAGAGAGTTGCCTTTCCTTCCTGACGCAGGGATCGAACCCACATCTCCTGCACTGCAAGTAAGCCCTTTACCCTCATAAGCTGGCATTTTTAAGGTTGAAAAATATTTAACATGGGTAGGAAAAGTAAGTGGAAATAAAGGAGAAACATGGAAGAGACCTTCACTTTCTCACTTTCTCAAAGAGACCACCCTGAGTCCTAGAAATAATGAAAGAGCTGATGTAAAAATGTAAGACAAGACTAATTTCTGACATTGCTTTTGCTACTACAACCACTACAGCTAAGATGATTATTCATATTAATGAGCTTGGTGTGTAGATAAACTATAAAAGATGCAGTCTCTGACCTCAAGTACTTATCTCTGTCTTTTGGGATTTACTCCTCCTGCTACATTTACTTTTATTCTTCATACCCTTGCCCAGAGGAAGTGATCATCACTCACCACTTGGAGCACTTCCATGGGCGGGGTTTAAATATGGCAACAAAAAGGGAGGGAACTTTTGCCCTTGGTTTGCAAAGACACTGTTCTTGCCCCAGAGCTCACAAACAAACAAACAAAAAGATGTCTTGTTTGTGACAAAAAAGAAATAGAAACTCCCTGTGAGATTTTGATGCTGGCCTCACTGAGCTCTATCATGCTGGCCTCACTGAGCTCTATCAGGAAAATCAGATAAAGTGTGAAAGCAGACAGCATTCCAGGGCTCTATCATATCAAGCAGGGCATCCACACAACTGTATCGGGGCATACGAATGAGCTAATATTAGATAACAGTCGTGATCCACTCTTTATACTCAGCTATTTGTGTTCTATGTGTGCTTATGAAGCTTGTCAGAGATATCCACAATCAGTTGTGCCCAAGTGGTTCTGCAGTCAGATTACATAGGTGTGAATACCTATGGAACCTTTTACTAATCACGTGGCCTTGGCAAGTTACTTACTAGTTTTCCGAAGCCAAAATTCCTCATCTATAAAAAGGAAATAATACTAGCTCACCAAAGTGCTGTGAAAATTAAGCATTTTGATTAGTGCCAAAGGTCTAGCTGAGCGCCTAGCACTTAAGTACTCAATAAATACTAGGTGCTGCGCATATACGTATGTGGAGAAGGCACCCCACTCCAGTACTCTTGCCTGGAAAATCCCATGGACTGAGGAGCCTGGTAGGCTGCAGTCCATGGGGTCGCTAAGAGTCGGACAGGACTGAGTGACTTCACTTTCACTTTTCACTTTCATGCATTGGAGAAGGAAATGGCAACCCACTCCAGTGTTCTTGCCTGGAGAATCCCAGGGACGGGGGAGCCTGGTAGACTGCCATCTATGGGGTCGCACAGAGTCGGACACGACTGAAGCAACTTAGCAGCAGCAGCATATACGTATGAGAAGAGATTCCTAACCAGAAGCCCTCTGGCCAAGTTTGTTTTGCTTGGCTCCCTTCATGAGTGTGTATGGGTATGCAAGTATGTTTAATTCATAGTCAATACGCTTTAAAAAAATCAGGAAATTTTAAATGAAAACTATGGATTCCCAGCTTTGGGCAACAGGGCAAGTATCAAGGAACCAAAGACAGAGCAGTCACTAGAAATCTGTGTTCCTTCACAACAAAAGTCCACCCGGGTGGAGCAGAAGCCACTCCTTTTAGTCTGTGCTCCCAGATGGGCATCCTGATAGCTCAATTGGTAAAGAATCTGCCTGCAATGCAGGAGACCCCGGTTCGATTCCTGAGTTGGGAGGATCTGCTGCAAAAGGGATAGGCTACCCACCCCAGTATTCTTGGGCTTCTTAGTGGCTCAGCTGGTAAAGAATATGCCTGCAATGCAGGAGCACTGGGTTCGATTCCTGGGGAGGGAAGATCTGCTGGAGAAGGGAAAGGCTACCCACTCCAGTATTCTAGCCTGGAGAATTCCATGGACTATATAGTCCATGGGGCCGCAAAGAGTCGGAAACAACTGATTTTCCCAACCCAGGGGTTGAACCTGTGTCTCTTGCATCTCCTGTATTGATAGGTGGATTCTTCACTCCTGCGCCACTGGAGAAGCCCTAATGCTAAACTGTAAGACCACAACAAAAGACGTTTAGAAAACTGACCTACTCCCATTGCTTTGCTATACAAACAGGGAAACTGAGGCAAAGTAACAAAATAAGCTGGAGGCAGGCTGAACTGTTTTTCAAGACCTGCATTTCCCAAACTACTTTTACATCAAGTTTAAAGCAGAGGTCAAGAGGATTGAGGATCCAGTACTATACCAGGCCACTCAGTCGACTTGTGAGAACTAGCCATTAAACTCTTACAAATTTTACAAGCCAGTTGACTTCACATTGGAAGTTCACATCAGCAAAAGGGACAGATCCGAGCTCCCCTACCCCCATGAACTAGCTGTGAAACATTTACAAACACATCACTGCTGAAGATTCTTCCATTTGGCTGTTGAGCATCTTCACAGGGGGCATGGGTACTTCATTCTAAAGACGTGATGATTCTGCTGAAGAATATGAATAGAACCAAACCAAACACTTAAGAGTTACAGAACAAAATAAATCTACGCCTAGGTTTGGCGTACTTAGTATGTCCAAGGCTTTGTGATATTAAGTTTTCTTATATCCTCAAAAAGTTTTCTAGAAGTTAAAATTCCAGTAAGATCTCAGCATCCGGAGCTCATAGGAAATTAATTGTTCTTGATAGGCAAAGAATCTGGGGGGTGTAACTTTATATTTATTGAGCACCTGTTGTGTGCCAGGTACCGTGGAAAGCATAAAGTATTTTTTCATATGTTCTTCACGGGTCCTATGAGACAGATCTTATTATTCTCATTTCACCAATAAGGAAACTGAAACTAAGAAAGCTGACCCACTTGGCCAAGGTCTTAAATTAAGTGTCAAAGTTGGGATTCAAAACCAAGTTGGTTGAGTTTCAAAAGATGTGCTCATCTCCATACCCTGCACCGCCTCTCTGATATCTACCATTTTAGACAAGAATTATTTGAAAGCATGCTACATATTCAGCGCATACTTTTTTAAACAGGACACATCTTTCTTGATAATCAAAAGTTTTCATTGAAACATTAAATTAATATGTAGTGATACTTTTACAGTTTCTAAGGGTGAGAGGAGCACTGATTGTTTTTTTTTTTTTCTGCTTGGTTTTTAAACTTTAAAATCCATCATTTGTCCTTTTGTAGTTAGTTGCGATTACTTCTTGTGTCTCTAATATCTGCCACCTTCCTACTTCCAGAACTTGCAGTTTGATTTTATTAGAAGCCTTACCAAAGGAGTATTAAGCAATAGCTAAGACGAAATAAAACTGGAAAAAGCAGCAGTCCTCCCTACTCTGTCCTTTCATGTTTCCAGGTTCCAGTGACCCGCGGTCAACCACAGTCAGAAAACATTAAGTGAACAATTCCAAAAATAAACAATTCATAAGCTTTAAACTGCACACCATTCTGAAGAGCATGATGAACTCTCTCGCCGGACGATTCAGTCCTGTTTGGGAGGGGAGTCACACCTCTGGCAGTGCACTCAGCCCACTGGTCACTTAGTAAGCACCTGGGTTATCTCAGTGACTCTCGTGGTATCAGGGTGCTCATGTTTAAGTCATCCTTATTTTACTTGGTAGCCACCGGAGTTATCACAGCGACTCTTGCACTATTAAGTGTGCTCATATTTAAGCTGTCCTTATTTTACTTACTGAGGGCCCCAAAGCATGAGAGTGGTGATGCTGGCAATTCAGATATGCCATAGACAAGCTTTAAATAAGCTTCCTGTGCCTAGAAAGGTGAAAATTCTTGACTTAGTAAGGGGAAAATATCATATGCCGAGGTTGCTAAGATCTAAGATAAGAATGAATCTTCTATCTGTAAAACTGTGAAGAAGGAAAAAGAAATTTGAGCTAATTTTGCTACCACATTCCTAAACTACCATTAAGGTCTAGGGTATAGCTAAGATGGAAAAGGCATTAAATTTGTACATATGTATTGGGTTGGCCAAAAAGTTCAGTTGGGTTTTTCTGTTACATCTGATAGAAAAACCCAAACAAACTTATTGGCAAACCCAATATTTTGAGAGTAAAGAGACTCCATTCATATAACTTGTTATAGTACACTGCTGTAACTATCTATTATTAGTTACTGTTGTCAATCTCTTACTGTGTCTTATTTATCAATTAAACTTTATCAGAGGTATGTGTGTATATCCCCCCTACATAAGGGGGGCGGAGAAGGCAATGGCACCCCACTCCAGTACTCTTGCCTGGAAAATCCCATGGAGGAGGAGCCTGGTGGGCTGCAGTCCATGGGGTCACTAAGAATTGGACATGACTGAGCGACTTCACTCTCACTTTTCACTTTCATGCACCGGAGAAGGAAATGGCAACCCACTCCAGTGTTCTTGCCTGGAGAATCCCAGGGACGGGGGAGCCTGGTGGGCTGCCATCTATGGGGTCTGCACAGAGTTGGACATGACTGAAGTGACTTAGCAGCAGATAAGGGGAGATGACTAGTGATAAGGAACACCTCCAAATATATCATGAGTAAGAAGCAAGAAAAAGAACCATAAATATAGTGCAAAGAAGTAAAAACCTGGGGAGGGCTAATAAATACCTCTATATTTGCAGTAAACGATTTCTGGAAATACCTTTAAGAATTTGGTTAACAGCAGATTACTTTTAAGGAGGGATGGGAAGTCTGTTTTCTCCAAATAGGCTGCCGAACACTTTTTCTCACTTCTTACACTATTTGTGTAATAGCAATTAGCAAAACACACTGTGAGGGGAACATCCAAGCTTAGATGCTTTATTGCGTCTCTTTAGGGTGCTCAAAAGCACCTTTTTTCCCTGGTTCTTAACTGTGCTCATATTTGGAAAGAGTTGAGCACACTAAGGACCAGGCCCTCTATTTCCACCTGACTTACAGTGTTATTGGAAAGATGAAACACAACACACCAGTTAAACAGGAGATACAACTTACTGTTCTCTCTTACTAAAGAACAGCCAGAGTCAGTGCTTGTGTTATTAGCTGCAGTGCTTCCAGGAGACAAAGAAATTTTGTCAAAAAGAGGCATATAGCTTGAGTTTCTTGGGCTAAGGAGAATATCAAAAGACAAAGAGAACATTTCAAAGGGTGGAGGGGCATAAATAAAAATACTGTAAGAAAGCATCACTCCTTAGGCTGATGTTTGTAAGTTAAGAAATTAGTTAATATACAGACAAACTGTAGAGGCCTTGAAATTGAGACTTAACATTTCTGAAAAGTTAAAGAATGGAAGCTGTGTTTCATCTCTGGACAGTGTGCAAGATGTACCAGAAAGACAGAGCTGTGAGGCAGAAGTATTCAATTAGGGGATGCGTGTCACGTTCAAATATCCCCTTAGAATGTTAGCTCCAAGAGCAAGGAAGCTCGTTGGGTTTGCATCTGTTTATGTCAGGGGCAACTCAATACGATGCTATATAGGCCCTAACATACCAGACACTAACAGATAATGGACAGTCTGTCATGGGGCAGAAAAACCTACAGTAGGTAACAGTAAGAAACAATTTCGAGTTGTTTCGTTTTCCAAAGGATCTGTAAGAACTGATACTTAATTCTATCTTATTTTACCTTTCAAGATAAAAGCAGGCAAACACAATTTAAAGATTTCTAGTTAGGATAAATGGTGGTAGCTGCTGCTGCTGCTAAGTCGCTTCAGTCGTGTCCGACTCTGTGCGACCCCATAGACGGCAGCCCACCAGGCTCCCCCGTCCCTGGGATTCTCCGGGCAAGAACACTGGAGTTGGGTAAATGATGGTAGAGGAACCTCCCAAAACAACTGCATGTATTAGATAAAATTTGATATTTTACACCTATGTGATATCAATACAAGTACTGGAGAGTTAAATATTTCTACCTAAAAGGTAGTCTCTATCATTAATAAAAGTGTCAGTTCAGTTCAGTCACTCAGTCATGTCTGACTCCCTGTGACCCCATAGACTGCAGCACATCAGGCCTCCCTCCAGAGCCTACTCAAACTCACATCCATTGTGCTGGTGAGGCCATCCAACCATTTCATCCTCTGTCGTCCCCTTCTCCTCCTTCAATCTTTCCCAGCATCAGGGTCTTTTCCAATGAGTTGGTTCTTCTTCACATAAGGTGATCAAAGTACTGGAGTTTCAGCTTCAGCATCGGTCCCTCCAATGAATATTCAGGACTGATTTCCTTTAGGATGGACTGGTTGGATCTCCTTGCAGTCCAAGGGAATCTCAAAAGTCTTCTCCAACACCACAGAACAAAGCATGAATTCTTCGACACTCAGCTTTCTTTATAGTCCAACTCTCACATCCATACATGACTAGTATTAAAACCACAGCTTTCACTGGACGGAGCTTTGTCGGCAAAGTAATGTCTCTGCTTTTTTAATATGCTGTCTAGGTTGGTCATAGCTTTTCTTCCAAGGAGAATGTGTCTCTTAATTTCATGGCTGCAGTCACCATCTGCAGTGATTTTGGAGCCCTAAAATATAAAGTCTGCCAATGTTTCCATGGTTTCCCCATCTATTTGCCATGCAGTGATGGGACCGAATGCCATGATCTTAGTTTTCTGAATCTTGAGTTCTAGGCCAACTTTTTCACTCTCCTCTTTCACTTTCATCAAGAGACTCTTTAGTTCTTACTCGCTTTCTGCCATAAGTTTGGTGTCATCTGCATATCTGAGGCTACTGATATTTCTCTCGGCAATCTTGATTCCAGCTTGTGTTTCATCCAGCCCAGCATTTCACATGATGTACTCTGCATATAAGTTAAATAAGCAGGGTGACAATACACAGCCTTGACGTACTCCTTTCTCTATCTGGAACCAGTCTGTTGTTCCATGTCCAGCTCTAACTGTTGCTTCTTGACCTGTATACAGATTTCTCAGGAGGCAGGTCAGGTGGTCTGGTATTCCCATCCCTTTAAGAATTGTCCACAGTTTGTTGTCATCCTTTGACTATGCCAAAGGCTTTGGCATAGTCAATAAAGCAGAAGTAGCTGTTTTTCTGGAACACTCGTGCTTTTTTGATGATCCCATGGAAGTTGCAATTTGATCTCTGGTTCCTCTGCCTTTTCTAAATCCAGCGTGAACATGTGGAAGTTCATGGTTCACATACTGTTGAAGCCTGGCTTGGAGAATTTTGAGCACTATTTTGCTAGTGTGTGAGATGAGTGCAATTGTGCAGTAGTTTGAACATTCTTTGGCATTGCCTTACTTTGGGATTGGAATGAAAACTGACCCTTTCTAGTCTTGTGGGCACTGCTGAGTTTTCCCAATTTGCTTGCATACTGAGTGCAGCACTTTCACAGCATCATCTTTTAGGATTTGAAATAGTTCAACTGGAATTCCATCACCTCCACTAGCTTTGTTCGTAGTGATGCTTCCTAAGGCCCACTTGACTTCACATTCCAGGATGTCTGGCTTTAGGTGAGTGATCACATCATCATGATTATCTTGGTCATGAAGACCTTTTTTGTACAGTTCTTCTGTGTATTCTTGCCACCTCTTCTTAATATCTTCTGCTTCTGTTAGGTCCACACCATTTCTGCCCTTTATTGTATCCGTCTTTGCATGAAATTTTCCTTTGGTGTCTAATTTTCATGAAGAGATCTATAGTCTTTCCCATTCTATTGTTTTCCTCTTTCTTTGCATTGATCGCTGAGGAAAGCTTTCTTATCTCTTCTTGCTATTCTCTGGAACTCTGCATTCAAATAGGTATATCTTTCCTTTTCTCCTTTGCCTTTATTATAGGGGACTAGAATGCAAAAGTAGGAAGTCAAGAGATAACTGGAGTACAGGCAACTTTGGCCTTGGAATACAAAATGAAACAGGTCAAAGGCTAACAGAGTTTTGCCAAGAGAACATATTGGCCATAGAAAACACCCTCTTCCAACGACACAAGAGAAGCCTCTACACAAGGACATCACTAGATGGTCAATACCAAAGTCAGACTGATTATATTCTTTGCAGCCAAAATTGGATAAGCTCTATACAGTCAACAAAAACAAGACCAAGAGCTGACTGTGACTTAGATCATGAATTCCTTATTGCCAAATTTAGACTTAAATTGAAGAAAGTAGGAAAAACCACTAGACCATTCAGGTATGACCTAAATCAAATCCTTTACGATTATACAGTGGAAGTGACAAATAGATTCAAGGGATTAGATCTGATAGACAGAGTGCCTGAAGAACTATGGACAGAGGTTTGTGACACTGTACAGGAGGGAGTGATCAAGACCATCCTCAAGAAAAAGAAATGCACAAAAGCAAAATGGATGTCTCACGAGGCCTCACGAATAGCTGTGAAAAGAAGAGAAGCAAAAGGCAAAGGAGAAAAGCAAAGATATACCCATTTGAATGCAGACTTCCAATAAAAATCTAAACACTGAAATATGTTTATCCTCCATTCTTTACCATGTATTTCTGGCTGAAATCTCATCCAACATGAAATGGCTTTATCGCTCATATGGAAAACTGGTCATATCCTCTGCCTCCCAGCTCCTTCCAGTGTGTTTGCCTTGCACTGTGGAAATGTTATGGGGCTTCCACAATGGCTCAGCAGGTCAAGAACCCACCTGCAATGCAGGAGATGCAGGTTCAATCCCTGAGTCAGGAAGATCTCCTGGAAGAGGGCATGGCAACCCACTCCAGTATTCTTGCCTGGAGAATCCCATGGACAGAGGAGCCTGGTGGGCTTTGGTCCCTGAAGGCACAAAGAGTCGGACACACTGAAGTGACTGAGCACATGGAAAATGTTTTATATATACATTTGACAAGGGGATCAGCTATCACTGTCCAACAGAAATGGGCATCCCTCCAGAACGCTTGGCATACCCAATCAGCAAACACAATGTAGGTCTAGAATCTGCCAGATTTCTGCAACTAAATATCCTCCTACCTTACAACTTGCTTAGAAGTCCACCTCTCTCAGCTGGACCATCATCATCTCTCTAAAACTGCTGCCTACCACACTTTGCATTTTTACTAATGAACAGTTAAGCCTCCTGCCCATCAAGGATTGAAAGTAAACTCATGTCTGCTCCACCTCCTTATTCTTGCCATGCTTGGCACGCTGCCTGGCATTCAGGCCTGTTTTAAGAAACTTGGTTGAAGATATGAACACATGACGACTGCATGAAGGATTATAGTAACTTCCGGGAGTTTCTCTGCAAGGCAGAGTAATCCAGGTCAAGTTTCCATTGACTATTCCCTCAGCAGCTATGGAAGGCATTGCTAACTGAGCAAGAACTTTTTTTTTCCCTCCTGATCCACCTCAGCCTCTTAAATCATTCACCACCAGTCAGTCAAAATTCACCCACAAGATGAAACCAATTTGTTGTCCCTGAACTCTGCCTTCCTTTTTAAGTTCAAATGTATCAATTTAAAAAGTTTTTCAGGTAAGCCCAGAATAAAAACCTGAAAACACTGATAAGGCCAAAACTAAATCCAGAACTAGGAACTTACATAAAATTGTCTTTCTTTTTGCAGTTTAAAGTTGGTAAAGATACCTAGTATATTTTGAGCACTGGAGTACTGAATGAAAAAATGTAAAAGAGGTCAGTCTTTCTCCACGATCTTTTTATTGTATAAGTGCTAGGTGCCTTTAAGGAAAATGTTGCACCACACCAAAGAGATCAGCAATGAAGTCTCTCAAGAAAAGTTCATCTCTGTTCCCTTTCAAAAAAACCTCTTGGGACTTGCCTCGTGGTCCAGCGGCTAAGACTGTAAGCTCCCCCCAGTGCAAGGGACCCACATTCAATCCCTGGTCAGGGAACTAGATCCCACATCCTGCAACTAAGACTGAATATCATGCACGCCGCAACGAAGACCTGGCGCAGCCAAATAAATAGTTTTTAAAAATACCTCTCCCAGTTTCTCTTGCCTTACAGATTTCTTTTTCTCAAAATAAAAATAAATACCAAATACCATGGAGTCATTAGTCCATACAGCACACAACTGCATCATAAAAAGTTGTAACAGTTTTTCTAGAAATATTAATTCACTCAAGATGAACTCCAGAGCTCAATACTATGTACATGTTTCTATTAAATTTGTTTTAATATTTTCATTAGATGAGGTTAAAGGATCTTTTTAATGTACTGTGACTTGAATTCCAATCTGATGACATAATTAACTGTTGCGTGATATTTCTAAGCAAGTTTTAAACTTTATCTGTTAAGAAATTAGAGATCGGATGACAAACTGTTGCCTCTGTCACATCTGTGACAAAAAAAGGGGGGGGAATTACATTTCAGATGACAAGCTGCTTTGACTCTTTGTTGTTACATCCTACCTAACGAGTGCCTGAACATGATAAACAAATACAAACTACTACAAAAATTTAGTAGGCTGCAATATTTTCAAACACTTGGTTTCCATCTTAGATAGGGCCAAGTCTACTGCCTTAAATATAATTAAGTATCATGTAAACTTCAGCTTAAAGGCACATTAAGACCATGTCTTCACAAATATTAAAATAACTGATGGATGAAGTCAATGTGTTGGGGCAGAAGTACTAAGTCAAGTGAGATGGTCCCATGTTGCTGCCGACAAAACTGCCAGCTGACTGGAGCTGGAATTCATAGTCTCATCTCAGAGCTAAAATTCTCATGCAGTCTTAGAAAACAAGTCACTTTTACAAATTACTTGGCAATTGGGCATTTCAAAGACAGACTCTCCAACTGCCAGATCAAAAACAAATTACGAGTTATAAAGGATCTGTACACTCTCCTTTTCTAAATTCTGTCCTTCTCTAAACCAATATATACCACAAAGTAAACAAACAAAATCTCAATATTTTTTTAAAAAGAAAGAAAAAAGGAAAATATAACTTGTATCTGTATCATAACAAAGAAATTACAAGAGGAGTGTGAGCTGGTAGTTCTGCCAAAGCTAAATGTATTCCACATGGTTAGTGGCCAGTGAATTCTCAGAAGGGAGAGAAAATGTGACACGTAGGCCTCACAATGAGCTTAATCTACTAGATCCCCTCTATAATGATTCTGCATGCGTATTTTAATAGTGATTAAACATATGGAAATGCACAGAGCCTCGTGTCAGGATGTTTCTCTGGCCTTTAATATCATGTGAACATCCCAGGTCAAACATAAACATGACATTAATGGTCTGGAAGCAGAGCAGACCGCCCAAAAGTGGGTATCTAACAGACCTCAGAGATTCCTCTTTTGATGGTTGTGGGATAGACACGGCAGAGTTTGAACACTAACAAGCGTTGTTAAGGTAACACTTCCACCCAATGTGTCAGCATAAAACTACCCATTTCAAAAAAAAAAGATTTTGGAGTATGTTTTATTAAATTGTGAAATGCATGTCCTGGTAAATTTCTGTATAAATCTGATGTACAAATTCCACTGAAAATGTGCCACAGCTGGTAGTATAAATGACTACAATAAATCATTATTAAATAACTGTATATCTTGGTAATGACATAATGCCTAACTAAAAAAAGTATGCAGAAGTGAACATTCAGTGGAAGAAAAGCACTCCGCGCACAGGAAAACAAATTACAAACCTTACCATGCCAACAGTACAGTATGATTCAGTGACTGAACAAGGAAATAAAATTCACATAAATAGTTCTTAAATCTGCGGTGGAATTGTGTTCACTATTGCATCAAACAAGTTGTACGGCAAGCGGTAATGGACTCGGGTTTTTGACGGGAACGCTTGCACCGGCAAAGGGGAACTCTTCTACATACAGCTGCGTCCAATATTTTGCTAGACAATAAAAACATATCCTGGGTATCAATCAGCAAGCCCAGTCTGCCCCCTCTCTGAAGCTCCATAAATATTCCTTTAAAAACAACCTTATTTTCTCACCACCACCCTCTCCTTCATTGAGAACTCCACCCTCCTTCAAAATAAACTTTGAAAACGATACATAGTTACATTCTTTGTGATGTGGAGCAGATGGATCTTTCCAGCAACCCATTACTTTAGCTATCACTTGAAATGAATCACTCCAAAGGTCCCTCCCTCACTCAGTTCTCCCAGGCCTCCATCTGTCAAAGTGCAGACACTCAGGACCTCTGTCACAACTAAGGTGTCAGTGTGGCTCCAGCCAAGATGAACTCCAGCGAAGCCACGGGCCCCACATGCCCGCTCTCAGCCTATGACCACTTCCCCCTGCCTCTAGGGAAGGGGGCATTATTCACCAACACTCTCACAACAGAAATACTGTCTTGAGACAAACCCAGTAAAGTAGTTCGTCTACCAAATATTTCACACAGCCAGTTGGTAAAATCTTTGTCCAAGTCATCACTGCTCACTCTCCTGTTTGTGTTTATACTTTAGTTCACAGCCACTTTGCTTCATAAAATGAAAAGATGTCCCCGAACACCACTTCCACCTGTCCTTTTTCTGCGTGCCAAACCTCCAGGAGGCAAAAGTGTTTCTGAGTAAGGAACCTCGGCCTTTCCCAGCAACTGTAGGATTTATCCATACATGATTTAGCAAAGCTGCCCCCATCTCAACCAACATGCAAACTGAGTTGTCCAGTACAATATAAGGGTAAAGATGGTCTCTATTTTAACCTAGATCAAAAGATCTTTTGCAAATATGAATGGAAGGGTCTTTTTCCCCCTGAATTTCATTTTCCAATTTGCCTTCAATTTTAAGTACAGAAATAAAAAACCATTCCCTTTTCAATGCATAGCAACTGCTTCACTAAGATCATTATTAAGTGCATCTACTCAAGAAATAGTTGGAGACAGTGGGCCCCACTGTCATGGATCTCTTCCCAGCAAGATATTTCTTCCTTCACCTCCACTTCCAGCCACACAGCCATTCTCTGCATCTCGTCCACACTCAGAGGCAAGCATCCCATCTGTGCTATTGCCTCAAAAGCTGGCACATGCCAGACCAAATAAATAAACCAGTGAAGGAACACCTGACTCTGAGAAGGAGAATATAAACATCGATAAGTTACAAGTGGAAACATGAAATACTTCCAAATAAGCAAAAGTTCAGACAGAGAGAGAGATCAAGACAGCATGAAAAGACAGCCAGACCCAAAAGGAGAGGGTAGAGAAGAAGCACAGGTGCAGGGAAAGGAGTCAAGGGAAGATACAGGAGATGGAGGAGACTGTACAGAGTACAGAAAGCAACGGTCTACCATACCAGAGTGTGGGACCTAAGTTTCCAGCTACATTGCCCAGGAAAAGGAATCAAAAAAATGAAATGTTGATCATGACTATGACTATATCTTCAGTACTAGTTATCAAGGGTCACCTACTGATGTCAACTCCATTATTATACAAACAATGGCATGATTTCTCTCTTCCTTCCCCACCCCACTTTCCATCTCCCGAGACAAGCCAGTCTACTCCGAGACTTGACATACCAGCTGACTGCTCAGAGCCACCAAACCCACAGCCTCAGCCTATATCACTCTTCTACACCACAAATGCATTCAAGGTGTACATGTCACCTCCAGGGTAAGGTCTAATAGGAACTTCACACCCAGCAGTTCCTATTAGACTCCTATTAGATTATTTGTGTGGCTCTGTGACCAGCTAATATGCTCCTTCTCCAGAACCACCCACCTCAGTAAATGACACCATTGGCCACTGAGTAGCTTGGAAAATAATTTTCTCCACTTATGAAGGGGAAAAAAAAACAAAAACAAAAACCTATTTTATCCTTCCTTCTCTAACCTTCCGGCTTCCCGGGTGGCTTTAGTGGTAAAGAAAACACCTGCCAATGTAGGAGACATAAGAGTCATGGGTTCCATCCATGGATTGGGAAGATCCCCTGGAGGAGGGCAGAGGCAACCCACTCCAGTATTCTTGCCTGGAAAATTCCATGACAGAGAATTCCAGGGACTGGCATGTTGCAGTCCATAGCGTTGCACAGATTCAGACACAACTGAAGCGACTTAGCACGCACACACTCTAAATTTTAAAACAAAGATAAACCTCTCTAGGAAGTATGCCCAGACTCGAGTTTTCACAGTGTGGAGAACACCGAGGTCACCTGCCAAATCACCTTGATGTGTGAAAACAAACCTCCAGGATTAGCTCATGAGATGTGCAGAAGACTGTCACAGGGGGAAGCCTTTTATCTCTCAACGAGATGAGACGTTACCTTAAACTGTGAGATTGGTCCCAACTTTACAGTCACTTTTATGTTATTCTACACACCTACAAATCTGTGAATTTCTACTCAATAATAAATTGGGTTCTTTTTTTCTCTATTCTATGTGGATAAAAAGTGTCTTTTTGTTGGCAGGATTATTTTATTTCCCCAACCACTCCCTCCTCCTCCTCTGACACCTATGCAACCTTTTGAGCTATAGTTGAGCTATGCAACCTCCAAATAGCTTCCAGTTTATCTCTCAAATAAATTATCTCTGGACCATCTACTCTCCATTCCTGTGGCTACTACCCCTGTAGAGACTGCCATTTTTTTTTTGAGGTATATGTGACATACAACATTATATAACATGAAGCCCTTTCCGTTTCTCCTTTCCTGAACCTCCCCTTGCCCTCAGAGATGGCATCTTTCCCTGGACTAGAGTATGTTATCATCCACTCCAACAGCATCCCGTACTTCCTCTCAGCACTTGAAACTACTTAATTTCTATCTTCCCTCTGGGGCAAGAAGCACTATGACGGCAAGAGTTCTTTACACCCATATGAAGTGAAGCCAAAGTCGCTCAGTCGTGTCCGACTCTTTGTGACCCCAAGGAATTCTCCAGGCCAGAATACTGGAATGGGTAGCCTTTCCCTTCTCCAGGGGATCTACCCAATCCAGGGATCAAACCCAGGTCTCCCACATTGCAGGCGGATTCTTTACCAGCCGAGCCACCAGGGAAGCCCAAAAACAGAAACGCAAAGTGTGTTTACACCTATAACCTCAGTGCCTCATACAAACAGATTCAACAAATATTTCTGACTGAATATTCCCAACTTACTAGCCAGGCAAAGTGGAAAAAAACTCAAGCGGGATTTAAAGTTTTGTTGTATAGCTTTACTGTGATTTTAAATCTCTTGCTGTATGGTACAATATATCGAAGGCTTGTCCTTTTTCAACTAATTACAAAGCAAAACACTGTCTGAAAGATTAAGGCTTCCCTCATCACCACCACTCTTCGGCTACCACTAGTACCCATAGCTTATCAAGACACAGATGAACTCAGTTATACCCTGGGGTCCGAGTCCAATAAGCCTTGAGCAATTCCTCGACAACTGTCAAACATAACAGACTTATAATTGTGAGATTCGTCAAAAGCTTGTGGACACTTTTCACACCTAACGTAAGCATCTATGTTCCTAAGTTTCCTCAAGCCACTTTCTCCAAACTCCACTGCTAACAAGAGCAATGCAGAGCTTGGCCGCATAACTTAAATTTCTTTCAATCTTTATTGAATGCCTACTATGTTCCTAGTATGACAGTAACACTGGAAAAAAAAAAAAAATCACAATCCAAGGCCAAAGTGAACTTGTTCTGTGATTTAACAGCAAATGAATTGTACCAATCTATATATAAGGAAATCCTATAAAATACTAAATACTTGACATCTTACCAGATCCCTTTTGTTCCTTCATAGTTTTAGATTTCAATAATCATTTTATTGAACAAATTACGAACACAAAGCAAGGAGTACTAGTTTTCTACAGCAGCCATAATAAATTACCACAATCTCAGTGACTTAAAACGTAAATTATCTTACTGTTCTGCTGCTCAGCAGTCCAACACAGGTCTCACTGGACTAAAATCAAGGTGCTAGCAGAGTCGCATTCCATTCAGGAGGTTTGAGAAGATCTATCTCCTGGCTTTTTTCAGCTTCTAAAGGCTGCCTATATCTCCTTGGCATGGGGTCCCCTTGTTCCATCTCCAAACCAGCCATGCTGAAGCTCTCCAACCTTTCTTCCAGTCATGTCTCTCTGACCACAGCTGAGAAAGGTTCTTTAATGAGTCACATGATTAAATTGAGTCCACCTGGATAATCGGTTGTTCTCGCCTCATCTCAAGGAAAGATTATTTAACCTTAATCATATCTGCAAAATCCCTTGTATTAAGTAACATAGTCACAAGTTTTTAAGAGCTGGATGTGACTGGGGAAGCATTATTCTGCTTTTATTTTACAAAAAAAGCTTGCAAAATTTTCAGGTTAATATTTCTCACCTGAGAATTAATGACCATCTGAACAAGACCCAGTTTCATCCTCAGTCAGTCTCCCCCATCAGGAAGTTTCCACAAGCCTCTTATCCTTCTCCATCAGAGGGCAGACAGAATGAAAACCACAATCACAGAAAACTAACCAATCTGATCACATTGTATAACTCAATCAAACTATGAGCCATGCAGCATAGGGCCACCCAAGACAGACAGGTCATGGTGGAGAGTTGTGACACAATGTGGTCCACTGGAGAAGGGAATGGCAAACCACTTCAGTATTCTTGCCTTGAGAACCCCATGAACAGTATGAAAAGGCAAAAGGACAGGACACTGAAAGATGAACTCCCAGGTCGGAAGGTGCCCAAAATGCTACTGGAGATCAGTGGAGAAATAACCAGAAAGAATGAAAAGACGGAGCCAAAGTAAAAACACCACCCAGTTCTGGATGTGACCAGTGATGGAAATAGAGTCCAATGCTGTAAAGAGCAGTATTGCATAGGAACCTGTAACGTTCCAGGTTCCATCCATGAGTCAAGGCAAATTGGAAGTGGTCAAACAAGAAATGGCAAGAGTGAACATCAACATTTAAGGAATCAGCGAACTAAAATGGACTGGAATGGGTGAATTTAACTCAGATGACCATTATATCTACTACTGTGGGCAAGAATCCCTTAGAAGAAATGGGGTAGACATCACAGTCAACAGAAGAGTCTGAAATGCAGTACTTGGATCTCAAAACCGACACAATGATCTCTATTCATTTCCAAGGAAAACCATTCAATATCACAGTAATCCAAGTCTATGCCCCAACCAGCAATGCTGAGGAACCTGAAGTTGAACAGTTCTATGAAGATCTACAAGACCTTCTAGAACTAACATCCAAAAAAGATGTCCTTTTCATTATAGGGGACTGGAATGCACAGGTAGGAAGTCAAGAAATACCTGGAGCAACAGGCAAATTTGGCCTTGGAATACAGAATGAAGCACGACAAAGGCTAATAGGGTTTTGCCAAGAGAATGCACTGGTCATAGCAAACACCCTCTTCCAACAACACAAGAGAAGACTCTACACATGGATATCACCAAATGGTCAATACTGAAATCAGATTGATTATATTCTTTGCAGCCAAAGATGGAGAAGCTCTATACAGTCAACAAAAACAAGACCAGGAGCTGACTGTAGCTCAGATCATGAACTCCTTATTGCCAAATTCAGACTTAAATTGAAGAAAGTAGGGAAAACCACTAGACCATTCAGATATGACCTAAATCAAATCCTTTACGATTATACAGTGGAAGTGACACATAGATTCAACAGATTAGATCTGATAGACAGAGTGCCTGAAGAACTATGGACTGAGGTTCGTGACACTGTACAGGAGACAGTGATCAAGATCATCCCCAAGAAAAAAAATGCAAAAAGGTAAAATGCTTGTCTGAAGAGTCCTTACAAATAGCTGTGAAAAGAAGAGAAGTGAAAAGCAAAGGAGAAAAGGAAGATATACCCATTTGAATGCACAGTTCCAAAGAATAACAAGGAGAGATAAGGAAGCCTTCCTCAGTGATCAATGTAAAGGCATAGAAGAAAATAAAGAAAGAACAGAGATCTTTTCAAGAAAATTAGAGATACCAAGGAAAATTTCATGCAAAGATAGGCTCAATAAACGGCAGAAATAGTATGGACCTAACAGAAGCAGAAGATACTAAGAAGAGGTGGCAAGAAGACACACAAGAGCTATACAAAAAATATCTTCATGACCCAGATAACCACAATGGTATGATCACTCACCTAAAGCCAGACATCGTGGAATGCAAAGTCAAATGGGCCTTGGGCAGCATCACTACGAACAAAGCTAGTGGAGGTGATGGAATTCCAGTTGAGGTATTTCAAATTCTAAAAGATGATGCTGTGAAAGTGCTGCACTCCGTATGCAAGCAAATTGGGAAAACTCAGCAGTGGCCACAAGACTACAAAAGGTCAGACTTCATTCCAATCCCAAAGAAAGGCAATGTCGAAGAATGTTCAAACTACTGCACAATTGCACTCATCTCACACACTAGCAAAGTAGTGCTCACAATTCTCCAAGCGAGGCTTCAACAGTACGTGAACCGTGAACTTCCACATGTTCAAGGTGGATTTAGAAAAGGCAAAGGAACCAGATATCAAATTGCGAACATCCACCAGATCATCAAAAAAGTTAGAGTTCAGAAAAATATCTCCTCTTGCTTCACTGACTATGCCAAAGCCTTTGACTGTGTGGACCACAACAAACTGTGGAAAAGTCTTAAAGAGATGGGAATACCAGACCACCTGACCTGCCTCCTGAGAAATCTGTATACAGGTTAAGAAGTAACAATTGGAACTGGTCATGGAATAACAGACTGGCTCCAAATCAGGAAAGGAGTATGTCAAGGCTGTATACTGTCATCCTGCTTATTTAACTTATATAAAGAGTACATCATGAGAAACGCTGGACTGGATGAAGCCCAAGCTGGAATCAAGATTACTGGGAGAAATATCAATAACCTCAGATATGCAGATGACACCACGCTTACAGCAGAAAGCGAAGAAGAACTAAAAAGCCTCTTGATTAAAGTGAAAGAGGAGAGTGAAAAAGTTGACTTAAAACTCAACATTCAGAAAACGAAGATTACGGCATCCAGTCCCATCACTTCATGGGAAATAGATGGGGAAACAATGCAAACAGTGACAGACTTTATTTTCTTGGGCTCCAAAATCACTGCAGATGGTGACTGCAGCCATGAAATTAAAAGACATGTGCTCCTTGGAAGAAAAGTTATGACCTACCTAGACAGCATATTAAAAAGCAGAGACATTACTTTGCCAACAAAGGTCCATCTAGTCAAAGTTATGGTTTTTCCAGTGGTCGTGTATGGATGTGAGAGTTGAACTATAAAGAAAGCTGAGCACTGAAAAATTGATGCTCTTGAACTGTGGTGTTGGAGAAGACTCTTGAGAGTAACATGGACTGCAAGGAAATTCAACCAGTCCATCCTAAGAATCAGTCCTGAATATTCATTGGAAGGACTGATGCTGAAGCTGAAACGCCAATCCTTTGGCTACCTGATGCGAAAAGCTAACTCATTTGAAAAGACCCTTTGCTGGGAAAGATTGAAGGCAGAAGGAGAAGGGGATGACAGAGGATGAGATGGTTGGATCACATCACCAATTCAGTGGACATGAGTTTGAGTAAGCTCCAGAGTTGATGATGGACAGGGAAGCCTGGCATGCTGCAGTCCATGGGGTCGCAAAGAGTCGGACATGACTAAGTGACTGAACTGAAATGAGAATTAATGGCATCTCTGGTGGCTCATATGGTAAATAAAGAATCCACCTGCAATGCAGGAGATTGGGTTGGGAAGATACCCTGGAGAAGGGAATGGTAACCCACTCCAGTATTCTTCCCTGGAAAATCCATGGACAGAGTAGCCTGCGGGGCTACAATCCATGGGGTCACAGAGAGTCAGACATGAATGAGCAATTAACACATAACACATAAGGAACCATGTATCAATCTTATTTTCATAATCAAAATCTATGAAGAATCTATTAACTTTACTTAAATTCACAGATGTAAGACTTAAACCTTTTTTAAAAAATTACTATTTAACTTTTCTTTCATTTAAATGAAAGAGGAAAATATTCTAAGGTCAAAGTGTATGTTTTTGCAATAAACATAGATTCCAGAGGGAATATGTTCTGATTTTATCTGTGATAACCTCCAGGAAACTAATTCATCTTAAAGTGGGTTATAACACTTAACTTCATGATAACAGTTTCAGTTCACACCAAAAAGCAATGTACAGAAATGGATTACAGGTTACCACTGCAACAGCTGGCTTGAATCTCATACTTCAATAAGAAGGAAAATGTGATTTTCATGCAAAAATCTTAGTAATTGGAATTGAGACTTATTTAGTTAATTGCTTTTTAACATTTTGTACTTCATTATGAAAAGTTTTGTTCAGAGAGGAACCTTTAAGTATCACACCTGAAGCTGTTGTATTCAAGGGTAGTATGTTTTCTGTAGTATATATTAGAAAGGACTTTAAGAAAAGCATACATGGTTACTTTTAAGACTTCAGGGATAGAAAAACCACCAAACAGATTTTTTTCCAATTTCTTAATCTCTGAAAACTTACCATTTTGTTAAAATGTAAGGTTTCAAACAGAAAATGACTGGCCATTTTCAACGTCAATCAGTATTAATGTCCTTCACAATGCATAAGAAGAAAAAAAGAGGAATACTAAATACTGGTTGAAAATAAATTTTTAAAAGAACCCTCATTCATAATCATGCAATTTATACATAATTTAGTTTTATTATTACATATTTTAAATCTGTGAGAGCATACCTCTGTCACATTTAGAGCTAGAAGTATGTAAATATCAAAGAGCGGCTCAATTCTTAGAGAAACTCTTATGAGCTAAGAATTTTCTGATTTTTATTTGCAATAAGAATGTATTAATTTTATAATGTAAAAAATCTGTGATAGCTACCAGCTGCAAGCCCATCCACTCCCACAATCCGTGGGGGAAAACGGGACACAAGTTTCCTAACAACACTCATCTAGGCATGGTGCTAAGTGACCATCTTCATATGAAAACTAAGGTGTCAAAGGCAAAGGCTATGTAACCTCTCAAGATGACTAGTAATTACCGAAGAACTACAACTGCACTCACTAGTGACTTGCAGAAAATGTACTCACTATTGGCTGGAAAGTAAATAGACAAATTGTTGAATAATTTTTGCATCTTCAACCAAAAAAAGGTAATTATGTGAAGGGATGGAAGTGTTAGCTGGCCCTACTGTAGTAATCATTTCACAATACATACATGTATCAAATCATCACACACAGACCTTAAACTTACATGCTAGATGTCAACTATATTTCAATAAAACTGACAGGGAGGACTGGCGTGCTGCAATTCATGGGGTCACAAAGAGTTGGACACGATTGAGCGACTGAACTGAACTTAACTAAATACATTCAAGTTTGAGATCTAAATCATGCATTCTCAATCAGGGGAAAACTTATTTTTATATTACTTACTTTATTCTTCTATTTATCTGAGCTACTCTGGTGGCTCAGATGGTAAAGAATCCATATGTAATGCAGGAGACCCAGGGTCCATCCCTGGGTCAGGAAGATCTCCTGGAGAAGGGAAGCTTACTCTCTTTAGTATTCTTGCCTGGAGAATTCCATGGACACAGGAACCTGGAGGGCTACAGTCCATGGAGTCGCAAAGAGTTGGACACGACTGAGTGACTAACACATAGATCATAGGTCAAGTCACACATTTATTTATTTTTGATATTACAGTTACCTGTGGTCTTTGGAAGCTCAACTCTATTCAACAAAATCTTAATCCTTAGGATTTAATGGCAGGTTTGTGGGGGTAGACAATGATTAGGACAAAATGTCTAAAAAGCTGTTTAGGCCCTGATAGTGAAAAAAAAGGTTGAGAAACAGCCCTGCTGCTGCTAAGTCGCTTCAGTCGTGTCCGACTCTGTGCGACCCCATAGACGGCAGCCCACCAGGCTCCCCGTCCCTGCGATTCTCCAGGCAAGAACACTGGAGTGGCTTGCCATTTCCTTCTCCAATGCAGGAAAGTGAAAATTGAAAGTGAAGTCGCTCAGTCGTGTCCGACTCTTCACGACCCCATGGACTGCAGCCTACCAGGCTCCTCCGTCCATGGGATTTTCCAGGCAAGAGTACTGGAGTGGGGTGCATTCTCCTTCTCCGAGAAACAGCCCAACCCAAGATAAATCCAACTCTGTCTATCAATTACAAGAACACAAATACTAGGAATTTCTTATAAGCACATAGCTGGCTTCTGTTTCATGCTCATCCATTTCCACTGCCCCACTGGTTCTGGGTACCTCCAAGGTTGACCCAATTTGACCCCTCAGGAAATTAAAAAAAAAGAAAATCACAAGAATCCTTTTAGGGCATTTGTGAATGCCCCAGGAGATGTATCTAACCACAAAGGAGACAGTGGCATGGCAAACGGCTTTAAATTCCGTTGGGGCTCTAATACACCCAAGTTTGGGGTCTAAATCATGCATTCTCAATAGGGGAAAAGTTTATTTTTATATTACTTATTTTATTCATCTATTTATTTGAGCTATCCTGGTGGCTCAGATGGTGAAGAAGCCATCTGTAATGCAGAATATATTATTCTGTGTTGAATAATGACACTGTATTGAATAACTGAATCATAACAGAATATAAAATTGTTGACAAGAAATGTGGGGAGAAGGAGAGAAAGACAAGGGAGAAACAGTTGGTGCTCCAGTATCTGTTCAAAAAACATAAGAACATTAAATAAAAAAATATTTGTTAGCCCTGACCCACACTCCACAAGCTCCACGCATGTGTATTAAAAGAAAAACATACTTCAGGTATACGAGGTAGCAATAGCCGCCATTTAAGAGGTAATTTCACTTGTGTTACTCTTGATTCTGAAAAACCAATATTACACCAATGCAACCATATGTCCTTGATTTTCCACAACAATCTCAACTTCATGTAATTGTATCCTTCCCCTCTTCACCCCCAAAACAGTGATCTTTAAATACAAAACTATGATCTCATCTAAGAGTTTCCACACAAATCAATACCAGAAAATCCACTGTTAGACCTTAATACTTGAGAGGCAGGGGAGACTTAGAAAATCATATCACTCTAGTCATATTTAAAAGCAACTTACTTGCAACTTTAGGATTCTAGCTACTTAAGAAAGGTTAAAAAATGTTGAATTAATTTCTTTTTACCAATCCATATTTATTTTAGAGCTTCTTAATTCTTCAGTACTTGTCATTGTTTCTGTAGGCTTCTTCACAGAGTCTTTCTAAACCTTTTACTTTATATTGAAGTGTAGGAAATTAACAATGTTGTGATAGCTTCAGGAGAACAGTGAAGGGACTCAGCCATGCATATACATGTACCCCTTCTTCCCCAAACTAGGGGGGAAGGCTGCCTCATAACACTGAGCAGAGTTCCCTGTGCTATACAGGAGGTCTCTGTTGGTTATCCATTTTAAATACAGCAGTCTGTACATTTCTATTCCAAACTCCCTAACTATCCCTTCCCCTCATTCTTCCTCCTTAGTAACCATACTTCATTCCCTAAGTCTGCCTCACACAGTCTTTTTGATGAACAGAAATATCTTATACTTCAGACCATATCACAACTCTTTTGTACTTCATCAACTACAAGCTAAGGTGTCTGAGGGACTAATGCTTTGTAGCTGACCCAACTGGACATGCCACCAAGCTACATGTAGATGAAGCATAAGAATAAACACAAAATAAATCACAGTATCAAAACTTTAAAAGCAAGAACATGTGGTGATGGTCATTTCTGAAAGTTAAGGACAAAGGACAGAGTCGGTTATTTTAGAAAAGTGACACTTGGGAGAGCAAAAGAGCTCCGGAGAGCAAATCCTTCACTCTAGGAGGTGAGGGTTGATCTTTCACGTTCTCACGGACCTCCTCAAGCTGGTGCCATCCAAGGCCATACAGAAGTGCAACTCCTTCTGGAATGTTATATGAGATGTGAGGGAGGAAGTCTTCAAAACAAGATGCTAGAGGGGCTGCAATCTAGAAAACAGGCATCTTGCACAAGTGCCCTTGAACACTAACCAAACACATTCAAAGACTTTCACCTACTCCATCCTCAACGTTTTTTCTCTTTCTCAGAGAAAGAGTATTTCAGAAAAAAAAACAAAGAAAATGAAACTTGTAAATGGGGATGACTCAAAGCCCACAATCCACTTTAAAACTCCTAAACACACGTTCCGCAGTAAGGAGAGATGAACAATCAGGACAGGTACCAAAGGAGCCTTTAGGAGGCTCAGCACCAAGAGCAGCTGCTGGGGAAGAATAGGAGGTGGACCACACACATCTCCCAGTGCCTCTTCAATTTTCTTTTTCAATTTTGTGTTCTTGGTTTTGTCATTTGCTTTTTGCTCCCCAAATTTACAGAAGCTGGGAGGAACAGAGCCTGGCCTCCAAAGTAGGGACATAGGTAACCCGACCTCTTAAAGTCCGCTATCAACCACTGAGTCCAGAGAGCTCATCCTGAGACTTAACTACTTAGCATTCGGAAAGCTCCCCTTTGTATATGACACTGTAACTAAGGTAACAGTTATGGTAACAGTAATGAAGATGCCTTCCATCTAGTGTTTTATAACTTACTTAAAGTGCTTAATAACTTTAATGGATTGAAGCATCTCTATGAGATCAAAGGCAGATATAATCATTTCCAGTCAACATGATAGAAAATCAAGGAAGAAAGGTTAAGTAACTTGACCAAGCCTCACTCATCAATACTGTGTCCTGATAACAGTTAAGGGGCTGGGGGATGGCTGCTCAGTGAAGTCTAACCCAAAATAACTCTCTGGTTTGGGGATAATGGGCTTCCCTGGTGGCTCAGACAGTAAAGAATCTGCCTGCAATGCAGAAGACCAGGGTTCAGTTCCTGGGTCAGGAAGATCCCCTGGAGAAGGCAATGGCAACCCACTCCAGTGTTCTTGCCTGGAGAATCCCATGGACAGAGGAGCCTGGCAGGCTACAGTCCGTGGGGTCACAAAGAGTTGGACACGACTGGGTGACTAACACTTCGGGGGTTATAGTGACACTGGTTTGAGGGAAGAAATGTATTTGAAATTGGTATCGATGGCACCCAAAGGGCTCCAAAGAATCTGTCAGAAATCATATAAAGAATAATTTCCATAGACAGCAATTTTCTCCCCCTAACTTTTAAGATCCAACCCCCACTTCCTGGGCAAATATTACAATGCAAAGTTGCCTTGAAATAAGGATGATATTATGTGACACTGCAGAATAAACAAAATATACAGGATGAAAGGGAAAGGAAAGAGACCCTATTAACAGGGTCTTCTCCGTGGTGATTGAGAAGGGGAGAAAACTACAGAGCCTGTTATTTCCAGATGATACAAACCTTCCTACATCCTATTAAATCTGTGAAAGATGAACACTACATACCCAGCTAAAGAATGATCAAGTATTGTGTCACAACATCATTAACCATTACAAGGCCCAAAGTTTGAGAGCGCAGAGCTGTCCATGCATTTGGCCATGTTCAAGTTCGTGTATGGCATACCCTCCTGCCTTAAAACAGTAACTCCCCACTGGAAGACTGTACCAAGGGGAAAAAAATAACCTCATCCTAACGTGAAATCTCTTTATTACTTATTTATTTGGGTTACCAAGTATGTGATCAGAATTAAACTAAGAGCTGGGATTGGTCCCTAATAAAAGTTAACCTTGCTCTCTTTCCCACCCACATGAAAGTAATTCTATTTAGAAATCTTTCATTTTTTGGCCCCAACCCATTCTTTGGGGTGTGTAGCTCACTCACTGCCAGTAATTACTTCCATACAATACCCTGTTTTAAAATGTGTTTGCATACTTATGATGATGCACTACATTTATATTACATTTAAAACTCCAAATGGGCTTACAGATGTCATTTTTCTGTACTAAGAAACAGACTGTGCATGGTGTCCCAGAATAACAACCAGAAAAAAGTGACCTAAATTTCACCTCCCTCGCTCGCTCTCGAAATTTTTGGCCTCCTGAACTTTTTCTTTAATTAATTGGAAGCACAAACTCATTGACCTAGGAGGAAGCTCAACCTAAAATCTGTGATTAGGCCATGAGTATATTCCTGCCATGCGTCCAAATTAATATTACCTAGGTCAGTATGCAATAAATTCTGTTGGTTAATAACCACTGCACTTAGGGCAATTTCATAAACTCCTTTATAAGACTCACCCTTAATATAACAAAAATAGAAAACTTCTATAATAATTGTGGCTTGGATTTCCTTCCTTAAATGACTAATATGATTTTTTTTTTCATTTTATTTATTTGGCTGCACCAGGTCTTAGTTGAAACACATCATCTTTTTACCTTCTGGCATGCGGGATCTTCGGCTGCGGCATGCAAGATCTTGGTGGCAGCACGTGGGATCTAGTTCCCTGACGGGAGATCAAACCCGACCCCCTGCACCGTGAGCACTGAGTCTTAGCCGCTGGACCACTGAGCAAGTCCCACCAACAGGACACTCTTAACCCATCTATGTTATTACTGTAGAAGTATACAAGTTGGTGATTTCATTTACCTGTATATGCTTAAAATTATTTTCCTTAATAAATTAAAAAAAAATTTCTCTTTCTGCTTTAAAGACACAATAGTAACATTTGGCATCTAAATTTGTTAAGTTTGATTTGTTCTTCAGGGCTCAGTGATTTCAGAAATAGGTTAATTTTCACTGTCCCCTTTCACAAATAATGGAGAAGGCAATGGCACCCCACTCCAGCACTCTTGCCTGGAAAATCCCATGGACGGAGGAGCCTGGTGGGCTGCAGTCCATGGGGTCGCTGAGAGTCGGACATAACTGAGCGACTTCACTTTCACTTTTCACTTTCATTCATTGGAGAAGGCAATGGCAAGCCACTCCAGTGTTCTTGCCTGGAGAATCCCAGGGACGGGGGAGCCTGGTGGGCTGCCGTCTATGGGGTCGCACAGAGTCGGACAAGACTGAAGCGACTTAGCAGCAGCACAAATAAGCTTATGGTCAATAAAGAACTCCTTGAACTCAAAAAAAAAAAAAAAAAAAAAACTTAAGAATTAACTTTTGTATTATGCAAGTTCTACTATACATATTTACTCCAGTTATAGTCTACATTCAGATCCACTTGAGAGATTTTTGTCCCTGATATGAGGAACACACATGTATATATACACACACCAAAAAACACAGTAAACAAATAGATCTTATGAGATAAAAACTTTAAGGAGGATTTCTAGTATTACGATGTGATTGTACAAATTAAAAATGTGACTGGATTTGATCCTGAAAATGGGCCCCATAAGGCAACAATTTTCTTAAAGTACACATGAAATTTCAGATCTACTCTTCAGCAGCAGAAACTCACCCCTGGAACAAAGAATAAAAGCTAAATTTTGCTTTCAAAAATATACAAAAATATAACATTCAACATTAAACTATTATCAAGTTATTACTAATATTTTAGTTAAAAAAATAAAACTACTGCCTTTCAGAAAAATTACTGACTTAAGAAAAACTAAAATATGCTCGGGTATTGAAATGCAAAGAGTCCCAGAATCACCACCTGGCCCCCTCCAAAACTTAATATTTAAACAAACAGCAAAATTCTCCCGGTAAAAGTAACAGGTTTTTTTCCCATGGGCTATAATCATTCATGGACAACGCCTTAATTAAAGCTGGGCAATGAAACCATGGATTAAGCTGAGTTTGTCAAGTCGAAAAACTTCTTAGCACAACAGAGCACCCTCATAATTTCTTAATGTGTCCTGTTAGGTCGACACATTAGCAGAGATGTAAACGATATCACTTTTCAACCTTAACTGTGAATTTTTTCACCTTCAGTGCTTTCTGTCCCAAATTTAATGTTCTTTTAATGCAGTTTCCCTGTGCAATGTATCATATTTATCTCTGTAGCCATCCATCACTATTTTCTTTAATTGAAGCTAATTTCTTTCAACTTGGGGGAAGGTGTGAGGAATGAGGGGAACCCTACCTCTGCAGCTCTGGGCACGAAGGGCATTCACAGCTGCTGATTTTGTAATCATGAAGCCTGATTTTGAGGATGCTGAAATTCCTCAAATCCACCTTACTGCCCTCCATGCCGGACCTTAATCAACAATTTACTGGGATGGGAACCCACTTAACGAAAAATGTCTACCTAAAATCCCTCCAGCTGCAACCTAAGTCCTTTTGTTTGTTTTCACTCAAATGGCTAACAGCTGGTACCACCTTCCAGGTAAAATTATTTCATGTGTTTGCGAACAGGGATTAACTCATACCTTGGTCTTTTATTTCTCTAAGCCACAAAACCGGGTTCATTTCTCAAATCCTTTATACCTTTTCTACTTTTACCTCTGGGCTCAAGAGTCCTACTGGTGTTTGAAGCAATCAAGTGCCCAGAAATAAGTGAAGATACATTATAAAGGCTAGGGATAGGATTACTTTTCTGCTCACATTAGAGCCCAGTGGAAGGACCTTTGGATGGGCTCTGGCAGAAGGCTGGCTGTGTCCTCCCGCAAAAACAGCTTCCCAATCCTGCTTCTACAGTGGATCAGGGGAGGGAGGGAGACTTCTTAAATATAAATGCAGAGCCTGACAGTTTTAAAAGTCACCTTTAAAAAGAGACAAAAAGCTGAGCAAAGGGATTTATCTTCAGGTGCTAATAGTATTTGGCTACCTTGCATTTGACGCTTACTCCTTGGAAGGAAAGTTATGACCAATCTAGACAGCATATTAAAAAGCAGAGACATTACTTTGCCAACAAAGGTCCATCTAGTCAAGGCTATGGCTTTATCAGTGGTCATGTATGGATGTGAGAATTGCACTAGAAAGAAAGCTGACTGCCGAAGACTTGATGCTTTTGAACTGTGGTATTGGAGAAGACTCTTGAGAGTCCCTTGGACTGCAAGGAGATCCAACCAGTCCATCCTAAAGGAGATCAGTCCTGGGTGTTCACTGGAAGGACTAATGCTGAAGCTGAAACTCCAATACTTTGGCCACCTGATGAGAAGAGCTGACTCATTTGAAAAGACCCTGATGCTGGGAAAGATTGAGGGCAGGAAGAGAAGGGGACGACAGAGGATGAGATGGTTGGATGGCATCAGCGACTCGATGCACATGAGTCTGGGTGAATTCCGGGAGTTGCTGATGGACAGGGAGGCCTGGCATGCTGTGGTTCATGGCGTCGCGAAGAGTCAGACACGACTGAGTGACTGAACTGAACTGAACATTGCATTTGTATAGCACAGTTTACCTATGCATCTCTTCATAATATGTACCTTATTCCTGGAGAAGTCTGGGATGGTCTGTGAGTGAAGAGGACGGATGGAAACCACTGCCAAACTTAGCCCAAAATGCTGGCAGGTGGGTTCTCTCCATATTACAAGCCAGAAGTAACTATTTGATTTAATCTCAAATATCCATTAGCTGCCTGACACTCAATGGGCATGTAATGAACATTCACTGAACTGAAAATTGGAGGCGGGGAAGTGGAGATCTTCTTGGTTGGGGCAGTCCTCAGTGAGGAAAGGGCTAGACTATGCACAAAGTAAGAACTTGATGGGCTCCAGAAGAAAGTGAAAGTCGTTCAGGGTTGTCTGATTCTTTTCCACCTCATGGACTGTAGTCCATGGAATTCTCCAGGCCAGAATACTGGAGTGGGTAGCCATTCCCTTCTCCAGCGGATCTTCCCAGCCCAGGTCTCCTGCACTGCAGATGGATTCTTTACTGTCTGAAACACCAGGGAAGCCCAAGAATACTGGAGTAGGTAGCCAATCCCTCCTCCAGGGAATCTTCCCAACCCAGGAATTGAACTGTCGTCTCCTGAATTGTAAGCAGATTCTTTACAAGCTGAGCTACTAATGAAATAACCCTGGGCTCTAAGTATGGTCCATCAAAAGGACAGGGGAGAAGATCCCAATCAGGCTAACAAAGTGGGCCAGAGAGAAGTAGAGCTGAGCCCTTTGAGAGATCAATGCTGAGAGCAGGGACAACTGCAGAGTAACGACTGCAGAATAGTCAGCCACCAGAGTTGAGGGAGATGAGAGGCCAAAGGAGCCACAGGGGAGGGACCATGAGAGCATCGTGCACTCTGCCAAGGAGGTCAGAGTTTATATGGTGCACACCCTAAGTTTGCAGTGTTCTATTTTTAAATTTTATTATTTATGTTTTCAAACATATACAAATGCAAATAGTGTAACAAGCCCCTGTGAACCACACCACCAACTTCAACAATGAGCAGTGCTGGGTCAGTCTTCTTTCACCTGCACTCACCTAATCCCCTTAACCTCCCTCCTCCGCTGGATAATTTTAAAGTAAATCCCAGACACGGTATCATTTCACCAGCAAAGACTTTTAAGACCTGCCACGGGCAGATCTGTGTTTTGGCAGGATTACTCATTTAGGGCAGGAGGTGAAAAGATCAGTTATGTTATTTTAGCAAGGAAATCAGAGCTCACACCCAGAGGTAACAGGGAAGGTATAGAAGTGATGAGAAATCCTGGGGAATCTTCCTCTGACGAGGTCACCCTACACAAGACAGGGGAGGGCAGGAGGAAGTGGGAGGAACTGAGGCTCTCTAGTTTGATGAAAACAATGGAGACATTAAGAATTAGAGAGGGATGGACTAGTTAGGGATTATCAGATACACAGAGAAGCCTGGTCACAAAGAGGCGGACACAACTGTGACTTAGCATGCATGCACGCACTTTTAATATTAGAGAACAAATAAGCAACAAGGTCCTACTGTACAGCCCAGGGAACTATATTCAGTATCCTGTGATAAGCCAGAATGGAAAAGAACACAAACAAGAATGTATATATACATATATGTATGTATATACATAACTGAATCACTTTGCTATATAGCAAAAACTAACACAATATTGTAAATCAACTATACTTCAATAAAATAAAAAAATTTTGAAGAATTAGAGAAAAGGAGGAAATGCAGAGTTGGGAAGATATGTTTACTCTTTGGTTCAATTGGTCTATTGGACATGTAGGTAGAATAAAACAAATATTAGAGCTGAGAGCACTGTTACAGAAGAAGAAGAGGGAAAAAATTCCATCTTAATTCACTGTTTGAAAACAGACTTGTGCCTGGGATAGATATTAGAGAGACAAAGTCCCTCCTCTGAGGGAACTTTCAGTCTAGTTGGAGAAAACAAGATTGTCCACACAGCAAAGATAAATGTAAAATCGGGATTCATGTTTTAAAAGAACATCACAAGAGGAGTGTGACTTGAAGTAGTGAAGACTGAGCTAGGATTTGAAGGAGGGGTTGATTTAGGATTTGAAACCTTAGAAAATGGTGGCAAGCAGAACACTAAGAAATGAGGGTGGGACTTCCCTGGCAGCCCAGTAGTTAAGAGTCCACCTTGCAATGCAGGGAACTCAGGTTTGATCCCTGGTCAGGGAATTAAGATCCTACATGCTACAGGGCAGTGAAGATCTCTCGGGCAGCAACTATGACCCAGTGCAGCCAAACAAATAAATATTAACAAACAGGACTGGAAGCACAGGGAGACAGTGGAAGTGAGGAGAGAAGTGGGCAGGCTGAGAAAGAGACAGGAGGCAAACCCTCAGGTGTCTGATTCTTCAGCAACCACTGCAGGGGAACAACGGAGGAGGATTTAGGCAAACAGTTTTGCATCCAAGTGATGCCAGGGAAAGCAAGGTTTCTTTGAGTATGACCCATAGGAAAAGTCCAATATCTGTTTAGATGGGTAGCTTTAACTTGAAGTCAGTTTAACATCTATGTATGGTTGAGACAGGCAGCACATAACTAAGTAATTCTGTACAGCGTTTCAGTGTCCTGACACGCCCACAGGCCTGCAAGCTTCGGGGGGTCAGGGACCACATCTGTCCATGTCCCTGCTGGACTCGAGGTTCTAGCACAGCACCTGGCTTAAAGAGGATGACCAATAAATAACATGTGTGTGTGCTTCAACCAGGCTAAATAAGGGGACCACTCTTTCATTTCACTGACAGGGAAAGGGCCAACAGAGGCACTGGCTAGTAGGTGGCAGGGTCGATGATAAACCCAAAGGACAGGAGACAGTCACTATACGGGCCTGAGAGCCAAGGGACAGAGGAGCGGAGCGCGGCCACACAGCTTAGGACGTGATTTCAAATAATGGTAAAGGCTATGACCTTGGCAACAGGAGCAGGCTTAGATCTGAAAAAACCCAGCACTGTCCCTTATTAGCGACACAGTTTCCTCATCTGCAAAAGGAAGAGAGGCAGCCGCTACGTCAGCAGCTTCATGTGAAGACCAGATGATGATTCATACAAAGCATCTCACAGAATGCCTGCCTCATGATATGCACTCGGTCCCCAGGACCTTTTACCACTGTCACGTGAAAAGAGCTTCCTGGACACAGAAGCTCGTTGTGATGCTGAGAAAACCCTGGTGCTGATGATGCTCTATACTTAGAGAGAGATTTTTCAACACAAGCTACTTCTGAAATAAGAAATCTTCCAACAGACTGTGGAGGACAAAGTGCTTCTGATCTGAGATCAACTCCTAGGATCTGCTATCCCAGAAGCTCGCTAAATACTGTTATATGGCACCCAAGGTTTAGGTCTAAAATGCGTGTTCGTTTTCATCCAGGAGACAGCTACAAGCATGGGCAGAATATGTGTCACAGTTGGCCTGCCTCGCGTATCCTGCATGAATAGTCAGCAAAAAAGATAAGACGTTTACAGATTTTTAAAGGCCCACCAACAGCCGTACATGAACTATAATGACAAGACAAAGCCTCACTCCAAAGGACACTCAACTTGATAAAGGTGTCACTCTTCACAGTTAACACCTCTACAGTGTATATTTTTCTCATGAAAGGATATATTTAACACTTTCTTCAATTTTCCCTAGAAATGCATCTTTTGTCAAATGACAGATAAAACTTCAGCAAGAATTTTAACACTGAAGTTTATTATCCTCACCACCCCAGTCCTCTATAAGGAGGTAACATTTCGCATGTGAAAATACTGCAGCCAGAATCATTTTAAGTTTAAGTGGTATCTCTGCCATTGTCTGTGGGGGAAGAGGGAGGCAGAAAGAAGGATGGGGACTAGAAATGGAAAAAAAAGAATTTTTAAAATCCCTGTTACACCATCTACCAGATGTAAGTGAATAATAACTAATATGTTTGCAGCCTCGGCCTTAATCTTAAAACAAATGATAGTATTCAAATATAATATTTCGCACATGCAGACTGATAAGAGATTTTTCCCTTCTTTATTTCTTGAAGATTCTGTGAACGACACAATACAGAGCACAATGTATTTAATGAAAGGTTTCCAAGGCTGATTTCCCTACAGGTTATTTTCTTTCTTTTCTCTGGAACCCACACACGGGGTATACTGCAGGGACCAAGGGTGTATATAAAAATAAACTATGAGCCAGCATCAGAGCTGATACCCTTTCTCCTACAGGGGCAAGTGAATTATTAGATCTGTGTCATGAGTGTTTTTTTTTAATATGCCATTGTTCCCACTTGAGCACATTAAATTTTCCATATCCACTTTTAAACCAATATAACCTTTTTTTTTCCATGTTCATAATGTTCATGCTGTACATTAACAGGCAGAAAATCCAATAGCTTAAGTCATCATATTGGAGTTATATGTAAAGCTGGGTGGATGAAAACCTTTTGCATTTTCCTTCTCTTTGAACAGATACTATGCTGGAGTTGGCTAAAACCCTAGGAAAAAAAAATTACACCTCATGGGAAACTGTGCTAATATTTTTTTTTTCTTTTATGATTGATCACAAATCCATTTTGAACATTACACATTTTTTTAAAGTTTATTATAACTCCAGTTCAACATCTTCCAGCCCAACAAATTGAAGGTGCTGGAATCTTTTGGTCTGGAAGATGTGTTTGCCAATTATTTTTGTACTAGTGCACATAAACAGGGAGAACTGGATCTTAGGTATGAGTTATACATTCCTGTACAAAATAATTGTATATTCTATGAAGACTGATTCTTTTTCTGGAGAAATATACAACAACACAAGGGAAATCTTGTACTAGCAGCATAACTGAAGTGGCAAGATACAATATTAGAAAAACAGAGCTACTTTCATTACTGTGATGCTGTGTGTCAGAATGTCTCTCCTTAATGAACCTGTTTGCAATAAGACTCCGGGTGCAAAGAGGCTATTTAGAGAGACTATTGTGTCTACAGTGAGTCCTTCAAATATCTTCCCACCATTAGACATGCCGCATTGACCAATTCTGTCCTGATTGCTGTTCTTTTTACTATCAAGGGAGATTCCTGCCCAGACAGACGGATGGCTCAGACACTGCAGTTCATAAAATGTTTACACTGTACACACACACACACGCACTCACCACAGCAGTACAAGCTACAGCTCTCCAGATCACACAGTTGAACATGGCAGTGTCATATGAAGGTTGATGACATTCCAATATCAATGAAAGGATTTAAGCTAAACTTTGGTCATCCTACCTACCTGTCACTCTCAACAAAAAGCCTTTCTGCCCGCTCTCTTTCAGCACATGCCCATGTCTACTGCCCACATGGGAACGCTTCAGGCAAACATTTTCTGTGCCTTCAGGTTTCTCACCCTGTTGAAATTTTTCTCCCAACTGCTGACAAGAAAAGACGACCACACATGTCACGCCATCAAAAACAAGGGATGAGAGAGAACACAGTAATGGGTCAAAAAGGCTTTCTAAAAACTTTTTGAATTCCAACTGACGGTGACAGGCTTAGAGGACCAGAGACTCGTCTCTGCAATGTAAGTGAAGCATCTCTGGCTGAAATCAGCCAGCCACCTTTTTACCAAGTCCAAACATGAGAGGCTGAAATGCTTAGTGGAAACCTCCTGTTCATCTTATTCTGAACTCTGTTCTTATCAGCTGCCACATGAGGCTGTAGCCTCACATTTCACTCACCTACGTGCCAAGTGATCCTCTTGTGCTTTTTCAAATAGTTTATCCTTTCTATCCAAATACAAATACTGTGCCTGCCAGAAAAGGCCATATACAACTCCCCCATCTCAGCTAACAGGCAGAAAGAACTTCAAATGCAAAATTGCCACTAAATGCTCCTAAGTGTAACCACTACTAGTTATAGCCAAGAAGGAACCAGAGAATTACACACTGAATAACTCTGGATCCAATGAATCCATTTCAATCCCCATTATTTTAAAATTTCTCTCACCTCCTCCTTTCTTCTAGGCTTAGCCTTCTATTCGTTTTTAAAATTTCTTTCTTTTAATAGGAGGATAATTACTTTATAATATTGTGATGGCTTTTGCCATACATCAACACAAATCAGCCATAGGTATACATGTGTACCCCATCCTGAATGTCCCTTCCTCCTCCCTATTGCTCTGGGTTGTCCCAGAGCACCAACTTTGGGTGCCCCGCTCCATGCATCGAGCTTGCACTGGTCATCTATTTTACATATGGTAATGTATATGTTTAAATGCTATTCCCTCAAATTATGCCACCCTCGCCTTCTCCCACTGAGTCCAAAAGTCTGTTCTTCACATCTATGTCTCCTTTGCTGCCCTGCATGTAGGATCATCCAGTATCATCTTTCTAAATTCCACATATATGTTAATATACAGTATTTGTCTTTATCTTTCTGACTTAGTTCACTCTGTATGATAGGTTCCAGATTCACCCATCTCAATAGAACTGACTCAAATGTGTTCCTTTTTATGGCTGAGTAATATTTTATTGTGTATATGTACCACTACTGCCTTATCCATTCATCTGCCGATGGACATCTAGGTCGCTTCCATGTCCTAATGAACATTGGTTACATGTGTCTCAATTCTTCAACCTTATATTCTTGAAGACCTGACATATAGACCATCACTTGCCTGAAGCTCTGTTCTCAAAGTCATTTGAAGTATTTGATTTCAAGGTATTAACTCATCCAAACCTTAAAATAATGCCTCTATTAAAGCAACTTTGAACATTTATTAAAAACAGATAAGCATTTCTTAATTGAGATATCTGACATGCTGGACTGGATGAAGCACAAGCTGGAATCAAGATTGCCAGGAGAAATATCAATAACCTCAGATATGCAGATGACATCACCCTTATGGCAGGAAGCAAAGAAGAACTAAAGAGTCTCTTGATGAAACTGAAAGAGGAGAGAGAAAAAGTTGGCTTAAAACACAACATTCAAAAAATGAAGATCATGGTATCCAGTCCCATCACTTCATGGCATATAGATGAGGAAACAATGGGCACAGTGACAGACTTTATTTTCTTGGGCTCCAAAATCACTGCGATGGTGATTGCAGCAATGTAATTAAAAGACACTTGCTCCTTGGAAGAAAAGCTATGACCAACATAGACAGCATATTAAAAAGCAGAGACATTGCCAACAAAGTCAAAGCTATGGTTCTTCTAATAGTCATGTATGGATCTGAGAGTTGGACTGTAACGAAAGCTGAGCACCAAAGAATTGATGCTCTTGAACTGTGGTGTTGGAGAAGACTCTTGAGAGCCCCATGGACAGTAAGGCTATCCAACCAGTCCATCCTAAAGGAAATCAATCCTGAATATTCGTTGGAAGGACTGGTGCTAATGCTGAAACTCCAATCCTTAGGCTACCTGATATGAAGAACTGACTCATTTGAAAAGACCCTGATGCTGGGAACGATTGAAGGCGGGAGGAGAAGGGGACGACAGAGGATGAGATGGTTCGATGGCATTACCATGGACATCACTCAATGGACATGAGTTTGAGTAGGCTCCAGGAGCTGGTGGTGGACAGGGAGGCTTGGCGTGCTACAGTCCATGGGGTCACAAAGAGTCAGACATGACTGAGCCACTGAACTGAACTGAACCGACATTGTGAACCTGGTTAAAAAACACTTTGAGGATTTGCCTGCACATTCAGGAGGTGAAGGGACAGGAGAAATTTAGCAGCAATCACTTTTTTTCCTACAAGTGAACCAAGACTGTGTAAGATTCAAGGAAACTACAGCCCACAGAATCCAGGTCTAGGACTCTGGATGCCTCGCCTACTGGTCTCACTCACACCATGCTACAGCTCTGTATCCAGTAATCCTTCTGTATTTTGCCAACAAGGGGTTTTGTTTCCTTTTGAAACAACAGACGGTTCTACTAAAACGTGCTCAGTTATATATGCCATGTGTACTGGCATAAAGAGAAAAAGACTATAGATAATTACAAAGAGTATAGATAATACAAAAATTATTTCTATGTTCCATCCTCAAAGAACAGTCTCAGGACCAGCAGCATCGGCATCACCTGGGGATTTATTAGAAAGGCTGGTTCTCAGGCTGTGTATGTGATGCACAGAGTCAGAAAACCTGGGGGGAAGGCCCAGCAGTCTGTGATGAAAGAGACCGCCACGTGGCTCAGATGCGTTCTCCAGTTTAACAACCAGGGCTCTTGAATATACGATATGATTCGGGATTCCCTGTTGACTCAGATGGTAAAGAATCTGCCTGCAATGCAGGTTCAATCTCTGGGTCAGGAAGATCCCCGGGAGAAGGGAATGGCTACCCAGTCCAGTATTCTTGCCTAGGAAATCCCATGGACAGGCAAGCCTGGTGGGATACAGTCCATGGGGTCGCAAAGAGTTGGACACGACTGAGCAACTAACAACTTTTACTTCAACAATTTACAAAGCGTCATATTAAAATTATTTAAAATGGCTAATGCTTAAGGACATAATCAACTGGCTATACACACACACACACACACACAAAAACAGACCTAAAAGGAGGAAAACAATACAGGATGAAAAATTACCTTAAGAATATCCCAGTTTAGGGCAACAGTTAATTTACTATAAATATGTGTCTTTTGATTGTACTGCTCAATACAAACCACTCCACTCAATCTTTTATTTGGAAGAAAGCAAGTGCTCACTTTGGGCTTCCCAGGTGGCTCAGTGGTAAAGAATCCACCTGCCAATGCAGGAGATACAAGTTCAATCCCTGGGCTGGGAAGACCCCCTGGATGAGAAAATGGAAACCCACTCTAGTATTCTTGCCTGGAAGACCCCAAAGACTGAGGAGCTAGTGGGCTTCAATCCATGGGGTCACAAAGAGTCAGACACAACTCTGTGACTGAACACATACACACACACACGCACTCTCTTTCAGATCAATAAAATGAGGTATTTAAATAAACCCTAACGTTAGATAAGGTAATGGAAAATATAACGGAAATGAATTCATGAATTTTATTGTAAGGATCCATGCCAAAATGGAAAGAGATGTTAACCAATATGAAGTATTAATTATTAAAAAGTTACAGCTCAGATATGACAGCAGTGTGTGCCAAAGCAAAGATACACCATTTTGTTAAGGTAAATGGAAGTAGGGATATGAAGAAACTAGAACACAAGCACCAAATTAAGAGCACTAAACCTCAAGGAAATTACTGTTAACTCAGGAGGTAAAAAGCTTATCAGAATTGTCGTGACTTCAAAATCAAAGCCAGCACTGTTTATAACGACCCAAAGTTAAGATACAACCTAAATGTCCATTCAAAGAGGACTGGTGACAGTCATCATGGTACTCCCCTACAAGGGCATTCTTGACGTACACATGCGTAATAACTTGTACACATGCAAATCTGTACACATGCATAATAACAACACTGACAAGCACCCCCACTGGCAAGCGGAAAAAGTAATTGAACATACAGTACCATCCAACTTCTTTTTCAAAAACTATGGGCACATACATGTGTTTTTGCAAAGAATAAAGTCTAGAAAACCATAAACCACAATGGCCACAGCAAGTAAGTGGATTACAATTGAATTTTATCTTCTCCCTATTCCTCTCTTTTCTGAAGTTTCCTGGTTTTTAAATGAACAACAATTACTCACAAAATGAGGAAATAATAAACATATAAACATGTAAATGTTTTAGGAAAAAAGGCAATAAATGATAGATTGCTATTTTATAGGCAGGGACCCAAGGAAGTACTGCTGATTGGCACAATATAGAAGCACTAATGAAATTCCAGAGATTTCACAAAACCAGGATTCAGAGACAAAGATACAGATTTTAGAAGGAAAAAATGCTAAACTGCAGGCAATCATCATAATGTATCAATCCCTCTTTTCCGCAAAAAAAAAAGGGGGGGAGGGGAGGAAATATCAAACTCACCTAAACCACTACATTCAAACAAAAATCCAAATGAAAAATTTAAAGGACATAGTTTATTAAGCACATATTATGCACCAGACACACTCACATATCATCTCCTTAAGTTTCACGACAACTTGCAAGTTATTTCCAATTTTCAGGGAAGAGGTTCAAAGGAAACAAGCACATTTCTGATGCACAGTGCACCCCAGAGCTCATGAGACGTTTCTGTTTCACCAGGCTCCAAAAGGGATCCTTAGCACACAGTTCTTGAGAGTGATGAGAGCTGAAATTGAGGGCTGTTATTGTCCAGTTGCTCCATCGCATCTAACTCTTTGCAACACCATGGCCTGCAGCACGCCAGGCTTCCCTGTCCTTCGCTATCTCCCGGAGTTTGCTCAAACTCATGTCCATTGAGTAGGTGATGTCATCCAACCATCTCATCCTCTGCTGCCTCCTTCTCCTCCTACTTCAGTTTTTCCCAGCATCAGGGTACCCACATAAAAACTTCAGAAAGGATTCCGTTATCCTTTATTAAGCACAAAATCAATATCATAGAATAGGAGGGGGAGATGTGAGCGGAAGGCAGCAAGGGCCTAATGTGAGATAGCTGGGCAGCCTGTGTTAAGGATTTTGGACTCTGAGAGAAAACGACATTTTTAAAGATACTCCTTTGTTGCCTATGTTAGGGGATGGTAGTGGTAATGTGTTACCAAACAAAAGATGTTGCTTAGATAATTTACCAGACACATGAAGACAAGAGCAGATTTAAGCATCATCCAACAGGTGGAACTGAAAGGATGTACTGATGATGGGATATTCCTCCTTAGACCCAACCACCTTGCAAACTGAATTCTAAACTTCTCTAATATGCTTTCACCAGTAACAAACTCTGAAGGCCTCTCCAGCTTGGGATCTTGCAACTTGATTTCTTAGTTTTTAACTTTGCAATACAAACCTACACAAATGCATCTAGATATTATAAAATATTTGCTCCATCAATTGATAAATGGATAAACAAAAATGTGATACATACTACATACAATGAAGTGTTATTTGGCAAAATAGGGACAAATCCTTAAAATATTATATGCATGAAAGATGTAAGATACCATATACAGTATGATTCCATTTGTATGAAATACAAATAGCAAATTCGAAGACAAAGTACATCAGTAGCTGTCCACAGCTGCAGAGGATTGGGAGTGTTGGGGGATGGGTGATAGTGAAAGGGTAAACATTTATTTTTGAGGTAATAAAAATGTTCTAACTTTGACTGTGGTGATGGTTACACAACTCCAAATATGTTAAAACTCACTGAAACAAAAAAAAAACATCCGAATTAGGTAAATTTTGGCCTTCCCTCGCAGCTCAGTCGGTATAGAAGTTGCCTGCAATGCAGGAGACCCAAGTTTTATTACTGGGTTGGGACGAGCCCCTGGAGAAGGAAATGGCAACCCACTCCAGTTTTCTTGCCTGGAGAATCCCATGGACAGTGGAGCCTAGCAGGCTACAGTCCATGGGGTCGCAAAAGTCGGGCACAACTTAGTAACTAAACCACCACCACCAAGTAGGTAAACCTCATGGGATGTGAATTATATCTCAATAAATACATTATTTTTAAGTGTTTTTTTTTTGGGGGGGGGCAAGTATTTACTGGGTATGATGCTGGGGCCTAAGTTACAAACAAGATGAGCAGGTGAAGATAACAGGACTTCAGCATAAAAATCTTTGAAAAATAAAACCTCCAGTAGATCTAAGGATATCCTCCTTGGTTCTATGCAAAATTTTCCTCTTGACATCTTTAAGAAAAAATGCTGACTTAATTCCAGTTTTTCTTTCGATTGTTAACTCTGGAGGTATTCATCTACTAAGATACATTCTGGAGACTTCCCTGGTTGTTCAGTGATTGGGACTCCATGCTGCCAACACAGGGGTGGGGATTCAAGCCCTGGTCAGGGAGCTAAGATCCCACATGCTGTGTAGCATGACCAAAAGATTAAAAAAAAATTAAATTTCAAAAAAGATATATTCTGAATCACAGACCAAAAGTTTATTTAAACCTGCAGCTAAAGAACATTCCCTAAAAACAGACTGAATTCTTCTGTTAAAAAAAAAATTCCCTGGATAAAACACTTCTAGACATGTGGATACTCTTAAAAAAAAAAAAACTGGATACAATTGTTTCACATGTATATCAACACATAACACTAGCCTTACATTTCATGTCCAGCCACAAATCATCTATTGTAACTTATGCTTTTACTTATATGGGTGTAATGAGAATCACTGCCAAACCGAGCTCTTCAAGCAGGTGTCTTGGAGAGCAGTGGTCTAAATGCCAAAGATCTAAAGATTTAGATTTAAGACATCATGTCATCAGGGCTGGAATGATCTTCAGGCATGGTGGTGATAAACAAGCAGCTCATATCTACAAAAAAAGACAAGCATAGAAGAACGGAAATACTTTTTATTACCCTAGGGAAATAATCATAGATTTAATCAAAGGTTTAAATAAAATACATTGTATTGCAGCAACATTTAAGGTTGCAAAAATTAGAAACCTACATTGCCAATAATAGGGGTTCTATAAATAAAAAACGGTTCATGTCAGAATACTATATGATGATTAAAATGCATATTTTATAAGGAACCCAAAGATATGAAGGACAATTAATGTAACTTTCATAATAAGTGCAAAGTATCAGTTGCAAAGCAGCATATTCAGTATCATTTCTACTTTATAAAATTAAAGATGCATAGGAAAAAAAATCTAAAATTATAGTTACAAAATGATAAAAAAGTAACCTTATGAATGATTTTTCATTTTTGGTAGTCACATATAATTCAAACTTTCTAAAATAAATATTTCTGTTATAAGAGATGGGGACTCAAGACAATAAATCTGCAGTCATTTCTCATCTCCTCATTGAAGTAAATGGCAGAAGAAAAATGTTCTGATCCAAAATGAGAGTTTTGTGATCTGGGTTTTGGTTGCCATTAAGTTTTAACATACTAGTATTTCTAATGTCCTGAGTGCTCTCTTTACTCTGAGCTTTTGTCAGAGTTGTTCCTAGTACCAAGAACATTTTTAGTCACTGTTCCTAGACCATTCTATGGGCTTCCCAGGTGGCTCAGAGGTAAAGGACCTGCCTGCCAATGCAGCAGACCCAGGTTCGATCCCGGGGTTGGGAAGATACTCTGGAGAAGGAAATGGCAACCCACTGCTGTATGCATGCCTGGAAAATTACATGGACAGAGGAGCCTGGCGGGCTACAGTCCATGGTGTCACAAAAGAGTTGGCCACAACTTAGCATCTAAACATGGAGAATGGCACCCCACTCCAGTACTCTTGCCTGGAAAATCCCATGGGCGGAGGAGCCTGGTGGGCTGCAGTCCATGGGGTCGCTAAGAGTCAGACATGATTGAGCAACTTCACTTTCACTTTTCACTTTCATGCATTGGAGAAGGAAATGGCAACCCACTCCAGTGTTCTTGCCTGGAGAATCCCAGGGACGGGGGAGCCTGGTGGGCTGCCGTCTATGGGGTCGCACAGAGTCGGACACGACTGAAGTGACTTAGCAGTAGCAGTAGCATCTCAACAACAGACCACCTCATCTGGCTAACTCGGCAAAATAAAGGGGGCAGGGAAGACTCTGGCAATCATGCATCTTGTACATGGGCTGGGCTTAGGGCTCCACAGTGTTTAGCACCTGGTACTCTAGTCACCTGATTTCATAGTTTTCTCGCCTACTAGATTCTACGGTACTTTGAGTGCAAGGATAAGAAATGTTTCTGTTTTGTTCAGCATTACCTGCTATACTTCATAGCACATCACATACATTTGATTAATATTTTGGGGAAAAAAACTGAATTTATGTATTAATTGCTGAATGAAGAAGTAAACAGCCTGCCACAGAAGTGAGGTATGCCTAAGTCTTAGAAGCATTTCCTCTCAAGTAAACCAGAGATGTGCGTTTCATGTAATGGAAACATAAGAGTGTAGTCAGTTAGCACCTTGAACAAAAGACAGGTCGTATGTGGCTCCTGCTTTCAGAGTCCAAAAACCTGAAAGCATCAGTCTAATGAAAGTTAAATATGTCCAATCACAGGGTATCAAATATGCTAATGTCTTAAATACACAATTTGCAAATAAACAGAAATAAGGCACAATTAAGAGAAACAATCAAAATAGAATACCATATTTTCTGAGCTTGGTTCCTAAAAATCAGATTCAGATGTTGTTTTTATTCATAATCTGGGAAAAAGTAAATAAAACATTCTGTGCACTGCTCACCATAAATCTTAACTTACCCCTGAAATTAAATCTAAACACAAACATAACCCTAAAACCTCCTCTAGCCCCACAAATACTCAGACAATCAAAATCTGATTTCCAGGACAGCAGTTTTACTATGTGAGTACAATATTTATGCAGAAGAAATAAATTATGCAAATCACAATGATTTACGCCTATTATAGCTAAGCTTACTCTTTGCAGATTACAAGGTTCAAGAATCTACAAATTTACTCAAAATTCAGGTTGCCTAATGAACAATTATACATACAGGACACTTTAAGACCTTACCAAAGCTTCAAACAATATACACTGCTTTATATTATCTCCTTGGCACATGATTGTAATAGCTAAAGAACAAACTCAAATTTCAAAATTAATTCACAAATTAAACCCCGAATTTATATAAACCAGTACTATATTCACCTTCCTTCCATGCTATCTAGAAATGTCTTTAAAAAGTAATTCAAGGGTCTCAGGTCAACATGGCAAGCAGCTTGTGCCATTTCAGCATCAAGCAGGTGGCCAGAGGGTATTTATAAAGGGTATTACAATGCTGCTGGGTTCAATAAACTGGGCTTAATGCAAGATGATACAATATATGAGAATGACGATGCAAAAGAGGCCGTAAGAAGGCTTCCTGAGAACGTTTATGACGACAGAGAGTTTCGCATTAAGAGAGCACTGGACATGCACATGAGGCAGCAGATTCTGCCTAAACCACAGTGGACAGAATATGAGGATAAAGCCTACCTCAAACCATCTCTGAAAGAGGTGCTTTGGGAAAGAAAAGGGAGAGAAGAATGAGCTGAGAAATAATTTAGTAGTCTAAATCTGTGGATATAGCTGTTATCAAATATTTTTATGAAGTTAGTTTAAACCTGAAATGTACAATGCAGAACTATTTAGACTATAAATGTATTACTTTAAATACATATCTATTACAATTTAAAAAAAAGTTATTCAAGGGATTTCCCTGTGGTCCAGTGGCTAAGTGCAGGGGGCCCGGGTTCCATCTCTGGTCAGGGAACTAGATCCCACACACTGGTACTGAGAGTCTGCATGCCACAACTCAGACCCAGTTCAGGAAAATAAAAACTTGAAATAAATTTTTTTTTAAGTTGTATGGCAGAAACCAACACAACATTAATTTTCCTCCAATTAAAAAATTAAACCAGAAAAAGTAATTCAAATGAAATATCAACACTTTTTTTGTATTTTTCTTTCATTTTTAATTGAATGATAATTGCTTTACGGTACTGCATTGGTTTCTACCAAACATCAAAATGAATCAGCCACAGGTTTTTAAAATTAGAGCTATCATTACAAATTTTAGTGATGTAACCACCTGATTGCTGTTGCTGCTGCTAAGTCGCTTCAGTCGTGTCCGACTCTCCGACAACATAGACGGCAGCCCACCAGGCTCCTCTGTCCCTGGGATTCTCCAGGCAAGAATACTGGAGTGGGTTGCCATTTCCTTCTCCAATGCATGCATGCATGCTAAGTCGCTTCATTCCTGTCCGACTCTGGGCGACCCTATGGACAGCAGCCCACCAGGCTCCTCTGTCCACGGGATTCTCTAGGCAAGAATACTGGAGTGGGTTGCCACTTCCTTCTCCAACCACCTGATTAGCCATGAGTAAATTTTCAAATCTTTAAAATATAAATTTTAAAATTTACTTAAATTTTTAAAGGTTTTGTCTTGACATATACGTTAAAACTTTAGAAAAAAAACTTTTTTAATGATGAAAACTGTCAAACACAAAGGGATGAATACATCTCCACTAACCGTGGAAGAGCATCTGGTTTTCTTTTTCTAGTAAGCGTGGCAAAAAGCTCAAAATTTTTTATTAAAACAAGAAGAAAAAATCCTATGCAAAGAATGGAGGAGAGCATCATCACAGGAGTGAGAAACAAATGTGCTTATCTTTTCAATCCAAGAGACTCTGCACAGTCTCGGTTATAGAGTGGCTCCACCCAGTGTGGTGGGGAAGGCAGATAACTAGCGCTCTGTGTGCCTGACGGGGTGCTCAGAAAGCTCTTTGGAACAATCTAGGGCTACTTTCTTCACTGAGTACTTGAACACCTACCACTACTAAAAATATACAAAACAAAGCACTTTCAGGAATTTTTAAACCTAGTCTGGAGTATCATACAACCATTCGAGTAACTTCCTACAAGCCACAAAGCCTTAAGTGCCTTGAGAAAATGACTGCAAAAAAGGAGGCAAACCCAGGAACTGATGTGGCTAAAACACAGTATAAAAAGTGTCAGAGACTGAGGTGGAAAGATAGGCTGGCTTCCTCTCAAGCAGGACCCTGAATACAGAAGTAAAGGGCTTGTTCTGATCAGAGAGCTTGCAATGAATGAAGTTTGGGCCTGAGTAGTGACAAAGTCAGAGATATTTTCAAAAGCCTTCAATCCCAAGGAGTGGAGCTTCCTGGAGGGAGCCTGAAAAGTTACTGCAGCCAGCTTGCGGTAGGGCAACAACACTGAAGAGGAGCAAACGAGCTCAACAGCAGTCATGAGACTTTTAAGGAGGGGATAGCTCCAAGAGGTAACGCACACTAAAACAGTTTTCAGGATGTGGTGAATGAAGGGAATGGACAGAAAATGGGAAGACAACGATCGCTCAGGTGTTCTGGCCTCTGAGACCAGGACAGTCACTTAGAGATGGAGTGTGGTTTCTGTGTGCGCTTGCACTACAAAGCATCCCCAGAGACAGCTTTCTCGTCTATTTTTTTGAAAAGCTAATGTGCTTGCACCTTAGAGATGAAGAACTAGAACCTTAAGCTCACCTCTGCCAAACCCAACTCTCTTCTAGATGCTAACCTGGACCAGCTGCAATGAGAGACTGGACCACCCAAACCCTAAGGCATCCCTCCAGCAAAGGTTCTTGTCGTGGCCTTCAGCTCCTGATGGACATGATGGGTGAATAAATGCTCTGCATTTTCAGAGAGCAGAATTAGAAAACTTAAAAGATGTTACACTGCAACTGGAAGGTCAGATAAAGTAAATGCATCAGGTGACTAATTTGGGTGATGGAAGCTCTCCCTATACATTCCTTAAAAGGAACAACTCAAGGGGATGAAAATGAGGTAAGACCTAAAGCTTACACATTTGGGGGGACCTCCTTAAGAAACATCATGCAAAAACACATGCATCCTTTACACAAAGAAATGACCCCGAGGACACTATTTGCTGGGACTCCCCCACCCCCAAGGGATGTGGAGGAAAATTCTACCCCTCCCTGCAAAAGCACCCATTCAGAATAGACAAAGAGCTCAAGGGTCATCTGAGAGAACTGAAAGGAAGGTGGCACTCTCAAAAATCCCAGACACTCTTGTGACAGAAAGATGCAAACTTTACTGGATGGCAGAAAAGGAGTTAAAATTACCCAAGAAAATGCAGGCAAAAAGAGATGAGAGGCTTGGACTGGCTGATTATTCTTATAAGGATCTCATTTGACAGGGGTAAAATACAAAGAAAAGTGTGTGCCAGTTTTTACAGAAAACATATGAACATATGGGAACTTACCTGGGGAAATTTGCTTTCTTTTAACGGAACAAGGAGTCTTTTCAGGTATTCTGAGTTGAAATTGAGAAGGACATGTTTAATTATAGTAAATGTGGAGAAAGGGTAAGCCGCGGGAGAATGGTGGCCATAACATATTAATATTCAACTTCATTCCTGGGTTGGGTGGGTGGAAGAGACTAGAACAGGAGCTACATTTTTACATACAAAGACCCACTATACAAGGAAGGAAAGAAAGGAGGGTGGGAAGAATGGAGAAAGGGAAGAAAGAAGAGAGAAAGAGACAGAAGAAAAATATCAATCTCCACTTGAATAAGCCTACAGGAGGGATTTTTCTGTAAAGAAAGGTTACGAATGTCAAAGAAAATTATCCCCCAAATTTTGGCTCCTCAACATGAAAACACAAAAAAGATGCCATGTAAACTGTTAAGACAAGAGCACCCTCTTCTATCTCAGACACCCTGTGTACTCAAGGTGCCTGGGGGCAAGCTGATCAGCACTATGCCTTAGCTCTGAACCTCAAATGCAGAGAGATGCCCTGTACCCAAAGTGGGGATGGCGTGCTCTGGTGGGTACACGTGGGGCAGGAGAATCAAAATGCCAACAGTCAGCAGCCCAGTGAAGGTCTCTGATCCGAACCACAATGACCCCAATACCACAAGAGTCCCAGCTCCTCCCACACCCCAAAATGCAACTCTCTGATCAGGCATCTTCTGCCCCCACCCCACCAAATACTAATGGGAAGAGACTGGAAAGAGAACAAGATCGGACAAGGACCAAACAGGACAGGCTAGAGAGCAGTAACAATGATTCTGGGCTCCCTTGGGAGTAATAAAGTGACAGAGCGGACAGGAAGAGAGCCAATTAGTACATTCCCAGACAAGAGAGAGCCGAGGCTAAGGAAAAGCAAGGAATTAAACGCAAATTTTGCCAGTCTGCCTATGTCAGCACAGTTATTCTTCACTAATATGAAACTGACACGCAACCGAGACAAAGGTACCAAAACTGCAAGAATGGCAAGAGCCCCGGGCAGAGGGAAACTAGTCCTGTCTCCATCACTGTCTGCAATGCTCAGTGAGTCGCCTCAGAGCAACTCTAAACTCTATCCTTCTTAACCGTGAAATGAAATAATTCTCAGAGCTGGCATCCTAGAACTCAAAGACCTCATGTTCCTATGAAAGAGTACGGACTTGGGCCGGACGACCTGGGTGTGAATTCCAGCTCTGCAAGTGTTTTTGACTTTGGGAAAGTTACTTGACCTCTCTGTACCTCAGTATCCCCATCTGTGAGACATGAGAAAAACACTCTACCTCATGGAACTGCCTAAGGATGAAGGGCTCTGTTAGTTGTAATTATGGCTGTGGGCAAATTTTGTACCCAATACCTTTTGGGTATGAGCATCTGTGTGGTAAATCACCTTTCTGAAAAGCTCTTCCTCAGAGGGGCAAGCAACTCTGCCTATCACTTTTCAGGGTGGTTCCCTTCCTAGGCCAGGGACTGCTGTTGCTGTTTAGTTGCTCAGTCGTGTCCGACTCTTTGCAACCCCATGGACTATAGCACACCAGGCTCCTCTGTCCTCCACTGTCTGGAGTTTGCTCAAACTCACATCCATCGAGTTGGTGATGCTATATAACCATCTCATCATCTGCTGCCTCCTCTCCTCCTGCCCTCAATCTTTCCAGGCAAGAGGGTCTTTTCCAATGACTTGGCTCTTCCCATCAGGTGGCCAAAGAATTGGAGTTTCAGCAGCAGTCCCTGCAATCTAAGGGACTCTCAAGAGTCTTCTCTAGCACCACAATTTGAAAACATCAGTTCTTTCGTACTCAGTCTTCTTCATGATCCAACTCTCACATCCATACCTGACTACAAGAAAAACCATACCTTTGATTATACAGACCTTCCTCAGCAAACTGATGTCTCTGCTTCTTAATGCACCTAGATTTGTCATAGCTTTCCTTACAAGGAGCAAGTGTCTTCTAATTTCATGGCTGCAGTCACCATTTGCAGTGATTTTGGAGCCCAAGAAAATAAAATGTCACTTTTTCCCCTTCTATTTGCCATGAAGTAATGGGACTAAATGCCATGATCTTAGTTTTCTAAATGTTGACGTTCAAGTCAGTTTTTTCGCTCTCCTCTTTTACCTACATCAAGAGGCTTGTTAGTTCCTCTCCACTTTCTGTCATTAGAGTGGTATCATCTGCACATCTGAGGTGGTTGATATTTCTCCCGGCAATCTTGATTCCAGCTTGTGATCCATCCCACCCAGCATTTCTCATGGTGTACTCTGCTTATAAATTAAATAAGCAGGATGACAATATACAGCCTTGTCATACTCCTTTTCCAATTTGGAACTAGTCAGTTGTTCCATGTCCAGTTCTAACCGTTGCTTCTGGACGTGAATACAGGTTTCTTAGGAGACAGGTAAGGTGGTCTGGTACTCCCACCTCTTGATTGCAACTCCCCTCCATCAGCACCTTGCTAAATTATAGTGCAGGCCTCTGGTTTCCATTCTCTCAAATTCATCCTCGAATCAAATCTCACATAGAATTCTCCTGCTTACAACCCAAAGGCACTTTTTTTTCACATGCAACAACATGGATCAATCTCAAAACTACTATTCTAAGCGAAAGAAGCCAGACTTAAAAGGTTACATACTGTAGGATTACATTTATATCATGTTCTGGGAAAGGCAAATTTTTAAGGACAGAAAACAGGTCAGTGGCTGCCAGGGGCTGGGGTTGGGAGGAGGGGTTAGTCACTCAGGAGCACTGAGGAGGTGCTGTAAGTGTTCTTCATCTTGATTGCAGTGATGGTTACAAGACTAAGATCAAACACACTAAATGATGCACTAAAATGGGTCAATTTTAGTGTGTATAAATTATACCTTAATTTGAAAGAAATTACAGAGAAATCCCAAGGGTTTCCCATTGCCTACAAGTACCACAGCATTGCTGATCTGTCCCCTATCATGCCTTTCACATTCCAGCAGCAACCAACTTTTTTAAATTCCCTGCATACTCTGTGCAGAAATGTCTTAACCACTGTTCGGCTCTTAAACAGTTTTTCCATATTAACCACTGAGTCCTCTGGGCTGTCTTCCTTCTCTCAACCTTCACACTCCCAGGCAGATAAGTTAGTAAGTTATTTCCCTATCACTGCTTTCAAAGAAAGCATGCATATATTGTGATATAATGAATGCTCTTGTCTCTCATTGATCAACTGAAATGTGAATTCTTAGGGAAAAAGAACTACTTTTATCCACGTGTGTATGCCACCTGGTCCATGGCAGATAGTCAATAAATTTTTGTTGGAATGATGTTTCATAAGGCGTCGCTATCTCACTGCACCCCCAGCACTTACACGAGCGCTCACTTGGCTCAGTAAACAATGGCAGCCCTTGCCCTGCACACTAATACAAGATGATGGACATGACCGTGCAAGCTGAAACCATGCAGAGCAACCTTAATACCAAACAGAAAAATTCTAGCTTCTCTATGATCTGTAACATTTTTTGTCAAAAACACTAAAAAGCAGTTACATAGGAAGATGAAAAAAAGCAAAACATTCATTTACTACACTGTAATTTAAAACATTAGAAATTTGAGAATTAAAGCATTTCATTTATCGGGAAAAAAAGCATCAAGAGTAGTCTGAAAAAAAAAAAAAAAAAGATTAGTCTGAGTAGTTTGAACAGTGGTGCCTTCTTCTCACTGTATAATTTAAAACATCAAATGAGCATCTTTTGTACGGGCATACTCCTGTCTAAGTCTGGATTAGCTTCCAACATTTTAGCCCTTCTGTTTTCATTGTCCTGCAGTATCTCTGAGGAGTTCTCTTTAAAAGGACGTTTTCTACCAGCATCTTTTCCTCTGTTATGCGTTCATCCTTTTTGTCACAATCGCTTTTCTAATTTACATAGCAGCTTCCTCTTCCCTAACTCCTCTGGCTGCACACACAGAGGCTCTAGAACAGGGGCAGCGTTGACACGCCTGCAGTCAGCTTGTTTTCCTAGAACTCGATTTAGGAAAGGTTCAAATTTCACTTCCAGAGTTAGCACTTCACATTTCTTTGCTGCACTTTGATCTCTGTCCGCCAATTCCCTCTTTGAATTATCCATTTTCACAAAATGTCACGTGAGTTTATCTCTGGGAGACAAGGAGGCAACACAGCTATGCCCTTTGCTGTCTGTTCATGAACCAAATAACAGGATGTGCTGGCTGTACTTTAATACACTCTGTTAATGTAACATAATAACCAAAATGTAAGCTGTGTTGATGGAGGATCCATGTTAATTAATCACAACAACTGAAAGCTGTCCGTACTGGAAGCATGCAAAGTGAGAAATACCTTTGTTTAACAAGTAAACAAGTAATTTTAGAATGAATGAACTGGTTCACCACTGGGTCAGATTTAACCAACAGGAATTTATGCCCTTCCCATCTACACCTTCTAATTAATAAGATCACAAAAACAGAAAGTGAAGTAGCTCAGTCGTGTCCGACTCTTTGCGACCCCATGGACTGTAGCCTACCAGGCTACTCTGTCCATGGGATTTTCCAGGCAATAGTACTGGAGTGGATTGCCATTTCTTTCTCCAGGGGATCTTCTCGACCCAGGGATCGAACCCAGGTCTCCCACATTGTAGACAGACGCTTTACTGTCTGAGCCACCAGGGAAGTCACTTCCTAAAGACCCAATTCAGGGTCAGGTACAACATATTAGAGGAGAGATCTAGATTATAATCCCAATTCTATCACTAGTAACAAAGTTACATTCTAACACAGTACCCTATAAAATAGGGTTAATGATACTTCCTCCTTCATCAGATGGTTCTGAGAGACAAAGGAGAAACACATTTTAAAAAGTACTTTGAAAAATTCAACTAGATACTATCCTATCAAACATATACTTAGCAGGCACCAGGCATTATTATACGAGATTTTCTTAAATCTCATAGAATTCTCATGACACAAGAGAATTCTCATGGTACAAGTACCAGTATAGTCTCCATTTTACAGAAGCATACTGAAGCACAGGCAAGTCATATAATGTGTCCAAGGGTATGCAGAGAGTAAGCAGAGAAGCAGATTGTTGTCATTGTTCAGTCATCCAGTCGTGTCGGGCTCTTTGTGACCCCACAGACTGCAGCAGGCCAGGCCTCTCTGTCCCTCACCACCTCCCGGAGTTTGCCCAAGTTCATGTCCGTTGCATCGGTGATGCCGTCCAGCCATCTCATCCTCTGACTCCCTCTTCTTCTGCCCTCAATCTTTCCCAGCATCAGGGACTTTTCCAATGAGTTGTCCGTTTGCATCAGATTACCAAAATACTGGAGCTTCAGCTTTAGCATCAGTCCTTCCAGTGAGTATTCACGGTTGATCTCCCGTAAGATTGACTGGTTTGATCTCCTTGCTGTCCAAGGGACTTTCACAAGTCTTTGAACTCAAAAGGTTTCTCTCCACAGGTCAAGTTCTCTAAAACTTCTTCACTAACGTGTCTACTGTCCACAGAAAGTAGAAGGACACGGTCATTGAAAGGGGTGAAACACTGACTCCTAGAAACTGGACAAACCTAATTCAGTATGACTCAGAGTAATCAAGTAGTTCTCCTCTAACACTTTCAGATTTGGGGCAGAACTAATACAAACCAAACTCAAAAATGTTTGTCCCATCACATTGTGATGGGTACCTCGTGGTAAAGACAAGATGGTCCACAAGATGACTTCACCGGCAGCTGCGCGCTTGCCTTGGGAACAGTTTCAGTTTCCCATCAAAAAGAGGGACCTGTCTCTCATGCCTTAAATAGAAACTACTTTAAATGATATACAGTGTGATTTAAATTACAGATTATAAAAAACTACTTTCCAGGGGACTTCCCTGGCAGTACAGTGGTTAAGACTCTTCGCTTCCAAGGCAGGGGGTATGGGTTTGATCCCTGGCCGGGAAACTAACCATCCCACATGCCATGCAGCATGGACAAAAACATATTTAGTTTTTAAAAAAGATTTTAAAATAGAACTACTTTCCAAATCACACAGAAAATACCGGAAGGGACATGATAAATGCATAGATACATTTTATGAGATAGAAATCAGGGTGGCCTCAGGTAATAGAAAGTCCTGACTGTAAGAGCTGAAACAATGAGCTCTCTCACAGAACAAGTCAGGAGCAGCAGACGTGGGCTAAGTGTCAAGGACCCCAGCTCTGCCTTTGCTGTTGCCATGCTCAGCCCCCTGAGTCTGCTCACTGCCTCACTAAGCCTCACTGACAAATTCCAAGCAGGAATTTCTCTCTCCTTCCAGATGGGTAACTTTCACTACCTTTGTCTAGCACACTTCCTCTTATAAATTACTGGCCAGAACTTAGTCACACGCCTGCTATCAGACCAACAGCTCCTAAGGGGGATGAAATGATCATGACTTAGGTTTTTATATTAATCATGAGCTATCTTGGACCCATCTCCCATGTCTGGCTACTTGGGAAGAAAGAGGTAGAATGGGTTTCAGGGTAAGCATCAGTATTTAATACAATTATTGTATAAGAGGCATATGACAAATGTGAAATGGTTCACATGACTCTCTAGAGCTGGGTCCCTGTGAGTTTTGAGAGCAGTCCACCACCACACAAACAGGGGCACCAGAACACAATGAACTACTTCACTCGTTAAGTAAGAGCCAGTAGAGCAAAGTAGCTTTTCAAAAGCATAATTTCTCAGCCAACAGCATGAATCAGAAGAAACTGTTTTAGTTCTCTTCAATTGTACCCTTCCCAAAATTATCTAGTTGAGCAATCATATCCAACCTCAACCTGTGTATTCAGGCTCTGCTTAGGGAACAAGGGGGTGGAAAAACACATAGGTTTAGATGTGGCGATCACTCCATTTTCATTTTTAAAAAAAATTAGCTGTCCTTTTTCATTTAGGCAATTCTTTCCTTCTTAGCAAAGCAAGAAGGACAGGAGATTACCTGAATAAAAAAAAATTACCGAGACAAGATATCTTCCTATAGTTAAGTTTTCAGTTGCAGGCTTATGATGAAGGTAAATTCAAATACTACCTTGAAAGACTCAGAGTGGGTCTGAGGGCATGAGCCATTCCTTCTATGCTTTTACAGATAGCATTCAGCCTAAGATTGGAATTAGGCTGACCCCTCTTCAAAGAACGAAGGCAAATTTACAAAGTTTTTATTTTAAAGCTCAACTGCATCCTATTCACCGCTCCAAATCATCTCATCTCTCCTATCACTGTTCTTTCCACCTGAACATCTGCTTTGCCAATTAACACTATCATTTCTGTCATTCAAACTCTATCAGTTGAAATTCAAAGTCTGTCTCAAATGCCTCGTTTCCTCCATGCCCAAGACTTGGAATCTTTCATTACAGGGCTTATTCACTGTCCAACTCCTAACCTCTTGAAGACTTGCACCCAAGAAAGATGCAATGTTGTATAACTGTCCCCAGAAATAAAGAGACCAAAAGAATAACAGACTAGAGTTGAAAATAGGACCCCTTCCTTCATCGTTTATCAATTTTGTTTTCCTTTCGAGTAGCACAGGAGGAAAAGCAATAGCAAAAGCAGCAGGAAGGCACTAGAGAAGATGGCAATGACTGTACATCTGACCAGTTTCTCTATACTCCAGAGATGCCTGCCCTGCACACGTCTACATACAACAGAACAGACACAAACAAATGATGACTGCTAATTCTGGCTGGTTTCTTTCCCCCTTAAACACACTCCAGAAGTCACTGCAATAACGGAAACGTTTGGGAGACTGAGCCATCTGATGACAATTACAGGAATCCTGGAAGGGAAGAGAATGCTCAGGGCAGGCCAGACGGCCATGCAATTACAAACCCTCTCTCAGCCCCAGAGTCGTCTCCACACCCTCTGCGTGCCTGCCAGGGGGAGGTGGATGGGGAGGCTGCTGCTCAGCGTTCCCAGGCTGACACGCTCTCACGCTGCTCCAGAGAGCACACCACCATTTAGGGTTGCTCCGTTTTCTCACCCCTTGCAGAAAGACACTTCCTGATAGTCATGAGTTTGGTTCCCAAGGATGTGAGACTCACAGAAACCAAGACTTGTTCAGTAAAAAAGATGACCGAAAAGGTAAACCACTGAAAATGCTTGCTGCTCTTGCTGTTTAGTCGCCAAGTTGTGTCTGACTTTTTGTGACCCCATGGACTCTAGCCCGTCAGGCTCTTCAGTCCATGGGATTTCCCAGGCAAGAATACTGGTGTGGGTTGCCATTCCCTTCTCCAGTGGATCTTCCCAACCCAGGGATTTAACCCATGTCTCCTGCATTAGCAGGCGGATTCTAACACTGAGCCACCAGAGAAGCCCACTGAAAATGTTAATATGAAACTAAAACTTTTTTCCAAGTCCCGTTACTCCCTGAACTGATCCTTATGGCATTGGGAAATGAGGATAATGGATGGGAAGAGAAAAAGGCTAGTATTTTCTGAGTACCTCCAAGAGAAAGCTACTTTCAGAAATAAGAGACCTTAAAAAGGACAGAGCATTGCTGATTTAATGAGAGCTAAAGTTCGGAGAAGCAACTTCCCTAATCCCAAAGCTCTTAAATGAAGGCAACAGGGTAAAAACCAGGCTCACCTAGCTCCAACAGCCACACTCTTTCTACTCAGCTACACTACCTGAGAAATAGCAAACCCAGAGTCGAGCTAGTACGATACAAGCTGGCTTTAATCACTACCTGGTATGCACGCTAAGTCGCTTCGGTAATGCCCAACTCTTTTGCGACCCCATGGACTGCAGTCCACCAGGCTCCTCTGTCCATGAGATTCCGGAGGCAAGAATATTGGAGTGGGTGGCTATGCTCTCCTCTACAACTGACAATTTCTTTCTTCTTAATTTATACAAAGTTTAAGAAGTGAGCTTCAAGGACTTCCCTGATGGTCCAGTGGCTAAGACTGCACGATCTCAATGCAGAGGGCCTGAGTTCCATCCCTGCTCAGGGAACTAGATTCCCCATGCCACAACTAAAACTCAGCGAAGCCAAATAAATAAAAAAAAATTTTTTTAAAGAAGTGAATTGCAGGTTAATTCAAAGAAAGTTTACAATTTTATTTGTAAAAGTTTTAAAAACATACTTGCTATTAATCTACCGAGAGAACAGATAACACTATTATTTACTCATTTATATATTACCTTCCAGTATTTGTTGTTAATATATCTACCTTTTTATATGCCAGTTGGGGTCATAATATTTATAGTTTTATATCTATCTCTTTTCAACTAACATATTGTAAGTATACTCCTGTGCCATAAGATAAATTCCTCAAAAGTCAGATCTTTTAAATAATTACATCAGAATAGATTTCATAACTAAAGTCTTCCAACTTAAAGCCCTGTGCTGACAGGATTAGGAAATTTAAATACTTGAAATATTACATATTCCATGTAGATGGCTAAGGAAACAAGGAGACTGATGAAAAATGAATCATGATTCCAGGGAATCCCTGTTGGTTCAAGAGGATGAACTTTGACGGAATCAAGTTTGCCAAATTTTTGTATGTTGGAAATATAATCAACCCTTGCTGTTGTTGTTTAGTCACTAAATTGTGTCCGAGTCTTTGCAACCCCATGGATTGTGGCCCACCAGGCTCTTATGTGCATGGGATTTCCAGGCAAGAATACTGGAGTGAGTTGCCATTTTCTTCACCAATCAATCCATGCTGCTGCTGCTGCTAAGTCTCTTCAGTTGTGTCCAATTCTGTGCGACCCCGTAGCCCACGAGTCTCCTCTGTCCACCGGATTCTCTAGGGAAGAATACTGGAGTGGGCTGCCATTTCCTTCTCCAAATCAATCCATAAATAGACACAATGTACAAAATTCAAAATTAGGATTCCAAATTACCATTCAACTATATTCTACCAATGCTTTCCATGAGTTTTTTTTTTTCCATTTGTTCTGGCAGTGCCCCACACCTTGTGCAGAGAAGGCAATGGCCCCCACTCCAGTACTCTTGCCTGGGAAATCCCATGGATGGAGGAGCCGGGTAGGCTGCAGCCCCTGGGGTCGCTAAGAATTGGACATGACTGAGCAACTTCACTTTCACTTTTCACTTTCATGCATTGCAGAAGGAAATGGCAACCCACTCCAATGTTCTTGCCTGGAGAATCCCAGGGATGGCAGAGCCTGGTGGGCTGCAGTCCATGGGGTCGCACAGAGTCGGACACGACTGACGAGACTTAGCAGCAGCAGCAGTGCACCCTGTTGGATCTTAGTTCCCTGACCAAGGATTGAATCCAGACCCTCAGCAGTCAAAGCACAGAGTTCTAACCACTGTACTTCCAGGGAATTTCCTCCTAAGTCTTTATGGAAATCAAAAGTATAGAAGCTTTGTGGAATTTTCCTTACATAGAGCCATAAGTTGAGCACTTGCTTCAATGTATTAGCAAAAGATGAACTTCTCCAGCATGGCACACACCAAAGAACTGTTTGACAATCTTGCATAATGTGGTGGTCGTAATGACAGCAATAATAAAAAGTAAAAATGACAGCAGCAACGATGGTGGCTTTCATTTGTTAAGTCTTTCCCTTCGTTAGTTACTGTTCTTAACACTCGAAACAGACACGTTTAATGTCATTCTCTCTAAATCCCATAAGGTAGCAACTCTTCTGATCCACTAAACTTGAACTCAGAAAACTTGAATTTAAGTCCATTCATAGTCCTAATGTGTTAGTAAGTATCATGTCTCTAGTTATACAATTTTTTCACTACATAATAGATGGTTTGGGTCTGAGAGTGTTGTAGAATGAATAAATTCTCAAGTATTACAGATTTGACAATCACTTGAAAATATAAATATACGCATGCCCCTCCCAATCCATGTCACTAAATGGCATACAGCTTTACATTGATTTATACCACCGCACACTAGAAAATTATTAACAATCAACATGTTAGCCTTGACGTACTCCTTTTCCTATTTGGAACCAGTCTGTTGTTCCATGTCCAGTTCTAACTGTTGCTTCCTGACCTGCATATAGGTTTCTCAAGAGGCAGGTCAGGTGCTCTGGTATTCCCATTTCTTTCAGAAGTTTCCACAGTTTTGTGATCCACACAGTCAAAGGCTTTGGCATAGTCAATAAAGCAGAAATAGATGTTTTTCTGAAACTCTCTTGCTTTTTCGAGGATCCAGCAAATGTTGGCAATTTGATCTCTGGTTCCTCTGCCTTTTCTAAAACCAGCTTGAACATCTGGAAGTTCATGGTTCATGTATTGCTGAAGTCTGGCTTGGAGAATTTTGAGCATTACTTTACTAGCGTGTGAGATGAATGCAATTGTGCGGTAGTTTGAGCATTGTCTGGCACTGCCTTTCTTTGGGATTGGAATGAAAACTGACCTTTTCCAGTCCTGTGGCCACTGCTGAGTTTTCCAGATTTGCTGGCATATTGAGTGCAGCACTTTCACAGCATCATCTTTTAGGATTTGAAATAGCTCAACTGGAATTCCAACACCTCCACTAGCTTTGTTCATAGTGATGCTTCCTAAGGCCCACTTGATTTCACATTCCAGGATGTCTGGCTCTAGGTGAGTGTGAGTGATCACACCATCGTGATTATCTGAGTCGTAAAGATCTTTTTTGTACAGTTCTTCTGTGTATTCTTGCCACCTCTTCTTAATATCTTCTGCTTCTGTTAGGTCCATACCATTTCTGTCCTTTATTGAGCCCATCTTTGCATAAAATGATCCCTTGGTATCTCTGATTTTCTTGAAGAGATCTCTAGTCTTTCCCATTCTATTGTTTTCCTCTATTTCTTTGCATTGATTTCTGAGGAAGGCTTTCTTATCTCTCCTTGCTATTCTTTGGAATTCTGCATTCAAATGGGTATATCTTTCCTTTTCTCCTTTTTCGCTTCTCTTCTTTTCACAGCTATTTGTAAGGCCTCCTCAGACAGCCATTTTCCTTTTTTGCATTTCTTTTTCTTGGGGATGGTCTTGAGTTCTGTCAATGTCACGAACCTCCATCCATAGTTCATCAGGCACTCACTCTATCAGATCTAGTCCAAGTAGGAAAAGGAGTACGTCAAGGCTGTATATTGTCACCTTGCTTATTTAACTTATATGCAGAGTACATCATGAGAAATGCTGGAAGGAGCTTAAGCTGGAATCAAGATTGCTGGGAGAAATATCAATAACCTCAGATATGCAGATGTCACTACCCTTATGGCAGAAAGAGCCTCTTGATGAAAGTGAAAGAGGAGAGTGAAAAAGTTGGCTTAAAGCTCAACATTCAGCAAACTAATATTATGGCATCTGGTCCCATCACTTCATGGCAAATAGATGAGGAAACAGTGGAAACAGTGTCAGACTTTATTTTTTTTGGCTCCAAAATCACTGCAGATGGTGATTGCAGCCATGAAATTAAAAGACGCTTGCTCCTAGGAAGAAAAGCTATGATCAACCTAGATAGCATTTTAAAGAGCAGAGATACTACTTTGTCCCCAAAGGTCCGTCTAGTCAAGGCTACGGTTTTTCCAGTAGTCGTGTATAGATGTGAGAGTTGGACTATAAAGAAAGCTGAGCACTGAAGAATCGATGCTTTTGAACTGTGATGTTGGAGAAGACTCTTTGAGAGCCCCATAGACAGCAAGGAGATCCAACCAGTCCATCCTAAAGCATATCATTCCTGGGTGTTCATTGGAAGGACTGATGCTGAAGCTGAAGCTCCAATACTTTGGCCACCTGATGCAAAGAGCTGACTCATTTGAAAAGACCCTGATGCTGGGGAAGACTGAGGGCAGGAGGAGAAGGGGACGACAGAGGATGAAATGGTTGGATGGCATCACCAACTCAATGGACATGGGTTTGGGTAGACTCCGGGGAGTTGGGAGATGGACAGGGAGGCCTGACATGCTGTGGTTCATTGGGTCGCAAAGAGTAGGTACAACTGAGCAACTGAACTGAAATGAACACGTTAGCTTTAAAATAAAACCTCCTTGGCCCCCGAAGGCACATATTTGATAAGTGTCACAAAAATCCAAGAGCTAAAGCTTGCCAATTCTAGAAATGTGAACCCCAAAATAAACTGAATCTATCAACACCTGGCATCTAATTGAAAACTCTTAAAGAACCAGGGCTTCTTGCTACTGGAAAGCTGGCTGATCTAAAAGTCATATGTCCCTACCAAGAGTTGTCCAAGACAACCAAAGCAAAAGGGTCTGAGTTACAACCTGAGTCTGCCAGGGTGGGGCATGTAAATCCATGTGAAGTCCCAGGAAGGAAAGAAAGGCTATCTCACAAAAGAGAAGACTGCCTCCAGAAAGAAAGTGGGAGATAGCACTTGCAGAGGAAGGGAAGAGGTCCAAATCTGAATTTTCATCTGGCTCTGCTTCTGTGCAACAGTTAGAACTGGACATGGAACAACAGACTGGTTCCAAATAGGAAAAGGAGTACATCAAAGCAGTATATTGTCACCCTGCTTATTTAACTTATAGGCAGAGTACATCATGCAAAATGCTGGACTGGATGAAGCACAGGCTGGAATCAAGATTGCCAGTAGAAATATCAATAACCTCAGATATGCAGATGACACCACACTTATGGCAGAAAGCAAAGAAGAACTAAAGAGCCTCTTGATGAAAGTGAAAGAGGAGAGGGAAAAGTTGGCTTAAAATTCAACATTCAGAAAACTGAGATCATGTCATCCGGTCCCATCACTTCATGGGACATAGATGGAGGAGAAACAGTGGAAACAGTGGCAGACTTTATATTTTAGGGCTCCAAAATCACTGCAGATGGTGACTGCAGCCATGAAATTAAAATACGCTTGCTCTTTGGAGGAAAAGCTATGACCAACCTAGACAGCATATTAAAAAGCAGCAACATTACTTTGCCAACAAAGGTCCATCTAGTCAAGGATATGGTTTTTCCAGTGGTCATGTATGGATGTGAGGGTTGCACTGTGAAGAAAGCTGAGCGCCAAAGAATTGATGCTTTTGAACTGTGGTGTTGGAGAAGACTCTTGAGAGTCCCTTGGACTGCAAGGAGATCCAACCAGTCCATCCTAAAGGAAATCAGTCCTGAATATTCATTGGAAGAACTGATGTTGAAGCTGAAACTCCAATCCTTTGGCCACCTGATGCAAATAACTGACTCATTTGAAAAGACCCTGATGCTGGGAAAGATCGAGGGCAGTAGAAGGGGATGACAGAGGATGAGATAGTTGGATGGCATCACTGACTCAATGGACGTGAGTTTGAGTAAACTCTAGGAGCTGGTTATGGACAGGGAGGCCTGGTGTGCTACAGTTCATGGAGTCGCAAAAAGTCGGACACGGCTGAGTGACTGAACTGAACTGAACTGCTTCTGTGTATTAAGTTAAAGTTTTAGTTCAGTGAAAGTAATTAATACCCAGGTTCTGCAATCCATTCTGCAATCCACCCAAACTCACCCTGAGCATTCCTGCTCATTTCTCTGGTCTCCAGGACCCAAGAATCCCTTTTGTTCAAGCAAAGTTTGGTTGTTACTTGTTTCTCTCTTTCAATTCTAAATTTCTGCCAAGTAATTAGAAAAAGAAAATGAATAGCTGTTTTTGAGGTTTTTTTTAATGGAAGCTGTGGGGGGTTAGAGTCACCACAGCCTCTCACAAAAATAAAATTAAAATCATACTTCTTTGACCTCTCCTCTTTCAAGGAGAATGGATAAAAGCAGTTTGGTTCTGGGCTGTGAAGTCAAGGATTTGATTCAAATCACCTCTACTGAAATTTAGGTAGTTTGCCAAAAGTAGCTTAGTCAATAAAAGAAACATACATGGATTTACAAAACATTTTCATAAATCCCCACAATTATCATAATGGAAGGTGTCATTAGTATGCCCAGATGAAGGTAACAAAGTTCAGAGGGTGAAAGCACTAGACCCAAGATCACACTTAAAAGTAACACAGCATGTGGAAAGGAGGTTTAAGAGAGAGGAGACATATGTATACCTATGAGTGACTCATGCTGATGTACAGCAGAAACCATCAAAATATTGTAAAGTAATTATCCTCCAATTAAAAATAAAACCAAATTTTTTAAAAAGTAACAAAGCAGTTTTTTTAATACATCTTCTACATAATTTTTCCAAGTAACTGTAACATGTTATGGTTCAAAGAAATTCCTCCAACTCGAAGTAACATTCAAAACTACGCTAAGGACTATATGCTGCTGCTGCTGCTGCTGCTAAGTCGCTTCAGTCGTGTCTGACTCTGTGCGACCCCATAGATGGCAGCCCATCAGGCTCCCCCGTCCCTGAGATGCTCCAAGCAGAACACTGGAGTGGGTTGCCATTTCCTTCTCCGATGCATGAAAGTGAACAGTGAAAGAGAAGTTGCTCAGTGGTGTCCGACTCTTAGCGACCCCATGGACTGTAGCCCACCAGGCTCCTCCATCCATGGGATTTTCCAGGCAAGAGTACTGGAGTGGGGTGCCATTGCCTTTTCCAAAGGACTGTATGAATTACAAGCAAATCCTGAACGCATCTATCCAGCAGTAGGTACTCATTTTATGCTATTTTATATTCTCCACTAAACTATACAGACGTAATAAGAGAAAATTCTGAAATTATCGCAATTCTCCCCACCATCCTGTCCTATGAACTCACTTCTATTGCACAAACACACTGAATGGGCATTACAAAAACTATGGCTATACCCCCAGAACATACACATGGCAGGCAGAAACCAAAGAAGCATGTGACAATAACAGCAACAGTGGTGAGCCCTTTCCACCATTTAAGTTGTAAACACAGCTGCTTCCTTTGGTCACCAACAAACCCCTTGAGAAGGTGGTCCATGCCTGTATGTACCAATTCAAACGGTAGGTAGCTCTGAAAGCTATACCATCATCAACAGGGCCATGTTTTTTTATTGTCCAGAACCAAGGACAAGAACCAAGGTTCCTGTATCTGCAATTAAAAGGGCAATGTTTGACTCCTGAATTATAACAAATTCAGCTAGAATATGTATATATACCATATACAGATATGCTATATGTATATATCATATACAAAATACATACATATATCTTTTTCCTCCCTCTGATTCTATAAACAATGTACTCTCAGCTACAGAAAATCTCAAAGGTGTAGAAAGCATAAAGAAGCAAACATTAGTTACAATTCCAGCAACCAGAGGCACAACTAATGACATTTCCTTCTAGTTTTTTCTTAATTCCTGACAGACTATTTGAACTACCCTTTTCTACAGAAAAGTAACTAATTCTTTGGGGCAGAAACAAGATAGGAACTGGAGCCTAGAAAAGTTAATCCCACTGTATTTATAGACAAATTCAAACTTCTTGAGCAAAATCTCAATTGACAGCTATAGCAAAAATACTTAAAATCCTTTGGAAAAGCTCAGTAAAGTCACAATCAAACTCTCAATGTTAGATCCGGAAGAAACAATAATCTATAATGATCACAGAGGTTCTCTTGTGAGAATCTGTTTTGTTTTGAAGAACTTTATTTCCCCAAATTCTATTTTTGCATTCAAACTATTAACCCTAGTATCCTGATGGACTTCAGAACCACAAAATAAAGCACCATGGTATACTGAATCTCTTAAGCTTCAGGAGTCTGAGAAAACAGCAGAAGGTTACTCTGACCTTGCCCTCATCCTTCTTCCCTGGGACAGGCCATAAAACCCTCATAATGCCAGGCGCCCTCCCTATGCCCAGAGGAAAGAAGCATCTTATCTCCGAACACAAAGGGATGCAGGAAAGAATCCTCACTAACAAGCCTTGCTGGGTCTTTCCCCAGTTCACTACAATGACCCCCTCCTTACCCTACCATATCCCTCCATAACTGCACACTCTTCAAAAATCTAGCATGAAATACTCGTCTGTTGCTTTGGGTCTTCATTTCCTTATCAAAGTTCCCATGTCCCATAAAATTTATATTAAATGTATCTGTATGCTTTTCTCCTGTTTAAAAATAATTTGTTAATCTCCTGTTAATCTGTTTAATTTCCGACCCATCCAGGGACCCTTGAAGGGTGGAGGAAAACATTCTTTCCCTACAATCACCATTATCAGTAACAAAAAAGACTTCAGATCACCCACAGCAGAGGGGGACAAAAGGCTCTGTTTTCTCCTAAAACTCTGCTTCTAGAGGATACTAAGAAAATATCATCTAGTCTAGTGTGCACGCACACACGCACGTGCGCTCACCTTTCTGGCACAGGCACACGGCAAGGAGCACAGCTTCTGTCCTCCAACTGGAAATGGAGAGCTCAAAAGTAAAGCCCATCATGTCCTAACACAGTTGACAGCAATCTGCTTTTTGCATGGAAAAATACTTAAATGGAACCTACGAAGGTTCGTAATGCTAAGAGCCTTTGGAACATAAATCTATTTTGCAGCAATTTCATTGATCATGTATTTCTAAGATACCTACTTAAGAGGGGCTCAGATAGAAAAAATACTTTTGTACCAGTTACCACTAGGTAAACGTGAGTTTTAAATACTCTTTGGTACAACAGACCTGCAATTTTATTTCCCATAGCTTAGTGATTGTAAATGCCCTGTGACCCTCTTAAGCACTGCCAACATCAACATCTGGTACCTGGCACAAAGAAAATAGATTCTAAAAGGTTTTCTTTAAAAATCCTTTCATTTTCATCATGTGCTTTAAATATGTTTCTAAGATAGTTCTCTTTCCCCTCTCTCTGACACAGGAAAAAAAAAGATTCTTTTCTCTCAGGCAGCTGGCTTATGTGTTAGAAGCAGAAGAGGAAAATAATTGCCAAACATTAAGTTGTGGCT